>NC_140594.1:627729781-629116656 GCF_964204655.1 Triturus cristatus | reverse complement strand
GGAAGTCACGAGTTTGGTGACTCCTCCTTCGGTCCGTACTGCGCATGGGCTTCGGCTCCATCCTCAGATTGTTTTTTTCCGCCATCGGGCTCGGATGTGATACTTCGTGCTCCGGCTTCGAACTTCTACGGTTCCAGCCTCGACGGAAAATCCTCGTTTCTTCGAGTTTCTTCATCATCTTCATCTCTCGAAGCGGCACTTTCTCCATCCCGTACATCGGCACCGGCCTTCGGGCCCTCCTCGACTCCGGTCCCGGCCGATGGAAAGGACTCCGTTCAAAAAGTGCCCAAAATGTGGGTCTAAATTTCCCCACACCGACCTCCATCAGGTGTGTAATCTTTGCCTCTCTCCAGAACACGAGGCCAGAGACTGCCCCGCCTGTAAGTCTTTTCGATCGAAGAAGACCATCCGAGATCGAAGAGCTCGACGCACCATGGCGCACTCATCGTCTGCAGCTCCACCGGACATCTTCGGAGACGGCGCCGAAGCTTCGGGGCAAATACACACCGAGCAGGAGGAAGACGTCGTCAGCGCTTCCGAGGCCGACGACTCCGACGTGGAGGACATCACACCGGCGCAGCGGGTCGTGAGTACTGTGCCCCCTCCCACCCCCGCGCCCAAAACCAAAGAGACTCAGCTTACACCCTCGCCTGCTGGCCTGGGCAAAACCAAGACCAAAGCTTCTATCACCCCACCTTCGGGCCCGATGTCGAAGCCTCCAAAGTCTCACGGCAGCTCGGGATCGAGCCAGCCGACGCCCGGTGCCGAAAAACAGCATCCGGCCCCGAAGAAAGTAATATCCAGCTCGACTCCGAAGCCACCGGTGCCGAAGCCTGGACTCTCGGCGCCGACCAAACACAAACACAAATCAGTCGGCACCGACGCTCCGGCGCCGAAAACTCCCTCGACGCCGAAAAAACCGGAGGCCCCAAAAAAGCATGGCGCACAGAAACCATCGAAGCCCTCGGTTCCGAAATAATCGGTGCCCACAGACGATTCGGCACCATTGGCTCTGTTTACACCAGACCCTTTACAAAAAGACTCTGTCCAAAGATCCAAAGACTGGGCTATTGACTTTAATTATCAAGAAAAGACGCCTGGATACTCCGGCTCCTCCTCCACCGCCCAAACGGAAGGACTCTGCTACTTCTCCCCTCAGAGTGCCCTCCCCACTACCTCCTCCCCTGCCTCCTCCACCTCTTCCACCCCCTCCCCCTCCCAGGTCTCCGCCACCTTTACCTCATTACTCTCCGACCCCGTCCCCAGATCCGGACGACGGGGACCCGGACAATTACCCGGCGGACGCCCCAATGGATCCCACTCCACCGGGGACCCCAGACCCATGGGAGGATTACAATAACCCTGATATACCCGATATGCCTCAGGACGACCTATACCCATCCAGGCCGTCTCCTCCAGAGGACTCCTTAGGGTTTCATCATTTAGTGCAGAGAGCAGCACACTACCATGGGGTGGACATGCACAGTGAACCAGTGGAAGACGACTTCTTACTGGACACATTTGACATACAGGACAAATCCACATCTATTTTACCCATGATTAAGGGTGTCACCAAGCACGCCGCAGAGGTGTTCAAAGACCCTGTCAGGGCCAGGGTACTAAACCCTAGAATAGAGAAAAAGTACAAGGCGGCACCCACAGACCCGGCATACATTAAGGGCCCTGCTCCCTTAGATTCCCTAGTTGTCTCTACAGCTAGAAAGCGGGCTAACTCCCAGTCCTCAGGAGAAGCCCCACCGCCAGACAAGGAATCCAAACTCCTAGACGCGTCTGGCAAACGCACCGCCTCTCAAGCTGCAAACATGTGGCGCATTGCAAACACACAAGCGCTACTTGCGCGCTATGACAGAGCACACTACGACGAACTTGAGGCTCTTATGCAGCACCTTCCCGAGAAACACAAGCGTAGGGCTCATGAACTAATACAGGAGGGTAAACTAATTACAAACACCTCCATTAAGTGTGCCCTCGATGCAGCCGACACTGCTTCTAGAGCCATAAATACCAGTGTCCTGCTTCGTCGCCATGCCTGGCTCAGGATCTCAGGGTTCAAGCCTGAAGTCCAGGCGTCCATACTCAATCACCCCTTTGACCAACAAACTCTCTTTGGGCCAAAGGTAGACGAAGCGTTGGAAAAGATGAAAAAGGACACAGACACAGCAAAGTCTATGGGGGCACTCCAAACACAAGCCTCTAAACGTTCCTTTCGACGCTCCTCCTTTCGTGGCACAGGCAGAGGCTTCTCCACCGATAGCGCCTCTACCTCCTACAAGTCCCCTCCTCAAAATACCTTTTCAATGGGCAACCAAAGGGGTGGTTACAGAGGCAACAACAATAAGGGCAGGGGCAAAACTAACACCACCCGTTCTGCCACCCCGCCCACACAATGACTTCCCTCCGCTCCCCCCAGACCATCCCACTCCGGTCGGGGGCAGACTACAAAACTTTATCCACGCATGGGAGTCCATAACATCGGACAAATGGGTGACCCAAATCATTCGGTCAGGGTACTGTCTCGAGCTAACATCTACCCCACCCAATATCCCACCAAGGCACCGTCCAATGTCTCAAGAACATTCCACACTGCTCAAACAGGAGGTACTCTCCCTCCTCCAAAAACACGCTATAGAGCAGGTCCCCGTCAATCAGCAAAATCTAGGGGTCTACTCCCTATATTTCTTAATACCAAAGAAAGACGGGACCCTCAGGCCCATTCTGGACCTCCGGCCTCTAAATGCCTACTTACATTCAGACCATTTCCACATGGTCACCCTACAACAAGTCCTCCCGCTCCTCTGTCAGGGAGACTCTCGCAACCTTGGATCTGAAAGACGCATACTTTCACATTCCAATACACCCCTCTCGCACGAAATACCTCAGGTTCGTGGTGGACGGGCAACATTACCAATTCACGGTTCTCCCCTTCGGGGTCACCACCGCACCACGGGTGTTTACCAAATGCCTAGCTTTAGTAGCAGCACACCTCAGACGTCAACATATTCACGTCTTCCCTTACTTAGACGACTGGCTGATAAAAGCCGCGTCCTATCACCAATGTGTGCAACATACAAACAGCACCATCCAACTGCTCCACCAGCTAGGCTTCACGGTGAACTACCAAAAGTCCCACCTCATACCATCTCACACAAAGCAATATCTCAGGGCCACTATAGACACCTCCAAAGGTATTGCCTATCCAAACTCAGCCAGAATCACAAGCATTCAAGCCTTACGCAAAACATTCCTTCCCCAACACTCTCTTCCAGCAAGAGTGTTTATGAAGCTCATAGGAATGATGGCGTCTTGCATCTTCATAGTGCCCCATGCAAGACTCCACATGCGTCCACTTCAAGAGTGCCTAGCACAACAGTGGAACCAGGCCCAGGGTCAGCTGACGGATCTGGTGTTGGTGGACGGCCGCACACATCACTCTCTGCAGTGGTGGAACACCACAAACCTTTCCAAAGGGCGGCCGTTCCTGGACCCGTTTCCTCAGGTGATTCTAACAGCGGACGCATCGCTCTCCGGCTGGGGAGCGCACCTCCTACACCTCACAATGCAAGGTCTATGGACGCCACAGCAAAAATCGCTCCACATCAACCATCTGGAGCTCTTGGCGATCTTTCTAGCCCTAAAATCTTTCCAAAAACAGATTTCGGGCAAAGCAGTCCTCATTCGCACAGACAACATGACTGCAATGTATTATATCCAAAAACAGGGGGGGACACACTCTCCCCAGCTCTCCCGCTTAGCCCAGAGCATATGGAGATGGGCAATTCCCCAAAACATCTTTCTCCTGGCACAGCACGTTCCAGGCGTACAAAACACCATGGCAGATCTGCTCAGCAGACAAACGCAACAACTACACGAATGGGAACTGCATCCACAAGTTCTTCACCCATTCTTCCAACAGTGGGGGCATCCTCAGATAGACCTCTTCGCCACCCACGAAAACAAAAAATGCCCAAGCTTCGCCGCCAGATACCCACACCCATTGTCCAAGGGCAATGCGATATGGATGAACTGGTCAGGCAGATTTGCATACGCCTTTCCACCTCTCCCACTAATTCCATTAGTGGTAAGGAAGCTACAACAACACTCCCTCACACTCATTCTAGTAGCTCCGACGTGGGCCAGGCAGCCGTGGTACACTACAACTGTCAGTGGTACCACATCAAAAACTGCACCTATCCCCATGCCTCCTAACCCAGAACCATGGAGAAATCAGGCACCCGGACCCAGCTCAGCTCAACCTGGCGATCTGGCTCCTGAAATCTTAGAATTCGGATACCTTAACCTTCCCCCTGATTGCATGAACATCATCATGGAAGCCAGACGTCCTACCACTAGAGCATGCTATGCCGCAAAGTGGAAAAGATTTGTAATTTACTGCCGTAACAATACAATCAACCCTTTAGATGCATCCATACAGCACATTATATGCTATCTGCTCCATCTTCACAGGTGTAACCTGGCATATTCATCCATACGCCTACACCTAGCAGCGATCGCTGCTTATCTACAAAACAGACAGCATTTATCACTCTTCAGAGTGCCCGCTATTAAAGCCTTTATGGAAGGCCTTAAACGAGTAATTCCTCCCAGGGCACCACCTTCCCCTGTATGGGATCTAAATTTAGTTCTTACACGACTAATGGGTCCGCCCTTCGAACCAATGCATAAATGTGAGCTACAGTTTCTCACCTGGAAAACAGCTTTTCTCGTAGCTATCACTTCCCTTAGAAGGGTTGGTGAAATACAAGCGTTCACTATACAGGAACCCTTCATACAAATACATCACAGCAAGGTCATACTTCGCACAAATCCGAAGTTTCTGCCCAAGGTCATTTCCCCCTTCCATCTCAATCAATCGGTGGAATTACCTGTCTTCTTCTCGCAACCTCAATCTGTTGCAGAAAGGGCCTTACACACACTCGATGTGAAAAGGGCTTTGCTATACTACATACAAAGAACGCAACCCTTCAGGAAGACTAAACAATTGTTTGTTTCCTTCTCTCCACCACATAAAGGCAACCCCATTTCTAAATCAGGGATAGCTAGGTGGATTGTAAAGTGCATACAAATTTGCTATCAAAAGGCAAAAAGAACATTATCTGTTCCGCCTAAAGCCCACTCTACAAGAAAGTTAGGGGCTTCTATGGCTTTTCTAGAGAATATACCCTTAGATGACATCTGCAAAGTAGCCACATGGTCTACACCGCACACCTTCACAAAACATTACTGTGTAGATGTGCATTCCAAGCAGCAAGCTAGGGTGGGCCAGGCTGTACTAAAGACACTTTTTCAAACCACTGCAACGGATACCGGTGGTCGCCGCTAAGGTTGGGTACTGCTATATAATCTATGCTAAGTGTACAATCTGCAGCTCATATGCCTCGAACGGAATATGCTACTTACCAGTATGCATCTGTTCTTGGCATGTAGAGCTGCAGAGTTGTACACGCCCACCCGCCTCCCCGGCTACCTGTATCCGTTCCAGTACATCTTATTTAGATACAACACACATGGGTTTCTCACTGTTATTACTACGCTCCGTCATTTCCCTGTTGGCGAAAAACAATCTGAGGATGGAGCCGAAGCCCATGCGCAGTACGGACCGAAGGAGGAGTCACCAAACTCATGACTTCCAAAGAACAAAAACAAACTGCAAACATCCGGGCCCAACACCAGATGGCGATCTATGCTAAGTGTACAACTCTGCAGCTCTACATGCCAAGAACAGATGCATACTGGTAAGTAGCATATTCCTTTCTGACCTTGATGAAGTGACATTTTAGTCTTAAAGGGAGGAACTTCTTTCTCAACAGGGTGTTTGGAACTTCTGCACCCCCTCCACTCAATTTTCTATTTGATTTGCTGGAAGGACTTTGGTTTTCCATTAGAGAGTCTTGCAGCAGGACACTCTGCTTAGAAATATTTCTCTAGGTATAAACTTAGAAACAAATGGTGTAGCCACTCCTCTACTTAACACACATTTTAAACAAGCTTTGGCAAAGCCAATAAGTCTCACCTACACATGGTATTGGCTTTGTCAATGTTTTAGCCATGTTGTACAGCAGCATAGTGATGGCTCTGAGTTTCAATGGGACCTTTTGAGTTTGATGTCACACTGTTGCAACCTGATCAGTCATTCGCATCCAGACTATACCATCCTCACTCACTAAGGAATACCCTGTCGATAAGCTAGTACAGGACCTTTGCTTACACTTTTCCCCCGTCCACTGATTCCACTAGTCCTAGAGATGTTCAGGGCATCTAACATGACGTTGATTCTGATACATCCAAAGTTACCATGTCAAACTTTGTTCTTTCACTGCATGCAAATGTCATGGGACGTATGTGTCATGATATCAATACACAAAGACACCTATAAATTTGAGGGGGTGGGTATTTCACCAGAACCCAGAGGAGATACAACTGATGATGTGGTACCTGAGATAGTGAAATTCAGTCACTTGCAACAAAAAAACTTGCAATCATTAAAAAAGCATGTATGCCTTCCATTAGGAAGTGTTATCCCCAAAAATGGGAACCTATTCTTGTGCCACAGAAATAAAAACCTGTGTATTTAATGAAGGTGATTGTGAATTACCTTACTCACCTAGTAGAATGCAAGCTAACGTACGCCTCTCTAAGAGTTCATTTTTCACCATTTGCAGCTTTATTAAAAGGACTACTCGCAAAAAGGTTTTGAAATCCATCACATTTAAAGATGTATGAAGTGGGTGAAGACTCTTTGCACATAAGGCCCCTACACCACAATGGAAATTGAACATTTTGATAGCAGATGGGATGAAGGCATCATTTGATCCCATCTATAAAGTATCACTCAAATATTCTACACGTTATAGTTTTCATAGTAGCAATCACATCTTTGAGCAAGTGAATTGCAGGCACTCGCTGTATAGAGCCTTATACATCCATCCATTCTTATCAATATTGACTGACTAATAAGACATTATAAACGAAACCTAGAGCACTTTCCACTTGGAAAATTAAGGGGCCATGCTAGCTTTTATAGCCATGACTACAGGACACCTGTAAATAGGTGGCCCTCTGAGCACACTTTCATAAGATATTATTGCTGGAACATAGAATTATGCGAAGAGACAGTGGGACAGTGAGTACTAAAATATTTATTCTCATCAAGTCCCTCACAAACCCCTCACCACTGGGAGGTTAAACTGCTATGTAATCTATTCACACTGTGTGAATCTAGAAGAGAGTTCACACCACAAAACAAACCAGTTACTTACCTGTAATAAAGGTTTGGCACAATTAAGCTCTTCTAGAGGCAATGGGAGCTTCCCAATGAAAGAAGAGTGGAGAAAAAAGATTAAAGATTAAAACAGTGAACACGTAAGAAAGAGTTGTGGGCTTATGGTCGACGCCATACTCTGGCTCTGCCTATGTCGAGCTCCAACAAGAGTAGGAAAAGGTTTTTGTTTTAAGTCACTTCTAAACCCAACCACTAAATGGTGTAATGATGCACACCATGTGAATCAAGGAGAGCTAAAGCTGCAAAACCATTATTACATGTAACTGGTTTCTTCAGGACCACAGTCCCCATTGACACATTCATATACTAGGAATGCAGAGGAGAATTAGCTTGTATTGGGAAGTATTGTATGAAAAAAGAAAAAGGTAACATTGCTACTTTGCCTCCGACCCATGAGCGTGTGTATTGGAAAATTAGCCCCATGTCTTTTCCAGTAGGTATCATATGAGTTGTAGGTAGACTAGACAGGCATGGGTATGCATAGTGGATCTGGACGTGACTTACAAAAAATAGCACTATCAAATTTCACTTTCCATAGATCATGTGTGGACTCAATCCCTCTTATTTCTTTGGGAGCAGCCCAAGCATAGTATGGATAAATTCTTCAACTATGGTTTTGGTTTCAGCCCAGCCTACAGAAAATGGCAGTGGGCCTTGTTGAACCTGATTGTCTATATCCAAGTGCACCAATAAAACTGCAGTTCCTATGACTTTGCGTTCTTTAGAGCAGATGCCTCAGTGAGGCTCCCTCATACTGAAAAATATAGCGAGGCTGTGGTCCCAGATATTTGTTTCTTTGGGACTTCTGAATGTAGAGTTCATTGACCTACCCAGATGTGCCTATGGCCTCCATCTGCAGATAAACAAATGAGTCTCGCTATTTCTTCAGAGGGCCTAATTGACAGTTTGATTGACAAACAAGTCAGTACTGAACAGGAACAAAGCATAACCATGTATGTACTGATTTTCCACCCACACCCCAAGATGTTTTCTGACCTTCCTCACCCTTATTCACTGACTCAAAGATTGCTCAGATAATTGCAGTTTTAAAATAATTTGCCTGAGTTTCCAATAGATGACATCCCACGTCAGTCTTGCTTAGTTGTAAGCATGTCTAAGGGAATGTTGAACCAGTAGAAGTGTATCCTTGGTTCTCTTGAATGTCAATATCCAGAATTATGTTGATTTTCTGTTGGCTGAGGACGTCCACAGGCGCAATACCATTCACAGCTTAAGCGCATCATAAGCCATCCATTGGTGTATATTGGAGATGACCTGCCCTATTTGCAGCCTGGTAAGCCGCTCCGAACAAGACCACTTTCTTAATTTTTCAAATTTTTTCCCAAAATATTAAATCTCCCTTCAATCTACTTGGTGCCCTAGCTTGTCAGTAGCAAAGGGTAATGTGTGTTTTCCATGGGTCTCTTTAGCACATGTGTTTCTGATGTAGATAGATGCAAAAATAGAGGCTTCAAGTCCAATGCTGCATTATTTACTTTTGGACACTGTGTAGGTTGTAGTCCTTTGTTGCTTTGTAGACCAACCGTGTGATCGTAGAGAAACCACACCAACCATATTCATTCTAATTCTGCAGACTTTCATGCATAGGATTTATTGCTATAAGTAAAGGTCCTAATGTTAAATTAATTTACCCATAAACAAAGAATGGGTAAAACCTCTGTGAAACATCAGGGCCCCTAGTATTTTTAATCTGTGTGGGAGCTGTCTTCTCTGATGGCAGTCCCTAATTTATCCTTCAACTTTTACTGTGGATATGGAGAGTGCCTTTACCTCATGATCTCTCCTTCTTAGAGTTTCCTGTACAGAATATGGGCTGAGAGTCCTATTCATTCCATCACAACTAAATAGAGGTAATTTGAGAAGTAATGCTAAATTAACTCTCTAATGGTAATTGTATTTCCAAGAAACTCACTATAGGAATGTTTGTTTCTGTCGCAAATATTATTTTAGAAAAATCAGGGTTACCCAAAAGTGTTCCATGCTTGCTCCTGTACTGTTCTCGCATCAGAAATTGATTGACTTCAGACCACTTGGAACACAATTGTTTCACATGCCTGTTCTAAAATGTTGTCGTAAATGAGGCTTCACCTTGGTGTAAATATTAGGTTATTGTTTTTGCAGGAATTGCTGGCGAACCGCTTCCAGTGGACAGCGAAGAAGATATTTTTGAGTATATCCAGTGGCGATATCGAGAACCAAAAGACCGAAGCGAGTGAGCGACGAGAAAACTTAGTTTGTCTGGTTCTGGAGACGGGGATGTGGCCATCTTAGACCGTGAAGGGTGTCGTCTGAATTCTTTTTATTGCTTCCTTTTTTGTAGAAAGTCTGGTTGTGCATGTGATAGCTGATTGTGTGCATTAAATGTAACATAAATGCTAAATATTGTAAGGACTGGCTATTATTTTGCCTTTTTATTAAAACTATTTATCTTGAGTTTCTACTTCTTTGTTGCAGTTGTTATTTATTTTCTAATTTTATTGGGGGCATTTACAGAACGTGAGCCTAATCCCGAAGTGTAATGAAATGTACTTATTAACAAGAAATATTAAAAGTTGAGGAGGTTACAAAGGCATGTTGGAAAATTACACAAGCAGTAGCTAACACAACAATAAACAGCCGTGGTTAGAGGCGGTTGCAAAGATTATTTAGATGTGAACAATCAAAATAGAAGTGGGGTGCAAGAGAGTAGGAGTCAATAACATGGCATTTGTAGACATCTACAGGTGGAAGGGAACTGTTGAGATTAGGGAACACCTACACTAGTAGAATTTGTAAAACGTGGGCAAGATAAAGCTGGAGTGTTTATTAGGGTTTGAGTGAAGAAAGGAGTTAAAATGGCATTGTATGAGGGTAGGAGCTTCTCTCAGAATGATGTAAAAGGTCGTTCACAGTCTGAGCATAGAAGGAAAATACCTGTTTTTAGGTGCATTGGGGACCAAGTATTGAGCGTTAAGCTGTGTTTTGCTTATAATCTCCCTTGTATGCAGTTTGCCAACAGCATATCTCAGCTTGAGTGTATAGAAGGGGTTGTGAGGTGATAGGTGCTGAATAAAATCCAGAAAGGGAGAGGAAGGTAGAGTAGCTGTAACCAGATTGGTAGAATATGCTCTTCTTTGGGCTTGAAATCAATCTGGCTGCTACATGGAATACAGTCTTGAGGTGGAGCGGATGTGAGGGGCCTCCGGGAAACCACTCATCAGATAGCTTTTTCATTTTCGATGATTTAGAGGACATGGTTCTAGGTTACATAGAAGAATGTTTAAAGATAAGTTTCTCTTAACAAAGCAATTTAAGTTGGAACCATGCTGTCCTGGCATTTTTTCTTTACATGAATAGACCTAGACCAGAGATTTTGTTGAAACTGAGGGCTTTTGTACCAAGCAACATAAGGAGGCATTATGTCTTCTCGATTGATTGTAAGCCAGATTTTCATCACATAACTAGATTAATCAACACTGCTAAGGATGAATTTCCTTCCAAGTACTAATTGAATGGAATTGGGGTGAATGTAGGACCTTGTGGTACTTCTCTTATGACTGGGAGAGGAGATCTTATCAGATAATTAAGAACAGAACCAACTCAAGACACTGCTTATGGTGGCCATGTGTGCTTGAATTAATGCTCTGTGATTGGTATTGAAGGCTGCTGAATGGTTAGGAAGCCAAAAAGGCTGGGCTTTCTAGAGTACAATCTTAGGAACATAATCAACTTTTTGACGGGTTCTAGAGGTCATTATTATATTTTGTCTAGATGGATTTGGGCTTCCATTCTCATATAGGTCCATATGACTTCATGATTTGCCATAACCTTACAGGGCCTTATTACTTTGCTGTCCTTAGTACAAGGAGCCACTTGAGTAAATGGACAATGTAGACTGCTTGAAACGTAACAATTTATGATTTCACTAACAATTTATGATTTCACTGGGATGTTTCTGCGATAACCAAACATTTTGATCCTGTCACTGATGACCACAATTCTTACCCCAGATCCTGCCGTTTACCGCCCCTCTCCTTTGAAGGGTCCTGGCAATTCGCGATAGGACAGAGGAGCAGAAATTATGTTTTACTGTTTAGACTGATTACAGCATTGGTCTCAGATCTTAGGAGAAGAAGTTTTTGGAATTACGAGTCCCGGGTGCTTCTCCCATTACCCTCCCAATCAACGTAGAAAGAGGTTGAAATCCCTCATTGACCACCTTGGCTCCCCCCTTTATACCATAACAGAAAGGGGACAGCCTGATCCTAGGCTCCTCTCACACAATCAATATTACAATAATAAGACAATGTGGTGGCCATACTAGACCAGGCTGGCTCCAGTCCAACCCAACCCAAACATACTGCTAGGAGCTGCACCCCCCTATGCTAAATACTACATTAGCAGAGAGCCCCTTTTCCAAAAGCAGCCTTCACAACAGAGTCAATTGCAGTCAAAGTGACACTCCTCACAATAAATCTTAGGGCCTGCAAAGAGAAGCTATGAAATCTCCTGATCTGTACTCCAAGGAAAACTAAGAGCTCCCAAGGTTATAAGATGCAGGCTTCCACAGTGCCCTCCACCCGGGCACTACCCTCCCTCTTAAAACCTCACGGTCCAAACTCCTCCATCACCCTCCCCTCCACCTATCTACAACAGCTGTAAATAACTTAAACACAAGCCGAATTGCTCATTGCTGATATCTACTACAATGCCTTAAAAAACCTAAAGAGAAGGGATCTCATTGTGTACACTACCCATCCTGCGAAATAGAATATAATCCAAACAAAATACCTTCACATAACCAAAACCACTAACATCCTGTTTGGCTGCAAACTAACAATCTCTAACTTACCCAAGTTGAAAGGTAATGCTACCACAATCATCTTCAGAAACAAAACTATAATGATACAAGCCAATGGTGCCAACCTACGCACCTTTGAATCCATATTCCCTACAATAAAATCGTTTTATCAATGGCGCAAATCTCTGACCTCCCAAGCCACTTTTCCCCACAGGATACCACATAAAATTAAACACATACTCGTCATACAACAAACTCTACTCCCTCCTTCAACTCACCTTGCCCCTCTCCCAATCCGGCACTGAACCCGCTGTACCCAGTAGCCCACTGGTCCACACCACTACTCTTCGCTTGCAAATAATGGTCTACTCACCCACTGACACACTTACTAGCCCATCTCAGAATACCAACTCAGTTCAGAAAATCACCACTAATCCCACCCACCAACTCCTCTGTCTGCCAACTCCCCCATATGAACCACATCCCCTTCTCCCCAGACCTCCCGGGACGTTGAACGAGTTGCCCATGCTCCTAACTCCGACTACCTACCTTCTGTGCACACAAATACGCTGACCACTCCATTGCAAAGAAGCCTACCTTACTAACCCACCAGACCCATCAATAAGAACAAAGAACGAAGTTACATCTCCAATAGCACTCCCGCTGTAGGGATCTAAGCTTTTGTTGCAGTTACCCCCCCACACACTTTTTGCCCCCTTTTTAGCTACTAAACGCTGTTTTTCGACTCCGACAGTGCACTGAGGCCTGCAAACCAGACCTCCATGCCAGTGTGTCTTCCCTAAAACAAGGTGTGGTCTAATTGTGCTACAATTGGCAAAGGCCTTTAGCATCTCTATAAGCTCCTAGTAAATGGTACTCCAGGTACCGAGAACAGGGGTACTAAAGAGCGTCCCTAAGTGCTGCAGCAAATCTTGTGCCACCTTGATCGACCCACATACAAATTCTACACTGACTGCCATTGCCATCTGCATGACCTGATGCAAACCAGGAGTGAAAATACAAGAAAGGCCAAAGCCGCTGATCTAATATAGGTAAGTCACCCATACAGCAGGCCTTTGAGCTGTCAGGCAGGGTGCATTATATTTTATGTGAGGACATATCTGCATAAGCAGAAATGCCCCTGTAATGTCTAGTTCTATTACTAGATATTACAAGTGAACAGGGAAGCCATTTTGAGTACGTGTGCTGGACACTGGTGAAAACGAGTTCCCCCGTTACCTGACGGCTTCACTGAAAGTAGGGACGTTTGGTATCAAATATCTCATAATAACGAACCCACACTGATGCCAGTGTCGGGTTTATTAATACATGCACACAAAGGGCACCTTATAGATGCCCCCTTATAGGTGCCCTCTGAAAACCTACCATTCACCGGTTTGCTGACTAACTGATTCACGCCAGCCTGCCGCCAGAGACAAGTTCCGGGGCCTCTGCTCTCAGTTGCTCAGAAACAAAGCCTGCTTAGATGGAGGGTGTCCACACCTACTCCCACACGATGACCTGCTGATTAGCATTCCAAGGCAGGAGAGCTTCAAAGAAGCCACCGCCTTTGATAGCGAAGCCTGGCTACCCTTCCAGGAGAGGAAGCTGACCCCACTTTGTCCAGAGCGCATTAGCATCTGGATAGGCTGGGAAATTAGCTGGTCAGGGAGGCGTGCCCACCCCCAGGCCAGTTCCACCCTAAGGTGGGCTACCTGAAGTGGACATGACTTTTCAGAGTTGGCCATCTTGATGCTGGCAAACTTGGGGATTCTGGTACAGGGTTATGCTCACAGGAAGCGGTCATTTAGGGGGCGTAGTGAACCCAGGGGCAAGTAGCCCATTGGCTACTACCCCTCCCTTCCCTTAACACCCCTAAATTAAGTATTTAAGAGACTCCCTGATACCAGATCTTCAGATTTTGTTGGACATAAAAGGAGAGGAAGAAGACTGCTGACCCAAGAACTAAGGAGCATGACTGACTTGGCACCAGCCCCGCCAGCCTGTCTGCTGCATCCGACCTTTGTTGAGTAACTGATTCGTCCTGCCACTGTGTAGACCTCAAGAAGTCCAATGGGGGGGGGGGGGGTGGCGTTGCTGCAAAACGAAATGGCCGCCGCTTGATCGAGCTCCGTGACACGCCCGACCGCTTTCACTACATCCACCCTACAAATCTGTTGCCCCTGTCTGGGGAAAGTGACCTGAACCTGACCAGCAGCCTGGACATCGCATGGCGGACTCGCTCGACCACCGGACACCGAGACTGCCAGTGTTCCGGATCGTGGCCTGCGGCGCTTCTGAGGCCGGGATCTGCCACATTGGTGAAGAGGGCATGGCGCGGCTGGATCCTGCCTCCTGTGCATGCGAGGCGGTGGTTGTGGCAGAGCTCAGGCCTGGGCCGGGAGGCGTATTGGCCCCAGTAGCGGAATCTTGTGTCTGGCGGGGGCAGCAGCGACTATACCACTCGCGACTGCGGCAGAGGTGAGCAGGTGGGGGCAGGGATTGTGGACCCCCCTGACTCTGCGCCAATAAGTGCACCGCCCATCCTGAGTTGGCAGCGTGGGAGACGGGCTGGAGGCCATGAGCTGTGAAGAGTCCAAGGTGCAACGCATCCACTGTCCCTGGGGGGGGGGGCAACGTTTTGTCTGGTGAAACAGCTGTTGGTGCCTTCCAGAGCCAGTCTAAAGAACTGGGGACTACCGGGGAGGTCCATTTGGCTGCTCATTCTCCACGGCCTGGGACTACCGCACTTGGTACAGAGACATTGGGTGCTGTGAAGCCACGTTCACCGCCAACTGCGTTGGGTGCCAACTCGCGACCCTTGGAACAGTGGTGTGGGCCTTCCTGATTTTTCCCCTCTGCCCCCTCTCTGGACACTCTGCCCCGGTGCTGGGGTACTGCGTGGGGCGATTAGCCGACGTAGAAGGAGGGGCCTACGGTGTGGAGTGAGTGTCCTTGGCCCATAGTGTGTGCTAGTCTTCAGGCCTACCGTAAAATGTCGAGTGCTAGGGGCGTGAAAATTACTCCGCAAACCAGGCTTGAGAGGTACGCGCTGCCGAAGCAGATTGACCCTGAACTGGGTGACAAAGGGAAGAAGGCGCCGGGTCCGAGGGAGAGCTTCCGGACTCGACTTTGAAGGACATAATGGACGCCATCTCTCGAGTGCGTGCCTCCCTTGAGCAGAGGATGGACACCATCACATCTGAAGTGATGCTCATCCGGGCAGACCTGACCAAAACTTGTGAAAGGGTGAAGCAAATGGAGCTAGTTACTACAAGCCTTGTGGGAGACACGACACTACTGCAACAAGACGTCAAGGACCTACAGGCCTTTCGCAAATTCGCTGAGGACAAGCGGGACGACTATAAAGGGTGCTCCACACGGAACAATGTGAGGATCATAGGCGTGCCGGAGAAGGCGGAGGGGCCTGCCGCTGACCTCTTCGTGGAAGAACGTATCCTTAAGCATCTTCAGCCCAAAAATCTGTCAACATTTTTTATAGTAGAAAGGGCGCACAGAGTCCCGGGGGGATGTTCGAAACCCGGGGCTCCTCTCTGCCCACTGTTGGCGAGACTTTTAAACTTCAGAGATAGGGACATAATCCTGCAGACCTCTCATACGGGCCACCCCTTGAAACTTGAGAACTCTGAGATTTCCTTCTTTCCAGACTTCACTGTGAACAACGACAACGACGATCCTTCTTGGAGGTGAAGAAGAGCGCCTCCGCTATGAAGGTCTAAAGTATTCTATGCTGTTTCTGGCCCGGCTCCGTGTTGAGGCAGAGGGTAGGGTCTGTCTTTTTGACGGGCCTGAGGCAACAGCAGACTGGATTGAGGGCTGGAGAGCCGCAAAGGATCACAAGGCTCGCTAGATGGCAGAAGGGGTCATCTCGCCTGGGATCTTGGCCCGCTGCGAAAGGACATCTGTGGCAGCTGTCAACGCCTCGTACGGAGGTGACCCCGATATGACACACAGCCCGGCCTTCCCCGAAGGACACTGGTTTGTCTGATTTGGTTGACTATCCTGTATATTCATTTCCATGGTATTGAAATGGTCACTCTGGCTGGGCACAATATGGATGGTCAAGGAGGGCAGTCGGGGTGGCGGTGCTCCCACCCCCTATTGTTTTCTACCTTTAGTTCCAGTTTGGGCAACGGGCACTCTGCATTGTTGAAACATGGGCAGTTTTAGGCCCAGAGTGCAGGGGAGCAGGGGGGGGGGGGGGAGTTGGGGTGGTGAGGGGTTGTGATTTGTTTTGTACGAAAGTGCAACATCACGAGTCACTAATAGAGAGCGGAGATGAGTTAAAGCTGAATCTATACATGGGGACACACTGGGAAAAGGCCTTTAAGCTCCTAAGCTGGAATGTGAATGGGCTTGGGGACAGAGTTAAACGCAGTATCGTAATGCAGTATGTCAAATGCCACGCCCCGGTGGTGCTGCTTCTTCAGGAGACACATCTGGTTGGCAATTCCTGCAAGGCCTTGAATAGATGGGGCTATCGGTTGGTGGCCCGTTCTGGCTTCACATCGGGTTCCAGGGTGGCGGGTATCCTCTTAAAAACCTCCTTCCCAATGTCAATACACCAGATGTGGACTGATGAGATGGGTAGGTATGTGGCGATCTCTGGGTTGTGGGACGGTAAGACTCACATTGGTTTCAGTATATATCCCACCAGGGTTGTAGGGCAAGTCCTTTGGGGATCTAGGTAAAATCGTGTTATCATTCCCTGATGGTTGTTTGGTTGTGGGGGGAGATTTTAATTCAGTGGTGTCTGGCTTTATGGATCGTAGTCCACCCTTGACCCTCAGCCCCTTACAAAGTTGGCTCCCTAACTTTCTTGATGCTATGGGCCTGGTGGATACATGGAGGGTGTTTCACCCAGGGCACATCCCACACACCTTCCATTCTGGGGCCCACAACAGCATATCTAGAATAGATTACATCCTAACTCTGACACCCCAAGCCGGTAGCTTTAGGGAAATCCGGCACCTAGCCCGGTGTATATCTGATCACTCCCCGCTATGGGCAGAAGTAGTCATTGGTGAAAAGAGAGTCGGGAGTGTGGCGCCAATCAACCCGTGGTACCTCAAAAACCCAGTGGTGAAGAACAAGGTAACTGCAGCTATAGAAGCCTGCTTTCCAGAAAACAGGGAGTCAGTGGCCTTGTCTCAAACCCTCTGGGAGGCTTTCAAAACCGTAGTGTGGGGTCAGGCGCTCTCACTAATAGGTGGGGCGCGAAAGGAAAAGCCAAAGGACTTGACGCACTTAGAAGACGACCTCCTCCGCCTCGAAGACGGCGGTGGGGAGGCAATGTCGCAGGAGAGGCTTCACATGTTGAAGCTTAAACAAGCTGAGTACAAATCTACAGCGACTGACATGGCCAAGGCACTGGGAAGGGACAAGGAGGGGGGGCTTAATGACCTAGGCGACAAGGCCGGAAAATTACTTGCATGGCTGGATAAAAAATAATTGGCCAGCCAACTGATACCGGAACTCCTGAAGAGACCCGGGGAGGTCATATCGGACCCGAAAGCGATTGCTACTGAATTCGCTGAATACTATCGCTCTTTCTTTCTTTTGTTTTTTTATAGAGCGCCTGGCTACCCCAAGAGGTGTGTCGACGCGCTAGAAGCACATCAGTAAGAGTGGGTGAATAACTGGACTAAAGTTTTCAGTCCTCTGCGAGAGATTGGTTCAGATTTCTCAGCTCGTAACCAGAAAGGGAGTGTGTTCCAGTTCTTGGCTGCTAGATAGCCAAAAGATTGTGCGCCAATCCTAGCTTTCCTTATCCTGGGAATCTTGAGTAATTGTGCTCCTATCGATCTTAACTGTCGGCCAGGATTGTACGGGGTTAGGAAATCATGCAGGTAGCTGGGGCTTTTCCCCTGTAGGCTCTTATGACAAACACATGGCTTTGAAGAGAATTCTCTTCCCGATTGGCAGCCAATGGAGGGAATCGAGAGCTTGTGTCATTGAAGATTGACTTGGTAGATTAAGAACAAGGCGTGCCGCTGCATTTTGAACACGTTGTAGTCGTTGCACGCAGTCTTTTGGCGCACCCAGATAGAGGACATTGCCATAATCAAGTTGCGAGGTCACCAGAGTATGAACTATGGTTTTCGTTGCTGATACAGGAAGGATGTCTAGGGTTTTTCTTAGCATCTTAAGGGTGCCAAAACATCTCCCTGCCACCTTTCTAGTTTGGGTCTCAAACGAGAGTTTAGGATCAAGCCTTTTCCCAGGTTTTTTACCTCAGTTTTGGGCTCAGGGATAGGCCGCAGTGCCTGGGGCCACCAGGCTGTACCCCAGATGGAGGGAGATTTCCCGACAATGATGACCTCTGTCTTGCTGCCATTCAATTTATGGCAGTGGTTCGACATCCATGTGGCCAGATCATTGAGACAAGAGGAAAACTGTACTACAGACTCACCGGAGTCTTGTGCTAGGGTCACCACAAGCTGTGTGTCGTCAGCATACGACACCATGGAGATCTTGTATTTGTCCATAATCCTAGCCAATGGTCCAATGTACAGATTAAAAAGGGTGGGACTCAGAGCAGATACTTGATGGAGTGGCAGAGTTTTTGATCGATGGGGGTGTTGAACAACTTGGAAACTACGATCTTCCAGAAAGGACCACATCCACTGTAGTGCTATCCCATCCAGTCCGCACACCCGTAAACGCTGAAGGAGTATGTAGTATCCTGCATATATACTGTAAGGTATTTTACCACCCCTGCTCAGCCAGTGCCTGTGCTCTGACTCATTAGAATGTTGGAGTCTGATGATGCCTCGGAATGTTGGGTCACTGAGAGCTGAAGTGACAGTTGGTAATGTGCTGAGCAACTGACAGGCAGCTCCTGGTGTGGCTCTGATATACTACTTAACTACTTGATGTCCTGAACCTTACTACTTGTTATCTTCATGAAATAAATCTTGCTGAATTACATCCTTCCTGTGTGGACCTTCATCACTACATTTTATGGTGACGAAGAACCTACAGCCACAAGCAGATCCTAGGTACCTGACAAACAAGAGGACCTGGAGATGGCGCAGTCTTAAAGAAACTACGGTGGCTACTACCACAATGTACAAAAGCGGAGGTATCCACGGGAAAGTAACATTTCCAACAAGAAACAAACATGTTCTACAATCAACATGAAGAACAACTACAAGCGAGAATCTACCATCAAAAAGAAAAGAAGACAACACAAGTAAGATGAAGCACTACGCCCTACAGCCCCACCAGTGTCCTCACCACCGGACAGCCCTGCCCAGGTGTTTTGTGCGCATCTACAATACATACATTTCACTGTGATTTCATATCTAGCGGTAAGAAGATGTTACTTAACAGTATGCCTTCCTACTACATAGAGCTGTGTGATCCTGAGCATATGTTGCCTATGCTGCGTGACCTTGTGCTCATCCACTTTACCTATTTTTGGACTTTGGAGTAATGAGTACTGCTTATGCCATCAAACCCATCTATTTACTGCCTTTAAATTAATTTGGGTTCTGTATGTGCATTCCCTGCCAGAGACACTCCATGACCCCGAGTCTACCATTCCAGTCAACAAGTGTGGAAATGTGCATTCTTTCAACATTTTCTCTCACAGATGTGCATCCTTATGAGCATTAATCATTTCTACATGGTTGAAATTACACAAGTGAGGAATGCCACACGCTTTGCCTATGCCTTTGCGTTTCCTCAAGATTTGGACTTTCTTGTCACGTTCGCATCGAGCTGTCTTTGTGTGTGGCTGTCACCATGGACATTGCCAGTGAATCTGTTTAAACCTCATAGCTTCTCTCACATCACACCTTGCCTCTGTGTCCGTTCGACCGGTTCATTTGACAGACAACAGTTGAGCTGGTTAACATTTTGGAAGTTGCACGCTGATTTTCGAACTGTGAGGGAAGCGCGCGCTTTTACCTCAAACAGCATCACAAGAATTCTGGATGACGACATCTTCTCTGCCAGTTTTCGCCGAGTGACAGTTTGGCGCTTCAGTGCGCCGTGAACCCCCCGGGCCAGCGTCAGGTTGCGTGCCGCCATCTTGTAGTTTGGTTTTGCACGAATCTTCAGGATCATCCTTTATTCACTTGATTTTGTCTTCCAGTGCAGCGCATTGCTGGAGCTACATTCTTTCTTCAACTTAGAAGATCGCCAACGAGTGGTATATTTTTTCAAAGACTTTAACCTGCACTAGTCCATTGCCATTCTACCCTTGAGTTTGCTTTGAACAGTTAAGCGCATTAAGAAGGCAAGCGGCCGGTGCAAGTAAGATTATACAGCTTGCTTTCCGTTGGCTGCATTTACAACATGTGCCATTTATCTATTTTTTTTTTATTTATTTTTTTGGACTACCGCTAAATGTTCATCTAAGCAACACTTTTGAACGCTCTCCCACTGCAGTGGTTTGCAGCATTCGCTGCTAAACGTCTTGCTAAAATATTGGTGTGTGTAACGCAGGACTACAATGACATGAACAGCAATTACTCCTTCAGTTAGCAAATTAAATGTTACAGTGATTTGTATTTTAAGCCTTATCCATGCTTTGTTGCGTAACCCACTTTATGCATTTTAGGCTGGCTTTTTGATACATTTATTATGGGGATTGTCTCACTCATACTTACCCTCCATTGGGAATATGTGTTACGCTCTTTGTCTCTGGGTAATTTTTCTCAGTAAACATTTGTCATATTATACATGTACGTCCTAAACTTTTCATTTCCCTTCTTAGGGATGGCATACTGCATTTCCCATTCCTGCTTACATGGGTACTCACCTACAGGGGCTTATTCTGCATTTTACTTTTGTGCACTATTTTACATTGTACATTTCCCTACACAGGGACGGCAATAGCTTCTTGCCTCATTTGCTATTTTTCACATGCCTTCACGGCCCATTTACGGTTTTCTCCCTTACACAGGGCACCGTCTTATGGGTCATAGTCCCATTTACACTTTCACCCTCACACAGAGCGTCTTATGGGTCATAGTCCCAATCTGAAAGAAACACGTTAGTTAGATTCCTCGAGCGGTCCCGTAAGCTCCTCGAGCTTCGCCACTCGGCTCCGCGCCCCTCTCGATCCCGGTCCAGGAGGAGGTCCAAGGATCGGTCGCGGAGCCGCAGCCGACGTCATCATCGCTCGTCTGGCTCCAAGTCTTCGGGTAAGTCGAAGCACTCCAAGAAGTCCAAGAGGCGACACCGCTCTTCGGACTCCCCTCGCCGGTCGCGCGACTCGGCCGAGGGTCAGGGTGGTTCCACCCCCGCGGCGCCGCAGGCGCCGCGCAAGTCCCCATACCCGCCGGTCCCTGGGACTGACGCGACGCCGGCGGAAGTCAGTGCCTTCCTCTCGGCCATGAGGAGCCTGGCTCCGCCGTCGACGCCCGCTGGCGCGCCTTCGGGCCCCGCGGACCCGACTGGGCAACCTTGCATGCCGGCGGCGGCGGCTCCGGCCTCGACGCCGCAGGTTCCCGAGGGACTCGTCCCCGCCGACGCCGGTCGACCTCGTCACGCCTCCTCCGCCGGCGTCTACACCGGTTCCACCTCCGGCTCCGCTCGGCGTCGAGCCCCAGTTCAGCCCCGCTCCGGACCCGGCGCCGTTACGGCGTCGATGGACGCCGCGTACGGCGCCGTTAAAGACACATTATGTCTATCGTCCGGCTCCGATCCTTCCTCCTGTTTACCAGGAATCGGATGACAGGGGCGAATGGGAGGGGTCCGAGGATCCTATGGCCGTTCAGGCTCAGCTGTCACAGGACTGGGCAGATGAACTGGGCAAGGCCAGTGGTCTGGATACCTCACCAGATACTGGATTCATCTCTCCTCCGACTGTGGCTTCGGAGGAGGGTGCTGCTTTCTCTGTGGTGCTGCGCAAGGCGGCCGCAGCCCTTGGGCTCGAGCTGCCTACCGTGGCTGTGAGGACTAACGTCCTCACTGAGGTGCTTCAGTCTGCAGCAAGCTCCACTGAGCCTCTGCTGCAATTCAATGAGGCCCTCATAGACGTTCTGCAGGGCACCTGGTCCAAGCCCTCCACAGTTCCTCCTGTGGACAGGAACGTCGCCAGGCGCCACCGCCCTGCTCCCCACCCCCGAGAGCCTGGTTATCCAGGCTTCTACCTCCCAATCCTCCTTCCCGACCTCTCCGCCGGACCGGGATTCCAAGAGACTGGAACAGTTTGGCAAAAAGCTGTTCTCCTCCCTTAGTTTGGGTCTGCGGTCTTTGAACACCGCCTGTCTTTTGGACCGTTATTCCCACTCTCTGTGGGATACGGTGGAGGACGTGCTGCCCCTGTGCCCGGAGGAGGCCCAGACACGACTTACCCAGGCTGTGGCCGATGGGAGGGATGCAGCACGACATGCAATCCGATGTGGGCTTGACACTACGGACTCGCTGGGTAGGGCGATTTCTACCACGGTGGCGCTTCGACGTCACGGCTGGCTGCGGTCCACGTCCTTTTCGGGTGATGTCCAGAGCACTCTCATGGACATGCCCTTTGATGGCACTCTCCTTTTTGGTGAGAAAGCGGACAGTGCGCTGAATCGCTTTAAGGACTCCCGGGTTACGGCCAAGTCCTTGGGCCTCTCGGCCCCGCGGTCGCAAACTTCTGCCTTTCGCCCCTTTCGTGGCCAAGGAAGGGCTGCCTCCTCACGTCCGCCTAGCCACCAGCCGCAGAACCAACCTGCGCGTGGTCGCGGACGGGGTTTCCGCCGAGGCGGTTCTGGAGGACGACGCGGTCAGCCCACATCCACCCCGGCAGCATCCGCCTCAAAGCCTTCCTAGTCCGAGCTTTCAGGCCCATTCCACGCCAGTGGGCGGCAGAGTTCGCCATCACCTTTTCCACTGGCGGTCCATCACATCGGACAGGTGGGTGCTGCAAATCGTCCGAAGGGGCTACTCCCTCCCCTTCGAGACGACCCCTCCAGCCATGCCACCGCAGCACCACCGTATCTCGGGGGATCATTTGAATCTTCTCCACGAGGAAGTTTCGGCCCTCTTGGCCAAGGGGGCCGTCGAGCGCGTTCCGAGCCCAGAAGTAGGTCGTGGTTGTTATTCCCACTACTTTCTGGTTCCCAAGAAGGGCAAAGGGGGCCTACGCCATATCTTGGACCTCCGGAACGTCAATACCTTCCTCCGGAAGGAAAGGTTCAAAATGTTATCTTTGGCTCAGGTTCTAACTGCCCTAGACCCTGGAGACTGGATGGTAGCGTTGGACTTGCAGGACGCATATTTCCACATCCCCGTCCTGCCGGCCCACCGGCGTTACCTGCGGTTCACGGTGGGTCAAGAGCACTTTCAGTTTACCGTGCTCCCCTTCGGCCTTACCAGTGCCCCTCGGGTGTTCACGAAAGTGATGGCGGTGGTCGCAGCTCATCTGCGCCGATCAGGGGTTCCAGTCTTCCCCTATCTCGACGACTGGTTGTTGAAGGCGGGCTCGCCCCAGGCAGTCGTCTCCCACCTCCAGACTACGGCGGATCTCCTGCATTTGCTGGGGTTTTCCATCAACGTGCCGAAGTCACACCTGAGTCCCTCTCAGAAGCTCCTCTTCATCGGAGCGGTTCTCGATTCGGCGCAGGTCCGGGTCTATCCGCCGGAACAGCGGGTCCGGGATATTCAGGCCCTGATTCCCATCTTTCGGCCTTTATCCTGGGTTTCGGTCAGGCTAGTGTTGTGGCTTCTGGGGCTGATGGCCTCCTGCATCCTACTAGTGCATCACGCCAGGCGGTGCATGCGGGCTCTGCAGTGGGACCTGAAGTTTCAGTGGGCCCAGCATCACGGCAACCTGTCCGACCAGGTCTTGATCTCGGAGGGCACTGCACAGCAGTTGCAGTGGTGGCTCACGAACCGCGATTGGGTCACGGGCAAGAGCCTCTCCCTTCCCCAACCGGAGCATGTCGTAGTGACGGATGCGTCCCTCCTAGGATGGGGTGGCCATATGGGAGAGGCGGAGATCAGAGGCCTCTGGTCTCCGGCGGAGTCTCGCCTCCACATCAACCTGTTGGAGTTGAGAGCGATCCAACTTGCACTGAAAGCCTTCCTTCCCTCTGTCAGGGGAAGTGTCGTGCAGGTGTTCACGGACAACACCACCGCCATGTGGTATTGCAACAAACAGGGCGGGGTGGGGTCGTGGACCCTTTGTCAGGAGGCTCTGCGCCTCTGGACGTGGCTGGAACACCAGGGCGTCACCCTAGTGGTTCAACATCTGGCGTGCTCTCTGAATGCCAGAGCAGACAAACTCAGCCGCCGGTGCATGATGGATCACGAATGGTGTCTGAACTCCGAAGTGGCGCAAGGTCTCTTTCAGCAGTGGGGAGAGCCTTGGTTAGATCTATTCGCCACCGAAGAGAACGCGCAATGTCAGCATTTCTGCGCGTTGGAATTTCCAAGGCGGCACTCGCTCGGCGACGCTTTTCGTCACGAGTGGAGTTGCGGTCTGTTGTACGCCTTTCCGCCTATACCACTTCTGCCCAGAGTGCTGAAGAAGATCAGGCACGACCGGGCCCAAGTCCTCTTGGTGGCTCCGGATTGGGCACGACGGTACTGGTATCCCGAGCTACTCAGTATGTTGACCGATCCTCCGATACGTCTGCCCCTTCGGGAGGATCTTCTGTCGCAGCAGCAGGGGACGGTCCTCCACCCGAACCTGTCCAGCCTCCACCTCCATGCGTGGAGATTGAGCGGCGGCAGTTGATGCCATTTGACTTGCCTCCTGAAGTCTGTGATATCATTCTGGCAGCCAGGCGTCTCTCCACAAAGACGGTATACGCCTGCCGGTGGAACAAATTTGTGGCATGGTGCACAGCAAAGGCTGTGGATCCCCTTTCCACCCCTCTTTCTGAGGTTCTCCTCTTTCTTCTTTCTTTGGCCCGGGAAGGCTCTGCCCTGGGCACCTTGAAAGGTTATCTTGCTGCCATCTCTGCCTTCTTGCGGCTTCCTGATCAGCCTTCTCTTTTCAAGTCCCCTGTGGTTACACACTTTCTAAAAGGCATTACTCACACGTTCCCTCCTGTCCCTTTTGTAATGCCTCAGTGGGACTTGAATCTTGTTCTCACATTTCTGATGTGTGCTCCCTTTGAGCCTCTTCATAATTGTCCTCTTCGTCTGCTGACGCTTAAGACTGCTTTTCTGGTAGCCATCACCTCGGCTAGACGGCTGAGTGAGCTCCAGGCTTTATCATCAAAGCCTCCTTTTCTTTCTGTTCATCCGGACAAGGTTGTCCTTCGGCCTCGTCCCTCCTTTCTTCCGAAAGTGGTGACTCCATTTCATCTTGGGCAGTCTGTCACCTTGCCCACCTTCTTTCCGCCTCCGCATCCTTCCAAAGAGGGAGAGAGGCTCCACCGTCTGGACCCAAAACGTGCGCTCTCCTTTTATCTGGACCGCACAAAGCAGTTCCGGGTGGACGACCAACTTTTCGTTGGATACGTGGGTGCTAAGAAGGGAAAAGCTGTGCACAAACGGACCATCTCTCGGTGGGTCGTTTTGTGCATCAAAATTTGTTATTCCTTGGCAAAAAAGGACCCTCCTGTTGGGCTGCGCGCCCGTTCTACTCGGGCCACGGCGGCTACTACTGCTTTGGGACGGGGTGTCCCTTTGCAGGACATCTGTCAGGTGGCAACGTGGGCTTCGCTACACACGTTTGCCAGGCATTATTGCCTTGACAGCCAAGTCCGGAGGGATGGCTTCTTTGGCCGTTCTGTCCTCCAGGACTTTCTGGTGTGATCTTGGTTCGCAGACCCACCACCGGGGATGGTATTGCTTGGGTATCTATTCTAAGGTGAGGAATCTTAACTAACGTGTTTCTTTCAGATGAACAAGTTACTTACCTTCGGTAACGATGTATCTGTAAGAAACATTAGTTAGTTAGATTCCTCACCGACCCACCCATCCTCCCCGTTCTGCGAACTGACATCTAGGGTTAAGGTTATCCTTTTCAGGCCCCTAGATTTTATTTTTGGCACCAGTGTCGGTCTCTTGCATGGCTCTGCGTTCCTGGCGCGGAAAGCTATGTACAAGAACTGACGTCAGCGCGCGAGGGCGGCGTCTAAGTACTCCGACGTCATTCCGGCGCACGACGCCGACGACGGACGCGGAGCCGCAGACGATGCCTAGCGACGCGCAAGGGGTATTGCTGACGAAAAATCTTCCGGATCCAGTCTGACGCCTGGGGATATTCTAAGGTGAGGAATCTAACTAACTAATGTTTCTTACAGATACATCGTTACCGAAGGTAAGTAACTTGTTCTTTACATTTACACTTTCACCCTCACACAGGGCGTCTTATGGGTTATAGTCTCATCTTTACATGGCAGTACTGTTTTTCCTCTTCTTGAGGGTTTACTTTACACGGCCTACTTTGTCATGGGCTTTTGTCCTATTCACAATGCTCCTCACACTCTTGCATAGGAGTAGAGGATGGCCATGGGTTACATTCCCATTGGCTGATATTGTCTTTTTACATTCAGTTACTTTGCTGTTTTGTATAATGCAATGTCACACTTATATCGTATTGTTATTGTCTAATTGAAAACGGGGGGAAGTATTAGTTATACTGTATGTATCTACTATGCCTCTTCTCTGTTTTCCATTTCGTCCAGCTTTCCTCGTGATGTCATGCATCATTTTCATCCTTGGTTTCTGGATCTACATTGCTTGTTGTCGTCCTTTGTCTCCAGCCTTCCCTTGTTCGCATTT
The DNA here is from genome assembly GCF_964204655.1 of Triturus cristatus. Classification (NCBI taxonomy): domain Eukaryota; kingdom Metazoa; phylum Chordata; class Amphibia; order Caudata; family Salamandridae; genus Triturus; species Triturus cristatus. The sequence goes on along the minus strand of NC_140594.1, from coordinate 629,089,834 downwards.
TCATTCTTTTCCTTCCCTGTTCTGGAGGAGATCCATTATTCCCTCTTCTTTGTGTCTGTGTGTAGGCTGGTGTCCGGTTTGCCTCATGCCTTATTCTTCCTTCCTTTCTTGCCTGCCTGGCCAGTGGGTATGTTTGGGGGTTGTCTTTGGCATGTCTGTTCTCTCTCTATTTTGTATTTCCTCCCTTTCTTTTCTCTGTCTCCTTTCTATTTCGTTGTTGTTGAGCATGGGTTTTCCATCTACTTTCTTACTTACACCTTACCTTTACCTTCTTGTCTTCTCCCATATTTTTCCTCGTTCTGATTTACAACTTATCTACTTGATGTTCTGAACTTTACTACTTGTTAACTACTTGAATAAATCTTACTGAATTACATCCTTCCTGTGTGGACCTTCATCACTACAGAGTAGCTTGTGGGATACTGTGTCGAAGGCGGCACTTAGGTCTAACAGGACCATGGCCACCGTCTGACCGGCACCTGCCCGTCACCTTATGGTCTCTGTTGCAAAGAGGAGAGCGGATTCGGTAGAGAAGGATGCTCTAAAGCCTGATTGAGTTGAAAGTAGAAGGTTGTGTGAGTTCATATGTTCCACTAATTGTTTATTCACAACCTTTTCAGCGAGTTTGGATATGTACGGGTGCAAAGAGATGGGTCGCAGATTATCCAGTAGCTCGGGGTTGGCTGAGGGCTTTTTCTTTAGCGGTATGACGATCGCATGTTTCCATGCCCTAGGAACCTCTCCGTCCTTAAAGGATGCGTCTATTAGTTGCTGAATTTTGGGTATTATTAATTCAATGCCCTTTTTTATCCTGTTTGGTGCCGCTGGATCGGCCGGAGAGCCAGATTTGATTTCTAAAACCATTTCCTTGAGCACCAGTACAGAGAGGGCAAGAAACACGCTCAGGGATGGCAAACTCGGCTCATTAGATACCTCTTTAGGTTCACTAAGGCAGTTACGGGCTTCCTCAGGGAAAGAGTTGTATATAGTGGATACTTTTTGAAGGAAGAAATCTGCAATTACATTGCATCGCTCTTCAGAGCTGATAGGTGTCGTAAGTGTTCTCTCGAGCGACAAGATCTCTTTCAGTGTGGCATACAGTTCTTTGGAGGAGTTTTCTGCCATGTCAATCTTCTCTTTGTAGTATATCAAGCACCTCTTTTTGAGAAGAGTGGTATTTGTTCTGTGCTGTTTTATAAGCTTCTTTCGAGAAAGCTATTCTCAATTTGCGTTCTAGGTGCTTACATCCCTGTTTAGCACTTCTGAGCTCATCGTTGAAACAGGGCGCTGATTTAGATCCTCGCCTGGGGGTCTTTGAGGTCTAGGGGGCAGCTTCATCCAGTGCTTCTGTTATCCACTTATCTGTCAAGGTATTAGCCAGATTGATGTCTTTCTCAGATAAAGGTGGAGTTTTCTGAAGTGCCCTGGAAAAATTCTCGCAGTTAAACTTGGACCAATTCCTGCGTAGTACGGTAAGATTACTTGCATGGCTGGATAAAAAAGAATTGGGCAGCCGACTGATCCCAGAACTCCTTAAGAGAGGAGGTCATATCGGACCCGTAAGCGATTGCTTCTGAATTCGCTGAATACTATCACTCCATCTACAGTGCGAGCTCTTCTTACACAGAAGAGGACTTACAAGCCCTGATTAGAGATATTAAGCTTCCCTCTCTGACAGCGGAAGACAAAGACCTGCTAGAAAGTGACTTGACCAACAATGAAGTAGCCCAGGCGATCAGAAGCCTCCAACCTGGCATGGCATCAGGCCCAAACGGCCTGCCCATTGAGCTGTACATGCGAGAAATGTTTGAAGAAAGTCGTTGCTCCCACCGGACCAAAGGGTCGCCACTCTGGTCACCATACTTAAAGTGGCAAGCCTACAGATATATGCTCATCCTATAGACCCATTTCGCTTCTAAATGCTGAACCTAAGATATTGGCTAAGCACCTGGCCAGACGTTTGGTCCAGGTAATAGACAAATTAGTACACCCAGATCAACCAGGCTTTATGCCCCATCAGAACACCGCGTTGAATCTGAGGAGGCTGCATAGTTTCATGGGACACTATGAAATTAGAGGTATTCGAGCTGAGCCGCAGGACGCGACTGGGATGTCCGCCGTCATCCCTCCTTTTTTTGTCCTCACTCTGGAACCATTGGCGGCCTGGATTCGTAGAGATCCGGGGACTGCGGTGGACCGATGCGTGCGAGGACCGCATCTCACTCTATGTAGATTACCTACTTCTGTATCTTGCGTCCCCCAGGTCGTCGATCCAGAGAGTCCTGGATATTTTCACAAACTTCGGGAGGTACTCTGGGTATACGATCAACTGGAGTAAATCCCTGATATACAAACTCAGTGGCGAGATACCTGCGCTGCCCAGAGGGTGCTCTATGAAGGAAGCAATAGAGGGATTCAAATATCTTGGAATCTTTATCACGGCAGATCCTAAGGCTAGCTATGACCGGAACCACCCCCCTAGCCCCCCCCCCCCCCCCCCCGCTGCAGCGGCTTAAACAGGACGTAGCCAACTGGAAGACCCTACCGCTCTCATTGTTGGGGAGGGCAGCCTTATTTAAAATGATATATCTACCCTGCTTTTTGTACGCACTACAGAACTTTCCGGATCTGGTCCCTCTCAAACATTTTGAGGAGGTGGAAAGTCTCCAGAGGGGAACTGCTCTGGGATGGCCGCCCCTGGATAGCCCTTCCCAAACTTGTACTGAACTGGTATGATGGGGGGATCGGGCTGCCCGACATCAGAAAGTACTATTGGGCTGCCCACCTGACCGGCATAAACCAATGCATCTATCGGCAGGGAGATGATCCAGGCTATAAAATGGACAAATGGTTACTGTCAGGGGGAAACTATACCGCAGCCCTTTACTGCAGACCTAGGAGAATTCCCTTAACTGGGCCAACTAGGCACACTGTGCATGTGTGGCATAGCGTAAATAGGAAGCTGTGGTGGGACCGAAAGCTCACGATGGCGACCCCCTTGTGGGACTCGAACAACTGGGCACCCTGAGATGATCGAAGGGGTTCAATAAATGGGACCTAATTGGAATTACGAAAATTGGGGACCTTTGCCAGAAAGGAGATGTTATCTCCTTTGCCACTCTGCAGTGAGAATATGAGTTGACCGACTCAGAGTATTTTCGCTATCTACAAGTGAGGCATGCCTTGACGACGCGATTGGAGAGGGGTGCATCCCTCCCGGATGCATCTGCGCATGAAGACAGGCTGCTCGATGGTTACCTGCCCACAAAGGCAGTCTCTTTGACGTACAAGAAGTTGGTCAATAACACACCAGATCCCCTTCAAGTTCTCCATGACCGCTGGGGGAGCGATGGGTTGGAATTTGATGACGAGGAGTGGCAGGAGGCAGTGGCCTCACCGAGAGAAGTGCAATCTCCCCCAGGTTACGCCTAGTCCAATTGAAGAGCCTACATAGAATTTACATCATCGGGCCTAGGCTCGTTAGCATGGGAAGGGCGGCAGAGGGCCTATGCAGGAGACAATGCGTCCAAGAGGGCACTTTTATGCAAATCCTGTGGGAGTGTGACTATATGCAGAGATATTGGAGGAGGATACATGCTTGTATGGAGGAGGTCCTCGGGCTTGCGGTTGGGATCGAGGCTAAGAGATGTCTCCTAAATGTCTGGGAGTCCACAGATTTTAGTAGAAAGGATCGTATTTTGGTCACCCTGGGACTCATGGTTGCCAAACGGAACCTGGCAAGACTGGGGGGGGGGGGGGGGGGGGGGGGGGGGGCATGGCACCACCCACTGTTGTTCGGTGGAAAACAGACATGGACTGGTGCATGCTGCGTGAAAAATATGTTTTATGTCTCGAGAGGGTGCCCCAAGAAATGGATAGAAATCTGGAGCAAGTGGAATAACTACTGTGGCAATATTTGTGAACTTCCAGCTGTTCTTTCATTGGAAGATCCTGTAACTCCATAGTGATCATTATATTGTTGTATTACTGCTCATTTTATAACAGTGATGAATGTGCACACAATCATGTAAATGTGATTTACTCTGCCGAAATTGTGATTGGGATGTCGTTTTGTTGTTTAATAAAAAGATTATAAAAGATTTTTAAAAAGAAATCCAGTGGGCTACCAGTGCTTCATAATTTGCTGAAGAAACTGCGTTGTAGTAGAGGAGCTACTCCCCTGCAGCCGCAGGCACCAAAAAAGCAAGACCTGGTACACCAACCTGCCGCCTATTGGGACTGCTGATGCAGCAGCCACCCAGGAAAGGGTTGTAGTGCTCCCAGAAGTCAGATCAGTCCTCCTTCCAAGTGTGGGTACACCTGGACCAACCGGAGCCGCACTGTACCAATCTGTGGGGTACTCGCCCCATGCAGCAGCCTAGGCTGGTTGTGCCCAGACCGGACACCAACGCTGGGGAAGACCGACCTGCACATTGAGGGACAGTGAGACCCACATAGTGAGTGGCCCTGCTGTCCAGTTTGTTCCTCCGCAGCAGAAACAAAAACAAAGAATGAGTCTGTAACTGCTGCCATCCAATGCCTCTAAGCTCCTATGCACATGCGTGCCCAAGTCGAAGGGAGGTGATGGTGCCAACGGGGTCCCTAGACCCACAAGAGCCAAGCCCATGCTTGGGTTTGCTCAGACAGGACTTTCATTTGCCACTGGCAGCCTCTTTCTGCAGGCCCCCTCCAACCGCAAGAAACTCCAGCACCGGATCCGATGCCAAAAAATGCCACTGCACCCAACCCCACCGGCCAAAGAAAAGTGGACCAACGGTGTACCGATGTGCCCGAGGATCTCAATGGTCGAGCCCTCCTGTAGGTTTCCCTGGACTGGTGCCCCAGTTCCTGCTTGCAACCTTTTTCTAACAGGACCGGTCTCCCATTAAAGTGAATGGGACACCTGATGCTGTGACACACCTTTGCACCTGGGTTCCCCAGAGCCTCCCGAGGTGACCTGTGGGTGTTGCCTTGGACCTTGCCCCATACTCACTGCAATTCCATGAGAACAATCCTGTAAGTCACTGACAGGTTCATGGATGCAATACATATTTTTCCTCCTTAGGATAACATTGCCGGTCCTGAAAATGCACGGTGTCCATTTCTGAAAACTGTAAATATTCAAACTCGAAATAAGTACTTAAGAAATGCCAATGATCTTGGTATCTAAATTTATATAAAAGTATGGTATTTTTTATAAATTTGTGTCCGATTTCTTCATTGAGTTTGGTCTCACTTGCTGCCTTTGTGTGTGTAATAAATGCTTAGCACTACCCTCTGATATGCCTTACTGTTCGCCCACACTACCACAAAAAAGAGCATTTGGGGTGTTATTTGTGCCTGTTATTCCTTTAGAGTTTGCCTGGACTCTTTACACAGTGTACTTCTTTTTGGTCCACTATATAGAGAGCCAGTGTCCTACACCCACCAAATATTGAATCCCACTCCCACCGACACACATGCTCTGACTCTGGAGCGCCGTACCCTATAAAATCTAAAGCCTAACACCTGCTCTCCCTCCTCAAGAAATCAATCAGGTAAAAAAGCTTTATTCGGCACAAATTGTCTGAGCCATAAAAGCACAAAATAGTACAATAAATTATTACAGTGTTGTTTAAAACAGAAATCTCCTAAAACCAGAATGCACACAGTGCCAAAGCAGTTAAAATAACATTTTAAATGTGAATCAAATAGAATTATGTACAGACGTCATTCATAAATACACCAGATCAAATAAAAATCATAAGGTCAAAATGTAATTCTACTGATGCTGTTTATGTTTAACCATAAAGCCCTAATGGTATACCCAATGAAGCAAAGCATGGAATTAAAATTAGCACATTCGCCCTTAAGTTTTTGGGTTTCCTGAATCATCTAAGAAAGCTCTGATGAGGATTCCTCTGAACCGTAATCACTGGTCATGTCTAAGCTAAAGGAGCAGCTAACTTGCAGGGAAAAACAACAAGAGAAAATATTACAAGGCCTCTACAATATCACAAGCCTAAACATATATCCAAATCCTGCTAATCACACTCACCCCCCGCAGACATACAGCAACAGACAACTCCTAAGACGAGCCAAGACGCAGCCACACAGCTGGACCACAACACCTCTCAACAACACAGCACAGAGGCTCAAAAGAACGAGTGCCATGATGTCGCTCAGCGAAGCAGCTGAACTAGCAAAATCTTACAGCCTGGCACCTAATAGAATCTGCCCCACCTCTAAAATCCAGGTGATCAGGGGACTAGGGAAAAATTCCACACAAACTAGATCAGCCAGACCAACCGCACACCTCATCAATATACCCCGGACTCCCTCCCCACAAGATCTTGAAGATCTAGAGAGACCAAATGCATGCTCATAGACTGCAGACCTGCTGCAAAGCATGCGATCGAACTAGCAGATGCCATCCTGAACCACAACATTGATAGCACATTCATCACGGAAACATGGCTAAATGAATCTTCATACCCAATCATGGGCAAACTAATCCCATTGGGGTTTTCAATCATCAAGAACGCCAGGAAGGACTGCCATAGTGGAGGCATCACCATTATCCACAAAAAAACATCAATGTGGATGAAACCGACACCTTCACCTACAATACATTGGAATATCTCATCACTACCATAAGGATTAAAGACAACATAACAATGAACTGTCACCTACTCCACCACCTCCAGGTAATGTACTCTCCTTTGTTGAACACCTAGCAGATCTGATAACACACTGCTAACTTTCACATGCCAAAAACATCCAAGGTGTACCCAAACTTCACTGCAATGTTGGAAACAATACCCCATAATAATCCAATCCATGAATGACCTCTTAATCCATAAGTACCTCTCCCAGCACTGCAGAGGTCAAACCCAGAACAAAGGATTAACCCTGGACGCTGTCATAGCTCATGAAGAAACACTAACTATTGACAAAATCCTAGACTCTAAGAACAATGACAGTAAGGGAACACAATGTGCGCAACTAACACATACAGTACCACCCAATTAAAAAATGTTAGATGCTCAACTTCCTGTGGTTCACTGTCATCAAAACCGCAATCAATAAAAGAGTACAGTTAGGAAGGAACATCAAAAAATAGAGTCCATGAAATCTTTCCTTCAGGTTTCAGTAACCTTTTATTTTTTTCTTATTTCAAATTTGCTGATTCTTCAACGAGTTGCTTCAATCGACAATACAAAATCGATTTGTGGATCACAGTTGCATCTTCTATAGATCAACAGCCTTTCTGCCTACGCGTTTCGTCCTTCCCTTAGGAATTCATCAGGGCTTGTATTTTAGAGAGAAGAATTCTCTTCTTTTTCTAAACATCGAATACTTTGTGTCATAAATTTGCGGCGCGCGACCAGATATCTTGAATTCCATCAATTCTTATTTCTCAGAATTTCTTCAATACTCCTCTTTTCACTATGTTCAAAAGATAATCACTTGAAATAATCAATTATTATTTTTCTGAAATCCTTCAGTCCTCCTCCTTTCAAAAAGTTCAAAATCTTTCACTCTATCAATCTTATTTCACAGCGATCCTCTCTCCTGCCGCGGGCCCGATAAGCCCAAAATCCTCCCTGTCGACTGGTCCTATCACCACATCATTTTGTTTCACATCAACAAAATGTCTCCTCACCCAACTCGTACGCAAAAAACCCTTCAATGGGAAAGAAACAAAAGGCAAATTTCCTTAGTGGACCTTGAAGAAAAATTGCTGTCTCTACTACCCCACTCATCAGAGAACAACTGAACTTACCACCCACTGCAACTCAACGATGTCCTCCATCCTGGACCCAGCAGCCCCTCTGAAACTGAAAAGGGTGAGAAGCACACCCTCAAGATCCTGAGTCAATAAAGACCTTAACAGTAAAAGAAGGACGGTCAGAGCAGCAGAAAGACTCTGGCAAACAAATCCATCCACAGCCCACCTGGACCATCTCAGAAGGGAACGCAGACAATATAAAAAACACATATTGAAAGAAAAAGCCACTATCTTCCGCAACGCTCTAGACCAAGCCAAAAACTGCCCCAAAGAGCTCTTTATCATCATCAAACAGCAAACCTCCTAACCAGCGTTAAAAAATTCCTCGGATCTCCAAAGAACGGTGTGACAATTTGACAATTTCTTCAATGACAAAATCATGAAGATCAAGCTCTCTAGATGATCACAACCAGTCATTCAACGGGAAACCTCCTCCCAGAAAGGAAGATAACAATCCTCTCTCTCACTCCACAGCCAACCATCAACTATCACTTCACAGGACAATGGGTGCCATCAAATCGAAAGGCCACACACTACTACTACAAGCTGGAAGATATTCATCCCACTTTCAGACGCAGAAATATCAGCTCTATTGATTGTGTCCAAACCATCCTTCCACCTTATGGACCCCTTTCCAGCCTCCCTGGCAAAAATACTCTACAACGCCTGTACGTTCTCTGGACTAAGATTATAACCAGCTCCCTGATGACTGGAGTGATGCCAGAGTGTCTCAAGCTCAGCCAAGTCATGCCACTGCTTAATAAATCGAGAGCATACCTGAACGACCTCAGTAACTACTGACCTGTTTCCATTCTCCCCTGCCTAGCCAAACTCTACAGAACTGTGTTCTCTCACAAGTAAACCAATTCCTGAACCTCCATCAGTTGGGCTTCAGAAAAGGATGCAGCACGGAAACAGCTATCCTGGACATAGTAGATGACCTACAAAAATCCCTGGCTACAGATCAATGCAGCCTGCTCATGCTCTCTCAACAAATGAAAATAGACCGTATGACCTCCGACACAACTGCAATAACCCGGGGTGTTCACCAAGGCTTTATCCTCTCGCTGCTTGTGTTCAATATCGACACATCATTCTCAACCAAGCAAACATCCCCTTCCATCTATATGCAGATGTATCCAGCTATACATGGAATAACCTCACTACATGACGTACAATGGTTAAATGCCACCCTCAAAGATGTCTAACTGTTACTATCCTACAACCACCTAAAACACAACCAGGAAGACAGAAGTTCTTCTCATATCAAAGACCGAGCAGTCCCCTCAGATGCAAGAATTGCTAAACTCCTTAGACTCTCAACTGCAATGTAACCCTAGCTAACTCAGTCAAATCTCTAGGAATCACCTTGGACCCTAAACTGATCATGAAAGATCATATAAAGAATAATGCAAAGAGCACCTTCTACAACCAGAAACTTCTGAACAAAATTAAACCCTACCTACTGCTGATCGATCTTAAATCTGCCATGCAAGCCCTGGTGCTGTCTGGATTGTACTACGGGAACGCCACTCTCGCAGACACTGCGATAGAGAAGCTGTGATCTGTCAGGTCCTTTAGATGGCTGAGCTATGTGAAATCATAGTTCTTAAGTGCCACAGCCATATAATAACATCAACTTATCTTATGGTAGCCAACTCCTGCAGTGCCCCATTCATTAAAACTTGTCCCTTTGGGGTATAGCAATGCTTTTTCGTTTCCTTTTCATATTACGACCTTGTAGGTAGCTGGTCGTCCTGGACTTATGGTCTAAAAGTTGACCTCTTTAGAGGTCAAGTATCGACAACCTGAGCATCTCTCAATGCCAATGTGCTATCTCGAGGTCGAGGGCTATGCAAAATATTGGGAAACCTCTGAGGGGCCCCTTGAGTTATCATAGCGTGAAGTTAGAAGGATTTGGGTAGAGGCACACTCATTCATGGCCCCTTTGGTGTCTTAGTCCTCAAGTTCAGCAAATACTTGTATCCTATGCACTTTAGACCCTAAAGGTCAGCATTGCTTGTGTTTGACATGTTTCCTGCACCTATGCCTGGCACCTTGATGTGACCTCCTCCTTCATAGCATCCGTCCGTGAGCACTCTTGACAGGGAGGTTATGTCAATAGCGTCTAAGGAGTTTAAAAAAAATCCTAATTCAAATACATATTTATATTATTTTGTGACTTTTGGTCAGCGCTCTTTATCCATTTTTCTTTTTTTTTTTTTTGTATCATTCATATTTGGTTCCAATGTAAATTGATACTTGTATAGCGCACTACTCACCCGCACGGGTCTCAAGGCGCTTGTACGAATACCACTGTGGAACCCATCCTGGCTTTCCCTGTGAGGCGTCCACTCCTGGGCACCCCCAAGGTGGAGGCCAGGCATCCTTAGCGTTGTGGGGGCCGTTGTGGAGATTAAGCAAGCTATTGCCCAGAGTTGCAGAGTGGGACTCCATGATTGGAATAGGCACCGAGGCGAGAATTATCAGGTCGGTGGAATTTTTGAGCCCAAGACCCGCCGAGGCGGGGAATTGAACCCTGGTCCCGGGCTAGACCTCTGCATCAGGGTCTGCAGCTCTCATCATTTGATTTGATTTGAATTGTTATTTATAAAGCGCGCGAATGCCGTGGCGTCTTGGCGCTAGGATTGTGAAATCTGGGTAAATACCATATGGAATGTGTCTTAGTTTTGCCCAAAAAGCCATGTTTTTAGATCCTTCCTAAATTGCATCAGGTTTGGTTGACAGCGCAGAATGTTTGGCATCTGGTTCCATAGTTTTGCTGCACAGAAGGATAGAGTGCGTCCTCCCCATCTGGCCTTCCGTGTTTTTGGAACACTGACAAATCCTTCTGAGGACGATCTAAGCAGTCTCGCGGGGAGATATCTTGTGAAGAGTTTCCTAAAATCCCTGGATATACCACCATAGAGGGCTTTGTGTACCAAGCATAAAGCCTTGAAATTGGCCCTTTGACGGACTGAAAGCCAGTGAAGGGTTTTGACAGCCTCTGAGGCAGAATGACCTTTAGGAATATTCATAAGCAGTCTAGCTGCCATGTTCTGCAGTGATTGAAGCTTCCTTTCCTGTGCTTTATCGATTCCTACAAAAAGAGCGTTGCAATAATCTAATTTTGATAAAAATAGTGCAACTACTATAGTTTTTTGAAGTTCAGTTGCTAGAAATGGGAATATTTTCCTCAAAGTTTTTAAGAGGAAAAAGCGGGAGGACGTTAATTGGTTAATATGGGCGGATAGTTTTAATTGATTGTCTAGTGTTATCCCTAGACTTTTGGCCTTAGCCACGGGGGTGGGACATACCCCCGCCTCCTTTGGCCACCAGCTAGTACTCCAGACCGATGGCCCTTTACCGAATTCAAGGACCTCGGTTTTTTCAGTATTTATTTTTGAGAAATTTACGCTCATCCACTCCATAATGTTCGTCAAGCACGCATGAAAGCCACTGGCTGCTATTTCAGACGGTTCAGTAACTGAGACAATGAGCTGTGAGTCATCAGCATACATGATTATGGACAATCCATGTTTCTTGACCAGGTTGGCTAACGGAGCAACATATATATTAAAAAGGGTTGGAGACAGAGCAGACCCCTGTGGAACCCCACATGGGAGGAGAAACGCTCCTGATTGCATGTTCTCCCAGTGTATGTTCTGCTGTCTATCCTCTAGAAAGGAGGCAAGTAAATTTAATGCAATATCCTCTACCCCAATTTGTTTCAGGCGTTGCACCAATACCAGATGGTTCACGGTGTCAAACGCCGCCGAGAGGTCTAGCAGAACCAAGATTGCTCTGCTGCCCCCATCTACTGTCTTCCGGATCTCTTCGGTTGCCAGCACCAGTGCTGTCTCTGTTGAGTGACAAGGCCTAAATCCATGCTGAGTACAATCCAGTAAAGAGTTGTCTTCTAAGTACTGGATTAGCTCCTTATTTATGGCCTTTTCCACGATCTTTGCTGGTAGTGGCAATCGGGAGATAGGTCTATAGTTTTTTGGTTCAAGTGGATCTGCGGTCGGTTTTTTTAGGATCGGTCTTATACAAGCTTTTTTCCAAACCTCAGGATACTTTCCTGGTGTTATCACTTGATTCAGGAGGGGAGTAAGATCTTTACTAAAAGCCTTAGCGGCCAGATGGAAAACTGCTGGGGGACACAGATCATTTGGAGAGCCAGATTTAATGGATGTTAGGAGATCGTTAACTTCCTCATTGTTGAGTGTCGTAAAACAGCCCAATCTGCTGTTAATTGGCCAGGCCTTTATATTTGAAAGATTATCATCTAGCCTGCTGTTCACTGACTTTAATAGGTCATCGTATATTATTTGTACCTTATTTTGAAAAAAGACAGCCATTGTGTTACAGAGGGCTTGGTCAGGTATAAATTTTCCTGAATGTTGGGGAGTAGCCAATGTCTGTACCGTTTTAAACAGCTCTTTTGATGAGTGCGTTGCATCTTTTATTTTAGCCGTGAAATAGATCCTTTTGGCTTTAATAATGGCCAGTTTATATTCCTCCAGGCACTGATTATATAATAATTTGTGCTCTTGGCTATATTCTTTGCGCCATGCTCTTTCTGTTCGTCTGCATTTCATTTTTATTAATTTTACCTCTGGACTATACCATGGTGCCGTTGGCGTTTCTCTTCTCTTAATTTTGTTTATTGTTGGGGCTGTTTTATCTACCGCTGTTCTGATCCAATTATCAAATTGGCTGGCTGCTATATCGTTATCCTTGCTTAGGATAAGTGGGTCTGAACTTAATGCCTGTTCCAGGCAGACTTTTTCTATCTTGTTCCACAGCTGAACCTGCGAGTTCCGGATAGGAAGGGGCTGGGGCAGTATGTAATCTTTATTTGTTATCTGAAAAAATACAGCTCTATGATCCGTCCAAGGCAATGGTAGTGTTTTCATTAGTTTTACACCTGCTTGATTTGTAAAAATCCCATCTAGGGTATGGCCAGCCCGATGTGTAGGTTCCAGCACGATTTGAGAGAAACCATATGCTGTCAGATTGTCTACCAGACTTACTGTGTCTGGGTTAGTGTCTGACTCAAGATGATAGTTGAAGTCGCCTATAATATTAAGGTACTCATCGTCCAGGCTTGATTCCAAAAAATGTAGGATAGCCTGTGAGAACACCTTTCTTGGCCCTGGTGGCCTATATATCAATAGACCTTTGAATGAGAAGGAGTCACTAAATTTAAAAGAAAACATTAGTGTCTCAGATGGAAGTGTAGTTATGATTTCATATCGCAACTTTAGATTATTTTTATATATTATTGCTACCCCACCACCTCTTCCTTCTGTTCTGTCGTGTTGTACCATTAAGTAACCGGGGGGAGGGCTATATTCCAGTCTGGATCCGAGCTAGCGTCGGTCCATGTCTCGGTTAGAAAAGTGATGTCAGGGTTTTCTGTTTGAAGTAAACACTCTACTTGGTATTTATGTTTTACAAGCGATCGAGTGTTTAATAGCATACAGGACACCGTTAGTGTTGCCTTCCTACTTATTTTGTCTTGCCTCCGATTGCCTTTTACTTCTAGCCTCTGAGGGTGATATTGTTGCACATCTTGGCATCTATTGACTCCATGTCGGTATTTACGACCTGATGCTAGTTTGGCAAAGACTTTCCTTTTATTCCCTATGGATTGGTTAAAATGGTACCCACAACCCGTACATAGATAAATATTTATGTTCATGCTCTCCTCCCAGGCACTACAAATCATGCACTCACCAGGCTGTAGGTCCATCAGTTGTTTATAGTTATATTTATGGATGGGGAGAGAACCAGGGGTCCTGGCGCTGGACGCGCTCCGGGCGCCGACGGGCGCAGACGGGCTTGCCTTGAGCCACACTCAATGACCATTGGGACGTTGGTCATCCCATAGCACAGTTACTGGCAATATTTCCCTGGTCACTTGCAGAAGCGCCTGAAGAGGGGTGCACTTCAGTGTCATGGTTTGTTTACCTGGGGTATTGGGTCATTCATTTATGTTTATATGTTTTAAATATGCTTGCCAATGGTTCGCATATTAAATACCTTTGCAAAAAAAATAAAAGATGCACCATTACACGCTATTGGATTTGCCAATGTTTGTTTCCTTTGATCATCAAGCATAGGTACGTATACACTCCTCAGCAATGTTTAAAATATTACACTTGGTGCATGGCCAGGGGAAAGGAATCTTTCCATTGGGTGTACTCGGCATAATAAGCCCCTCCTGGACAACTCTTCCTGCAACAGACTTTCGCACTCTGGAGGAGATGCAAGCCTGTCTGCCTATACAAAAGAGCAGGCCTGTCGAGGTGTGATTGTCATTTGCTTCAGTGAGGTGATAGTCTCTTTGAAGCAGGGACACCTGTGGCCACCACCCAGTAGTCATCCTGCCAGAGGATGTCGCACCTTCTCCCACAAACAATTCTCTTTGTTTTTTGGTTTCTGGGAGCACTTCACACTTCTGAGCAGAAGGGCAATATGTTGTTTCGGGCGACAGCTGCTGCAGATACACAGAAAAGGCTACCAGCGGTTTGGGCAACAAAATTGGGACTTCCAGAGTCACCTTTGAATTGAAAGTTACCTTAAATCCGTTGAGCGGACGCCACACACTCTCGCTGACCCGGCTGACGCTAAGCAGCAGTGGTGACAGACTGTGCGAGTGTGGACACCCACACATTCACAAACAGAGGTGGTTGCAGGTATGCCCAGGAGGAGGTACCACCCGGTAAAAAACATATAAAAATTGTCGCAGTGTGGCGAGAACTGACCCTTGCCCTGAAGAAATTGCCGTAAGTTCCCTTTGGCAATGAAACATGTTGGCCCTCTATAACAAATTAGATAGTAGGCAACAGTGTGTCTTGGTTTTAATGTGAGCAGACCCACAGCACATAATAAAATAGGATAGCCAGTGGATGTCTAGCTCGTTTTTAGACTTGGAATAGCGGTATTCATGCTGAGATCCCACTACTCCTTACAGGGTTGGTACAGTCGGGCACGCGGATAAGGTATCCTGAGTGCCGACATCACGATACACCACACTGAACACGTTGTTTCTTTTCCTTACTTTGTTACACTTTTCTGTTACGGGTTGGCACTTGCTGATGATGAGAACCTGAGGGTGCAGGTGAGATCAATCTGCACACTCCCATGGTGTTACTCCCGTGAGGCACTGCCAACCTTTTTCACCACTTTTTTTTATTTTTCGTCGTCCACACCACTGGGTGGTACAGACCGGGTGAGACGGAGTTCAAAAACTTTTTAAACAAGAGGTCAACATGGATTCCCTAGAACAGACGGTATAATTGTAGCCGCTGTTTATTCACACAAATCCGGGTGACCAAACAATGATGGAGGGATTTCCAAGTACCTTTTTCACCTAAAAGATCAGGTCTATATTGTGTTGTAATACTGTGAGTGGGGGGCGACCTGATCTATATCCCTCTCTATCTCCTTTGTGTATATGAGACAGAAAAGGCTACCAGAGGTTTGGGCAACAAAATTGGGACTTCCAGAGTCACCTTTGTATTGGAAGTTACCTTAAAAACGATTTCATTGATGAGTCTGGTTTAATGTAACAATTCATTTTATACCTTGGAGTGATATTTCTGGTCACAAATGGATGTTAGCACTTAGCGCAGCGGTTAGCGAAACTCCATGTTACCGATTGGACCATCTGCTTTGCTACAGTGAAAACTGCAATTTCATTTTGTTTCTGTCAAGGCTTGTTAAACACCAAAGAAGCATGGCTTTCTTAATACTAAGCACCCTGCCTGGTGGGCTACATCGTCCTTTCCTAGAGGTGGATTATTAGTATTAAAAAGGAAGGTTTTGACCATGCAGCATGGTTGATGTTGCCATGTCGCAATGGCAGTTTTAACGCTGCCTGTCTAGGCTGCAGAGGCAAGTCTAGAGTCACATTTTCACCTTTGCCACTGCAGTAGTAGCACAATTAAGTCTTGCAGTTCACTAGTGACATTTAACTTACCAGTCCCAGGTATCTCTATTACCATATAATAGCGACTTATATGTAAGTTAAGTAAGCTAATCAAATATTTTCCAATTGTACACATTACTTGCACAACCACCTAAAGAGGTATGTTCTTCAGTGTCCGGGTTTGTTTACCTGGGGTGTTGGGCCAGACTTTTATTTTTATATGTTGTTAATATGTTTGCCATTTTTTTTGCATATGGAATACTTTTGCAAACAAATTAAACAACGCACGGTTTCACACTAGCTGCTTTGTTTCCTTTGATCATCAAACAAAGATGCATATAAACTCCGCAACAATGTTTAACATATAATTTTGGTGTATGGCCAGGAGAAAGGAATCTTAACCGCTTTAGATGGCTTAATGGATTAACTCTCGGAACAGCAGAACATGACATTCTGGCAATATAACTCGAAATACTGCACTTCTGCAATTTTTAAGAACTGTAAATAACGGTATGAAATTACTCAATTAATAATACGTTTGCAGAGCTCGGAAGAATAGAATTCTTAATCTGCCTAGCTGGGATTCAAACCTGTGACCATAGCTCACTGCAGTTGTCAGAGAGGACCATTTTACTTAGGCCATCGTGCATTCTTGTATATCTGCTTAAATATGTTACATCTTCAGAACGTAGGTTTTCTGGCTGCCTTTTAATGGATAGTATCTCATTTACGTATTAGGCAATGACAGCAGAAGATCTTTCACTTTCTATATCCCCAAAGCAGTCTGGAAATGATTTTTTCATAGCTCTTCTTCCTCCTGGTATCAGGAATCTTGACGTAAATGTAATTTAGTGTGTAATTAAATGAAATAAGATGAAAGAGCCCGAGTATGCTTGAGAAATGGTTAAGGCAGTGATTACCATTCATCTACCTTGCTTCCCACCTAGTGAAATTAGAGCTTCAATGTTCACGTGCTGTGATGTTTTGTGTAAAGGGACTACTTTTCCTGTTTTTGGGGTCGGGTGATATTCACCATCATGTTTAGTCAAAAGACTTCTCATCATGGTATAGAGTTGCATGGAGCTCAATGATCTTGTCTGTATTTTTTTATCACACAAATTTGTCCGCAATCATTCGCAGACCTCTTTTGCTTGTCTGGAGGCCCTGTGAGTTTTCAAATGCAGTGTCGCCTTCATCTCCAGGCATCAAATCAACTGTCGTCTTTCCAATGTTTTTATCGTGAATTCTACTCTTGCTGGCGATGGAGTCCTTTGCACTTCATCATTTATAAAGGCATGTAGGCCATTTTGTTTCTTTCCAGACTATCATCAGTATAATGGGATGGTCCAGTGTGATGGATCATATTTTTAAATTGTGACATTATGTTCCTGGCAATCTTTTTTTTTTTTTTTTTTTTTTTTTTTTTTTTTTTAAATAACATTTTTATTGAGAACAAAATCCACAATATTGCAGCAGTCATGATACTTAATCGGCACCTACACAGGCAAAGTATACATTCGGGCATTGGAGACGACAAGCGATACCCCCAGGGCAGTAAGCATTGAAACAAGCCAGTCAGTGAAGTATTACAAAGGTGGTTACATATACATGTTAGGATCAGGGGGCCCCCCGCACTCAGTATACGAGTGATGGCCTTAAGATTTCAGGTCACCGCACTTGCCCCCATTTTATCCAGGATAGCCTGTCTCTCCCTTCTGAGTTCCACCGTTGGAGAAATACAGATGTCCCCCCGATATTTATTCCACCGTCTCCACTTGTGGTCCCACTTCCTAGGGCAACCTCGACTCTTGTAGACCGTTTTCTCCGCCACCATAGCTAGATCCATATCAGTGTCCCAACCGCGCAGCGGCGGCATGGTGGCTACCCCCCACTTCTGGGCAATATTCCTTTTAGCAATGGCCCACCCCACCGCCGACCACTCCTGCTCCGCCTGGGTGAGGTCCATATCTTCCCACACATTAAGGAGGCAGAGCTGAGGAGAGGGGGCGATGGGCTTACCTATGGACCTCGCCATCTGTCGGGTGACTTCTATCCAGTAGTGCTGAATTAGGGGGCAAGCCCATAGAATATGTAGAAATGTACCTGTCTGGTGACATTGTCGTAGGCAGAGCGCGTCTGGGCGTCTTCCCAATTTACACAACAGTGTAGCATCAAAATACACACGGTGCAGCACTTTGAGCTGAACTAGGCGGAGTCGCATCGGTATTGCCACCTCCCGAGGGGAAGCTAGCGCTTCAACCCAGTCCTCGTCAGCCATTTCTCCCAAATCCGTCTCCCACCTGGCTCGTAATTTCCGCATTGGGTCGGTACGATTATTAATTAACTTTTTATACGTCAAGGAGATAACCCTGCGGTCCATTGGGTCCAGCAACAGTCTGTCCTCCAAAGGAGAGGAGTCCGGAAGGGGTGCACCAGCGGGGAGGGCGCCGTCAATAGCATGGCTAATTTGAAGATAGCGATAATACTCTGAGGGTGCGAGCTGGTATTTAAGCTGAAGCTCCGCGAAGGACGCCTTCTTGCCTTTAATCCATACATCCCCCACCGTAGAGATACCAATAAGGTCCCATTTATCGAAACCTGCGCAGGTGCTCAGTCGCCCCAGACAATCAGGCTCCCAGAGTGGGGTGGCCTTTGTCAGCCGCCCATACCAACCCATGCGCCTCTGGAGCATGTGCCAGGTTTCCACCGTCCGGGACGTGGGGCCAGTCAGGCCCAGATTTTTGGGGCGTGAGTACAATGCCCTGTTATAACCTCCCTTCCCCAAAAGCCAGCGGTCAGTACGGAAGCTAGGATCATCATGAGACCCGAGCACCCACTGGTTGACTGCGATCAACTGTGTTGCCTGGAAGTAAAGGCGTAAGTCCGGTAGTCCGATCCCACCGTCGTACCAGCCCATTGTCAGTTTTTGCATTGCGATACGCGGCGGCCCAGTATCCCACAACAAACCGCGCAGCGCTGCATTAATCTTAAAAAAATAGGATTCTCGAATCGGGATGGGCGTATTTTGTTGGGCATAGAGAAAACGGGGGAGGGTTAGCATCTTAAAAAGGGCTGCCCGGCCCAAGAGTGTGAGGGGCAGTGTCTTCCAGTGACCCACATCTGCCCTGAACCGCTGCAGTGGGCCCACTAGGTTTCGCTCATGAAATAGGGATGGGACTGATGTTTTGAAGATGCCGAGGTATTGGAAACCCTGTAATGCCACCGGAATAGTATACCCCCTAGGACTAAGCGGCGGGTCACCCCAGAGGGGGTACATCTGGGATTTGGACCAGTTGATCTGGTACCCCGAGTGGGCCCCAAAAATATGAAAAATATGAAGTACCCGACGGACCGAGCGCGCCAGGGAAGCCAGTTATAACAAAATATCGTCCGCATATAAAGAAATACGGTCTTCATGATCTGCCGTCCATTTAAGTCCCCTGATTTCAGGGTCACTCCGGATCCAGACCGCGAGTGGCTCAAGTGCCACGGCAAAAAGAAGCGGCAACAGTGGACAGCCCGGGTCTCGTACCACGGCCTAGGGAGAAGGAGCTCGAACGGTGATTATTAACTGATACATGGGCCGTAGGCGAGTTATATAGCAGTCGGATCCACCCTATCAGCCGGGGACCCAACCCCACACGGGCCAGGACCGCGAAGAGATACTCCCACGCCACCGTATCAAACGCCATTTTGGCATCGAGCGCGAGCAAGAGTGCTTCTTCTTGAAGTGTTGCAGCACGGCCCAGTGCCCCGTGCACACGGCGCAGAATACGAGCAGAATTACGGCCTGGCATGAATCCCGACTGGTCCGGGTGGATCAGTGCAGTGAGATATGGAAGCAGACGATTGGCCAGCAGTTTGGCCAGAATCTTGGCCTCGACTGTGATCAGGGAAATGGGTCGGTACGATGCACACTCGTCCTCTGGTTTACCGGGTTTGCGGATAACCACTATGGTGGCGGTACGGATATCGGGTGGGAGGACGCCAGTCTCGTAACACTCATTATATAAATTCAGCAAGTGGGGAGCAAGCTTCAGAGCCATAGATTTCATGAGTTCTCTCGGGATTCCGTTGGTGCCCATGGCCTTGCCGGACCGGACATCTCGAATGGCTTTTTGAATCTCCTCAATTGAAATATCCACCTCCAGAGCCTCCTTATCTTGCTGGGAAACACAGCGCATTTCAATAGTGGCAAGGAGGTCTGCCGCCCATCGTGCCTGCGAGTTCTGCTGCGGAGTATATATTTGCTCATAATACTTTGTAAACGTTTCGGCAATGTTTTGCGGGTCAGTGATCAGCCCACCATCCGACCCTTTGATAGCGCCCACCCACCGCGCAGCCAATTCCTTACGTTCCAGCCATGCCAACAATTTACCGGTGCGTTCACCCAGCTCGTATATTCGGTGCCGGGTAGCAAGGGCGCGTCGGTTGGCATCTTCCAAGAGCAGTTGCCTATAGTCCTGTCTCTTGACATTAAGTATGTGTTGGGTCTCGTGGGTAGGGGTATGCGAAACCCCGTTCTCGAGGTGCAGTATCTCCACCTCCAATTCGCTAACTCGTCGCCTGCGTTCAGTCTTGTGTCCCACAAACGCGGACAACGCCCGTCCCTTGATAACTCCTCCGTAAGCGCCCAATAGCGTTATCGCCGACGCCACCGACCCCGTGTTTTCATCAAAATAGTGATCTGTGTCTTGCCGCAAGGAATCTCTAATGTGCGGGATTTTCAGCAACCAGGGCTGAATCATGATGGGGCCAGGCTGCCGTATCCTGCTGGCCCCAAAGATAGACTTTACCGGGGAGTGGTCGGATATCCCCCGTGCTAGGCTCGTGAACTCAGTGAAGTGTTGAATATGTTGCGCCTGTGTGAGCAGGTAGTCAAGCCGCGAGTGACTGCCATGAACGCCAGATTGAAAAGTGTAGAGTGTGTCTCGGGGGTGTGACCATCTCCAGATGTCCACCAGGCCGAACACGTCTGTAAAATTGCGCAGTGGCGAGCCCTGCTGAGCGTCCCGTCGGGGCGGAGTGCGATCTACGGCCCCGTCCATCGTCAAGTTAAAGTCGCCGCCCACCACCAGGGCCCCCTCCGGCAAGGTCTTCAAGAGCGTCCCCACATCTGCTAGGGTCTGGCGTTAAAAGGCCCGGTGGCGCATACACTGAGAGCAAATTGAGGACCCTTTCCTCCCAGCTACCTGAACAAGCAACATACCTACCCTGCGGTTCAGTCCGTGTAGTGTGAATCACATAGGGGCAACCCTTACGTAGGAGGATCCCCACCCCTCTGGATCCCGAGGTAAAGCCAGAATGCGCTACCATACGATACCCTTTTCGGTCCAGGGCCTGACAGGAGTTACCTATGAGGTGTGTTTCTTGGAGCAACACCACGTCTAATCGGTGTCGATGAATATATTGTTGCACTATACCCAGTTTGATTTTGTCGCCCAGCCCATTTACGTTCCAGGTCATTAGGCTAAGTCCCTGAGTAATAGCCATAGGATCCCAACAGTAACCTGCGTGAATGGTCTGAGTGCCCATAACATAGAGGTCCATTAGCCCTCACCCTAAATACAGCACCAGCCGCCCCCACACCCTTCCTGAAGACGAAGGAGAGGAGACCAGGAGCCTGTAGGTCAATACTCCGTGCCACGCATTGATAAAGAATGCCATTTAGTACTGCTGCAAGAAAACAATAAAGAACAACCCCCCCAAACAAACCCAGTCAAACAAAGCGATACGCCTGAAAAGGCATCTCCCACCCTGCCTCCCTGCATAACGGGACTAGAACCGCCCGCCTCCCCCAACATGCAGAGCGCCTCTCGCCCCCCCATGAACAATTCGAGGAAACGTGTGCCGCCCCACTCCCATCATATCCACTGACATCGCATAGGATTCGTCCCCTCCCCCCCGACCACATCCCCACTAGGAAAGAGAATTACTAGCACTGCTTGGATCGCCAGAGCCCCTCCAAACTAGCCCCATCATAGCGGCAGTAGTCGCACCCATGTCTATATAGAAAACAGGTCTGACGAGTACATACACATTTGAGGAAAGCCACTCTACTATTGTGGAAACCAGGCTATCGTGAACACTCCCCACATCTTGGGGCCCCCACATACTAGTTATCCTATCATCGTGAAAATATTGGTCCGCTTCTGTCAAATTCCGGGGAGTTCCGTCGTGGCCATACAAAACACTATACCATCTTACCAACTTCCAGAGTTAGGGTTCCCCAGCAGGGCCCGGGGCCTCAGAGTCTGAGCGTGAGGGAGAACGCCTTTGCTGGCGCCAATCGTCGTCCCTATCTGCCGCCGATGGCCCCCTTTTCTTCCGTTTGTCCACAGTGCGCCAGCCCTCCAGCCAGTCCCAAGCATCCTCCGGGCGCGTAAAGAACCACGATTTGCCATCGGCCTCCACCCGCAGCTTCGCAGGGAATATCATTGCGTACTTGACTTTCTGTTCACGAAGAGCCTTTTTTACCTCCAGGAAGCTACGTCTTTGTTTCTGAACTCTTAGGGTAAAATCGGGAAAGAACGTGATTTTGCTGTTCTCAACCGTGACGGGCAGAGCCGCCCCCGCCGTTTGAAGAATAATGTCTTGATCACGGAAATTAAACACTCGGGCAAGAAGTGGTCGAGGAGGGGCCCTCGGTCGAGGAAGACCACCCGGCACCCGATGGGCCCTTTCAATTGAAAAACACTTTGAGAGCCCTCGAGGCTGCAGGTGTGTGAGGACCAAGTCCTCGACAAAGAGGTCCACTGCCTGTCCCTCCGCCCGCTCCAGGACACCAATAATTCGAACATTATTCCGACACATCCTGTCTTTATAGTCCAGCTGCTGGGCAAGTACCTCATGGGAGGCACGCAGGTCAGCGACCTCACGTTTGAGAAGGGCAGTGTCGCTGGACAGTTCTTTGGTGACACTTTACACTGCCCCCACGCGGTCAGCGATTTTTCTCACATCCTCACGAATCAGACCCACATCGGTGGCCACGGTATCGATCCGAGTTTCAAGGGACGCCTTGACCGCAGAGATAGCATCCAGGAGGTCTTTATTCGTCGGTTCTATCTTGCCGTCCGAGGCCGGCGTCCCGACCCGCTCACCGTTCCTGGCAATCTTAGAGCCCTCCAAGAATGCTTTGTTTCCTCTATTAATATTCACAGAATTTGGCTTTCAGGCCTCTTAGCGTCTATTTATTAGTAAGTCTTCTGCTTATAGCCACAGTAGGTTAAAGGGATTTTCTGGATCCTTGTATTTGACTTTCCACATCTAATATTATTAAAATTATAAGAGAATGTGGAACTGGGTATGCCATACTTGGAGTACTTTATTAAGATTCAGCCTGTTCTCCTGTTGTACAAAATTTGGACCACAGTTGAAACTGCTTTTAACCGTCATATTTTAACCTGTGATTTAGGGTTGGATGGGGTCAAACATATAAGATGATTAGAATATGTTAAACATTTTTTAATTAAACTTGGACCCAGAGAATATTTTAATGAGCCTTACACTATGTGCAATGTGCCTAGGAAATATTTTAAAGCTAGCAGTATCAGCTATATGAGTGATACTAGAGCCATAAATGAAATGAAAAAATCAACGGTTCAAGCCCATCAACTTACTTTGCTGACATTTAGCATTCAGCCTTATATTTCTTTAACTATGGGCGACTATGACCGATTTTTGCTGACACATTTCAGACTGAATATCTTATTTAGATCTTTAAGTTTTCCTGAATTAAAGGATTGGTCGAAAGATCTATGTAAATGTCCGTGTGACGATGTCTCCATACAGTCAACTATACACATAATGTTCTTCTGTAAATACTATATTAGACCAAGAAGGAGATGGATTATCCCGGTACTACAGAAACTTGGACTGAGACAATGTCGCCCCGCACTATTGGCTGTGCAACTTTTGGATGAAGTATATGTCATTGATGCTGTCACTGCCTTTTTAAAAAGTGTTTTTAATTATCGTAAATCTATTATAATGTGATTTCATTTAAGTAATCAATATGAGTAGTTTTTATCATTTGTCATTTGCACAAATTTATGGTTATTTTTATGGTAACCAAATAAAGATATTTGAATAAGAGAATGTTTGTTTTTTGCTACAAGTTCAGCTTTAATGTCATATTCTTACCGCCATGAAGTTTAAGTCTGTATGACCATGCATTGTTTGTTCGTGCCCAGACATATGTTGTGCAATAATCTTTTAGAACAGAGGTCTTCAAACTTTTTTGCTCTGAGTCCCCCTAAGCAAAATATTTTGAATTCGCGCCCCCCTAACATTAGGAAAAGACTTGGGGGTGCAGCAGTGCAGGACTGAGGGTAGGGGTTAAAGCCTATGGGATAATTTCAGGGGTACCTTTTTGTAGCTCAGAATCTGCACTAATTATGGTGTTCTGATCCACTCACTCTCCTGGGCCCAAATTCAACTGCACCTGCCGCAGTAATGATAGCTGCAGCCCTGACTAGCAACGCGCCTCTCTGCCTCTGCCTTCCCTATCATGCCTGACCATCACTCCATTCCTGAAACAGACTTTGCCCCTTTCAGAAAAAGATGAGCTCCCACGTCTTGCCACCACTTTGCAGCTAGGGTTCCCACAGCTGTTATGCATGCAAGGCACCATGCTCTTTTGGAAAATAAGACTGTCATGATTCTGATGCAGTGGACCCCTCAAACCCTGGAGATCCAGTGCCACTTTACCTTCTACCCTAATGATAGCTACTTACCGCCTTGCGAAGCGGGCAGGCTCCTCTGCTCTTTTGTAAGAACATGAGCCCTTATCTTGTTCCATCCCCCAAGGGTGCACAGTGCCATAATTGGGGTTTAGTTGGACCCTCACACACCTGGGCCTCTGTGCTACTGCACCTAGAGCACCAGTGATACCTATAGTCCTACGAAACACGCCTCATCCTCTTCCCACCCCCCACAGGACCATCACTCCTAGGCCTGATGTTCAAATTAGGCGGTCTGTCCCTTTGTGTAATTTAAGGACACAAAAGCATTGCAAACTACTGGATCATCAAGATTGCACAAATAATAAAACACTTATTTATTATTATTAAAATTCATATTTAAAATTAATGGTTTAAAAAATATATATACATTGAAATCACTTGTTTTATATTGAACACAATCATTCTGCAGCAGCCTATCTTATACTGTATATAACACAGGGTTAAAATATGACTTACATATTCACTGTGCTTTCTGTTACAAGCTGGGTCCTCTTAGCACTATAAATACACCAGCCCTTGTTCCTCACTGTATCAACCGGGATTCAGTTCTAAGACTCTCTGGCCTCACACACAAACATCTGCAGTAAATTTTATTAACCAATTTTAGGTTTCATAATGTAATCTAGTGCATTTCACACTGATTAGTTTTAGAGTGTCCTGGTGTGTGACAGTGGGAGGAAAACGTGCGTAAAAGACCCATCAGTTATTAAAAAGCCAGGTTTTTCAGTTCTTCCTGAAAGAGAGTAGGTCTGTGGTTCGTCTCGGAGACTCAGGGAGTCTACTCCACAACTTTGCACCTAGAAAGCCGAGGGATCTGCCTCCAGTGCGGGCACGGCATATTTTAGGCACGATGGCCAGCTTGGCATTAGAAGATCTTTGGGGTGTAGATATTGTGTAGCGATTAACATGCTTATTTAGGTAGCCGCTCCTAAACCGTGGAAAGCTTTAAAGAAGATGGTCATTGCTTTGAAGTCGATCCGTTCTTTTATGCGGAGCCAGTGTAGAGACTTAAAAATAGGGGTCATACTAGATCTGGGTTTAGGTCTCAGGATGGCTCTGGCCGTCGCCTTTTGTACCACTTGTAGGCACTGGATAAGGGATTTGGGAAGACCGAGGTACAAGCTGTTGACAAAGTCAAGTTTTGATGTCACCAGATCCTACACCACGATCTTTCTACTCTCAAGCGGTAACAGTGGCAGGAATTTTTTTAGCATCCGGAGTATGCCAAAGCAAGCGCCAGTTAGATTTTGGATTTGAAGGCGCATGGAGTGTGTCTTGTCTATGACAATTCCTACTTTTTTTACTTTCTCCTTTTCCGCGGGCAGGGGCGGCAGATCTTTTGGCCACCAAGAGATTACCAAAGAAAACAACTTCAGTTTTGTCAGGATTGGATTTCAGATGATTGATCCTAAACCAGTTAAAAACCTTTGTGAGGCAAGACCAAATCATTGCCCCGTCAAAGTTGGTTCCTTTTTCACATGTAAAAGTCAGCTGAGTCTCATTAGCATAGGAAAGAATTTTGGCGGCCTCTTTCTCTACCAGAAATTCAAGGGGGGGGATAGATATATATTAAAAAGGGTAGGACTGAGAATGGAGCCCTGAAGGACACCTATGATCATGGCCGGAACTGGGGATGAGAAAGGGGTGAGCAAAATGTCCTGAGATCTATTTGCCAAGAAGGATGACATCCATGTTAAGGCGGCGGCGGGCTGATGTTATTAAGTTATCAAGTCTCTCAAGGAGCCTCTCATGTGGGACCGTATCGAAGGCCGCCGATAGATCGAACAGTCTTGCCTCCCTGATCCAGCTTACACTTCAGAGACTCAGTCACTTTCAGCAGAGCGAACTCCGTTCTGTAGTTAGCCCTAAAACCGGATTGGGACTTATGAAGGAGCTTCCCATCTTCAATGTTTTTTTGGAGGGCCTTGTTTACATGCTTCTCTAATACTTTGGAGAGGGCTGGAAGAAGGGAGATTGGCTTGTAGTTGGTAGGGTCTGTCAGTTTGGCGTTAGCCTTTTTTATCAGTGAAAGAATCTTAGCATTCTTCCATAATTTTGGCATGTTGCCTGAGGAAAGGGAAGCATTAAAGAGCTGGTTTACCGGGTGGTTTATGGTGGGAGCTAATACGTTCAAGATATTCTCTGGACATGGGTCTGTAGAGGAGCCAGACTTAATGCTTTGGAGAAGGGTCAGTGACTCTTCAAGCTGAAACTCAGGGAAAGCTAGTAAAGATGGAGGATCCAAGAGGTGAAATTTGCTATTAGAACTAAGGTAGAAGGTCAGTTCTATCTCTGAGATGTTAGTGAAGGCGTGTTGGATCACGGAGATCTTTTTGTGGAAGAATTGAGCTATTTGCTTAGACCATTCTTCTGTGCATGGCCCTTCCTTTGTGCCGGCTTCCGGGGCGGTAAAGGTTTTTACTATGCTTAAGATATCCTTACTCTTATTTTGGACATTTTCTATCTAGGTTTGAAAGAAGTTTTTCTTGGCTGCCTTCACGAGAATGTAATGAGCTTTTAAGGTGTCTTTATACACCTTCCTGTCCTCGGGTAGATAGGATTTACACCATTTCCATTACATTTTTCTACAATTTCTTTTGCTAGATCTGAAGGAATCATTAAACCATGGAGCTGGTCATCTTTGAGGAGCGGGAAACAACCGGTACCGCTGCACCAATGTTGGTTCGGAGCCATGAATCTATTGAGCGGGCAGCCAGACAGCTCTGGTGAGGAACGACCGAGGGCATCTGCTAACATCGGGATGGATATTTTATGGAACGTCCTGTAATTAGGGGCCCTCTGTCCTGCGTTAGCCCGAGGGGCTGTGGCAGAGTTGGGAATGACGAATTTTAATGGGAGGTGGTCAGACCAGGTAATGGAAAGAGGTAGGCTTACTGATATGTCAAAGTTGTGAAAGATTTGGTCTAGGGTATGGCCCTTCTCATGGGTGGCCGAAGAAATAGATGGAAACATGTTGCAGGCCTGCAGCGTCTTCAACAAGTAAATTGCTGAAGGGTCTTTTCCATTGTCCATATGTATATTGAAATCTCCCTGAATAAGGCAATTGTTGTATTTTAAGGCCAGGAGTTGGTGGCTGTATTAAATGTAGTAATACAATTTCCAATTGCACCGGGAGGTCTGTAAATCAGAAAACCAGCTATGCTATGATGAAGGGATAAGGTACAGCGGTAGCCTAAGGACTCTGCGCCCTCGATGTTTTCCATCGGGATGGGAGAGCAGTCTAGTTTTGTATTGTAAATTATGGCAAGACCGCCCCTCTTCCCACTCGGTCGGTCCCTCCTAAGGATTTTATAACCCGTTGGGTTGGCCGAGGCGATAGTAGGGTTGGAGGCTTCAGACAGCCAGGTCTCAGTGAGAAATAAAAGATCAGGCTATTAGTCTAAAAGTAGGTCATAAATGTGTGATTCATGCATTTGCATAGAGTGACAATTTAAAAGGGTGGCCTTTAAGTCCTCTGTTTTCTTATTGTTTTTGCACTTATTGCTGCGTGGGAGGATCTTGGGTGCGAGTTTCCTGGGCTGGAGGAGGGACCAGTTGTACTTATTGCATCAAAAGTCTACCTCCAAGCTCGGATCAGCTGCTGTACACTGACATAACGGTAGCCGCCTAAGGCTAAGCAGTTTTTTCCTATTGTAATATAGTGGAAGAAACTCACCGGAGGGGAACTGAACAGCATGGCCGGCGCCGGACGCCTCTGGGACGCTGACGGGTGCAGATGGGCTTGCCTTTGGCTCGCCTGTTGCGCGTGTCTGTTTGCATCAGGAATACAAGGCTAATGCCTATGATGCAAACCGGATCTCTAACGCAGCTTAGGAAGTGGAAACTGCGTGGGCGGAAGTGAGGAGCCCGATAGTAGCCCCAGCCCTCCGCACACTCGGCGTATCAGCTGCGGCGGACCAGGACTGGAGGAAAAGCGAGATGCGATCGAAGCAGCTAAGGAGATGTAGGCAAGCTGAATCAAGTAAAGTGCGCGTAGGTAGGAGAAATTGTTAAAAAGCACAGAATAATTCAGCCACACATATAAAATTTAAAAAGTATTAAAAACCTAGTAGCAGGGCAGGAAACACTAAATCCTACAGCTGTCAGCTGTGCGCGTGTGTTTACATCGGGAATATATAGGCTAATGCATATGATGCAAACTGGACCGCTAACGCAGCTGAGAAAGTGGAACCTGTGTGGGAAACAGTGGCTCAAACTGAATCATAAATTCAAAGCTGTTCTGAACAGGGGCCCCCAAAATATGTTCAGCCCAGGGCCCCCACAATCCTTGAGATGTCCCTGATTCTGCTTGTAAATTAGAACAGTCTAGAAAAATGCCAGCAAAACAAAGTAGAGCTTTCAGGCCACCTTTATTTAGAAGTACTTACTGAAGTATTTGAGCCCCCTGGGAACACAGCCATGGCCCCTGAAGTCCGCGTCCCACAGTTTGAAGGCCACTGCTTTAAAGGTACCGTTTTCTTTGGTTAGAATGTTTGAAGCCTAGGATCCTAAAACCTAATAAAATACTTTTAAAGTTGCACAATTTTCACCCTTGCCTCACCAGAGTTAGGCCTGTTGCAGTTTTATGAAGGACAAGACCCCAAGTGGTGACAGAGCACTTTACATAAAACAGAATTGGTTTTACATGGGGTTGTAATTTTATAATTACCATGAAGATTTTCCAGTCTAATAGTGTGTTTAAAATTTGTATCATTGTTATTTTGCCAAGCAGGAGTACACAGATCACGGAAGTTGGAACCACACCAAGATAGATTGACGAGCAGGTCTCAGAGGATTTTACTCGCAAAATCCCACACTGAGGACATGTCTTGAGCAGTCCATTTGTTTCAATCGATTTAGATGGAAAGAAAGTGGCCACTGTACCTTCGGAGTGATTTATGACTCCTCTATTTTGCTGTAGTCCCAGTGTCTCTGTTCCTTGTTACATGCTGGAGGAAGGGGTGATGTTTTGTAACTAGAATCAAGGAATGGGAACCTTCAGGCTTCCCCTACCTTGGCGTGTGAGCTGTCGCTTCTGCTGTTCCTACCCAGAACCCACCATCCATGCTGTGAAGGGAACCATATTGCAATTTCAGTCTTGATGGTAACTGGACTCCGCTCTTGATGTTGGCTTCAAAGTTGACTTCCAAGACTGTTCTCAAATTTTCAAGTTGAAAATGATCACTGGTTTAAAGCTTTATATTGTGGACCCCCTCAGATATAAAGTGTCGCAGCTTCACTCTGAAATGCCTTAGTCTGAAAAAATGCTGCTTGGTTTATTGACTGAAGATCCAAAAATGTGAGTTGATTGGCGAAGGTTAGAAGAACTGCTGTTTCATCAGCATTGGATCGTTTATAGATTTGCACGTTTACATTATTCCCCTTCATCAAACTGGGAACCCTGTATCATAATGTTAATACAGCAGTGTACATTTAAACTCAATAACATTGAATCTAACACTAAACATTTCCATCCTGTCCACATCATTGTAAATGATCCAAACTCCAGCCAACTAGAGGCCAGCACCCTCAGCTGGGCTCCACCCAGAGGCTTCCAACTGCCAGAATTTTCACTACACGTTTAGTGTGAGGAGCCCTGTGGAGTGCTCTTTTAAAGAAAAATTACTCTGATTTTTCCTCATTTTCTCTTGGGTGCAGCATGGCTGAAATGGCACAAGAGAAATCGCTGTTCAAGCCATGCAAGGCTTGTGGGAAAAAGATGTATATAGATGACCCGCATTCATAATGCTTGTATTACCTAGTTCCCAATCACAAGCCTAATGATTGTGATATTTGTAAAACTCTCCCAGGCAGTGCCTTGCTGTACTGTGAAAGAAGACTGGCATTGGCTATTTTGGATGAGAAGTTGGTGTCTGATTCTACAAAACACCAAGGTAAGTCTACCAAATCCTCATCAGAAAAGTCTAGATTCTAGAACATATGAGGCAAGATGGCGGCCGCTTGGACGGCTGATTGAGCTGCCCTCTCATTCTCCACTGCTGACCTGTTTTCTTGCAATGAAGTACTTCGCTACCTGAACTGAAAAGAGCCGGGTACTTACCAACGTTGTTTAGGCTGGTTTCCCCGAATGATTTGGCGTTCTCTGTTTTGGACGCAGAGCATCCCGCTCCCTTGTTATCTGGCCTCCTGCAGCCTGAGCGGTTCTGCAACTGCTGTGTTCTCGTCAGCTGTGCAACCTACGATACGGACGCCGTTAATCGCTACCATGCCGCCAAAAACATCCAGCAGAAGCTTCAGGCGTCGCTGCTTATCGTCTGCTCCAGGCAACCAGGTGAAAAATCCTGTAGCTGATTCTAACGCCGAGAGCAGGGAGGCCGGCAATCCCCAGACAGCGCCTGCTTCTGCGATGGAGGCTACCGGTAAGAACCACACCGCTGGCCGGGGGAAACAGACTGTACCAGCGCTGTTCAAGGCACAGTCATTGAAGGTTAAACTGCCGCTCAATGCCTCTGTGGGGGCCAGAGGAACAAAGTCACCAGCTCTCATTTCAAACGACTGTTCAGTGGTGACCGACGCTCATGTCAGTGGGGAGTCTTCCTCTTCACTCGTGCTATTACCAGTGAGTGAACTATCTCTGCAATACGTAGAATTAGTAGTATCTGTTCAGGCAGCATCAGGCGAAGTTTCAGGCTGTACCCTGACTGACTCTCCAGAAAGGCCACAAAACGACCTAATCTCTATCCAGCAAGCGCAATGCATTCTGGTAAATGCAGTCCCCCCCCAGCTGGAGTGCAAGAGTCAGAGTGCTTAGATACACCTAAAACAGAAGTCTTGAACATCCAGAAGGAAGGCACTGACCCTAACAGGGAGGATGACACAGCGGATACATTTTTTTCTTTATCTGATGTATCTAACTCTTCAGAAGATGACACCCAGGATAAAGAATGGGCTGGGGATGGGAGCAACACCAGTAGCTTCCATTGGGAGGGTGACGCTGATCACTCTCATTGAACTCAGAGACAGTTAAAAAAACGAGAGCAATCTCTATTTACCCTACTCCGACGGAGGAGGTCACAGGAGCTATGTCTTGGGACTATTCCTATTCACCAGACTTGGGAGATAAAAATAGCATAACGGATGGAGCAGTATCTGTTAGAACGGCTACAGCTCTCGATTGCCCTGAAGAAATCACTTTATCTACAATCTATCAGGTGATGATGTCACATAGGGAGGAGGCAAGGGTTGAAAGCTCCTGCACACAAGGCACCTGCCGGAAACTACAAAATTCTATCCGTAGGATAGCCAAGACATGCTCAGACTTTTCCACAAGAATAGGAGAAGCAGAAACCAGGATCTCTCAACTTGAAGATGAACTGGCTTCACAGAAATCTAAGACGGAACTTATGCAAATGGCTAGAGATGATACTCTGTTTAAACTGACTGACTTGAAAATTCGGGCTAGGCGAAATAATCTCAGAATCCTGGGCATTCCGGAGGGTCAAGAAGGCTCTAACATCCGCCAATTTGTGATCGAGCTTTTCGAGGAAGCTTTTCCAGATCTCCCTCAATGGGACTGGAAGACTCAAATTCAAAGGGTGCATCGCTTCCCATTTAACCAGCGTAGCTCAGGGGGGCAGTCTGTCAATCACCCTCGTGCCATCTTGATCTCTCTTAACAACTTTTTGGCCCGGGAATCCCTGTACGACCTGGCTAGGCCCGACTGTAAAAGAACCAGGAAAAGCTGCAGCTTCTTTGTGCGCCCTGACTTCTGTCAGAAGACAGTCGAACTGCGATGGCATCTCCGCCAATTGATGCCCGAATTCCAGGCGAAGGGAGCCTAGATTTTTCTCCTGAACCCGGCCAAATTAAAAGTGCTTTTTAAGGGGCAAACTCACTTTTTTCAGTCAGAGGCCCAGGCCAAAGAGTATCTACTTTCGATGAAGTCAGGGCAAAATGCCTGATTTAACTATCAGAGCCGTCAGTGGACAGAATTTCGCCGGCTATTTGTGACTCGATTGACTTTCTGTTCTAATTAACATTGTAACTAACTTTGTTCAGGAGGTTCCCTGCTTTCTCTCTGCTCTGTGTTTAGATCTGGCTTCTCTGGTCTTTCCCGGCTCAGGTTCTCCTTTTTTTTTCTTTTACTTAGTTGTTCTTCATTGTTTATGTATCTATTTTTGAGTACACTTAGGTTGTAGTGGTGAAAGAGTGGGTTGCTTAGCTCAGCATAACCAGGGACCTCCGGTCCCCATGCCTCAGAAGAAGGTGGTTGGGAGGGGCGGGCGCAGGGGTATGGGTAGTAAGGGTAAAAGGGTAGGGGGTGGTTTGGGGGGAGTGTAAACGGAGCTTGGTGGTGGGGGGTACAAATAGCCCTTTTTAATAGTAGTTATGGCAAACAACATAAAATACTCCAAAAGCATTATTCGGCTAATTTTATTCTTGGTGATATCCTGAATAGAAAAACTGGACTGATCTGTTTTGGGTTCACTGGGCTGGTCTGGTCAACATTTAAGGATGATGGGTAGGCACAACTATATTCGAATCTTCTCTTTAAACTGCTGTGGGTTGAATGATAGAAAGAAGAGGGGCATTTTAGCAAAACTTACTAGGCATTTGGATATAGACCTATTATGCCTGCAGGAGACTCGCGTCTCTTGGAACAACCGGGCTTGGTTAAAAGAGCTGGGTCTCGATCTTATTGCTTGTACTCGACAAGACACAACCACTAGGGGTGTAGCCTTAATGGCCAGGCAAGGCACGTCTATTACTAAGCAAGTGAAGGTGGATAATTTAGGCCGCTGTGTAATCGCTGACATACTAATTAAAGGGTCATCATACACTATCTGTTCCCTGTATGGTTCTAACCTTGATGACCCTTCTATTCTAAATTTCTTGAGTATCGAACTTGCTCTAGGGCCCTCTCCCAAAGTTCTATGCGGGGATTTTAATATCCATTTGAATGCTAATTTTGATTTGTATAGTAATACCCCATACTCTGGGAGGAAGGGCAAGACATTCAAAGCTATTCTGCCTTGAACATGCCTTGGTAGACGTCTGGCAAACACTGCGACCGACCAAATTCGGCTATACGTTTTTTCCAGCTCCCCACAATAAATGTGTACGTTTGGATTATTTTTTTGTCTCAGACCCGATACTTGAGGGGACTAGCTGCGAGCTGCACCCTAGATTCATTTCGGATCACAATCCGTTAATAATGCAAATTCCGTCTAGTGGCCCAAAACAATCTGTGGCAACCTGGACATTTGAGCAAAAATTGCTGCTGGACCAAGAGTATTGTAGCTATATGACAAATTGGATAACGGATTTCTTCCGTAGGAATAAGGGTACAGCCTCCGAGCTAACTGTCTGGGACACTTTTAAGGCAGCTGTGAGGGGGGAGACCCTTAGTTTTTCCCTTCATCGTCAGAAGGTGATCAAAGAAAGGGTTAATGGTTGGGTTAAACAGCTTCGAGTAGCAGAGGAAGAGCTTATTCGAGTAATTGCAGATCAGGAAAAAAGAGAGGAATGTCAACGTCAGATAGCAATTGGTAGAAATAGTATACAACAACATTTCGGGGAGGAACTCGCTGCTAAGTTATTCAATATAAAACTGACATTTATGCGCTCGGTGAAAATACCGGCAGATTGCTGGCCAAAAGATTGCAACAGAAGGCTGTTTCAAACCAGATATGCCGAATCGGGATCGACAATTGTAAGGTGTTGGAGGTATTTCAAGAGTTCTATAAGACGCTCTGCTCTCCAGACGAGTACGAAGAAGATATACCGGGTGTGGAATTTCTGCGTGATTATATAACATCCAAGGTCACACCGGAACAGAGAGTTATGCTCTCCACCTCGATAACCAGGGAGGAGATGGAACTAGCGATAGCCTCACTGGCAGCAGGGAAGGCCGCTGGTCCTGACTCATTGCCCCTCGAATTTTACCGAACATTCAGGTACACTCTATTTGGAGAGCTCGAATCTCTATTTTCACTTGCACAGAATGGTCGGACTCCTGACTCTTGGCACAAGACTACCATCGTAGTCTTTAAGAAAAAGATAAACCAGAATTCAGCCCTTCTTCCTATCGCCCGATTTCCCTAATTTGCACCGATAGCAAAATGTATGCTAAAATTGTTGCATTCAGGCTAGGAAGGGTTATTGTCCCCCTGGTTTCCACCCAACAACACGGTTTCATACCTGGCCGTGACACATCAGACCATATCAGGCGGGCAATAACACTATTCGATTGGGCCCAGGTTTGTAAACAACCTCTGGCAATGATCCTGTTGGACCCCGAAAAGGCGTACGACAGGGTCTCTTGGGGCTTTTTATGGCTATTGTTAAAAACCAAGGGATTCCCACAGGAGTTCATTACAGCTATACAAGCCTTATATATTTCCCCAGTGGCCTCTGTCCGTATTTCTGGTCAAGAGTGTCCATTAGCAGAGGAACCCGTCAAGGGTGCCCCTGCTCTCCGCTCCTATTTTCAATTTATATCGACCCCTTTCTGAGCAAACTGGATAACAATTTATGGATTAAGGCCGCTATTGTTAATGGCGTGGCTTATAAAACATTAGCCTACGCCGACGATGTCGCCATTTTCACGAAGGATATCAGTTCTGCTCTTCCAGCAGTTTATGATCTAGCCAAACAATTCGGTGCAGTCTCGGGCTATAGGATGAATGTTGACAAAATCCAAGTCATACATTCAGATTTTTCAAAGCCTGAAGGGCTTCCAATAGCCCCAGTAGCAACCTATCTGGGGGTGAAGATCACGCCATCTCTAGAGCAGATACCAGAAATCAATATGTTACCGATCATTAAAGAGGTGAACCAGACTATGGAAAGATTGGACCACTTGCACCTTTCACTCCATGGTCGCTCCAATGTCATAAAAATGTCCATATTTCCTGAATTTTTGTATCTATTTCTCACTATCCCCATAGAATTTCCAGCGCACTGTATTTCTAGTGCAGAAAGGACTTGCACAAGATTCTTGTGGGGTTATCATAAATCCAGAAGGGCAGCTAAATGGCTAATACTCCCTAGATCAAGGGGTGGCTGGGGTCTACCTTCTTTAATGCTATATTATTGGGCTGCACTGCTACAGCAAATGGGCATATTATTGGTTGGGGGGAAAGGCGGTGGTGCCGGAATTTGCCAGACCTACAATTTTTGAGGTTCTACTAGGGGAAGACGCTCACAACTGCTTAGTCAGAAATGTGAAACCTAGTTATTATAAGAAAATCAAATTCAAAGTAATTCAATCTGTCTACTCTGTCTGGAAAATAATTTGACGGCGTTTTGGCATATGGAATATCAATGCCTACACCCCTCTTCTGTCATATGGTCTGTTGCCTCCAATTTTTCAGGACTTGATCACTATTAGTTGGGGTACTTTAGGAATTAATGTATTGGGCGATTTCTTCTCCGAGGGCCAAATTACTTCTTTTTCTGACTTACAAGTCAAATATTGGCTCCCTACCAGGCATTTCTTTAAGTTTTTACAAATCCGGAGCTACCTGTTCAATCATGTAACACCAGGAGAAGACAAGTTTGGGAAAATTCCTTTGATGGGAATTATAGAGAAAAGGTCTCGGATCGGGTTAATATACCAAATACTTATTTCTGGCTTGTCTGACGACTTAACTATTCAAAAGGATAGGTGGGACAGGAAATTTGGCCAAGAGAGCACTGACTTAGAAGCTTCTTTGGAGCTGGCCAATAAGACTTTAATAACTGGTAGTCTGAGGGCCCAGCACTACATGTCAGCTTTCAATCTATATTATACCCCTGGGAAAATCTCGAGATGGTCTAGTAATCGTGGGAACTTGTGCAGTAGATGTGGCATCTTGGCTGCTGACACGATCCATATGTTCTTCTCCTGTCCTAAACTGTCCAAATATCTACAAGATATTGAATCATTTCTAGTCCAGATAATTGGTAAAGAATTGCTGTTAACACCCACTTTAGTGATCTTGGGGGTTGACCAAATGCAAAATCAGGCAGGGTGGAACAAATCTGAAGAAGGTTTTCTGTTTATTGCTATGTCTATTTTGAGAGCGGGTATAACTTCCCAATGGATCAGTCCTGATTCCCCCACATTTATAAATAGGAGGGTCCGGCTGTTGGCTATAAACAATATGGAATTAGCTGTATATAGACTAAAAGGACATAGAAGATGTGAAAGGGGTCGGAAAATTTGGGGTCCTATTACGGAATGGATTGGATGAATCTTCTTTTTTGCTTTTCCATCCCTGGTCCTTTTGTCTTCTTTTTTTTTCTTTCTTCGATTTGTCGCTTCATTCTATGTTGTTCTTTCTTCCTTTCGGGATACTTTGTATTAATGTTTTGATAGTTTCAACTTATGTTTGGCCATAACTTTTGTTTATTAATAAAAAATAAAAAAATAAAAAAGTTTAGATTCAACTTCCTTACAGGCTCTGGGCTCCTCTGATCCTGCACCCAAGGGGCAGACACTTGGTCGGCCACTGTCCACCACTACTAAGCAGCAAAAGTATGAGGGTTCCCAAAAAGATCTCACAAAAGTGTATTCCTTACCCAGGACTAGGGATCTGTGAAAAGGTCTAAGATTACCTCAGAATCAGACCACAGTTCGTCAACATAAATAAGTGATGACTAGAAAACTATCTGGAAAACAGGCAAGTCTGACAGCCACTCTGGCAAAAGATAAATAACAGGTCAAAGTGCCTACAAGGGATTTTATTTCAAGCAAATTCTCTAATTATTGGTTTTGAAAAACTTACTTTACGGGTGAGTTTAGTAAAAACACCAACCCAAATATCAATTAACTGAACCAATCATTAGATATATAAAGCACACACACGGGGAATCTTTTTGTGAAATAAACACAAATGTTTTTATATGCAAATCCGATTAAAAAGGAGTACAAATGAACAATTGATTCAGCAATAAATCATGAAAAAGGAAAACCTAACTCTTATCCACATTTCATGAAAAAACCTCTATTCCAATAAAATCAACAGAGATATATCTCATACTGAGAAAAATAATCAACTGCAAATAATCAATTTTGCGGAAATAGATGATGGAGTCGACGTTTCGGTCTTGGATGGCATCAATCCGTCAGACCATCTTCAGGACAGTAGGTATTGCATAAAAAGACCCTTTATTGATTGCGATTAACACGAATAATCTTTATCGTGGACAAGTCGTTCTCGCTGCTTCTGTAACAGATCCTGGTCAGATTACTGGCAGTAATTTCAAGCAGAGGGGATGGCCCTTCCTCTTTTGATTTCCTAACTGCGTAACAATAGTTTTTTGCCGAGCGATGGGAAAGCTAACGACAGTCCACATGCAAGGATCCAAAAGAACATGCGCCTACGAAGGCACCATCAACAAGTCATTTGGTTCCGTCGACAAGGAGACCACCATTAGATTTGACTTCACCATCAAGACTGCCACTAGCGGCTCCACTTGCACAGTAAACAACAACAGCAGCTCATCGTCACACATCTTCCGATCACTTGTTGAGGACGCATGACTCATCGATGACAACAGCAAAAACCTTCCAAACTCCTCTGGGTCCTTCAGGTACAGTTGCACAGCCAGTAAGTCAACCTATGGTATCATTAGCCATTTCACCACTGCCTACCATGTTGCCACTTCAGGCATTGATGGTATCACCAGTTCCACTACAATCACCAAAGTGACTTTTACAGTATGCTTCTTCTTGGTCAACCAGATTGCTGCAACGTATTGTGCAGATGTTAAGCTTGCTGCAGTACATGATAAAAATTATCTAGCAAAATTTGCCACCTCCCATGCAACTACAGTCTCAAAACTGTGTCAGCTCCACAGCTGCCGGTACTACTTCCAATTTCATTGGAACTACAGCTCAAGTATGTGATGATTTATTTATTTTACTTCCTGGACCAGGAGCATTCCTGCAAGCCCAGCCTCATCCAACCTTCTCCAAAAAAGGTGCTGTAGATGATGACTCCAATTCTGATGGTTATGATGAGCACAGAGATGACAGACCGCATGATGATGATAAGGGTGGCAGAAGATAACTACCCTAAGTGTTGACGATGCAAATACTTCTACAGGAGACTATCCAGACTCTCAAAGTAAAGACTCAGAATAAAATCTATTCATTTTTCCTCATGATGCCGGTCCAGTGCCGGTACCAAGGGATTCTCCCCAGGACAATATAGGGCAAGTCAAATAATTAATAGTAAAAGCTTCGGATTGCTTCAGATCCCTAATTCTACTGTGGAAAAATATTGCTTTGTATTTGACTTTAAAAAGAAATCACACAAAAGCGTAAGATCAATGCTCATCTTAGATCATCTCTGGGAAGAGGATCTTTCCATGATGCAAAATTCTGCCTTGGCCTCTGTGATTCTCTCAAGAATAGAAAATGAATATAAGTCTACAGTCCTGGCATGTATCGTAAATTAAAGTTGAGACAAAGTCAGTTGACTCAATGGCAGCCCAACAGAGGATAAGCAACCCACCCATGCCCTGCACAGCTCCCACTGCTAAGGAGGGTCCTAAGTGTGAATCAATGGGCAAGAGAGAAAATCCTGGCAGCGGATACGATCAAAATAGGAACACTCTGGCTATAGGTGCTACATTTTTACTGACAGCTGTGGAGCAATATGGTGTCCTTGCCAGAAAAGTTAAATAATGAAGACCAGGGTAAAACTAAGACTATACTGAAAGATGAAGCTCAAGCATCAGCTGCTCTGATTATGCTGCATTAGATGCCTCATCCTGTACATTTAGGCACTTTGGAATTGCTACAATCATGGTGAGGTATGGCTAGGCAAAAGTACCTCTTTCAAACTTTAAGATAAATCACAGTTCATGCGCGCTTATGGGAAAAATTTATTTTCTAAAAAAGTAGATGATGCCCTACAGTAGAACAAGGCTGATATATTCTTTCTTATATTAATCATATCAAGAGCAGTGCCCAGTGTTGCATTTAAATAATCTGAACAAATTCCTGAAAAAACGCAGCTTTTGCACAATCACATTGCTGGAAATGTTATTGGTAATCAAAATGGGCAAATTTACAACATTTATAAATCTAGAGGACGCCTACTTCAACATCCACATTCACGTGAAACACAGAAGCTTCCTTCAATTCATGAAAGCTGGTCATCACCATCATCAGTTGAAGTCCCTTCCATTTGGAATAAAATTGGCACCTCATGTTTTTTTCAAAATGCATGGCTCCAATAGCAGCATTTCTAAGGAGGCCTGGCTTTATGATTTTCCCATATCCAGATGACTGGCTGATAAGGGCTAGAAGTCAATAGGTAGCCCGGCACATGACCGACTTCATGATGAAAGTGCAAGGATTTAATATTTCTAGGAGCCAGAATTTGCATAAGCAAAGGAATAGTGTTTCCAGCTCTAGATAGAGGCATATCCAATGTCAAGAACAGTGACTATGGTAAGGGTGCTGAAGGCAATATACGATAGAGACTTCTAGCCATATATTAATTTTCTTAGAATTATCCCTAGGCGTCAGACTGGATCCAGAATTGTTTTGTGAGCAGTACCTCTGCGCACCAGTAGGAGGCGTTGTCCAGGTCCACGTGGCATCGTCCGCACCAGAAGTGACGTGCTCTTTTCTTTACACACCAGTAAGCACAGATCCGGAAAGCGATACCCACAGTCAATTTTTGACTGAGCATTTTTCAACTTAGCCGTAGCCCGTACAGAACTGCAGCAGTTTTCTTTTTAGAGGAGGCCAGACAATGTTGGAGGGCCTCTATGCAGAGGGTATATGCCTCGGGTGATAAATCCGGTAATGCCCGGGGCATATACAGGCAACCCGTGGTGTCTCTGAATGAGTGGTACTGGTGATTTGAGACTCGTTGGGATGTTCCCAGGAGGAGCTACCCGTAAATGCAGGGACCTTTGCTGACTTCCATCTGGGGTTATATTTGCGATGTCTCCCGCTGCCAGCGGAAGTCGCAAATCCCCTTCTAGATAGTATACTGCTGCAGACTCTACCCAATGTCTTTGCTCAGGAGCGGGACTATGCCCCCACGCTTGAGGAGGTGAGTGCTGTGATGTTGGTGTTGCAAGCTGTAAAAACAGGCGGCCCAGATGGGTATTGTTAGATTTGGGGGTCTCTAGTTGGCAGAGGTAGGTACCTTTGTCCAAATAGGGGCCCTTGCGTCTAGTCAGGGTATGGGGGTACACCCTTTAAATAACCCCTGCTCACCCCCTTGGCAGCTTGGCATGATCGGACAGGCTTATCTCAGAGGCAGTGTGTAAAGCATTTGTGAACACATACAGTAACCCAGTGACAATACTACAGATGGACACCACACAGGTTTTATATAAAAAATAAGTATTCTTTATACAGACTTATCACAAGACCACAAACGACAAAAATCCACCATACTGTACTTTAAAAATGGTAGAAATAGCTTAGTTCTCTTTAGATGTTAAAATGCGACACTTTGAGTTCAATGTACCTTTGGATGCATAACGCTATACAACGAAAGTGTTGCAGGGAAGGTGATGCATCGGTTCCTTACACGCAGGAACGGTGATGCATCGGTTTCTTACTGCGGTTCCGTGGCGTTCCGACCCGCAACGCCGTGATGCGATAAAGATCCGGTGCGATGAAACAAAGATGGCATCTTCACCTTGATGCGACACGATGCGTGCACACCCGACGGTCGTGCAGCGACTCAACAATTCTTCTGAGCCGCGACAGGCACTGAGACACACTTCTCCGGTGATGTGAGACGCTTCGCGATGCAATGCGACAGCTGCAGCGGTGACACCCTTCTTCAGTGATGCAACGACGACACGCTTCTCCGGTGATGTGAGACGCTTCTGCGATGTGAGGCGACAGCTGCAGCAGCGACACCCTTCTTCAGTGATGCGACAACAGTGACTGCGGTGGCGGCACGTTTCTCCGGTGATGCAAGACGCTTCTGTGATGCGACAGCTGCAGCGGCGACACCCTCCTTCAGTGATGCGACGACAGTGGCTGTGGCAGCGACACGCTTCTCCGGTGATGCGAGACACTTCTGCGATGCAAAGCGACAGCGGCTGCGGCTGCGACATATTTCTTCTTCGTGAGTCGTGCTTCCAGCTCCTTGCGACACGCAGTCCCTCAGAAAGCCCAACACAACTGCAGGCACTTCCAAAGAACACTTGGGGAGCTGGTGGTTGAAGTCTGTTGTCCCTGAGACATCAGCAGGAGGCAAGCTATTTCTCAAGCCCTTGGAGATCCTTCACAAGTTGAATAAAGTACACACAAAGTTCCTTTCTTCTCTCTTTGGCAGTCAGGCCACCACTGCAGGCCAATCCCTCAAGCTTAGGGATAGTCTCTTCTCAGTCTCTCTGGTTCCTCTCCTCAGCAAAGGTTTCTTCTTGTTTCCCAAAAGTGATCTAAAGTTCTGGGGTCTGGGTCCCCCTTTTTATACACAGTTTCTCTTTGTTCTCTGAAGGCAGAGAGGCCTTTGCCTAGGCCAAACCAGTTCTGGTCAGTCCTGGAGCACTTTGTTGACAAGACTCCTTCTTTACTTTCACAGTGCAGGGCAGAGATATCAGACGCACCACAGGAGGTGGATACAGCTTTGTGTAGGGAAGGCACAGCCCTATTCAGGTCCCAGGTGCAACTCCTCCCACCCATCTACATGCAGATCTCTCTATTCAGCCCTGTGCTGACTCACCCTGTCTCCTGGAATCCCCCAGCCCCTGTCACTCAAACTCCAGACAAGGAATACACAACCTAGCAGAGGCAGGCTTGGATGGGTAGACAAGAAAATACCTACTTTCTAAAAGTGGTATTTTGAAATACAGAATGTTAAAACCAACC
The DNA here is from genome assembly GCF_964204655.1 of Triturus cristatus. Taxonomy (NCBI): domain Eukaryota; kingdom Metazoa; phylum Chordata; class Amphibia; order Caudata; family Salamandridae; genus Triturus; species Triturus cristatus. The sequence goes on along the minus strand of NC_140594.1, from coordinate 629,047,577 downwards.
AAGAGAAGAATTTTATCATTCTGAGTTCAGGCATACTAAACTCAACTTTCCACCTAGTTCCCTGAGTCAGTTAGGATTATAAGATGTAATAATCAAACTGCCCATTCTGGCCTATGGGGAACAAGTAGCCTTGCAACAGTGAAAAACGAAAATGGTTGTAATTCACTATTAGGACATTCCACACACACCAGGGCATGTCCTACCTTATACTGACAATGCACCCTGCCCTTGGGCCTACTATAGGGGTGTCTGATATGAAGAAAAGGGAAGGTTTAGGGACTGGCAAGTGGGTGCACTTGCCCAGTCAACATGGCAGTACCAGGCTGCACACAGGCTCTTCAATGACAGATCTGAGACACATTTTTACAGGCTGCTTCTGTGGGTGGCACAACCAGTGCTGCAAGCCCACCAGCAGCATTTGGTTTACAAGCCCTGGGCACACTCAGTGCACTCTACTAGGGTCTGACAAGCAAACCAACCCAGCCAATCATGGAATCACTAATCCATACATCAGTTTACCATAGGGAGCACTTGCACGGTGGCAGTGGACAGCAGTGGCACAGTGCCCAAAGCATCTATAACCAGCAAAAACACATGAGGCAACAGCAAGAAATGGAAGGGAGACCGACGCCAAGGTGCCAGGTCTAACAGGTGTCCCATTGAATATCACAAACGCTTTCATGAGATTCTATGCCCCATTTTTATACAGCTGCTTTGCAGCAGGGGTCCTTTCCACAAGAACTAGATTGCACTGCAATTGTTGTCCTACCCTTTGAGGGTCTCCAAGGTGCCAGGTCCAACACGTGTCCCCTCCAGCTGAAATGTGGAGGGGACACGTGTTACCCTACCTCCTGGGAGTTCTCATCACTAAGGCGGAAAAATCTGGACAGACCATCAGCATTGGCGTGCTCTGAACCAGGGCGATGTTCCACCGTGAAATCCATCCCCTGTAGGGAAATGGACCACCTCAACAGCTTTGTATTCTCACCCTTCATCTGCATCAACTATCTGAGTGGCCTGTGGTCTGCCTGAACCCGGAAGTGAGTCCCAAACAGGTATAGTCTCAGCTTCTTCAGTGCCCAGACCACAGCAAATGCCTCACGCTCAATCGCATTCCACCTCTGTTCCCGTGGAAGTAACCTCCTACTGATGAAGGCTACGGGTTGATCTAGGCCCTCCTCATTCATCTGTGACAAAACAGCCCCCACACCATGCTCTGAAACGTCTGTCTGAACGATAAATTCTCTGGAGAATTTGGGTGCCAGGAGCACGGGCGCCGTGCACATAGCAGTCTTCAGGGCCTTAAAAGCTTTCTGACAGGTGTCAGTCCGAATCACTTTCTTGGGCTGCTTCCTGGAAGTCAGCTCTGTCAAGGGTGCAACAATGCTGCCATACCCCTTGACAAACCTCCTGTAATACCCAGTGAGTCCTAAAAAGGGTCTCACCTCTGTCTGGGTTTTGGGGGATTCCCAAGCCAGGATGGTTTCATTCTTGGGCTGTAGGGGTGCCACCTGGCCTCTCCCAACCTGGTCTCCCAAGTACACCACAGAACCCTACCCGATCTGGTACTTACTTGCCTTGATCGCGAGGCCTGCCCTCCTCAGCGCCATCAACACTTCCCAGAGGTGGCGCAGATGTTCTTCCCAACTGGCGCTGAACACTGCGATGTCATCCAGGTAGGCGGCCCTGAACGAATCCAGTCCAGCCAACACCTGGTTGACCAATCTATGAAAGGTGGCAGGGGCATTCTTCATCCCAAAGGGCATAACCCGGAACTGGTAGTGCCCATCTGGTGTGGAGAATGCTGACCTCTCCTTTGCCCCATCGGTCAAGGCGATCTGCCAGTACTCAGACGTTAAGTCAAACGTGCTGAGGTACCATGCAGCCCCTAGCCGATCTATGAGCTCATCAGCTCTGGGGATGGGGTGTGCATCAGTCCTGGTGACTGCATTGAGCCCTCGGTAGTCCACACAGAACCGGAGTTCGGGTGTGGCACCCGGCACGGCAGCCTTTGGGACCAAGACCACTGGGCTGGCCCAAGGACTGCTAGAGAACTCAATTACCCCTAGCGCAAGCATCTTAGAGACCTCCTCCTTGATGCAAGCTCTCACCCTGTCAGTCACTCTGTAGGCCTTGTGCCTCACAGGTGTACTGTCCCCAGTGTCCACCTCATGGACGCACCAATCAGTGACACCAAGAACCAGGGAGAACAAATCCGAACACTGTCCCAGCAACTGGTGGCAGTCATTCTGTTGCTCAGGGGTCAGGGTGGAAGAGAGGTTGACCCCATCCACTGACCCATCTTGCTCTCTGGCTGACAGGAGGTCAGGAAGAGGCTCGGTCTCCTCCTCCATCCCAGCATCTGTTGCCAAGAGCATGCCCACTTGGGACCTCTCCAAGTGGGGCTTCAGGCGGTTGACATGCAGGACCCTCAAGGGGTTCCTGGGAGACCGCAAGTCGACCAAGTAGGTAACCGGACTCTTGCGCTCCACAACCTCAAAGGGGTCGGTCCACTTATCCTGGAGCGCACAGGGCTCCACTGGGGCCATGACCCACACCTTTTGTCCAGGCTGAAGCTCAACCAAAGTGGCATTCTGGTCGTACCATCGCTTCATCTCCTCCTGGCTGGCTTCCCGATTCGCCTCAGCGAGTTGTCTGAAACGCCTAGTCTGGTTCCCAGAGGCCAGCATGTAGCTATATACATCCTGGGGAGGTTTCCTGGGAGATTGCTCCCAGCCTTCCTTGACCAGACTCAGAGGTCCTCTCACCGGGTGACCATAGAGAAGCTCAAAGGGACTGAACCCTAGAGATTTCTGTGGCACCTCATGGTATGCAAACAGCAGGCATGGTACGAGGACGTCCCACTTACGCCTCATAGGTTCCTCAAGACCCATAATCATGCCTTTTAGGGTTCAGTTGAATCTTTCAACCAACCCATTTCCTTGGGGGTGGTAAGGAGTGGTAAACGTATAGGTTACCACATACCCCTGCCACAGGGACTTCATATACTTGGAAATTAAGTTTGTATCTCGGTCAGACACTACCTCTCTAGGGAATCACACTCGGGAGAAAATTCCCATCAGTCCCGTCCCACCACGGGGGCCGTCACTGTCCTCAGAGGTATGGCTTCCGGGTACCGGGTGGCGTGGTCCACCAAGACCAGGATGAACCTGTTGCCCATGGCTGTCTTGGGGTCCAGTGGCCCCACAATGTCAATACCCACCCATTCAAAGGGGGTGCTGACCACAGGGAATGGCTGGAGAGGAGCCTTTTGCTTCCTCCCACTCTGTCCACTTGCCTGGCAAGTCTGACATGTCCTGCAATGAGTGTCTGAACTCTTGCGCATTTGGGGCCAATAAAAGTGGGTGACAAGCCTCTCAAAGGTCTTGTCCTGCCCCAAATGTCCTGCTAACGGCACATCATGAGCCAGCCCCAGTAGGAAGTCTCTGAAGCGCTGGGGTACCACCAGCACATGGGCTGACCCAGGCTCAGCAACCTTAGGCTCATTATACAGGAGACCATTCCCCCAGTAGACCCAATGTGATCCAGACTGATCACCTGTTGCCTGGCTTGCAGCCTGCTGCCGCAAACCCACAAGAGAAGGGCATTCCTTCTGCTCCTTGTAGAACTCTTCCCTGGAGGGTCCTCCTTCTTGCTGCCAATGGGTCAGCTCAGGCAGGTCCCCCAGTTCAGCTACCTGTTCCCCTGTAGGCTCCAGGACATCCCCCTCAGGTTCTGCCTCCTCCTGGACCGTGGGAACTTCGGGGGCTGTTTCCCATGCCCCCTGCCTCTTCTCTTTAAGGCAGGCACCTGGGCCTCCCTCTCAGGCTCCAGGTCCTCTTGAGCACCCTTACTGGCTGCCATGGACCGTGTGGTCACACACGCCCAGTCAGGCAGACCCAACATCTCCAAATGTGCACTTTGCTCCACCTTAGCCCAAGGTGAGCTCTCCAAATCGTTCCCCAACAAACAGTCAACAGGCATGGCTGGCCTCACAGCTACTCGAAGAGTACCAGAGACCCCCCCCACTCAAAGGGAACCTGAGCCACCTTGCAGTGGCTCTCTGTGTTGTCAGCAGCAACAATTGGGTAAAGTGCATTGGGGGCAGCCTGCTCTTGAGATACCAGGTGACACTTGACAGCTGTCACACTGGCCCCTGTGTCTCTAAGAGCCTCCACTCTATGGCCATTGATGGTCACCCACTGCCTGTACTTCTTAGTGTTATCAGGTAGTCTAGTCTCCTAAAGAGACAAGGGACATCTCGGCGGGACCCCACCTATCTTGGACACCCCTCTCCTCCCCCAGGGCTACACTCGCCAACTGCCGGGATGGAGCACCAGTGGGTGCTGTCTTTCCAAACTGTGGGCACCGGGGATCATTAGACTTATGGCCCATTTCTCCACACTTGTAGCACTTCAGGGGTCCCCTAGGAACAGGGTTACCTGTCGGGCCCCGTGCTTCTTCTCAGGGGGAGGCTGGGAACCTTTCCCTTGGGAATTACTTTGGGGCCCTGTCTGGAACTCCCTCTGTTTACCCTTGTCCCCCCACTCCTCTGCTGAGGACTCTGCCCACTCGTGGCTGAGTCTCCCATGTGACCCTTGTGGACCCGGGTGCTCACCTAGCGGTCCGCCTCCTCAGTAAACTTCCTAGGGTTAGTCAGCCTGCTATCAATCAGGTGCTGGCGTAGCTCTGGAAAACAATTACTTGACAAGTGCTCCTATGCAATTAAATCAAAGAGCCCCTCAAAATCATTCACTTTGCTACCCTTCACCCAACCATCCAATGCTCTGCAAAAGAAAGTTACATATTCTACCCATGTGCTTGACTCCACCTTCTTGCAATTTCTAAACCTCTGTCTAAACAATTCAGGAGTCAACCCATACATGGACATCAATGTTTCCTTCATGTGGCTATAAGAATTATGGCTTTCAGAGGGCAAGTCTAACAGTGTATCCCGCCCCTCACTAAGGAACCGCCCCCACAACCCCGCCCCCCAATCCTTCTCAGGGACCCGGTGGGAAGACATGGTTACCTCATAGGCCTTAAACCACTGCCCAATGTCATCATTCTTATAAAACTCTTTCACCACATCTTTAGAAATATACACTCTAGCTTCCACAGGCATTGATGGTGTGCTGCCACCAGATGGAGTAATTTCCAAGCTCATTGCTTTCAATTCCATCTCCCTCAAACTTTTCTCATGCTCCACTTGCATCTTCTTTTCCTCTAGGGCCAATTTCCTAGTTTGCAATTAAAATTCTAACTGCCCACTTAACTTGAGCTTGGTCAGCTCCATCTCATGCATCCTACACCTCACCCTGCCCTCCAACTCCTCTGGGGACAGGACTTTGGCAGAAACACTGCTCCCTACTGAGGAAGTTGCTCTCCTCCCCCTGGACCCAATCGCCCCTCTATCTGCCCCTCTGCATCCTCAGCCCCTTCCTCATTCTCATGGGCACTCCTTGCTGCGACCCAGGCCCTCAGCGCCTTTTGGAACTTATCCCTCTTGGTGAGACCGGTCATTGCAACTTTAAATTTCTTGCAGAAGTGCTTCAGCTGTCTTTCATTGTAGCATTCCAGTTTGTCCGCTTCCCAATCAAAATCAACAGATGCTATAGATGCTGCTTTCTCCATGGTGGTTAAACTTGGCAGGTCTTTGCAAAAATAGAAAATCCCAGGAAAAACAATCTACCAAAAGTATGTAGTCGCGTTTTGGTCTGCACTCTCTAGTAGTGTTCACCAATCACTGTATATAAGTCACAAATGCAAGTCCAAACCCTCACCGCTGATCACCAATGTTAGATTTGGGGGTCTCTAGTTGGCAGCGGTAGGTACCTTTGTCCAAATAGGGGCCCTTGCATCTAGTTAGGGTAAGGGGGTACACTCTTAAAATAACCCCTGCTCACCCCTTTGGTAGCTTGGCACGAGCAGACAGGCTTATCTCAGAGGCAGTGTGTAAAGCATTTGTGAACACATACAGTAACCCAGTGACAACACTACAGATGGACACCACACAGATTTTATTTAAAAAATAAGTTTTCTTTACATAGACTTATCACAAGACCACAAACGACAGAAATCCACCATACTGTACTTTAAAAATAGTAGAAATAACTTAGTTCTCTTTAGATGTTAAAATGCGACATTTTGAGTTCAATGTACCTTTGGATGCGTAACGCTATACAACGAAAGTGTTGCAGGGATGGTGATGCGTCGGTTCCTTATATGCAGGAATGGTGATGCGTTGGTTTCTTACTGCGCTTCCGTGGCGGTGCGACCCGCAACGCCGTGATGCGATGAAGATCCGGTGCGATGAAACAAAGATGGCGTCTTCTTCTTGATGAGACACGATGCATGCACACCCGACGGCCCTGCGGCGACTCAACGATTCTTCTGAGCCGCGACAGGCCCTGCGACACCCTTCTCCGGTGATGCGAGACGCTTCTGCGATGCGACAGCTGCAGCGGCGACACCCTCCTTGAGTGATGTGACGACAGTGGCTGCGGCGGCGACACGCTTCTCCGGTGATGCGAGGCGCTTCTGTGATGCGAAGCGATAGCTGCAGTGGCGACACCCTTCTTCAGTGATGCGATGACAGCGGCTGCGACGTGTTTCTTCTTCGTGAGTCGTGCTTCCAGCTCCTTGCGACACGCAGTCCCTCAGAAAGCCCAACACAACTGCAGGCACTTCCAAAGAACTCTTGGGGAGCTGTTGGTTGAAGTCTGTTGTCCCTGAGACTTCAGCAGGAGGCAAGCTCTTTCTCAAGCCCTTGGAGATCCTTCACAAGTTGAATAAAGTACACACAAATTTTCTTTCTCCTCTCTTTGGCAGTCAGGCGACCACTGCAGGCCAATCCCTCAAGCTTAGGAATAGTCTCTCCTCAGTCTCTCTGGTTCCTCTCCTCAGCAAAGGTTTCTTCTTGTTTCCCAAAAGTGATCTAAAGTTCTGGGGTCTGGGTCCCCCTTTTTATACACAGTTTCTCTTTGTTCTTTGAAGGCAGAGAGGCCTTTGCCTAGGCCAAACCAGTTCTGGTCAGTCCTGGAGCACTTTGTTGACAAGACTCCTTCTTTACTTTCACAGTGTAGGGCAGAGATATCAGACGCACCACAGGAGGTGGAGACAGCTTTGTGGAGGGAAGGCACAGCCCTATTCAGGTCCCAGGTGCAACTCCTCTCACCCATCTACATGCAGATCTTTCTATTCAGCCCTGTGCTGACTCACCCTGTCTCCTGGAATCCCCCAGCCCCTGTCACTCAAACTCCAGACAAGGAATACACAACCTAACAGACGCAGGTTTGGATGGTTAGACAAGAAAATACCTACTTTCTAAAAGTGGTATTTTCAAACACAGAATGTTAAAACCAACTTCACTAAGAGATGCATTTTATCATTCTGAGTTCAGGCATACTAAACTCTAATTTCTACCTAGTTCCCTCAGTCAGTTAGGATTATAAGATGTAATAATCAAACTGCCCATTCTGGCCTATGGGGAACAAGTAGCCTTGCAACAGTGAAAAACGAAAATGGGTGTAATTCACTATTAGGACATGTCACACACACCAGGGCATGTCCTACTTTAAACTTACAATGTACCCTGCCCTTGGGCCTACCATAGGCGTGTCTGATATGAAGAAAAGGGAAGGTTTAGGGACTGACAAGTGGGTGCACTTGCCCAGTCAACATGGCAGTATCAGACTGCACACAGGCTCTGCAATGGCAGACCTGAGACACATTTTTACAGGCTGCTGGGTGGGAGCACAACCAGTGCTGCAAGCCCACCAGCAGCATTTGGTTTACAAGCCCTGGGCACACTCAGTGCACTCTACTAGGGTCTGACAAGTAAACCAACCCAGCCAATCATGGAATCACTAATCCATACATCAATGTACCATAGGGAGCACTTGCACTGTGGCACTGGACAGCAGTGGCCCAGTGCCCAAAGCATCTATAACCAGCAAAAACACATGAGGCAACAGCAAAAAATGGAAGGGAGACCCACGCCAAGGTGCCAGGTCTAACAGGTATTCCATTGAATATCACAAACGCTTTCATGAGATTCTATGCCCCATTTTTATACAGCTGCTTTGCAGCAGGGGTCCTTTCCACAAGAACTAGATTGCACTGCAATCGCTGTCCTACCCATTGAGGGTCTCCTTAGGGACCAGTGTTCCACCTATTGGCTGATTTTGTTGATTAACACTGACATTAAGATCTATGCAAAAGTGTTAGCTGCGCTGCTGGGCCAGGCCCTACCTCACCTGGTTCACCTGGGTCAGCGTGGATTCATATTGAGCCCTAACATGCTCTGGTAGTGGACAAGGCCTTTGACTGTTCCTCCTTTGTGGTGGACAATATTGCCGGATGTGAAGCATTAGGCTTTACACTCCATCTATCGGCGTCCCAGACCTGTACTGGTATTCTCCTTTATAGACCCCCTGGACCCATTGGATCCTTTTTTGAGGACCTACAGTCGGCCTTATCTGTACCTTGTATGCGTTCGGCGCACTGCTTGTTACTAGGCGACTTAAACTTGCATATGGACTGCCTTACGGATCCGGAGGCTATTAAACTCCGCGAGATTACAGAGATGTTAGGGCTAGTCCCTTTTATCCACAGCCCCACTCACGAGAAAGGCCACACATTAGATGTGATCTTTGCCTCCAAACCTATTGAGGTGTCCCCTCCACTCCCGGTCCTTTGGTCAGATCATTATCTGATAAACTTTGGCTTGGTGCTTGAATCTAGGCTTAGTCAAAGGGCTCGAGAGGAAGGTCCCCGGCATTTCAGAGCCTACCATCTTGTGACAGCAGATATGCTATCCGAGGCTCTCTGCCAATATCCGTGTCCAGTGACAGGGGTTCTGGAAACTGATCTCTTCCTGGTCCAGAACTGGATGCAGGCAAGATTCGAGGAGTTGGCCCCTTTGAGGCTTACTAGAACAGCACCTCATCTCAATTCTGCTCCTTGGTTCTCGTCCACTTTACGTACAATGCGACAAGACTGCAAAAAGTTGGAAAGGCAGTGGCGGCGCAAGTACGATCCTGTGGAGCGAATGAATTACCGAGGTGCGATAAAATCCTATTATAAACAGATTGCCGCAGCCAAAAAGAACTATCTGGAGCAGAGAATTGATAAAGCGGATAATACGAGCCGGGAACTCTTTAGGATTGTGAAGGAGTTTGTCAACCCGGTAGTAGGGACCCCAGTCCATTCTCATTCGGAAGAATGGATCAAACAGCTCGCCGACTTTTTTGTGACTAAAATCACAAAGATTCAGGCCACTTTTCCAACGGTGGATTTCCAATCGGTTGACGTTGTGTTAGGGGACAAGTTGACCTATTTAGCACCCTTGCAGGCTGAAACTGGGCCCTTATTATATGCTTTTCCCCAGTTGTCCTGTGAGACATCGCTTGAGCTGCTAACCAGGCTGCAATCTGGTTCGCCTTTGGATGTTTGTCCGGCGAAATGCTTGGGCAAGGTGGCTTCGGCGGTGAACAGTCTGCTGAACCCCCTGCTTAATCTCTCATTGAGCTCAGGGGTGGTTCCATGCCAATGGAAACACGCACTCATTCTGCCGCTGATTAAGAAGCCTCTGCTCGACCCCCTGCAATCCGCTAACTATAGACCAATCTCCCTCCTCCCTGCTCTGGCGAAGGTGTTGGAGAAACATGTTCAGCATACTCTGACCACCTTTATTGAGAACAACAAATTGCTGCATGACTCCCAGTCCGGCTTTCGTGCGAATTACAGCACGGAGACGGCTCTGGTTGAGGTCACCGACGCCATCAGGGAGACGCTCGATCATGGGGGAAAGGCTATGTTAGTTATGTTGGACCTATCGGCGGCATTCGACACCGTCCCACACGCAGGCCTTCTCTCAAGACTTAGGGAGATTGGTCTGCGTGGGACGGTGTTGGATTGGTTTCAATCCTTTCTTGCCGACCGCCGACAGGTGATTTGGGCCCCGCCGTTCTCGGCCGAAATGCTTCCGCTGGAGGTGGGGGTGCCTCAGGGTTCTATCCTGAGCCCCACCATCTTTAACATATACATGGCCCCTCTTGCGGAGGTAGCGGAGGCGTTCGGGGCCCGGGTCATCTCATACGCTGATGACACCCAGCTCTTGTTCACTTGCAGGAAGGGAGAGGCCTTTAGCGGCGGCAGAATCAAGGACTGCCTGAGTGCAGTCTTTGCGTGGTTTCAGCGGCACAGCCTGAAATGCAACTCAGACAAATCTGAGCTGCTCTTTTTCGGCTGTGCCCCTGATCCGGGCTGGAAGACATGGTGGCCCCAGGACATGTCCCCCCCAGAGAAGCCATCATCCCAGGTAAAAAATCTCGGAGTGGTGTTTGACGATGATCTATCCTTTCGTCCACACATCCTGGGATTAGCAGGGAAATGTTTCAGCATCCTTAAGATGCTTAGGAAATTTCTTCCCCTACTTTCACTGCAGTATCGTAGGAAGGTAGTCCAGGCGCTTGTGGGCTCCCGCCTGGACTATGCAAATGCTCTTTTTGCAGGCCTACCTAAGTATCTGCTATCCAGACTGCAGATTGTCCAGAATTCGGCGGCCAGAGCTATCTATGGGTTGCCCAGGAGAGCTAGTGCCTCTGCGCTTTTGGCTAGGCTGCACTGGCTCCCAATTTCGGGGAGAATTAGATTTAAGCTCCTCACTTTGGCATTTAAAGCCCTTCATGCGATTGGCCCTTACTATCTGAGGAAGCGTATTGTCTTCTATGTGCCGCGGAGGCTGCTGAGGTCGGCGGACCGGGCTAAAACGGTGGTGCCTGTGGTCAAACGTGTTCGGATGGGAGGTCGCTCCTTCCAGTACGTGACAGCCTGCTTGTGGAACGAGCTCCCACTCTCCCTTCGGAAAGCGAATAATCTCCTGGCTTTCAGGAAGGAGTTGAAAACTCTGCTTTTTACTAAGTAACCTAGTGTGACGGTAGTAGGTTTTTGTGCCTTTGGTTTCGTGTTTCTTTGGGTCACTTTGCCAAAGCGCCGGGACACCCTTCTGGGGTAGCCGTGCGCTCAAAAAGTGCGGATTAACATAACATGTGCTGCTGTATTAGGAGAGTCCATGTGGTGCTGTCCCTGGCACCAGTCCTTGATGGCATGTTGGCCCTCTTGCTAGTTGATTTCACTAAAGCGTTTGATACAGTGTTGTGGGCCTTTATGATGGGGTTCTTCGTCAAGTTGGCTGGAAGAGGGGTTCCATCGTATGGTTCGGCTTCTCTATCACTCCCGGACCGGTCCGGGTGAATGGGGTCTTGTCGCCTTCATTTCCCATCGAGAGTGGCACGCGGCAGGGGTGCTCCTGTCGCCACTGTTATTTGCTTTGGTGATAGAGCCTCTGGCACAGCTTATACATTGTGATGCCCAGGTTTGGGGCTTGCGTGAGGGACTGGCCTTAAAGATCACATAGCGCTAGACGCGGATGATTTGCTTCTGTTTATTTACAATCTCTTTGTGAAAATATTACAGGTTTTTAATCATGACATGGAGCCCGTTAATTAAAGTTAGTGCAGCTGGTTCCCATGGTTATTTTTAGATTTACCCATTCCCACACTCTACTCAATTCTGTATATACACCTCATATCCCACACACACCCACTTCATCAATGACTAAGATCACAGGAAAAAGATCTCTGTCAAGGAGCCTCCCTGAGGGCCCATTGGGCATTGCAGCGCAGGCCCAACAAGGAGCTGCACTATGATGAAGCATAACACCCCCTGGGGTGTGTGAGGGCCCTTGCTCCTTATAGAAACTATTCTCCCTCCCGTTTGGGTCTCACCCCCAAACCTCCCTTCTTTCCTTCTGTTAGGAATCGCACACCTTTGGTTTACAATTCAACTACCTGCATGCGACGTACATCACGCCAAGGCGCTTAAAACATTTGCTCCCTGATGCACAAGCCACGTGTGCACGTTGCGTTTTTCCAGCTGCAGATTTTTACTATGTAGCCTGGGAGTGTCCGGTGCTGAGGCCCGATTGGGAGGAGGTGGGTCAAATACTTTCTGCTATCTTAGGTCGCTTCCAGGACTTAACGCCTCGTACTGTGTTACTAGGGTTGATGGAGGAGGTAGGGGGTCCTACAGCTGAACATGTTTTTCTGGGGATGGCTTGCTTTGTTGCCAAATGGGATGTGGTCCGTGCATGGAAACAACAGAAGCCACAGTCTGTTAGAAGTTGGTGTGCAGGGGTGGGCTAGTGTGCTCACAAGGAGAATCCGATCTTTGAGGCTCATGGTTGTCCAAAGAAGCATGAACGTATATGGGGGAAATGGTGTCGATACTATGGTCTTTCGATCTGATAACGCAATGTTATACATATTTGAAGTTTAGGCTTGTTGTTATGCCATGCATTTACCTCGACTATATCTTGCATTGTGTGATGCTGTGTCTTGCCGCAAAACTCTGAAGAAAGTTGGTTATAAAAAAAAAAGAAGAAGGGGGATGTCTTTTTTGTGGGATGAAAGAGAATTTGACTGGGTTAAGGAAGAACTAGCTTTTGGGCGATTTATACACCATTTGATCCTAACAAATAATGTTTTGCTTCTGTAGATGCAAGTCTGTGTATGTTGGTTGATATGATTACCCAAATGAGTCACGGTAAAGAATGCACTGTAGGTTTTGCTTCTCGTACTTTATGCCCAAGTGGGAAAAACTATTCTGTGATCAAATGGGAGCTGCTAGCCTGCAGTTGGGTGGTTGAAAGTTTCAATTGGTTTTTGTGGGGCAGTTCATTTAAGTTGTTAACAAATGACAAACCCCTCGTTTATATTCTTAGTGTCAATATGATAATTGACCACACTCCCAGAGTTACTGGATCGAGTTCCAAATTACTTCAATACAATTTTAAGACAGAATATATACCTGGTGGGAAAAATGTCAGGACAGACTTTTTGTCAAGGTCACCCTTGCCCATAGTGATGGATGAGATGGACAAGCCAGATGATGATGAAGAGTGCTCGATTGCAGCTGTAGATGTATGTTCGGCAGGAGGATTCTCTGAAGAGGAATGATTTGATGAGCAAAAAAAAGATAAAGTATTGAATACTTTGGTTGAATACATAGCACATGTGTGGCCCAAGGAGAAACATCTACCTTGTGAAAAGCAACCATATCGTAAGATAACAGACAAATTATCTTTAGAAGAGAAAACATGATAATGTGGGGTGACAAGTTTATTCCTCAGAAGCGTTGGAAACCATGTACAATTGAACTAGGTCATGAGGGCCATCTCAGTCAAACCAATACTAAAATAATCCGTGGGGTTTTCTCGTGGCCATCAATAGCTGTACAGATATCTGAAGTAATAAAGAAATGTGTAATTTGTTGAATCAGTGACAAAGTGGTCAACACATATGTCCCCTTGTCAATCTGCGGAGTTACTGGAGGGCCCATGGAGGAAACTAGCAGTGGATTTCATGGAGTCATTCCATGTCTTGCCTAGCAAATACAAATTTGATGTGGTGGTAGCAGATTATTACAGTAAATAGTGGGAGGTACAGTTTATGACAGATCCCAACACAGGAGATGACGTTTTTTCAAAACCCTTTTGCCAGGGTACGTTTTCCGAGAGAAATAGTGTCAGATATCAGAGTTCAATTCATTTGGAGGGGGATGAGTGAGTTTCTTAGAGCATATAAACTTGTTCATCGTATAGTTGCCCTCTATCATCCTCAAGCCAATGACTTTGGTGAATGGATTAACCACATGTTGGTGGAGTGAATACAGTGGGCTGTGAGCAGTAGGATGGATGTTAGGAAGGTGATACAGAGTATGTTGTGGGCACAACGCACCACGCCTAACCATATTTCAGGAAAGACTCCATTTGAGATGTTGAGATGGAGAGTATCCGCGTTTGAGATGTGTCTCGCTTGGATGAAGAAGTGGGATTTACAGGTCACTTCTGGAGAAAACAGTGAGCTCAAGATTAACCCCTTCAGTGCCCATGACGAGCTGGACTCGTCATGGGCCGCGGTTGCGCTGTGCCCATGACGAGTCCAGCTCGTCATAGACCCCGCCCGCTAATGAAAGGCGCGGCACAGGGCGGGGAAAGGGGCGGGCACTGAAGGGGTTAAACTCAAAGAGGTACTGGACAGAAAGGGAGAGAAGGAAATGAAGCAGGATTTTATAAGTGTTGAAGGTGCCAAATTGTAAGGAGCCAAAGTGCAATTAGGTGATTTGTTTAGAATTAAGCACCCATTTAAAGTGTCAAAGGGTTTATCAATCTTTAGACCGCCTGTGAGGGTTGTCTCGCAAAGAGCCAGAGTCAAAGCGAAAGATTGGTGGAATTTATTAAGAGTATACAAGTTGCCGGATCAGGTAGCACTCAGGATGAAGGTCAATGCATTTTTCATCAAATATTTTGAAGTGTATTCTATCCTATTTTGTTTAGTTGGGTTAGCTTTATTGACTTATTCATTATGTAATTTTGTTCCATGCAATTTAAATTTTGTTTAATTTTTATTGTATAGTGTTTTTCATTTATAGAAACATATACATGTTAAGTTGTTAAATAGGACACCTTTATAGGTATTTATACGGTAGAATTTATTTTTGTTCGTAAATAAAAGGAGATTTTGGTATATGCTGCACACTGCTGTCAGGGTGTTGCATTATGACATCTAGGGGCATATTTACAATGCCCCTGTGGCACTTTTGTGATGCTCTCGATGCGCAGTGTGCAGGCCAAATTTACAAGGCCACCCAAACCCACCCTGCTTAGCTATTCATGGCCTTGTAAAGCCTTACTCTGCGCGGAAGGGGCATTCCATGGGTGTTGCTGTGGGTGTTCCCAAGCAACACCTATGGTTTTTGACACTGCCCCAGATTTACAACATAGCATTAATCTGGGCAGTGCCCAAACTAATGGCTTCCCAAAGCATGCGTGACAAGGAGAAATGGTTTTTTTTCTCCTTGTTTTTTCCTCTTTCCATGTGTGCTGCATTCTGCAGCAAACAGAGAACTAGGAAATTTTCTCCTTTGATTGTTTTTGTGCAGGAAGGTGTCCCTTCATGCAACATATGTTTCCTCCTTTACCCTTCATCATCCTTCAGTGGGACCTTAATCTAGTCCTGACGTTCCTGATGTGCACTCCCTTTTAACCCTTGCACAACTGTACTCTCAGGCTCCGTACCATCAAGACGGCCTTCCTGGTGACAATAAAATCTGCCCAGAGGGTCAGTGAGCTTCAGGCTTTGTCATCCACTTCTCCATAACTGAATATCTACTCAGACAAGCTGGTTCTATACTCTAGAGCTTTCTTTCTACCAAAAGTCATCACTCCTTTTCACCCTACTTACTTTTTACACTCCACCACATGCCTCTAAAGAAGAGGAGCAACTTCATAGATTATACCCAAAAAGAGCATTGTAGTTCTACCTTGACTGCACAAGAGAGTTCCGGGTGACCGGCCAACTCTGGAATATATGGAGCGAAGAAGGGAAAGGCCGTGCAGAAGCAGACCATCTCCCGATGGATCATCCTCTGCATTAATATCTGCTAGGCATTGGCCAAGAAGCAACCCCCTGAGGGTTTGTGTGTTCATTCCACCAGAGCTATGGCTGTGACCACTGCGTTAGCACAAGGAGTTCTGGTACTGTATATCTGCCATGCAGCAATGTGGGCTTCTTTACATACATTCATGAAGCAATATTGCCTTGACAGTAAGGTCCGTAGGGACGGGCATTTTGCTCATTCGGTCCTGCAAGACTTTCTAGTGTAAATTGGTTTTGCAGACCCTCCTCTGGAGAGGGATTGCTTTGGTGTCTATTCTAATGTAAGTAATCTGAAGATAGAAATCTCTATCAGATGAACAAGTTACTTACTTTTGGTAATGTCTTATGTAGGAGAGACTCTATCTAGCCACAGTTTTTTACCAACCCACCCATCCTCCCTGCACTGGGAATAGATTTCTAGAGACAGAGCTGTTCCTCCTTTCAGTGACCTAGTTTTCCACACCAGTGGTCAGTGTTTTTCGTGGCTCCATGCTCCTGGTTGGGTTGGCACCTATAAAGGCTCCGCGCATGTCACTTCTGGTGCCGCCAACACCATGTGGAGCTGACCGACGCCACCTACCGGCTTGCAGGGGTTCTGCTCACAAAAACAATCCGGATCCAGTCTGGGGTTAATGCTAAGGTTAGGAGTCTGCAGCTAGATATAGTTTCTACCAGGTAATGCGTAACCAAAGGTAAGTAACATGTTCGATAGCAACAATGTTATTGTGCATTTCACTAATACCTCATTTTTATCTTTGTATGAGAATAGTACAGGAGCAGCTAAACAAACAGTGACAACAAAAACTTGCAGAGACTAGAACAACAAGGTACAGATAACTCAAATGAAAAAAGTGTTTCAGTGGTACATCAGGAAAGAAAACATTTTCACGAGGCCATCCACTTGAACCAGTAAAACCTCAATAGATACATCCCTGTTGATATGGGGTGCTCACTTGCAAGGTATGCAGGCGCATAGCATATGGTCTATGAAGGAATCTCAATTGCACATGAATCTACAAGAGCTGAGAGTGGTCAGGTCAGCAAGCAAAGCTTCCTGCTGTAAAAAAAAAAACTCTCATGTCACAGTGCGAACAGACAACACTAGCAGCATGTTCTATATTTTCAAGCAAGGAGAAACAAGATCTCTACTTCTCTCACAATAGGCACAGAGTTTCTGGAGTTGGCCTATCTGCCACAACATGGATCTTCTTCAGAGCACGTCCCATAAATCCACAACGATATAGCAGACCGTCTGAGCAGACATTACTTGAACTCACACGAGTGGGTGATATGATAGACAACTGAACTTTGTATTTCAAACATGGGGCAATCCTCATTGGGACATGTTAGCCACAGATCAAAATTGCAAATGTCATTACCAGTTGGCTGTTGAATGGGGCACAGTAGTGGAAATGTGGATGCTCTACCTTGACGCAGGTGTGACTACAGGAGGCGTCATCCCCTAACAGACCATGAGGCAATGCTCCTTATGGAAATATTTATTTAAAAAGATGTAGGTTCTCTCTTCACATGCCCTAGGGTTCTCTGCACTATTAATATATTGGTGTAGGTACACCAGGACGTGGCCCTGATGAATGCCTGTGTCCGTGTGGCTCATAAGAAAAAGGGCAGAAACAAGTTGGCAAGTTAATTCAGCAGTGCGTGATGGTCATTGTAACCATATACATCCTCTGACAAATACCTTTTGTTTTTGTTTTTTAAATAAGCTTAGGATACCACCTGAATAAAGGGTCCTTTGTGGTTTATCCTAAGGCTTTTTTAACTATTGAACTGGAACCAAGTTTTTATCCAGGAAAAAAAAGTAATTTCTAAGAACTCCCTCAGTTCAGCCCCACTCTGAGTTTGAGTCTGCCCTGGTAGTTCCACCTTACTGGGGTGGGACAAGGTGGCACATGAGGACACATTACGTTACGTGAGTGAGCCTACCTTGTCTAATTCTTGGAATTGCCCCCGTTTTCCTGGAGCGTGTGTAGCAATAGGTGATGAGATTTATAATATGTTAAGTGTGTTGAGAAAATTATTTCAAACACTAGTCAAGGGTATCACGCCAATTTTTGTGTTGTGATGTTTCGGTGAGGGCTGGTGTGAACCCAGAAGTGCCCTTGTCTTTCTCTATGTGTTGTATGCAATCTTCGGTTAGGACATGTTCACCACATATCAATATTGCAAATGCCAAACATGTACAAGCAGGTGGTTTTGTCTGGGCCCACAAGTGGGAAGCTTCTTGATAGATTGGACAGGAAAATGTGTAAATGCATTCTCTGCAATACCACTAATTCCAAAAGCGCTAGGCCAAATAAGAAGGGAACTCTGCAAAGTTATCCTGATCACCCCAGAATGGGCACGTCAGCACTAGTATACAGAGCTGTGAACAATCTGGAAACAGGAGCCAATTCAATTCAAGCCAGATTTGCGATTGTTTTCAAGGAGCGGAGCCCAAATACTTCACCACAACCCTCAGTACTTAAAGTTGTTTGGACATCTGGTAATTTCTAAAGACCTTTGTCAAATTTTTAAGGCAGACAGATGTGCAAGTATCAAAAAGTATAATCTGAAATTGACATTTTTTGTTGAATAGGCAAAGAAAGGAAAATCTGCTAGAGATGTCATCACATCAACTTTTTATATATCAAAGTTCACCGAGCAGTGATATCTAGATTTTTAAGAGCTCCAAATAAGCTTGCTTTGAGTCCCCAAAGATTCATGAAAGAATCCGTGAAAGGACAATCAAGACTATTTCCACCTAATCCCAAACTGGCTATGTAATGGGAGCTGAACACTGTATTAGCAGCTTTAATGCAACCGCCATTCTAACCTATTCACAAAGCATCAATTCAAGATTTATCTTGGAGGACTGCTGTCCTGATAGTCATTAGATCAGCAAGTAGGGTAAGTGCGCTTCATGCGCTGCTATGTAAAGGGCCATTTTTGTGTTTTTTAAAGGAGAAAGCAACTCTTACTCCAGCCCAAAATTAATTCCAAAAGTTTCTATGTCTTTTCATATGAAACAGAAAAGTTAATTGCCAACATTCTTTGCAAACCCAAGCACAATGGCTGAACGATTGCTGCTTTTCTTGGATATTAAGAGATTTCTTACATTTTATTTATACACGAAATCTGAGGATAGATCAGCTGTTCGCTTGATAGTAAATATAAGCAAAGCTATTATGAAAAAAACATTAGAATGCCCGATTGCTGCTTCCATCGTGAGAGCTCATACTTCAAAGTACAAGCCTCAGATAAGGACAGTCAGAGCACATTCATCAAAGGCAATGCTGGTGGCAACTTACCTGTTTGTAGGAATTCCTCTAAGAGACATTTGTAAACTGAAGACTTGGAGGATGACACATGCTTTTGCTAAGCATTGCTGCATTAATGTGCAAATCAGTTGAGAGAGACTGCAGTAGGACAAGCTGTGCTCAGAAACCTTATTTTTTTGTAAAGGTAAGCCTCAGTCCCACCTTCATCTTCTGTTCTGTATGTACTTCTAAGATATTCTTAATTCAAGCATGGGAATCTATGAAAGATATAATGTTGGAAAAGGAAAAACGTTACTTACCTGTGACTCTGTTTCTCCAGCATTGGCATTGTTCATAGATTCACATGTGACACACCCACCCCCATTTGTCACGAGGCTTCCTCTTAAAATATCAGCAATTAACAAGCTAGAAAATCAGAAAGTTGAAAGCCCCTGGCAGGTGAACATCTGAGGGTGCTGGCATCTGATTAGCTGGAGTTTGGATCATTTACAATGAAGTGGATAGGATGGAAATGTTTATGTTAAAAGTTATTGAGTGTAAATGTACACTGCTGTACTAACATTGTTCCTGGGAGTTCTGAGTCTGATGATGAGAAATAATTCAACCATGTGAATCTATGAAAGATGCTAATGCTGGAGAACCGGAGATACAGGTAAGTAACTTTTATTTTTCTTCACAGCCTTTTAAAAACAAATAAAACTCTACCTGTTGCCAGATGTTTGCTACTGTTACATTCAGTGAGTTGTATTCCAATTGCGTGCTTAAGAAACCAAGATTTAAACTCCGCATTGCATTTGTTGTACATAATAAGCAAATAGATATGGCACGAGAAAACATTGCCATCCGGAATATTTCACTAACCTGAGCTCGCTCACGTTGATTACCAGAAAAAGCCTAAGAAAGGATGCCCTTCAATTCCTGGATATGTTAAGATTATCTGGGGAAATCACGAAGTCAAGTGCCCAGCAACATCAGATGGTCCTTACTACTTTTAGCCTGCAGCCATATAATTAATATTTGTACCCGGCTGATTTGATAGGCTGCTATCATTCAGATTTAGATTGGGGACCATCCATAGATTTGTCTCTTTCCCAAAAATGAATGATTGGGCAAGTGAATAACAATTATTTCCTTGTGATAACCAATCGGCTCAATCTTCATCTCACCTAGTCTTATTTTGTAAATGTTATATAGAGTTAAGAAAGGCCTGGATAGTTCCACTTTTAAAAATCTGGGGGCTGAGGCAATGTCGCCCGGCTTTTATCAAGCTCCAGCTTTTAGAAAATGAAAATGTAGCCTGGAGGATATCCATGTTTTTAAAGAAAGTCCTTCGTCAAAGGAAGAGTATTGTGATTTAGGGGGCGAAATTCTTCAGATGTACTGTCATTTTAATGTTTACTATTCTTTTTAATATTATGGAATATATATCAAGCTCAAAAGTTTTTTAATGGATACTGTTTCTAAATTCTGATGTAAATTTTTGTGTAATATTAGTATTTTATCTGTGCTTTTATGATTGTAAAAAATGCAATTGAAATAAAGCTTTTCTTGACTTGACAAAGCCAAAGTATCAATACACAGTGTAGCAGTAATTAAACTAAGATCATTAGCAGCACTAACAGGACCACTGTAATTTTACGATATCTGCGGCCTTAGAAAATCTGCATTTATTGTAATTCTGTTAAGGACACACCTTTCTTCCTCAGATGTTTACTACTGATAATAGAATAATGCAGAACCAGATACAACCTACATTTCCATTAAAACATGGAAAGAGTGAAAGAAAAAACTACAAGACAAAACTGTGCATATAATCAAGAAAACCAAATAGTGTCACATTGCATCCACAATAACCATTCATTTGTATTCCAGTCTTGAACCACCACCATCACCTATTGTTCTGTGGATGATTTGCATTTAGGAATAACCTATTGATCACCTCCAACACAGTCTCAGTGCTTGACACTGAAACTTTAAAATTAAACACAAGCAACAGGCCAACAGAAAGGTGTGAAAGTTATCTCCCATATGACATGCTAGAAAGTTCAGTATTCAAGTTAAAGCAAATTAAGCGTTGTAATTTAGCAATGGATAAACCTTGTGTATGCATCCTTAATAAAATTAACATTCAGTTAGGAAAGTGTGTGCTCTAATTTTTAATCTGCATCCAATGATAATTTATGCTTATTCTGATCAACAAAGCCATGTCCCCAACATGCTTAAAGTAGTTTTCTTGTACTTTCCTGTTTTCTGGAACAGTATAGGGACGTTAAGACAATCTCGTCCTCCCCAAAAATGCCTTCTTCGCCTTTGGCCTCTCACCCTTAATCTCAGCTTTACCCATCTCACCAGCATGGAGGAAGGAAATTAGGAAAATAGTTTTTCTTATGTCATATCAACAACCTGGATACAGTTTGTCCTCGCTCACCATACCCCTATATGTTTTTTCTGCTTCCAAACCACTTGCAATGGGGGGGGGGGGCGGGGGTTTAAGACCTTGAGGTACAGCACCTTTGTGTGCTGAACTTGGCTGTCACAAAAAAGTTAATCATGCCTTTTGGAGACACAGGAGCATAGGCAACTTATATCAAAGGGATTTGTGTGACAGGGCCTCAGTAAGAGGCCACCACTTGTACATCACCACCCCTAGTTAGCCTACTAACAACTGGGAGACTAAGATTGTTTGGGAACTTTGAGAAAGCAACAGTTAAAATGGTGCCCTTCCCTTTATACCCCCACCATTTGCTAACAGAGGCCATGCCTGTGCAGAATGGCCCGGCCCACTGATATAGCTGTTTTGAAAGAATTTACCACTGTTTAAGCTCTGCCTTTATCTGCTATGTGGTTTAGGAAATTTACAACAGGCACCACATTTAACGTGAGTGAGTCAAGATCCTGCTCTAAATACCAGCATGACCATGAAGACCACTTTGCTCTATACCTCTTAGTAGTCCCCAAAACCACTGGTTCTCACCCTGTATTACTTGAAGCTGCTAATTGTGGTTGACCCTTCAACGCCATCAGGTAAGACTGTCCCAAAAACATGGAGAATAGCACATCTAGGTGCTTCAGTATTGTAGAATGCCAAGAAAATGGAGCAAGAACAGAACACCATGCCTCTAATCACCAAATCCAGAGATGCAGTTTTCCTCTGCATGTGATAAATCACCTCTGGATCACCAAGAAAGTGACCCCTCTTTCCAGTCTTTGATGAATGCATACACCGCATGGTCCCGATAACAGCCTAAGAAAGTAGTTGCCTGTACAATGAGATGGGACTCCGTGGGCTTCCTTATATATGGGCCACACTTGGACAATAAGTCTAGAATACTGTTCTGTTAAATTGCTAGAGTTTTCAGATGCCTGAGGTTCCAGTTAGTGAACACATTTGCCAGGCCCACAAGGTGCTTCACTTGGAGAAGGATGGTCTGTTCCAGAATCATTCCAGGCTATACTGGGCCACTTCTGTCTCTTGGTACCCCTGGTGATTTATGTCATCATTAGTTCCATGTCTGTGAGGAGAAGAATGCAGCAATGGACACTGTTCTCTGCCATGCACTTCACTGTGAATGACCACAATAGAAGTTTGAGGTACTTCAAACTCAGCTCATCCTTTTACTACCCTTTGTGATCTCTTTACAACCATCAACCCATTCTGGCTTTTTGACATCTGATTTGATTTTCATGTCTAAACGTTTGTCAAAGATATCTGTCATGTTACAGACTTCCTTGTGTGCCAGATACCAATGGAGCTCCATTCTGGCCTAGTCTTAGAGGGCTGTTCCCTCCATGTATGCTAGACACCTTTCGAGGTGCAAAATCTCTAGTTTTTGAAGGTCTCTGAAAAAATGTTGTGAGTCTACGAGGCCAGCTTGTCCACTGTCTGAGCTAGCTCCATGAAGAACTTCAGTTCAGGTCAAGATTGCAATAGTCTCCTGATGTTTAAGTCTAATCTATTAAAAAAATAAAATGATCTACTATGAAATCTTGTATATCTAAAAATTCTTGAATTCCACAGGCCATATACTGTCAGCATTGGCTAACACTTATCCCCCTTCTCATTCCCTCAAGGAGTCCCTCAGTGCTCCATTCTGGTGCTGACATTCTTTAACCTTTACTTGGAACCTATACATGAAGAATGAAGGGAGATCAGCCTTATAGATGATCAATACACTGATGACACCCAGCTATATCTAAGAATAAGCTCATAGCAAAACACAGATACATAAAATTGCCTCCTGAAACACTTTTTAAAACTAAAGTTCTTGACTCCTAACAACAACACCACTCTTGCTCCTGGCTTGCTACTGGACTCAAATGCTCTGGGAACAATTCTAATTATCAAAAATCAAGCAACATCACTATGCTTCACCCTGAACAGCACACTTGAGGCAAGGCCACAGACAATACAAAGAAAAGAATCCTCATTTGCAACTACACACTCTTCACAAATGTATCCCATTGCAAGAACTGAAAACCTTTGTACAAGCACTAGTGCCTTTCAGAATTGACTACGGAATGGCTGTGCTCAGAGGCATTCTCAACTCAAGTTGTGCATCCTTGAAAAATGTCCTCAGGACAAGCAGTAATGTTTGTAACCAACACAAAAAGATATATGCCATTCCTCCAGTTCGAAAATCGCTCAACTGGATTCCATTGGACAGAAGATGCAATATTAGGACAGCTTGCATCACACTTGCACCATCACTCAACCATATACTTAACAACAAACTTGAGAATTTCAGAAATAAGAGGACATTCAAAGAACAAAGATAATCTCACTCTAGAAATATCAAAATTCAACACAAAAAACTCCCAAACCATCCTTTTAAAAATCTGGAACACCAAACCACCAGTGCTCCAAACTTAAACGTCTTATAGTGTTTTCTAGAATGGGGTAAAAGAAAAGAGTGATTTTGGTAGTGCTCTCATCAGAAATGGTGGCATCATCCTGATGTGATCTCATCTTTACCTGGACAGGATACTAGACTTTCTGTCAGTGTCCACTGGTGCCTTTAACAATAGGACACTGGTGGCCCCATTCCACTGTTCACCATGGATTAATTATTGATACTCATTGTCCTTTATTTGCATCAACATTTGTTATTGTATGGTCATGCTCAACGCACACACACACACACCTATTTTACTTTAATATGACTCTGTAACTTCTACCTTCATCATTGTAAAGACCTCTGTTGTTGACAGGGAAGTGGTCCGCTGTACATAAATCTCCAAAATAAACAAACATTTGACTTATTCTTGTTTACCAATAGGCCTTCATCTTTATCATAATTTGTGGTCAATGGGACGTGCTCCATATTCCCCTGTCCCTTGCATCCTAATGGTTGCGTTGTCTTAATAGACTATAATCTGTACCATTCAAACCCAGAGTCCTGCTGCCATTGGACTAAGGAGCTTAATGAAGCACCATGGTGTGGACAGCTTCCAGATGTAACCTTCTCATGTGAACAAGAGGGAATCGTCTGTAATGGCTTAATATATGGTCAGTTCGGTGAAATTTGTTGAGGTCTGTTCATGCAAGCCAATCTACTAGCAGGATGAGAACCAAAAATGAGGAACCCCTTGTATTGAAAATCCTGTACATCACCACACTTTACATTGTTTCAGGTTGATGACTGAGTACATTCTTCTTTCTTCGGTGCCAGAAACAGACTCTTGTAGAAGCCCGATATGCAGGAAGGATGTTGCTTTGAAGGTGTATGCAGCCCCCTACAGAGTGCTCTAGCCTCTGATTGCAACTGTTAATATTAATTTATAGTTTGATGTGGATCATAAGTCTACATACATACATACAAGCCATCCTGATCAGTTTCTTTGTAAGGCTATATATATATATATATATATATATTACTGAAGTGAAGAACCAAAGCAGGTAAGTAGTAACTTCTTTATTTAAGCGAAAGTATACTGCATCCTCAGCTTGCTAGAGAAGCCAGGTAAACACCTCTGAAGTGCCAGCCTCGTCAACATCCCAAGGCTGCCTTCATGTCAGGGTTCTAGAACTGTACCAATGTGCGAACCAAGGAGAGGGGGGAAAGGAATGTACCAAGTGGCTAAGTTACCACACATCTTCCTCCCCTAAAAACACAAAGGAGGGGAGAGGAGGGGAGAGGGGTGAAAGGAGGAGAGGAACAAGAAAAACACAAGGCATAAGTCCCCTCAACCAATGTTACAATGACAGAGTTACAAAGCATATAACATATCACACCATTCTGTAATCTTTATGCCAATTCGGAGTATTTCTTTGTCGCAACCCACTTCTCATTTGAGCTTCCCGGGACCATGAGCTTTGTACATGAGTCTTGTTGTCCGCCCTATGGCCCCCCTCCTTTGCACCTATGGCAACCCGGTCCATGCTCCATTTTTTACCATCCTCCAGAATAACCACATTTCTTTTGACCTCCTTTATTCTCTCTGGTTCATAGTATTTTCCACCTTTCCCACCTAAGCTCTCAGGGTTCCTGATATACACACTTTGCCCCTGACTGGGAGACCTTTTCTTTGCACCCATTTCCTGTCATACCACTCTTTGTACTTTTTTTGCCTGGAATCAGTTTTTCCCCTGAATTCTTCTGGGTTAACCACTACCTTCTCTTTAGGACACAACCAATTGGGGGACAACTTTGAACCTGCTTTCCTTCCTCTCAACAATTCAAAAGGGGTATGACCTGTGGAGAGGCTAGGTATGGTATGGTATGACCATAACTTGTCTCTAATGGCAGGATCAATCGAAAGCCCTGACTTGACGGCTAGTTGAATGCACTCTTTCAACATCCTATTAGCCCTTTCTACTTTCCCATTGGCTTTAGGACAATACAACGGGGTGCGTATGTGGGATATAGACATGTCTTTTAGGAACTCCTTCATCTCCTCTGACACCAACTGAACCCCATTATCCGTGACAATGGTGGAGGGGATACCCTCCTTTGAAAACACCTCAATCAAGAATTCTATAAGTGACTTAGTATTGATGATGTTCACAAATTTGTAAGTGATCCAATTGGAGGAATAATCAATAAGCACTAAAAGGTACCACTCCTGAGGTCCTTTAGCACGTATGGGGCCTGTGATATCAAATCCTAGCTTGTCCCAAGGAGACCTTGGGATTTCAACAGGTATAAGTGGGGAGCGCCTAATACATCTTGACTTGTCACTGATACCACAAGGATAGCAGTCTTTCACTTTATCTTCCATTAGCCGATCCATTCCCGGGAACCAATAATCAGCTCTTAATCTTGCCTTACATAGACTCCTACCCAGGTGCCCCTCGTGAGTGAGATTGATGATTTCGGTTCTTAAACCCTCAGGAGGAACAATTTTCCCAGACTTGAGAAGCAACCTCCCCTCAATAGACAAATCATTATGTACATTCCAAAATGGTTGAATGTCCCCTGGAAGATGTTTGCACCTGTTGGGCCACCCTTTGATCACATATGTCTTTACTTTGCTGAGGATGTCATCCTGCTCAGTGTGAAAGTCCCATAACTCTCTCATTACTGCTGGGATCTTTACTTCCATAACACACTCCTTTCCAGTGCATCCTTCTTCATGATTTTCTAAAGGAGCCCTAGATAGGAAATCAGCAACTTTGTTTTGTTGTCCGGGAACAAAAAACATTCTGAAGTTAAATCCTTGTAGACCAAGAACCCATTTAGCGATGCATGGTGTCATGTTCTCCATGTCTTTATTGCCAAACAAATAGACTAAAGGTTTGTGATCTGTGCATACTTCATAAGGCATACCCCATACATAAAAACTGAAATGTTTGATTGCCCAATACACTGCCAACGCCTCCTTTTCTAC
Source organism: Triturus cristatus (assembly GCF_964204655.1). NCBI lineage: Eukaryota > Metazoa > Chordata > Amphibia > Caudata > Salamandridae > Triturus > Triturus cristatus. Next base: position 629,020,966 of record NC_140594.1, on the reverse strand, counting down.
TGTTGAATAGTTGGATTCCGCTGCTGATAAAGTTCTTGATGCAAAAGCAACAACCTTCATTTTATTATTTTCTCTTTGTGATAGCATGGCTCCTATACCTTTGCCACTTGCATCCGTTGAAATGATAGTGTCCTTGTTCACATCAAAGTTGTCTATGTATGGAGCGGAAGCGATGGCCTCTTTTATTTTTCCGAATGCCATTTCTTGATCTTTACCCAAAGTAAACTCAATTTTTTTTTAATGAGATCTCTGAGGGATTGTGAAATCATAGCAAAGTTCCTAATGAACTTCGCCATATATTCAGCTAAACCTAGAAATGAAAGAACTTCCTCTTTACAGGTTGGCGTGGGAGCTCTCCTCACTGCCTCCACCAGATCAGTTTTTGGCTTGATACCTTCTTCTGTAATTATGTGTCCCAAATAGCCCACTGATGTAACACCGACCTTACATTTGCTTTCTTTCGTGGTGAACCCCACCTCTTTCAATTTTTTTAGAACCAACTCAGTATTTAAATTATGTACCCTTTCACTTGAACCATAAATCAGAATATCATCTTGGAAACACATAGATTTAGGGCAATCTTTGATTACATGTTGATTCACTCTCTGAAAAGCAGAAGCCGCAGACGCCAGTCCAAACGGCATTCTTAAAAATTTGTAATTGCCAAATGGGGTAGGGAAAGCTGTCAAAGGTTGGGACTCTGGATGAGGCTTAATTTGGTAATAGGCAGATGAGAGATCCAGAACACTAAACAACTTTGCTCCCTGTAGAGTGCTCAGCATCTCATGGATCCTAGGCAAAGGACGTCTATCCACAACTATGTTGGCATTCAAGGCCCTCAAGTCCACACACAGCCTAATACTCTTCCCACCATCCTTAGTAGTAATGACGATGGGTGCCAACCATGCTGAACACTCAATTTCTTGGATATCCCCTTGTTTGACCAATTTTTCTAGTTCCATCCTTAAAGGTTCTCTCATTAATAATGGGATTGAGCGTGTTTTGTGAATTACTGGTATAGCTCCTCCTTTTAGCACAATTTTGTGCATATACTTTTTTAGCAAACCCAAATCTTCATTAAAAACTTCTGGATAATCCTTAACAAGATTGGTACAAACCCCTGGGGGATCAATGAGTAGGACTTGCTCAAGAATGTTGGGGTCAAGTTTAATGCCTAATTCCTTCTGATGTTTCCAGCCTAGAAGACTTGAACCACCACTGGTTATATATACCTTCCCAACTGTGTGCCTGTCTTTGAAGGAAATTCTCATCCTTACCATGCCTTCTAAAGGTATGGGAACTCTATTGTACCCTGAAGGAGCAATATCTGCTGTTTCTAACTTGATATTATGTTTGGCAAACTGTTCATTGAACACATTCTTCTCCACCAGTGTAAAAGGAGAACATGAATCAGCATAAACCTTAAAACATTCCCCATCCAGCGTAATTTCACAAGTGGGATACAAGGTATTAGTTTCCATACTCTCATCCTCTATCTGAAAAATGAAATTCTTTTCCTCAACTTCTTCATTCTCTTTGTGTTGAACCATATGTACCCTAGGGTTAAAAACATTGCACACTTTTGAAAAATGCCCCTTCTTGTTGCATTTCCTACACAAGATATTCCTGGCTAGACATTTCCAATTGTTTGCCAAATGATTATGGCTACCACATCTGAAACATTGCAAACTACCCATTTTTTTACTAGAAGACTCTCTGTTTTTATTTTCCACTAAGCAGACTGCTTCTACACTTTCTGAATCTTTTTGATCAGACTTCTCCTTAACTGCCTCGCAAATTTTCATTTCTCTCATACATAATGCCGTGTGTTCCAGCCCTAATGCTATACTAATGGCCTCCTCCAGATCAGGATTTCTTGTAAGTAGTTCCTCTTGAACCTTCGCATCATTCGTGCATCTCACTAATTGGTCCCTGATAAGGGAATCCGTAAGTGCTTCAAACTCACAAGTGGCAGCCATACCACGCAACACCGCTACATAAGAAGAAACCTTCTCATTTTTCCTTTGCTTTCTTTTAAAAAATGTGTGCCTTTCAAGAACAACATTTATTTTAACCTTGAAATGCGCCTCCAACTTCCTCAACGTATATTCATAAACATCCACTCCTTCCTCCGCCTCAAGAGGTTCATCCTCCACAAGTCTCCCTGTGATATCCCCATAAACTTTTCTACCATGGACACCCAGATTATGTAGCAAAATGTGTTGCTTCCTTACATTTGAAAAAATTACCATCCCCGATAGCAATGAGATAAGATTTGAAAATTCCTAACCCACCTTCTCCATGGGATATCTGGTTCCCCTAACTCATTTAAAAATGGGGGAGGTTAACTCATTCCTGCACCTGCCATAGTGAAACCAAATTAGCAATTCTTAACACCAATACTTTCAAACACAACACTGAGCACGTTGGTACCTGAAGGGATCGAAGAAAAGCCCGAGACACTGCAGAGCAACAGATAAAGTGAAGAAAAACTGAGAGAAAGTAGTCAAACAAATTAGGCAGGTTACATGCAAATAAAACTGAAATATTCTTACACAACGAACACAAAAAAAAACGTTTACTTTCCCTTTAACATTGCTCATAAACCAAACAAAATATAAATTCTTTAATTAATGCTCTGCACCCAGCAAAGTGTTGTCCTATTTTTATGACTAACAATGTTCCACAGAAACACCTCCCAAGAGGCAGGGGCGGAAACTTCCTGTCAGTATGCCGGTGTAGAGCAGGAAACGCTGCCTTTAAGGCTTCCTCGATGAGTTACACTGCCACAGACTCCACCAGAAAAACAATGAACAAATCGGAGACACCCGGAAGAGTATAGAAAACTGTCCCCTGTTGCTCTTTTGCTGCGCCTTAGATGTTCCCATGAAGAGCGGAAGTATCGAATCAGGCTTTCATTCGCTTCACCGCTCGAATAAATAACTTCGAAATTGACGATAATCCTACGACTCCATCGCCCCCTTTCTCACGTTGATGTCACTGCCGATTCACAGAACATACGGAGCAAACGAGCATTAAGCACCACGGCAGGCAAGTGCTGAAGCTCTCCTGCCCCTCTTCAGTGTTCGCAAAAGCCTGGCATCAAACAGACACTCTAGCTGATTTACACTTCCCACAGAACAGGAAAGAACTTAACGGATCTCCGCCCAAAAATTTGCTTAAACGTCTGTGGGGACTGCTTGGAGTTGAGACAATGCTCCTGCCTCTATTTTAAATTTTCGCCCAACAAATTAAGCTTACGAGGCAGAGATAATGGAGGGGATACTGGCAAACGGCACACCTTATTTATCCCCAAGCAAGTAGGCAGTGCCCCTATAAATATATTAGACACGCTACAAAACGATGCGCAGTGACAACACCACCAAAATCTTCTTTTATACTTCCACCAGTATTCATATAAGAATAACACTTGTGCCTCACCGTCTTCTTCGTAACTGTAAAGATGTTATTGAATGATGCTCCACAAACTGTAGCAACGTCAGCTACTAAGCGCAGTCAGCAAGTCGAAGAATGACACAGGGAAGGATGCAGCGCTGTCCCTGTCACAGCATCCCTTTTCACTCGTCGCCAAAATGAAGTGAAGAACCAACGCAGGTAAGTAGTAACTTCTTTATTTAAGCGAAAGTATACTGCAGCCTCAGCTTGCTAGAGAAGCCAGGTAAACACCTCTGAAGTGCCAGCCTCGTCTACATTCCAAGGCTGTCTTCATGTCAGTGTTCTAGAACTGTACCAATGTGCGAACCAAGGAGAGGGGGGGAAGAGAATGTACCAAGTGGCTAAGTTACCACAATTACCTACTGGCGGTTGCCAGTAGGTAGTTATAGTTAGGACCTAGTTACCATAGGAAAATCGCAACATTCTATTCCCAATAACTTTGGCGCCGATTGACGAATCTTCGTGAAATTTTCAAAACTCGTGGGGCGCTCCAGTCCGCTCCTATCTTGAAAGTTTCGGGGTGATTCGGCAAGCGGGGGCTGAGAAATAAGGGGGGTCCCAAAACATGTTTTCCCATGCAATTTTCCATAGTAACCTTTAGTCACAGCTACAGCCCGAACTGCTGAACGGAATTACACCAAATTTGGCAAAAAGGTAGCCCTTGGTTCAGAGTCATGCCTTTTAGATGGTGTAAATCCGTTCAGTAGTTTTCAAAATATTAATGGAAAAAAAATATATATATATATATATGGGCGGAGCCTAACCACACATCTCATCGTGAGATCTGATTGGCTGTCAGCACTTCATCCAAGAAGTGTTGGCAGCCATCTTGGAACCAATATACATGATAGCATCTCATTAAAAAGCATTGCAGTTAATAGAAGGTTTTAAGACTTTAGTTACATTATAAATCATTTGTTGATGGTACCATACTCATTTTAGGAATTGTGGTATGTTCTAAGGTGATTTTACCATGTGAAAAAGCCTTCTGCTGGGATATCATGAATCATGTTTGAGAGAAAACTATTTTCTCATGCTTTCCCCACAGAGGTTTGGAAGGTGATCTATAAGCTAAACTGAGAGCATATTTTCTGTAAATTCACATTATCTTTCTCAGTCATGTGAGAATGAAGTCTGACATTCTCAGTAAAACATGTACATCCAACAAGGGCAGAGACTGTCAGTTGATTCCTTTGTGTTCTACTGCAGCTTCCCAGAGTGTTCTAAAGAACAACTAGAGCGCTAACAGTCTTACTTATGACAAAAGTATGGCACACCTGAAGCCATCTTGTTTGGAATAAAGTGGTAACACTTAAAACATTTAATTTGCAAAGGAACAAAATGAGGGGGTTCATTTTGCCATAGAAATTATGATTAGTGCTGCAGAAAGAAAAATTAGGGCACATTTTGACTTCTCAAATCCTCTTCTATTTCATAAAAAAATTCTGACATGCAGACTGAAACATGCACTTTGAATACCAGCAGCAGACTTCCCTGGTGAGCAGTAGCTTTACTACAGTGATCTAATGAGCAACTAGAGTGCTAACATTCAGAATTTATGGCAAATGTGTGACACATCTGAATGCCTTCTTGATGGAACCAAAGTAAAAAACTGAAAGTATTTCCTACTGAGGAGACTGCAGTACATGAGGAAATTAGGAAACTTCATAACAAATAAGTCTCCCAAGACGGCCACCAGAGACAAAAGAGCCCAAAAGTAGCACAAATATCACCCAGATGTAGCCCCCGTATAGCTCAATGACAGAATGTCCCAGAGTGTTCTTAAGAACAACTAGAGCGCGTACTGTCTAACTTATGACAAAAGTATGGCACACCTGAAGCCATCTTGATTGGAATAAACTGGTAACACTTAAAACATTTAATTTAAAAAGGAACACAATTAGGGGGTTCATTTTGCCATAGAAATTATGATTAGTGCTGAAGAAAGAAAAATTAGGGCACATTTTGAGTGACTTCTCAAATCCTCTTCTATTTCATAAAAAAATTCTGACATGCAGACTGAAACATGCACTTTGAATACCAGCAGCAGACTTCCGTGGTGAGCAGTAGCTTTACTACAGTGATCTAATGAGCAACTAGAGTGCTAACATTCAGAATTTATGGCAAATGTGTGACATATCTGAATACCTTCTTGATGGATTCAAAGTAAAAAACTGAAAGCATTTCCTACAGTAAATGAGGAAATTAGGAAACTACATAACAAATAAAACTCCCAAGATGGCCACCAGAGACAAAAGAGCCCAAATGTAGCATAAATATCACCCAGATGTAGCCCACATGTAGCCCAATGACAGAAGTGTGCAAAACACTTTTTATTTTTTGTGTTTTAGCAGTTTTATATAGTGCAGACCTGTCAGGTATTGGAGTGCTTTACATGAGCATTGGTTACATCACACACATTCATTTTGGTTGTAGACATGGGGAGATTAAGTGATTTGATCAGAATCACAGAATGTCGAGCTGAAGCAGAAACTCCAACCTGGTTCCCCAGTTGCAAAGTCTGCAGCTCTGGAAGTAACACCACATCCTCTCCCCTAAGTGCAACATTTAATCAAGTGGTCAACTGGATAAAAAAACATAAAGATAACAAATAATTTTAAAGTGCTTTGTCGCTATTTGAAAACTCAGAAAATCTGTCCTCATTTTAGTTTTTTAGAGCACTAACCATAATTTTGATGCAAATAAGACCCTCTCATATATGTAATTTCTAAAGGAAATGCTCTAGGTATTACAGTTTTGATTACATCAAGATGATATCAGGCGTTCCACACTTTTGTAGTAAATATAGAATGTTAGCAATCTAGTTGTTCATTAGGATACTGTTGAGAGGCAGAGGCCAGGGGCACGGACTCTGAAAATTGAAGGCAGGTAGGAGGGTGCAGAGGCAACAATTTGACCACACTGGACAGGCAGGAAGGGCAGTGGCAGCACAACTGACTATGAAGGGCAGTGGAAAGGGGGGCAGGGGCAACAAACCATCAATACAGGACTGGCAGGAGAGGCTGTGGCAATATAATAGACCATTGTGGGCAGAAGGAAGAGGCAGTGGTAGTACAACCATACATGCCAACAGACCCGATTCAGCCAGGAAACGCCCAATGTTTTTAAGCCCAAATGGGCTTTATTTGATCTGTCTCCTGTCTACAATCTCCTCTTTTTCAATGTAAGTCAAAGGAGAAAATCAATACCCCAGTTGTTTTTCAAAATCTCCCTCTTACCAAGTTCAAAATGTTAGCAAGTATGGTACATTGTATCATGGAAGGCAGGAGGAATTGGGGTAGGGACATGGACTCGGATAACAGAGGACAGGAGGGACATGGAGAGGTGCACCAAACTGACCCTACAGGGCAGGCATTAGGGTTTGCAGCAGCACAATACACCACACAGGGCATGTGGGACGGGAGTGCAGCACAACAATCCATAGAAAGCAATAGGGAGGGGACAGGACCATGCAAATGGACAACAGAGAACAGAGGGGAAAGAGGCAATGGTTGCTAGCTAACCATAATGGACAGACAGGAGAGAAAGCTGCAGCATAACAGACCATAAAGGGCAGGAGGGACAGATCAGGGGCATTACAATGGAACAGACAAGCCAGGAGGGAGGGAATAGGGGTCTGCACATGGAAACAGAGGGCTGGGGGCAAGGGGGCAGGGCAGGAGCAGCAAGATGACCATGGAGGTCAGGCAGGATGGGCACTGGAAGCAAGACACAGCATGGAGAGCAACAGTGAGACTATGATGGCATACACACAGACCATGGAGGGAAGGAGGGAGGCGGTCAGGGGCAGCTAGCTGACCACACAGGGAAGGTGGGAGGGGCCGTGGCAGCACAGAAGACCATGCATGGCAAGCAGGAGGTTTAGTGGCAGCACAATGGCTAAGATGGGCAAGAAGGAGGGTGCAGGGGCATGCACAAAGGACCATGGAGGATAGAAGGGAGGGTCAGGACCTGGGCACAGACAAGAGAGTTCAGGGGAAGGGGCCTCACAACAGACCATGCGGGGCAGGCAGGAGGAGCAGTTGCAGCACAACAGACCAGGGAGGGCAGAAGGGTGTGGCAGTAAAATGGACAACGGAGGACAGTGCTCCAGCGGAATAGGGCACAAATGTACATATCCTCCCTGTGTCACAGACCCGTCATCACACTAACTCATTTATACACGCATTCATTGTTGGGACCCATAACACCAACATTCATATGTCTCACTTCGAACCTGCACACAGGAGGAAAGAAGCGCTGGACATGTGGGGTACCTATAGGAGGAAAAATGATTTACATTATATACATTATATACATTAGTACCTATAGAATCCTAACTTTAACATCAAGGCACTCCACCACTTGGTCGATGGACCAATTAGTTGGACTGGTTGATGGTGATTTAGAACCAGCTAAAACACATTTAAAGCTTCAGAACCTTTGATTAATCAATACCTCATTAAAAGAATCACAATCTCATTTTTGTTAATCAAGGTTTAGTTTATCTAATTAATTTGTTTTCATTGGCATAATCAAATTTCAATCAAATCAGAGTTTTCAATGGATATCTTGGCACAAATTTACATAACAATTATATTTACCTAAATTCTGATACTGGTAACCATTTCCAGAAACCCGTCAGCCCTGCATAAATCAAAACCCTTCTGGGGAAATCGTCCAATCAAACTCAGACTAAGACCCAAATAAGTCCGGAAAAAGTTATTTCGCTCAACACGACACAGTCCCAAAGGTAGCCAAAGAACCAGGCAATCGTGCTAGCAAATCGACCCTCCTCACCATCAGTTACCGACGGAAATTTGGAACACACACACACTTTTTTCTTCTTCTAAATTTTCCCCTTATATAGTAAATTCTAGGATAATAAGCAACATTTTCTTGGAGTAGAAGTGTTCTGATTGGCTAAACCCCATAATTTTAAAATTCTGAACTCTGTTCCCAGGTTTTCTTGGTTCTCAGGGAATTGAACATGTCATCTCTTAATTTGTATTCTTTTGTACAGTTCTCATGCGAAAAGTTCTGAAGTAACAACATGTAGACCTACGGGTACAGGTCGCTATTGTATTTTCAGTCATTCACACTAGCTGAGTCCTGGCAATCCTCCACGTTCCTATCCTTGACAAGGAACACGTAGTCTTGTTGTTAGAGGTCGCCTGGAGATCTTCAGAGCCATCCGAGTCTGCGCAGTAGACATCGCGCTCAAATGACGGTGGCCGAACTCCATTTTGAATATCGTGGCCTAGTAGGCCCAAATGCCAACTTAAGCAAAACAAACATAAAAAATTATTAATATACAGAAATGAAGATTCTACTGTTTAAACCCACACTAATCCCAATATATATTAGTATTTTCCTAGCTTATAGCAACATTTAAAGCAATAACCATTACAAAAGCAACATAAATCATGCAATATTCTATTTCAACACATCCTACAGTTAATTTGCGTATCACAGTTACTAATTGGAATTATTAGCCATGCAATTAGCATTTTAGTCCCACGTGTATTTTGTGTTTATTAAGGTGCATATGTTGGTTAATAATAATACTCCAAACAGTTAATACAGGTTAATATTTAGAATGGTTACGTAATTAGTATTTTGTCATGCAAATAGAGAAGGTATACAACATTTTGCTTTACCTGCTCCACCAATCCCCCCTTTGGTGAGTTTTAATATCACCACAAATTCCACTAAATTTCAGGTTATTTTTATGGAAATGATTTCTCAGTTCTCTTACATTTGGTTACGTCACATCATGGTTTCTCCAATCTCATCCTCTCTTGTTTTCTTATACATATTTTCTTTCCATTCTTCCAATTCTATATCTCCCCTTTCTCTTTCCCTCATTTCTTTCTCTTTTCAACTTCTCTTTTTATTTTATGTTGTAACTTTCTTCTTTTTATACATACACATCCTAGTCTTAAAATCAATATTAGTATTACCACACAGGTCACTGGCATTAGAATCTCACCTACAAATGAACTACCTAATTTGGTTAATAAACTTTTTATAGTAGAAAATCCTTTACCAAGCCTTTCCCAAACACTCTCAACCTCCAGTGGAACAATTTCCTCATGTGAATCAGTTATATTCTTAATATATTTCTTTAAATTTTGGCTCTCGTCAGGAATGTAAGTACAACAGTGTTGTACCTTCAACATTCCACAGACTCCTCCCTCTTTTGCTAAAATAATATCAAGGGCAAGTCGATTTTGCATTATCATGGCCCTCATAGCAACCATTTTGGTATTTACCAGTAAGAACCCTCCAGCAGTGCTTGTCGATAAGCGATCCACTACTGTCGACAATTTTCTAATTGTATGTGCATTCAGAGATATCCCAACGGCTGGTATCAGTGCTCCAAAAATATCCCCTACAATTTCTGACCAACTTTTCCTCCTTCTACGTGTTAGTTGCCTACCTATCTCATGCACACCGTCTTCCCACATGAAATATTTTTCAGGAGCAGGCCTAGGTAGCATGTACCATACCAATGGTCCGTTAACCGATAATAAGCCCTGCTCCCACAGATGAAATATATTCCAGGGAATTCCGGATCCTTTCCTCCTTTAAATCTCCATCCTCCCATTATTCTATATACATCATGGCATTTACTAGCACCTACAAAATAATTATCATAAACAGTTTTATTTCTTCTGATACACAATTTCCCTTTCTGAGGCCAATCCAAAGCCATTGTGGGACTCATTTCTCCCTTTAAATGGTTTTCGTTCTCCACATCCCAAACTGTTGTCTCCCTTTTTTCCTCAGGTACCTTTCTTTGCATCTTAATTCTCCTCTCTTCTACCATGTCCAAGAAGGTCTTCTCTTCCTTTCTCAGACTACAAGTAAGATTGTTCTTAAACGCTTCTTCTAAAGTTAATTCTCTAGTTTCTAGGAAATATTCACCTAAAGTTTTACCAGGTTTTATCTTATCTAGTTCAAGGACTACAGGGACCTGTTCAAAAATGTTATCTACATCCGAGTAATAATATTCTAATTTCCCTGTTTTATAGAACAAACTTGCTAATACACTACATGTTATTCCATATGTCACAGGAAGGTGGTGATAGGTAACACCCTCTGACACCGATGCAGGCAACTGCATGCAAACATAGCAATCTCCAACGTCCATAGTCTTTACATATTCATATAGTAACTTTGAAAAAACATTATTAGAAAATTCAGTTATAGACCTATCCTTATGTAAGTCAGTTCTATCTACCAATCTAGTTGCATGAGCATCATAAACCTTTTCTTTATTAGTCTTATTCTAAGTGTGATTCTCTACCCTTTTGAAGGTTACTCTAAACGAAATTATTATAGCTAATATAATCCATAGAAGCATTAGTAATCCTGTACAACAACAACACACCTTGCACCATCTTCGGAGAAACCCACATGTAGGTTTTCTACCTTCTGTGTTTGCCATTTCAAAAATGATCAGTGTCTTTTGACTTAGCCTCTTTTATTCACAACTAACTTTTTGTCTAAACCCAAGGCTCTAAGCGTCTACTTGGTTCTTTCAGTTATATGTCTTATCCGGTATTTCAATCTCTCTGCATCTTCCTTTTGTCACTTCAGTCTGGCATTTGATCGTCTTTGTCCACGTTTCCACAATCTTTGTTCAGAATTTCCTGAACATCCGTCTCTTCTCTGATATCAGACAAGATAACTCTCAGGATTTCCGAATCTTCTTCCTCTCCAACCACTTCCGGTACAGTCACTCCTAGACTTTCTTGGCTGTCTGCTTCCTCTTGTATATCAGGAAGTGCCACATACGTCCATTCCTGTGGCTTATACTTCTGGTTGGGTTTCTTAATTTGTTTTTCTTTCTTCAAGTGTGTCTGATGAGGTCTTCTGATTTCTCTTGACTAGACACTTAATTCACTTGTTCTGCTTTAGATGATTTCACTCTCGTCAGTCGATACCTCAATCCTTTTATTTTGTTTGGCCAAATTTCCTCTTTTGACGGCCTTTTCAACCTATTTCCCTTCTCACCTCGCTCAGTTTTCCAAGCTCTCTTCCTCAAGACTCGTCCTTCTTCGGCTTCCCCTTCGCTCTCTTCAGATTCTGTATCGGTTTGACCTTTACCTTCTTTGGATTTTCCCTTTAAGACCTCAGGTTCCTTATCTACCGTTTTCCCTCATCGTGTTTCTTCCACGCAATCTTCCTGCTGACTAATTGTCCCTTTTTCTACCTGGATGTGTGTTTTCCCTACGCCTCCTCGGGGGTCTTCCGCAACACTCTTACCCTCACTCTGTATCTAATTCCTCACCTTCTATTTCTATGACCTCAGGTGGAATTTCTCTCGTGCTTGCATGTGGGGCTTCTTTATCAAGGATTTCTTTGTCAGTTTCCTCAATGTTTTCTTTTACCTTTTCTTGTATTCTCACCTGTTCAGTATCTGAGCTAGTATCAGAAATTTCCAGTCGTCTCCTTAATGGCAAATTCTCTGGCCCCACAACTTGACTCGGTTCCAATTCTCCCCTTCTTGGAGTTTGTCTTGTTCTTGTTTCTTCTGATTCTGACTCAGAGCTGGTATCAGACTCTTCCAAATATTCTTCCTCCGGTCTATTTATGGGACTAGGGATTCGGAGAGTATGACTCGCATGAATACAATTCTTTACTCTGGCACATTTCACAGCCGTCGTCGTGGTCAAAATCACTTGACGTGGTTTCCCCCAAGGTGGGACCAGACAATTTCTCCTTCTATGCACTTTGATCCTTACTCAGTCTCCTGGACTCAAATCATGAGCTGGCTTCTTTTCAAGGGTGGTTGCATCCGATCCAACCTGATGAAACACAGAATGAACGGAATCAGCCAACCCCTTGCAATAATCCAACATAAAGTCATCAGATATAGGCAGTAGTTTGTTGACAGGAATGAAAACATGTCTCATTGCTCTACCCATAACAATTTCATGGGGACTCAGTCCAGTATTCCTATCAGGAATCGATCTAATAGTCATGAGCAATAGAGGCAAGACATCAGGCCATTTAAAACCTGTGGCCAAACACATTTTCCCAACCTGTTTTTAATGGTGCCATTCATCTGTTCCACTACTCCAGAAGCCGCTGGACGGTATGCACAATGTAGTTTTTGTTCATTCAATGCTTCACAAATCAATTTTATGATTTCAGTCTGAAAATGTTTTCCTCTATCTGATTCAATCGTCACTGGGAAACCAAACCTAGGAATGAACTCTCTCAATAGGAGTTTCGCTACTGTAATCCCATCACTCCTTCTGGTTGGGTACGCCTCCACTCAGCGTGAAAACAGACAAACAACCACTAGAACATACCTTAGCCGATTACATTGGGGCATTTCAATGAAATCAATCTGCATTCTGGTGAAAGGACCTCCCTCCCGTCCTATTGTCCCCAAACTCACCACTGTTTCTCTTCTGGGATTGTATTGCTGACATATGAGGCATCTTTGACAAAGGCTCTCGGCTACAAGCCGGAACTTGGCATTATACCATGTTTGTTTTAAAAGTCTGATCATAGCATCCCTGCATACATGTGCATGTCCATGGTACATCCATGCCATGGTAGAGATCATGCTATCAGGCATTACTGGTCTTCCATCACGATAAACCCAAACTCTGTCTGCCTCTCGTTGTGCGCAGCCTGATTTTATCCACTGTTTCATTTCCTCTTCTCCTGCCTCTTCCTGTAACTGCCTCACCTCTTCCCAAGTACTCACAGTGTTAGTAAAAAGTAAGGGACATGAGTTAATTTCCTTTTCCCGATTCCGATTTACTGAGTTCTGGTTGCGCGCACAATATTGCGCTATGTCATTCGCAAATTCGTTACCCGCTAACACATAGTCAGTACCCTTTGAGTGGGCTGCGCATTTTACTACCGCTATTTGCTTAGGCAGCTGTATAGCCTCAAGCAACTTGCCAACCACTTCCGCATTCCTTATAGGAGTTCCACTCGACGTCAAGAACCCTCTTTGAGACCAAATCAGTCATGCACCACTCCAAATCCATACTTACTATCCGTAATCACAGTGACTCTCAGATTCGTTCCTAATTTGCATGCTCTGGTCAATGCAAACAATTCAGCAACCTGGGCTGATCTCTCTCCTTTCAGACAAGACGCTTCAAACACAGCCGCTACAGTACATACTGCATATGCTGCACTCAAGATTTCTTCTTCGGGTTTTCAGACATGACCCATCCACAAACATCACATAGTCACTTTCCTTCAGAGGCACATCTTTTATGTCCGGACGCACTTTAGTGCAAAAATCAAGCACTTCCAAACAATCATGATCCACGTCATCCTTCACTTCCACATTTACAGCATCAGGTAGCAATGTTGAGGGGTTTACATTAGGACACCTCACAAGGCTCACATTCCTAACACCCAGAATGACTTTCTCATATTTAGTTAGACGACTATGCGTCATGAACTATGTGCGACTCCTTGTTAAAAGGATTTCAACGTCATGGGTTACAAACACTCTCACAGGGTATCCCATCACAATTCCTTCACTCTGTTCCAAACTCTTACAGGTAGCAGCCACTGCTTTCAAACAACCAGGCAACGCCACAGCTACAGGATCCAATACGGCTGAAAAATATGCAATTGGTCGTCTCAGTTTTCCATGTTTCTGTACTAATACAGAAAGTGCACACCCATCTCTCTCACTGCAATAGAGCTCAAACTCCTTTTCATAGTCAGGCATTCCAAGGGACGGGGCTTCACACAAGCTATCTCTCAATTGTTTAAAAGCTTTCATCTCCTCCTTATTCAATTCAAGGGGGTCTTTCACATCACTCTTTGTCAAGCGTACCAGAGGTTTTGCAATCAGAGAGAAGTTACTGATCCACTGACGACAGTATCCCACCATTCCAAGAAACATTTTCACCTCTCTTTGAGTCATTGGTGCTCTCATTCTCTTTATTATTCTGATCCTGTCTGCAGTCACCTTTCTCAGACCTTTCTCAATTTTATGACCTAAATATTGTACTTCTTTTTTGCAAAATTGTAATTTCGATGGGGATACTTTAAGTCCTCCATCCACCAAATGATTCAGCAATGCAACTGTATCTACCACACAAGCCTCTCGTGTTCTCGATGCCACCAACAGGTCATCGATGTACTGCACTAGTACTGAACTTTCAGGCATTTTTAAATCTTCCAGGGATTTCTTTAGAATCTGATTAAATATCGATGGACTTTCTGTATACCCCTGGGATTCGGCACCATGCCAAAGTACGTTCGCTGAACCGGAACGCAAAAATCTGTTGGCTGTCAGGGTGCAATGGGATAGAAAAGAAAGCGTGACACAGGTCAATGACCGTGTACCATTCTGCATCGTGGGGAATCTGATATAGGATCACTGAAGGATTGGGTACAATGGGCCAGCAAGGTACAACAATTTTGTTCACTTTTCTCAAATCTTGCACTATCCTGAAAGTCCCATTGGGCTTCTTCAAACCCATGATTGGGGAATTACATGGACTACTCATTATCTCTCTCAAAATTCCCTGTTCAATCGTTTTGTCTATTACAGGAGTTACTCCTGCAATTATTTCTGGTGTCAATTTATACTGGGGAATATTCGGGTAGCTTATTCCCTCTTTTACAGTTATCTTCACCGGGTCTACTTTTTTCATCAATCTCATATCTTCTCCCGTGAAATCCCATACCTCGGGTTTCACTGCTTTCTTCACTTCCTGAGGCAATTCCTCTGAGTCAAATACAACAAATGCCTCAGTAATTTCAGGTTCCAGATTGGCCATTGTCATTCTATACAGTACATCCTCATCAGGAGTTTCAAAAGCTATGCCATCCGGAGTACAGAAAATCGTACAATTCATTTTACATAACAGATCTCTCCCTAACAAATTTACAGGGCTAGTATCACACACGACAAATCGATGCATGTCAGTAAATTTCCCCATTTTAACTTTAACAGGTTCAGTAAGATACGTTTTTATCTGTCTATTTGAAACTCCAACTTCTTGGATTGTGTCACCCGAGAGAGGAAGATTTTTTGACGTCAGCTGATCTAACAGTTGAACGATTAGCACCAGTATCTACTAGGAAAGTAATATTTTCATCATTTACCTTTCCATCCACAAAAGGTCCTGTCTGGTCTACCTCTAGAGTTGCGCCAAGTATGCACTCCTCTTCCTCTCCTCGGCACCGTCAATAACTCTCTTCTGACTCACTCTCATCGCGCTGCAGCCAATACTGCGAAACAGCACTAGCGCGCGATAGCTTTGATACCTGTTCCTCGGTGTAGAATCCTGTCTCATTACTGTATCTCTGAGGGTTTACGCTCTGTGGAAAAGGTGGCTTTGGCACCTGACACTGTTGGGCAACAACCTGCTGCTGTCGCAGCGGTTGACAACTCACCTCATTCTGCACCTGTGGATTCAATGATGCATTATCGCCATTAGCACTCCGGGGCAATTTACACTCAGATTTCCAATGCCCTAAGTTTCCGCAATTATGACATGGCCACTTCTTTTCTGCTTCGTCTAAACTAATTTGTCCCTTTCCTTTTCCAATATTAGGTTTTGGTGTCACCTGGCCCATGCCATTTGCTTGTTCAATCAGCTGGGCTTCTTGCCTTTCCGCTACTTTAACCTGTGCCCACATGGACTTCTCTTTCAGCTTGCGATGTTTTCCTTCAATTTTGTCGCTAAACTATTTCGCATGTCTCAATACTTCATCTAACTTTTTATTTTGCCAATCTACTGTATGCTGTTTAATCATTTCGCTTACTTCAGGTCTCAAACCATAAACAAATCGATATACAAAATGACTTAAATCATTTTCACTCAATTTCTCATCACCACTGTATTGCTTAAAGGCTAACAGCAACCTTTCATAGTAGGAATGGACAGATTTTTTTACTTCCTGGTGAGTTCTATCAATTTTTACCCAATCAGTTTCTTTTGGAAGCACTTTATTTTTTAAAAAGGTAATTACCTGTTCATACTTTCTCATTACCTCCGGATCAGGGGCATCCGTCTTAGGATCCCTAATATACTCTTTAGTGGGCCAACCTACTGTAATTTTACATTCTGCCCATAGATCTGCCGGCACAATTATATCGAACAGACCATTCAAATCTATCCACAGCACCTTTAATAATTTAACAAACCTTTCCACTTGTCGGTACCACTCCACAGGCTTTTCTCTGAGCCTGGGGAAATCATTTGTAAATGATAAAATGTCCTGTCTAGTCCGGGAACATGTACATAACCCTCTCCTGGGAACTCCCTCATGGGACATTCTGCTACCACCGTCTCCTTTTCTCTTACCGGGAACGCTGAAAAGGTCTTATCTGTTGCATCATCTCTCTTTTGGAACCACCTGCTTTTCCATCTATCCACATCACCCCATTTCCTTAGCAAGGCGATCAGTTCTTTAATTTGAGTCAATCTTCCTGCTGTATTCAGATTTTCAATATCTTTCTCAGAGAAGTCTACTCTATATGGCTTCTGTAATGATCTAATTTTCTCAAAATCAATGCTCATTTCGCTCGCCGTTTCCTCAAGTTTCTCATGCTAACTCCTTGCTCTCCAAAGAAACATTAACTCTTCACCCTGATATGCTTTTAATTCTTCAGTTGGAATAGTCCTTACTATTAATTCCTCCAACGTTATTTTTAATTTTGCCACATCGAAAGGTTGAGGTTCTGTATCTTTTCGCTGTAAACTCCTTAACCAATTGCTTAACTCATCAGAAGTGGGACCTACAGGGATTGTTTCATTTCTTATTTGCACCATACTTCTTTCTGGGGTCTCTGATGACGATTTTGTTGTCATCAGCATCTTACTTGCTGGACTTTGAGTCATCGTCAGATTTTTAGGAGTACTTAACCCTGATGTTTCTACTAATTTTCCCCATGGATTTCCTCCTGAATCACTTTTTCCCGTCTCGATTTGTTTATTACTATTGTAAGGAACTGTTAAACAATGCTCACTATCTTTCTGTTTATCAAAGACAGGCATCACTGGCCCTATAGTTACAGGTACAGTTACGGCTTCCATATTTTTGGTTAATTCCCTAATTTTCTCAGTTAATTCCAGGGTAGTTCTAGCCAGTTCAGCTGAGTTTTCATTTCCCGTCCTGACAGGTTGTGCTATTTCAGAGTCTCTAAATAGATTATTTTTCTCTAAATCAGGTGGCGTTTGCACAAAAGTTTTATTTCGCGGTGTTTCTTTTACTGGCGCACTCGGCATCAGCAACGTGGAATTTGGTTGACACGGGGGAGGATTTTTATAAAACATGTCCTCTAGCACATCATCCTCCAACTCATTCACACCATACTTGTAACCTTCTAACCCTGTATTGTTTCTCTTCTCTGTACACTTTCTACCACTAGTTTCTTCAGCGTTTCTCAATGGAAACATCCCATCAGTCATGTTTGCACTCCGCCATCTCCTCATTCGGTCATCATGACTTTCCTGCCCACAAGGTCTTCCAAACATGTAATTATACCTTCTGCCACTCCGCTGCCATTCTCTTTCATACATCTCTTCTTCCCATTCCGTTAAAGCTTCAAACTGAGTAAGTCTAGGTCTCGGTTCTAACCTCATCATTCTTTCTCTTAAGTTCCTTAATACAGCTAAACTGAACAAACCACTTTCTGGAAATGCTAGAACTCCATCTTCTTTTGTATACTTTGCCCAATTATCTAGCCAAATACATGTATGGTACCCATATTTCGCTACCATAAAGGATGCAGGCGATTTTGGTGGAGGAAGTAGCTGTCCTTCCCTAGTCACAATTGGCTTATCCTTTTTAAATAGGTTCTTGATTTTCCCAAACCATGACTTTTTCTCCTTCTCTGGTGGATCGTAATACATGATTTTCACTTATCTTTAATCCTGAATTGCTAGATTTCTTGAATCACTTCTCTACGACTATTCCGTTTGCTGTCTAATCCCAGCGCAACTCAAACTAACGCACCAATCCGGAGCGTCTACGTCACACTGGAAATTCTCCACTCCTAGCGCGGCTCACACCAACGCACCAATCCATGAAAGTTTTGTCTCTCTATGGCTGGCCAATCCCAGCACGGTCTGTCTGACGTCAGCCTTTCTTGCTACTCCTGCTTCTGCTGACCCCTCCTTTACAAAATTTATCGGCAAACTTTTCTTACGTTTCTTTTAATCAAATCTGTTAGTACCAACATAAAAACACCACCCTTGCCTGTTTCGCTAAACCAAAGAGATAGTTTTGTTCATTTACACAAGAATTCTGTCTTTCCAGTAGGCAGTGCTTGCCTCTACCGTACCACAGAATTATTCAGTTTCGCCGATAAAGTAGCACTTCCCTCTACCTTACCCTTCTAACAAGCAAAAAGGCAAAACCGTTTCTCTGGGGATAAAACACATATGGAGACTACACTGCTCCTGAGAATTATGGCCAGAGTTTCACGAGAGAACCTGTTGCTATTGCACTCACGCACATTCACACAGAAATGCCCCTAACGATAACACAAGACGATGTTTCCAACTCGAAACCAGACAATGCGTTGTGCGACTTCACTTGTCACACATTTTCCCATGTACCTACAGGGCAACCAGACAATACACCGTGCGACTTCACTTGCCACACGTTTTTCCCCGTGTACCTACAGGGCATCCAACTTCCTACATCCCGGAAGTCTTCAAAAACAACATAAAACGCAACACGACTCAACATAAAATGTTCGTACATAAATCAATAATCAATCATCAATAATCAAAAATCAATAATCACCAAACCAATGCAATAAAACCATCAATCTGCAACCAGAAAAACTGCTCCAGCGGAAAAGGGCAAATTTACATATCCTGCCTGCGTCACAGACCCGTCATCACACTAACTCATTCATACACGCATTCATTGGTGGGGCCCATAACACCAACATTCATACATCTCACTTCGAATCTGCACACAGGAGGAAAGAAGCGCTGGACATGTGGGGTACCTTATTACCTATAGGAGGAAAAATTCTTTACATTATATACATTATATACATTAGTACCTATAGAATCCTAACTTTAACATCAAGGCACTCCACCACTTGGTCGATGGACCAATTAGTTGGACTGGTTGATGGTGATTTAGAACCAGCTAAAACACATTTAAAGCTTCGGAACCTTTGATTAATCAATACCTCATTAAAAGAATCACAAACTCATTTTTGTAAATCAATGTTTAGTTTATCTAATTAATTCGTTTTCATTGGCATAATCAAATTTCAATCAAATCAGAGTTTTCAATGTATATCTTGGCACAAATTTACATAACAATTATATTTACCTAAATTCTGATACTGGTAACCATTTCCAGAAACCCGTCAGCCCTGCATAAATCAAATCCCTTCTGGGGAAATCGTCCAATCAAACTCAGGCAAAGACCCAAATAAGTCCGGAAAAAGTTCTTTCGCTCGACACGACACAGTCCCAAAGGTAGCCAAAGGACCAGGCAATCGTGCTAGCAAATCGACCCTCCTCACCATCAGTCACCTACGGAAATTTGGAATACACACACACTTTTTTCTTCTTCTAAATTTTCCCCTTATATAGTAAAACTTGCCAACTTAAGCAAAACAAACATAAAAAATAATTGATATACGAAAATGAAGATTCTAATGTTTAAACCTACACTAATCCCAATATATATTAGCATTTGCCTAGCTTATAGCAACATTTAAAGCAATAATGCTCACCATTCCGCAACACTCGAAGCACAAACCATTACAAAA
This sequence comes from Triturus cristatus, assembly GCF_964204655.1. NCBI lineage: Eukaryota > Metazoa > Chordata > Amphibia > Caudata > Salamandridae > Triturus > Triturus cristatus. The sequence continues at coordinate 629,000,757 of NC_140594.1, read as the reverse complement.
GCAACATAAATCATGCAATTTTCTATTTCAACACATCCTACAGTTAATTTGCGTATCACAGTTACTAACTGGAATTATTAGCCATGCAATTAGCATTTTAGTCCCACATGTATTTTATGTTTATTAAGGTGCATATGTTGGTTAATAATAATACTCCAAACAGTTAATACGGGTTAATATTTAGAATGGTTACGTAATTAGTATTTTGTCATGCAAATAGGTTTGCTTTACCTGCTCCACCAACAGGAGGAAGGGGATAGGGGCATGGAATGTGGACAGGCAGGGTGGAGGTGGTAGGGACAGGTTACAGTCATCTGACACTGCTAGGCAGGTGGGAGGGGAGTGACAGCTCAACAGAACACTCAGAGTAGATAGTAGTGGCAAGTCCATGGAACATGGTGGGCAAAAAGGATGGAGCAGGGGCATGCACAAAGACATCGGAGGGCAAGGGGAAGGAGAATAGGGGCAGCAAGCTAAGCACAGAGGCTAAGCAGGAGGTCAATGATGGGGCATAGAATTGGGCAATGGAGGGCAGGAGGAGTGGACTGGTACATCATGCTAAATGGAGGGCAGTGGCAGCACATCAGACAATGCATGGCAGGAGGGAGGAGGCTAGTCCATAGATTCAGACAACAGAGGATAGGGAGGAGGTGGATGGGGCAGCAAGCAAACTGTTCAGAAAAGGCGGGAAGGCCAGTGGCAGAACAACGGCCACACAGGGCTGTAATAAGGGAGCAGGGACATGGACTTGGACAATGGATGGCTAGGAGGAGGGAAGGCAGGAGCAGCAAGCTTGGGTAGGGGCAGCACAATGCCAGGCCCTGCATCCAACCCCCCACCATCCATTGTGATATGCACTCTACTTAACGTTAAAAAAACCTAGAAATTTGCTGGAAAAAAACAAAGATTACAGGGAAGGTATAGTTAGACTCAGATTTAACTCATACACAACCAGTGAAATTCAGCAGTTATAGTTACCTGAGCTAACTATAACTTATGCCCCCGCAATGTACTGCTAATGACCTCAGACATTACATCATTCATGACATGGTCAGGTGCATCACTCATGACATCACTCATGACATCTCAAATGAGCTGTGAATGGAATGGAACTATAATCGCTAGAACTTTATTTAGGGATAGTGTGTGTATATTAACACCCTTTTTTTTCCTTTTCTTTCGTGTGAGAACCATTATAATACGCAAGGTGCCCAGATTAATATGGCCGATAGCCTTTCACTTTAAAGTAATGTATAGTCCATTGTTTATGTTGAAGTTTGCAATTCTAAGTATGTTTACTATGAATAAGTCACGTTGACGAACATACAGGTATGGCAGTCACGGGGCAAGATATGCTGAAATGACATAGTGTGCATATTAACACTTGTTTTCTTTTCTTTATTGTATCAATTCCTGAATTTTCACATCGTGACCAGGCCAATATGGCCGCCAGCTTTTTGGATTAAAGTAATATGTAGTCCTTTGTTAATGTTGGCAACTGGAGGCATTTGTACATTTAAATAAGGATGCTACAATGACATCTTGTATCGTTATCAAGGTTCGGACGAGCCGAAAGGCGTGGATCACGTCCTTTGCAGATTAAATACTTCCAAACTACAACTGCTGATTCCTTCCTTGTAAGAGTGAGAGCAGATTAAATACATATATATAAAATTCACTGAAAAAAACACAAGTTTTACGGACATTATAATTAGAAATTAGCATTTAAAAAACCTCAGAAATTCACTGAAAAAAACACAGGTTTCATGGACGTCATAGTTAGTTGGACATTTCACTTGTACAAAACAAGAGAAATTCAGCCATTATAGTTAGTTGTGCTAACTATAACTCGCGACCCCGCAATGCACTGCTGATGACGTCACATATTACATCACTCATGACATGGTCAGTGACATCACTGATGACATCTCAAATTACATCATTGATGACATCATCTACGAGATCATCTGATGCACCTCCTCACACCCTAAAATACAGACTACCATTCTCGAAACCATAGACACACCAATACTAGTACAGCTCCAATATTCTGTGCACTATGCATGCAGACCTCTAATCAGCTATATAGCATTGGAGACAGTCTTTTAAATACTCAGTTAGTACCTATGCAGTCTAGGAATCCTTCTGTCTGTCCCATGCACTTGTCCATTCACCCATCCAGCACTATGTACGTATCCTATCACTCTGCCAATACCTAAGCACTTATAAATTTAGCATGCACTCTCTTTGCAGCACTGAAATTACTCCAGTTATTAGTCATATACTTAAGGAATGGCCTAGCCACTAACCCAAGTACAGGTACAATGTTTTGTACACTATGCATGCAGATCTCTAATAAGCTACATACTATTAATACACTCTTCTAAATACCCAGTTAATGGTGCGCTAGGTGGCGCCTGCCTGTCATGGACGCCTTCTCGTGAGGCTCCCGACGCCGGTCCCCGCAAATCCGCCTAATCCCCTCCTGGACTGCCCTGGCCGGCCACGACCTGGGCGCTGGGGTGTGTAAGGCTGCCCTGCTGCCCCATGCCGGCTCTTGACACGCTGTGACCACCGGGGGCCTGCCTGGACGACGTGCAGCCCGGCCGGCGTCGGATGCGGACGACTGTGGAACCACGATCCGGCCAGGCAGCAAATCCAGCCCGCGGCGCCCACGAGGGGCGCAGGCCTGATCCGGCCTGAGACGAGGACGCGGCGGCCGCGCGGCTGCCGCGGAGGCTGAAGACGCTGGCGGGGTGCTGTCCTGCCTCGTAGATGCAGCCCGAGGCCCCCTGACATGCTATGCTGGGACCCCCCCCCCCGAGCGGAGTGCGGCGGCGGAGGATCGCTTCACCGGGGCGGCTGCGGAGGTCGGGGGCGGAGGGGAGACCCCCCCCATCGGGCCGTGCGTCGGAGGCCGGGGAGACCTGTACCCCTGCTCCCCCCCCTCCCTCTCTACAACCTCTCCTCCTGGCCGCGGCGCTGCCCCGGCCCCGTGGCTCAGAGACTGGCCTCCGGTCCCGGGGGTGGAGGGGTCCTCGCTGCTTCGGGCCGCACATCGGCGGTCGGGGGGGTGTCGCTGCTGTTTTCCCCCCCCCCCTCATCATCGTTTGGGGCCCTGGATCACGCAAGTCAACAGGCGACACCGTGCCCCCCCCTTGGGGGTGGCGGAGGGACCGCTCGGGCGAGGTGTCCCCCCTGGAGAGGTGGGCTATGCTCCGGAGGGCTGGCCCTGGCGATTCCCGGCAGCGGTGCCCTTGAGGAACGACCCGCTGCCCGAAGACTGTGGGCTGCGCTGCTGGACCTTGCTTCGCTGGGAGAGGCTCGCGGCCACGACTGAGGCGGGGGATCGGACTCGCTGCCCCGCTGGGGAGCCCGCCGGAGACTGACCGCTGGGGCTGGCCGCGTCGGGCCCTTTCCGGCCGCGGGTTCCCCCCGCCGCCCCCCTGCTGGGCTCCTGTCCGCTCGAACACCCCCTGATGCTCTGCGGGTGTGACGTTCGCTCGTTGTCCCGATTCACGGACGCCCGCCGCAGATATGGGTAAAGACAAAGCCGGCAAGCCAGCGTCCGGGGCCACCCAAACCAGGATGGACAAATTTACGACCTCCGACAAGGGGCCCGGCTCCGCGGCCGCGCCGGCCCCGGCCCCTGCCACGGACCTTGCTGCCATCCTGCAGGCCATCAACTCCTCCCGCGCCTCCCTCGAGGGCATGGTGGGAGAGGTCAAAGTGGACGTTGCTCTTCTCCGACAGGATCTGCGGAATGCCACCGCCTGCATTTCCGAGGCCGAGTCCCGGATCTCCACCGCCGAGGACGACATCCGCCACCTACAGGACCAGGTTCGGGAGTTGACCACCCACTCTAAGGAACTACACCGCCGGGTCGAAGATGCAGAAAATCGCGCCCGGCGCAACAACCTGCGCTTAGTGGGATTTCCGGAGGGAGTTGAATCGGGCCGAGCGGACGACTTCATGGAGCGATGGTTCCGGTCCTGGATGCCGGCGGACAGCCTATCCCCCTCGTTCGTGGTGGAGAGGGCCCACCGCTCCCTGGCCCCCAGGCCCCCAGGTGCGCCCCCCCGGCCGTTCATCCTCAAACTTTTGAACTTCCGCGACCGGGACGCCATCCTCCGCGAGGCCCGCTGCCAGGGCGCCCTCCATTACCAGAACCACAAAATCATGATATTTCCGGACTACACCCGCGAAGTCCAAGAGCAACGCCGCTCCTACACGGAGGTGAAACAAAAGATGCGCTCTCTGGGACTCCAATATCAGCTCCAGTTCCCGGCCCGCCTCCGGGTCGTCTTCCAGCACAAGACTCTGTTCTTCGATACCCCGCGGGCGGCCTGGGCCTGGTTGACGGAGGAGCACCCCCTGCAGTGCTCTGGACGCGGCTCGCCTACGGGTATGCGGGGGGGACGAGGAAGGCCCCGGACATCGAAGACCCGTCGGCGGCATCGCCCGTTACCCCGGGAGCGCACAGCGGAGGAGGTGATCAACACGCGCTCTGGGAGAAGGTCACGCCGGGGGTCGAGAGCCTCCTCTGCCTCCTCGGCCGCACACGCCAGTCCCGGGGCAGATGGACGGCGGACCGTGCCGCCCCGGCCCACGGGCCCTGCAACTCAGCCTGTCGAATTGGTGAACTCTTCGGACCTCTCTCGCAGCCCCAACATTTGACTTTCTTTGCTTCTTTTGGGGGAGGGGGGCTGGGGATGCCTGGGCGGGGGTGGGATGCTCCGTTATCAGTGTTGCTCTTGGCCAGGGCAGGTAACTCAGGTTTGAATTTATCGGTATCAGGGGTCCACTAGCGCTCAAGCCCAAGCGTTTTAGCTTGGTGGTTCTTTCATTTGGTTCGGGCGACAGATGCTTCCGTTTTCGAAGTGTAGGGTGGGGGGGGGGGTTTGGGGTTGGTTTGGGGTTGTTTCTTCCCCGTTGGGAAGACTTTGTTGGTGGGGGATGACTCCCTCTTAATTGTTGTACTAAGGCATCATGTGCTGTTTGGCTTGCTCTCCTGCCCGATGTCCCGTTGTCCTTCCTCTCTGGGGACCTGCTCAGCCGCGCCCCTACTGGCCCCCTCTCCTGTCCTAGACCATGGCTGACCCGCCTGTCCCTAGGGCCGCCATGCGCATACTATCCTGGAACGTCAATGGTCTTCTGGACCGTTTTAAACGTATGGCGGTCCTCAAATACGCGCAACGCGCTGAGATCGATGTACTCCTCCTCCAGGAGACTCACCTGTTAGGTAACAACTGCCCCTTCCTTGGCCGCTACGGTTATGACAGGGTATGGCATTCCGGTTTTGCACGGGGATCCCGAGGGGTGGCCATTTTGCTCCGCAAGTCCTTCCCCTTTGTCCTGTCCCGGGTGCATTTGGACCCCCAAGGTATGGTAGTGGTGGTTTCTGGCAGTCTGGAGGGGCGACCCCTTACCCTGATGTCCCTTTATGCGGCGCCATCCCTCTTGCAGTCGGCCCTCTCCCACGCAGCGGGTCTACTCCCGACACTCCCGGCGGGCTCCCTCATTCTCGGCGGAGATTTCAACGCCGTCTACTCGCCTCACCTGGACTCGACGGGCCCGGTCTCCCTGTCCCGCGTCGCCCGCGCAAAACAGCTCTCAACCTGGGCTGAATCGCAAGGCCTCTGCGATGTCTGGCGGATCTGGCACCCGCAGGCACGCCAATACACCCACACATCGGCGGCCCATCACTCCCATGCCCGGATCGACCTCATCTTCGTACCATCCACCGACTGCGCGGGGGTGCGAGATGTACGCATTCTTCCAAGGGGCCTTTCGGACCACTCGCCTGTGCTCCTCGCTCTTGGTCCCCCACCCCTCTCTGCCCGTCCGATGTGGCGCCTGAACGCCTGGTTCCTCCACGACAAAGCTTTCCGGAAGGCGGTCGGGGGCGAAATCGCCGACTACTACTCCCATAACGAGGGCTCTGTCATCTCCCCTGCCGTCTTGTGGGAGGCCGGCAAGGCGACTGTCCGGGGCGCCGCTAAGGGGCATCTGCAGCGCCAACGGCGGGCCCAATCCCAGAAGCTCGCGGACTGCGAAGCCCAAGCCTTGGAATTAGAGCGCGGTCTGGGGGAATTGGACGATGCCGTCCGATCTCGTCGATTGGCCTTCCTACGGGAAGAGATTCGCCTCAATTCCCTGGAGGCGGCGAAGATTCTATGGCGCTCCTCGGTGGCCCGGGTCTACGGGTGGGGAGACAAAAACGGCACTCTTCTCCACCGACTGGCGACCTATCCCCGGGCGGGAAGGATCATTCCGGCCATCGCGGACCCAGCGGGTGGTACTCACACAGCCTCGGTGGCGATAGCCCAGGCGTTCGCTGACTATTACTCCCAGCTATACCGCCACAGGCCGTCCACGCTCTCCCTTGAGGAATTGCTGGGGACGACCGCGGTGACACTTACGCGGTTGCAACCTGAGGTTTCCGAGACCCTTGATTCGCCGATCGAGCTGCAGGAGATCGAGGAGGCCATTGGCCGCTTGGTGCCTGGGAAGACCCCGGGTCCCGACGGGTTCCCCCAGGAGTACTACGCTCACTATCGTGAGATGCTGGCCCCGAGGCTTCGGGACCTCTTTGCAGACGTGGTGGAGGCGGGCTCGTTCCGGCCCGAGACGGACACGGCAACCATAGTTGCCCTCCCCAAGACTCAGCCTCCCTCGCGGTCCTGCTCCGACTATCGGCCGATATCCCTTATCAACACCGAACTCAAAATCTATGCTACGGTCCTGGCACAGCGGTTGCGCCCGTCGCTTGCCTCCTTGGTCCACCCGGATCAATGCGGCTTTATGCCGGAGCGGGGGACCAGACACTGCCTGCGGCGCCTGCATCTTGCGATGGCGCACCGCGGCCGCCTTTCCTCCTATCTGGCCCTCCTCCTGGTTGACTTTGAAAAGGCCTTCGACTCCATGGGTTGGGCGTACTTGGCCGACGTCCTGGAACGCATGGGTTTCGGCCCCCGGTTCCGTGCCATGGTAGCGGTCCTGTACGCGCACCCGCGGGCCCGGGTGTTGGTCAACGGGGCTCTCTCTCGCCCGTTTCCCATAGGTCGGGGGACGCGCCAGGGTTGTCCGCTCTCGCCCCTCCTTTTTGCGTTGGCCATGGAACCCCTGGCAACGCTGATTCGCGCGGATCCCGTTCTTCGCGGATGGGAATGGCCAGCTGTGGCCCCCGATAAGATTGCCCTCTACGCGGACGATGTCCTCCTCTATCTTTCCGACCCAGCGACCTCGGGGCCCCGGGTCCGCCAGATCCTCCATCGGTTTGGCCAGGCGTCGGGTCTCCACCTGAACCCCAAAAAATCTGTTCTAGTCCCGCTACACCCGTCGCGGGAATGTTTCGACTGGCAATCAGATATTCCCCTCCGGAGACTCTCCTTTAAGTACCTGGGGATCTGGGTCACCCTCCTCCCGGAACTCTGCTGGGCACTCAATGTGGCTCCAGTAGTAAACAAAGCCAGATCAGATATGCTCCGGTGGCAGGCCCTCCCATTGAATCCGCTAGGAAGAGTCGCCTTATATAAAATGATGATCCTCCCCAAGTTTCTATACATGCTGCAAAACACTCCATGCCCCTTTCCGCGCCCGTGGTTCCGGGACCTGGATAAGATGGTGACCAAATTCCTTTGGGGCGGTGGTCGACCTCGGCTGGCCTTGGACCGCTGCAGGGTCCCCTCCTACGACGGCGGCCTAAGCATGACCAACCTCTACCTCTACTATCTGGCCACCCAACTACTGGTGGTCCACGATTGGTTCTCAGGGGGCTGGGGCGACCCGGCTTATCGACTCGAGGAGAACTGCCTCGGGTTCTCCTCCATCCAAAACATGCTCTATGGCACAACGATCCCCCTGTCGCTCCCCGGCGTCGTGCGGGCTCCCTTTCTCGCGTGGCGTGCGGCCTTGCGACACACCAGATGGTCGGGGACGTCCACGCAACTCACTCCGCTTTGGCACGGGACGTGGCTGCGGGAGGTGGTGGGACTAACGGGCTTTCGGCAGTGGGATCTTCTCGGTATCTCCTGTCTGGGCGATATATGGCGTGGAAGCCGCATGTGTTCCTTCCAGGAGCTTCGGACCCGCTTCTCGCTGCAGCCTTCTCAATTCTACCGCTACCTTCAATTGCGCCACGCGGTTCGGGCTCACGTCCCTTTAGATTCCAGACTGCCTTCCCATAGTCCGCCTGAGGCCCAGGTGATGTTGGGGTATCTTGGGAGGGGGGGCATATCCCGCATTTATAAATCCCTAATTAACAATACACCGGTGGATTGGAGCGGGCTAAAGCAGCGATGGGAGGCTTGGGTGGGACCCCTGGATGAGGCGGACTGGAGGGACGCTCTTATGGGCCCTCGGTCGATTACCACCTCCGCTAGGCTGCGGCTTATCCAACTTTATTACCTCCACACTGCCTATTTGACCCCGGACCGCCTGTATCGTGCGGGCCTCCGCGTGGACGCCTCTTGCACTCGCTGTGGGGAGGTTCCGGCAGATTTTTTCCACATGGTGTGGTCTTGCCCTCGTCTGGGGGACTACTGGGCAGCGATCGAGGCCGATCTAGCGGAGGTCCTGGGTTGGGAGGTCCCCCACGAGCCTAGAATGGCCCTGCTGGGCATCATGGACGGGATGGACGGGTCCCGTAATGAAAAGTACTTCCTCACCACTGCCCTTATGGTGGCCAAAAGAGATATAGCGGCAGTGTGGTCACAGCCAGACCCGCCCAGAGTGGCTACCTGGAGTAAAGGGGTGGATTGGTGTGCGGCTCAGGAGCGGTCGCTATACGCTGCACGGGGCTGTCCAAAAAATTTTCGCAAGATATGGGGGAAATGGTTGGGGGGCCTGTTTTGAGGGGTGGGTGCACAGGGGGGGGGGGACGGAGGATGGGAGGGGACGGGAGGGTTTTTGCACTTGCCTGTTGATGCTTTCCTGATTGCAGATACTGATGCCTTGTTCACTGCACTGCTGTATATTATTCCTGATATTGTTCTTTATGCCGCAAAACACAATAAAAAGAAGTTTATCAAAATACCCAGTTAATACCTATGCAGTGTTGGAATCCTTCTTTCTGTGTCATGTATTTCTCCAATCACCCATTCAGCACTATCTACGTATCCTATTACTCCGCCAATACCTAAGCACTTATAAATTCAACATGTACTCTCTTTGCAGCACTGAAATTATTCTAGTTACTAGTCATGTACCTAAGGAATGGCCTAGCCAGAAAAACTAGTACAGCTACAATATTCTGTGCACTATGCATGCAGACCTCTAATCAGCTACATAGCTTTGATACATTCTTTTAAATACTCAGTTAGTATCTATGCAGTCTAGGAATACTTCTGTCTGTCCCATGCACTTCTTCATTCAACCATCCAGCACTATCTACGTATCCTATCACTCTGCCAATACCTAAGCACTAATAAATTTAGCATGCACTCTCTTTGTAGCACTGAAATTACTCCAGTTATTAGTCATATACTTAAGGAATGGCCTAGCCACTAACACAAGTGCAGGTACAATATTTTGTACACTATGCATGCACACCTCTAACCAGCTACAAACGATTGATACGCTCTTCTAAATACCCAGTTAGTACCTATGCAGTGTAGGAATCCTCCTGTCTGTCCCATGCATTTCTCCAATCACCCATCCAGCCCTATCTACTTATCCTTTTACTCCACCAATACCTAAGCACTTATAAATTCACTATACACTCTGTTTGTAATACTGTAATTATTCTAGTTACTAGTCATGAACTTATGGAATGGCCTAGCTACTAACACAAGTACATCTATAATATTTTGTGCACTATCCAAGCAGACCTCTAACTAGCAACATACTATTGATACACTTTTCTAAATACCCAGTTAGTACTCATGCAGTGTAGGAATCGTCCAGTCTGTCCCATGCACTTTTTTAATCACTTATCTACCACTATCTACTCATCCTATCACTCCACCAATACGTAAGCACTTATAAATTAAGTGTTCACTCTGTTTGCAGCACTGTCATCATTCCAGTTACTAGTGGTATTCTTATAAAATGACCTAGGCACCAACACAAGTACACATAAACTATTCTGTGCATAATCCCTACAAATCTCTAAGCAGATACATACTATTGGTCCACTCCATTAAATACTGAAGTAGTACCCATGCAGCGTAGGATACCAACTGTCAGTCTCACGCAATTCTTCAATCACCCATCCAGCACTATGTTCTTATTGTATCAGTCTGCCAATAACTAAGCACTTATGGGGCAGATTTACAAGCACCCTGCGCCACCAGTACATCACTTTTTGTAATGTAGTGATGGCGCCAGGCACTCCTTCATATTTACAAGGAGAGGAAAAGCCACCCTGCGTGGTTTTTCCTCTCCTTGTAAATACGACCCCTTCATACACAGAACTTTGCGTTGAAGGGACGTCCCATAGGTGTTGCTGTGGGTGTTCCCACGCAACACCCATAGAACAAGACACATCTCCAGATTTATGAGAAATCGTAAATCTGGAAATGTGTGTGAATGCTGCGCCATCCTAGAGTTGGTGTAGCAAGGCGCAACGAGGAGAATTGTTTTCATTTCTCCTCATTTTTCCTCTTTCAATGCATGCTGCATTCCACAGCATACATTGAAAGAGGAAAATGCCTTTACTGATTGTTTTTGTGCAGGAAGGTGTCCCTTCCTGCACAAAAACAATCTCCACACAACACAGACATCCTTGCACCATGGTGCACCATGGTGCAAGGGTGCCTGTGTCACCGCATGGCTGCAGTTTGTGCAGCAGTGCAGAGGGAAGCACAGAGTTGCAACATATTCATGTACATATGTCACATCCCTGTGCTTCGAAGTGCCACAGTGCAGTGCAGCTAAAGAGCTTGCAGTGTCACGCTGCAGTACTTCCTCATAAATCTTCACCTATAAATTCACCATATACTACTAATGCATTCTTTCAGTCAATCATGCTGTATGCATATATTCAACCAAACTTTCACACATTACCTTGCAATTATAGTTCTTTCTTTAACCAGATAAGGTAGTTCTGATAAGAACTTTTTTTCTTTTGTATTTTTTTTTTTTAAACAATTTTGTATTTTTTGGGTGTTTTTTCAAAAAATTAACAAAAAAAAGAAAGAATAAAACAGGAAACATTTGGAATTACTTATCATTCCAAAAACAAAAAAATTAACAACCATGGTTGCGTTGCACAGCACAAACTGCATCACCGATTGCTCACCGAAGCATATAAGTTTCTTACACTTCACACAGTGTTGCGCGAGAAAGACGAATTCTGGCCTAATGTCCATTGCAGGTGTTCCTGATAATGCTCCAGATGTGCTTGCCACAGCAGGTGAGGGGTTCAAAGCAGCTTTCCTCATTTCCTCCCGAGCAAGATTGAGAGGATGTGTGGTCCGGAAATGCTTGTACATAGAAGCAGTGCCACAAGAGTATTTTTTTTTCACTGCTTCTTGACAGGACTCGGTCACAAATTTTGCACGTCACCTTTCTCGCATTTACTTTCTTCTCTTCAGGTGGAAAAGTGAAGAATTTCCACACAACAGATTCCGGCCTCTGTGGACGTGGTGCCTTCTGCAAGAATTCTTCTTCAGAAGAAACTTCCTCCTGCTGCTGCTGCGTTCCAGATGCCATTTTGTTTGATATTTTTTGAAAAACACCAAACAAAACAAGCAAAAAGGGTTCTTGTAGGAAAAGAGATGTCTCTCTAAAGATGCTCCAACAAGAATGATTAAAATGGGTGGGGTCCTTCAATAGTTACAGTGGGAAATGTTATGAACCAATTAAATCTTTGAAAATAATATAAATATATTAAAATAAAAAAATACAACAAAAAAATTAAACAATATTTCATTTTTTTTAATTTTATTTTATTTTTTGCAATTTTCAGAAAAATATATAATGTTATTTAATGAATAAAATATTTATAAATAAACAGGTAAAAAACTGTAGAAAATCAGTTAAAAAAAATAGGTATAACTACTATTACACTTAAAAATTAGCATTTAAAAAACCTTTGAAATTCACTGAAAAAACCATAGGTTTCAGAGACGTTATAGTTAGAAATTAGCATTTAAAAAAGCTTTGAAATTCACTGAAAAAACCATAGGTTTCAGAGACGTTATAGTTAGAAATTAGCAGTTAAAAAATCTTAGAAATTCACAGAAAGAAACATAGGTTTCTGGGGTGTTATAGTTAGCTGGACATTTCACCCATACAGAACCATAGAAATTCCTGCGTTATAGTTAGTTCTGCTAACTATAACTCACGCGCCCGCAATTAATAGAACACTATCAAATGCACTTATACACATATATAGACATTGACACATCAGCAGTCATCTTAGTCGGTTATGCAGTCATCCTACTCACTCATGAAAAAAATGTATCACACTTACATTTACTCACACAATTATACACACAACACCCCATTTATTCAAACACATAGTAAATCATAGTTAATATGTTAAAAAATCACTATTACAATTATACACTCATTCATATAGTTACTCTCACAATCACTGACTCTTACACGTACTTATTTATATACACCACCTCTCACATACAATGCCTTTTATTTTTTTACTTTGTTGAAGATGTACAACTAAAACATATATTCGCTCACCAACACACAAATACATACACTCAGTCACCCAAACAACTGTTTCCACATGCATTCTTAAACCTATACACCTAGTCAATCAACCATTCACACATCTATGTATAGAGTTACACACGCCCCATCCAACCACACACAAACTCAGTGTCCCATACAAATACTCACCCAACTAATCAATAACTAATATACACACTCATGTAGTTAGTGACCAACTGATGCAGCATGTTATACAACAGAGACAGTGATGCACACATTCACATAGTTTAGTTACTAATCCATGTATTAAGTGAGACACTTTTAATTACTCACTTAAACAGACAGTCAGACAGCTAATAAATCGTCCATCCAGACAGTTATATATCCACTCAATCTTCAATACAGATTGGTATATATATAATACATATTTAAATTTCAAACTAAACCACATTCACTGGATGATGTCATCAGTGATGTCAGTTGAGATGTCATCAGTAATGTCATCAGTGATGTCACTGACCATGTCATTAATGATGTAATATGTGACATCATCAGCAGTGCATTGCGGGCGCGCGAATTATAGTTAGCAGAACTAACTATAAGAGAGGAATTTCTATGGTTTTGTACGAGTGAAATGTCCAGCTAAGTATAACACCCCTGAAACCTATGTTTTTTTTCTGTGAATTTCTAAGGTTTTTTAAATGCTAATTTCTAACTATAACGTCTCTGAAACCCATGGTCTTTTCAGTGAATTTCAAAGCTTTTTTAAATGCTAATTTCTAACTATAACGTCTCTAAAACCTATGTTTTTTTCAGTGAATTTATATATATATATATATATATATATATATATATATATATATATATATATATATATATATACTTTCAAGACAGGATCTAACCGGAGCGCCCCATTCGCTTTGAAAATTTCGCGAAGATTCGTCAACCGGCTCCAAAGATATTGGCAAATCAAAAAACGCTTTTCCTACGGAAGACAGGTCCTAACTATAACTACCTACTGGCGGGTTAACAGCCCACAGCACCAATTTACCCACGATAGCAGCCGCAAAAAACATCGCCACAGAAGACCCCCGCAACTATCGCTGATAAGATGCAGAGTAGGCGTTCCCGTGCCCAAAGCCGTGACAACACCACTCCACAACATTCACAACGACCAGCCAGAACTGCGATAAGAACACAAAACAAGTGACAAGGTGCATTAGCAGCAGGAAAATAACACCTGCTCTGACCTGGTGCAAAGTCGGACCACAGCCTGCACTACAAAAGGGAGCACAGCCCACAGCCACATCGGAAGGGCAACAGATGCCATGGAGCCACTGGTCAAGCGGGCCGGACTCCCAAGAGGGCCACAACACGCACCGCCACCACCCCAGGAACCCAACACCCACCCGGAACACCCCCCAGACCACCGCAAAGGCAGCGCAAACAAAGACAGTGGACCCCCAGGAACATACCCGCCACACAGACCCAACACCTGGCAATGTCATTGCCCACAACAGGCTCAAAAGTACAACCATTGTACGCATCCTGACCAACAACGCCCAACAGGCCGACGGCACTAACACAGTGGACTACCAACATCCCACCCCCACACAAAGCTGCTGGCTGTGCTGCACCTGTTGGCCCCTGGTACCCCCCAACAAACACCCACCACAGTCGGAGGAGACACACAGCCAACCACATCCAAGTCCCTCACACCTGACCTGGACATCACCATCAGCCAGCAGAACACACCCATATCCATGGCAACATACACCTCTGGTGTATGGAGTGTAGTGGACAGTGGACGCAACCATGTCACCCCGGCCAGTGGGGGAGTTCGTGGAAATGTTGCCTGTTATGTCCCCCCATAAGCGTGAGCAGAGTGGAATGGCCCGGCGTATGCCAGGCCAGCATAGGGGTGTGAATAAAAAGCACGTAGCCCTGGGCGTGGTCCTCTTTCGGAAAGTTCAACTTCTCTGCCAGGGCGGCGCCTCTCACCACGCCACGAGGCCGACGCCATCCACGTGAGCAGAGTTGCCTGCGATCCTGTGTGCCTGCCATACCCCGGCCCGCTGGACCCCGAACCCGTCAGGCCCACCCCTGCGTAGCCAGGCCACACTGATTACCTTTCGACACCGACGTGTGTCAAGGAGGGTCCACCACGTGCCAGTGCAAGCTCCAAGCACCAGTTCGGTGACCTCCGCAGCCTCCGCAGACCATCGCTGGCCCCCCGACGCTGGTCCACATCACTCCTTCCTCATTCACATACTACACCAGCGTCCTCTTCGGCCCAGTAGGTCCCATATGTAAAACTGTGTCCTGAGTCCTGAATGGCAGTGACCCCAAAGCCGGGGCCACAGCACCAGACTCCCTTCGATCAGTGAGGCATAGTTCCATATGGGCATCTTGTGACATGTGGTGCCACTAACCCTTTTCAACGCCAGCTGGCAACACGTGGTACAACTAACCCTGTTCAACGCCAGCTGGTAACACATGGTGCCACTAACCCTGTTCAATGCCAGTCGGTGACACGTGGTGCCACTAACCCTGTTCAACGCCAGCCGGCGACACGTGGATGAGGGACCAGGACTACCCTGCGGACCAGTAGGACCCATATCCTGCACCTAGTCGCGAATCACCAATGGCAGAGTCCACACCAGTGGTCGCACGGAGAGGAGTAAGAGGAAGATGCAGCTCAGTCTGGACAAAAGCCGGGTCACAGTCACGGAGGTGACCGAACACTATCAACAACTGACCTGGTGCCATCAACCCTGTTCATCGCAAGTCCCCGTCCCGTGGTGCCACTGAACCTGAACTACGCAGGCCGGTGGGGCCATCCAACCTATGCCGGCAGCACTCGGTGAATGGCCCGTGCTAACCGCTGCCTCCAGCCTACACTGCGGTCCAGTAGGTCACACATGTGGAACTGTGTTTTGGGTAAGATGTGGAGGAATCCACACCATTGGACACGCCTCATCGCAGGCGGCATCGCCTAACTGCACTGGTGCCCCTAACTCTGTGCGCAATGAGTCATGGGCACCATCTAGTTGGACCTTGGTGACGTCAGAGCCCATGGCCTGGTGGTTTGCTGCATCTTCTTCTGGCTGGACCTGACTAGGTGTCCGACATGTGTCTGTTCCATTCATCTCCACCATAGTGACTGTATCAGCATGGGCCTTCCCTCTGCATCCTGCCATGGGGGTTCACCTTCCACTGTCCATCGAGACACTCCGCGACAAGGCCCCTTGTCATACTGTGAGCCTGCTCTGCACCCGTGATCCTGCCCCAGTGCACTGCAAGTCAACAGCCCGTGGCGGCAGTCCCGTGCAGGGCGCTGTGCATCCGGGGCTACTGACTCTGTGCAGCACAACTCATGGTGCCTTTATGGTTGAATGGTTGTGTCCCTTACAATGTACACTGTTGCCGATTTCTGACTGCACCAGGCAGCCCTTGCCGGCTGGTGTGCACACACCCCACACACAACCAACACAGGTGTCACTCGGTAAGTGTGCCTGATAATAAATGTGGCCGTGTGCACGTGCCCGTAGCCATTCACACCATCTGAGCAAGTGTGTCCGTGTGTTCATTGTGTCAGCTTGATGGGCACGGGCCCTGCTATATCACAGTGCGCTGTCTTCTGCGGACGTTGCCATGTCACCTCAGCGTTGGCAGTGACCCTGGACATGTAGCCCCGCACCTGCCCCCCTGCATGCACAGGCTGCGTGTGCTGGTTCTGCAGAGTGGGCAGGGCGTGGTCCGGATCTGGCCTGGTGCAGGAAGTGCGGTAAGTGTGTCTCTGTTTTGGGGTGTTGTCGCAACCAGGGTCACAGTGCACGATGTTGCAATGTGGCATGCACCAGTAGGTCGGGCCCACAGGTACGGGGACATGTAGGGGCGCAAGGATACTCGGGGTCTTGGCACATGCATGCCAGGTGTGATGTGTATCAGTCTTGCGGATGCCGGAGCCTGTTGGCTGGCCTCATTCACAGCGCGATCCCAGTCAACCATGGGCTTTACACCTGTGTCCACCCTGTCCGGACCATTGGCCTACACCCGAGTGGGCGCACACCTTTGAAGGCCAGCGTCACAGTGTTGTTGGCATGGCACAGGCATTAGAATGGTGTCCCGAAGGAGTGCACATGATGCAACCGTGCAGAGCACACAAGTCTGGGTGCCCGTGGCAGGGAGGAGCAACTGTGTGGCAATGTAACACACAGTAAGTCCGCTCATGTGCATCGTGCTGGGCATATCATCCATGATTCCCAGGGTCGCAGACATCCCACCACACCCACGACCGGCCTCTGTATGTCTCCTGTATGCATGTAGCTGGTGAAGTTATTGTAGGAATGAAAGGTCCTTTGTCTGTACTATCAGGCGGTAGCACATCTGCAGCTCCGAGCAGGAACTTGCATGTGCCCAGCACCCCCTGACAGATATGATTGCATTTGCTTGCGACTCCCACACTATGCACTGCCCGGCGTGAGACCATTGTGTACACATCCCACATGCAGTGATCCTTGATCATAGTTGACGTGCGTGATATGGCCTTCACACGTACTCCCACCCAAAGTCTGCACCCGTTGCACACAGACACTACTCATTGCACCGAGCTGTGCCATTTCATCCACAGGACTGTCTAAGGGCAAGCCAGTGCCGCTTCAAGCAGAGCCACTGACGCAATGGCAGACCATCCTGGACACATGGTCTACTCCAGTCACATGGAGCTGTACCATGCACGTCTACTGCATGTACTAGGGGCACTGCCATTGGCAGTGCTGCGTATCAGTTACCGGCTGAGTTTCCGCCTTGTGCACGTCACCTGCGTGCAGCCTGTGTTGCATTGTCGCTCTTGCCTATTCGAGTGGTCCATGGATGTCTGCCTCTCCAACGAAACGGTAGCTGACCTGGATTTCGATGTGTGTGTGCACCCCCTGTTGGCCCACAACCAGGAGTGTCACCAGGATGACCGCTTATGGCACACATGGATGTTTGTCATTTAGGCTGGAAAATGAACCTGGGAGATTGCACGAGTCGTCATGTGCAGTGAGCACATTGAGCCACTACCCGATTGGGCTTTGGTGCACATTGGGTCCAGTGGTTGGAGTCTGCACATTTGTCCGGGTCAGCTGATGGATTATGTCGACGACATGTCAGATGTGGTGGACGACGATCGCTCATTGGAGATGTTGGCCTATGCAGCTGTACTCGCGTTCATGGATGAGTGACAAGGTACCTGCAGCTACAACTGGATGTGAGCCATTGCACTTGTCACGACACATGGTTGCATGTTGTGGATATGGTCACAGGTCCCAAGACGACAGTGAACATGGCTGCATTAGCCAGGACTCATGTTCCAGGTGCGGACAACCAACACGGGTTGGTACTGACTTGTGTTGGTGAGGGACTCCCCCGAGGGGGACATGGGCGCTTTCCTACGTTCCATATTCAGACATGCTGCTGCATTTGTCTGCATATCGTGGCACTTCTCTTGGCCGTACTGACTCGCACTTGTTGATAAAGTTTCCGCACTTTCACTTGTCTCCAACTGTGTTGTGTCTTGATTTGTATAATGCCAATGTGTGTGTCACGGACTCTCTGGCTCCCTGCCATCCGTGCATTGCTACCCCATCAGGACTGTATGTTTGTACGTGTGCATTCTCATGTCCCTGTTTCGTGCTTTGTCAGATGCTTGTGGCTGTTTACCGGCCACAGGCGGGTGCACTTGTGTCCTGTGTTTGGTTGTGCACAAGTTGGTGTTTGTACCACATTGTATTGGATGTTGGGGTGCTCTGCTTCCTATGTGTGTGTGTTGCATTGTGTGAGAGTTGTCCCTTCAGCTCTGATTTGGCTCACCCTTCTCCCTTTCAGGCGGTGTTGTCTTCACTTCTGTGCTTGTTCAGTGGTGTGACATTGCCGGGTTGTGTGACTTGTGCACCTGGTTGGTGTTGTTACTCTTGGGCATGGTTTGTCTGCAGTTGTGCTGTGCTTAGTTGTGCATGTGTGACATTGTGCCCATCATCCCCCGTCCCCCAGTCCCTGCTGGTTCCTCTCCCTGTTGCTGTTGTGTCTGTTGTTTGGTGCAGTTTCCGGTCCCCGAGTCCTGCCACCATCTCCAGACTGATGTGGTGGAGACCATTTCCTCCATGTCATCCAGATCCTGGTGTGGCGCTGGACTCCCACCTCCGGTGTGCATTGCTGCCTTCTTGTTGTTGGCGTGTTTCTGCTTGTTTGTACCTTTCATATCATTGCTGGAGTTCTGGTTTTCTGCCATTGTCCGCCTCCGCTCTGCATTCATCTAGTCCAAGTTGGCCTGCCATGTACAATGTTTTGTTGCCAATGTGATTGGTGGGGTTGTCTACTGGCTCGGGTTGCCTCCATTGTGGTTGGCTGTTGTTTTCTGTTTGGTCTCTCTTGCTTTTTCAGGCTTTTGTTGTGCTTATTCCCGCCTGCCGTTTGTTTTGCGGTCCTGGCGGTGCTTATCCCTGCTTCCCTCATCGTGGATGGGCTCATGGCAAGTTTTCTGGTGTTGTGTTTTGTGTTTTTATCTCCGTTGGGGTGGTTGTATCACGGACATTGGCCGCGTTTTTGTCAGACTATCGCAGACTACTGCCGTGTTGTGGATTCCACGTTAACACGGGGTTATTTTCCCGCGAGGGGCTGCGATGTGTAAAGTTGCGTTAGAATTTTTTGGTGATGTTCAGCAAACGTTCTTGTGAATATACCCCATAAGGGGTCAGGATAGAGGTGTCCCATAGGACAATGGAGGTGTCCCTGAGGGACGCTCATGGGCAAGAAATTGGCCAAAACTGTTTTTGTGGGCCTGAATCTATGATCAGGGGGATCCGCTGGTACCCGCGGAGGACCCACGGACCAGAGGCACAATGGGGAAAACTCCCATCAGAGCAACGTTGGAAGCTCCTATGCTCTTCTATACAAGACGTTACGGCCCTGCCAGGGACTTGGCACAGTTCTAAATAAGTGATTAACACAACATTGGAAGTGCCTGTGTGCTTCTATACGGGACTTTAGGGCTCTGTTGGGGACTAGGCGAACATTCTAAGAACTCAGCGAATTGCAGGGAGTACTTTTGAGGCAGGTTGCACCTGACGACGTTACAGCAAGGCTCTCGGGGCCAAACTTCGCACGTAAACGCACCCATCTATGTGGCTGGGAATCTTGGTTCTTGAGACCTCATGGGTATCTTGTACACAGTATCTTGGTTTCTGACGCAGCGCATTGCAGATGGGCTGCCGAGGTCACAATCTACTCTTCTGGAGCCACTGTGTGCTGTCCCAGTGCACCGCTGATCCTTGGTGAGTGGGCCCAGCAACCCCCCATAGTTGGGGTTGAAGGCGGGGCTGTCGCACTGCTGCTAGACCAGTCTTTAAGGTGCCCACGAAGTGCTTCAGGAGTTTCATTGCTGGAAGCATTGTTCGGCTTGGGGAATGAGCCGGGTTTACACGTACCGGCCACGCTAGGCTGCCTTTAGGGACAGTGGCGGTCCTCACGCCGTGCAGATGGGGCGATCTCCCCCAGGTTAAACAACCACAGTGATGTTCATCTCTCCACAATGCAGACGTGTGCGCAGATACAGCAGCAAAACATAGCATTCTTCGGTGCTACACGGCAGACGTGTGTAAGTGTAGGAAAATGGCTGCAAGCACCCTGCTTAAAGGGCCAAGAGTGGTTTTGGCAGTTCAAGGAGGACAGGACTCCGGGTAGGCTGAGTCCAGCAATAGTCATTGGGGAGATGAAGTCTTTGATGACGCTGAGACTTCTGGAACAGGTGACAAGCCAACAAGCCCTTGTATTTACCTGGGAAATTGGAGGATGGAGAGGGTAATTTAAATTGTCCCTCACTGCAGAGGCAGCAGGCCAACACAGCAGAGTATGTTGCAAAGTGGTAGCCACTCCTAGCAGCACACCAATCAGCAGGCTGCAGGTCAACACAGCAAAGCAAGTGGCAAAGTGGTAGTCCCTCCTGGCAGTACATTTCCTCTTGGTTGCAGAGTCTCCTCCAGACCCCAAAGTGAACTACCTTTTGGGTGTCAGAGGTCCAGTACTTCTACCAAAATGTGTCTATTAGGTCGGGGAAGACATCAAAGAAGTATTTGAACCGCACAAGGTGCCTGCCCTTCCTTCCCAAGCTCCAAACACACTGTGGGGGAGTATGCAGCTCTTTGTGTGGGGACAGGCATAGCCATATTCAGGTGTAGGTGTTATCCACTCCCTCCTAATCTACCTCAGGAACACCCATCAGTCTCGTGATAGGGCATTAGAATGCAAATGTCACAAGCACAGCTCCCATTGAGTGACTGTCTAGAGGGAAAGCACAAAGCCCAGCTGTCTCCCTGGCCCAAACGTTTATTGAGAGACAGGCAGAGGCACAGGATGGCTAAAGTAAGAAAATGCTAACTTTCTAAAAAGTGACATTTTCAGACCTGCAATTTAAAAACCAACTTTACTAGAAGAAGTGTTTTTACATTGTAAATCCAGAGAAACCAAACTCATATTTTCTGTCTGCTCCCAGTGTGAAATTACACTTAAAAGATGTTTTAAGGCAATCCCCATGTTAACCTATGGGAGAGATAGGCTTTGCAGTAGTGAAAAACAAATTTAGCAGTTCTTCACCACCAGGAAATGTATAACTCAAATATACATGTCCTGCTTTTAAATACACTGTATCCTGTCCTTGGGGCTGCATAGGGCTTATCTCAGGGGCCACTTACATGTACTAAAAGGGATGATTTGGGCCAGACTTACCAGGTCGAAATGGCAGCTGTAAACTACACAAACATTAGAAATTCAACAGATATAGTTAGAACTTAAAGTTATAATTTGAGCCTCACCCAAAACTTACTATAACTTGTGCACCTCCAACTGTGCTATGAATGAATGAATAACTTACATTTATAAAGCACAAACCGATGCCTAGTAAGGACGTCCTGGCGCTACCCATAAATGAAAGCAATATTACTGATAATGGCATAAATGTTAGAAAACAGACAGGTTTTTAGTTGCTTCCTAAACAAGTGCTCTGCTTCAATGAAACAGAGAGTACCCAGGAGATTATTCGAGGCTTTTTCTGCCAATATGCAAAAGACCTGTCTCCCCTTCTAGCCTTCTTGAACTTGGAGATATGAGGGAGCCTCGAGTTGGAGGACATCAAGCATCTATTGTTGACATAACGTTTTAATCTGGCTATAGGATATTTCGGGCCTGACCCATAGAAAACCCTGTGCATTAATGCCAAGGATTTAAAAAGAAAAAATGTTTCGACGGGGAGCCAAAGCAGTTTTTAGGTAATCTGTCAAATATGTAGCTGGGAAACTTAAATCGCCATTCAAGCTGCTATATTCTGTACCTGTTCTAAGGTAAACATTCATCTACTTTCAAAGCTCTGTCCTTTATGCTCTCATCATATTTCAGTGACTTTCCATGTCTTTGTCTGCCCTACTCGAGCTCCGACTCCTTTCCGCCCTCTGTAAGACATTGATTTCTGTCTCTCTCCTAAGCACGTGCTCACTTGCACCTCATCCCCTACACCATTAACACCTCTTGTCCACCACTGACACCTGCCGTTACCTTCAGTCCCTCTGTTCACTCTTTCCCACACCAGTTCGCCACCCAGTCCTGATCTCCACTTCCATGATCTTCTCTTCCTCTACCCCTTTACATACCTGCCACATTGAAGAACAATCTCAACATGTGAGGAGAGGGTGGAGCCTTGAAGGGTGGCCTGGTGCCGAGAAGTACCTACGAAACACTTTTGAAACCCACCCTACCCCATCCCCAAGCCCCCTCCACCAAAAACAAAAACAAAAAGCTTGCTGAGGCTGGTGCAAATGTCTAGGGATGTTTTCACACCCCTTAATGGACATTGGCAATTCAAAGCCTTGGAAAACGAGCAGGAAAACCTCTATTTACAGTGGTTTTCAGCTCGTTTTCCCTGGCACTGTGTGACATCTGCTCCTCACCGGGAGACCATGTGATGGGAGCCGATATTGTGTGTCACTCGATGGCACCGTGTGAGTTGTCAGGTATACCTTTATACCTTCCATTGTCTTCTCGTCACAGTCGGGTAACACCTCCTGACCTTCCCACAAAACGCCTCCCCCATGTTTCTCCTCTTCTACATCCATGCAATGAGCCACCAGTCTTCTCATTGCAGTATTTAGATGAGGCACAATGTTTAAAATGTTGCCCAGTTCCTCTCTGCTGACTGGTGTCCCCAAGTGACCTTTGACTCTATTGTCATCTGCTTCTCCATACCTACCCTATTAGCCTACTGTTGCATCTCATCTGCTTTGTCTCTCTTCTCACCTCTGAGACCAGACCACTGTAAGGATGCACAGATTCTGCCTTAATGACTCTCACCTCTCCAGTCTCCTAGTCACCCACCCTCCATGTCTGCCCCTGTATCTTTGCCGCTGCGCCTCTCTGCTCAGTCCCTATCATTGCCTTTCCTCCCACCTTGCCTCACCCCACCCTAAGACTGTGTGTGGGGATGGGAATGTTCCCTGCACAATGTAGAGTTGTGCCTCCTGCCCTGCATGCCCAAACTGTGAGATTCTGTGATCTCGAATTTTGGATTTGGCCTCGCTGTACACCGATCTTGTATGCTTCACGAAGGCCTTGGTCTGCCCTTAACTACAATAGGTTCTGGACATGTCCTAAACCTGGAGGGGGCAAACAAATCGAGCCTTCATAGTGACAGAAGCACTACTGTTCCTGTCATGGGTTTCATGGGTGTAGCGCAGTGATGGCAGGATACCATGTTTTGTAGACGATTAAAGTGACCAGGCCGTTTTACCTTGATGTAACTGCAAGCCTACCAACCCATTAATCAAAATGTTCCTCTGCTCAAGGTGAATCAGGAATTCTAGCACCAAAATATTGGATGCTGAGCATGAATGTGCTAATGCTAACTGGTCCAATTTTAAGCCTATCTCCTTACTGCTCACTCTCTCCAAGATACTGGAGAAGCATGTTAATATCCAACTTACGTTCCTCATGGAAATGCAGAATGCCTCTCACTCCTCCCAGTCAGGATTTAGAGCTGGGCATAGCACTGAATAAGTCCTTTAGGGAGTTACTGAACACCTCAGATGGTTCCTGGACATGGCTGGCACTGCTGTGCAGATCCTGTTGGATCTTAGTGCGGCCTTTGACACAGTGTCTCATGACACTCTTATCAAAAGGCTAACCCTATTGGGTCTTCATGGCACTACTGTAACTTGGCTCTCATCTTTTTTGATGGACCGCACGTTTCAGGTCTTTTTGTCGAATGGTGTTTCCAGCACACATTTGCTTTCTTCTGGTGTCTCACAAGAATCTACCATCATCACACTTTACTCTTCAATATCTATGTCTGCCCCTTGGCAGACTTAGTGGAGAGCTGCTGCCTTACTCTATTGTCATATCCAGACAATACCCAGATTATGTTTTCTTTGTCATCAGAGCGAGGTTCTACCTCGAAGGATGCCTTGTCTCCTCTTGGATGAATTCCAACTTTCTAAAATTGAACAAGTGAAAAGACTGAGATCATGGTTCTGGGTAAGAACCCTCAGCTCTGGGGACACCAGCACCGGCCTGCCTTGCTGGGGGCCCTCCCAGTCCCTGCCGACAAGGTGAAGAAACTTGGTTTTGGCTAAACTCCACTCTGTCCATAAAGCCTCAGGCTACCATGGTGGCCTCCTCGTGTTTTGCAGTTATGAGGTAGCTGAGAAAGATCCTGTGGATACTTCCCTTGACTGCTCATAGAACCATCATTCAGGCTTTGATTCTGTACAAGTTAGATTATGGTAACAGCTTATATCTAGGCGCAGACAAGTTTGTGATCATGCACCTACAATTGGTTGAGAACTCGGGTACCAGGCTCCCGTTTCGGCTCCCTAAACACTCCTCTGCATCCAGCCTTCTTCATGACCTCCACTGGCTCATCGTGGAGAAACGCATCACTTTCAAGGCACTCTGCTATGTGCACAAAATAAACTCCCACTCTGGAACTTGGTATCTGTAAACCCTTGCCTTTCCCTTCAACCCCCTCAAATTACCCCCCCCCCCACACACACACACAAGCTCACTATGTTCCAGTAAGCAATCTCTGTTCACCGTTCCTAGATTTCTAGAGTCAGCTGCACCCGGATGGGCGGTTGCTCCTTTGTCCTTTTAGAGCCAAAGCTATGGAACGTGCTCCCGAATCTCTGCGATGTTGTACCTCTCTGCTCACCTTTCTGAAGCAGTTAAAAACCTGGTTATTCTGAGCTCTCTCCTTATAGTTGTCATACCCGCTGCTTAGTGCTGGGAAGCCCTCTGAGTATTCCAGGGGCGTAACACAGGCCCCCGCGGTGCCCAAGCTCCATGGGGCCCCCTCAGCACAGCACTCTTACCGGAGAGCTCTTGATTGAGCCCGGAGGGGGCCCCTTCACGTCTCTTGCAGGGAGGCCCCCTCAATTTTCGTTACCCCAGTGGAGTAGCCATGCACTCTACAAGAGCTAAATAAAAATAATAATGTGCACTACAAGTGTATCTGCATGAGCCAGAGCCATGCAGTCCTGCCTGGCCATGTGTAAAAAATTGAAGGGTTGCTTTCCCAGGACATCTGAAGTGTATTGCTGGCATTCCTGTGAAGGGAGTGGGTATAAATAGTCACTCAAGTGAGGAAAGAAGAGGCAGGCTTTCCCTTAGAAGTTGTTTAGGTCCTTTCTGATGCAAAAGGCTAATAATTAGTCTTTTTTTGCTGGCATTAGATGGATTGCAGGGGGTGAAGGGTGAGGACCGCAGGGTCTGTTGTAAATTTTTTGTTGATAAATGGTTCCTTCGAAGGGGAGCCAACCTTCCTGATCTCTGTCACAATTGGTAATATATTACCAGGGTGCAGCCTGCTCACGCCCCTTTTGTACCTCCTAGGTAGTTGCTCCACTTGGAAACTGCCCTGCTGTGAACAGCATCACTCAAGTTTAACACTGGGTCTGAAAGATGGCCGGCCAGGCACACACATAGTCTCTCTGCAAAACCCATTTAAAAGTGGGAGCTTCTGACCTACTTATTCCATTTCAAGTTCTCTCCAACCGCGGGATGCCAGCGCCATGGCCTTTCAAAAAGTGACCCACACGGTGGCTCTCTCCACTCTTTTACTACATACCTAACCCATACTCCACTTTTTCCCCTAAGCCAGGCCGGCCTTCCTCTACTTTGGCCAATATCCCTGTAGGTGCCCAGAGAAAAGCAAAAGATAATGTTTTCCAGTGCCTATCCACATCTAAACCTTTCCTTAGCCCTACCGACTCGCTCCCACAGCTAGCTCAGCCTGGCCCACTGTCCTGGCTAGCCATGGGAGGGCTGTGTTGGCCCCATTTTTTTCCAGCCCTCTAGTTGATCTTGCGGTCAAGCCTATTTCATACAGATTATCACCGTAGGACCTCCACTACTTCTCACCCATAAAAAATATGCGCCAAAGGAATCACTACTCCTGGTCCAAAAGCCTTTTGTTTTCTTCAAAACCTTTTATTGGAATGTACAAATACATTTACATCTTAAAATAAGATTTTAAAAGTGAAAAAATATGCTCTAAACGACGATAAGACCAACAGATTAAGGACTGATTGGTTAGGGAATCAAACCTCGTTGCAGTACAGTAGTGTGGTCAGCCATATTTGTAGGCACCTCAAAGCTGCAGTGTGTTGCAAACAAACGTTTTGAATAGCTTTACTTTTACAATACAAATTTATTGACCTCTCAGTGTTCCCTGCTAGTCTAAAATAATAGAAAACAATATGTATCAAAGTGCATAAGACACAGTCCTCTTATAATTGAACTGCTTTTGTATCTTTTTGAAAGTATCAAGCTTACTTTGTAGCCATTAAGGGGGTTCCAATGTTCCAGGTATCAAACTTGTGTTCTTGAAGTCCGGTTGCAAACATGTTTTAAAGTAATTTGAATTATTTGCAGACCACCTGAAAATCCGTCAAAGTTGTTTCCTCCCGTCAACTTTCGTGGGAAAAGAAAAGAAAATTCAGACTTTTTTTCTAAGCAGCCTGAGCACAAACTCTGTCACTCGAACGCCAGAACTCGTATGTCACATCTGAGTGGACAGAACAGGGTGGGAGATTGAGGGGGGGGGGGGGGGGGAGGGGAGATCGTGCGTGAAGTACAGGAGTATAAATATATTGTTTACCATTTTCTACTCTCTGTAGGTATGTGTGTAATCCTGGCTCGTATTTGGTATGGCCAGGAAATTTTTACGTCATGGCTTCTAACAGGGAATATTTAAACATGTAGTTCTGTACGTAGAACAGTATTGTTTCTGGAGAGTTTAAGACTAGACTACAGAAATCTGAGCGTGATGGGGGATGAGGTGGCTGGATTGTAAGCCTGATGCTGGATTGCGCATTGGTTTCTAAGCTTTCTTGAGATCGAGCGTGGTTTGGGTGCTGTCGCGAATCCTCAGCCACTAGTTAGGAAGAGCCGATGTTGTTCGCATGGCGAGGACGTGACCTGATGTATTGACATCATGGTAGGCAGGTCACCTCCACTAGTATTGGGTTCACGGTTTAGCAGAATAATGTGGGTGAGTGGTGCTGTTTGCCTTTGGAGGACCCTTCCAAATGTCCATTGTCCTTCCCATTCCAGCTCCTTTACTGCCGTTGGCACACTCGAAGCCTTGATCTTGCTTTTCCTGCTCTACTTTGAGGCCGGCAGGTTAGACCTGGACCGCAATCACACCGCTGAAAGATCTCAGGTCTCTGAGCAGGGTCTTTGTGCTTGCGCCCTGAGCAGACTTGTCCCTCATGAAGCACCACCTTGCAGATTTTTGTCCAGAAGTGTCGCGCACAGCAGAGTCCAGTATCACAATCCTGGGTGCGCAAGCAACTCTCTCCCTCTTGCACTAAAAAAGGAGAAAAAATCAAGACATCACCGTTAAACTGTTGCTGCATTCAATAGGCGGTTAAGGCAAGGTGATGGTTAACTTTCAAGCCATAGATAAGTTTTCAACATGAAATTCATTTCTGCTAGGCACTATAACATACATAAACAACCCCCCCACCACCACCATTATTAACCATTTACAGCATATTGGTTAATTTAAAAACATCCACATGGAAAATAAATATGATCATAACAAAATGAAAATAAATGTAATCATAAACAAATCCTTGTGGCGTGTCTTGAGAGGTCCTTCCATTCTCTACCTATCTTGCTACCAGTTCACTGGAGATGTTTAGACACTCTCTATTATCTTCCATCATTAGAAGAAAGAGCGCCTCGAAATGTGTAATTTCATTCACCAATAAAAGCTGCAACAGCATTCATATTGCTTTGGAACCAGCATACTAGGACTCATTTCTCTTATCGCTGGTTCAAGCCAGCACTCATCGCTATTAAACAACTTCATCACCCATGTGGGCTAACCTAGTCCCCAACTAACCCCAGGATCTTATTGAGAATGTTGATTGGATCAGATAACCCACTGGATTTTATATTTTTTCCAAAGAAATCAGTACCTTTCTGTTCGCCTCAAACATAAGGAAATCTCAGACTGATATTTATCTATTTCTTATTGTGGACTTTTGTATAGCGCAGCATGTCACATTTCGGTAACTTCAGAGTGCTAACAGGTAAGAAAAATGCTTTTTTTTTTAACGGAAGGTTCCCAATTGGGCCGATAGTGAGGTCCTGCAACTAAAACACCTAAAGCACTAGTCTGTACAGTGTGGGTTTTATATGAATGAAGGTTGGTGACTGTCTAGAAATAGCCACTGATCCTTGGAGACTGTTTCTGTCCACCTCGAGGCAACTTGTGTAAAGTTGGGCTGCTATATGGGTAGGCGATAAGCATGGATCACCTCTTTCCGTTGGCTTATTGGTTGGTAATATGCATGGATCACTTGTTTCTATTGGTAGGTGATAAGCGTGAATCACAACTTTCCATTGTTATATTGGTAGATGATAGACATGGATCACATCTTTCTATTGGCATATTTGTAGATGATAGGCATCTTTAACTGGGCAGTGTAAAGCAGGTCACCCACTTTTCTGAAATAGATGAGAAGAGTAGAGTACATTGGTTGGTAATTCTGTAATTAGGTGTATCACATTTCATACAACATTAATCCTTCATAGGCTGCTTGCACCGTCTTTTTCTAGTCGCAGTGGCAACAACTGCTCAAACCAATTTTGCCATGGTCACATTGTGGCCTGCAAAGAAGCATCTACTTCCCTGCAGTCATAGGTCAAACCACTCAACCTATTTTTTACGGAGTACTGTAGAATTGGTTGTTTATCACAAATATAGTTTAGTTTTATCCTGAAAAACTAGAAAAAGCCATGGGGCCAGATTCTGGGCAGCCCCCTAGAGACATTAGGTAACTGATGAGCTTCCAGAATACTTTTTATTTTTATATAACTTGGTCAAATTTAGCCAGGATTGACCACATTGCTGGTCCCTGTTTAGAGCAAGTGAGTTGTGGTCATACTGTTATAGGCTCCACTGGCACATAGCACAGGAAAGAGCACATCTCAAATCCTTCTGCATCACCCACAAATGTTCCATAACTAATTACCAGGCCATCTGGTCATGTTGCTCATGCTTTACTTTCCACTAGAAGATTAAGGCCTGCAAATCACAACGTACTGTTTGTGCGGCCTAGCCGTTAAAAGAAATTTGGGGGAAGGATCCATCAAGTTCAAGGCTCATCTCTATTGAACTCTTTACAGCGGACGCTAAGATTGGATGCTCAGTTTCTAAAAGTCTTGAGGATGCTAAAAACCTCTCTCTCTTCATGTAGACTTGGTTAGACCGCTCTCTTGTACTGGCCTTCTTAGTCGCCTGTCTTGGCCTGTGCCTTGCTGATTAGAAGTCTAAAACTGTCTGTTGCCCTTATTCTCTCCAAGTACTCCTGACGCTTTGGACCTCGCAATGTTTGTTAAAGTAGGGTGTGGTATTCACCACATGTGGGAAATTCCTCCCATGGCAGGTTTTTAGTAGGAAAATGGAGCATAACATGCATATCAGTTTTTAACACACCAAAGTCTGCATGTTTTGCCTTTTTCTCCAAGACTTTTCCCTGATAACTTTAGGCAGGTTTGACCCGCCCGAATTTATCAGAGGAAAAAAGCGGGATGCCATAATTATCATACAACTTGTAATTCTAATTCTTTTACAAACATGTTTGCACAGAGATCATTATTTAGCCCTATAATCATAATGAGGGCCTTTTGGCTCTTCTCTGAGGCTGCATCTCCTTTGTATCAGCATCTGTCATTAATGGTGTGTGTATGTTGATAATATACTTTTATTGACTAACCGCCTGGTCACTGACCTCAAACTTACATCAATCTTCCCTCAACTATGTATCGAACCCCAAACTCTTCTGAGGCTACCACAAGTTGGTTTCCTCTGCTGTGCAAAAAGCTGAAGTGAAATAAACTAGAAAATACCCTGTTATCCCATTTCATACCTTTATTGGCAGCGGGTGCACTACTATCTGGTTTCTTCTTTCGTCTTTTCTCCCTGGTTGGTAGTTCAGGTATATCTTTGGTGTTGGAGATGGGACTTCCGTAGCCTTCCATTTGCTTTTCTTGCACTGCAGCTGTGTCATCTGGCTTTGCACAGATACCTGAATTAAAATATATTAGTTAGTGTTGTTTATCACCCCTTAAAAACACTGTAGATCTGAGCTGTTTTTAAAACCTATTTCAGATTTAGCAGCGCAGAATCCAGGCCCTTATCATGAGGCTGCAGAAGGGCATGCCATGTTCTTAACAAGGGCGGCCCCTCCGCTATGGCGGAAAAGCGTCGCCCCACTGCTGAAACCCAGCAGACAGAAGATAAATAAAATGAAAATAAAACTGTTTCATATAAAATGTTTATTTTGGATACAAGATCCATAAAACACACAACAACAAGTAACCAGATAAAAACATATCGACAACAGTAAAACCAACACTCATCAATCCCACAACGAAATAGGCAAGAAATAAGAGAGATAAAAAAAATTGGGAAGACTTCAGGGGATATGGAGGAGCATCTACAAGATAACATTTGAAAAACTATTTTATTTCTGACTTCCAATCCGCGAGTCTGAGGCAGGCTATGTCGCATCAGCAGCAGTGGGAGGAGGATTGTGGGCACTGAAAGTGCGCATGTCGGTTTGGCCAGAATTCCACAGCCAGCCCAAACTGACATGGGCACTTGGATATCTCCAGACTGTTTCTTGGAGATATCACCCATGCTCAGGGCACAGGCATCCAGTCCCTGCTGGAGAGTGAGACCGTCCTACTCAATCCCAGCTCTGCTCTCATGCTGGGAGTAATAGTATGAGAACAGCGTTGGGACTGCGTGGGGAGTGTGGTATCCTGTGCTCCTGGGGATTAAAGTGCCGCGAGCAGAGAAGCAGTGAGGCACGACACGGGAGCAGAAGATCATGGCAGACGGCAGCGAGAGGTAAGTGTATTTTTTCAACCCGTGCTGCCCACCCCGGTCGGATTGGCAGCAGCCACCGCTTGATCAGTACCAATACAACTGTGTATGCAAACTTTCTCCTCCACCACTGCAATGGTGTAATCCAAAATTATGGGCCCCCTGGAAAAATGTTATGACGGGTCCGTTAGTCTCCCATATATCACAGATATTTATTGTTCTTGAACTGAATGAGTCCCCTGAAGATCTGGAGACCTTATGCACTGCAGGGGCCTGTAATACACGCCTGCACCACTTTACTTCATGGTGGCAACAAGGATGAGAACATGAACTGTGGACTTCCAGTTTATGTGCTGTGCTACTACTACCTGTATCAATGCCTTGCTTCATGCCCAGTTTCTGTACTCAGCCTGTATTCTGTATTTCAGTAGCCAGCTTTGTGTCTTGTATCTGTGCTCTGCTTGTATTCTTGAATCAACGCTCTGCTTTTTGTCCTGTACCTATGCTCTGCTTATGGTCCAAATGTCAATATATTGCTTTGAGCCCTGCATTTCATTAGGTCGAGCATTCGAGACCTCTTGTATATACTTTAGTATATATACTTTAGTATATACATATATGTGTATGTACTTTGTGGGCGCTGGAGGTCAGCCCTAGGACTTGTCTGCTTCCGCTCAGGGACTTTCTCTCTGTTCAACTGCCTCTATTTAACTGTCTTTATAGAAAATGATCAGCCGAGGTCAGTAAAATACCAGAATTTCTTTCTGCTGAGGGACTTTATTTTTTTTATTTTTCTGGCAACTGCCTCTATTTAACTTTCTTGATAGGAAACGACCAGCAGAGGTCCGTACAATACCAGAATCACTTTAGCATTCCCTAGATTCCAGTCCATAGACATTGTCCTCCACGAGCACCCGTAGACAATATTTTTTTCAATTATTGTATTTTAGAGTGATATGATCACCAAAGGCCCTGCTTTTATGTTAAAAACAGAGCTTTGAACCATACCATTTACCGCTGTAAGGCAATATTTTTCTCCATGTGGTCCCATACCTGGCGTGTCACGCAGTTTGGTGCTTACTTTCCCTCCATATTAAAGAACAGTAGATGTTTCAGTCCTCAGGCTAATGTGCTGCATAGCTAAATACATATAAGGTC
Source organism: Triturus cristatus (assembly GCF_964204655.1). Classification (NCBI taxonomy): domain Eukaryota; kingdom Metazoa; phylum Chordata; class Amphibia; order Caudata; family Salamandridae; genus Triturus; species Triturus cristatus. The sequence goes on along the minus strand of NC_140594.1, from coordinate 628,968,557 downwards.
CCAAAGGTGAGACCAATTGCATTGCAAATGCTTGTTTTTGTTTTACTTGTTGCACTGCTTTAAAGATCTGGCCTTTGAGACAGTTTTACCTGCTTGGCAGACTACTTAAAAAAATGTTTTAAAAAAGATTCATATATATGTTATACATACATGGGGGCTTTTGGTCAGCAGGCTTCATCTACTGGTTTATAAAATTGTCATTCACATTTTGCTTCTCCTTACTACCGCAGACTGCATGGGGCAATGAGTTACACCAGTCAATTTGAGTCACTGCAAAAAGACTGTGCTCATTGTTCATATCCACCTACAAATAGTTAATTTCTCTGCAGTGACAAGGCTGGTTGAAAATGCACGTTATTTATTGTTGTCTTAACTTTAAGTACCAACTATTTATTTTGCATCCATTTCCGGTGCACAGTTAGATGGCAATTTGTTTTCCATCTCCTTTTAGAAACTGCTGTTATAAAGAGTGCATGCGGCATTGAAAAATTGTAGCTGCTGGTGATTTAAATGCTATATTAGGTTTTTATGTATTTTTGTCTCCTTCAATACTAATAATAATATTATGACACGGCACAAGTGAAAGGAGTGTTCTTTTAAAAAATCACTAGTAAAATTGCCACATCTGTAAATGTTTTTAAATTTCTACATCTTATTTCAAACATGTGCTGGTCACATTTACGTGGCAGCATTTTTATTTGTGGCATATTCTTGCACTGAAAAAAATAAAAAATAAAAACTATGACCATTTTACCAGATTTCAAAGGCCTGGCATGTTGGCTTTGTGTCAGTGCTCGTTTCCCTTGTATTTATGCTTTTCTTTTCCTCTGCATCTTTGTTTGGCTTTATTCCCTGCATTTATGCTCAGCCTTACTCCTTGCTCTAAAGCTCTGCACCTATATCATAAATCAGATTGTTCCACGGATCCCGGAAGTGAGTAGAAAGCAGCTAGCAGTTTCAAAGAAGACACTGCGATAAGGTCCCTCCATGGATGCCGGTACCACGAGGGCACTGGTTAGACCGGAGGCCTCTCCGTAGCTTCCTTCACTCTTCAGTGGCAGCTGACTGTCAACAGGAACTAAAGTCTTTATATAGAGGGTGGTGTGAAGGTTAATAAAGCACTCTATCACAATTAAAAACTAAGGAAGACCTGAAGAAAGTTGGGAAAGTACATAAGTCCACTTAGAGCCTTCTCTGTGCCTAAATACAACTGAGATTAAAAAGATCTTTAGCAGCATCAAACTCGCTTTACTCTCATATTTATTAACATAAACTATTACTCAACTAGACTAACACACATACATTTACTAACCATACACAACCAAACAACCCTACGCAACCGATGGATGTCATTCCTAAAACAGTACAAAAAGGGGACCCAGATAGCTCTGTGATACCCTACTAAAGTATAATGAAAAGAAAAATAGCCATGACCATTATTCAAACTGGAAACTTGGGTATACTGACAGAAAGTGAAACAATGGTTCCCAAAGATGGATTTATTAATTTCAACCACTTAAGATATTTTGGGAAATACAAGGTTCATGCATCTAAATTATTCCTAATGTATATAGAGAAAATCACCGCAACATCTGTGATGATTCATCAAACACTGTATAATGTAAAAACGCTTAAGGACCACCTCAGAGTCTTTTTGGTAATGCAGAAATATTGTGCCATATTTATGTATGGGTTGCGCCGCTTTTGCACCATGCAACGGGGTGCATGCGTGATGCAAACCTAAAAGGCGATTTATCAAGCCACGCAAGGCCACCTTGCGTGGCCCTGAGTGGCTTGATAAATTCAGAGTAGCGCAGCAGAAATTGCTGATATGCATTACTGTGCCCCAGGGAGATGTTCCATGGGTGGTGCGCAACACCCATGGATTTTGACGCATTCCCATATTTACCATTACTGGTAGACCAGCAAATGGCCAAAATGCTACGCCTTCCCAGGGGAGGCGTAACGAGGAGAAATATCTTTATTTCTCCTCGTTGTTTCCTCTTTTTACGTGTGCTGCATTCTGCAGCAGAAATAGAAAGCGGAAAATGCCTTGGGATTATTTTCCTGCACAAAAACAATCCTGCTTACAAAGCAGACACTCTTGCACCCGAGGGCCTCAGTTGGCACTAGGCAGCACATTGTGCGCCAGCGCTGGGAAAAGGCAGAAATACACCATATTGTGTTAAATATGGCACAGTTCTGCCCTTTCCCTCTCACACAGAGCAGCTCAGCAAGGTGACTTGCTACACGTATTCTACATAAATATGCACCTTTGTATATTTGAAGCATTTTCCGTTGTAGATAATATACTGTGCATACTCTTGCTATCTAATGTTGGTCTTGAAACATTACACGTTTTTTCTTAGAAGAAGGGGTTTTGTTTTTGAAGTAACTCATGACACGCCCCCTGAAATTAACAATACACCCTGACACAGACTCCATCTCAGATTGTGTTTTCTCTGCCAAATGGTACAGACATGTTTGAGTGCTCTTTTGCACAGTTGCACCTCGAAAAAAGCTTTTTTTAGTGCCACCACACCAGAAAACCAAGAATTTCCAGAGTGTCATTGAGAACACCTTTGTACCACCAACTGCTTTCGGGTTGCGCTGAAGATCCCGAGGCCAGTTAATATGCCAATGACTCGTTTGGGGGATTTATGGAATAAACTTTGTTTAAATTTCCACCACCATAGTATTTTTCTGTGGTCAGACCAGCATTGAGTTTCAACCTTTGTCTACAGACGTACCACAATGAAAGCGTCTTTGTTTCATGCAAAGCTATTTGTTACAAGAAGATCACTCAGCACTGAAAGGATAACATTTTGGTGCACTGTACGGTCATGCAGTACCAGGACTCTACCGAGTCTCTGTCTAGCAGAGTTACCAAAGATCGTGAATACTTCAAGACCAGTGACACTTTGAAGAGAGTTGGGAGCGTCTGATAGCCCAGTCCGAGGAGACCAATGACCAATGATCTCCAGCGCCCGAACAAAGCCGATACCCAGGAATAACACTACAGCTATAATAAACATATTTCTCCTTGTTATGCCTCACCTCAGGGAGCGTAGCAGTTTTGCCGCATTCCAGGTCTACCACTATGGTAAATTTGGAAATGTGTCAAAATCCATGGGATTTGCGTGGGAACACCCACACAACCTCCCTTGGACAGAGTAACGCAATGCAGCAATTTGGTCTGTGTTGTGTTACTCTGGATTTATCAAGCCCCTCAAAGCCAAGCAGTGTTTCCTTGCATTGCCTGACAAATCGCATCTCAAGGGTTGCATCGCTTTGGCACCCCGTGGTGTGGTGCAAAAGCATTGAAACCCTTGATAAATATGGCCCTCAGTTTCTTGTAACACGTCGCATTGCAGGGCCTTTCAGATCTCACTCTAGTCTAATCCCCAAGCATACTGGCCTTTGCAGTTAAAAGCAAGGTCACCACGTTATGTTATGTTGTCATGCCATGTCAGGTCAGGTTATGATATGTTATTGTCACTTTTACAGCACTTTCTACCACTTATAAGGTAGTGCTGTTGTTATCTCGGTGCATTTATATACAGGTAGTTGTTTTTCATCAGAGTACCCGGCTAGAGTCATATCTCTCTTTCCTAGCACTACCTGGCTAGAGTGATGGCTCTCTGTCCTGGCGCTGCAAGGCTAGAGTCCTAGATCTCTTTCCTGGCACTACCTGGCTAGAGTGATGGCTCTCTGTCCTGGCGCTGCAAGGCTAGAGTCCTAGCTCTCTTTCCTGGCACTACCTGGCTAGAGTGATGGCTCTCTGTCCTGGCGCTGCAAGGCTAGAGTCCTATCTCTCTTTCCTGGCACTACCTGGCTAGAGTGATGGCTCTCTGTCCTGGCGCTGCAAGGCTAGAGTCCTAGCTCTCTTTCCTGGCACTACCTGGCTAGAGTGATGGCTCTCTGTCCTGGCGCTGCAAGGCTAGAGTCCTAGCTCTCTTTCCTGGCACGACCTGGCTAGAGTGATGGTTCTCTGTCCTGGCACTGCTAGGCTAGGCTAGAGGCGTAGGTCTCTGTCGTCGCAGTGCCTGGCTAGTTTTATAGTTCTCTTTTCTAGCACTGCCTGGCTAGAGTCAGAGCTACCATTCTTGGCATTACCTTGTTAGAGTCATGGCTCTCTGTCCCTGCATTGGCTGTCCCGGGTAGATTCACAGCTATATTTCTCGGCAGTGCCATGCTAAAGTCACAGCTCTCCCCTTCTAGCAATTCCCAGCTCTAGTCATAGCTCTCTCCGCCTTGGCAGTGCCCTGCTCTAGTCACAGCAGTTTTTAATATTGAGGAGAAAAATATTGCTGAATATCACCTACAGTAAAATCGTCAAATTTACAGGAGTAAGTGAAGAATTACTCTTCCTAACTCTGCATCTACTTACCTTGAGGATATGTATCTTCAAGGTAAGTAGATGGAATTAAGAGGAGTAAAGCTACACTTATTGATATATGCTTACCATGACTGTATAATGGTAGTCGATATTGTTGCAGGTCGATATTTTGTCCCTCAAGGTTGATATTCAACCCTTCAGTCAGGACAGGACCCTGATAAGTTCGTAGCTCTCTTCTCTGCCGGTGCCCTGCTATGATCATGGCTCCCTCCCTTGGCAGTGCCTCGTCGCGTCAACACAGCTCCGTCCTCGTTGGTAGCACCCTGCTATGCTGATAGCTGTCTGTCCTGGCAGTGCCCTGCTACAGCCCTAGCTCTCTCCTCTGTGCCAGTGCCCTGCTTTCGATCACGAGTGTCGTGATCCCCGCTTTAGCGGCTACAGCGGAGTTAGTATTCTTTCTGGGCCTCTTCAGTCTACACCTTGACACACTTAAGTTCATATATAATACTTTATTGTTTGATTACTTAAAACCATTACAATTTTTTGTTTGAAATTAAAAAACTCATACAATTATTATATGCAAAGAACAAAGCATTAAAAGACTTAAGTTCACAGTTTACTCGTTAAGGATGAAAGAAAGAAACAAGCGCTAACAGAAAATGGAAAGAAGAATGAACGTTTGAAAGGAGGGAAAGGAAGGAAACGTGGGAGGAAGGAAGGGTGAAAGAAAGATATGAAGAGTGATTGGATGGATGGATGGATGGATGGATGGATGGATGGATGGATGGATGGATGGATGGATGGATGGAGAGGTGGGTGGATGGGTTAAAGGATGGCAGATTAAATGGACATCTGGGAGGGTAATGTTTGGACTGGTGAAAGAATGGCACACTAAATGGAAATCTGAGTGGATGGATGGCAAAAACTAACAATGGATGGATGAATGCCTTTACTGATGGATGTGTAAGTCAAAGGGTGAATGTATTGGTGGATGGATGTATGCATAGGCGGTAGATATGTGAATGGACAGAATAGTGAACATTGAATGATGGCTGAATGGATGACAGAAGGTAGAATGAAATGGTGGATATCAAAGGGTGAATGGAAGGGTGAAAGGATGGATATATAGATGCTCTGAATGAAGAGACAAGGGAGCACTCCTAGGAAGGTTCGAGTTCGCTTGCCCTTTCTTGATGCCATCAGAGCTTTGGTTCAAAGTGGGGGCTATTTTTCTTTTCCGGCTGATCCCTTGCTTTAGATGGAGATCTTCCTCCATTCGGTGGTAGAATCGTCAGCCAGCTGTGTCTTTCAACATGGAGTCCCACTTCTGCTCTCCCTGGCTGTGCCTAGCTACGGTCCCGGGTCTCCCGTCGTGACAATACCATGCCGGCCACTGTCATATCTCTCTCTGTCAGTTCCCTGCTATAGCCATGCCCAGTGCCGGCTCTAGGGCGGTGCGGCCGGTGCCACCGCACCGGGTGCTGACTTTGCATGGGGGCGTCTGTATGCTAAAAGCACCTGCTGCCACGTTCCTGGGCTCCAGCAATTTTCAGGCAACAATTAATATGTCAAGAAAACTCCGGTGATTAATGTTCTTCCAGGCGAGATCGTAGTTTTGTCTACAAGTAGTTTTGACCCCTGGAAGTTTCGATTCATGGTAAGGTAGCGCAGAGGCTTAATATGCCTGCTGCAAAGAACATGTATCATGCAGATCACAAAGTGCATGTAATGTAAAAAGGTCAGTGGGTTACTGCTTTTGTCAGTGACTTCCTTCTGTTAGTTGCAGTTTACAGTGAGCTATTTATTAACTGTCAAAGAACTGCGTGCAGACTTCAAAGTATAGATTAGAGCGTTTGGATTTTTTCCCCAGACTTTCATTATTCTAATGTTGCAAAAAGTATCTATTTAGGTACAAATCAGTGCTTGTTATTAAAGAGAGCCTCAATCCATTGTGTTACATTTTAAATTCAGAGTTTGTGCTTCTCCAGACCACGTACTCCTCAACTATATTGCCTAGCTGTATGGATAATATGTGAATAAACCCCTTGTTGTCCTCTGTTTTATGTAACATTTCCTATACAATAATTACACACTTATGATTGAAAGTCTCTGTGTAATGTGTGTGTTATGTAAAGTGCTCTAACACCCTTTACTTTTATGGGTGACACTATAGAATTAATTAAATGCATCTGAGAGAGAGTGGTTATGGAGACTGTTAAAGGGTGGTGGGGAGGGAATCCGTGGTGGAGGTGGTCATTGGGGGGGCGCCAAAAAATCATTGTCGTACTGGGCACCACCAGTGTTAAAGGCGGCCCTGGCAATGCCCACCTTCCAACATCCGTTACAGTCACAGGTCTACCCGCTCTGCATCAAGCTGCAACAACTTGTCTAGCTCTGTCAGGGCAGCGCCAGCCATTCATACCAATGCCCTGCTCGGGTGAAGTGCCCCTCCCTTCCGAGCAGATGCTTGGTATAGTCGCAGACGCTACTACAGTTGAAAGGTCTCGCCTTGCCCTGGGAGTTCCTTCTTGCAACTCCATGCCTCCCAGCTCAGCCAGTGGCCCAATGGACTACAATGCAGTAACTGTTGTGTCTAACAGAGGCAGTGCCCTCTTCCAGTCACACCTGTCCCTTTCTCTGGCAGTGCACTCCTGCAGCGCCACGCCCTCCCACATCCCTCGCCCAGTTGGGTATCCACCAAGACTGGTCTTACCATTTACACACTGGATGCCGGGGCAGCACATGGCACTGTTCTGGCATCGTCTCCGCAGGCGGTGGCACGTGACACAGGATGGCGCCTTCCCGTCAGAGCGTAGACATACCTGCCCCTCTCTGCAGTCCCGGTCTGCTTGACACGGGAATACCTGTGGAGAAAAAGGCCTCGGTTCAGGGAACGGTGTGTACAGATAGCCCCCAACCTTCAGTTTGAGGATTACCCACCTCTGTCCAGAGCCCCTAGTACCACACTCGCTCTGATCTCTGCAATATACTAACCGTCCATGTGCCACACCTTTTTTAACTACAAATTAATCCACCCCACTAGCCGCAGCTGCGGCCTTCACTCCATTGCCAATCAATCACGCAATTTCACTGTGCGCCATTTTCAGCGTCAGTGGGGGAAGACAATGAGATTTTTAGAGAAAAACAACACAAGGGTCCAGATTCACAAAGGTTTAGCACCGGGCTAGCGATACTGTTGTAATACTAACCCAATGAAAACCTATTTGTGGATTAACAAACCAACGCTAATTGGTATTAGTGCTGGAGTCATATTTACAAGGCCCCTGCGACACTGGAGGTTCACTGTTTTTGATGCTCCAGTGTCGCACAATGCTGAGCAATATTTACAGGGCCACGCAAAGCCACCCGGCCTGGCTTTCCATGGCCTTGTAAATATGGCCTCCTTTCACGCATTGCTCTGCGTTCCATGGGTATTGCTGTGGGTGTTCCCATGCAACACTTGTGGATTCTGACCCATTCCCAGATTTACAAGGATTTGTAAACCTGGGAATGTGTCAGATTCTAACCTCTCCCCAGGGGAGTTGTTAAAGTGGTGCAACGAGGAGACATACCTTTATTTCTCCTCGTTTTTTGCTCTTTCCATGTGTGCTGCATTCTGCAGCAGACATAGAAGGATGAAAACGCTATCAATGATTATTTTTGTGCAGGAAGTTGGCCCTTCCTGGACAAAAACAATCATTCCTGCAATGAAGACACCCTTGCATCATGGTGCAAGGGTGCCTGTGTGGGTGCCTATGTTGGCACTTGGCAGCCAATTGTGTGCCAGTTGTTGTGTTGTAGCCAATAATGGCTTGAGCAAGACACTTATCCTGCTTCCTCTTGAACCATGGAAACCCTTCTCCATGCCCCATACAACAGGATGTTCCCTTTGTGCTGTTACCTTCCTGCTACCCAAGAATAGCATTATACCTTCCTCCTGCCAAACGCCCTGATCGTCTGCTACCACAGCTAGGCTCTTCAGTTCTTGCTGTCCAAAGCTGGTACCTTCCTTCTATCACATGCTCTTATTTTCACGAGACCCCAGGCTAGGTCCTTCCCCTCCCTGCTGCATCGAGACCAGTACCTTGCCTTTCTTAATGACCGTACCTTCCTGCGTACTAGCACAGACCTATTTCTGTTCATAACAGGCCCCGCCCCGCCTTCCTATTACTAATCATAATAAGAGCTCCTGGCATTGTCGCTGCCCAAAGCCCAACGCGTCTAGTGCACGACAAGGCACTTGCACCCTTTTGCCGGTGACTAGACGGGCACCTTTTTGTTGCCTCATGCTTTACATTTCTGCTAATCATGCCATTTTAATTCCTTCTGCCCTAGACTTCACCACCGACTTCCGCTGCTTCAACACCATTTCCGTCCTGCTGCCTCAGAATCATATCCCACCTCTCTCTAATCCATACCTTACCCTAACTTTTGTTGTTGCGGAAGCTGCCGCCTCATTTCCCTACGCCGACCCTAGGTCACGGCTTCCCTGCGGCTCCATATACCCTCACCTCACTAGAATCAATCACCCCCTCTCTTTCACCACTCACCCCCTCTCTTCCACCACTCACCCCCTCTCTATCACCACTCACTCCAGCTCTTTCACCACTCATCCCCTCTCTTTAACCTCTCACCCCTCTCATTCACCACTACCCCCTCTCTTTCACCATTCACCCCCTCTCTTCCACCATTCACCCCATCCCTTCCACCACTCACCCCCTCTCTTTTCACCACTCACCCTATCTCTTTCACCACTCACCCCCTCTCTTTCACCATTCTCCCCCTCTCTTCCACCACTCATCTCTTCCACCATTCACCCCATCTCTTCCACCACTCACCACTTCTCTTTTCACCACAGACACTTACCTCGTCTTATCATAAGTTCGTATCTCCCATTTACAGCACAGCTCCAGCCCCCTGTTGCCCTAGAGTCGTAGTCTCAGTTACCTCAATCTTTCACTTCTCAATTGACACAGATCTTTTCCTCTGGTGTTCCAGACCTGCCCTAGACCCTCACCCCTCAGTTGGCGCATGCTCTTACCTTCCTACTGCCCTGCACCTCTGCCGATCCGCGGATGGTGTTGTAGTCCAAAACCAAGGCACTCAGGGGGCAGTAGAGAGATGCCAGGCCCAAAAGCAGGACGCAGACCATCCTGTAGAAAGACACGTTCGACCTTGCTAGGCAGCGCCCTCTGGTGGATCCCTTTGGAGTCGACTGAGCTTGCAAGATGGATGCCTCGCTATCTATCGCAGATATGTAACAGGGTCCCTGGGAGCCACAAAAAAGCCACGCTGGAAGTACTCTGCAGGCACCTGTGCCCTTGTGCCGGGAGTGAGAGAGGCAGAGGTGTCCAGGTTATTTATAGCCCTCTCCGCTGCTGTCAGAACCCTCTCCTCCTCCTGCTCACCTGACTCCCACCCACACACACACATCAACCTCTTTTTGATCAACAGCTACAAACACGAGCTCCTAGAGGGCAGAGAGCCGCCTCATAATTACTATATCAAAGAGAGTTAAAAGGACACGGAGTGGGGGCGGGAGGGAGAGGGCAGGATGTGGGTATTAACAGACACCGCCGATCAAGAGCACTTCCTTTTAATCTGTCAGAAAGGTCTTCTATCATCCGCCTGTTTCACCGCCAGAGGAGTCCTATTGCCCTTGAAAAGGTTGCTGCCTTTCCGCCTGAAAAGCCCAAAACAACCCGTTAAAAGTGTGTGGAAGTTTCCGTCGGTTACAGGATGAAAGGGGCGCGTCACCTGTGCCGGTCTTTGCACCTGAGGAGGAGAGGGCGTGCTGGGGGTCGAGCCGAGGGATGGGGGAGAGGAGTGGAGTTAGCTGTCAATAGTGTCGAGCTGACCCTAGTGAAACAGGCATGACTGGGGAAGGGTGTTATAGGGCAGATTGGTGTGATAGCGATGGAGAGGGTGAGGCCAAGGGGTGGGGGGTGGAGTCACTTGTCTGCGGCGTTCGTCGGACCCCAGAAACACAGGCATGGCTGGGGAGCGGGACAGAGGGTGGCAGAGACATGAGAAGGGGGCACCTCTCTGTCGCTGGGGTATAGGGCACAAGTCGGGTATCCACGCGGGTAGACAGCGTCTATCCATTGATTTCGCAGGGTGGACGCCGTCCACCCTTCCAAGGAGTTGTGCCCCACTGAAATATGATGAACTCGTCCTGGTGTGATGTTCACACACCGGGGCAGGTTCAGCAGCGCCTGCGTGTTGTCTGCTTTTGTTATGAGCAGCAACCTGCAGGAAGTGGCAAGGGTGCTTTGTTATTTCAAATTCGAGCTGGGCAGGGGCCATCATGTCTCCTTTTGTTAAAATATCTTGAGCAGGGATCTGGAGCCTCACATCTAAATGCAATGGAGGGGAAACAAAGGCCCACAGCTTGTTGTCACTTTACAGGTACATACGAGAGGCATGGTTTTGACTATGTGCAGACCCTGAAAATCAGAGATATGCATCTACTGTCAGAATGTCAGATGTGTTGGTCTGTTCCAGTATTTACACAAATAACTATTTAAATATCACTATTTTGTTTTATTTCTTTTATAGCGCTACTTATCCCAATGCAGGGAGCGCTTTACATCACACGTACACATTATACATTGCCAATAGATGATATCAGTGTGTAAATCTATGTACAGAATGTGTTACATAGGACAGCGAGGGTTACAAGGTGTAGGCGTCACATGTACTTCATAGCTCACTGTCATACATGAGGATTACAATTTATGAACTGCAAGTAACAAAAGGATCTCTGTTTAAAGCAGTAGCGCACTTACCTATCCACATAAAAGAAAAACCTGTCATCTGCATGTTACATGATGTGCTTTGCAGAAGATGCATCAACCATCTAAGGTACTTTGATTTAAAACTGGGATTTCTCCAGCAAATGCATTAACCACCAGAGTTATGTTGCCAATTGTTTTATTCCCTGAGATTTATGGGACACACAAAGCTCTCTGCAGCAGGTGCCTTAACCCCATAAGATATTTTAAAATGCTGATTTTGCAACCAATTAAACAGAACATAATTATGCCATGTTTTTTCTTGTAATAATTTGTTTGTCGCAGAGTTAAAAAAAAAATGCATAAATTGAGGCCCAGATTTTGTGTCTGTGTTGTGCCACTTTTTTGGCACATACCGCCTCAAAATCTCTTTTGTAAAATCTGGTAATGCACTCAAATGTATTTCTAATAGACCTGCTAAACCTATGTGTGAGGTCATGAGTTCTAATGCCACTTACAATGTCATGCGCCGTGATGTCACACACTGTGATGTCACTTGCATATTGTGAAACTTGGTTAGTCCCCCGCTTTTTTTGAGGACTTGTGCCCTAGTGCAGTGCCTGACTGACCCTAGAGACACATTCACGACAAGGGGAGGAGGGGGCATGGTGAGTAAAGGGGCAGATCTGTATCAGAGTGAAGGAGAAAATGAAGTCAGAGGGATGGGAAGGGTGTGTGACATGAGGAAGGGGACAGGGAGGCGGCAGTGAGATGGGGAGGGTGAATGCCTGTATGGTCGGATTACCACAATTACACTGTCATTGCTTGAAGTTGAGCAAAGGAGTCTGTGAGAGGCCTAGGGAGGTAGGGAGTTGTCAGAGTGGTAAAGAGCGTGGGGTCAGAGAGATGGAGAAGAGATAGCAGTGGGATGGGGAGGAGTAAATACCCATATTGTTAGACCCCAAAGAAACTGTCTTGTCTTGTAGAGGGCCAGAGTGTGTAGGAAGGACTGAGATGTGGAGAGTAAAACAAACTGTACAATGCCTTTTCACAGCATCAGTTACAAAATAAAACCTCACAGCACGCAGCAAAAACTGCTGTCCAACCCAGTACCACCAGCAGAAGACTGAGAGTAAACACAGACTAACATGTACAAAAGGAGTCTGTGTCTGAACATCTTGCATTTTCACATAAAAGGGGCCAAGGGGAATTTTAAAGACCTGCAGGTACAGATTCCCAAATAATTAGTACGCACACAACAATGTACCCGGATCTAAAACATGTTGAATCAGCTTCGAGGGTTCAGCTGATAATCAATGTTTCTGACAAGTGAAAACATTTTTCTTTTTAAGGACGAAAATCCTCACCCACCATAAGTTGGCATGCTTCATCATAGGGTTCCTCCTCACACCACAACAATAGTGGGGCTTGTTGTGTGTGCTGAACAGCTTGCTTCCCTTTTCCCAGACTAAAAACTGTAAAGCCAAAAGAAGAACCCAGCGTAGAGTTGTGTACTAATTGAGTACCAGTCTGTTTCTCTCAAACTGTGAAAATATGGCCTGAGTCCTTTGTTAAATGTAAGGTATGAGAAATGTAATGCTTAGCACTCTACACCCGGTTAGGTGCTGCTGTAAAACCATTATTTAAATCAAACTCCTTAATAAGTAGCACACACACAAATATCAAATATCAAATGTTTGCTGACCACACATTCCTGGATTCCTGTCACTGGCACCAGCCTCTCAATCACCCTGACACATGCAGACATCAGCCCTGGTTAGGATGTAGTGGGGGATATAATCATTTCTCAAAATGGACACTATGATGCCAGGGTACTGACAAGTGATGGCTCTGACCATGTTTGTTAGTGTTAGGGTTTTGATTGAAAAACTGCTCTAAGTCGATAAGGCCCGCCTTTGCCGCTGTGAGCTTTCGGTTAATAAATAAGTGCATCCAATCAAACCAACTGGACTAACGCACCTGAAAAACATGATTCGTGCAATGACAACACTTTCCACATACTGTAATAGGAAAAAAGGCCACTTTATTAAGACAGGTTTGTAGAATCCTTCCATCAACCTGCATAAAGCATTATGAACCAAACCTCGCTAATACATTGAAATTCCTGTCATTCCCCTCCCCTAATACTCCCAATGTGTGAGCACTGCATCAACAACAAACCCCCATACTCTTTCCGCTCTTTCATTTCTTTCACAGCCTTTTCCTTGCATTCCCCAATCTCTCTCAATCACATCCCCAGCAATCATTGTAGGAAAGTAGGATCTGCTTCTTATGGTTTCACTGTTTTTGACTAGTCTGACTGGGATCCTGCTAATCAGGACCGCAGTCTATCTGCTGTCTCCCTTATATTGTCATGCATGTACTTTGGTACACTCCACATTGGATACTGGGGTACCCTTATAAGTCCCTAGTATATGGTACATATGTACCCAGGGCAAAGGTACCTCAGAGGCCTCCTATGGGCCGAAGTATGTATTTTGCCACCCAAGAGAGGCCGTGCAAAATGGAACTCTAGGTCTGCTACTGCAGCCTGTGTAAGATGGTGCTTGCACCACTTACTTTTGATATAGGTTCACCATATCTGTTGGTCACTACACTTAAAACGTAAAATTCACCCCTATAGCAGGCCTTAACAATCCTGAAGGCAGGGTGCTGGGTTTTATGTGAGAGGGTGCCCCTGCATGAGCAGAGCCTCTCTGCAGCCTTCGGAGACCATTCTCCCAGGTTGTCTGTGACCCAGCCGGACATATAGGTAGAGGTGCATTATAACCTTGCGGTAAATGCTATCTCGAAAACGGCTGCATAGAAACATACCGTGTTTGGTATCAAACACATTGGAATCATACCTTCAAACCAGTATCTGGAGTGGGAGGTATGATTCCACCCTTCTGAAGCGAGCTTCGTGGGGTCACTGGTCGTACCGGTGCCAGCCTTCTCCACCTGGACAGCACAAAATGGAGGCTGCCGACCAGAGACACATTTCTACCCTCCTGCTGCTGAGCCAAGCTCGAGCAGAGGAAGGCAGCACATTAAGCATCCTGCCACAGGGAGGTGTGACCACCTCCCAGACAGGATTTAGTGTATTGGGGCTGGGTGGGTGCACTCTGAGAGTGTCTGAAAGTTTGCACTGGGGCCACATTTGGTGTCCCTGTGCATAGTCCAGCTCAAACCAGTTCTGGGGGCTAGTGGCTCCTGCTCTGGCACAAAACTGTACAAAGGACATGGGTGTAGCCACTCCTCTGTCCCGCTCCTCCCCTAGGAGGGTCACCTGAATCTGTCCAACCCTCTCCCGTGAGTACAAAAGGGCTTACCTGGCTGTAAGACTTTAGATTATATGTGGACAAGATTCTACAAGAAGAAACCACTGACTTTCGACCGTCTGGACACTCTGGACTTCGCTAGATCTTGACTGGGCTCGACTTCATCCCCCTTTCCGTCCAAAGCTTAGTTTGTGCCTTTGCTCCATACAGGCTCCATGCAGGACCTGTGGTGCACTTAAGAAAACTGGAGAATCTCCCATAGAGTAAAGGAATCACTCCCCTGCATGCGCAGGCACCTAACTGCAGCTGACTGGTCTGCTACTCCTGAACTCTTGCGGACTCCGAAGATTTCAGCAACACAGGAGGTGGGTTTCTGAGGGTCCCTGAGGTCTATCTGCCCTCTCCCCAAGTTTGAGGCCAGTATCCCTCGTGGGGACTGCGTAACATGAACCCCTGTGCACCATGTCCATTTACAAGTGCATATGCTTGTTGGCAATTCCCGAGCTTGTGCATTGGACTCCGTGTAGTCCTGACCCTGAGCGATATTTGCACCAAAGTACTCCAGCCTCCTCGCACTGAGTGATCCGTGGGCTGGTACTTTGCAATCTAGCTCGAGGTCCCTTCGCGACTCTGGTCCTTTGGCCTGTGGGTCCCCCTGAGGGTCATCTTGATTTCTGTTGGGCTTCCCTGGTTGCTCCAGACGTGCCCTGACTCCCCATCGCTTGGTGAGTCTCCTGGACCTTGCTGGTCCACACCGTAACCTGCTTGACCTTCCTGCGTGGGATGCTTTTGCCAAGGCTGGTTGGTGCTCCCGCCAGACACCGACACCTCAGCACTCGACATCCTTCATGGGACAGCTCACCTCTGGCTCCTGGTCATCCTCGACATCTCCGGGTCCTCGTGGCTGCAGAGTCAAGTACCCCTTCTTCGCACCTGAAGCACCCGACATCGGTGGGCATTCGTCTCCTGAGCCCCTGGTCACTCTGAAGTGACCCAGACTCTGTCCCCTCTGCTTTCAGGTCCCTTCCTTCCAGAATCCAGGCTTGGATTCCACCAGATCCTTTTCATATTCACGGCAGCAGTACGTCTTCATGGGCCTCCATTGAGAACGATGAGAGTTTCTGACGCCACTTCAGACCTATGCACCCGGCTTCCCTGGGATAGGTAACTCTGGTACTACGGTGTTCATGGGTGGGTGACTCTTCAAACTCTTATGTTCCAAAGGGTTCGCCCGAAGTCCTCCTAGAAGGGTCCTTAAACTTTAAACCTGCAACCGCAACTTTCCCATAGAATTGTACGGAGCCCGCGGTCGTGTTCCCACACTGCACTCGTCCTCCGTGCCCTCCCTATCTACTCACCTTGGGTGGTTCCTTGGGGGTCCCGGTGATTCTACGTATTCTAGACTGTGTCTTGATCCAAGTTGTGATTGTTTTTTTTTTTTGTAACATATTTCTATTGGCATTTTCAGGTTTATTGTAATATATATCAAATAAATCATTCAATCCATGAGATTGCTTATTACAGTATCCAATATCCCCCACAATTAATCATGAGTACAACAGTAGCTGGATACACAAGTTGTAAACCCTATGGGTCCTGGTAGTGAATATGCCACGTGAACTGGGGTAAAACACGGGAAGAGCTAGGGGTTGGGTATGGAAGATCGCGTCCGGACTCTCTTATCTGCCACTGGGTTAAGCGTGTGTGTGTATCGTGTCAATATCTTACAGCTGAGCTGATGTTTACGCCAGGCCGGCAGAAGTGCCGACACACGTCACGAGGTTGCCCGCGACGCAATCGGGCCCCCAGAGTAGGGAGGGTTTAGTCGATTGCTGACGAAGGCTGTGTTGGCAGGGCTGTTTGTGTAGGTGTGCCCCCGTGTGAGTCCTCGCCAGGGGTCAATTGCTTAAAGTGATTCAATAACATGGCCCAGTCCATTGAAATGGGATGTTTGCGGGTGCCCCTTACCTCCTCCTCCCGTAATGTGTCCTCCTCTGCCGCCGCCCATTTGTGTGTCGCTCCCACCCAAGCTGCAAGCGGGGGACCAGTGGGAGAACGCCAGTGCATAGCAATACCGCGTTTGGCTAATAACACCGCTAGGGAATAAAAACGGGTCTGCACTTTGTGTTGTTTATGTGTTCGAGCGATACCTAGTGCGCTGGCCTCCCATGTATTCATAGACTTGATCCCTGTGAGGTCCTGTAGGGTAGTATGAATGTGTTGCCAAAAAGAACTGATCGTGGGGCAGCTCCAAAACATGTGTTGGAAGTCCGCGTCCTGTGATTGGCATCTGGGGCAGAGGAACTCAGTGTCCGGGTAGAAGCGCTGGAGACGTGCTGGTGTCAGATAAGCTCTATGGAGGATATAAAATTGTATATTCTTAAATCGTGCATTTCTGGACACCTTTTTAGGATATTCAAGGGCTCTTTCCCATTCCTTCTCGTGCAGTGAGCGTCCGATTTCCTCCTCCCAGATGGCACGTAGGGACACCAACGGTTCATTGGTGAGCTCCCGTATGGCTTTGTAGAGCCATGTGGTTAGGTGGCTACCCACTCCCATATGTAGAATCGTGTGGATGACTGGATGTGTGGGTGGCTCCCCCCTCAAGAGGTCATGATGCGGTCGATAACTATCTAACAGTTGGCGGTGAAACAGGAATTGGCCCGGGGGGAGATCGTAGTCTGCCATGAGGTTTTGGAATGGTCTAAGCTGTCCGTCTTCAAAGAGGGACTCCATTTCGGTGATACCGCATGAAGTCCATGTGGTGAGCATGTTATTTGTGTACTGATGTTCACGTTTGGGCCACCCGATTAATGGGAACAGAGGGGAATACAAGGGCATTTCCGATGACATGCGATGTATTCGTTGCATGCACCTCCGTGCCACTACGACCTGCAGGGGATAGGTACGCTTCGGTTTGGTGCCCGGAAGCAATAACCGACGGACTTCCGCAAGGGATACCCGTCCCGTCAAGGTATGCGTCTCTAGCGTATACCGGCCTGCCGTCCAGTGGGAGAGCCACTGTAGTTGTGCCGCCAGAAAGTATGTCTCAAAGGATGGAGCACCCAGGCCACCCTGCGTGGTGGGTAATTGCAGTTTTTTCAGTGCTATTCTGTGTCTAGCAGAACCCCAGATCAACGCACTGAGAATTGAGTTCAGATCCTGAAAGAAGGTTCTAGGCGGAATCACTGGTAGGTTGGTAAAATAGTATAATAATCGTGGGACTATTATCATTTTGGCTAATGCTATCCGGCCTATCGGGGCCAGCGGGAGGCTCTTCCAAAATCCGACTGCGGCTCTAATGCCTGCCAGCACCCTACAATGGTTACCCTCAAAAATATCAGTGGGGGAATGATAAAGGCGGATCCCGAGATACCGAGGCGCTTCCGTGCTCCAAGGCACTCTCCGGTCACCCAACCGGACCTCCCGAGGGGGCAGATTCGAGTGTAGTGGATATATGGTGGACTTGTCCCAATTCACCTGTAATCCAGAGGCTGCCGCAAATTCAGTGAGCGTCGCCCAAAGGGAGGTTAGATCTTCCTCGATGTCTCGCACGTAAATTAACAGATCGTCCGCGTACATGGAAACGCTATGTGTTGTGTCCGCTATGGGAATGCCCCAGCGCTCTCCCTCTTGGCGCAGCCGTACGGCCAGAGGCTCGACAGCTAGGGCAAATAGTAAGGGGGACAGCGGGCAGCCCTGTCTAGTGCCCCTCCGGACCGCGAATTCTGCCGATATGTACCGGCCCAGGCGAACCCGTGAGGTGAGATTCGTGTATAAGAGTTGTGTGTAAGCGAGGAGAGTGGGGCCGAGGCCTGTACGCGGCAGAACCGCGAAAAGATACTGCCACGTGAGAGTATCGAATGCTTTCTCGAGGTCCAGGATGAGACAGGCAGACCGGGGATACATCCCTTGTACTTGGTCTTGAACGTGAAATATGCGACGTATATTCTGGGAGGTGCGTCTACCTGGAATAAAGCCGCATTGGTCCTGATGAACCAGGTGGCATATAACTTGTGCGTATCTGTCTGCCAATATCTTTCCGAGGAGTTTGCAATCAGCGGAAAGGAGCGATATGGGGCGGTAGGAGGCCATTTGCTGCGGATCGCGATGTGGCTTTAAAAAGGTCACGATCACTGATTCACGTAAGGATCTCGGTAGTTCCCCTTTTTCAAGCGCTACCGCGAACATCTCCACCAATCGGGGGACCAAACACGTAGAAAAAGTTGTATAATATTCGAGCGGCAGCCCATCTAAACCCGGCGCCTTGTTGTGAGCCAGGGCGCGTAAGGCGTGGGTCACAAAAGTCGCTGTTATCGGCAATTCTAGGGCCTCCCTATCTGTCCTTGTGACTGTTGGGAGGGTCAGGGGGTCTAGGAAACTATCCACCGTGTCCCGTGAGGTAGGGGTTGGTCCCTCATAAGTTTTCGCATAATAGCCCTGAAACGCCCCCAAAATCTCAGTCTGGGAGCACACCAGTGTACCCTGGGCGTCCAGGATCTCCGTGATGGGCTTTACATCTGTGTCTTGCTTGGCCAGCCAAGCTAGTAATGTGCCCGTTTTGTCTCGGTCTTTATGCATCCGTGCGGCATACGATCTGAAGTTGTATCGGCGGAGATCCGCACAGGCGGATTGATAATCTGTTTTGGCCCTGGCTAAGCGTTGTGTCCCTTCTTCGGATGTGGTGTCCTGTTTAGTGACGTCGGCGAGGTGTAGCTCAGCCGTGGTAAGTGCCAGTTTCAACGTGCGCTTGACCCCCGCAATTTGTTGTATGCATTCTCCTCGGGCCACTACCTTAAATGTGTCCCATTCCACTAATGTTGATGAAGCTGTGCCTGCATTGTGTGTAAAGTAACCTAGAATGCTATGTTCCTGTTTGTGTCGAAAGACGTGATCAGAGAGACAGTCTCGCGGTAAGCGCCAGGTGGGCACGGGAGGGTGTGGGGGCCTCCAGCTAAGTCGTAGGATATGGGCATCGTGATCAGAGATGACTCTACCCAAGTAGTCCGTGTGGGTAATTTTAGGCAGTATTGCTGCTGTGCATAGGAATCTGTCGAGACGGACCCGTAGATTATGCGGGATGGAGTAGAAGGAGTACAGCCGGGTCTGTGGGTGACGCGACCGCCACGCATCAGTAAGCGCCCAGTGTGTGAGCCACGCGCGAAACCTATTGGTCTGCTTGAGGGAAGGAGAGTGTATGGGAGGGGGGTGAGATCTGTCTAAGTGTAGGTCTAGCGTGCAGTTATAGTCTCCACCTAAGATCCAGGGAATAGAGGCAAACGGGGCTAGAATCCCGGTGAGGTGATCCCAAAATTTGTCCTGCTCTACATTGGGGGCATATATGCTACCAAGGAGTACTGTCTGCCCATCCAAGAGGCCCTCTAACAGCGTGTATCTGCCGTCCTTATCCACCACCCTACGGAGTTCCCGGAAGGGAGTACCCGGTCGAATCCAAATCAGGGCCCCTCGTGCGTACGCGGAGTAGCTCGTGGCGCATATGATACCCCGCCATTTAGCCTGTAATTTCCCCACCTCCTTCGCAATAAGATGCGTCTCCTGTAGAAATGCTATCTGTGTGTTGTGGCGTTTAGCATATGAGTACACTGCATACCGCTTACTCGGGGTGTGAAGCCCTCTGACATTAAGGGTGAGGACAGAGATGTCCGAATGTGGTGTAGTCAGTGCCATGTCTCAGTGACGGCGGGTGATGATCGGGGCCTGTGTCTGGTGGAGGATGCTAAGCAGGGCCAACCCAACTGTATGTGAGTGTGTGTATCCCACACCGCTAGATGTCTATGTACTGTGGGTATTCGGGTCCGTGTCATTCCAGGGAGGGAGTTGGGATAATGCGGAACTGGGAAATCTAACTGCATAACTGGGGTCGGGAAACGTTCCCAATGCCAAGGACCCATCGCCAGAGACGATGCGTCCAAACCTGCGCTCCCTAAGACGGGAGGTACAACAATGAATGATGGGGGCGGCGGTGTGGGTGCGTAAGACGATACGCGGATCGGGCCTTAAAAAGGATAAGTGAGCGTTGCTCGTATCGTCGATTGTCGGCCCAGGTGTCTAGAGTTAGGGAGTGATACGTGAAGGTAACCACCCTTGTTAGTTAGTGTCCCAGCAAACCCCTCTTACGGTACAAGAGTCCTTGATTGTCCATCCAGAATGAGGTCCGCTGTCTGAGGAGTGACCAGAGGGGGTGTCACAGAATCTCCGCCCGACAGGGAGCCGTCGCTGTCATTTTCCCCCTCAGATGTGAAGATGTGCGGGGGACGATCTATGTCGTCCTGTTGGGAGGGCGTTTGCAAATTGATCACCGCCTGCAGGGCCTCCCTTCTTTTCCTTACAATCTGTTCCAGGTCGGGAGAATCTTGGGTGCGCAACTTGGTCCCGCCACTTGCACCACTGCGTGGGCGCTTCTGAGTTCGTCTCCTGGGTCGGGATAGTTTGGGGTTCGGGTCTCTCATGGTGTCTGCTCTAGATTGCTGTGAGCAGTGTTGATCCGCCCAATCCTGCGCTTCCAAGGCGGTGGTGAAAAAAACCGTGGAGCCGTTATGGATTACCTTGAGGCGGGCTGGAAAGAGTAAAGAGTACTGAATTTTATTCTCCCGGAGGCGGCGTTTCACGTTCAGGAAGGAAGACCGTTGCTGCTGCACTGCTCTTGTGTAATCCGGGAAGACCATGATCCGCTTGTTTTCGACCTGCAGGGCGCCTGCCGCTCGTGCCGCACGCAGCACCGCATCCCTGTCCCGGTAATGGAGGAACTTTGCCAGCATTGGTCTTGGAGCCATACCCGGCGGCGGCCTACGGGCTGGGACCCTGTGAGCTCGTTCCAATGAAAAGAAAGCAGACCGGTCCGTCTCGGGGGTGAAGGATTTCACCCAGTTTTCCATGTATTGCAGGGGGTCATGCCTTCAATTCCTTCTGGCAAACCCAGCACGCGAATGTTGCAGCGTCTTGAGCGTCCTTCTAAGTCGTCCGCGCGTTCCTCTATAATGGTCAAACGATGTAGGACCTCCTGCAGCGACTTCTGGTGTGCCCCGATCATGGGTTGCAGCTCGGCCACCGTTTTTTCCCCATCTTTTACTTTGTCCGCCAGTTTGCGATGATCGTCGCGAATAATGCTGGTATCCGTTGCCAGGGTCCCGAGTCTCTCCTCCATAGAGACTCTAGAGAGCTCGATGGCCGCGAGGACCTGATCCAGCTTGGCTGAGATAGTGGGATCGGCCTGTGGTGTCTCTGTGTTCGCCCACGTCCGAGTCTTCGGCATGTTTTCTGGGGCTGTTTCAGGTACCGCCGTGTGTTGGGTCGCTCTCGGTTTCCCCATCTTGGCGACCGGGGCGGCGACGTGGGTCCAGATCTTCGGCCGGCAGAGTGAGGCAAGCGAGCCGTTGATTCAAAGGTTCCCCGCCGGGGGAGAGGGACTCCCCGTCGATGGTATTGTTGCCCCTGGAGGTCGGGCTCTCCTTCTATGTACAGGGGCACTATCTATCCCGGTGTCATGCCCATGTGCTGGCGGTGGGCCTCCGTCTATGCCACTGCAGGTTATAATAGGAGCTGCTCAGCTGTGGGGTACCCCTGCGTGTGCGCCGACCCGGGGGCGTAGCTCACCTCGATCGTGCTTGCACCACATCGCCGGTTCCCCGCAGAAAGGCCGGCGCCATCTTGAGGTCAGGCGGACTGGCTGTGACGGGAGAATCGTGGAGGCCGCTACCAAGCCGAGGGCGAGCAGCCGGCTCCGCGATCCCGGGACACCGGGTGAAGGGGGGCACCGCCCCGAGCAGGTACCGCAACGCGGGGCCCTCCGCTGGGTCCGCCGTCGGAGGAAGCTCGTCCTCGTTTCAAGATGGCCGCTCGTCTCCCCCCCGGGCTCCGGGACCAGCAGTGGGTACACTCTTGGACAGTCCAGCACCCTCCGTCACCTCCCGTTCAGGGGTCGGTATTGTCCGCCCTCCGGGTGTGAGTTGTGGCGAACCGGGAGTCACGCCGGCTCTGGGAACCACAAATGTACCTCCTAGTCCGCTCCTCCGGACTGATCGTCCGCCATCTTGCCGCCCGGAGCTCCGATGCGGCGGCCGCACCGCCGCCTGTCCTCGTCGTCGCCTGTCCACGGCACTGAACTCTTGGCGAGCACTCCGGCAGACACAGGACCTGTTCCGGCGTCCGGTGCTCGTTTTCAGGGTGCGAGCAACACCTGGAAACGGGCAGATTACAAGCCCGATCGCGGAGCCTCAGCACACCACGGCCGCCATCGTAGCCGGCTTGGCCACGCCCCCATCCAAGTTGTGATTGTTATACCACTATTTTAGTATATGGTTTGGTCTCCCCCTAGAGCCCACTGTGTATTGTGCTACTTACAACTGTTCTGTTTATTATGTATTGTGTGCTTTGTGTCCTATCCTCGTGTAGAGGATAGTAGAGAGTGTTATATTAATAAATACATCTTTTTTATATAACTACTGTGTGGTTCTCCTTCATTTAGTCATTCAGGAGGTGATATTCTGGTAAAACAAGCTGCTTTACATTCCTTCAAGATTAAGCCTGAAGGCTGCTCTCCACAGCTACCACTAGGATAGCTTTCTAAAGGTTATCTTTGACCTCATACATCATAAGGGTCGTTTGGACTGGTACAGGTGCCCACTTTAATTAGTGGACAGCATATACCAGGCCAACTTCCCACAATCATCCCCAAGCAAACTCGCCCTGTGTTGTTCAATAGCCCTGAATTTCCTCTTCCTCTCTGCTGTGCTCTCCCCTCCCCTGAGGGATGAATACATCCGCACCTGACTTTCCGACCCCCCAACATCTACTTCCACCAAGAAAAACCTTGTGTTTTCCTGCCCCGCCCCACTCCTATGCGACCAAGCTTATGAAAAAGTACTTTTGCATCCCAAATTTTCAACCCATATTTTCCCCAACAATTCCTTAATTCCATCATATAATAAGCTTGCCAAAATTTGGATGCATGTACTCCATCTGATCTAAAAAGATACGCAATCCTGAAAGAATGAGTCCCATATTTCTCCACTTGGTAATACTAATCTTGTTAGAGCCATTTTGGAAACAGCCAACAAAGTAGATATAATAACTTTATCTCCGTTTATGTGGCAAAATATCGCCCCATTGTCCTCCCAAATTTGGTTTGAAAAGTAATCAACTCTTGTAATTTGCATGTATTCTCTTTTCCACTCCTATTCAATCAAACCCATCTTCCCCTACCCAACTGATTAGTCTTTGAAACTTTCAACCAAATATGTAATCTATCCTTATCCTTTGATATATCATGCCCTTTCAGACCGCTGTATTCACGTAAACCTAGAAGCTCAGAAACTCTAAAAGCACAAAAAAAAAATCCATATCATGCATAAACAAAAAATATGGACTTCGAATTCATCGTAACAACAAACAGATAGGACTAATAACTTTTCAAGTAAGTCAAAAGTTAAAGGATGTCTTAACGATTTCTTTGCACCTTGCTTTCTACTCCAACCTTTGAGAACTCTTCTCACAAATTCACATTCGGCTGGATCATAACCCCTCCAAAGTTTCCCATAAAAAGATATGCTTGCCAATTTGCATGGATAGGAAGTGCCTCTTTTTGAGATGGTCACGCCCACTTTTTGGTATTTGATGTAATTTTGACTGAAGTGAACTGGGTTGTTGCTAACCAGGTCCCCAGTGCCAGTGCTCTTTCCCTAAACCAAGGTAACTGCAATTGTTCCCCAACTGGCAAGACCTTTGGCACACCTGTAAGACCCTAGTAAATGGTACCCCTGGTACCTAGGTCATGGGTACTAAAGAAGGTCCCTAAGGGCTTCAGAATGTATTGTACCACCCTAAGGGACCCCCACCAAACTCATGCATACTGCCATTGAAGGCTGCTAAAATGGTGCAGACAAATGTGAAAACATGACATGGCACACACCCTGTGTGCCATGCCCACAAACACGGCATGCAATATATGTCAGCTACCCATAGAGCACGCCTTATAGTCCTAAAGCAAGGTGCATAATATTACAGATGATGACATATCTGTATTGAGCAGATATGCCCCAGTGGTGTCTAGTTCAATTGCTAGATAGTACAAGTGAACAGGGAGGCCATCTTAACCCCTTCGCTGCTAGGCCTTTTCCCCTCCTGTGCTAAGCCTTTTTTGGGCTATTTGGGGTAGTGCGCGCTTAGGCCCCTGTAACTTTTTCACCACATTAGGTATCCACGCCAAATTTGCGTCCTTTTCTTCCAACATCTTGGGGATTCTAAAGGTACCCAGGGTTTGTGGATTCTCCTAGAGGGTTCCCAGAAATTAGTCAAAATACAGCAAAAGTTTTTTTTTTTTGTGAAAAATGGGAAAAACGGGCTGCAAATGAAAGCTTCTGGGTTTTTCTCTGCAAATGGTATCAAAAAAGGGTTTGTGGGGCTGAAATCACCATTTCTCCAGCTTTTAGGGAATGACAGAATTTTGTCAGAAAACCAACATTTTTTACACAGTTTTGGCATTTTTCTGGGACATACCCTATTTTTGCTATTTTTTGTGCTTTCAACCTCCTTCCAGTTAATGGTAGAAATGGGTACAAAAACAATAATGTATCCTGGAAAGCTATACATTTTTGAAAAGTAGACAAAATTCTGAATTCAGCAAGGGGTCATGTGTGTAGATCCATCAAGGTTTCTTTATAGAAACTACCAGTTAAATATAGGAAAAATTAAAAATTAGTTGAAAAAAGCAGCCTTTTGAGTCAACGTTTTCACCTGTAACTTCTTCTAATTATCACATCTCTTAGAAAGCAATGTACCGTTACATCCACTGGACCTTCCTGGTTGTGGGGATATATAGGACTTGTAGGTTCACCAAGAGCCCAACGAACCCAGAGTAAAAAACTGAGCAGCATTTTGTAATGGTTTTTTTTTTTATTCTGGGTATATAGCAATTATTGTGGGAAAATGTATATATGGAAAAATCGGTATGAAAGACACCTATGTATTTCTGACATGGGAAAAAATTACAGAGTTTAGAAACAGTGCATATTTGCACATTTTCGAAATTGGGAATACTCATACTTGCATGACAATTATTGGTCATTTTTCAAAATGACTTTTTTTTTACACAATGTCTTTCATTTGGAAGGGAGAAAATGCATCCAAAATCAATAGGTAATAACAGTTGCTTTACAAATCTGAAATACCCTAAGTCTCCCGATAAAAATGGTACCTCACTTGTGTGGGTAGGCATAGTGCCCACGACAGGAAGTGGCTCAAAACCTAAGCTGAACACACCACATTTTCACACTGAAAATTTACACTTTTTTTGCGAAGAGTCTAGCTGTAGTTTCTGTACCCTAGTCCTGCCGGCACCTAGGGAAACCTAGCAAACCTATACATTTTTGAAAAATAGACACCCAGGGGAATCCAGGATGGGGTGACTTGATTGCCTCCCACCATGGTCTGTTACCCAGAATCCCTTGCAAACTTAAAAAAATGACAAAAAAAACAAATTTTCCCCACATTTCTGGGATGGAAAGTTCTGGAATCTGCGTGGATCCACAAATTTCCACCCACCCCGCGTTCCCCAAAGTCCTACGAGAAAAATGGTACCTCACTTGTGCGGGTCGGCCTAGTGCCCGCGACAGGAAACGGCGCAAAACGCAACGTGGTCACACCTCAATTTAGCAGTGAAAAATGACCCCTTTTTGGCAAAGTGACTAGCTGTAGTTTTTGAACCCTAGCCCTGCCGGCACCTAGGGAAACCTATCAAACCTATACATTTTTGAAAACTAGACACCCAGGGGAATCCAGGATGGGGTGACTTGACTGCCTCCCACCATGGTCTGTTAACCCAGAATCCCTTGCAAACGTAAAAAAATGACAAAAAAAACACATTTTCCCCACATTTCTGGGATGGAAAGTTCTGGAATCTGCGTGGATCCACAAATTTCCACCCACCCCACGTTCCCCAAAGTCCTATGAGAAAAATGGTACCTCACTTGTGTGGGTCGGCCTAGTGCCCGCGTCAGGAAACGGTGCAAAACGCAAGGTGGTCACACCTCAATTTTGCAGTGAAAAATGACCCCTTTTTGGCAAAGTGACTAGCTGTAGTTTTTGAACCCTAGCCCTGCCGGCACCTAGGGGAACCTAGCAAACCTATACATTTTTGAAAACTAGACACCCAGGGGAATCCAGGATGGGGTGACTTGACTGCCTCCCACCATGGTCTGTTACCCAGAATCCCTTGCAAACGTAAAAAAATGACAAAAAAACACATTTTCCCCACATTTCTGGGATGGAAAGTTCTGGAATCTGCGTGGATCCACAAATTTCCACCCACCCCGCGTTCCCCAAAGTCCTACGAGAAAAATGGTACCTCACTTGTGCGGGTTGGCCTAGTGCCCGCGACAGGAAACGGCGCAAAACGCAACGTGGTCACACCTCAATTTTGCAGTGAAAAATGACCCTTTTTTGGCAAAGTGACTAGCTGTAGTTTTTGAACCCTAGCCCTGCCGGCACCTAGGGAAACCTAGCAAACCTATACATTTTTGAAAACTAGACACCCAGGGGAATCCAGGATGGGGTGACTTGACTGCCTCCCACCATGGTCTGTTACCCAGAATCCCTTGCAAACGTAAAAAAATGACAAAAAAAACACATTTTCCCCACATTTCTGGGATGGAAAGTTCTGGAATCTGCGTGGATCCACAAATTTCCACCCACCCCGCGTTCCCCATTGTCCTAGGAGAAAAATGGTACGTCACTTGTGCAGGTCGGCCTAGTGCCCGCGACAGGAAACGGCGCAAAACGCAACGTGGTCACACCTCAATTTTGCAGTGAAAAATGACCCTTTTTTGGCAAAGTGACTAGCTGTAGTTTTTGAACCCTAGCCCTGCCGGCACCTAGGGAAACCTAGCAAACCTATACATTTTTGAAAACTAGTCACCCAGGGGAATCCAGGATGGGGTGACTTGACTGCCTCCCACCATGGTCTGTTACCCAGAATCCCTTGCAAACGTAAAAAAATGACAAAAAAAACACATTTTCCCCACATTTCTGGGATGGAAAGTTCTGGAATCTGCGTGGATCCACAAATTTCCACCCACCCCGCGTTCCCCAAAGTCCTACGAGAAAAATGGTACCTCACTTGTGCGGGTCGGCCTAGTGCCCGCGACAGGAAACGGCGCAAAACGCAACGTGGTCACACCTCAATTTTGAAGTGAAAAATGACCCTTTTTTGGCAAAGTGACTAGCTGTAGTTTTTGAACCCTAGCCCTGCCGGCACCTAGGGAAACCTACCAAACCCAGACATTTCTGAAAGCTAGACACCCGGCGGCTTCCAGGGAGGTATGGCTTGCGTGGATCCCCCCACGTT
Source organism: Triturus cristatus (assembly GCF_964204655.1). Taxonomy (NCBI): domain Eukaryota; kingdom Metazoa; phylum Chordata; class Amphibia; order Caudata; family Salamandridae; genus Triturus; species Triturus cristatus. The sequence continues at coordinate 628,940,843 of NC_140594.1, read as the reverse complement.
TCCTTACCCAGAATCCCCTGCAAACCTCAATTTTAGCTGAAAAAATCACTTTTTTCACACATTTTGGGGTGGGAAAGTAGTGGCATCACCGGGCTCACACAAATTTACCACCACCCAGCGTTCCCCCAGGTGTCCCGGTAAAAATGGTGCCTCACTTGTGTGGGAGGCCCAAGTACCCGCGGCAGGCAAGGGCCCAAAACGTAGTGAGGCGACATCAAAATGGCCTATTGCAAAACCACCTGGTTTTGCAAGGGGGGTCACTTAGGTTTTTGGCCCGGTGCTCGGCGGCCATCTAGGGAAACCTACCAAACCCAGACATTTCTGAAAACTAGACACCCGGCGGCTTCCAGGGAGGTATGGCTTGCGTGGATCCCCCAAAGTTTCCTTACCCATAATCCCCTGCAAACCTCAATTTTAGCTGAAAAAATCACTTTTTTCACACATTTTGGGGTGGGAAAGTAGTGGCATCACCGGGCTCACACAAATTTACCACCACCCAGCGTTCCCCCAGGTCTCCCGGTAAAAATGGTGCCTCACTTGTGTGGGAGGCCCAAGTACCAGCGGCAGGCAGGGGCCCAAAACATAGTGAGGCGACATCAAAATGGCCTATTGCAAAACCACCTGGTTTTGCAAGGGGTGTCACTTTGGTTTTTGGCCCGGTGCTCGGCGGCCATCGAGGGAAACCTACCAAACCCAGACATTTCTGAAAACTAGACACCCGGCGGCTTCCAGGGAGGTATGGCTTGCGTGGATCCCCCAAAGTTTCCTTACCCAGAATCCCCTGCAAACCTCAATTTTAGCTGAAAAAATCACTTTTTTCACACATTTTGGGGTGGGATAGTAGTGGCATCACCGGGCTCACACAAATTTACCACCACCCAGCGTTCCCCCAGGTCTCCCGGTAAAAATGGTGCCTCACTTGTGTGGGAGGCCCAAGTACCCGCGGCAGGCAAGGGCCCAAAACGTAGTGAGGCGACATCAAAATGGCCTATCGCAAAACCACCTGGTTTTGCAAGGGGTGTCACTTTGGTTTTTGGCCCGGTGCTCGACGGCCATCTAGGGAAACCTACCAAACCCAGACATTTCTGAAAACTAGACACCCGGCGGCTTCCAGGGAGGTATGGCTTGCGTGGATACCCCAACGTTTCCTTACCCAGAATCCCCTGCAAACCTCAATTTTAGCTGAAAAAATCACTTTTTTCACACATTTTGGGGTGGGAAAGTAGTGGCATCACCGGGCTCACACAAATTTACCACCACCCAGCGTTCCCCCAGGTCTCCCGGTAAAAATGGTGCCTCACTTGTGTGGGAGGCCCAAGTACCCGCGGCAGGCAAGGGCCCAAAACGTAGTGAGGCGACATCAAAATGGCCTATCGCAAAACCACCTGGTTTTGCAAGGGGTGTCACTTTGGTTTTTGGCCCGGTGCTCGGCGGCCATCTAGGGAAACCTACCAAACCCAGACATTTCTGAAAACTAGACACCCGGCGGCTTCCAGGGAGGTATGGCTTGCGTGGATCCCCCAACGTTTCCTTACCCATAATCCCCTGCAAACCTCAATTTTAGCTGAAAAAATCACTTTTTTTCACACATTTTGGGGTGGGAAAGTAGTGGCATCACCGGGCTCACACAAATTTACCACCACCCAGCGTTCCCCCAGGTCTCCCGGTAAAAATGGTGCCTCACTTGTGTGGGAGGCCCAAGTACCCGCGGCAGGCAAGGGCCCAAAACGTAGTGAGGCGACATCAAAATGGCCTATCGCAAAACCACCTGGTTTTGCAAGGGGTGTCACTTTGGTTTTTGGCCCGGTGCTCGGCGGCCATCTAGGGAAACCTACCAAACCCAGACATTTCTGAAAACTAGACACCCGGCGGCTTCCAGGGAGGTATGGCTTGCGTGGATCCCCCAACGTTTCCTTACCCAGAATCCCCTGCAAACCTCAATTTTAGCTGAAAAAATCACTTTTTTTCACACATTTTGGGGTGGGAAAGTAGTGGCATCACCGGGCTCACACAAATTTACCACTACCCAGCGTTCCCCCAGGTCTCCCGGTAAAAATGGTGCCTCACTTGTGTGGGAGGCCCAAGTACCCGCGGCAGGCAAGGGCCCAAAACGTAGTGAGGCGACATCAAAATGGCCTATCGCAAAACCACCTGGTTTTGCAAGGGGTGTCACTTTGGTTTTTGGCCCGGTGCTCGGCGGCCATCTAGGGAAACCTACCAAACCCAGACATTTCTGAAAACTAGACACCCGGCAGCTTCCAGGGAGGTATGGCTTGCGTGGATCCCCCAACGTTTCCTTACCCAGAATCCCCTGCAAACCTCAATTTTAGCTGAAAAAATCACTTTTTTCACACAGTTTGGGGTGGGAAAGTAGTGGCATCACTGGGCTCACACAAATTTACCACCACTCAGCATTCCCCCAGGTCTCCCGGTAAAAATGGTGCCTCACTTGTGTGGGAGGCCCAAGTACCCGCGGCAGGCAAGGGCCCAAAACGTAGTGAGGCGACATCAAAATGGCCTATCGCAAAACCACCTGGTTTTGCAAGGGGTGTCACTTTGGTTTTTGGCCCGGTGCTCGGCGGCCATCTAGGGAAACCTACCAAACCCAGACATTTCTGAAAACTAGACACCCGGCGGCTTCCAGGGAGGTATGGCTTGCGTGGATCCCCCAACGTTTCCTTACCCAGAATCCCCTGCAAACCTCAATTTTAGCTGAAAAAAATCACTTTTTTCACACATTTTGGGGTGGGAAAGTAGTGGCATCACCGGGCTCACACAAATTTACCACCACCCAGCTTTCCCGCAGGTCTCCCGGTAAAAATGGTGCCTCACTTGTGTGGGAGGCCCAAGTACCCGCGGCAGGCAAGGGCCCGAAACGTGGTGAGGCGACATTTGGGATAGGCAATGTTGATGTCGCCTCACTACGTTTTGGGCCCTTGCCTGCCGCGGGTACTTAGGCCTCCCACACAAGTGAGGCACCATTTTTACCGGGAGACCTGGGGGAACGCTGGGTGGTGGTAAATTCGTGTGAGCCTGGTGATGCCACAACTTTCCCACCCCAAAATGTTTGAAAAAAGTGATTTTTTCAGCTAAAATTGAGGTTTGCAGGGGATTCTGGGTAAGGAAACGTTGGGGGATCCACGCAAGCCATACCTCCCTGGAAGCCGCCTGGTGTCTAGTTTTCAGAAATGTCTGGGTTTGGTAGGTTTCCCTAGATGGCCGCCGAGCACCGGGCCAAAAACCAAAGTGACCCCCCTTGCAAAACCAGGTGGTTTTGCGATAGGCCATTTTGATATCGCCTCACTATGTTTTGGGCCCTTGCCTGCCGCGGGTACTTAGGCCTCCCACACAAGTGAGGCACCATTTTTACCGGGAGACCTGGGGGAACGCTGGGTGGTGGTAAATTCGTGTGAGCCTGGTGATGCCACAACTTTCCCACCCCAAAATGTGTGAAAAAAGTGATTTTTTCAGCTAAAATTGAGGTTTGCAGGGGATTCTGGGTAAGGAAACGTGGGGGGATCCATGTAAGCCATACCTCCCTGGAAGCCGCCGGGTGTCTAGTTTTCAGAAATGTCTGGGTTTGGTAGGTTTCCCAAGATGGCCGCCGAGCACCGGGCCAAAAACCAAAGTGACCCCCCTTGCAAAACCAGGTGGTTTTGCGATAGGCCATTTTGATGTCGCCTCACTACGTTTTGGGCCCTTGCCTGCCGCGGGTACTTGGGCCTCCCACACAAGTGAGGCACCATTTTTACCGGGAGACCTGGGGAAACGCTGGGTGGTGGTAAATTTGTGTGAGCCTGGTGATGCCACTACTTTCCCACCCCAAAATGTGTGAAAAAAGTGATTTTTTCAGCAAAAATTGAGGTTTGCTGGAGATTCTGGGTAAGGAAACGTTGGGGGATCCACGCAAGCCATACCTCCCTGGAAGCCGCCGGGTGTCTAGTTTTTAGAAATGCCTGGGTTTGGTAGGTTTCCCTAGATGGCCGCCGAGCACCGGGCCAACAACCTAAGTGACCCCCCTTGCAAAACCAGGTGGTTTTGCGATAGGCCATTTTGATGTCGCATCACTGCGTTTTGGGCCCTTGCCTGCCGCGGGTACTTGGGCCTCCCACACAAGTGAGGCACCATTTTTACCAGGAGACCTGGGGAATCGCTGGGTGGTGGTAAATTTGTGTGAGCCCGGTGATGCCACAACTTTCCCACCCCAAAATGTGTGAAAAAAGTGATTTTTTCAGCTAAAATTGAGGTTTGCAGGGGATTCTGGGTAAGGAAACGTGGGGGGATCCACGCAAGCCATACCTCCCTGGAAGCCGCCGGGTGTCTAGTTTTCAGAAATGTCTGGGTTTGGTAGGTTTCCCTAGATGGCCGCCGAGCACCGGGCCAACAACCTAAGTGAACCCCCTTGCAAAACCAGGTGGTTTTGCGATAGGCCATTTTGATGTCGCATCACTGCGTTTTGGGCCCTTGCCTGCCGCGGGTACTTGGGCCTCCCACACAAGTGAGGCACCATTTTTACCGGGAGACCTGGGGGAACGCTGGGTGGTGGTAAATTTGTGTGAGCCCGGTGATGCCACATGTTTCCCACCCCAAAATGTGTGAAAAAAGTGATTTTTTCAGCTAAAATTGAGGTTTGCAGGGGATTCTGGGTAAGGAAACGTTGGGGGAGCCACGCAAGCCATACTTGCTTGGAAGCCGCCGGGTGTCTAGTTTTCAGAAATGTGTGGGTTTGGTAGGTTTCCCTAGATGGCCGCCGAGCACCGGGCCAAAAACCAAAGTGACCCCCCTTGCAAAACCAGATTAACTATTGTTCCTACAGCGTGAGAATTTTGGAATAATATTGCAAAGAAAATGTGGCAGACATTTTGAGGTTTGCAGGACATTGGGGATAAAAAATGTTTTTGAATTCACAAGAGAGACATCACCATGAACTCCCTTGGGTTTTCGACAATATCTACAGTTGGTGGGTTATTCTTGCATGGAAAGTGTACCTTGGCAGAGAAACTAAAGACAAAGATTCCTGCACAACCATCTATTCCTCAAACACACACACATACTGGTTGGATTTGGCACGAGGGCGAGTCATGGTTCAGTGTATTAAATTTTATTAACAAGAGATTTCACAAAAATGAAATGCACTGTCAATAATTAAATTCACTAAAAAACAAACCAATGACTCGCAGCTCGTGAGCTGTAAAGCCACGTCAATGCACCAACCACTTTACAGGCCATTCACACACCTTTCATACGTGATACAAACAATACCATTCGCACCACCAGGCACAAAAGCAACACATTACAAAATTCACCAAAAAGGGACAAGGTACACCCTGCTTCAGCAAGACAAATATTACTGCAGAACCATCTAATCTGCAAGCACACACACATACTGGTTGGATTTGGCACGAGGGTGAGTGATGGTTCAGTAGATACAATTGTATTAGCAAGTGATTTCACATAAATGAAATGCACTGGTAATAATTGAAAGGGCGAAAAACTGAACCATTGACTCACAGCTCGTGAGCTGTAAAGCCACGACAAGGCACCAACCTCTTTACAGGCCATTCATACACCTTTCATGCGTGTGAAACAAACAAAACCATTCACACCACCAGCCGCGGGCCCATCACATAACAAAACTCACACCAGCACACAGCGCCATTCAAGGGCCCATCACTTTCACATGCCCACAATCCAGACACAGCAACTACATAGGCTGATGGATTGCGTGAAGTGGCACTCAGCTAGCAGTGTGTGTAGTGACCAGCAGAAAGTCACTACTCACACATAGCCAGCCGAGCACCAGTCCACACACACCGCTAGCCAAACACCAGTCCACGCACACCGCTAGCCAAGCGCCAGTCCAGGCACACCACCAGCCAATCACCAGTCCAGGCACACCGCCAGCCAATCGCCAGTCCAGGCACACCGCCAGCCAATCGCCAATCCACGCACACCGCCAGCCAAGCTCCAGTCCACGGACACCACCAGCCAAGCATCAGTCCGCACACACCACAGTCCGCACACACCACTAGTCCACGCACACCGCCAGCCAAGTACCAGTCCACGCACACCGCCAGCCAAGCACCATTCCACGCACACCGCCAGCCAAGCTCCCGTCCACGCACACCACCAGCCAAGCTCCAGTCCACGGACACCACCAGCCAAGCACCAGTCCACACACAGCACCAGTCCACGCACACCGCCAGCCAAGTACCAGTCCACGCACACCGCCAGCCAAGCACCATTCCACGCACACTGCCAGCCAAGCTCCAGTCCACGCACACCACCAGCCACACACCAGTCCACGCAGACCGCCAGTCCATGCACACCGCCAGACAACACGCACAACGCCAGCCAAGCACCATTCCACGCACACCACCAACCAAGTGCCAGTCCACACACACCAACAGCCAAGCGCAAGCCTACACACACCGCCATCACATTTAGGATTTTTTTAGAAAAAAATTAAAACAAAAACAAATTGCAAATAGATACAAATCTTCTAACTGAAAATCAGCAACTAAATACATTGCACTAACACCAACCTTGAAACAGAATCAAATTATCCAAAGAATACAGACCAGGCAGTTCACTTTACCACTCATGAATGCTCCCAAAAATTCTTTCGCGTGTGGTACGCTCTAAAACAAGCAGAGAGACACAGTGCAGGATGAGAAGGACAGTCGGGGCAGTACATACAACTCTCCTTCCGCAAACCTCTTCGCCAACAGACTCTACATCTCCTACTGGGAAAATCTTTTGCGGGTGTGGGAGGAATGTGATCTGGAAAGTGGCGTTCTTTCAATCTAGCAACATCCTCCACCACTCCAACTCTAGGAACACTTGCCTGTTCCACTACAACAAGGCTGCCTATTACAGACTCCTGAAACTTAGCAAAAGTCATCTTTGACTCAGGGCAAGAATCCTGGAACACAACAAAAGCATTAAACATTGCCAAGTGGAAAAGATGGATAGCCAACTTCTTGTACCAAATGTAAGCCTTACGAAGAGCAGTGTAAGGTTCCAACCTCTGATCTACTCTGTCAACACCACCCATGTGCCTATTATAGTCTAAAATGCACACAGGTTTGCGCGCTTCAGCGACCTGACCCCAAACAGTCACAGGTGCAGTGCTTTCATCATGGATGGAAGTCAGCATGTAGACATCTCTCCTGTCTGTAAACTTCACAGCAAGAAGCTCCTGGCAACGCAACGCACTGCACTGTCCCCGCACAAGCTTTTGACAAACAAGTTCTTTCAGGAAACCTTTACGGTTATAGCGGATTGTGCCACAAGCAAGAGTGTCCACTTTGGCCAATTCCCTAAACAACCGCACACCAGTGTAGAAGTTATCTACATATAAATGGTGGCCTTTGTTAAAAAATCCTCTACCAAGTTCCCAAACAATTTTCTCAGTCACTCCAAAAGTGGACGGACAACCAGGGGGGTTAATCCTAGATTCCTTACCGGTGTACACCCTGAAATTAGAGACATATCCAGTCCTACTGTCACACAGCATATACAGCTTTATTCCATAGCGTGCCCTCTTACTAGGAATGTATTGCCTAAAAACCAAGCGGCCCTTGAACAACACCAAAGACTCATCCACTGCAATTTCTTTCCCAGGGGCATAAATCTCAGAAAATCGATCAACAAAGTGATCAAGGACAGGCCTAATCTTAAAAAGACGGTCACAGTCAGGGTGATCTCGTGGCAACGCTAAACCATTATCAACAAAATGCATCATCCGAAGCAGAAGCAAATACCTGTCACGAGTCATGACTGCCGGAAAAGTAGACGTTGCCATCAAGGGACTGCTAGACCAATATGAAGACATTGATGGCTTCCTTAGCAAGCCCATCAAAAAAGTTAAACCCAAGAACTTCTTCATCTCTTCAACATTTGTGGGAGTCCACCGGGTAGCTCTAGAGTGTGGCTTAAGACTGGCACTGTTGTCCCTCAAAAACTGTTCGGCATACAAATTAGTCTGCTCAACAATCTCTGCCAAAAACACATCGTCCATAAACAACTGAAAAATATTTACCAGCAAAAAGTTTTCAGTATTCACTCTAGACCCTGGAACACCAGTAAACTCTGGCAATGCCGGCTGCACCATGCCAGGGGCAACCCAGAGGTCATCACTTTCAAAGGGAAGCCTTGCAGCCCCAGCCTGCAGCCCAGATGCCTCTTGCCGCACTACACCAACGGGAAGCCTTGCAGCCGCAGGCTGCAGCCCAGAAGCCTCTTGCCGCACTACACCAACGGGAAGCCTTGCAGTCCCAGGCTGCAGCCCAGATGCCTCTTGCCGCACTATCGGCACATCAGTCTCCTCCTCTAACACAGGCACTTCATCCGCACTAAGAGTATCTTCATCATCCGATGACTCCATACGGAGAGACAACTCACTGCCAGAATCGTCCCCTGCCTCCTCTCCCTCAGATGCAGAGTCAGTCTCTGAACCAATATCAGAGGAAGACTCAAACAGCAAACCAACAACCTGCTGAGCAGTAATCCTGCGGCTAGCCATTATACTTACTAAGATAGAAGACTGCACAAACAAGTCAACAACAACCAACAATGTGCAAACCAAGTAAAGAAATGTGGACCTTTATCACAAAGATCAATGTACTCAAAAACTATACAATCCAATTACAAGAGACAGCTGCACTCACCAGAAACAAACTCTGCAGTGACACAGCAAAAACCAACGATATCAAACTAGAAAGAAGAAAAAAAAACAAATTACTCACAAGACAACAAAATACACATCGAGCACCAATGCAAAAAGTTTTTGACACTCAAAAAACAAACATACTGCTATTATTACACCATTTGCAAAAAAAATTCATGCAGAGAAATCAAACACATTTACATTGTACAAAAAAGAGTCTCTTACCAAACTACACAAACAGCAGAATCGCCAGAAACAACACGGCAAACTGAAAAGAGCCAAAGCCTTCACCTAGAACAAAAAAGTAAAAAAAAAAACATTACTATTGCAATTCACAAAAAATAAAACAATAAACATTACAACATGCTATGTTACTACCCAAATGGTCAATCGGGTTATGTTCCAGGTGGGGCAGAAAACAGCAGGAAAAAAAAAGGCTACTCTGTCCCGGGGCGGGTGGGCCAAATACATATTATAAAAATTGCCCCCTGGAAGCGACACTTGCCAAAGGGGTCACTACCATTTTTATTTACACTAATTCCCTGGTGTCTAGTGGGCTTTTCTGCCCCCCCCCCCCCCTGGGGCCAGACACGGAGCGAAAGTGGACCGATCTGCCCCCAGGGGGGGGGGGCAGAAAAGTCTGTGCAAAAATTATTCCCCAAGGGAAGCGACCCTTGCCCAAGGGGTCGCTTCCCATATCACTATAATGACATCCCTGGTGTCTAGTGGGCTTTTCTGCCCCCCCCTGGGGGCAGAAACAGACCGAAAGTGGACCGATCTGGGGGCAGAAAAGTCTGTGCAATAATTATCCCCCAGGGAAGCGACCCTTGTCCAAGGGGTCGCTTCCCAAAACAATATTACAAAATTCCCTGGTGTCTAGTGGGCTTTTCTGCCCCCCCTGGGGGCAGAAACGGACCGAAAGTGGACCGATCTGCCCCCAGGGGGGGCAGAAAAGTCTGTCCACAAATTCTCCCCCAGGAAGCGACCCTTGCCCAAGGGGTCGCTTCCAAAATGGCCAAAAACGACATCGCTGGGGTCTAGTGGGGGCATTCCTGTCCCACGATCGCGACGCTGTGCGCGATCGTGGGACAGGAATGCCCAGCATTGAGACATCAGGGGAGAGGAAATACTCTTTCCTCTCCCCCGATGCCTCAAGGCCCTGGAATTCCGCCCCCCCCCGCCACACTGCAATGAAATACTCACCCTCCCCGTTGGACGCGCTGGAAGAAATGAATTCCAGCGCGTCCAACGCTTCCTGATGACGCCGGCGCGCGCTGTGCGCGCTGACGTCATCAGGAAGCGTGGGGGGGCTCGGGGGTGGCAGCGGAAACTCTTCCGCTGCCATCCCCCTCTGTGGGGGCACGATCGATGCCCCAGGGGGGGAGCGCCAGCGCTTCCCCCAGGGGCTGTGCTCATGACGGAGCGGTTCCGTCATGAGCACAGCTCAACCGATGCTCATGACGGAACCGCGCCGTCATGAGCATCGAAGGGGTTAAGTGTATGTACTGGGCACTGGTCATTACGCATTCCTCAGCTTCATGATGGCTTCACTGAAATCTATGGTGTTTGGTATCAAACCACTTGTCTTAATAAACCCCTACTGATGCCAGAAGTGAATTTATTAAGATATGTACCTAGAGGCCACCTTAGAGGTGCCCCCTGAAAAACCGATAAGCCTCTTAGTGTGCTGAATTGAACCAGAATGTGGCAGGGCCTTTGCGCAAACTTTTCTACTATTCCCCCACCGTCAAATGCAAAAAAATCTAATTTGGTGCTCCAAGGAAGAGGGCTGCCACTATTGCCCACAAATATGGACTAGAGACATCTTGTCCTAAACAGTCAACAAATTATCCTGAGCACCAATTAGTGTACGATGAAAGTATATCCAGTTCTTCTTGTTTTCAATGTTGTTTATTTTCAACGAGATTTCTTCAGAAACCACAGTCCCTCGTCTTCAGAAACCACAAAATGTTCTTCATGTAGCCACAGCCAACATGTGTTTCGTCAGAGTTGATGTGTATACATCACTGACTTCATCAGGGCTTTAAAACAAAATCGCTAGGTCCAAGCGTCAAAATATTATCTTCTCAGTTCATCTCTGTCTTCGCATCCAAAACCGTAGGAGTTCAAATATCTGCTATTTCACCTGTAAGCTGAAGAATCCCGGACGGGGTGGTGCTGACTGTCTGGTATCTCCAGCCTGCCACCACAGACATGTTTTTGCCCCCGTGCTATTGAGAGCCTGCACTCTCTGAGGCCAGAAACAATGCCCGCACTGGAGGAAGGTGTTCACGCCTCCTCCAGCATGATGGCTAGTGAATCGACATATGAAGGCCAGAGGCTTCCAAGCTTCTGCTGCCTTTTATATGCAACCGCGGCTTCACCCAGACCTGGGAGATGCCGCCCCCGTGCCCGAGGCCCATTTGGCACCAAGACAGGTTAGAAATTAGCAATGCAAGGAAGCGTGGTGCACTACAAGGCCAGTCACACCCCTAAGGTGGGTTGCCTGATGTGCTCCACAAAAGAAGTGTTCCACCATTTTGATTTTGGTGGAATTATGACTTCTTCAACAGGGTTATGCCCACTCCCCACAGGAAGTGGTAATATGGGAGGTGTAGTGACCCCAAGGGTAAGTAGTGCATTGGCTACTACCCTTCACTTCACTTAACGCCCTTGAACTCAGTATTTAGGTGGCCCCCTGCTGCCAGGAACTCAGCTTCCTCTGACACGAGAAGAAGAAGGACGAAGAAGAGCTGAAGAAGTGAGAACTGCAGACTACGGGTCGACTTTGGCGCCAAACCCTGCCTACCTGCCTACTCCTGCCCAACCAATCATGACAACCTGAATCATCCTGCAGCTGTGCATCCTCCAAAAGCCTCAGATGGCCTCCAGCACTTTGCCAGGCTATCACAATCTCCCTTGAAGTTAAGAAGCCACTTCCCTGCAACCTGCAGGTGCCAGCTGCAACATCCAGTTCACTGTTGACCACCGGGTCCACCGACACAGTAGCCACCCAGGAGGAGGTCACCATGCTCCAAGAGGCAAGACCCATCTCTCCACCAAGTGATAGGATGCCAGAACCTATTGGAGCCACCCTGCATACCTAGGGTGCTGGACCCGTTGCAGCAACCAAAGCTTGTTTGAGTCCATTCCGGACTCCGATGCTTCAAAGACTGACAAACCAACAAGGGACATCAGCATCGCAGAGGTCAGCAACAAGAGTGGCCCAGCTCCCCTGTTTTGTCCCCCTTTGCAGGTCTAACCGAAACCATGCGTGCCGTTGACGCACGGGCACCAGTCGACCAAAACCCTCTGCACTCGAGCCCCGCCCACCTGGGTCCAATACAACTGACTGGGCTCCCCTACTCCCAGGCCCCCTGATGGGAGCTCCCGGACATGTCCTCAAGTTCCCCTCTGCAGGTGGTTTCTAGGTGCCCCCGTCTTTGCCTATGGGGTAGTCTGCAAGGCTACCAGCCCATCCAGCACCTCTAGAACTGCTGGGGGTACTTTGAACCTTGGCCCCCTAGCACCTTAAGACCCCCGGGATACAATTGCAAATATCTGTATGTGGTATATGTTTATTTCTCCATAGGAAAAGCATTACCACCTAAAACGCATTTGTGTGATATTTTTACTTACTTGTAAAAATTGATGTCTCGAAAAGTACTTATCCAATTATAAAGCTCTTGGTATTAAAATATATATATGAAAATACTTTTTTTTCTATTCTAAAATTGGTCTTGAGTTTTTTCTTGAGTGTGTGTCTCATTTATTGACACTGTGTGTTCAACAAATGCCTAACACTACCCACTGATAAGCCTAAACTGCTCGCCCACACTACCACAAAAGAGAGCATTTGGGATTAATAATTTAAGCCCTGCAAACCAATAAGGGTCGTCTGAACTTTCAACATAGTCTTTCTCTTCTCAGCACACTATCAAAAAAGCCAGCTTCCTACATTGGTGGATCAGCGGTGGGGTACAAGACTTTGAATTTACTGATAACATTTGGTCAATAGATGATTCCAAGAAGAAAACCCCCAACTGACTTACGTCAAAAATTATTTTTAAAATGTGTTCACGTTTGGATCTTACCAAATATTTCTAATTTGAACTATTAGGGCCTTGTGTTAAGTCTCCAAGGCCTTGGTATTAAATATTATAAAATGTACTAGTTAGTTAGGCTTTAAAAGTCTGTTTTAGAATTTTTTCAATCTTCTAAAAAGGTCCCTACTTAACTAGAAATGATCGCACTATAGTTCAAAAACTCAACCTGACCCCTTATGTGCAGCTTAAAACCCAGCATTAAGGCTCCTCTGTAAAAACTATAACATTAAAACTGGCTCATATCCTACCATGGTCAAGCTTCAGGAGCTCTTGGCAGATTTAGCCACTGCAACATAAGATGCTTACCATTCTGAAGTGTAGGATGAGGGCAGTAATCATGAGGATGATCCTCCTCACTTAACGTTATAGGGTGATTCTGCGCCTACACACATCTACTTAAAAGTTGTACTTGGAGTACCTTCCTCTACTGAGGGTAGGCCAGGCAACTCACGGTCCAGAAAAGGGCTAGAGGAGGAAGATTTTACTCTTGAGAGACTAGACAGAAGAGCAGCACTTGAGGCCACAATACTGGCCATAGAACACAAAAGGGCTGAGATGGGCCTAGAACCCATCAATGAATGAATGAATGAAATAATTTTGTAAAGCACGCAATACCCGAAGGTGTCTAAGCGCTAGCCAGATCAAGGACGGAACAGGGACGCAGTTAAAAAAAAAGTCAGCGAACACTTGCTGTAAGCCGGCGGAATCAGCCAGGTCTTTAGCTGGTTTCTGAACAGCTGCAGGCTGTCGGGATCGGAGGACCAGATGGTGGGAGTTTCATAACTTTTCCCCCTGGAATGTCAGTGTTCTACCGCCCCATTTTGGTCGATTAATTCTGGGAATCTGAACCTTGTGCTCCGTGCTAGATCTAAGCTTTCTACTGGGTGTATACTATGTAAATAGCTCCTGAAAATAGAGAGGGCCAGTACCGGGAAGCGCCTTGTGCATTAAGCACAATGTTTTAAAAGCAATTCTCCTCTCTACTGGTAGCCAGTGAAGGCCATGTAGTAGACGCAACACCGGTTTCAACTTGGGGATGTTCAAGAGTGTTCTGGCCACTACATTTTTAAGAGACTGCAATTTTTTTATCAGGTATTTCGAGGTACCGAGATAAAGTGCATTGCTGAAGTCTAGCTTCGACCCAGTGAGGGCCAACATTACAGTCTTCTGGAGATCTGTTGGAATAAAAGGGAGGATTTTTTTTTAGAATCCGTAACAAAAAGTAGCCCCCGTAGGTTACTGAATTATTCTGAGCATTGAAGCATAGATTGGTGTCAAAGATGACTCCCAGATTTTTGGGTTCAGAACTGGCTTAGGTAGTTCCCCCAACTCCTGGGGTCACCAAGATGCATTCCAGAAGGAGGTTTCATTCCCAAAAAGCAGTACCTCCATTTCCCCCGAGTTTAATGTAAGACAATACTGCCACTGCGGTCATACAGCTGCAGAAATTGTTGGCATCATTTTCAACCTGAGATGATACCGACACCACAATCTGTGTGTCGTCAGCGTAAGAGAGCACGGACAAACCCAAACTCATTATAAGCTTTACCAGAGGGGTAACATACACATTGAAAAGTGTAGGATTGAGCGCTGAGCCCTGTGGCACCCCACATGGGAGGGAGAAGGGACGGGATTTTACCTCTCCCATCTCAACCCACTATTGCCTGTTTTCAAGAAAAGAGCTCAGCAGCGATAGTGCCGTGCACCTAAAACCCAACGAGTGCAGGTGTTTCCTAAGGAGCACATGGTGGACCGTATCAAAGACAGCAGAGAGATCAAGTAAGATTAGTGCCGCTCTGCTGCCTTTGTCCACCCTCCCTCTAATTTCCTCTGATGCGGCCACCAGTGCAGACTCAGTGCAGTGGTTAGCTCTGAAACCATGCTGTGCCGGATCCAGCAGTTGATGGGCATCCAAAAAGGTCAACATTTCTGCGTAAATAGCCTTCTCTAAGACCTTAGCCGGGAACGGGAGTCGAGAGATAGGTCTATAACTGTCCACCGACTTAGGGTCCAGAGAGTGGCAGCAACGTAAATAGGGAGAAGGAGGAATCATATTTTGATACCAAAATCCCCAAAGGGATTGTCCCTATATATATTGAGTATGATGACAATACCAAATGTTTTATTGCCTTTGAAAGGGCATGTAAAATGAGGCGGTTACACCAGAGACACTGGGGCTCTCTACTCTGGGAGTTGTTCTCAGGAAAGTGCAGGGATAGAATCCTGATGCTGCATGAGGTAGATGCTAAGTCTTATGACCTCATGAGGGATACCCTGATTGAGGGCTTTGGACTCACCAATGGGGAATACAGGATTAAGTTCAGGGATACTCACAAAACCTTGAGTCAATCTTGGGTTGATTTTCAAGACTTTTCAGTCAAAACACTAGGTGGTTGGTTAAAAAGGAGTAAGGTGCATGACTATGATTGGCTGTAGGAAAGTAGGATCTGCTTTCATGGTCACCCCCACTTTTTACCTGGTGTCAGTATGTTTTGACTTAGTCTGCTGGGTTCCTGCGAATCAGGACCCCAGTATCTGTGCTTTCTGCCCTGAATTGGCTTTGGTAAGTACTTTGGTACCTCCACAATTGGCTTCTGGTATACCCTTATAAGTTCTTAGTATATGGTACAGCGGTACCCAGATCATAGGTACACCAGGGGTCCCCCATGGGATCCAGCATGTATTGTACCACCCATGAGAGGCCACTTAAACTGTAACTACAGGCATGCCACTGCAGCATGTGTGAGTTACTGTTTGCACCTCTCATGATAGCCATAAGTTTCTTTATATCTGAGGTCACTGTATGTAAAACCTATCAGTCACCCCTATGACAGGCTCTTCAGTCATGAGGGCAGGGTGCTTGGTTACAAGTAAAAGGGTGCCACTGCGTGCGCAGGACATCCCTACAAACCCCGGAAGTGATTCTCCAGGCTTTGTAAGTGTGGCCAGCCATTTTTAGATAAATAGTGGACATCAGTCATTACAAGATGTCTAACTATATCATAGCTGCACCGAACCTGGTCATGTTTGGTACCAAACATGTTGGAATTATACCCCAACACTGATTCCATGTACTGAGGGGGCTCCTTAGGAGACACCATTGTACTCCTGGTAACAGCTTTTCAGGATCTGCCAGCAAGCTAGTGCTACTGCCTACCACAGACACGATTCTGCCCTCCTACTGCTGAGCTGAGCTAGAGCAGGGAAGGGTAGAACAACAGGTTCCCTGTTACAGGGAGGTGTGACCACATCCCAGACAGGCTTTAGTGTATTGGGCTGGGGGCGCTTTCCTGCGACACCAGACTGCTTTGAAGGGCATATTTGGTGCCCACCTTGCATACTCTGATTTAGGCAAGTTCAGGAACCCTTGGTTCTAGCTCTGGTGCGAAACTGGACAAAAGAAAAGACAGGGGAGTATCCTCCCTCCTGTCAAGCCCCACCTCTGGGGAGGGGGGAAAGTCATTCCAACCCTTTCCCTAGGGTACTCAAAGGCTCCCCTGTGGGTGGGTCCTTCGATTAGTCATGGAACAAGACTCACCTATGATACCAAGACACTCTTCGACCATCTGGACACTTGGACTTCATTGAACTTTGCCTGGAACCGAGACTGCATCAAGGAAGACTCCTGCTGCTACTGGTCTCGCTGTTCTTGCAGTTTCCTGCCTTGTCTGTGCTTCAACCACGTTCTTCAGAAGACCTGTGGGCATCAAGGACATCCAAAGTCACCTCTCTTGGAGTGAAGGAGTCACTCTCCTGCATCTGCAGGCACTGCAGCAAAGCTGACCAGTCTGCTGCTCCTGACGTCTCATGGACTTTCAGAGGCCCAGCAACACAGGTGGTGGTTATGCAGCTTCCTATAGGCCTGACCTATCTTCTCAGCTATTTTTCAGACAGTATTCCTCGTCAGGGCTGCTGGGACCAAACCTCTGTGCAGTGCCTCAACTTGCAGTTGCCAAGGCTTGTTGGCTCTGCACTCCAGAGATGTTCGGGCTACAAGCAGCTCCAGCCTCCAGCACTTCATCTTTCGAAAGTCAGCATCCTCAGTGCATCCGCTGCACCGTGGGCCTCCATCTTTGGTGAGCTGACAGAGGTCCTTTTGTGACTCCTGTGCCTCCAGCCTGTGTGTCCTCCTCATAGTCTTCTCTTGCTTCATTGGGCTCCCCTGCTTGCTGAGGGCCTGCTCTGACTCTTCTTTACTTTGTGAGTCCCTTCCACCTTGCTGGTCTTTACGGTGTCACTCACACTGGACAGTCTCTTCAGAATTGACTCCATAAGGCCACTATGGAATATTTTCACTTAAACACTCCCCAAGACACCAATCCTTCCACTACCTGGGATACCTTTTAAGCGGTTATTAGAGGGAAATGTTTCTCATTGATGACCACCCTGTCACAACAGAAGGCCTGAGATCAGTTAGCGCTTGACTCTAAAACGCCAGTCAGGGGAGCAGGCCCAGAAAGATCCCGCCTTTGTGCCCTTACAAAGGAGAGTCACGGCCTTACGGGGAAAGCTTGATACCATATGCACTAATAGGGTGGAACTAACCTTACTGAGCCTTAAAAAACACATATGATCAGGGGAACAAGAAAGGTTCACTTCTGGCAAGGTAGCTTCCTGTCAAACATGAAAAAGAATATGTTAGTAAGGTCCATTTGGACTCTGGAGAGAATGTCACTACAGAAGAGGGCAAGGACCAGGCCTTTCGAGATTTTTAAAAACAATTATACACCTCTGACTCCATTGACAAAAATGTGTAGCTAGCTTATTTAAAAGGGGAGGGATTTACCCGGGTGACCGTTGATCAAATGGGCTCTTGGAGATCCCCATTAGGGACGATGAAGTCAAAGAAGCCATTGACGAACTTAAAAATTCATAAATCACCTGAGCCAGATGGGTTTATGGCCCAGTTTTATGAGACCTTTAGCTCCGACCTGGTACCGCACTTGACTGCTCTATTTAATTTCATTGCTGAATCCCGCAAGGTGACACATACAATGGGTGAAGCATTGGTCTATATTATACTGAAACCCACGAAAGAACCCTGTTTTTGTGCATTTTATTGGCCTATTGCATTGCTCAATCTAGATGACAAACTATATACTAAAATATTGGCCAATAAGCTAGAAGACATCATGCCACTATTGACTGAACCATCCAGATGAATCCGAATTGACAGGTTCACGACAACCTGCGAGGGTGGTCCACCTGGTGAAGAAAGCTACTAATAAACGTATCCTGGATGTTTTATTAGCACTAGATGTCAAGAAAACCTTTGAACTGGTGGACTGGCCCTTCCTTTTCCACACACTGCAATGGTTTGGCTTTGGAGACCAATTTATAAGCGTGGTCTGAGATAACAATGCCCATCCAAGGTCACCCATGCTAGTGAAAGGGACTGCCTCTGTCCCTTTTTAGCCTAGAACATGGCGCGAGACAGGGATGTCCCTTATCTCCACTTTAATTTGCCCTCAGTGTTGAGCCTTCGCAGCCAGGGTAAAGGCAGCACCTTCCTTCCATGGCCTCTCCTTTAGCTCGAGAGACCATAACATTTCAATGTTTGCGGACGACGTAGTGCTGTCCCTCACATCCCCTCAGACTTCGCTGACGGCTCTCCAGGCGGAACTCGATACCTATGAGAAGGGAGGTGGTCGATTTTGTATAAAGCTCCATAAGTCCTTTCTACTTAACTTAGCAGTCTCCACGAGTGAGTTGGAGTTGATAGCGGGATCTACCTCCTTTCAATGGGCCATAAAAGAATTAACCTACTAGGGGATTATGATCACTCCAAAAGTGACAGACCTCTATAAAGCAAACTATCCCCCACTCATGAAACAGCTAAAAGCCTATCTCACATGTTGGGCCCCTCCTTTACTTATTGTGGCTTGGTCGCATTAGTGCCGTAACAACTCCTGTACCGAAACTCGAGCCCCTGGGCGTGGGGCCTGGTGGTGGACCCCTAGATAACGGCCCAGACGATCTACGGAGGGAGCGACGCTGATTCCTTCTGACGCCCAGCTCCGGGGAGTGGCTGGAGTCACTGTGGCGAGCGGACCTGGCCCATTGAGGATTGGCTTTGTGCCGGCGGCCGGACGCGTGCCTGATATCGGCCTGCAGGCCCCCGGGGACTGCTCGTCTGTTGCCCTTTGGCCCCCGCTGGGAGTAGCGTTGTGCCCTGCTAGGTGGTGAGACTCCCGGAGGCCCCTCGACATCGGCGGGAAGGTCCTGGGCCCCTGAGCGTGCACCTGGAAGAGATCGTCGGAAGCTGGGCTGGTGGCCCTCACAGGTACGGCGTCCATCTGCTGTTGAGCTAACAACCCTGCGAGGGAGCAGAGATACCCCCTCTGCCCAGTGGAGACCTGAGACCCTCATAGGCGTCACTTCAGCGTTAGTGGAGCTCCCCTCATTGGCCGTGGGGGTGAACTAGCTGGAGACAGTGAGACTCCTTCCTGGCAATGATTGCTCAGGGCGCAGCGCTTGATGGACCCAGACCCTCGGAGCTCGCAGATCTGGGGTGTGGATTGCTGACCCACATGCAGTGGTGCGGGGTCCGGCTATGCCAGGACTGGCTACCGACCTGCGCTGCCTGAATCCCGGATGGGGTCCATGCTCGGCCTTTCCATTGCTGGATGGTTCTGAGGGCCGGACTGTCTCATATATAAGGAATAGGAGGCTCCCTAGCTCTTAATCACTGGGTCTGGTGCAGGTCGCAGCCATTGCCGGAGCAATTGTGGGCCCTGTGGTCGCTTCGCTTGTCCATGGACCTGAGTGAGATGGGCCGGCGTTTGTGGTTGGTGTCTCCTGCTTGGGGAATATAGTCCCCTTTCCTGGAGGGAGACGTGGGGGCCACCCCCCCGGACTTGCAGGATCCCACGCCCTGATCGGCTTGCCCCCAAACACGCCAGCAATAATGGGCAGGAATAAGACACCGTCCGCATCTAGATCTGGGAGAACTGGGTCGCTTTCACTGCATTCTGAACACTCCTCGGGCCTCTCACAAGGCCCTGAGAGCGGGCCCATATCCAGCCCTCCGGAGGACAAATTGGATGTGATCCTAAAAGAAATGTGTGATTCCGTGATGGCGCTGGAGAACCGTCTAGGCACAATTTCTGTGGAGCTCAACCTCCTCAAGGCCGACCATGGAGAGTTGGCGGACAAGGTCAGATCTGCAGAGCAGACCCTCGAGGCCGTGACACCGCAGGTAGCGGCTCATGATGAACAACTTAGGCGGATGCACCAGTAGCTCGACCACCTCCAGACCCGGGCAGACGATGCAGAGGGCCGGGCGCGGCGAAATAATCTCCGAATAGTTGGTTTGCCGGAAGGAACGGAGGTCCCTAACCCGACTACCTATATCAAAAACTGGCTGAGAACTAGTGTGGCCCCGGCAGGCCTGTTGGCACAGTTTACAGTTGAGCGGGCCCATCGTGTACCTACACGTCGTCCAATTCCAGGCGCAAACCCTTGGCCAGTGTTGGCCAGAATCTTGAATTACAGGGACCAGGACCATTTGCTCCAGGTAGACCGGGACAATGGCCCACTGCAGATCCACAATGTACGTGTGTCTATTTTTCCTGACTAAACATTGGCTGTACAGTGATAGAGATCAGGGTATCTAAAATATGCCCACTACCACGGATAGAGTAATCACACAGTTACACGCACATACATTCATCATACGCTAGGGCCCATTTCACTAACACACGCTCAAATACTCTACCAGCAATAAACCTGTGGGAAGGAAACACCTAAACACCCTGCATCAATATCAGGTCGATCAGATCTGGTTTTGTGACTGTCCTAATCAATAACATAATCTACACAACATATACAATAATGATCAGAAATATAAACCCCGAGGAGGAGCCTAGCGCGCAACCAAGATGGCCGCGTAGGTGCGAGGCTCCCGAGGACCTCCGTGACCTCCTACATAAATCCTGAAAATATCCTGTCCTAGATGAGGGGACTGTGTTGGTGAGCCCGAGCTGAGGTGTCACCCGTTTTCCGCTTCCAAATTGGACCTCGGACACCGGCGGGAGCACCGATTGAGGTTTGCGGCCTTCTCCACGCCGGCCCCCCGGATTGGAGTTACGGGGCGATCCGGAGACAAAGTGATCAACAGCGGCGGGCAGGGCTGGGCGACTCGCGTACCCCGCACTTTCACTTTCGCTTTTGCACCCTCCTTGCTGTGCAGGCGAGGTTGGGTTGCGGGGCGGTGTGCCGTGGTGTGGCCTCGTTGGGGTGCCCTGCTGGCCCGCCGGCTGTGATCCGTCCTGCGGACCTGTGGTTGCCCCCCCCCGGAGCCCGTGAACTGGTTTGTCGGCCTTTTCCGAGGTGATTGGCACGATTTGGGGACTGAAACCATGTCCACAAAGCAAGATGGCGACCGGGCAAAGGTGAAATCGACCCGCCGTGGCGCAGCCCATCAGTCCAACAGCATGGACCGTTACACCCTCCAGAAGGGATCTCCCGAGGTGCCGCGTAGGTCCCCTGAGGACCCGACTGATGCTCCTGCGCTGCCCGCGGATCTGACCCTACGAGATGTCATGGGCGCTATCGCCGAGATGAAGGCCTCGGTGGACCAGCGCTTTGACACACTGGCGCAAAAGATTGACTCGGTCCACGTGGATGTTGGCCTGGTGAGGGCTGATTTATCCAAGACCAATGACCGGGTCGATTCTTTGGCCCACACCACCTCGGGCCTTACAGCGGACGTTGCGGCCCTCCAAAAGGAGGTGCGCCGGCTTGGCCAGGCGAGCGCCCTGATGGATCGTCGACTGGAGGATTCCGAGGGTCGGGCCCGGAGGAACAATGTCCGCATTGTCGGGGTGCCGGAGGGACGTGAGGAGGCGGCGGCGGACCTGTTTGTGGAGGACCTGATTCTCACCCATCTCCAGCCCCGGGGGCTGAGTAAATTCTTTGCGGTGGAACGTGCCCACAGGGTTCCCGGAGGAAGACCTAAGGCCGGAGCCCCTCCGAGGCCTCTCATTGCCCGGATTTTCAACTTTCGGGACAGAGACGCTATCCTTCAGGCTTCTAGGCAACAAGGACCGGTCAGACTTGACAATATGGACGTAAACTTCTATCCTGATTTCACCCCAGCGGTCCAGAAGCAGAGACTGAGCTTTCTCGGAGTCAAACGTCGTCTACGGGACTTGAACCTCAAGTATGCGATGCTTTTTCCAGCCAAGTTGCGGGTGGAGGTGGATGGCCGCACACACTTTTTTGATCGTCCCGAGGCGGCCGGGGACTGGTTGGACTCCTTGCCCGGGGATCGGGGCCGGGGGGGTGGGGGGGGCGCGGTTGGAGGGGAGGGCTCGCCGGATCAGGACTGAGGGATTAATAGTAGGCCTCGCTCTGGACAATATTGTCGTCTTTTTTGCCTGTTCGTTAAGTCTCCCTCCTGTGGAGGTGGTACGGGGTCTCTTGGGGGCTCTCCCTCCTCCTCTGGGGGACTAGTTAGTTTAATCATTCATGGGGCGACAGGCACACTGCACTTTGGGGGGGCTGTTTGGGCTCATGCAGGGGTGCAGGGAGGGGGGAGTTCTGTTGGGATGGGTGGGTTGGGGTGGGGTGTTGTTCGTTTTTACCGCAAGGCAAACCCTTTATTGTATTGGTGTTTTTAAGGTGCTCTCCGGGGGACGAATGATGGCTTCTGTATGTGATGGGGGGTAGGGACCTGACTTTATTGTCCTGGAACGTTAACGGACTGGGGGATAGGATTAAGCGAGGTGTGGTCCTGCAGTATTTGAAACGACTTTCGCCAGATGTGGTCTTTCTGCAGGAGACACACCTTATTGGTAATTCCTTTTGTGCCATGAATCGACGTGGCTATCGTTTGGTGGCCCACTCGGGCTTCACGTCGGGCTCACGGGGGGTGGGCATCATGGTGAAGAACTCGCTCCCGTTGGAAATAGACGAGGTGCGCCATGATGAGAGGGGACGCTACACTGTCTTAGTGGGGAGAATGGAGGGTAAAGTAGTGGTCTTTGTATCAGTGTATGTCCCACCGGGGCTACAGTCTACGACTTTTGCAGACTTAGGGCGCCTCCTCCTCGACCTTCCAGGGGGGCTTCTGGTGGTTGGGGGGGACTTCAATGCGGTGGTTTCTGGGACCGTGGATCGTCACCCCCCTAGGGACCTCCCCCGGGCGCAGGCGTGGCTGTCCGGCTTCTTAGATACACTGGGATTGGTGGACTGCTGGCGCTTAAAACATCCCACGCAGCTGCAGTACACTTTCCACTCGGGTGCCCATGGTAGCCTCTCACGGCTTGATTATGTCCTTGTCCCTGCGGCCTATGTTGGGAGGGTAGGAGAGGTGCGCCATTTGGCACGGGGTATTTCAGATCACTCCCCGCTCCTGTTGCACGTTGATGTCTTCCCGAGGGGGGAGGGCAGGGTAGCTCCAATCAATGCCTGGTATCTGCGCGACCACACTATTCGCGCTGATTTGATTAAATCCTTGCAGCGGTATTTCGATGAGAATGTGGGGTCCGTCCCTTCGGCTATCTCCCTGTGGGAAGCCTTCAAAACAGTTCTTAGAGGGGAGGCCCTCTCCTTTATTTCCCACGCCCGGAGGCGCGAGCAGGAGGAGGTGACCCGGGTGGAGGCCGAAATCGCTGACTTGGAGGGTGATCTAGAGGGTGGGGTGACGGACGCTGCACTACATGTCCTACAACTTAAGCAGGCGGCCTACAGGGCCCTCGTCACGGAGGCGGCCAGGGGCCTCTATAGAGAGCAGCAGGGGCGACTGTATGATGTGGGTGATAAGGCTGGTAAACTGCTTGCATGGTTGGATAAAAAGGAGAGAGCGAGTCGTGTGGTCCCGCTGATTGAGAGGATGGATGGTGTGCGTGTCACCGAGCCAGAAGATATTGTCTCTTGTTTCGCGGATTATTTCCGCGAGGTGTATTCCCCGGTTTCTCCCTGCTCGGAGGAGGATTCCCATGCCCTGCTTAGGGATATCGCGCTGCCTTCCCTTTCGGTGGAGGACAGGGTGTCGTTAGATGCCGCTCCTACCTCCGACGAAATTGCCCTCGCCATACGCTCGGTCGCATCCGGCAAGGCCATGGGCCCGAACGGCATTCCTATCAAGTTGTATAAGCTGCGACCGGATGTACTGGCACCCCACCTCCGTGCGATGTTCCTGGCGGCCCACTCGCTGGGCTCCCTCCCGCCGGACCAACGTCTGGCTACAATCATGGTGATCCACAAGGAAGGGAGACCTCGAGACCGGGTTACATCCTACCGGCCTATCTCGCTCTTGAATGCGGAGCCCAAAATCCTCGCCAAGGTGCTAGCCAACCGGCTGGTCGGCGTGGTGGGCGATTTAGTCCACCAAGACCAGTCCGGCTTTATTCCCCATCGCAACACGGCCCTTAATCTGCGGCGCTTGCACGGGGTGCTCGCGCGTGTCCCGTTTGTGCGGGAGCCGGCCATATTGGCGTCCTTAGACGCCACCATGGCGTTTGACACGCTCGAGTGGCCATATATCTGGGCTATGCTGGCGAAGTTTGGATTTGGCCCGGGGTTCAACAGCTGGGTCAAATTGTTGTATTCGGGCCCATTGGCGCAGGTGGTGGTGAATGGAAGAGTATCGGTCCCATTCGAGCTGGGACGGGGCACGCGACAGGGCTGTCCCTTGTCGCCGCTCCTGTTCGCGCTGGCCTTGGAACCCCTGGCGGAGTGGGTGCGGTGGCACCCTTCCATCCGTGGTCTCCGTTGGACCCCCGAGTATGAGGACCGCGTGTCCCTATACGCTGACGATATCCTTTTGTATCTAGCCTCCCCGCGTAAATCACTGATTGTCCTGGTTGATGTTTTGCGCTCATTCGGCCGCAACTCAGGCCTTGTCATCAACTGGGCTAAATCATGTGTGTATGTGCTTTCCGGGGAGGCTCCCGTCCTCCCGCGGGGCTGTCCGATCCAGATTGCCTCGCAGGGGTTTCGGTACCTGGGGGTTTACATTACTCTGGACCCGGAGGCCCGCTACGAGCGGAATTTGCTTCCCCCCCTCCAGCGCTTGAAGGAGGACGTTGCGCGCTGGCGGCGCCTGCCGCTTTCGCCGCTCGGCCGGGCGGCATTGTTTAAGATGATGTCGTTGCCACGCTTCCTGTACGCTCTCCAGAATACTATGGATTTAGTCCCGGCGCGCTACTTCCGTGAGGTGGAGAGTCTACAGCGCCGCCTGTTCTGGGACGGGAGGCCGCGTATTGCCCTTGCGAAGTTGACGCTCCCATGGTACGACGGGGGGATTGCCCTCCCGGATATTAAACGGTATTACTGGGCCTCCCAGCTAGCTGCAATTAATCATGGCCTTTACGGGCCCGCCTTAAACCCGGCATTTGAAATGGACAAGATGCTCCTGCCTGGTGGCGACTATAATCGAGCGCTCTACTCTGGCGCGCCCGGACCCCGCCTGACGGGACCTACGCGTGTCATGGTACGAGTATGGCACGCAGCTAACGCAGCTATGGGGTGGAAGGACCGTTTGACCCGGGCATCACCGTTGTACGCGTCTGAGAGATTGGGCTCCCTGTGGACCTCGAAGGGCTTCGAGAAGTGGGACACGATCGGCATCAGTAAAGTGGGGGACCTCTGGACGAGGGGGGGATTTAAAACATTCGAGACGCTGCAGGCGGAGTTTCAGCTGCAGGGCAGTGAATACTTTCGGTACTTGCAGGTCCGTCATGCGCTGGGCTCAGTCTTCCCAGACGTCGCCTCCATCCCGGAGTCTTCCCCCCTGGAGGATAGAGTGCTGGATGGCCACGTTCCGGACAGCACGATCTCCCTCATTTACAAAAAATTGATTAATGATCGCTCGGGCTTGCTGACTGGCCTCCGCGAGGCTTGGGTTGCCGACGGGCTGGAGTTGGACGACGAAGACTGGATTTCCGCGGTGGCCTCTCCGAAGGAGGTGGCCATACCGGCTCGCCTTCGCTTCGTCCAGCTTAAGATACTCCATCGGGTTTACATGACGGGGCCAAGGCTTCTGCGTATGGGCTATGCTGAGGATGGGTTGTGTAAGCGTGGGTGTGGTGCTTTGGCGACTTTTTTGCATATTTTGTGGGAATGCCCGAAGGTGGAGCGATTCTGGTGTGGTGTGCATGAGGTCCTGCGAGTGGTTACGCATGTCGCGCTGCTGCCTGAAGCGAGGAGATGCCTGCTGAATGTGTGGGAACCAACTGACTACTCGGTTCCGCAGACGCGATGGGTGACTCTGGGATATATGATAGCTAAGCGTGACATCGCTCAACTGTGGGGATCCCAGAGGCCCCCGGCGGTGTCGGCCTGGAAAGAACACATGGATTGGTGCATGTTCCGAGAAAAGGTGGTGTATGTGGCGAGGGGTAAGCCTGGGGCATGGGTGAAAGTATGGGGCCCCTGGAACGCCTACCGCGGGGGTATCTGCGCGCCACCATTGCTGCCTGCGGCCTCACCAGCCCCGTCCCCTTAGTTGACTCCTTTCCATAGCCCCAAGCACGGAGTTCCCCCAGTCCTCGATCTGTTCCCCTTCCCCTCTTTTAGACTCCTGCGGATGGCTGGGGTCCCCCATTCGGGGAGCACGTGCTGTTACTTTCGATTGCGGGTTGCCTTGCGGGTGTGGTTTTTGTGTTGTGTGTATAAAATGAAACCGTATTGTGGGGTCAGAGTGATGTGGCCCACAACGCTGATACCCCCTGATTCTGCTTCTCTGCACCGCCCAGTGTTTTTGTATGTATGTCATATGCTCCTGTCATTCTAGCGGCCGGCCGGAAGGTTGTGGGCCCATACTTGTATATTCTTGAGATTGCAATAAACGGTTTCAACAAAAAAAAAAAAAAGAAAAAAAAAGAAATATAAACCCGATAATTGACAAGAAAGAAAATTCAACACCATGTTTAAAATTATATTGCTTTATCTAAAATTAGTCAAAGTAAATCAATCAGAATAAATCATTTCTCATAGTTACCTATTCTAACTAAGTGTCAGAACGGGTCAGGACAAGTCTTTCGGTAAAGTCTCTCAAGACGAAGTCCTCAGCATCGATCCTCAGCAACGCAGATTCACGCGGCAAAGGCAAAAATGGCAAGTGGCAAAGCCCTCCCTAAGCTAACATTTTTTATAGTAAAAATTACAATGGAAACACACATAAAGTTTGCAATATACACTGAATCACTGAGCAGAGCGAGAAGGAAGAAATGTAACATTGCTACATCTGAAAATCTCCGCTCAGGAAAAGCCACAAGACGAAAACTACGGAACAGGAACCAAGAAACTATTAAAGTATCCAATTTGTTCAACTTCCCTCGGCAGCCAAACCACAGTTCATTGTTCATTTCTAAAACTCCTTTGTTTCCCAAGGCTACCCAGGATGTTCCATTTCTTTTGGAGATCCTCCAAAACTGCTGCTGTCCTCATGGAAAGTTTTCATAAAAGGACCATGGTCAGTCAACTTCAAGACCATTTCCAGCAGGGGTCTCCCTCGTCACGTCTTTCATTTTACAAATCACGGGCAGGCTTCAAAATTCAGCCATCTTAACACAGACCTCCATAGGCCACAATAGACCATCTTAATTAAAGAGACAAAATAAACGTTACTACAGCATAGTGATTAAACAGTGTTAACCCCACTAATACCCTTATGTGTATGTATTTATCTAGCTTTTGCAACATAAAAAAGCATTAATTCAGACAGCGTTTTGTGCTCAAAATAAACAGCACACAGCAACGTTTAAACATGAAAACTTGCACGTTATTTTTTAGAAAACAGAAACAGCACACACATGCTAACCCTCGTGTAACATTCTCTTATGTTAAGACAAACGGATTGATTAATAAAAACACACTTGCACAAGACAAATAATTAATTTGTTATTTATTAATAATTAATAAAACGCATAGACATACTAGAGCTTCAAAAGCCCCTGAATTTTCTAAATGAAAACTCTGCTCCAGCAACAGCATAAACGCTTTTCATTCCTAGAGGTCAAGGCCCGGGTCCGTGCTGCAGGCCTCAGATTTTCACTGCTGTTTCCGGCCAAGCTGAAAGTTATGTACAAGCAGTGATCGTTATTTTTTGATACACCCGATGAAGCTTGGGACTGGCTGGACAACACCTTCCCAGATGTGCTGCCTGACAGGCGGATGGACTCCACACAGCCGAGGTCGCAGCGTGCTCCCCGGAGACATGACACATGTCTCATGACACAGAGCACGGGCTCCGGCTCTCCGGCTCCGCAACTGGTATTGGAAGGTAGACAGGAGGCTCTTCGATTTGCTGCGGCCTTCCACCCATCCCGCCCCCCCCATCAGCACCAGTCTTTCGGTTGGGGATAATTCAGACTCTGAATCAGTTGGTACTGCCTTACTTTTCCCCTCGGAGTCTACGCAGCTGAGCAAGGAACCTCTGGAAGACTAGGCTGATGTATTGTTTGAAATGTTATTTTTGTCTGCCTACACCGTCTGTGTACTGCAAACTAATGATATACAGAACGCCATCATTGCCATAGTGATTAACACTGGTCCTTGCAGCAGGCGGTCAGTCAGTATTATAGTTTCCTTACACCATGCAACTGGGGATGGTATGATTTGGTATGTCCCCCCCGGCCCGGCCTGTCCTGGGCGATTTCATGTATTGTGTGTTTTTCTTCCCTCTTTCTGCTTCCTTTGAAGCGCTACTAATTGCATCCTCCCCCACAAGTGACAGCAACAGTTTGATGTGACAGATGTTGATGTTTTTCACACAGTTTGGTCGAGCGAAGTTAGGTCGTTGGACCCAGTATTGGGTTATAGTTTTATTGTGTGCAACATTGCCGTGTGATCTGATGTGTGGGGGGATGGATGGGGAGCGGGTTGGGCTGGGGGTGGAGTGGGTGGGCTCCGTGAGAGTGCCTTGATTATGACTAATCCCAAATCATATATCATCATTTCCTGGAATATTAGGGGAATGGGGGCCATTCCTAAGTATATGACAAAAGGTAGGGGAAGACAAGGATCAATTGTGATCCAGTAGGGCATTAATTACCATTCACAAGAGAATGGAAGGTCCGGCCACAGTCGTAGCCCCAGATATGAAAGCAACAAAAAGAGATGACTGGGCTGTTCCTTAGGACAGGAAAGAGGAAAAGATCACTAGGGAAAAAGGGTTAGTGCTCAATGGAGGACAACCCCTGGGTATCCAATTAGTTGGATATAATGGCCTCACACACCCTTGCGAGTGTCATGCTTCATCATCGGCAATGCTCCTCGTCGGGCAGGCGGTGCAATGCCCAACGGGCTCACCTCTAAGAGGGGCTCTTTATCGGAGATCTTTTATCCAACTGCCTATGAGTGAAGTGGGGGTGAGGGGCCAGGACAGAGTAGATAGTGTGGGTGAGGATAAAATGTGGCCTAAGGTACCGGAAAGCAATTTTTATTCTGGTGGTCCTCTGCCACAAATAAAATCAAGGATAGCCGGTACTCAGGGGGACTATGGTTTCCCGGAATGGACCAGGGCTAGAGTGCAAATGGTGTGGTCAACATGTTTCTCGCTTCTAGTACAATGACTGCGATTCTTCAGGACCTAGTAAAAAACTACAATCTACAAAACATGACCTAATGATTAGTATCTGTTTAAAAACAGCACATAAGTTGTACTACCTGTATGACACTGCTCCTACCTAAAAAGTGAAGATAAAGGAGAACATTACCACAGGTAAGTAACAACATGTGACCCTGTAGTGACCGTGAACACACTGTGAAGAAGTGACATACTAGTGCAAATAGTGACTAGTATGTGATTAAAACCAAGTTAAAAAGCTGGTAGCATCAGTATCCATTAGAACTACTACACGCACCTATGGAAACGGTGATACTGTTACTCACCTACGGGTTAGAGTTATAGGGTGTCAACAGTACCCGGTGGAACTGACATCAAGGGAGAAGCCATAACCTTTCAGGCTGGGAAGAAAAGGACAAAAGTGGGATGGTATTGAGAGGTAAACTCAAATGTAGGGCGCATATGTATCCTGCTGCCTCGGTGCAGGCGTTCTGTCTAGGGGTAGAAAGCCAAATGGTGGAAAATTGGCCAAGTAGTATGTGTTTGAGGCACTTCACGGCACTACGTGAGAGTAATCTAAATATCCTCTATCCAGCCAGTGGTAACCAGTTGGTAGATAGTGGACTGGGCTGGGTTGGTATCTAACGCTCCCATTGTAGTTGTATTATAAAGATATTGCAAAGATAGCATCACAGTGAGTACTGGTCAAAAACGGATATTAATTCCTGGTAGCTGTAAAAGCGCACAATGCAAAACTGCTGTTTATTCCTCCCAGGGCCGCTATTAGAATAACAGGAAAATAGTTAGAAAATAGTCAGGCAATAGGACCCTGCAGTGCGGTAAAGAGGTTTTAGTCATAAGGGTTGGAAATCTCTGTTGGTTTAGAAGGCGGTACACTTACTTTCTACTGCTCGTGTCAAGGCCAGTCAAGCCTACCCATCTCACCGGGTCCGGATAGTGGAAAGCCGGTCGTGTTCCTCCTCATTAAATAACACCCAGGGTGTGTTCCACAGGATCCCAAACAGGAAGTAGAACCCGCCCGTAGATCATGTGGTTTCCCATTCCTAAGTGCCATCGTATAGCAGCACAGCTGCATCGCCGGAAGGCCCAAATCGTGTATTTGCAAGAGACACACTTAATGCCCACTGAGACCACGAAACTGCAGCGCCGTTGGAGGAGGCAAATTTATCCTACAGCGTACTCTGCCTTTTCTAGAGGGACTGCAATATGAATACGGGCGTGGGTTCCCTTCTCCCTTAGGGAAAGCAGGATAGACGAGCAGGGCGTTATGTGGTCCTGCGGGGGACTCTAAACGGGGCACAAGTGGTGCTGGGGTCCCTTTATTTTTTTTATTTTTATTTTTTTTATTTTTTTTCCTATTGTCACACAATGCTTTATTGCCATAAAGCAAACTTGTAATTGCAGGCATTTGCCTGTAGGCTGCAGTAGAGTATCAAGAAAACAAAGAAAACTGACACCTTGCCTTTAAGGCATTAGAGTAAGGGGACCGTGCCTTTAAGACCTGCAGGAGACCCCTTGCTCCCATTTTTTTTTTTTTTTTTTGAAAGACCTTTATTTTGCACAGCTGTTTCATCTTACAGTATACATTCGCCACCCATGTTGGCCAATCAAGGAGACATTAAGCATACGCTTCCAGACATTGTGACACAGCCATTCAGCCGGTAACCCGGGGGTCCGGCGGCGTTGTACATGGTGGTATTGGAACAGTCTTTAGGCAAGTATCTTGATAAATTACAGGTCTATGGTTTTCTGTTTTTACCTTTTTCCTTATTCTTAGTATCGGTAACAGTGGTGACGCAGTGCTCCAGCCTGCATTGCGGCTGTTGCGGTCGTCCCCCAGTCCCTGATTGAGAATCGCCCAATCGTCGTGGTTAATCTTAAACTTGGGGGTTTCCGGGCTGTACAGTGTCGGCGTCGTGTTTGCAACGCTGGCCGGAGCATAGCAGTAGTGTTGCGGTATAGCTCACTGAGGCATGAAAGTTGACATTTAAGTTTGGCGAGTCTATCCTACAGTGTCGTAGTTAGGGTCCATGTGCGGGGTTTACGGTGCGCATCAGTCCCCCTAGCGCTGTGCCCCTGAGGCCGCCGGTTATCGGGGTTATGTCCAGCATTCTACTCAATGTGCCCTTGGCAGGATCTCTCTGTGAGCTCTGGACGTACCCATCCTTGGCGGGGTGCATATGTCATCGTATCTCTACTGCCAGAGATCGGTGTGTGCTTGCTAGGGTATTGCTCCGGGGATACCGGACGACGCGTCCATCCTCTGTTTTCCGCGACAAGATAGGAATCTGGTCAGGGAACATGGCCAGTAAACAAACTGTTCCCTTCGCTTGTGCGGCGATAGGGAGAATAGGGGTTAGGGTTGTAACTTCAAGTGGGGTCAAGGGGAGGGGAGGGGGGGTGAGATCATCGTGTGCTGTAGCGGGGGGGGTTGGCATCTGTCCAGTGGGGCACAGCGGGCCTGTGCACTGTGCGTAGGAAGCAGTGGACGGGAGAGGGGGGGAGGGGCCCCCAGTCAGGACGTAGAGCCAAGGTTGCGGCGCCCACACGTATTTCCTTGGTATGCTGGGAGTTCTGCTGCGCTGGGGGGGAGAAGGGCCAAGTGTGGCGAGGCGATTATGCCTTCTCGTCTGCGTTCCCAGCCAAATGTTATGTGTGCAACTTCGGATCTGGGCAGCAGCGTTCGCTTGGTGTGCGATATCTGCGCGCTGATGTATCCCTATTGTCGGTTCCATTCGTGGTGCTGGGGTCCCTTTATGCACCAAATACTGACCAGGAGGCCTTTCTAATCCGGGTCTCACTTGCCCTCTCAGACTGGTTTGGTTACCCATGGTTGCTGGGGGGGGACCTATATGCAGTGCTTGATGTATTCCTGGACCGCTCTCACCCCCCTTTGCTCAGCGCCCCGGCGCGTTCCCAGACTGTAGCGTTGTCACGTTGGTCATAGGGGTGGAACTTAATAGATGTTTGGAGGTCCCAGCGTGCGCAAATGCGAGAATACTCCTTCTATTCTCACCCGCACATGTTGCACAACCGTCTGGACTATTTCCTGTGTTCCCCCAGGCTCTCATTGACTATATCGCACTGCACTTACCTAGGTAAGACAATCTCGGACCATAACCCCATATAATTAAATCTTAAGTGGGGTCGCTTTCACACACCCATACCGACCTGGCATATGCAACCCATACAACTGGAAGACCAGGTGTATAAGGCGACTTTAGCCATAGCCATAGATACGTATTTTACAATAAATGAAGGTACAGCCACGACTCCCTTCCTGGAATGGGAAGCATTTAAGGTAGCAATTCGGTGTGTCTCCTTGAGTTCCCTGGTAGGTTTTAGGAGAGAAGTGGTAAGGGACATTGCAGAGCTGGAGAACCAATTGCAGACGCGGGAAGTGGAGGCCCAGCCAGACGGGGATGGGAAAAAACGCTTGCAGTCAGCCCGGATCAAAAATGCAGAATTGCTGGAACGTTTACGATTGATTGATTTAATGCATATACTCTACGCACACACTCTGAGGCAGACCGATCCGGCTCTTTACTGGCGAGGCTCATTGCGCCTCCTTCAACCCCCACTCCCATACTGACAATTAACAACGTTCAGCAGACACAGGTCACCACACAGGCTGAGATAAATGCCACTTTAAAGGCCCACTATACCATTCTCTATGCCGAGCCTCCACTAGACCAGATAGAGGCTACTACTCGTTTCCCTGAGCAGATCGACCTTCCAGTTATTATTAACTCCGAGGTCCAAGATTTGGCGGCACCGATTACATTGGTAGAAATCAGGACGGCGATTAAGGCGTTAGCTCGTAACAAAACACTGGGCTCTGATGGGCTACCAATTGAATTTTACTCTACCTTTGCGGCAGTGCTGGTACCTAAACTGCTGCAGCTTTATACTACCTAGCTCGAGGAGGGTACGCTGCCCCCTACAACTAGAGAGGCGCTCGTCACGTCCTTGCTGAAGCCCGACAAGGACCCTCTTGACCTGGCTTCCTACAGACCCCTCTCCATTCTAAATACAGAGTATAAAATAGTCAGTAAACTGCTGGCGACCAGGCTTCTCCCCTTGCTCCCCCAGCTTATACATGTGGATCAATGCGGGTTTGTTCCCAAACGCAGTACCTCTTTAAATATTTGGCAGTTCCATTCCATTTTGCATGTGACCTCAGCACAATTCCCACGCACTGGCTGTCTGTCATTGGACTTACGACAGGCCTTTGATACACTGAGTTGGTCCTACATGTTAGCGGTCCTGACCAAGTTTGGCCTGCCTCCTGTCTATTGTCAATGGATCAAATTACTTTATACTAACCCTACAGCCCACGCAAACAAGCATTTGCAATGCAATAGGTCTCGCATTTATAAGGGTTTGAGCTATTGGCATCGTAAAATTACAATGCCTTTTATTTATGTTTTGGTTTTAAAACAAATAAAAGGCATTGTCATTTACAATGTCAGTAGCATAAACTCGCATAAAAGCAGTGTGCGGCGTGCAGCAGTGGGCGGCGTGCAGCAGTGTGTGGCGTGCAGCAGTGTGCGGCGTGCAGCAGTGTGCGGCGTGCAGCAGTGTGCGGCGTGCAGCAGTGTTTCGTGTAGCAGTGTGAGGCATGCAGCACTGTGACGTGCAGCAGCGTGCAGCAGTGTGCGGCGTGCAGCAGTGTGCGGCGTGCAGCAGTGTGCGGCGTGCAGCAGTGTGAGGCATGCAGCACTGTGGCGTGCAGCGGCGTGCAGCAGTGTGTGGTGTGCAGCAGTGTGCTGCGTGCAGCAGTGTGCTGCGTGCAGCAGTGTCATGCAGCATGCAGCAGTGAGTAATGCAGCAGTGTGCAGCAGTGTGTGGCGTGCAGCAGTGTGCCGGTTGCATCAGTGTGTGCCATGCAGCAGTGTGTGGCGTGCAGCAATGTTTCGTGTAGCAGTGTGTGGCGTGCAGCAGCGTGCGGCGTGCAGCAGTGTGCGGTGTGCAGCAGTGTGCGGCGTGCAGCAGTGTGCGGCAGTGTGTGGCGTGCAGCAGTGTGAGGCGTGCAGCAGTGTGTGGCGTGCAGCGGCATGCAGCAGTGTGTGGCGTGCAGCAGAGTGTGGCGTGCAGCGGCATGCAGCAGTGTGTGGTGTGCAGCAGTGTGAGGCGTGCAGCAGTGTGAGGCGTGCAGCAGTGTGTGGCGTGCAGCAGTGTGAGGCATGCAGCAGAGACACATGGAGGGCGAGGAGAGACACGTGGAGGGTGAGGAGAGACACGTGTGGAGGGTGAGGAGAGACACGTGTGGAGGGTGAGGAGAGACACGTGTGGAGGGTGAGGAGAGACACATGTGGAGCGTGAGGAGGAGACACCTGTGGAGGGTGAGGAGGAGACACATGTGGAGGGTGAGGAGGAGACACGTGAGGAGACACGTGTGGAGGGTGAGGAGAGACACATGTGAAGGGTGAGGAGAGACACGTGTGGAGGGTGAAGAGAGACGTGGAGGGTGAGGAGAGACACGTGTGGAGGGTGAGGAGAGACACGTGTGGAGGGTGAGGAGAGACACGTGTGGAGGGTGAGGAGAGACACGTGGAGGGTGAGGAGAGACACGTGGAGGGTGAGGAGAGACACGTGGAGGGTGATGAGAGACACGGAGGGTGAGGAGAGACACGTGTGGAGGGTGAGGTGGAGGGTGAGGAGAGAGACGTGTGGAGGGTGAGGAGGGACGTGTGGAGGGTGAGGAGAGACGTGTGGAGGGTGAGGAGAGACGTGTGGAGGGTGAGGAGAGACGTGTGGAATGTGAGCAGAGACACGTGTGGAGGGTGAGCAGAGACACGTGTGGAGGGTGAGGAGAGACGTGTGGAGGGTGAGGAGAGACGTGTGGAGGGTGAGGAGAGACACGTGTGGAGGGTGAGGAGAGACGTGTGGAGGGTGAGGAGAGATGTGTGGAGGATGAGGAGAGACGTGTGGAGGGTGAGGAGAGATGTGTGGAGGGTGAGGAGAGACGTGGAGGGTGAGGAGGGTGAGGTGGAGGGTGAGGAGAGACACGTGGAGGGTGAGGTGGAGGGTGAGGAGAGACACGTGGAGGGTGAGGAGAGACGAAGGTGGAGGGTGAGGTGAGACGGAGGTGGAGGGTGAGGAGAGACGGAGGTGGAGGGTGAGGAGAGACGGAGGTGGAGGGTGAGGAGAGACCGAGGTGGAGGGTGAGGAGAGACCGAGGTGGAGAGTGAGGAGAGACCGAGGTGGAGGGTGAGGAGAGACCGAGGTGGAGGGTAAGGAGAGACCGAGGTGGAGGGTAAGGAGAGACCGAGGTGGAGGGTAAGGAGAGACCGAGTTGGAAGGGAATCAGAAGTGGAGGAGAGAGAGAGGTGGAGGGTGAGGAGAGACAGTGGTGGAGTGGGGAGGAGGGGAGGATATCACTTTTACTTCATCTCCTAGTGTAAGGTAACGCCCCCACCCCACAGGCCCTGCCGGGGCCGAGAGCAGATCACTGTTCGCATCAGCCGTCACCCGAGACCGCTCCGTACTTGTTGGTAAATAGAGGTTCACTATCTGTTGATAATGGGATTCACTTGGGGGGCTGACTTACCTCCTCCACCCCCAGGGCCAACACTGAGAAGGCATCAGAGACCTGGTGCTGCCTATGCTACAGTACTGCGAGAGAGAAGGATGGGGGGGCGGGAAGAGGAGTGGGGTTAGAGAAGGAACAGGTGGGGAGAGAAAGAGGAGAGAAGGGACAGAGACTGAAAAGGAGCAAAAAAAGAATTAGAGAGAGTAAAGAGGAGAGTTGGGGAAAATGAAAACATTACGAGAGAACATGTAGCAAAGAGGTGGAGAGAGAAGATGGGAGAGAGTAAGGACGCAGCCAAGAGATAGGGCAGAGACAAAAAGAATCGAAACAATACAAAAGTATTGTTGGAGTGCTTATTTTTTGTGCAAAGACTGTTTTTTGCTTACCTTGCCCTTGAAATGTTTTTGGTGCTTGTGGTACTGTGACGGCAGCTCTGGGCTTAAGTTATTTAAGTGTTTGAAGAGTTGCAGAGGGGTTTTTAGTCGCTTCTCTGATCGTTTCATAGTCATTCTTAGGAATAAGTTATCCCATATACTTTTAGTGTATTTTATACGGTTACAGCTTTTATGCAAGAGTAATGTATCCTTGCGATAGTCACCTTTTGTCATTCACTCTGGGTATGGAGGCCTCTCAATCGGTGGATCTAAATTAGTAAAATTGCTGCCACAGAGGATTGTTTGTTTCTCACCAGATGCAACCAATGAATGTTATGCATAATGTTTCTGCTTTGAACAAGAAGTTGTTAAAATAGCGGGCTCAGTGAGCTGAACATCAATGGCGGAGATGAAATGAAATGAAATTAAACTTATAACGCGCGACTTAGCCCAATGGGCGTCAAGGCGCCTAACCGAGATTAAATCAACAAAGGAAAGGACAGTTGCTTATTGATAGGCTTTAGCAAAATACCATGTTTTGAGTGCTTTCTTAAAAAGAATCATAGAAGGTAGGGCCTTAATCTCTGATGGAAGGGCATTCCACAACCGGGGAGCCACGTTAGAGAAAGCCCTGCTTCCCCATCTGACTTTCTCAAAGCGGGGAACCACCAGCAGGTTCATCTCTGCGGAACGAAGAGATCTGCTAGGAAAATACCGAGTTAAGAGAGAACCCAAAGCATTAGAGGGAGTAGCCCTTAAGGCTCCAAACACCAGAATTAGCAGTTTGAAAGAAATCCTATTCTGGATAGGGAGCCAATGCAAGCTTTTCCTTGCTAAGGTGGCCGATGAGGCAGTAGGTGCCGCTAAAACAAATCTGGCAGCAGCATTTTGTACCACCTGGAGGCGATGAATAAGGCCCTTATTGATTTCCGCATATAGAGTGTTACAGTAATCCAATCTTGATACGACCAGCGCCACCACGATCTGCATACGTGACTGAGGGGAGAGATAGTGTACGATTCTCCTAAGAATCTTAATGACCCCCCAGCAGGTGGCCACTGTTCTGTTCACCTGGAGAGTCATAGACAGTGAGGTGTCAAATATGACACCCAAATTCCTGGCCGAGTGGGATGGGGTAGGGCAGGTACCCAGAGAGGGGGGCCACCACTCATTAGACCAACAATCCTGATCCT
Source organism: Triturus cristatus (assembly GCF_964204655.1). Lineage (NCBI taxonomy): Eukaryota > Metazoa > Chordata > Amphibia > Caudata > Salamandridae > Triturus > Triturus cristatus. The sequence goes on along the minus strand of NC_140594.1, from coordinate 628,903,427 downwards.
TCCCAAAAATCAGGACTTCGGTCTTATCACCGTTCAACTTAAAGGAATTTTGAATCATCCATTCGGAGACTGCTTGCATGCAGCTCCTAAAGTTGAACGCTGATAAATCCTTCGAGTGGGCCAGGGACACCATGATTTGGGTGTCATCGGCGTATGACACGACTTCCATCCCCTGCGATTTCACTAGCCTTGCCAGAGGGGCCACATAGATATTGAACAGGGTCGGACTCAAAGCCGACCCCTGTGGAACCCCGCATCGCAAGACCTTAGCAGGGGAAAGAGACTCACCAAGCTTGACCCTCTGCTCTCTTTGATCTAAAAAGGAGGACAGAAGACTCAAGGCAGTGCCCATTACTCCTAACTCCCTCAGACGTGATGTTAAAGTCGAGGGAGAGAGGGTATCAAATGCCGCCGTGAGATCTAAGAGGACCAAGACGGTGGTCTGACCCTGATCCACCTTCATTCGGATATTATTTGTCACCATAGTAAGCGCCGATTCGGTGCTATGGCACCTCCTAAAGCCATGCTCGGAATCATCTAGATATCCAGAAGCATCTAAGAAGGCCGACAAATGATGATTCAGATGGAGCTCCAGCATTTTCGCAGGTGCAGGGAGCAAGGAAATAGGACGGAAGTTTTTGAGTATTTCAGGATCAAGAGTGGACTTCTTAAGCAAGGGCTTCACAATTGCCTTTTTCCATATTGCTGGAAAGACCCCCTGTGTTAAGGCGCCGTTCATCACCTCCATCAAGGGGGGTAATAAGGTATCCCTGCATGCTTTCAGCACTGTCAGAGGACAAGGATCGAGAGGGGAGGCCGATTTTATTCTATTCAAAAGAAGATCCATCGCCTCAGGAGATAACAGCGGGAAACAGGAGAGAGTCTTAGGGGGATCCATGGTCCGAACTTCCAAATTTACCGAAGCCAGGGGAAATTGGGGGCCCAAGGCACTCCTCTGAGCTTCCAGGGCAATGTATATGTCCTCGATTTTATTATGGAAGAAATCTGAGATTTTATTACAGAGCACTTGAGACCCCACCACTGGGTCGGGCATTTGAAGAGAACAAAGGGACTCCACAATTTTAAATAACTCCCTAGGTGAAGTAAGAGAGGCAGTGAGATTGGTAAAAAAACTCCTGCTTTTCCTTTATTAGTCTAGCCTTATATTCTCGCAGCAGGCGCTTATGTGCCTTGCCTTCAGTAGGATCCCATGATTTTCTCCAACTTCTCTCCTGTCTCCTACAGTTCTGCCTCAAAAGTCTTAGTGTCTCAGAGAACCAAGGAGCAGAGGGATTGCGCCTTGCTGAATATCGGAGAGAAGCGGGAGCTAATACATCTACCGCTCTAGTAATAGAATTAGCAAGTTCTTGTGCCGCTTCCCCGAGAGAGAAAGACGACCCATCCCCTATAAAAGGAGAAAGGGAATCATTGGTTATATTCCTGAAGTTCCTTTTAAGTTGTTTATTACAGGTGTTCCTTCTGGGCGCACTTGCTAAGGAAGATGTTAGTTCCAGGGGTACTGCCAAATGATCAGACCAGGCTAGACGGATAGGTGGACCAACTGACAGTCTCAGATCACTGGAAAATACCCCATCTAGGATATGGCCAGCTTGATGAGTAGAAGTACTGACCAATTGAGTAAAGCCGCATGCGTTAAGCGAGTCCAACAGGGAATGAGTATCCTTAGACCCCATATCTTCTAGATGGAAATTTAAGTCCCCAAGTATAGTGAAGGAAGGCCTACCAAAATATGGTTCCAAAATTCTCAACAATTCCCCACTAAAATTGGATCTAGGTCCCGGAGGTCTATATATGAGAATGCCTGTGAAAGATAGTGACGGAGAACCAGAGATAGAGAAATACAGGGCTTCAAAAGAATCCGAAGACTCGGATAGGGCTTTTATACTACAAATAAATGAGCTTTTAAAAAGAATAGCCAACCCGCCCCCTCTACATCTAGTTCTATCCAGTCTATGAAGTGCATAGCCTTCCGGAATAGCCAACAACAGATCGTGGCCCGAAGACTCCGAGGCCCATGTTTCTGTTATAAACACCCAAGACGGATCCCTAGCAGTCACAAAGTCATAGAACGCAACGTTATTTCTGATCAATGATCTAGCATTGATTAGGAACCCACTTCCCAATGGACGTATATTGGGCGGAGCATGAGAGGTATGGTTAACCTCATTATTAGGGTCACAAGCCGACCAACACACCTTGCATGTGTGACATACTAAAGAGCAACGTAGACCATTGGGCGAAAAACGGTGATGACAAGGCGATGGCCGGGGTTTCAAAGCCAGTAAGTCCTGCAGGGTATACATGAACTTTACCTGCCCCTTCGAATGCAGCACATCCTCAGGCACGTCCTCAGCGCGGACGGGCGCAGACGGGCTGAACTCTGGCGTAACTCCGGCGTCAATCCGGCGACCCCGCTGCGCGAGACCGCTGCGCGTCATCATAACCCCCTTATATAGACGTCTAGCGTCCTTATGACGACTAGCCCGTCGAGACTCCAAAATGGGGCCGCCAGGCGTCCCAGTCCACACCCAATACACACCCAAGATGGCCGCCAGAAGAGCCTCCGCGTCTCGGTGAAAGGGGCCCGCCAAACAGGTGTGAGAGCAAACTTTTATAGTGCAAGTGAGGGGCTAGCGGTTAAAATCAGGGGAACAAGAACGAAAATGAACAAAATTACAAAACAGGGTAAGTTTTAAAAGCCGCTCCTAAGCAACTACGCGTAAAGCGCTAAGCAGGTCACGTTCAGTGCAAAGTGCATTCAAACGCTCCAAATTAACAAGGCCCTCTACCTAGAGTCATCCCCCTTATATAGACGTCTAGCGTCCTTATGACGACTAGCCCGTCGAGACTCCAAAATGGCGCCGCCAGGCGTCCCAGTCCACACCCAATACACACCCAAGATGGCCACCAGAAGAGCCTCCGCGTCTCGGTGAAAGAGGCCCGCCAAACAGCGGTGAGAGCAAACTTTTATAGTGCAAGTGAGGGGCTAGCGGTTAAAATCAGGGGAACAAGAACGAAAATGAACAAAATTACAAAACAGGGTAAGTTTTAAAAGCCGCTCCTAAGCAACTACGCGTAAAGCGCTAAGCAGGTCACGTTCAGTGCAAAGTGCATTCAAACGCTCCAAATTAACAAGATCTGTGTATAACCTGTAGTTCGTAAGTTTAAATGCTGACTGTCAACCCAAATGAAGTTGATAAAAGGACATCTTTGAGTTGGATAATTAAGGCTCATTTGATTTCAGCATGGACAGACAATTTGGTTTATGGCCGTATAATCCAAATGGCTTTATTTCTTTCCCAAAAGAATAATACATATTTTTTTTGTAGTCTGTTCCGCACGAATCAAATCCTAACAAGTAGTTACAGCTTGTTTAGTAGCTGTGTATTGAGCTTTGTAAATGATTGATGAATATTGATTATATCATAGGAGATACCTGTTAAAATCTTGCTTCAAATGTGCATTTTCAGACTTGTGAAATGTTATCTTTCAGCACAGAATACTACAAAAGGATGGCGAGAGGAACTGTCTGGGTCAGAGAGTGGACTCTTAAGTGGCTTGCAAATGTAACATAACCCAGCCCCCATATTAAAGTAACCTCACCTGCTTTAGTCAGATGCACCCAAATCTGATGTAGGCAATGAACAGTTCCGTGGTCACTCTTCCTTAATATTCTCACCGAAAGCATTAGCCAATTACATAAAGTTGTCTCCAATCCGTGAAGTAACCGCAGTGTAACATAGCGTTGTGCTTAACATCAGTGCCTGCAAAGCAGCTTAATCCTTATTTTATCCAAACATCAAAGCGGCGAAAGTGAAAGTAATGGAGCAGAGCATCAAAGGGCTGGGTGAGAAGGGAGGGGGGAATGCAAGGGTCAAAGCGGCTAAAGTCAAAGTAATGGAGCAGAGCATCAAAGGGCTGGGTGAGAAGGGAGGGGGGAATGCAAGGAGCAGCTGTGCACGTGCACGCCATCGTGCACTCAAGCCCTAGGCCAGCAAAACCATGTGGGTAGCACTTTTGAAAGCCCACTTACAAAATGTCTCAAAGAGACAGCTTTCGCTGTCTCAGCGAGACCTAAAAACGGCTCGATTATATCGCCGGCGTACTACATTTACCGTGGTACACGGCAGGGCTGTCGCCTTTATTGTTTGTCTTGGCGCGCGAACCCTTAGCCCAATATCTACGGCAAGTTATGGCCCCCCATGGTGTCCCAATACATGGTACAGTCCATTCCATGTCACTCTATGCAGATGACATGTAACTGTATTTCCGAGACTTGACTACAAGTATGCAGCCAGTAGCGGATGTGTTTGCACAGTTCGTAGAGACTCTCAATGCCTCTAAGTCAATAGCATATTTTTTCAATAACCTGGATGCTGATCTCTCTTTGGGCTTTGGTTGGTTGCAGTTTCGAGTGGCATCTGTCACTTTTAAATATTTGGGAATTTATATCTACAGAACCACTGCCAACACTATAGCTGGTAACATGGTACGGACTATCAACTCCCTCCGTCCCAGGTTACCTTTTGGAATACTGTACCGCTCACAGTGGCAGGGCGCCTAGCGGTGTCCAAAATGGTTATTCTGCACCGGCTCCTTTATCAATTTGTAAATCTCCCAGTTATCCTCCCAGCATGGATTTTAAAACTCTAAATACTCTTTTGGCCTCCTTGCTCTGGGGATCGAGCAGACATAGAATGGCATTAGCCAAGATGCAGCTTCCCAGCACTGCAGGCGGGATGGGAGCACCTGATTTTAAAGCATATTGCCTACTCGGGCAATTGCAGTGGCTGGCATATTGGTTGGCAGGCCATAATTTATTTGAGATAGGGTACACTCAGGACCGTCTTGGACGTGGTACCTTGCAAACCTTACTGTGCCCTGGAGCAGGCAGGGTACAGGACCCCCCTTTCTTCTAAACATAGCACTTCATTATTGGAGACAAGCCCATAAGTACGCGAAAATATAATTCCCCTATGCCCGAATATTCCCCTCTGTGGCTTACCCACGGCACGTGGAGTAATTGCAACTGCACACATTCGGGTGTGGGCACAGTCGGGGATTGGGACAGTCGGAGATTTCTTTCATGATGGAAACCTTATGCCACATGAAGAATTTGTACGTACTAATGCGGTACCCGATACCCTTTTCATTCTCCATGCTACGATTACACACTTCATTCGCAGGCACTGGCTGGTAGATAAAAGGGAGCCTCCCACCTTTCATCTGTTGAAGTCTATCCACATCATAGGACATGGCCGCCATCTTGTCCGGTGGCTGTATCGTGGGTTGCGGGATCATTTAAATGTCCCATTAGAGCCTCTCCAACATAAATGGGAAACGGTGTTGGCGTGGGAATTGCAGGATAGGGAATGGTCCCTAATATTGGAGCATCCTAGAAGGGTATCGCGAAACTGCAGATTAAAAGTAATACAGTTATTTATATTACATAGGGCTTACCTTACCCGGAAAAAACTACACAACATGTATGCTACTGCTTCCCCGAACTGTCCCAGATGCACCTCCCAGGACCCTAATTTTATCCATATGATGTGGTCTTGCCCGATATTGCACGGGTTTTGGGGGCCAATTATTCAGCGCATGACTGTAATAACTGAGCACATGACTTGGGATAGGGTGGGGGCCTGTCTCTTGGGTATTTTCCCACTCCCTCAGAAATCAAAGTTGCTGCGCCGCTTTACAGGCTTAGTCCTGATGATAGCAAAGCGGCTGATTACACAGCGCTGGACATCTCATACACCACCACAGGCGGGCAAATGGAGAGAAGAAGTCCTCAGATGGGCTACCGCAGAGAGGGAGGCACTTCAGCAGGAAGAGTATAGAGGATTAAGAAAGCGACCTATCTCCTTAGAATGGGCACATTTGGTAGAGCTTTTCGAAGCAGACACCGAGGAAGGCGCAGTGGACCCTCAAGTTTCACAAGCTGCGAGTGGTGTGGTCCTCCTTACCCCCCCATGCGTCGACCTGTAGAAGAGGATAGCTGAGCAAATTCTCATTCTTCTCCCTCTCTGTGCTCCCTGGCCCCCCTGGGTCGGTCTTCCCCGCCCTCCCTTGTCCCTCCTCACACTATCGGTAGAATACATTACAGAGAATCTGATACCGGGATGTAAAGTAACAACACAGTGACGGCAATCGTTCATTAGGTTTTGTGTTCGGTTAACGGGGGTGGGTTAGGGTGGGTGAGGTAAATTGGGTTCCAGTCATAATGGACCGAATATACTATATGTTAGAACATTAAATTGATAAGCTATGTGACTAAACTAATGAGCAATCAAAATTACAATGTCCTGGACTAGAAACGCAACAGTTGACATCTAGACGCGTAATGTAAAGCACAAGCATTATTGTATAACTCACATCAAATAATATGTATGCAGTAATGATCTACCATGTGCAGTACACTTGAAATACCCAATAAAGTTTGTGTTAAAAAGAAAATTGTAGTATAAAGCAATTATTGGATTTCATATCTTTGCGGGAAGACCTCAGATACTCCGTTTCCACCATAACACAGCCCTGTTGATGCTGTCAAATGCTTTTTTGTAATCAATAAAGAATGCATGTAAGGATTGTTTGTTGCTGATGGTCTAATAGATTATGAGAGGAAGCACCAACTATGTTACCTCCTCATTCCTGTAAACCCTTTAAAATCAGTGAGGAAACTTTTTAGCATCCACTTCAGCCAAGGATATCAGCTAGTAGTTCTCTGGGCCATCCCTGCTCTATTTTTGGGGATGGGGATTATATAAGCCTACCAACCATGATGGTGGTCCAACGCCCGTTAATAGATCATTGTTAAAGCTCAGTTTTAACGATTGTGGTGGCAGGCATTGGGCCCTGGTGCTCCATTGCTTCTCCCTTTTGTGATGATTCTCATCGGGCTAAGGCTGTTACCGTAAGATAACTGGGAGCGGGCGGAACACTCGATAGATGCCCACATTACTGAACTTTTTCTGGAAGAAGCCAAAGTTGGATGTAGGGCTATTGGCTTAGTTTTATATAGACCATATGCGTAATTTTCCCTTGTAATACTGCCCAGGTCGAGGCGCTACTGAAAGCTAACATCTTTCCACCAGAATTAAACCATCTCAAACTCCCCATTATGCAATATGCTGACGATCTGGCATTGGAGGCACTAAATTTGTACAACATGGACAACAAACTCCACGCCAACGCCTCAAAAACGAAGGTCCTGGCATTCGGGCACAAACCCAAAAAATAACCTGATAGAATGGCATCTTGGACCATTAAGGATCACCACCACCAACAATTAAAACTACTTGGGAATACTTTTTACAGATAATGGGAGGTCGAACTTGCAGTCTAAGGCGATTGAAGCACAGGCAGCCAAGGTCACATATGGGCTATGTAAATTATTTCACAAGCTACAAAGTCACTCTGCCGAAGGTATCCGACGGGTCATGCAAGCCAAACTGATACCTACCCTGAGCTACGGCCACCTTGTCTTCCCGGGCAAACTAACCAGAAAATGGAGGGATTACACATAAAGGCATACCGAAAGGTATTCAACCTCCCCTACTCAACCAGGCGCACACTGATTCGGTTGGAGTTCAAAATACCAACGATGATCATAGAATGTAAAAAAGACATCATTAAACTGCACCACAGGGTGACCAAGGCAGACCCTGACACAATTAGGGAAGCACTAAAAGTAGTCTTCCAGGACAACAACAGTGCGTGGACCAATTACCTTTTAAAAGCTAATGAGACCCTGAGCTGGCCACCAGAGCCCATAACCGACACACTACTCACAATGGCCAGCCTGACACGCCTGTTACAGAAACAGGGCAAATGTATTTCAAGGCTACAGGATCTCGAACGAATCAGCCACATCCCTGGCGCCGTGGGCCTCGCCCAGTCATACAAAATCACAGTAAGTCCGCCTTATTTGAAAGCTGAGCTAGGGAGGATAGCTCTACAGAACATACTGAAAACTAGGCTCCTCACATTGTCAATTCAGGACTACAGGTCCCATTGGAAACTCAGTGTGTCTGGAAACAAGGGATGTCACTGTGTCAATTCCATACAGAATGAGCAGAGCACATCATTTGCTGATGCCCAGTGTTGCTGAGACAAAGGTGACTATATCTAAGATCTCTGTTCTTGTAAAACAGCGTGAGAACGTGCAAAGAGGCCCTAAGGCTTATTTTTACCATCACGGAGCCGACAGCCCTCGCACGATTTGGCAAGTTCCACGCAGAAGCAGCAAGGCCCCTAAGAATTACCCAAGCAATGGAGACACATGTACACAATTCACAAACGGCAGCCCATTAAGGGACATGGGAACATTAAGTGGAGGAGCACCCCCACACAAACTGGTTGCGACAACCTTAGCTACGCACCATGCACTTCTGACTCCTAAGGTGTACATTGGCCTGCATGTAGGACGGATTACCCTAAGGGCCCGCACATGGTAGAGAATTTCTATCAAGCTCCCCACACTATCTTTGGTCAGGCCCTTTCTCACCATATAAGTCCAACACCTCAGAGGGCGGGCACTGGCACACACTTGCACGGAAAAGGTCTTACCCCCTTATTGGCCCGCACACGGTTCTGCTCCCAACTAGCACCCTTACATAATCTCTTGGAGGGGCCTTCTGCACTACCATGCGCCAAACAGACCGACACTCCACTGAGCACAGAACTGGTGATCTTACCACCCCAAGGGCCCGTTCACGGTCTGTTCACACATAGTAACCTCACATAACCCTCTCGTGGGGCCTTCCGCACAACCATGCGCCAAACAGACCGACGCTCCACTGAGCACAGAACTGGCGATCTTACCACCCCAAGGGCCCGTTCATGGTCTGTTCACACATAGCAACCTCACATAACCCTCTCGTGGGGCCTTCCGCACAACCATGCGCCAAACAGACCGACGCTCCACTGAGCATGGAATTGGCGATTTTACCATTAGTTTTCATTAATCCGGGTGGAGCACTGCTTTTTACTGGTCGAACTAATCGCCGATCCCTGATCTGTATATCTCAACCATAAGCATTTTTGCACGCTTTAATATGTAGCCGGGAGGTTGCTAATTTTGCCTAGCGACAAATGCAATGACAAGTTTCTTTTTTACATTTTTTACCACACTATTTTGTTTCATAGCTCACGCTATCTTTTAGCTTTTATATTTACTGTGCTTTTATGTTATCGTTCTTGTATAAGATTTTAAGTAATCATACCATAAAGATTCATTCATTCATTGTAATACTGCCCAGTTGATTGTGCCTTGGAGGATGGAGTGAAGCAGTCAGTGAATTCACCTACCTGCAGAATCCCCAGCTTTTTCGATCCTAGCAGCAACGACTAAAAATTTCTCTGTCAGCTCATTTGCTACTTGCTTTGCCTCTAACACTGTAATGTTTCTGCAGATCGCCCATTCCATCTGGACCTTCGGTGTATTTGACGTGGAGGAGCACCGACAGGCATTAGCAATGACATTAGTGTATTTTAGAGGAGCAAGTGTAACCCCACATAACATATTGACAACATGCTGTCAGGGGCGTAGCTGTCATTAGAGCAGCAGGTTCAAAGGCACTTTGTGCCATTGTACCCAAATCATGGTAATCTACAACCCACCAAACATAGGGGCCAGTGTATTTGCATTATGCGGGTCCATGGCCGTGGACACCAATTATCAAAAATGCTGGGGGTAGTGGAAATGACATCACATGCCATTTAACCTTTATTTTTACTCTCACACACACATACTTACAAATACACATACATTTGCAGATATGCACTCTGTCAGATAAACGCACTCTCACCCACAAGCATGCACACAATCTACATTTCAAATCATATTTCAGCTGCCAGGGATGGTCATATTCCAGGTAATCGCACTCAATTGTTATTACATTAATAGCGAATAATGTAATCTTATTCATTATTAATGTAATAAATTGACAGAAAACAAGGAAACTGGAGCCTCAGCCAACTTCCATACAGGCGGTCGTTGTGTCCTAGGCACTGATTTTGCCACCTGCGAGGCCAGGGGTCGCAAAAGTATTTTCAGGGGTCGCAAGAGGGGGAAATCAGGAGTGTGCTAGGGGGCAGCTGTGACCCATGTCCATGGCACTTTTGCTATCCACCGATTGCTGTGCCTTAGCTGGTCTTTTGCGAAATTGGAGAGGGCTCTCTCAGCGTCCTACTGGCCTATAGGGCCATCAGACAGTGCCCTATGGGATGGTGTGAGAGATCAGTGTGTGGGCCGGTTTTGAGCAGTTTTATGGGCCTGTGTTTTGGCCAGGTGGCCCAGTTTTTACTGTTGATGTTCCAGATATTACCATAAACATTGCCTGCAGCTAGCACGAATGGATGCCGTCTCCCACACCTTTGCAAAATACACACTCGGCGTGCCTTTACAAGTTCAACACTGGTCTGATTGGCAAATGTGAGTCTTTTTTTTTTTTTTTTAGCTATCCGGTTCCCTAATGAGGTACACTTTTATTTTGGTGCCCGGGCCTAATTTTTGTCCCAGCCCCATCGCTGTTCGCCGATAATAAATGTTATTTGATCCGATTCTGTCCCAGCTGGTTATGTCGTCCTGCACAGGTGCGGTGCTCTCCAGGCGCTGACTTCAAAGGGCCGCCCTGTCAGCTGCGGAGCCTTCGTTTCTTTCCTCTCGGTGACTTCAATCCGTGGATGTAAACAGTCTCCTCTCCGGTGTCGCGCGAACCCATCCATCGCACCCTTTCTATTTGAAGAGTTGTGTTTTTTTAGGTTGAGCGCGGTTTCGACCCGACCCGGACAGCCAGTTTGGTGAGAGCGTTTATGTGGTGAGGCGGCTTAAGGAAGGAGGAAGAGGCAGGTCTCCAGCCCTTTGAAGTCCCTAAAATCGGGGATGCCTTTGAAGTGAGGCAGCCCAGGTCCCTCTCACCAGCGTGGCTACGTCACTAAGGTGTGGCGAGAATCTGCAGCACCATCGTGGACAGGGCTGGTGGCGCCAAGTGCGACAATCTATGCAGGCGCCCCTCCTCCCACAAAAACCTAATCCTCCACCGGTTCCCTCACTGTCATGATCCACCAGTGTCCCTCATCTCTCCATAGCCCCTCTTTCACATACGTTTCATTTGTTTTATAGCGCTATCATACAACTGTAGGGTATCAGAGCACTTTACATCACACACACATTATAAAGAGCCAATTAATAATATGAAATGTTACATAAGACAATAAGGAATGCAAAGTGTAGGAGTCACATATCTGATACTAGTAGGTGCTATATTTCAAGAGCGGTCTGGAGAAGCACAAACTCGGGATATAAAACGTACCACAGTGGTTGGCTTTACTGATAAAAAATTATTTCTGTCCAAATGAACCCTCTTTAGCAACATCAGGATAATGAAAGATTGGGGAAAAATCATAGGGGGAAATTCTCAAGAATGTGTGATAACCATCGCAAATTTAGCTTACCGCAACTTTGCATATCGCAGTCTATCGCGGGAAAACAACGCTGTGTTAACGTAGTATTCTGCACCTGGCGGCACCATGCAATAGTCCCACGATAGCACGTTAAATGACCGCGTTAAAATCAACGCGCTGCCGCAAAAAAGCAAAACGCAAATAAAGTTGCGATGAGGCCAACCGCAATACAAAAATCAGCGATAACCATCGAAAGGCCTGCAAATCCCATGCGTCATGCAGGAAAATGCACTATAAAAGCTGAACACGAAAACCACACCATAAACAAAACAAGCATTTGCAATGCAATAGGTCTCGCAATGATAGAGTTTGAGCTATTGGCATTGTAAATAGGCATTGTCTTTTACAATGTCAGTAGCATAAACTTGCATAAAAGCAGTGTATGGAGTGTAGCAGTGTGTGATGTGCAACATTGTGTGGTGTGTAGTAGTGTGTGGCGTGCAGCAGTGTGTGGCGTGCAGCAGTGTGTAGCGTGCAGCATGCAGCAATGAGTATTTCAGCAGTGTGCAGCAGTGTGTGACGTGCATCAGGGTGCGGTGTGCAGTAGTGTGTGTTGTGCAGTAGCGTTTTGTGTAGCATTGTGCGATGTGCAGCAGTGTGCGTTGTGCAGCAGTGTGAGGCGTGTAGCAGTGTGAGGCGTGTAGCAGTGTGAGGCGTGTAGCAGTGTAAGGTGTGCAGCAGTGTGTGGCGTGCAGCAGTGTGTGGCGTGCAGCAGTTAAGGGTGCAGCATTGTGAGGCGTGCAGCAGTGTGTAATGCAGCAGAGTGTGCATTATTGTGTGGTGTGCTGTAGTGTGAGGTGTGCAGCAGTGTGTGGCATGCAGTAGTGTGTTTTGTGCAGTGACATGCAGCAGTGTGGCGTGCAGCAGTGTGTGGCGTGTAGCAGTATGTGGCGTGCAGTAGTGTGAGGCGTGCAGCAGTGTGAGGCGTGCATCAGTGTGAGCTGCGCAGCTAATTTTTTGTTTTAATAATGCATATCTTAAGAATATAGGTTTTTAAATTTATTTGGTAAACATGCATTTTCTGTTATAACATTAATAATTATTTGGTTATATTAATACACATCGTATTTTAAGCCCTTTTAAAAAAAATATTATGCAAAGTATGTGTAAAAACAGTAAGCATTTTTAATTATTTTTTTTGCATTTTAATCAGTTTTTGTTGAATAGTAGGTGTTACGAAAACATTTTAATAATAAGGTAAATATTACACATATTTATTTTTTTAATGCACAGTGTAATGTTGATAGCTATGTACGTTTTTGAAAATGAATTTAAAAATAAAACATAAGCAAAAATAATGTTATGAGCAAGGTAATAGCTGTAAGTTTACCAATGCCGAGATTTTTGCATTGTAAAAGCTTGTTTAATGCTTGTGTTATGGTTTATCACTTTTAAGTAAAGACTTTAAACACGTATACACGTGTTTACAATATGTGTTCAAATATGCATATAATTAGTGCGTTGCTGAAAGAGCAACATCGTAAAAGCAATATATAAAATATATCTTTATTTATAGAGTATTTTTAATAACAACTAACATTTATCTTAAAACTGTTCGTCATGCTGAACGTATGCTAGTTGGGAAAAAAAAATATCACGTGATACGACCTTGCTAGCGTGCTCGTGCACATTGCTGCTGGGAGCATTTTGCTTTCGTTTATACACAGGCACAATGGAAACGTTAGCTGGATGGGCACACAGAAACTCGTAGCGAGGCTATTTTAAATGCTGCTAACTGTAAGTACCTTAAAAGATTATTACATTAAGAGGAGCGTAGAATCCTAGCATGATGAAATAGTTGTAAGAATGCTAAAGTAAAAGGATTGAATGTTGTAAGAAGAGAAAAGGTATGGCGTAGTAACCGCGTTGGTAGTGTAGTGTTTATGTATTGCAGATAGAGTAAGTGCTAGGTTGCAGGGAAGTATAGACTATATTTAAATATTAGTGTTAGTAGGAGAGCGCAAATGGGTAAATACGAGTAAAAATGTGTTTGGAGCTATGCTAATTATGTAGCAACGCAAGAGGCAAATTAACGTGGCGAAAACAGTCAACTAAGCAAACGCTGATGTGAGTCACTGAATGCTGGGGCCTATGTATGAGCGTTCACAGACACTAATGAGGAAGAAAGTGAAACTGGATACTGACTTGCTGAGGGAAGAGAGACAGGAGATGTGCACGCCGCGTGGCTGAAAGCGCGTACACCAACTCAAATCCGCCGAGACCATGCGCGTGCCCATCTCCTGTCCCACTTCCGAGGCAAGTCAGTAACAATAGATCTCGCTGGCGACAGCGCTTCGCGCTGCGTTCGCCAGGCGAGACCTAATAAACTGCGTAGCAACATGGATGCATCCAGAACGAGTGCCCAGGTCAACGCGAACTCCACAAGCCCCACAGACCACCAGCAAGGAACCTCGGGGTCGGGGAAGGCCAAAGAGAAGAGGAACAGGAAGAGGAAGACGGGGTACAGTCCGCATGACAATCGGATCGTCGTCACGGAGGTGACAGAGCACTAACAAAAACTGTCCGTCACCTCCACCATGTCATTGGCAACACAGACGGAAAAATGGCATTCCATCATGAATGCTGTCGGAGTGTCGAGGAGGCCAAGATGCGCTGGCACGATGTGAAAAGCCAAACCAAGCTGGAACCCGCTGCCAACTGCAAGGCAGCAATGGTGAATGGAGGTGGGAGTCCTGCACCACAGGAGGAGCAAATGGTGGCCACAGTCACCAGTGTGGAGACGGTGCAAGGAGTCGTGAGTCTGGACACTGCTCAACACAACCTGACACAACATCAACAGGGTGAGTAACGAACAGGGACTGGGGGGACGGGCACAATGGCACACATGCAAAACGACGTGTAGCACACCGCACACCCACAATGACCCTGGGTCATGTCCTTGATCCCCGTGGCCCACTGCAGCACACATCCAAACATAAAGTAGGCCCCCGTCCACCATGTGCCCAAAGGGGTCACACCCCTTACATCACCAATTCCACATCACACACATGCACCCGTGCGAAACACAGCAAAGATGCGTGTGTGAGAGCCACACTGACAATGTAAGTGACACCACATGACGAGCAGCATGGCTGGAGTACAATCACCATCACATTGTGCACGCCACGAGACTGAGGTGGCTGAGTGTGGACCACAACCGGAAAGGAGCAGGTCACACTCTGACATATCCACGTGAATAAACAACCACTGATGTCAACAATACATCTGCAGACAAACAATGCAGAAGAGTACAAAAACCGTCCAAGAGCACATGACCCAAGTGGCCAACATCACAGCACCTCAAAAGCACAAAAGCCAAAGGCACACCGCCTCCAAGGGATAAGGGGCAGCAAAATCACAGCTGCAGGTGCGACTCTCCCACAATGCAGCACACACACATAGCAATGACAGCACATCCACATGGACGACAATGTGGTACACAGTGCAACACTCACACTGCAGAACCGAGGACACAACTGGGTCCACCTGTGTGTAGAAAATGGAAATCATATCTGACATAGCAGGAAACTGTGAGATGAAAATGTACGTGTACAACCTCACCTACGTCATGTAGTCTAAATGTCAACTGTCCCGCATCAAATAGTCCACTCCTCCCAAACAGTCACAATGTACATTATCATGCAGACTGTATGCAAACTTGAACAATGCGTCAACATACATGCCAACACAATGTCAACCAGCCTCTCCCCTTCATATTGCAGAGCGACAAACAACACCTCCAGCAGAGCAGACCAGACCAGACCAGACAACTCTACAGTGATGCTGAAGAGGACATCCACTTCCAACACCGACGCCCTACAACAGTTCATGGACATCTTAGGCAATCGACCTCCAGGAGCAGGGCAGCCCAGCTGCATCGAGGATACCCCACCCCAGCACAGACAACACAGCTGGACGCACCCACCACCCGTCTGGTTCCCAGCAGCCCATCGAAGCACACAACGCATTACAAGGCCAAGTGTCAGAATGCCGGAAGGGTGTGGTCGAACAGGTTCGGGTGGGGTACTACCTCATGGAAGCTGAACTAGATCACATATGTGGGTGTCTAAGTCCCATCAGGGACCACCTACTCTCCCCCACGGAGACACACACTGTGACAGAGACACATGCCTTTGCACATTTCCAGTCATGAACCACTCCCTGAGCCACGGGATCATCATCCACACCCCCACGCTGGACTGGCACATGCCGGCCCAGTTCACTCCTCTTACGTATTGAGTGGGGGACGACAACGCTGCATGTGCAAGGTCTCACCCGCTGCCTACGGTGACATGGCTTAGTCTGCTGTACACGGCACAATGTAATGTTGTAGGGCCGGCGGCCCTAATGCATACATCATGAGCACACGGACACACTCAGATAGTTCATTGAACTGGCCACGGGCACATGCACTCCTTTATCGCCATGGTCACATGTACAGTGATGCATGTTCTGGATGTGTGTGGGGTGAGTGTAAGCCAGCCCTCATGGAGTCGTTGGTGCTGGCAACAACTTGTACAGTGATCACAATTAAAGGGGAAACAGAAAACACCAGCATTACATAAACAACTGTGAAACATCATGGTGGTAGCCAGAGAAAGTACAGTGTTCACCCAACATGCAAGCAGAATGGTCCATGATTTGTGGTGTACTGAGTGAGTGGCACCTGAAGAGCTGAGCAGGGTATCAAGCTGATGGTGGCACCCACGACATGTGTGAGCAACTCTGATAGTCTGGCAGTAAGACACTTCCAACTCTGGCACCTGTTGTTTGGAGTTGGTCCTTGCCGTGGTGGCGTGTGCATCCTGCGGTGACGCGAAGTCCGGGCAGGTTAGGACTTGATTCGATGTGTGAGCCCAGGTGGACCGCAGTTGATGCCGGTGGCAGCAGACGGCGCAGGGCCACCGACACATGGCCTTGATGACACCCAGTCCATCGACCCAGAAGCCATCCAATATGCTATCAGACAGGGCCCATGACTTGAGCTGCACAGAGTTAGTGGCTCCGGATGCACTGCGGCCGGCAGAGGCACATCACCGTGGGACGGTGACTTGCGGTGCAGTGAGATAGGGCCAAGCGAGCTGAGCGGGTTCTCGTCGATGTCGAAGGTTAATGTAGCGGAGGGTTGCGGGGGACAGTGAAGGTGTCCTCCAGGGCATGATGCAGAGGGCAGAAGCCGGCCTGAAGCGGCAAATGGAGGAGTGGAATGCTACAACCTCGTTTTTGCCACAAAGTCAGTATCACCGACAGGATGATGAAGACAACCCCCAGTCCATAGACTCAGTCGCCAACAAAGTTCAAACAGAAAGTGTCCATAGATGTCGGGGAACAGACTTAGTGGCACCGGAGCTGAAAGGGGATGCAGTCTGCGATGAGGCCGGTACAATGAGATAAAATCTGCCATAAATATATCAAGGCTGAGGTTTCAAATGTGTGACCTACTTGACCGTAGTGCAGGCCGGAGGCAGCGGTAGAGTACTTCAATGAGAAAGGACTAAAGCGGACCTGTGTCGCGGAGGCCGTGATGGTCTGAGGAGGCTGCCAAGGTCGCAGGCCTTGGGCTTGGAGCATGCGCCAGCACGTGGTGGGCCCTCTTTGACACACGCCGGTGTCGGCAGGTGAGCAGTGAGGCCTGGCTGCAGAGGGATGGGCATAATGGGTTCAGGGACCAGCTGCACGGGGTGCAGCAGGCGCACAGGATCGCAGGCCACACCGCTCACGGAGACGGCGTTGGCCTCTTGGTGGGGTGGGAGGCGCCGCCCTGGCAGACACGTTGGGAATTCCAGAAGAGGACCACGCCCAGAGCTACGTGCTTTTTATTAACACCCCTACGCTGGCCTGGCGTACGACGGGCCAGCCCACTCCGTACACGCTTACAGGGGGAGACGTCACAAGCTACATTTCCACGATCTTCCCCACTAGCTGGGGTGACATGGTTGCGTCCATTGTCCACTACACTTCAAACACCAGCAGTGCATGTAGACATGGATATGTCTGTGGTCTGCATACTGCAGTCTATCCAGCACATTTCCGCCACACTTGGCATTGTGTACATTCTGATTCATGGGTCACTTGCCTCCTTCGCACATGCCTGCTTCCCACCTCTCCTCACATTCCGCTATTGTGTGGCTGAGGTGCCATGCCGTTGAGGGCTCATGTACATGGCTAACCAAGGTTACCACAGTAAGTTGTGCTGTCATCTCTGGTTGGTGGGCATGTTGTTTGGCATGTTGTATGTGATTTTGTGACGTGTGCATTGCCAGAGTTGTGAGTTGCATGATTGTGGAGTTGAGGTGTGTGGTGTGTGGTGTGTTCATTTGGTAATTGCCGACAAGCAGTGCATTCCCATAGGTGCCATCCTGGAAGCGCTGGTTAATGTTGGACTGTCGGAAGATGAAGGTATCATGCACTCTGCCTGGGTAGTTGGCTACGACATTGGTGACATAGAACACCTCCATTTCCAGATCCAGATCAATCCCAGAATGACTCTACACAACACCCTCGCCTACAGACCTACCGGTCCCTGCCACGTTCATCACTACCATCGCAGACCTCATCGTGTCCCACGCCCTCGCATCCACTGATTAGTACTTCTCAGAGACCTGAATTTCCACCTCGACAACCTCAGCAACCCCCAACTCCACTACCCTCCTGGACAACCTCGCTAACATTGGACTGAAACAGCTCGTCACCACCCCTACCCACAAGGCAGGACACACCCTCGACATAATCTTCGCAGAAGGAAACAACAATCGCTTCAGCTACACCACGCAACGCTTCTGGACCGACCACCACTTCGTCCACTTCTCTCTCTCCAACCGCACCCAAGCCTACACCACTACCCCTGTGCAGGAACTGGAGCAAGATCTCTGAAGAGCACCTCAACTCTGCCCTCAACCACGCTCCTCCACCCACCACGACCGACGGCAACTCTGCAGCCAGCAAACTCCACAGATGGATCACCAACTGCGCAAACACACTCGCCCCCCTCCAGAACTCCGGCAGACAAAACACCACGTAAGCCACCTGGTTCAACACCCACCTGCTAGAATCCAAGCGAATGTGCCGACGACTCGAGAAAGCTTGGAGGAACAGCAAAACCTCAGAAGCTCGCACCGCCTACAAGACCGTCATGACAGAACACCACCAACTCATCAGAACCACGAAGAAGAACTTCATCTAGGAAAGAATCCTCTCCAACTCCCGCAACTTTAAGGAACTCTTCAGCATCATACAAGAATTCACCAAACTGTCCAGGGAATCCTTGGAAGTCCATCCCTCCCAGGACCTCTGCAACAAACTCGGCTCCTACTTCCATCACAAGATCAAGACTCTCTACGACAACTTCGATGAATGGATCAAAGGCACCGGCACTACACCCAGCCCCGGCAATGCCACCCAGCCTACCATCACCGCATGGACCCTTGTCACCACAGAAGACACCGCCAAGACCATGAGGAGCATACACTCAGGAGCCACCACTGACCCATGCCCGCTGTGCATCTTCCACAGAGCCGCCTCCGCTATAGCACCCGAACTATGACGCACTATCAACTGCATCCTTGAAACGGGCACATTCCCCGATGACTGGAAACACACAGAAGTCAAGCCTCTTCTCAAGAAGCTCTCCACAGACCTACTGGACCTCAAGAACTACAGACCCATCTCTCTCCTCTCCTTTGCAGGCAAATTCACAGAGTAGATCGTCAACAACCAGCTCATAATCTACATTGAATCCAACTCGATCCTCGACACCTCCCAATCCGGATTACGTAGCAACCAAAACACAGACACTGCCCTCCTAGCCGCCATGGACGACATCCGCACCCTCCTCGACCAAGGCCACACGGCTGCCTTCATCCTACTAGACCGCTCAGCAGCCTTTGACACCGTCTCCCACCGCACACTAACCACCAGACTCCACGATGCTGGCATACAGGGTACTGCCCTAGACTGGATCCTCTCCTTCCTCACTGGCCGAACTCAAAGAATCAGACTCCTGCCCTTCCTCTCCGAACCCACAGAGATGAGCTGCGGAGTATCCCAAGGATCCTCACTGAGCCCCATGCTCTTCAACATCTGCATGGCCCTTCCATTGGATCCCTCCTGGATCCAGAAAGACAGTCACCCACGCACTCATAACCAGCCGACTGGACTACGGGAACGCCTTCTATGACGGAATCAACAGATCTCTACTCCTCAAACTCCAGACCATCCAGAATGCTGTAGCCAGACACATCTTCGGCATCCCAATACAAGACCACATCTCCCAGCACCTACGAGACCTCCACTGGCTCCCCATCGAAAAGAAAGTGACCCTCAAGCTGCTCACTCACACCTACAAATCCCTCTACAACACCGGACCCCAATACCTCCACAAAAGAATCTCCTTCTACGCACCCAAGAGAAACCTCTGCTCCTTCAACCTTATCCTGGCTGAAATCCCACGCATCTGCAGAGCCAGAACGGGAGGAAGAGCCTTCTCCTACATCGCGGCCAAGACCTGGAAAGAACTCCCCCTCATCATCAGACGAGCCCCCACACTGCATGCATTCAGTAAGAGCCTTAAAACCTTGTTCTTCAGATGAGACTGAGCTGCCTGAATCCTCCCCTCCCCCCATCGCCTTGAGACCCTTGCGGGTGAGTTAGTGTGCTTCACAAATGCCCGTTTGATTGACTGATTGACAGCAAGTGACATAATATAACATTTGACCCTTAATCTTCCTAGGAAGTGATGCCACATAATTGCATGAATAATATAATACAACAACATAGACAAATGCCTGTTTTAGATACCACCTGTTATAGGGTGCTGATGTAATATGCAAGTGGATCATTGCTCATTACTCTTAGTCTTACACAATAATAATGTGCTCATCTGAAGCGACTATAGTGCCACAAAACACACAACAGTACTGGGAGCCAAAATGTTGTATACCGCAAACTGTCATGACTTCATAGTTTCCGTGCTGTAGACTGAGATGGGAAATGTATTGCTAAATCATAGGTAGAGAAAAAAAATTGTTTGAGTAAAACAATAATATTAATGTCCACAAGTATTAATTGATGTAGACCACATATTGAATGTGAACTATATTATTAGTCTAAACTGTATTTTACTGTTACTACATTTTGATTCAAAATCAGTTGCAAGGTTCTATCACTCATGCGAAGCACAGAGATGAAGGCTTAATTCAGACACCTAGGGCCTCATTTACAAGCCAATTGCACTGCCGGTGCGTCACTTTATTTTGATGCCCCAGCAGTGCAGTGGGTTTGTCTATATTTGCAAGGCTACATAAATTCACCCCGTGTGACTTTTCTTAGCCTTGTAAATATAGGCCTCTTTCACGCATTAATCTGCATGAAAGTAGTGTTCCATGGGTGTTGCTCTTGGTGTTCCCACGCAACATCCATGAAACCTGACACTTTCCCAGATTTACAATGTTTTGTGAATGTGTCAGAATCCTACACCTCATCAGGGGAGGCGTAGGTGTGGCACAACGAGGAGAAATACTTTTATTTCTCCTTGTTTTTATCTCTTTCTATGCGTGCTGCAAGAGGAAAATGCCATCAATGATTGTTTTTGTGCAGGAAGGTGTCCCGTCCTGCACGAAAACAATCATCCGCACAACGCATGCACCCTTGCAACATGACACAGGGGGCCTGCGCTGGCTCATGGCAGCCAATTGTGTGCCAGCGCAGGGGAAAGTGCACAGATGTGTCATATTGTTGTTAATACAATGCATCCCTGTGCTTTTAAAGAAACGCAGCTCGGAGGAGCAAAATGGCTTGCGTCACCGCGCTGCATCATTTTCTAGTAAATAAGGCCCTTAATTTTTCATGCATTTGCAATCATGAAACATGGTAACAACTTATTTCAAATGTTTGCTTTTTAGTTCATTTTGTTTGTCAGAAGAGTGCACATTGCACTGCTGAATTCAATATGTGTGATAAAGTACCCCCTGACATACATTATGAGGATATTGCAAGTCAGTGAGGATTCTCTTGGCCATATAGAGGAAAAAGGAGTAAGGCCCAGTTCCTTTATAGGGCTATGGAACTCCGAGTTGACTTGCAATATCCTTATCATGTACGGCAAGGGGAGCCTTATCTCTTATAAAATATGTTCACAACTTCACCTTTTCCACAAACCTCCTAAATCCTTGGTGCACTGCACAGCTCTTTCACATGAAAGAGAGAGCATATTTGCAACATGAAGAATAAAAATAGTCACAAGTGCAAAATTAAACACATAAAAAAATTGTTAGCTAGTTTTTGAAGAAAGATATTGAATGCTGTTGAATAGAAGTAATTAAAAAAACAAGATTTAGCAGAAACATTCAGAAAGATTCTAACTTTTCTAAAATTTCCTGAGGAGTGCAAAAAATAAACATATTGCCATAAATATCTACTTTCTGCTTGGCACTGTCAAGTTTGAGTAAAAAAAAAAACAGAACAGATAAAGAAAAACAATATTACTTGTTTGTTGCTTTAAACAGCTGCTTTCATTGTGCTCTGTGACCTGGCCTGGCTTTTCCCTCTGCTACTGCCTTTGGCAGAACTCGACTGTAAAATGTTATTAGTGATGTCATTTCTTTATAATCGGTGATTGTGTGTCACAAGTCATTGATTATAAAGAAATTAGGGACTCATTTTTATACAGGTATTGCAGGATCTCATTATTTACGTGTAATGTAAGCTGCAGAATGTAAACAGTGCTCATCAAGCCATTGTTTACCTGCTGTTGTTTGAGGGGCAGCTGGTTATTTTTTAAAGTGGTGAGTCATAATACTTGCCCTACATTGTAGCGAGTAAGCCTGATGTCTTCTAGGGAGAGACCTAGAGGGGTCTTGGCCAAGAACATTTTGAAAAACGGGACTAGATAGAGTGTTTTAAATTACAGCTTTCACATATATTTGCTAAAGTCCACAGGCTCTACAAAAGCATTCATTAAATATGCAAGTGTGCCAGGCCATTCTAACCTGATGCTCCCCAAGAGTTGAGCCATATATTCCAAAATGTGATAGCGGTTCAAACCTTGAAACTGGCAGCGTTTTGTTGGCTGAAGGGATTCCACCCAGCCAGTCAGAACCTACTGCTCCGTCAAGGGCGGGTGATTACACTTGCTGAATAACCCTTGCTCCCCTTGGGTAGCTTGTCACTGATCAGTTAAGCTTACTACAGAGGCAATGTGTAAAGCAAAGGCACATCAGTCACTCGCGAAAAATACACTGAGCATGCATGTAGATAACGTTTATATTCACCACACATATTCAATCATTATAACATGAACATCATATACTTTTGGGCATAAAATACATTTGGAAATATTACTAGCCTTACTAGGCCAACCCATATTATTATATCAATAGGATGCACACTGTGTATAATTCCAAATCTACCCCACCTCCCCCAATAGAGAGAGAGCACCCTTATATGGTGCATGATATCAAAATTTGCCCATACACGAAAATAGAACACTTTTAAGCAGCACAGAGGGCCGAAGCCACGCGGGTAAACCCAATGTCAAAAGTACTGTGCTTTTGTCATAAAATCAACGTACAAAGTGGCACAACCGACCAGTGTTATGAATCACAGGCGGTCCATACACGATCACTCCCACACGCTCACTCTGCACATACGCACTTGACACCCTAATGCGGTGCCACTGGCACCGAGCAGGTCAATGAGTCACACCCTGCAGACTCCGTGAACCCAGCCTCCTTCCACCCTTTAGTTCACCCCGATTGTCCTATACCCCTGGATGGAAGATAACCAGCCCACCTCCCGGACACTGGGCTGCATGCAGCGAAGTCACATTGAGGGCCTCATTTACTATATTTTGATGCACAGCAGCGTAGCAAGCCTTCCTGCTGCGCTGCCAGGCGTCAAAATAAAAGGACAGAATGCGCCGTATCTTCACGATACGGCGCATTCCTGTCCTCTCCCCTGCGCTGATGCACAAACAGCAGTTGTGCGCCAACATAGACACCATTGCGCAATGGTGCAAGGGTGCCTGTGTTGCAGGGATGAATGTTGTTGTGCAGGAAGGGACACCTTCCTGCATAAAAACAATCATTAATGGTGTTTTGCTCCTTCTATGTGTGCTGCAGAATGCCACAGGACAGGATGGGGTCCCAATGGATGTGTGTAGAGCCAAGCCCACTTTATGGGCCACTTTTTCACCCAAGGTCCTTAACGCAACAGGAGCCGGTTATGAGCCTCGTACTTGGTCAAACTTCTTAATCATACCCATTTTTAAGGAGGGCTCTAGAAATTACCCAAAATGTTACCAGCTCATCTCACTGCTTGACTCTTCCGCCAAATTGTTGGGGAGAGTCTTGTTAGAGAGATTGTAACTATGGGCTGAAGACAATGTATGGTTTTAGGAAAAGTTTGGGGACAGTTGAGCAATCGCTCAACTTGACCTAATTAAAGGGTAAGTATACCCAAGCCATGGACATCTCATTGTATATCTGTTTCATTGATTTCAGCAGTGCCTTCTATTTAGTTAATCATAGGAAGCTCTGGGAATATTTAGATAGAAAGGGGGCTCACAAGGAGATTATTTCATTTTTAGGCCGTTCGTGTAATCATCTAGAAGCAAAAGTTTGATTTGGAAAATAGGGCAAATTGACTGAACGTTTTGAGTTTAGGAGAGGGGTTTAACAGGGGGGTGTATTGGGGCCCTTCCTCTTCTCTTTATACATCAAGGATGTGGAAGAAACGCTCCAAGCAGTAGGTGCAGATACACCCAGGATTGGAAGGCGGCAGGTCCCGATACTCCTGTATGGCGACAAGGCGGTTGTCTTAGCGTGTACCCCAAAAAGCCTGCAGCTTTTTATAAATTCTTCTACAGATTTTATGGGAAAAGAGAAGTTTGAAAATTAACATTGCAAAAACGTATACAATGAGTTGTGGTCATTTAAGAGGGCGACAACAAACCTTTATTTATTAAAGGGAGTAAGTTACAAAATAGTAACTCCTTCAGCTACCTGGGGATACAATTTTCATCTATACTGGATTGGAAGAACCATAGGGAGATTTACTTTTCTAATATGATCAGGAATAATGAAGGGTTGTTGAGGTTTGCATCCAAGTTAGGCAACAAACCTATTGGATGCTCACCCTTTATAATGTTAAAACAATGTAAACTGCAGTATATGGCGCAGGGATCTGGGCTATAGGGGTGAAGGGTGCACTACTAATGCCTTTCTAAGGAGACTCCTATCAGTACCCCCTTCTACCTCAGCATCCATTGTGCATTGGGAGCTGGGTGTTGATATCCTCTCAGATATCCTTGAAATGAAACTCCTACTACTGTGGCGATCTGTATGGTCCAAACAAGAAACCTTGTTCTCTAAATTAATTCATAAGGACTGTATAGGACTAGATATGATGAATGGAATCCCGTGGTTACGGAATATAAAGCAGGCCCTCTTGGGTTTGGATGAGGCAGAGAGGGATCTATAGTCTCACCCAGAGGATATCTTAAGGTGTTCAAAAAAATAAATTAAAGAGCATATGCTTGAGGCTTGCCGTGGGAAGAGGGAACAAACAGACCTCGCTAAGGTAACAGTGGGGCAGTACACAGCATGGAATGAGCAGCCTGGATGTAAACTGTACCTTATGATAGTTAATAATTCACAGCACAGGTACCTTTTAACTCGTTTTCACGATCTAATTTTTCACTACTTAACTGCATTTCCAAAAAATTAGAGCTGGTGTATAACTACTAGAAAATGTCCCTGTAATAACTGATCGGAAAGACCACTTAGCACATAGCACTTTTTAGTAAATTGTATCTGAACCCCAGGAAATCTCTTCTTAAACCCCTATTTTTACAAGGGAGAATAATTTATCATCAGGCTGCTTTTACATTTCTATACGAACTAGGAGACCCAAGAGTATGTTCTAGGGTTGCCCTGTTTCTTTCCAGAGTAATCCACATTAGAGCTCTTTTAGATGACTTAGGAAACCTGAAAAGTCAATAAAGGTTAATGTACAAAATTTGCACTGTCCAGTTTTATTGTCGATACCTCTAGGGACTTAAGATCAAATGCAAAAAGTGTCAGAAGAACTAAATCTTAACCATATGGCAAACACCTGACTTGGTGCATTCATGCATGGTGTTTGTATTTTATTCTACTTTATACCTGTTTTATGTTTTTATTTAACTGGTTTGGGACCATATAGATTTTGATTTTAGGAGATATATGTTTTTAATACTATTGTAAATAATTTATTGTAATATTTCGTGCTTTTATGGCTCATACAATTTGTGCCAAATAAAGCTTTTATGACTGACTGATGCACATTGAGAAGTGTTGCTCCAGGCCATTCTGGTCATGCACAAGAAGAGTTGCAATTCCATACCTCCCTGGAATTGAGGCACAAAGTCTGGTGCATGATGATACAGGTTGCACCAGACCAGACCAGTCCAGTCACACACACACACACAGGCGCAAGTTCAGCAGAACCACATGAGGTAGAATGAGGCACAACTACGGTTATACCCCCACCTCTGAAGGTCGCACTCTGTGAAGCGGACACCGCACACGGTGAGCATTCAGTAGAGTGTGTCGCACAGAGATATGCGTCATGATTGGCTAAACGGGACAAGCGTGGTCCCGCAACCGTCGAATCCGCTCACCACCAACTAGATGCTTATGAATGTTAAGGTCCCTGCAGTACAGGATCCACACACCTTAGATGCGGGCAAGATTTCTGGGCTCCGCACTAGACAATACAGTCTCCATACACAAGTCATAGTTCAATGCTCACACTCCGCTACCAGTTGAGATTCAGAAGCCGATGTGGGCACTTGATTGGGCACTGTTCTCCCAATGTCATAGGTAGATGACGTAAGTCACTCACGGGAGATCTTTGATGTCCCTCAGATCTCCGGGAGGACAGGAGGCACGCGGTCAGGTCACATGGAAAGCACCACACAGTCCTGGTTCTCCAGTCCCGCGTTGTATATCACCCTTTGCTGAAGGACGGCACCCGTAGTTATACTGTTATGTGTCTTTGAAAATAGAGGTGATTTAAGGGGTTTCCCTTTGAACCACAGATATCCCCTCAATTGTAGGCCTATCTGACATGGGGCTGTGGAATGCATATCTTAATCTTTAGTGGGGTCATGATCTGGTCCCAAGAGGCTAAGTGCCGAAACCTCTCTCTCCAATCTATCCCATTCAGTGCGCAAATGGCAGAGGTCTGCCGTATTTGCGTGATGCCCATGGTTATGGCTGTTGCTTGGGAAATGCACAGATGTGCTCCCCTAACCCCTGGTGTCCACGCGAGCCAGGCACCATGGCCCATGAGACTCTTGGAGCATAGAAATGTCCATTTCTACAAGTGTATTTCTATGCAAGTTATGCCCAAAAAACCCTTACCACTGGAAAGGGTTTAGCATGGCGAATACGTTGATAGGAAACATCATAAATTTGCTCCACTGCAATCCACTATTACAGCCAGAAGTAATGTCAACCACTTCCTCATGTTCACCTATGGGAAGAGCAAGCCTAATAGGTAGTGAAAACACACACAGGTATTTCTCCCTATCTGAGTGCGTGTGCGCTACTGCGCACAAAGATCTGCGATGGTACACATAGTACTTAGCACCAGGGGTGCAGGTGCACCTATCCACGTCTGCACAGCAGACTGGACATGGGTTTAACGGATACATGTGTCTGTGCCCCAGCACCAGCCTGCGATGGTAGGTGACACATGCGATCATGGGCACCATATGTGCGGGTGCAAACATACAGCAACCTACATTGGCAGGCTGCTCATGAGTTTAATCACGATAGATGCCAGTGCACACACACCGCTCTGCGATGGTAGACGGGGCCATGGGCTTGCCCAGGCCGTAGTACCTTAGGTGAGAGTGCGCAATCACCACCCTGCCCAGGCCAGCCGGACTCAGGTCAACCCCCTTACAGGTGCGATTGTGCACACCCGGCCTGCGACAGCAGACCAGGCATCTTGCTACCAGCAGCACAGGGGCAAGCGCGCAGACAGAGGCCTGCCGACCAGGGTGTTAGAACCCCGGGGATGCAGGTATGTACTTACTGGCCCGCAATGGCAAGCCGGGCACCTATCCACAATGCTACAAGTGCCTGGGCGCATCCTCAAGCCTGCAACAGCAGGCTGGACACATATTCGAAGCAGCATACGGGCTGGCACGCACACCCCTGCCTGTAATAGCAGGCCGGGCGCATAGATAACAGGTACCAGTGCGCACTCCCAGGTCTGCGTTGGCCGACTAGCCCATGTTTCTGAACACCTTGTCAGAGTCTCTTCGTTGCCTGTGTAGGAAGGCACACGCACTTCC
Organism: Triturus cristatus; assembly: GCF_964204655.1. Classification (NCBI taxonomy): domain Eukaryota; kingdom Metazoa; phylum Chordata; class Amphibia; order Caudata; family Salamandridae; genus Triturus; species Triturus cristatus. Next base: position 628,875,595 of record NC_140594.1, on the reverse strand, counting down.
ACACTGCTTTGACAGTGAGGACATGATCAGGGCCCTGAGGTCACACCAGAGAATCGGCAAAACCCCAGGAGTATCCAGGGCGTAGAGGCAAACTCCAAGGCAGGGGTATCCCTATGTGGGGAGTTCTTCCCTACCTGGGCAGGGAACAGCCATATGTACCCGCCTGGCCTTCAGCCTGCCACCCCGCATGAGTCCGTCAGACCCTCCCTGTGGGTTGCCCTCATGTTATGGGAAGACCCACTCAGGGATGGCTGAGAAGTAAGTTATGGCAATCTAGGCAATGGCACCCCACAGGTCTGCCACGGGTTGACAGGCTAGCCAGTGTGTGGCACACTCAGTGCTACGTCCCACTACTAGCGAGTGCCATACCTGCCCTGTGTATGTGGTGTACCTGTGCACTGCACCTGAACCCATTGCATACGCACCCCGGCCAAATGCAGGTGAGGTGGGCGTGGGCACCTGCCCTCTGCAGTACAGTGGAAAGGTGCCCAGTTTCCTAAGGTCATGCGGAGAGAGTCCGCAAAGATGAGGAGAAAAAAACAAGTTTTGAGGTAAATTCCCCTAAGAAGGGCCAGGTCCAACACTCCATATGCCAAAAATTAACTCCATTGTGCCAGGTAAATCATATTGCAATGGGTGCTCAACATTTACAATGCATACCCCCTTAGTCCAAAAGTTCGAACAATACACCACTTTCACAATTTTGCCCTTAATACTGTCCGTAAACCATTATGTGAAAGATTATCTCTATTATGTCAGGGCCAGCATTTTGGCATAATTCCCCCCCCCCCCCATATACCTCAGTTGTCCCCTCTTATGTCAAAAATTACCTTCAATGTACCATGCCAGTCATTTTCCATGGGTTTCTCCTTGGCCAAGAATTTTCTCCAGTATGCCAATGCCAGCAGTTTCTCACAGGTAACACTATGCCAGTACATCCATCCAGTACCAGCATTCTGTCATGGGTGTCCCCATTTGAAAACTATAACTTCTAGTGTGCCCTCATTTGCCAGCATTTTGTCACAGGCAAGGTCAAGGGCACACTCACAAGGATAACAGCGCGTTATCACTCATGCTCACTTATAAGAACTCATTCACATTCAAACTCTCACGGATTCATTCTCTCTCAGTTGCACTTACACATTCATTATCACTCGCAGTTTCGCTCATTCTTGCTCTCTCACTCTCCCTCACACTCATTCACATTCTCTCAGTTTTTTGTAGTCACTCCTTCTCTCACTCACTTATTCTCACTCACTGACTAACTCTTACTAATACTCATTCACATTCTCTCAGTTTTTTGTAGTCACTCCTTCTCTCACTCACTTATTCTCACTCACTGACTAACTCTTACTAATACTCATTCACATCCTCTCAGTTTTTTGTAGTCACTCCTTCTCTCACTCACTTATTCTCACTCACTGACTAACTCTTACTAATACTCATTCACATTCTCTCAGTTTTTTTGTAGTCACTCCTCTCACTCACTTATTCTCACTCACTGACTAACTCTTACTAATACTCATTCACATTCTCTCAGTTTTTTGTAGTCACTCTTTCTCTCACTCACTTATTCTCACTCACTGACTTACTCATACTAACTGACACTTAAAGATATATATTTACTAAAAACTAGCGTCATGCAGCGCGACAGCCAAAGTTGCTATGCTGCGTTGTGCTTGAGGAAGAGATCATTGCAGAGACATGTCATTGCTGCTTTCTTCCCCAGCACTGGTGCACAAACAGGCTGCCTAGTATCACACACATATTCCTTTACCCCATGATGCAAGGGTGTGCTCATGATGTATGGCATTGGGTTTTGTATTTGAAGGTTATCCTACCAATATAAAGTGCATAATACTACGCCTAGGCGAACTTTAAAACTTTTTAAACATTGGATGTCTGTTGTAAAGTGCAGCACACATGCAATGTGTAAAAAGTTAGAAGAAATTAAAACATTTGTCCAAATTAATGCCTGCTTCTTGAAGGTGTTATTTTTTAAGGGGAAAGTCCTGCCTTATATTTTTAGTAAATAGGGCTTTGCATCAAAATCCTTGTATTGTAGCATGGGAAAGCCCATATAACACCTATGTCATGCCCCGTAACGCAAAGTACACAACGCAGAAGAAATAATTATTTGCGCTACTTTAAGGCTACTTTCTAATGTAAACAAAGGTTCTGTACTGGAAAGGAAATAGTTTATCAATACTGTGTGCCAGTTTGTGTCACTTTGCGTGACTTTGCACCAGCGCAAAGCCCTGATAAATCTGCGTCTCAGTCGTTCTTAATACCTGTCCCTCACTCTCTCTTAGGTTCACACACACATGCACACACCCTCGTCACACAAACAGAACAACACTCACACATACACATGCTTCTCTCACATAAAAACACTCTCACCCATATACCCACAAGATACATTTAAAAGCATTTAATTTTACTTACCACAGCTGCCATAGAAGGTCCCGTCCCTACTCCTGCTGCTTCATTTTCTGTTATGCTAATAGAGAATTCAACATTATTATTCACTATTAGCATATGAACAATTTGTCAAAATGCAGGTCGGAGCTTGATACCTGTAAGGGTGATCTATCCCAGTGCTCTTGGCCAGGGATTTTAAAAGCAGTGCCAGGGGTTACCAGGCGGCAAGCCATGGGTCAGAAAGGGGGTCCTATGGTGACCTTTAATTGATGCAAACACAAAGAGATGATGGACGGAGCTCTGAAACTTTTCAGACACACACTCCAAGTCACAGATCTGGGTTGAATCCATCATCGTTCTTTAGCTCACTTTGCCATCCCAGATCAGACCTAGCCATATGCAAATCAATCTTGACCCTGTGCCTCATGGGAACAGTCCAGCCCAAACTGATAAGCCAGGTCTTCCCTGGACCGAAAACATGCATCCTGGGACCGGTTTCAGGGTAACACCCCTCATCAGCCAAGCTAGTTTGAATCCAGTGGCAAAGTTACCTTTAAATGAATTCCATGTCTGGGTGGTCTCTGAGAGATGGGGAACCACAGGTATTTGTACTTGATGTGGGCCTTGTGAACAGCCCAAAAACTGGCCCACACACAGCTAAAAAACTGGAGCACACTGACCTGTCATATTGGCCTTTCAGGCAGTGCCAGATGACCAGATAGGCAAGTCCGACCCTGGAGTGAGTATGTGCTGTCTCTCCGTGTGATAAGCATAGACCCAGTTACATCAGTGACCACATGGGGCTTGCGATCAAAAGAAGCATCTTCCTTACTAAAGCCTTTAGTTGGGCCAGCACCTGGTCTCCTTGACAACTTTTTTTTGCTCTACTCTGTTCTGTGTAGCCTGTAGTGTCTTGTGTATTATAGAGCGCAGTACTCCTATGGTCCTTCACGGACTCCATAGTCTAGTGACATAAGTGATTGGATGTGGTTAATAAAAGCCATGACACAATATGTACAGGTACCGGTGACACTCTGAGAAATAAAGGGGCATATTTATAAGGGCATTGCGCCATCGTAGTGTCAATTTATCAAACTCTCTGGTGGCGCAATGCCCTGCTCCATATTTACAAAGTGGCGCTACACCACTTTGCGTGGCTTAACGCCGCTTTGTAATGATCATACCATTCAAGGGGTGTGCAAAGGGTGTTGCTGTGGGTGTTCCACTGCATCACCCATTGCTTTTTGACGCTGCCCCAGATTTACAAGGACCTGGAAATCTGAGACAGCGCCAAAAACTAACGTTACTGAAAACCAGGCATTAGAGTGGCACAACAAGGAGAAATACTTTTAGTTCTCCTCATTTTTGCTCATTCTGCAGCACACATAGAAGGAGCAAATCACATTTAATGATTGTTTATGTTCAGGCAGGTGTCTCTTCCTGCACATAAAAATTCATCCCTGCAACGCAGGCACCCTTGCACCATGGTGCAAGGGTGCCGGCGTTGGCGCTAGGCAGCTTTTTCAGCGCTGGCGCAACGGAAAACACAGGAATGCGATGTATTCTTGTGAGAACAACGCATCCCTGCATTTTTTTAAATGTCACAGCTGGATGCTGCTAAATTGCTTTCAGTGCTGCACTGCCTCATTTCTTTGTGAATATGCCCCTCAGACGTGCAATATCAAGCTTTGTGTGTTGCCTAATTAATTTACATGCTGCAGGGCTGGGGAGGACACTACAACTGGCGACGAAATAGGGGATACGTAAATTGCAACAAGTGGCGACAGCCAGGTGCAAGTGAACGGTGCGAGGGGAAGCAGATAAACACACAGGATGTCTAAAGGCAGTGAAAACCAGGTACAATGCAGAGGGTTGAGAGTGTTGAAGAACAAGAGCAAGAGGCAAAACTGCTACTTACCGCCAAAGAGAAAGATGCCACCTCACTATATAGTTGGGCATGACAGTGCGAGCACTATTCAGCGGGGTGATGCTCGCAGTGGTGACACTGGGCCAAAAGATGCTGAAGGTCAAGTGCAGTCCAAACAGTATATAATGCTGGCAGCAGCTCAGCAAACAGCACAAAGTATGATGCAGTCATTTTCTTAAAAGCACCGTCTTCATCTGATACCGCCACCTAAGCAGAGTCTTGGCGCCCAATAGAATGCTTGAATCTAAACCTTTGATGATTTTATTGACACACTAGAAATAACCGAGGGCAAAAAGGTCATCACATTTCTTAACATAGCAGGTATAAGGAGTAAAAGAATCGATAAAGAAGATATCGCAAGGGGACATAGTATCGTACTAGTGATGGAGCAAGGATTCATAAAAGAAACTTGCTTGGATTCAATCCTCTCAAATAACATGTAACAATGTAATCAATCTGTTTTTGTAAATACTAAAACCACAATACACCACAAACACTTTTATCTAAGGGAAGCTTGTCAATGTGCATTACTAACCAATAACTTGAATGCTCTAAAATGGCCGACAAAACGCGGGATTTCTATTGCGCATGCGTCTGCTGCATCTACGTAGTATGACTGTCGCTTTTGGTGGGAAACTTTTGCAGCTGAGCAATGGCACTACAAATGGCCACTTTAAACTCACACACTAATGCACCTGCTGCTGATAAACTAAACTCGTAATTTGTATTAAACACTAATGCAAAAGATTTAAAATAAGTAAATGGGGATAGAGTAGAGATAAGTGGTATACAGTGAAATCATTTGTTTTTGTGTTCTAATGTGTCTTTTTCTGATGTTATTATTAGTTCATATTTGGGCCTCGGAGGATGACTGGAATCCCTACTACGCGCATGCTCATAAAGATTGGTCGAAGTTCATGGCGGCACCCATGTCACTCAGTCAAGGACACATTGAAGGAAGAAGCCTGGGAGAGTTGACTGAATGACCCCAGTGAATGCAACAATGTCGAATAAAATGTTTAAAATACTGAGTAATGTGAAATGCGTGTGGAAATAAAGCTATGGGAAAAGAAAATGAAGGGGCGAGCACATAGACAATGGTTCAGAGCGAAATGTTAAAAGTTAAAGTGGTGTGAATTCACCTCCTCATCCCAACCAATCAGAATAGGGGAAGACATAAGAATTGATACTTGGGGGGGGGGTACATGAATCAAGAACAGTATAATTGATGTAAGATAGCCAGAGACCTCGTCCGACTTATCTGATTTGTCAGATCTGTCATTCCGATTCGTCACTGACCCAACGCGTTTGCTGCTCCAGTTCCTATCCGAGACGCTGTCTTAGACCCTGCTGCTGCCAGAAACTCTGTTCGAGAGTTTGAGATTCTGATCAATAACCTTATTCATCTAGAGGGATTGCAGAAAAGGGACACCCGAGGAGAGTAGTGTCAGAGAGGGGTGCAACGCTGGCGTTGTACTTTAGAAAAAGATATCCTTCCAGATCTGAATCTGCCTGCTTCCTCTACCTGTGACCTGCTTTGGAGATTCTATTCTGGCCCCCCATTATGGTGTTGGGTTCATCTTGACCAATAGGTAAATATAATCAGAAAATCTGTCCTTTATGCCTATGCTGTCCTTATCCCTTTTTCTTCCTTCCAGGTACCGTCATCATTGATCATTTCAATTTGCTACATATTATTGGTGTATTTTGCCTCTTGATATGAAGGTGGTTACTGTAATTGAATTTTGACTCACAAATACATTTAGATAAAGGTTTTCAAAACTTCTTGAGTCTGTGGTTATTCAAAGTAAAGAGGTAAAAGTCATTCTACCTTAAATTAGCTTAACAACCTGATTCGTCGAGGAAATGAAATAAAATTCATTGAATTGGTAAGACTTGGTAAAGGTAAATAACACAATTACAGGTATCATTACTCAAAATTGATGCCAGCGGGGTCTACTAGCTTACTAGCTTATTGTGTGAGTGTGGTTTGGGCCCAGGTGAGTATTAGGTGTATGAGTGACCAGAGCCGGTGACCCGCGCTCTATCAGTTTTGCTTGGTAGCAGAGGCATGGTTAGGTTCTAGTTAATTAGGTAAAGAATATTTTAATTTAAAACATTATTGAAATTTTTGAAATATGCATTAACATTTGTTGTTGTTATTGTCATCGTTATTCATGTTGTCTGAAGTTCAGGGGAATAAAGAATAGCGGATGGTAAATGGAAACCATACTGCAGTGAGGTTACTTGTCAGGATTCAAGAAAGTGCGGAAAGTTAGGCACAACTAGAAGCACTGTTTTAGGGATTATTTTCTGTATGAAAGTGAGAGTAATTGGTTGCTAAAGAGGTCATTGGTGAAACTTTGGTCTTATATCACCTAGAAAGGGTAATACCAAAGGAGTAGCAGGTTCTCTGATGCTTGAGTGTAGGGTAAGCGGAAAGGTTTACTCGTAGTGTGTGAAGAGTAGGCAGAAAAGTTTTACTCGCAGTAAAAGAAAACTGACTATTATTTGGAATTAGAGAACCTGACACAGTAGCGAATGTTTTTTGTTTTCGATTTATGCAAAATAAAACATACAAAATACTAAGAAAATAAAGTTACGCGTTACCTTGTAAAGGAGGGGTCAGTTGCGGGTGCTGCACTGACATCACAAAGAGCCGCGCTGGGATTTGTAAGATAGCGGGTGTGTGACTTACGCAAGGTTTGTAAAGGAGGGGTCAGTAAAAAGGAGTGATACTGACGTCACTTAAAGCCGCGCTAGCATTGGCTAAACGCATAGAGTAAGTTGAATTCTAATTGGAAACGAAAATAAGAGACGCGCTGGTACTGGACCGAAAATTGAGCAACTATAAACATAGAAGTCCCAGGAATAATAATAGACAAAGGATTGTGTATGTACGATCCCACATTAACTGGGAGTCGGCCAGATAGAAACTATTTAGGGTTTGCTTACCAGCAATATTTAAGAGGAAGATCACAAAAAATGTATGGTGAGAAAAGAAAAATGTCATTTATGCAGAAAATAAAGAAATATTTCAAGAATGATAAACCCATTAAAACTAGAGAAGGAATTCTCATTCCTCCTCCGAAAACTCCCGCATCCTACATGATGGTAGAGAAAGGTTATCATACTTGTGTATGGTTAGAACATTGGATTGAATACACGAAAGACGATGGAATTTTGGCTTTCCTAGAATACGGAACATTTATTGGAAGAATTTTACATAATTTACGTACAAGAATGAATGAGTTAGAACCCAGACCTAGGTTGACTCAGTATGAGGCATTAGAAGAATGGGAAACTGAGGCATTTGAACGTGATAGACCAAGGTGTAACAGGAATTTGAGTAATTTCTTCCCAAAATTTCCGCGTGAAACTCGAGACAAACTAATGAAACAAAGGAGACAAGCCATGTTAACCGAAGGATTATATCCTGTATTAATGGCTGATGAACCGACAGGAAGTAAATGTACAGAAAAGAAAAAACACTTAATGACAAGTGGAGGAGACTCTGATGAAGATTATTTAGTTGAAATATTAATGAGAAGTCCTCCACCATATCAGGAAGGGCCAAGTAAAATTACCCCGAGCGTACCACTCTTAGAGACACCCTTAGTGCCACAAGTAGTACATGATGGAACGATAGAAAGAGTACTCCAAGAAAAGGAAAGAGAGGCCATAAATAAAAATAGAGAAGAATTAATACAGAAGATAACACAGTTAAATGCCAATCCTGAAGCTCTAACTATACCTGTGACTATAGGTCCTGTTGTTCCATTGTATGGAGAAAAATCAAACAGTCCTAAAACTCCCATCATGACTACACCAATCATAGAACCAGGAAAAAGAAAATTAATAGTTGACGACCTAGCTAGTGATTGCGAGTCAGTAATTTCCTTAATGGACTTGCTGATAAGAGGGCAAATAAATGACACACCCAGAAGAGTCACACCAGGTAGTTCAAAAGAGGTGCGAATTGAAACATCCACCGGAACAAAGAGTGCCACACTAATAACACCAGAAGAGTTAGAAAGATGGATACGAGATATACAAAAACCTGATCCACCGCCAAAAATACTAGATGTATTCAAACTAAGAGTAGAATTGGAAGAGATGATAGCAGGAAATGGAGGGTTGGAAAGGTTGAATACCTTCAATGAGGAAGAATTGCTGTTCATTTGTTCATTTGCAGAAGTATAACTCGAAATACAAAAATGTTACATGAAAAATTAATTAATTTGGCTTTAGAAATGGGAATTGATGTGGGAAGATCCAAGGTTCTGCAAATACCTTATAAAGCAGAATTTTCTGATAAGGATTTAGAGAATATGAACGTGTCTGGGAGAAAGTTGCAAGTTAAGGAATTGATGACGATATTGCAAAAATGGGCAGACCTAGACAGGTGGAAGGCAAGGTGGACAAAGAAAAAGAAAGAAGTACAGGCACTCGAGTAACATCAGAATATTTAGAGAAAGAAACAGAAAAACCAGAAGGGTTGTATCCAATGAGAAAAGTCCCAGGGGGAGGTTATGTACATGTCCCATGGACTAGACAGGATATTTTGTCATTTACCAATGATTTCCCAAATCTGAGGGAGAAACCTGTGGAATAGTATAGACAAGTCGAAAGGTTTGTGAAGGTTTCGAAAGTTTTGTTGAAAGATTTGGATGGTTTGTTTGACATAGTGGTACCAGCTGATTTGTGGGCTGAGTGTAAAATTATGGTTGATCGGCCAAATGAAGAGTACCCGAGAGACAAAAAGACGGGAGCCCCGTCTGAAGAAGAAATGAGAAAATATGTCCAGGTCATAACTTTCTTGAAAGGGAAAATTCCCCCGAAGGAGACAGATTGGGTAAAAATAGATAGAACAACTCAAGAAAAAGATGAATCAGTCCATACTTATTATGAGCGCCTCCTACAGGTGTTCAAACAGTATAGTATGGTGGAAAGCATTGAGAATAAAGATATGACTCATTTTGTATATCGATTTGTAAATGGATTAAAGAATGACATTTCTGAAATGATTAGGCATCATAATTTGTGTTGGCAAGCAAAGCCAATTGACGAAATTTTAAAATATGCAAAGTACTGTGGAGATGAAATAGACAATAGACGAAAGATTGTAGAAGAAAAAGTAATGTGGGCTCAAGGTAAATTGGCAGAACTGCAAGAAATTCAGTTAAATAACATGGCAGGGAAATTGGGAAAAGGGCAAGGAAATGGCGAAAACAATGGGGGAAAACCAAAAGGGCGATTAAGTATAGAAGAGGCAAAGAAGAAATTTCCTCGTCATGGGTGCGGAAAATTGGGGCATCGGAAAAACGAGTGTAAGATTATACAAAATAATAATAATAGCCCAAATCCAAATTTAAATCCACAGACGCAGAATGAGGTGATAATGAGTCAACCACAACAGTTTGTAAACCTGCAGAATCAATTGCCACCTGCCCCTATGCCAAATTTTGAGAGTCAAGCCAAGTACAGTATGGACACCGGATTTCAAGAACGAAGTGGTAAGAAAAATTACCTAACATCACAGTTTCTTTTGCAGGAACCCTATTTCGAAAACCAAGATCAATGACGGAGCCTGGGAGGGGGGGATGAGGATTGCGTACTTGCCACATCCTTACCGGTAGACCGTTCAGATCCGTATATTGACAGGAAGGTAGAGGGAAATTACATTACCTTTTTGTTGGACACTGGCGCTATCTGTTCTACTGTGAGAACAGCAGACATTCCAAACCTACCCCTCTCGGGAGAAGCGATCCAAGTAGTGGGCGTTTCTAATAAACAAATTAGGACCCCTATTACAAAGCCAATGGAAGTATGCATTGGAAACTTCAAAGAGATGCACAAGTTTGTAGTATGCGACTCCAGTCCAGTGAATTTATTAGGCCAGATTTGTTGCGCAAAATGAATTGCACCATATTCTGCACACCGGATGGTGTTGCCATTCAAACTCTAGATTAAGATGGAATATACAAAATCATGTTAGCTAAGCAAGGAGCAGAAGTAAATGAGTTGTATTCAATAATAACCCAAGATGATTTGCCAGAAGAAGTCAAACTGACAGTAAATCCAGATGTGTGGGATTTTACTGGAAAAGAAGTAGGATTAATGACAGATGTAGACCGTGTAAAAGTAACCGTAAATGAAGGTGCGGTTTTTCCAAACACCCGACAATACAAAATAAGTCCTGAAGTCAAAGCAGAAATAAACAGAATGGTCGAACAAGGCATATTGAAAGAGATTTTAAGTAGTCCCTGGAACTCACCAATAATTGCCATTAAGAAACCAAATGGCAAACATAGTGTAGTTCAAGATTTACGAAAGATTATAAAGATTGTGGTGCCCTGTTGTCCAGTGGTGCCCAACCCTGCAGTGATTCTGTACCAAATACCATGGAATGCGAGGTGGTTTACCGTGATTGATTTATGTCATGCTTTTTTCTCCATCCCAATTGTAGGAGAGTAGGATCTGCACTTATGTTGCCCCCACTTTTTTTCTGATGTATACACTGGTTTCTGGCTATAGTCTGGCTGGGTCCCTGCTAATCAGGGCCCCAGTCTCTATGTTCTCTCTAAACGACTTGGTGTGCATATTAGATGCACTAGTGATTGGATACTGTGGTACCTTATGAGCCCCTAGTATATGGTACCTTAGGTACCTAGGGCATAGGCACTTCACAGGCCTACCAGGGGCTGCAGCATGTATTATGCCACCCCTGGGAAGCATTCTCAATCTGACACCACAGGCCTGCTACTGCAGCCTGTGTGAGGTAGTGTTAGCACTCCTCACAGAGATATAGGTTCCTATATCTCACCATACACACACATATAAACCTATCAGCCACCCCTATGGCAGGCCCTATCAATCCTGAGGGCAGGGTGTGTGGTTTACAATTTGAGGGGGTGCCTCTGCGTGAGCAGGGCCCCTCTGCAGCTACCAGAGTCTACTCTCTATGGCTGTGTGTGGATGCGGTTAAACCATATACTCTTAAATGCATTAAAATGCTAACTTTGGTATGACTGCATCAAAACATGTCGTGTTTGGTGTCAAACAACTTGGAATCATACCCCCACATCAGTCCATGATGTGGGAGCATGATCCCACCCTTCTAGAGGGGACGACATGTAAAACGACAGAAATCCTATAGAGCCCTGGCATCACAAAATGGATGCCACCAGCACAGACACTGGGCTGCCCTCCTGCTGCTGACTGCAACTCGCAGTGGAGGAAGCCCAACAAAAGGCATCCTGTAACAAGGAGGTGTCACCACCTTCCAGACAGGATTTAGTGTATTGGGGCTGGGTGGGTGCACTCCTAGAGTGCTTTGAAGTCCTGCACTGGGGGAGCAGTAGGCTCCTCTGTGCATATGCCAGCTCAAACCGGTTCAGGGGCTACCTGCCCCTGCTCTGGCATGAAACTGGACAAAGGGAAGTGGGTGTAACCACCCCCTCCCCTGACCCTCCTAGAGGAGTGGTCATAGAGCTAGTCCCTCCCCTATCTTCACTATAAGATAGCAAGCTTTGTCATTGCAAATCAGATAACCGTGGACGACGCTCTACAAAGAAGAATCCTGGCCCTTCGACATTCCACTACCTTTGGAAGACTGCAGAATCTCCCTTGGAGTCAAGGAGTGACTCCCCTGCTTGGCAGGCACCAAAAACCTTAAACAACAGTTGCAATCTTTCCTGCTCCCGCCGGAGTTCAAAGTCCCTGCTGCCCCGGAAGTGGATTTCCTGACTTCTGGACGGCCATTGTGAGTCTCCAGCAAAGCTGTGGCGAGTGAACCCCACGAGTGACGAGGAAGAGCAATACCCGGGGACCGTGCACTATTGTCAAGTGCAATCCCTTCACAACGTTCTACTTACTTATGCATTTGACCATTTGTGGCCCAAGCCTCCAGCAGGTTTTGCAGCGAAAATCAGAGGCCTACCCCATCCCAAGTGACCGTGGGCTCCTGTGAAGCATTTCCTGAAGAGGCATCTTTGCAATCACTTGCCCATTGGCTAGTGGGTCCCCCGAAGACTTTCCTATCAACTCAAAGGGCTCCCCTGATTGCTCCTGGCCTGCCCTCATTTACCCTTGCTGGGTGAGTCCCTCAGACCTTGCTGGTCTGCACCATCGACTTTCTTCAGTCTACATAAGACTTGCAGTTGCCAAGGCTTGTTGGCTCCAATCTGGTTGCCGACACCGCAGTCTGCTGCAGACGTTGTGGCACACTCCGAATACAGCTGCTGGTCATCGTCAATACCTCCTGGACCTCGTGAGTGAAGAGTCAAAACACCATCAACAACCTGAAATCACCCAACATCTGTGGTCATCCATCTTCCTGGCCACCGGTCACTGGCAAGTGACTTTGAACACTGTCCCTTCAATTTTCAGGTCTTCTGCATCTTGAATCCTCCCTTGGATTCCACCAGACACTTCTTCAGTCGATGCAAGCAGCAAGTCTTCTTTGGTCTCCATAGAAAACAGCTTTGTGACCCGACACCAAAAGACACCTACGCACCCGGCTTCCCTGGGTGAGGTAACTCGTGCACTCCAGTGCCCTAGTGTGTGTTGGCCCTTGAAGTACTTACCTTGTAAGTGGCTTGTTTGTAGACTTCCTCGAAGTACCCTAAAACTTTAAAAATCAAACCGCGACTTGCACCATTGTAATCAATAGGGAACCCGCGGCTGTGTTCACACACTGCACATGTCTCCCGTGGGCCTGTTACTTACCTGCTAACACTGCAGAAGTGAAGCCCCAGGGATTTCCCAGGCCCTAGGCCTTGTCATTTTGCAAGTCGACATTCTTATACCATTTTTTTAGTATATGGTCTGGTACGCCCCTAAGGCTCCAGCCATATTTGTGCTTAATTTATTGTGAAACGTTGACATTTGAATGTGTATCTGGCTTCTAATCTCATAAAGAGATTAGTAGAGTGTGTCTAGTAATAAATACATATATATTTGATATATATACCTGTGTGGTGCCCTTTCATTTGTTAATTCAAGAGATTATAAGGTAAAACAAGCTGCTTTACATTCCTCTGAGACTTAGCCTGAAGGCTGCTCTCCACAGCTACCACTAGGATAGCTTTCTTTAAAAGGTTGTCTTAAACCTATCTACCATAAGAGTCGAATTGGACTGGTGCAAGGTGGCCACTATAACTAGTGACCAGCATATGCCAGGCCAACTTCTCACACCATTACATCCAGATAGCCAGTTTTTATTTTATTTTAAATTTGATGATCGTGTTTATGCTTGGAATCGTGTACCTCAAGGGTACACAGAAAGTCCATCAATTTTCAATCGGATTTTGAAAAAAATGCCTTGAGACTTTAATAATGCCTAAAGAATCTGTCCTCGTACAGTATATTGATGACCTTTTAGTCGCTTCAAAAACAAAAGGTGACTGTGTGACAGATTCCATAGCTTTGCTGAACCATTTAGCTAAAGGTGGACATAAAGTGTCCCCTGAGAAGCTACAGTTTTGCAGAAAAGAAGTTAAATATCTGGGACACCAGATAGAACGTGAAGAAAGGAGAGTGACCTCCGAAAGAATAAAACATAATAAAACAAATGAAGTTGCCACAAACCCAGATGGAAATAAGAATGTTCCTAGGAGTAGTTGGGTATTGTAGACAGTGGATTATGGGGTTCTCCATGCTGGCGAAACCCCTGATACAAATGACAAAGAAACGAGCAAAAGAACGGATAGAATGGGATGATGAGAGTACAAAATCCTTTCTGAAATTACGGGATTGTTTTTGTGAAGCCCCTGCTTTAGGTATGCCAGGCTATTCAAAAGATTTCGCGTTATTTTGTTGTGAGAGAGATAATTGTGCCCTCTCAGTTCTAACTCAGATTCATGGCCTGATGCGACGCCCAGTGGCATACTTTTCTGCTACCTTAGATCTTGTAGCATCCACTTTGCCAGGATGCCTAAAAGCTGTGTCAGCAACATGTGTGAGTCTGGAGCAAAGTGAGACAATTGTGATGGGACACCCTGTAAAGGTATATGTTCCCCATGCAGTTGTTATTCTCTTAACACAAACCCGTACACAGTACCTTACACCAAGTAGATTAACCAAGTATGAAAGGATCATTTTAGGTGCAGAAAATGTGACCATTGTTCGATGCACTGTACTTAATCCTGTTACCCGATCCATACAATGAGGAAGTAAAAGATGACCCGGAACATGATTGTCTTGATGTAACAGAGCTTAGTACAAAACCACAGCCAGACATACAAGATGAGCCATTAAAAGATGCTGAACATGAATTCTTTGTAGATGGTTCATGCATGCGCCATGAAGAGGGAGGATTAAGTGCTGCTTATGCTGTGTGTACATTGGCTGAAGTAGTCGAAGCATCCTATTTACCAGGAGTCAGGTCTGCACAGATAGCTGAATTGATTGCTTTAATTAAAGCCTGCAAAAAGGGGAGAAATTGGAGAGTAACCATTTACACTGACAGTCAGTATGGTTATGGGGTTGTGCATGACTTTGGACAGCTTTGGATGCAGCAAGACTTTCTGACTTCTTCAGGGTCTCCCATTAAAAAAGGAAAATTTGTGAAAGAATTACTTGAAGCAATACAATTACCAAAAGAAGTGGCAGTGGTCAAGTGTGCCGCACACCAGTCAGGAAATAACTGTGTGACTGCAGGCAATCGGTACACTGATCAGGTTGCCCAACATTGTGCCAGATACCGAATGGCAGTAAACAGAAAAATTTAAAATTGTCAAAACAGCTGCCAACTTATGCTATGGTCAGGGTTAGAAACATGGAAAGAAGTGAAAGATCTACAGGATGAAGCAGAAACAAAAGAGAAAGAGGAGTGGGCGAAAATTGGTTGTACACAAAGGAATGAAGATGGTGTGTGGGTCTACTTAGTCGAAAGACCTGTGTTACCAGACAGCATGCTTGCACCTATGGCTAGAATGTATCACAGAGACACCCACATAGGCTGAGATGCAATGATTCGACTTTTCAGGCAGGATTGGTTTAACCCAAGGTTTAGAAATACGGCTGAAAGGCTTTGCCAAAGATGTTTGACATGTCAGCAAATGAATCCAGGCAAGAGAAAAATAGTCTATAAGGATAAAATTGGAAAGGCCGAAGGGCCCTTCATAAGAATTCAAAATGACTTAATTCAGTTACCTGCTTGTCGAGGATTAAAATGTGTACTTGTCATCGTTTGTTTATTTTCAAAATGGGTGGAGGCATACCTCACCAAGAGAAATGACAGTATAACTATAGCCATCAGATAGAGGGTCTCATTTTAATAATAAAATAATTTGATTAATTTGTGAAGCATTTAAAATTGAACAGAAGTTGCACTGTGCATACCGCCCAGAGGCATCTGGAGTGGTAGAACAGTTGAATGGCACAATTAAGTCGAGGTTGGTGAAAGTGTATGCATCGACTCCACTAGACTGGCCTGATGCCCTACCTCTTGTTCTGATGGGACTCGGAAGTATTCCAGACAAAAATACTGGATTGAGTCCCCATGAAATCCTCATGGGTAGAGCAATGAGGCAGGCCTGCATACCAGGACACAAGTTGTTGAATATTACTGATGATTTGGTACTGGAGTATTGCAAAGAATAGGCTGACCAAGTGCGTTCTATCTCTCACCAGGTTGGAGAGGACGCAGACGTCAGGCAGCCAATTCAAGCGTATGATCTGAATCCTGGTGACTTGGTTGTAGTGAAGAATCACACACAAGAAACTTGCCTAGCACCAAGGTGGAAGAAACTACATCAGGTTATATTAGTCACAACAACAGCTGTAAGATGTGCAGGCTTGCCTAATTGGATTCATGCAAGCCATACTAAAAGAGTACCAGCACCTGACGAGGAGGAATCTCAACTGTCTCAGGCGGTTGAGGGGGCTGAAGGTTGCACGGCTGAAGGATCTCAAAGGTTGCACGGCTGAAGGATCTCAAGCAATAGGTCCTGAAGTAGCTGACGAAGAACAACTGAGCACCAGTCAGGATGATTGGATACCTGTGGTAGACGTACCAGAGATAACTGTAAGAACCAGGAGTCAAACTAGACAAATTAGTCAGGAAAAGAGTGAGGACCAGATAGACAGAAAGGAAAGAGCTGAAGAAACAGAAATTAAATTAAATTATAAACCTGAGCAAGACAAGGTAGGTAAGGTACCAATTATCCCAACAGAAGAAACCAAATGTATAGAACTTGAGACTGGGGAAGAGCACAGAGAATCTAAAGCAAGTAAACAGATAAATGATGAGAAAGATTCAAAGGAAATTGAGCAAGAGCCAATAAGGGAAGTTACAGAAATACAGGCAGACATAGAAAAAACGATTTTGAAAATTGAACCTAAACTAGGTCATACTAGAGAAGGAGAAAACCTTCAGGAAGAAAGTTGTGAATCAGTAAGCCCTGCACAAGATCAGACAGAGAAAGAATCTGAGGACCGAGATAATCACGTAGTGCCACAAATCACTGAAAACAAAAGAACATCTGAAGAAGATACAAGTGCAGTGCAAGCTAAACGAATCAGAAAAGGTGATAATAGGCCAGGTGTTATCAAAAGATTGAAATATCACTTCAAGACAGTACCCGAAGAACCAGAGCAGGTAGATGAAGTATCCAGTTTGTCTGGGCAAGCAGCTGTAGGTTCTAAATGCAGAAGCACCAGAGCAAAATTTGTAAATAACAAATTCAAAGGTCCTGAATGGACATATGTAATTCTCGAAGATTTTGAGAATTTAGAGATAATCGAAGAGGAAATTGAAAATTTTAATCCAGAGCAAATTGACGAAGAAGTGAGACCACCTTGAACGAATTTCCCCTTTATAACTCTGTTATGAAGTTTGAACCACTCGAATAAAGAAGAGAATTCTTCTTCCCCATTTTAAGAATGGCTGACAATAGATCTGCTGGAAAACCAAATTGTTTTAAGAAATGTTGCAGAATTTTATATGTAGTATATTTTTAATACTCGTAATATGGTTGATATTAGCAGTGGCCATACCTTATTTAATGGTCAAAAGTGTACAGAATACCACTAACACACATTAAAAGGTAGCTACTATCAAAGGAGATAGAGTAGAATTAGAAGCACCAGATGAGTCAGATTTACGTCACACTGTGAATAAAAATGGCACTGATTTAAAAGTTTTTACAAACTTATTAGTACAATATGTAGAAACTATGGAAGTTAGTGATTGTTATGTATGCATGAAATTACCAGTATCTGTAGCAGAGGGAGTGGCTTATCATCATTTACCCTTAAACTATGGTATATCTGGTAGTGTTTTAGCAAGTTTATTTTATAAAACTGGAAAACTGCAATATTATTATTCTAACATAGATGTGATATTCTCTGAGGTTCCTATGCTAAAAAGCATGAACCCTGTTCTTAGTACAAAAGACTCTGAATTTATGAGTGAATATTTCTTAACAATGAAAGCAATAGATATAGCTGAAGCACATAATAACAATTTAACTAGAAAATTACATGGAGAGGAGAAAATATTTTTGAATTTAGTAGAACAAAGAAGACAGGATTTCCAACGAAGAGCCTCTGAACTGAAACCTCAGATACCGAAATGGGCTGAGGAAGAAGAGCATTTTGCAAGTGGCAAAACTCATGCTGTCATGTCTTTAGATTTTGAAAAGAAAGGGAAAATCTGTCTTCATAGATTAAAAACAGAATATAACAATGTGTTTATTGGTTCCAGTGAATGTGAGCATAATTTCCTAATAATCGGGGGATGGGGACTAAAAGAAGGAACTGATCCAGTATTTCCTGGAATTTATTATGTGTGTGGCAATAAAGCCTATTTTAGGCTGCCAGACCACCGGTATGGGAGCTGCTATTTCGGAATAGTATTCCCAAAGGTTTATCATGTAAAAAGATTCACTGGAAACAATGAAGATGCAAATGGACTAAAACGTATAAAAAGAGCTAGTTTTTCAGAGATTGTAGATGACATTTTTGGTGCATTGATACCTTCAGTGGGAGTTCTTCTGAATTCACGGAAAATCTGTCAGTTGTCTACAGTAGTTGATAGGTTATCTACTGACACTGCTGGAGGATTTCTGGTCATCAACACTGAATTAGTTGCGGTCAGGTCTATGGTTATGCAAAATCGACCTGCCCGTGACATATTATTGGCAAAAGAGGGTGGAGTCTGTAAATTATTGAAAACGCAACATTGTTGCACGTATATTCCAGATAAAAGTGTTGAAATTGGAAGATATATTAAGAATATTACGAAAATGGAGGAAGAATTGAAACCACTGGAAGTTGAAAGTGTATGGAGTAAACTTGCAAATAGCTTTATAAACATAGGTAATTGGTTTTCTAATTTAGCAATAGGTATTCTAGGTCACATAATACTACCCATAATGGGAATAACCCTGTTAGTCTTAGCAATAATGTGTTGGCACAATTGTTGTAAAGGAAGAAAGAAAATTTGAAGAAATACAGCTAGAAGAATTAAAAGGAGACTTTTATAAAAGAATGAGAGGGTTACAATGCAAGAAGGGAAGGAAAGCAGATGAAAATGTTGAAGAAGAAATTGAGATGTGCTAAAGTTGGCATCTGTTTTAATAGAACTTATTTTTTTGATGGCAATAAATGCCATCAGAGAGAGGATTGATGAAGCAAGGATTCGTAAAAGAAACTTGCTTGGATTCAATCCTCTCAAATAACATGTAACAATGAAATCAATCTGTTTTTGTAAATACTAAAACCATGAACACTTTTATCTAGGGGAAGCTTGTCAATGTGCATTACTAACCGATAATTTGAATGTTCTAAAACGGCCGACAAAAAGTGGGATTTCTATTGCGCATGCGTCTGCTGCATCTACGTAGTATGACTGTCGCTTTTGGCGGGAAACTTTTGCAGCTGCGCAATGGCACTAAAAATGACCACTTTAAACTCACACACTAATGCACCTGTCGCTGATAAACTAAACTTGTATTAAACACTAATGCAAAATATTTAAAATAAGTAAATGGGGATAGAGTAGAGATAAGTGGTATACAGCGAAATCATTTATTTTTGTGTTCTAATGTGTCTTTTTTTGATTTTATTATTAGTTCATATTTGGGCCTCGGAGGGTGACTGGAATCCCTACTACGCACATGCTCATAAAGATTGGTCGAAGTTCATGGCGGCACCCATGTCACTCAGTCAAGGACACATTGAAGGAAGAAGCCTGGGAGAGTAGACTGAATGCCCAGCGAATGCAACAATGTTGAATAAAATGTTTAAAATACAGTGTAATGTGAAATGCGTGTGGGCATAAAGCTATGGAAAAAGAAAATTAAGGCGAGCACATAGACAATGGTTCATAGAGAAATGTTAAAAGTTAAAGTGGTGTGATGAACTCACCTCCTCATCCCAACCAATCAGAATAGGGGAAGACATAAGAATTGATACTTGGGGGGGGTGGTGCATGAATCAAGAACAGTATAATTGAGGTAACATAGCTAAAGACCTCGTCCGTCTTGTCCGATATGTCAGATCTGTCATTCCGACTCGTCACTGACTCAACGCGTTTGCTTCCAGATTTGAATCTGCCTGCTTCCTCTACCTGTGATCTGCTTTGGAGATTCTATTCTGGCCCCCCATTATGGTGTTGGGTTCATCTTGACCAATAGGTAAATATAATCAGAAAATCTGTCCTTTATGCCTATGCTGTCCTTATCCCTTTTTTCTTCTTTTCAGGTATCGTCATCATTGATTATTTAAATTTTCTACGAATTATTGGTGTATTTTGCCTCTTGATATGAAGGTGGTTACTGTAAATGAATTTTGACTCACAAATTAATTTAGATAAAGGTTTTCAAAACTTCTTGAGTCTGTGGTTATTCAGAGTAAAGAGGTAAAAGTCATTCTACCTTAAATTAGCTTAGCAACCTAATTCGTCGAGGAAATGAAATAAAATTCATTGAATTGGTAAGACTTGGTAAAGGTAAATAACAAAATTACAGGTATCATTACTCAAAATTGATGCCAGCGGGGTCTACTAGCTTATTGTGTGAGTGTGGTTTGGGCCCAGGTGAGTATTAGGTGTATGAGTGACCAGAGCTGGTGACCCGCGCTCTATCACTCTGATGTCAAGGTGGCATTGAATATCAAGTTCAGTCCAATGCTGAACGTTGACTATGAAAGGAACATCTTCAATCAGGAGAGACAGAGAGATGGTGAAACGATGGATGAATTTGATGATAGACTTGAAATGTTCATCAAACACTGTAAATTCAACAAATTCACTGATGAAGAAGCCTTTCGTCTCGGAGTCATAGGTGGCTGCCTTTCTGATTCCTTCAGATGCTGAATGCTGAGAGACATGCTCAGTCTGGGGTATGTGCTCATGGTGGCCAGAGCAAAAGAACCTGCTGATAAACAAGCAGCTAACATGGAGGATAGCGCCTCAGTGGGACACTATGGTATTGAAGCTCCGGGAAATGGTCACTAACACAGGGGAACCCCACACGCCGTCTCCGGTCGATAACCATGGATCCCCCTCTGACCCTGCGGGCGGTGAATAGCACTGACTTCCAAAACACTCTGACCCGTCGACTACGGAACCTCATTTTTGGTAAGTCCTGATGAACCCGGGCCCCCCCCACCCATCAACCCCCCCCCCACTACACCATTCACGGCGGCAGGTCTCAAGCGACTCTCCAACCCCTTTCTTGATTTACGTTGTCTTCCTTTTGTTGCATCCTATGTCCACAGCTGCAATTTGTACCATGTCTGACTTATTTACATGCCGATCAGTGGTTTGACCTTTTTGGCCCTGAAGCAGATCACAGGTAGAGGAAGTCATTGGACTTCCTGTAGTCATTGTTATACAATTCGTCTGCTACACCCTCTCCTGTTGAGAGCTCGTTTCTGTACTACTGGCAAGCATTTATTCATGATGTACGGGCTTTGCTCGGTTTGTCTACTTTAAAAATGTGCAAAATGCTAATAAAAAAAAAAGATTAAAAAAAAAAAGCAGCTAACATGGAGGCTGGAGGGAGCCAGAGTCAATAGGCATTGAATGTGAAGAGCAAGAAAAGACACAAGGTAGAAAGTCACAAAGTGATGTCTCTAAAGAAAAATAAGTTGTGTTATCAATGTGGATTTTCCTTTGCACATGAAGGTAAATGTCCTGCCATGAGAAAAAATGAGAGCATCATGTCGTGAAGACAAAATGGCAGCCAAAAAGCTCAAGAGGCGTTCCAGTCATATTCACCGAAGTAAACGGTAACATCAGTTAGAGATGGGGAGAGGAGTTGTCCTAACGGCTAGGGCAGTCGATCTCGAATCTGGGGAACTGGGTTGGAGTCTCGGCAATGACGCTGAACATTCTGCGATTCTGGGCAAATCACTTAATCTCCCCGTGCCTAAAAAAATGAATGTGTCCTCATGTAATGAAACTGGTGCTATGTAAAGCGCTCTGATAACCGATTCGGGTCAAGTTCGCACTATGTATAACTCTGTAAAATAAAACAAATAAAAAAATAAAAAAAACAGTTGAGGCAAGTAGAAACCAAAAAAGGCTGATTGTTATCTAATTTCTCATCGAGAGTCCCTTTGATGTCATTGTTGAGCGACAGTGAAGATAGGTAGTGTCAATGCTGACTACTGAGAGACCTGCACATGTTGGTTTGGCTTCGTTCAAGGAAGAATACAAGTTGAAAAAGGATCGACAAGTGAAATCACGACATTCTTTTGGGCACTTTATCAAAATCTAACTGAAGATCAATGGTTGCTATATACCGTTTATCATAGACAGTGCTGCGTCGATAAACATCATGTCAGCCGAAAAGTCCAATGAACTGTCTCCGGTGCCCCATCCCACACCATCGAAAAGCAAAGTATACAAGTGGGCAGCCTCAACACCATTGCAAAATCAGGGATCATTTATGGCGACTATGAAACATAAAAAGACAAAGGTACACGCCCTAATTCATTTTCTTCAGGGCTCCTTGCCAAATGTCTGTCTACTCAGTT
Source organism: Triturus cristatus (assembly GCF_964204655.1). Lineage (NCBI taxonomy): Eukaryota > Metazoa > Chordata > Amphibia > Caudata > Salamandridae > Triturus > Triturus cristatus. The sequence continues at coordinate 628,853,256 of NC_140594.1, read as the reverse complement.
TCAGCACTCCTGCTAACATTGGACTAATTTCTGTAAATTACAATATCAATGCTCATCACAACATAGTGAATCAGTTTCCGTCATTGTTTCATGGATTAGAAAAACACAATGACATTGTCGAGTTGCATTCCATCTACAAGAGGCTGTTGAAATAGAAATTGAGACTTTGCCTAAAAATGAGATTGTTGAGCGTGCTACGCGTTCAATGCCATGGTGTCGCTGATAGAGGGGGCGTGGCTATGCCAGCCAAGATGGTGGGGGCAACTCCCTAGCATTTCAGTAGCCAGCCCGACCATCACCTTCCTTCCTAGCTGGTTGTACAGTGGAGGGGGGCGCTGACGAGCGCGCCCATCTTCCCGCTCCTTGCCTTCCATCTTCTGGGACTATAGGATCAACCCTGGGGGTGCCTGGAGTCAAGAGGCCTGTGAGCCTCGTGGTTGCAGACCTCATGGCAGAGGGCAGTGGCTGCTGTTAAGGGCTGCTGATTGAATCTGGGCAGGTTGTGAAGGTCTGGTGATCGCTCCGCAGCCTTGGCTTCATGACCTGACACCAGGGCACACACACCTCCGCTGGGGAGGGGGAAGGTACAGTGGTGGCTCTTCACTGAGTGGGCACAAAAGACCCTCTCTATATCGGACCCATGGCCACCCGACTGACCCAACTCAGTGCCGTCAACAAGGCGCGCTGAGACGTGCTGGCCCGCAGTGGGGCAGAGCGATGAACCCATCGACCGACTGCCTCAGAAGCGGGGCATGCGATTCATGCTCAGCAATCTTTGAACCGGTGCTGTCGTCTTGGAATACACTTGGATCCCTGTCAGGGCAGCAGGCAGGAGGCGGCAATAGCAAGTAGCAGCACCCAGGAGCTGGAACACCTCCCCAGCATCACCCCAAGTTGGAACCATAATCAAGGCATGTAGTGGGTGAGGCTGCAGTTGGAAAGGTTGGGAGTGCCTTTGCCCCGTACTGTACCCCCCTCCTCAACACCCAGCACCATCACTGGACCTCTCTCCCACGAGCCTCTGTTACACTGGCTTGCAGAACATGGATGGCCCCTAACAATGCCTAACTCTGTGCCACTGCTGGCCCACCATCCTCTGTGTAGAAACACAACAGATCAACGGGCCCTCCACTCACATTTGTTGCCTTGCCCAATGCCAGCAGTGCAGTGGCACCATAATTGAGGTATGCGTGGCGAACCAGCAGACCATTCTCTAGAGCAGACACCCCCACAGGGACCCTCTTTCCCAAAAACATGACTATGGCCTGTGGGCCTCCTCCTGCGAGGCTCTGGGGTGCTGGGAGCTCCCACCCCTCCTCCCCTCTGATCTCCCATCCTGACACCACGAGCAAGGTGTGTGGGGGACTATGATGCTATGAGGTGAGCCTACGGGTACTAGCTCATCAGCGCCTCTGTTGGGCACGACCAAGGACAGCACATACACTCTGTGACTTGGTCTCGGCCCCAGAGGGGGGCACCCCAGCTGGCCTCCCTCCCCTCTGCTGTTCTGATCCCTACACTGGCACCATGATCGAGGTGCGCAGGAGTCCGTTTTAGCATACAAAAGATCAGCAGGACTTCGTCTTTGCTTTCACGTACTGCCTTGCTCACCATCCACCACACACCGGTGGCACAATCGAGGCACGCACAGTGAACTGCTGCCCATTTTGACACAGGGGGCCTGGGGATACTCTATACTGCTGCATCCTCACTGTACCCCAAACAACACCCAAGGGTACTCCGGGGGGCCTACCTCTTCCCCCACTTCTTGAAACTTCAAAGCAGCACCATACCCAAGACACACAAGGGACACCTGCTACGTGCTAAGAGTCCAGACAGTCCCAGTCCTCTACTCCTGCTCGGCAGGACGCAACCTCGCACACAGCCAGCAGCATTAGCAACAGTGACACCCCTTCCTGTTCATGCCTCAGCACAGGGAGGTTTCTCTGACTGGCCACAGACAGCCAACCTCCAACTCCTTCGAACAGCCCCATCATACACTGGGGAGAGTCACTGAGCATTGGCAGGCTACGATCCACCACGACGGCCCAGCCATCAGCCTCCACAAATCCCCTTTCTACAGTTCCAAACATCCCGCTACTGGAAGACACACTGTCCGTCTCAATGTTGAACAAGGTGGACTGGGTACTGGCAGCTATAGACTATTCCTGAGTCTCAATGGAGGGCAGATTCAGCTACCCAACAACAAAACTTTGTACGCAGTGATCATCGCAAGCTTGCAGACAAAGTCTCAAAAGGCTCAGAAGACTCTGGCTACCCTACAACCGCTCACAACAATCAATCAGCGATCCAGTGGAGGATATGGAGGGGTGCTCTTGCGGGAGCAATATCCGCATCCTGGGACTTCTAGAGGGTATTGAGGGAATGAGGGAAAGGACACGCTCGCCTACCTAGAGACTTGGTTCCAAAGTTTCACGCCAGCGTCAGACCTCACCCCCTTCTACTCTTTGGAGAAGGTGCCCCATATCTTGGCGAGGCGCCTGCCGCCGGGATCCCGTCCCTGTCCCATGCAGGCAAAACTCTTGCACTTCAAAGACCATGATACCATACTCCATGCGGCCAGGCGACCCGGTCCCCTTTGAGTGGAGGACAAAAACATCATGCTGTTTCTTGACTGGAATTCAAACGGCACCTCTGCCAACAAGGAGTACAGTACTCGCAGCTGTTCTCCGCCTGTCTCAAGATAATATCTGGCTGTACCACCGTCTTCTTCACTGATCCTAGGGTGGTCTGGGACTGGGCTGACCAACACCAGGGAAAACCAGCAGCAAACCATGCCTAGCCTCCACTGGGGCCCCCTGGGCCGCGGAGCAGATGGCAGGGTAAACCATGTGTGAAGATTACACCATTGAACTTCATGGCAGATTGCCTAATGTCATAGATGTGTTATAAATGCATATTCAGCACCAAGCAAGCCAATACGGACACGAGGGTTCCTTTGACCAGCGCACCTCACTCAAGCAGCCCATGCTGTACATCCTCCTGATATCCCCTTGGGGACATTGTCATGGCACTTGCCTCGTGCAGGGCCCTGGCGTTGGGCGCCAGGGCCACCGCCAGTCCCTCACCAACATCGACGTACTCTTATCTCTGACCTTTGAAGGGCAATATGGCTAAACCGCTAAACACCAACGACTAGCCTTACCCTCACGATACACTAGAGCACAACAAGCATGCCTTGTTTGGATTACCGCCGGTTGTGGTAGGCTCCCAGTATTGGGGCACTTTATTCCACCAGTTGGCTTGATTACCCTTGAATACTCCCCCCTTATTTTTGCAAAGCCTTGGCGGGCTAGCCTTTTACGTTCCCTTTGGCATGGGCAGGGCGGCATGCAAAGGCACTACAGTCAAGGGGCAGCTTCCCCACATCTGGCACTCATGTCACCTACATATGACCATGGGCCCCTCCACTGACATTTGATTCTTCACCTTGAACATTCAAGGCATGGACACCGCAAGAAAGTGCAACGTGGTCTATTCCTATATCAAGTGCAATTGTCTTTTTGCAAGCGACTCATGTCACGGTGGGAGAACTAGACCACATGCGCAGGTGTTGGAGAGATCTCCTTTGCACCACCACATACTCGGCGCATGCGTGAGTGCGTCATGGTGTCCCCATCCAGGAAACAAGAGTGACCAGGAAAAGGAGGGCCACTACACACTCCTCGAAGGTTGCTTCTATGGTTGTCTGCTTCTCCTTGGCAGCATCTACGCACCCAACAGTGAGCAGGGGGACTTCTGGGATACCCTCTACACCACACTCGCCCATAAGACCAAATTACCATGGGTGCTGGACGGAGATTACAACTGTGTGCTAGACCCGGTGTTGGATAGATCCCACCTCCCTGTACGTCGCTCACCCCTACATGCCCAGATGGACCCCTTCAGGGGCTCGTGCACCACTGGTCACTTGCAGATGTGTGGTGGTTCCAGCACCCTAAATCCAGACTCTACTTCTTCTATTCCATCCCGCACAATTTTCAAGTATGGCTGGACTGCTTCCTCTGCCTCACTGGTACCCCTAGTTCAACACTCAGATTAGCTGGGACAAGTAGTCTCCGACCACAATGCGCACATCATGGATCTCAAATGGGCACCCCCATCACTCCCTACTGCTATGTAGACCTGAGCAAAGCTGCAAATCCCAATCATGCACTTTCCTCCCAACATGCGGACGCTAAAGCTGCTTATGTTGCTCTCCTAGAAACTCTGTGGTGGAATAACTGTCCGCACACAAGCTGACATACTGCATGCCTTCTATGACTATTACTTGTCCATTTACAGAGCACCACCCAATGCTTGGGCAGATCATGTCAAGGCATTCTTGATAGATATTGCCCTTTCGCATATTTCGACCTCCACCAGACTATACTTGGATGAGGAGATCACATCAACAGATGTGACACAGGTGATCCGCGATCTCACCCAAAACAAAAAAACAGGATTAGGTAGTCTGCCTTGGAGTACTATAGCACCTTCTCATCACTTTTGGTGCCCCATCAGGCAGAAATGTATGAAGCGGCTTAAGCACTGGTGAACCCCCACATTCACTTCAAGAGTCTCTCTTGGTCTCACTTCCTAAGTCAGACAGAGATTGCACACTGCTGGCTTCCTACAGGCCTATAACCATCCACAGGGCTGACTACAAAATTCTAGGCAAAATCCTAGCTTGCACATAAGACCAGATCCTACCGGAACTGGTACACTCGGATCAAAATGACTTCGTCTCCAGATGCAGCACCTCATAAAATGTCCATCACCTCTTCCATGTGCAGGACCAGGTGTGGGGACGGTTCCTGTAGGCAGCCTGCCTCATCCTTGATCTGGAGAAGGCATTTGATACGTGGCACTACCTATTCACAGTACTCACCCGCATATGGATTGAATTCAGACTCTTAGCCTGCACTAGATTGCTGCACTTCAAGCGGACATCCCGGATCTGCCTGAGTCACCTTGTTACGGCCCCCTTCCCAGTTTGCCGAGGTCCGCGACAGGGATGCCCATTTTCCCCCTTACAATTTGCGCTCACAATGGAGCCTCTCGCCATGCAGCTGTGCAGCGAGGGCTGGGAGTGGGCAGGACACACATAGTGTCCTTATATGCAGACAACCTGCTCCTGCACATATATGACATAGCGCCTGACCTCAAACTACTCCGAGACACTTTAGTGGTCAATGCCAATACTGCTGGACTCCAAGTCAACTGGGCAAAATCAGCTGTATACTAGCTCTGGCCCAAACAACAACCACAAGATACATATCTCGGTAACACCCACCTTAACTGTCATGCGCAGGCAACCCACTATTCAGGGGTGTACCTCTATCACAATACCAAGGACTTATACGAGGGGAACCTCTATAAAGCCCTGGTGGGAATCCAAACCCAGGTACATTTCTGGCAGTCCCTGCCTCTAGCTCACATAGACAGGTCACCTCAGAAGACTCTGGGAGATCCGGGGGCAGAGGAGTGTCATAACATCAGGTGTTCCATTCACTTCAATAGGAGACCAATCTAGTCAGAAAGAGAATACAAGCTAGGAATGGGGGACTAGTCTGGGGGAACCAACAGGGTGCTTGACCCTTGAGATCCTCTGGCACATGGGGACAACTTCGGCCCACTTCTCTTCGTGCTGTGGGGCTCAGGTGCAGTAGTGTCTTTTGGCATCCGATCCGGTGCCGGGCTCTCACATGGTTGGAGGGGGCCTGCAGAAAGAGGCTGCAGGAGGCGACTGGAAGTCCATCCTGGGCAAACCCAAGCATGGGCTTAGTTGTGGTGGGTCTGGGGGCCCCGTTGTCACCATCACCTTCCTTGGACTCTAGCCCTGGAGCACAGGTGCATAGGTGCTTTGAGGTGTCGGGTGGCAGCGGTCACAGACTCAAGGCTTGGCCTCTGTTCTGCAGTAAAGGGGAAAACAGTATGCACATCGGTCTTCCATTGTGTTGGTGTCTGGACTTGGCACAACAAGCCTTGGCTGCTGCAAGGGGTCCAGTACCCCAGGGATTGGTATGTGTGGCTCCAGTCAGTCCTGGAGTTCCCACACTCAGAGGGAGGACAGAACTGACCTGTAAGAGCACTGCAAATTTTTCCTGGGCAGCTCCTGTGCTGGTGGTCCCTGTAGGTGGCAGGTCAGTGTACCGGGTCTTGAGTCTTTGGTGCCTGCAGCTGCAGGGGAGTAGCTCCTCTACTCCAAGGGAGTTCCTATGGCAATTTGCGAAGCAGTGGCAACCCTCCGGGTTTCTTAAGGGTTGCACAGCAGCAGGACAAATTATTGCTCCATGAGGGTCGGGTGCAGCAGGCAGGCTGGCAGGGTTGATGCCAAGTCAGTTGTGCTCCACAGTTCTCGGGTCAGCAATCTTCTACTTTGTCCATTTCTTTTTTTGATCCATAGAAATCTGAAGTCTTGGTATCAGGAGGGTCCCCTAAAAACTCAAGGGGAGTGAGGGGTAGTAGCCAATGGGCTACTTACCCCAGGAGTTAATACACCCCATAGATGATCACTTCATTTAGTGAGGGGGCATCACCCTGTCCCAGAATTCCTCATTCCACCACACACAATATGGTGGGATTTCTAAAGTCATGTTTTCACATCAGGCTTGGTCCCCCTAGAAGTGTGCCCTGCCTGGCAGTACAACACGCCTCCTGCATAGCTACTTTTCCCACCTGTACTGGCGCCAGATAGCTCAGGCATGGGGGAGGGGGGGGGGGGTTGGAATCCTCACCTGTGATTGAATCCAGATTCGCATACCAAAGGCAGTGGACTCTATTAAGCTCTCTGCCCTGGTAAGCTAATTCTCAGGTTTTCCTTTGGGAGGGGGTGTAAACACCATCTGCCCAAGCAGGCTTTTGCTTCTGGCCTCCTAAGAGCAAAGGCCCTCACATCTGGGAGTCAGAACACGTCTATCGTGGCAGGCTGGCTAAGACCAGTCCATCAGCACGCTAGTAGTTATCAGGTTTTCAGGGGGTACTCTAAGGTGCCCTCTGGGTGCATGTACTAATAAATCTATCACAGGAATCAGTTTGGGTTTAATATTATAAGGTGTCTGATACCAAATGCCATATGTTTCAGTGAAGCCATTTTGTAGCTGGGGAACTCATTTTGACCAGTGTCCAGTACATACTTTAAGATGGCTTCCCTGCTCACTTGCAATATCTAGTAATAGAGCTAGACATCACAGAAACATATCTGCTCATGCATAAATGTTCTCGCATACAATATAATGCACCCTGCCTTAGCGCCCAAAGGCCTGCTGTAGGGGTGATTTACATATATTAGATGAAGTGACTTTTGCATGTCATACGGGAGTGTGTCATGTCATGTTTTTACTCATGGTTTGCACCATGTCATGCAGCCTACAATGGCAGTCTGTTGTGAAATTTGTATGTGGGCCGCTTTGGGTTGCATGAGATATACTGCAGCCCTTAGGGACCCTCTTTAGTACCCCTGCCCTAGGTACCTGGAGTACCATTAACTAGGGACTTACAGGGGTGCTTTTGAACAATTGTAGCACAATTAGACTGCACCTTGTTTTAGGGAAGAGCACTGGCACTGAGGTCTGGTTAGCAGGCCTCATTGCACTGTCAAAGTTGAAAATCAGCACCTAGTAGCTAAAAAGGGGGCAAAAGTGGGGGGTAACTGCAACAAAAGCCCAGTTCTCTACAACTACCACACTCTTTTTTCAGGGACGTAGACTCTCGCCTCTGCAATCTTATCTAGGGACCCAGACGTTGGTGAATTGCTCTTACCAAGTTGCAGCTGCCGATGGACAAGGAAGGCTTACGAGACCCATCCTTTAAGACATACTTTCTGGCAACACAGCTCCAATTGTTGTCCCACTGGATGGCTGTGTGCTACTTAGACAAAGCCAGACCCGAGCCCAGACCCCAGCTAATACCTACGATCTGAGGGCCTACGCCTACCAAAGACCCAACCCGTAGCTCCCTGGTCCCTACAATTGGCGGTAGCAAAGACATACATGGCGAGGATACAGCGCCTCTCCCGGGTGGCCCCACTATACACCCCGAATTTGACCCTAGTTGGTCTTCCCCGCAATCTAGGTTTTTATTCTGTTGGGGAACTGAGGGTCTGGACAGACCAACTGGCACTCACGGTGGGCGACCTCTTTGCTGAGGGCCATCTCCTACTCTTCGTCCAATTGGCCAAGGAGAGTGACCTCCCCCCTGGACAGTTCCTCCTACACAAACAGCAAAGTCACGCATGCCACTCATTTTGAGGTCTCTCAAAGGGAGAACCTGAAGCGTACCTAGTGGTTTAGACTATCCTAGGCTTGGGAGCTGGTTGACATCTTATTACCTGGCTATTTAAGGCCATATGCAAACTGACAATCAGTCCCCTCACAGCACTGCGCCAAAAGTGGGAGGATGAATTCTGGAGGGTACTGCATGACAAGGAATGGGAACGGGCACTTGAATTTCCAGAAAGGTCTCCCACAACTCACGTTTCAAAAACATACAATTCTTCATCCTACACAGGGCCTACCTAACCCCAGCTCATCTGCACCGTTAATACCCCGAGACGCAGTCCGAATGCCCACTCTGCTGCGCTCCTGATGCAGACCTCAGGCACATGCTATGGTCCTATACTATCCTCCAAAATTATTGGCACTCAGTCCACACCACCCTGTATCAGGTCGCAGAGTTACTAGACATTTGGACACGGGAAGCATGCTCCCTGGGCATATTCAAGCACAAGAAGCGAAAGAGAATACGAACCTGCTTCGCTGCCCTGGCACTACAACTAGCCAAAAGCATGCTTACACTTCACTGGTTATCCCCTACAGCCCCCCCAGGCGGAGGCATTTAGGGGAGCGATGCACAAATGAGGTGCAGCAGAAGAAGACATCCTACGGTACGAGGAGGTTCATTGGCTGCGCAGACAACTCATACCCCCTCTTCATTGGGCCACCCTACTCACACACTTCCAGCAGGAGGCGGCAAATGATGACCTGCCCACATGAAAGTCTTAGGCACTTACTACGCATGCAATAAATACCACACAGGATGGAGATGCTCATGCTAACATTCACCTGCAGTTCACCTCTGCCCACACCTACATGGCTCTGATACACCAGGGCGCCCATCCGGATGTCCCCCCCCCCAAGTTGAAGACACCACCCTGTACAACTCGTCACTAAAAGTGAATCCACTCCCCCCCCCCCCCCCCCCCATCACTCAGATCCCTCTGTCTGTTCCCAGTCACATCACAACAACATTCGCCACAACAGGTCAAATGCAGTAAGCACTCAAGGCAGGGCATACTTTGATGCCCATGAGCACCCCACACAGATGCTTTGAGTAATGTGCCTCTGTTTAAATGCTCTGAGCTTTCTACCTACCACTGAAACAATATGCTGTAAGAAGTCGTGCATTACCTTTTTTTATCTTGCAAAACTCAATAAAGTTATTTACAAAAAATGGGTAGTCCTCGATAGTGGTAGTACCTAAAAAGGACAGTGGAAGGTCTGTGTGAATTTGTATGGACATGCATTAAGCAAACAAGGCTATTGAAAGAGAACGACATCAAGGTTTGCATATTGCCAATATGATTACCCAGTTGAATGGTGCCAAAGTCTTTGACTTGATGTGAACAAAGGATATCAGCAGCTCGAAATGGAAGGAAATTGCAGGTGCAATACTACCTTTTCAACTCATGTTGGTTTGTTCAGATACAAAAGATTGAGTTTCAGAGTGTCTTCATCTGCCGAATTTTTGCAAGATGGATGTCACATTATACAGCCTGTCACATATGCTTTCAATTACAGTGATCATATACTATTATTTGGGGCCACAAAAAGGGAACATGATAGAGCCTTTACACAAATTGTGCCATCAAATTGCAGTTGCAGGTCTTACGTTGAATGCCTAAAAGAGCAAATTTCACAAAACAAAACTAAAATTATTGGGGCACAAATGGGGTAATGACTCCAGGTCCAGCCAAGGTTCAGGCTTTGTCATTTACCTCCCCTCCACAAGATGTAACCATGCTGCATTCTTTTCATGGTATCGCTAGCTACTGTTCCAGGTACATCCGTGACTTTGCCACTGTGAATGCCTCGTTTAGAGAGTTAAAGAAACGGAATGTTTCATTTCAGTGGTCATAGGAGTGTGATCGAAGTTTCAAGACGATTAAGTATGCAATTGAAAATGCTACTGATATGACTTCCTTTGATCTGAAATTGCATGCAGAGATTGTTGTGGATGCCAGCCGAGTGGGTTTGAGCAAGATTCTTGCCCAACATAGTGGACATGCAAATGCAAAAAAGGTGTATTGTAGCTTATGGTAGCTGAAGTTTATCACAGACTGAACGAGCTTACTCGCAACCTGAGAAATAAAGTCTAGCAGTTGTGTGGGCTTACAAACACTTTCATGTATTTCTATATGGGAAACATTTTACGTTTGTTACCGATCACCAAGCACTGCTTGCTATTTTTGGCAATCCAAAGGCCAAGATGACCTCTCGCATTGAGAGGTGGGGGCTGCGACTGCAAGAGTATGACTACACCATTGTGCACCAGCCAGGAAAAGATAAAAAACAATGCCAACTACTTTTCTCGAGTGTCCATACATTGTCAGAGTATGCCTTCTAAAATGGTTGAAGCCTACGTTAACTTCATTGTGAGATCCAGCATCCCTGCGGCTGTGTCCACGGAGAAAATAAGTGTTGCTATCAATGCAGATAGGAAAAGGCTGATCCTCAAAGGCATTATTATTCATCACTCCTGGACAACAAATGCTTGACTTCTTGATAATGACAGTGAATATCAGAAATGCAAGACTGTGTGTGAGGAACTGTCAGTTACACAAGAAGGGATTATTTTGCAAGGGTTGAGAATTGTAATCCCTGAAAGTCTACAACAGCAAGTCATTGAAGTGGCACACGACGGGCATCATGGAATTGTTGCCACCAAGCAAGCGCTCCAGGACTGTGTTTGGTTCCTATATCTCGATGAGGGAGTTGAGAGAGAGCTCCAGGCTTGTCATTTGTGTAATTGTTTATCTCCCAAAACAACATAGCATCCTTTGAACATGACGGATCTTCCAAAACACATCTGGGATAAAATTGCAGTTGATTTATTTGGACCCCTTGAAAATTGCCATTATATCATGGTAATTATAGATGAGTACTCCCGGTTTCCTCTGGGGGAAGACCTTCGTCACTCACTCATGATCGAGTAATGGAAAGACTAGAAGGCATATTTGCAACCTGGGTTGTTTCGTCCGTTCTAAAATCTGACAATGGGCCACAATTCAATGGCAGGGTCTGGTGGCTTAGTGGACTAAGGTGTCCGCTGTAGAGGCCTGTGTTTGGCCTCATGGTCACAGGGAAAAATCCTGATGGGTCTACTCAGCCTTTCATACTTATGAGGTCGATAAAATGAGTACCATTGAGTTGGTTAACAATAAACATCTGTTATTCACCGCCAAGATACCCTTCATGGTGAATGTGTGCTTTACAAATACACGTTGGGGCATATTCTCAAGGAGCTATCACCGAGTTAACGGCACTTTAGCGCAGCCAAAGTTGCTATAAATTTATCACCCCATTTACAAGCTGGTGCTAACAGCCCATAGCACCAGTTTACCTGCAATAGCAGCGGCAAAATACATCGCCACAGATGACCCCGGCAACTATCGCTAATGAGATGCAGAGTAGGTGTTCCCGTGCAAAAAGCCACGACAACACCACTCCACAACATTCTCAATGACCAGCCAGATCGGCGATAAGATCACAAAACATGCAATAAGGCGTGTTAGCAGCAGGAAATTAACACCTGCTCTGACCTGGTGCAAAGTCGGACAACAACCGGCAACAGACAAAGGAGCACAGCCCAGAGCCAAACATGAAGAACAACAGATGCACCCGGGCAACTGAACATGTAGCCCGGAGCCCCAAAAGGGCAACAACACCCACCGCCGCCACCACCAGGACCCACACCCCACTGACCTCCCCAGCGACCTGCTGAAAACGCACCAACCTCACAGACCCAACACCAGGGAACGTAATTGCCCACCACAGGCTCAAACGGACAACCATCCTACGCATCCTGACCACCATTGCCCACAGGCTGACGGTACCAACACAGCGGACAACCAACATCCCTCCGCAGACAAAGCTGCTGGCTGTGCCGCACCTGTTGGCCTCTGGGACCTGCCAACCAACAACCGCCAGAGTCTGAGGAGTCTCACTGCCATCCACATCCAAGCCCCCCCAACTGTCTTGGATGCCATCATCAGCTTGGTACCACACTACCTATCCTTCCCCCACACTGAGCAGGAACAGCTGGAGACCAAGCAAGGCGTCAAAGCCATAGCTGGATTCCCTCACGTGTCAGGGGGCAATCGAATGCACACGTCGTACTTGTGCCCCCTGGTGACCCTGCACACAATATCCGCTACTGAAAGCACATGCATACCATCACTGTGCAGGCAACAGTGGACCACCTGGGAATCCCCACCAACCCCGACGCAAACCACCCATTCCGAGTGCATGAGTCCTACATCTTTCGACAGCCCATCATCATCCGGCGCTTCCTTGCTGGCACCTATGTAAATGCGCTGCTCTTTGGCAAGTACCAAATGAACACACCACACACCTCAACTCCACAACCATGCAACTCACAACACTGGGAATGCACACATCACAAACTCACATACAACATGCCAAACAACATGCCCACCCACCAGACAGGAAAGCACAACTCACTCTGGTAACCTGGGCCACCCATGCACATAAGCCATCAACTGCATGGCACCTCAGCCACAGGATAGCAGATTGTGGGAAGAGGTGGGGAACAGGCATGTGCGAAGGAGGCAACTGACCGATGAATGACAATGTACACAATGCCAAGTGTGGCGTTGAAGTGATGGCCAGAATGCAGTATGTAGACCAAACACATATCTATGAAAACAAATGTGAGATCTCACTGCTTCACCTCCCAGCAGGTTCACCCCTAAGCATTATGGTGAATGCAGTTTGCCAAGCGTGTGTACTTGTAAAAGTTATTTCGAGTATTTTACCAGGTTGGTGCAGATTGGTGCTGGCCATCTCTATACATGTGTTTCTGGATTATTATCCGTCATCAGTAGAGATTAGGCATTTCAAATATTTGGGGTTGCTGAGCAGTATGCAGACCACACACATATCTATGTCGACATACACCGCTGGTGTATGGAGTGCAGTGGACAGTGGACGCAACCATGTCATCCCGGCCAGTGGGGATGATCCCGGAAATGTAGCTTGTTACGTCCCCCTTGTAAGCGTGAGCGGAGTGTTCTGGCCCGGCGTACACCAGGCACGCGTAGGGGTGTGAATAAAAAGCATGTAGCTCTGGGTGTGGTCCTCTTCCGGAATTCCCAACGACTCTGCCAGGGCGGCGCCCCTCACCCCGCCACAAGGCCGATGCCATCACCATGAGCGGTGTTGCCTGCTTTCCTGTGCCCTTGCTGCACCCCGGGCTGCAAGGCCCGTACCAGTCCTGCCAAGCCCGGCGCACCCAGGCCTCAATGCACACCTGCCGACAACGGTGTATGTCGATGAGGGCCCACCACGTGCCGGTGCATGCTCCAAGCCCGAGTGCCGCGAACCTGGCAGCCTCCTCAGACCATCACGGACTCCGCGACACCGGCCCACTGTACTCCCTTCTCGTTGAGGTACTTCACCTGCATGCACAGCGGAAAAGTAGGTCACACATTTGGAACTGAGTCTTGATTACACTATGGCAGAGAACATCAATTATGGCAGATTTTATCTCACTATACTCCCATCGATGTGGTGCCACCAAGTCTGTGCATAGCAGTCCATCCACATGTGTCCGTGGGCCCACGCAGACTGCTGCCCCCGGGTCACGCTGCATTCAAGTCGATCGCACATGTGGGACTGAGTCTTGATTTGTCAATGGCAGGGTACATATCATTGCACGCAAGGAGAGGTGTAAGAGGATGATGGGTTTCTGTCCGGAGGGTAAAAGGATCATAGTTACGGAGGTGATCAAACACTACAGACAATTGACCTGGTGTCACTAACTCTGTGCATCTCAAGACAACGACACATGGCTGTGGGCCTTGCTGACCGCTGCCTCCGGCCTCAAATGCGGCCCACTAGGGCTCACACATCAAATCGAGTCCAGACCGGCCCGGACGTCGCATCACCACAGGAGGCACACGCCACCACCACCAGGACCAACTCTTACTGCCAACTGCCAGTGTCGAAATGGTCATACTGGCAGACTGACGTAGTTGCCCGCACCTGTCGTGGATGCCATCTTCTGCCTGATCCCCTGCTCAGCACTCCAGGTGCCACTAGCTCTGTGCACCATGAATCATCGTCCATTACTGTTTTGGTTATGTGATGTGGAGAGCTCACGCAGAAATGTCACCTCAGGCAGTGTGGGTGACCTGGGACGACGATGAGGAGGATGATGCAGGTGTGACACCCCCCCCCACTGCAGCTGCATCAGGAATGTCCAGAAGGGACACAATCCTAGACATTTTCTTCACATGAGCACGCTCAGCTCTGGGGACCCAACCGCAGCGTACTGAAACTCACGGACCCTTCTGTTTGTATGTTGGGTGACCTCTGTACTTGCTCTGGCTTACTCCATGTTGCTCAGCAGTTGACTCTGTTATGCAGGTGTTTTCTGTTTCCATTGCACTGGTGTCCACTGTTCAAGTTGTTGCCAGCACCAAACACTCCGTGCGAGCTGCCTTATACTCACCCCACACATATCCAGCACAGGCGTCACTGTACATGTGGCCCTGCCAATAATGGGGCCGGGCGCACGTGCCCGTAGCCAGTTCAACATGATATCTGCGTGTGTCCCTGTCGTCTTGTTGTATGCATGAGGGCCCTAGGACATTACATTGTGCTGTGTACAGCGGATGCAGACATGTCACCGCAGGCAGCGGGTTAGAGCTTGGACATGTAGGTTTGCCGTCACCCACACAATTCGTAAGGGCAGTGACCTGTGCCGTTGTATGCAGAGCCAACGTGGGTGTGTGACTGATATGTGCGTGCCCCTGGGCGTGGTTCTTATGCAGACAAGCGTTGATGTGTTCTGGACATTACGTTTCAGAAAGGGTAGCATGGCCTTGTCTCGCAGAGGTGAAAACGCAAATCTGATGCTCCAATAGATGTCGATCCATTACAAGTTGTGACTAGTAAGGGACACATGGTGAATGCTCATCATCCTGGAAAGTCCATTACGAGGGATTCCTCATATTTCAAGCACCTGCCTCGGAGTCTGTCAGTTCCAGATATCCCAAGTGAGACTCTCATCAGAAGGCTAGGAGAACCCCTAAACTGCCTCAGTGGCTAGCTCACCAGTGCCTGCTGTGGTTGTTTCTCCTGTGTCTCCTCAGCCTTACATCACAAGATCTAGAAGAGTGGTTTGAGCGCCTCGATGACTCATTTAGCAAAGGGTGAGATGTAGTGTCTTGTGTAGTATAAAGCAGGGGAATCTTATGGTCCCTCACAGGCCAGTAGTCTAGTGACGTAAGTGATTCGGTGTGATTAATTAAAGTCATGACTCATTAAGTTCAGTTACCGGTTACACTCTGAGAAATAAAGACGTGTAATACCGAGCTCCGTGTGTGGTGTAATTCATTTACATGCTACAGGGCTGGGGAGGACGCTACAGCCTTTTATCTTCTGTTTCATGTGGCGGCCATATAGCTTTACTTCAGGATGATCAAGGTGAGGTTTGTGCTGCCTGTGGAAGCCACAGTTGGATTTCCTAACCAAAGAGCAGTTGCACTCGTGATTTTCCAGTTGTTCTGCCAGGGATGTCTCGACAGTCGCTTAAGGTCATCAAAGCACATCTTGGTGGTTTTGGCAGTCTGTGTGGCTTTCTTTTGTGTGGCCATGAGGCGCTCCACAATGCCATCTGCAAGAGACCACGACTGGTTGATCTTTCAATGATGACACCACAGATGTCACTCAAATTCTTTTAAGTCTTTGCTATTGAAAGGTGTTCCATTTTCAGGCTTGACACTAGCTGGAATGCCAATTTTGGAAAAGGTTTAGTTAGGCACAGGAATGACTATTTTATCCAATATTCAGGGGACAGCGATAACTTCTGTGACTCAGTAATGTTTGGCCATGACTACCAGAAGGTGTAGTTTGGTCACAATGTATCAAAATAGTCAAGACCTACCTCTTTCCCGACACCTGCGAGTAGTTCACAAATCTTCAGTGGATCGGAGGAGGGGGGGGGTCTGTCCTTTCCAAGGCTCTGGTATAAATGCAGGAGCCAAACAGTTCCCTCACAAACTCAATGAGGCCCAGTAGCCACAAAACCTTTGTGACTTTAATGGGCTAGGTGAGTGACATGCTTCCGCAACACATGTGGAATGACTAAGTGAGCACCTCAAAGAATGAGACCCTCACGGCGGCATGCAAATTTGCTTTGAACATGATAAAATATTGAATGAGACTTTATCAATGATATGTTGCCTTGATTCTTTCTAGATCGCTCCACTCCTATGTGTCAACTAATTCAACCATGGCCTGAAGTGTGTGGCCTTCTTGTGAAGTTTGTACAATGGTCGCTTTGTCCAGAGCAGGGAGCAAGACTGCTTGATAATATATTTAATACATTTCTCAGTGATAGAGGGTTTTGTGTTGTACTCAGTCAGCAGAAATCAGCCAGGTTCTGTTACTTGTTTTGGGATTGATAATTCCATAGTCTCATATTCTACCTTACAATATGGGATGCTTTTTCAGTATAAATTTGCAACATAATAATATATAGCCCTGATGATCAGTGAAACTTTAAAATTCTTACCCTATGCGAGTTAATTACACTCTTCGAACACCTATACCATTGCCAAGATCTCCTTCCTCATATGTAAGGCAGCTTCTCAGCCCTTTCAAGATTCTTTAGGCAGAGGTAATTGAACATAAGGGTGTTCTATGTACCAGAATGGCACCCAAGCCAACAGGGCTTGGAACTACTACAAGCCCTGTCTGTAAAGTAGAATCAGAATGCGCCATGTTGTGCACTTACGTGATGGATGACTTGATTACTTCAAGGGTTTGGTGAGAGCTCTGGGACCATCTGTAGGGCAGACCCTTCTCAATGAGGTTTTGGAAACATTGAGCACTGATGATGTGGCAGTAAGTGGTCATTCTCAAAAGTAATATGACAGCAGAGATGTTGTCAAGCAGACGACACAATAGAGTTGCACCTTGTTGGGTCAGGACATATGTCCTTTAAACAGAATATGTGTCTAAAAAACTTGAGAGATCATATACTGAAGAGGCGCTTATCTTTTTGCTATTAGAGTCATCTCTTGGAGAGCACCGCAGACTTTCACCAGAGCAACACAATAAGATGATGTATGAAATGCTGAACATTGTTGAACATTCACCCCTAATCACAGATCTAGGTTAAGTCCATCATTATTTTGCTCAACATGCCACCCCAGTTTGGACCCAGCCATTTCAAAATCAATCTTGACCCTGCTCCCCAAGGGACCAGTCCAGCCAGATCTGCCAGGCCAGGTCCTCCCTGAACTAGAAAACAAGCATCCTGGGACCGGTTTCAGGGCATCCCCCCTCATCAGCCAGCCTAGCTTGAGTCCAGTGGCATAGCAAACACGGGACCCAGGTCTGGGCATACCCTTCCCACTTAGGGTGACTATAGCAACACAAAAAGAGTATGGACTTTTACCAAAGTGGCATCAATTTCCTCTATGACCTTTGTGAAGACAAGGATAATATCACTATAATTTAAACAGTCAGGAATGCGTCTAATTATTATCTCTTCCTGAAGCACCTCAGCAGAACACAACACTCAGAAGCTGAGGCGCATATATCTGAAGGGGCTCACGAGTCTTGCAATTGTGGTAATGTATATTGACGATTCTTCCATGTGATGGTAGCCTTTGTTGAGCTCAAGTTTTGAGAAAAATTGAACACTGTTCATTTGGTAAATCACATGCGGAGTGCGTTGAGTGAGATGCCTCTCTCTGCATAGCTTTAGCTAGCGCATATCTCTGCATAATTTGTTAGGCACTGTTACAGGAGGAGCAGCTCAAAGCATAGATTCCTCCACAGGTTTCATTATGTCCTGTTGGGGGAGACTGGTGATTTCTGTAAGACTGCTTTCTGAATGTTAAAATGGAATGCTCTTAAAGTGGTGTGCCACTTGTTTCACAGACTTCTCAATGTGTTTACCAGTATGAGGGTTCTTGAGCCTGCCCAGGCCCATAGACAGTCATGTTAATAAATCAATCAATCAGGAACATTTGTAGAGCGCGGTACTCACCCGCGAGGGTCTCAAGGCACTGGGAGGGGGGGGGGGGAGTGCCGCTACTGCTCGAAAATCCAGGTCTTGAGGTGCTTCCTGAAGGAGAGATGGTCCTGGGTCAGTCGTAGGAGGGTGGGGAGGGAGTTCCACGTCTTGGCCGCCAGGTAGGAGAAGGATCTTCCTCCGGCGGTGGTTCTGCGAATCCGTGGGACGGTGGCGAGGGCGAGGCTGGCGTAGCGGAGCTGGAGGGTAGGTGTGTAGAACGTGAGGCGGGTATTGAGGTATTCGGGGCCCATGTCATGGAGAGCCTTGTGGGCGTGGGTGAGGAGTCTGAAGGTGATCCTCTTGCTGACGGGTAACCAGTGCAGGTCTCTCAGGTGTGCAGAGATGTGGCTGTGTCGGGGAATGTCCAGGATGAGTTGTGCAGCTGCGTTCTGAATGCGCTGGAGTCTTTTCTGTAGTTTGGCGGTGGTCCCAGCGTAGAGGGCGTTCCCGTAGTCCAGTCGGCTGGTGACGAGGGCCTGGGTGACTGTCTTCCTGGTTCCAGTGGGGATCCACCGGAAGATCTTTCGGAGCATGCGGAGGGTGTTGAAGCAGGGAGATGTAACGGCGTTGACTTGCTTGGTCATCGTGAGGGAGGAGTCAAGGATGAATCCCAGGTTGCGTGCGTGGTCCGTGGGCTTGGAGGCGGTGCCCAGGGCAGGGGGCCACCAGGAGTCGTCCCAGGCGGAGGGGCATGGTCCGAGGATGAGGACTTCCGTCTTGTCTGAGTTGAGCTTCAGACGGCTGAGCTTCATCCATTCTGCGACGTCTTTCATTCCTTCCTGGAAGCTGGCTCTGGCGGGGTCGTTGGTGAGGGAAAGGATCAGTTGGGTGTCGTTGGCGTAGGAGATGATGTTGAGGTTGTGTTTGCTTGCGATGGCTGCGAGTGGGCTCATGTAGACATTGAAGATGTTCAGTATCAAATTCTTCTGCAAAGGAGACTCTTGCAATGCGTCCCCGGAGCTCCTCGAGTTGATCCATCTAATTTGGGAAACAGTTTTTACCTCGTTGTACCTTTACCACGCATTCTATAGTATGCATATTTTTACCAGGTGCATGCCTTTACAACACATGCCTTTACCCCGCATTTAAGGTAAGCTGGGGAGTGGGGGGTCTCTCCCCAAAAATACATTGTTTTTATATATAAAAATAATGCATGGTGATGGCATGCATTGTAAAAGCATGTTCGTGGTAAAAACATGAGTGGCAAAAAATGTGAGGTAAATGCATACGATGTCTTTACTTGCGTTGTACTTCAGCAGGCAGCAGTTATCAGCAGCAACTTCCAAGACCTAAATGACAAACTCTACACCATGTTTCTTTAGGTGCTAACAGGGCTGGAAAAACCCTTTATACAGCAGTAGCATTCTTGAACCATATAAATACACACTTGGGCTGCGTTTTTATGTACACGCAGACGAATTTAGTATCAGTCATAACATTGATGTTGGCACTGGTGTTCTGTCTGAAAACAAATCCTCTACGCCATTTATATCAATGCCAAGGATGAATTAAACTCATCATCATCTTCAGAGAGAAGGAAAAAAGATTCTTTGTTTCGAGCTTGAGAGTAGATTTACCAACATTTTGAGCGACTGCTCACCCATTGCGCTGATTTACTTAACCATTAAAAAGGCTATGGGGTGCAGTGCAAAACTATGTGCAAGGGCTAGTGGTAGGCTCGTGGGCAGCTGCCCAGGGACTGGCTATCAGCTAAAAACAAGCATTGGCATAGCCAATAGGTCTCGCCTTTGGGACCTTATAAGTGTTTAGCCATGCAACAGTTGCATAACTAAATACTTATAAGGTCCCAAAAGCGAGACCTATTGGCTATGCCAAGTGGCCGTGCGGCCGCGAAAGTGAAAGTAATCGCGGTAAAGCGCCAGTGTCCATTTCTCCTGCTCTGCCCCCTCCCTTTCTTACTCTTCCACTCTCTTTCTGTCTTGCTTCTTCCTCCTCACTTACTTAAAACCATGACTTCAAGAAACGGTTATTAGTCCCTCTCTCCTCTCCTCTTGTTTATTAGTTCCTCCGTGAAATGGATCCAAAAACGAAAAACACTTTTGCTGGAAATTTCTCTTTTTCTGATATTTTTAGATTCCTAAGTGCAGCCTCATGACAGAGAGAAATAAAAGGTTCAAAATGTTAAAAATAATTTGAATAAAGCAAGTCAGAGTGGGTTGCAATTGGCCAGATTTATTCTATTCCCACCCAATTAGCGCCACTTTACAGAGTTTGCCAGTGAAGTGCTACTTTTGTTTTCTCATCTTTCTTTGAACAACTTTGTTTTCCCCGGGTGGGGAAGTGCACCATTCCTGAATGTACTGCAATACCTGCTTTATTGGTGGATTGGAAAACAAAATATATACAGCGGCTCTGTGTTCATGGATGTGGTCTTTTTAAACCATACTGCTTACGTTTTGTAAGGATATACGTAATGAACATTGAAACGGGTCCCTTCTGGGCCCTGTAGTAATGTCCTTAACTTTTCAGGCAAAAGCACTTACTGATTTCTGAATAATAGGTATAAAAGCATTAAAATAACCATCTTGTTCCTTCTTACATTTCACATGTGTTACTTAATCTTGCATACGAAGCACCACACCATAAAGCAACAGTGACTCTGTCACTGAGGTCACAGGAACCTTGAGCAGGGAGGCTCTAGGGCAGTGCGATCACACCGGGCGCTGACTTCGGGTGGGGGCATCATGTTTGCATGTATATTATGTTTTATGTTTTTAAAAGCACTTGCTGTCTCCTTCCTGGCCTCCAGCGATTTTCGGCAACAACAAAAATGTCATGATAACTCCAGTGATTAATGTTCTTTCAAGAGAGAGATGGAGGTTTGTCAAGTGGAAGTTTTGACTCATGGAAAGGTAGCGCAGAGGGTTAATGTGCTTGATGCAAAGAACATGTACCATGCAGATCACAAAGCTTTTTTCAGTGAGTTCATTTTGTTACTTGCAGTTTATAAGTCAACATCTTAACATAGAGCAGTGAGCTATTAACTGTCATCTTAGAGTTGCATGCAAGGTATAAATTAGAGAGTTATGGTTTTGCCCCAGTCTTTAATTATCCTAATGTTGCAAAAGGTTTCATTTGGATAGAAATCAATTCTGGTTATTAAAGAGAACCCCCAACCATGGCATTACGTTCTAATTTCAGAGTTTGTGTTTCTACAGTCCAATCACCATTAATCTATACTGCCTACTAGTATGGTTGTCATGTGACTCCTACATCTTGTAGTCCTTTGTTGTATGTAGACTTTCCTATACAGTGATACACACACATATGATTGATTGTCTCTGTGTAATGTGTGTGATGTAAAGTGCACTGACACCCTACACTGGTATCAGTGGCTCTGTAAAACAAATTAAATGTATCTGAGCGAGAGCGTGATTACGGAGACATGATGGCCACTCTTAAAGGGTGAAATACGTGGCAGAGGGAGTCATTGGGGGGCACCAACAAACCTTGTCGCACAGGGCTCCACCAGCGCTGAAGCCGGCCACTGGCCCTTCCTACAGTTCTAACACCACATCAAAAATGTTGATTTGAAAAACCCTTGAATCTGCAGCATACCTTCACTTTAAACACACCCAGATACTAGACCTTCCCTAATGAATCAATACCAGGGAGCCACTCAACGAGAATAATCTAGAGCGTTGGAGTTACTCTATTTATGTTTCACTGGGATTGTATTTTTATGTTTTCATTGTCTCCTCATTGGTTCATTGCAATCTTTCCTTTTATCTGTTTTTTATAAGAAATGTTTATTTGCTCACCTCTTTTCCATCCCCTCATCACTTTGTGAGGAACATTTATTAATTCTGTATTCTAAATCCAAAAGCGTTAGTTCTTTGTTCTCGGCTGCCCTTTTTTTTTCTGGTCAGTGACTTACATAGCTTCGAAATAAAAAGGAAAAATACATGTATCTGAACTCAAATTCATCTTGCTATATTCCTGGTTTCATAATTTTCCCCAGTGATGCCATTCAATGTATTTTTCACAATGCTCTAGAATTTGTATCATGCACTCCTCTGGAAACAATCATTTAACATGGAGTCAAAAAGAGTCCATCTTTGTGAGACCTGCACCTACCTTTTCCATCCAATGTGACAAATGTAATCAATTTAATACAATTTTAAAGTATATGGACTTATTTCATTTGTATATTTATCTTTTTGTCCATGTTACTGATTTCCACATTAGGTCTCTTCAGCGATGCCAAATAAGATCAATAGTCCTGTGATGTCACTTTCTGTGATGTCACTTCTTGTGATGTTACATGCAAATTGGATGTGTCTCACATCTTCCGTTTTGCCCGGGGCCCAGAAGTCTTAGGACCAGCCTGTACTGTGAAAGTGCCCACACAACCCTTGCTAAACCTAGGCCCTGGTGTGCCAAGGGGATGAGGATCCCTTGGAGGCATCGCTCTTGCTGGAAATTCTCTGGCAATGTCTCTTGTGCAGGGTTTAGCCCTTGAATTGTCAAACATCTGGGTCCGAATGTGCTGCAATGAGGAAAGTGATGTCTACAGTTATCCATATTGCAGTGCTTGGAATGGTTGGAAAATGGCCCAACTTGCCACATTAATGGCACTTGCCCTTGGCAGGTTGGCACCTGCCAACTTGTGGCAAATTGTAACCACACTGATGACACATCTTCCTTGTGTGGAGCTTAACAGCACGTTTCTTTACAAGATACAGGATGCTGGTCATCCCTTCATCATGTCAATGGTGAGCAATAGTAACTGTCTGGCACTCCACAGGCCCTGCAACACTGACCAATACATGAATACTTAGGGGCTTGTTTGCCAGTCCATCACGCAGCCGGTACGCCATTTTTATTGACACAACGGCAGCGCAATGGGTTTCCCCATATTTACAAGGCCATTTAAAGTCACCCTGCGTGACTTTTCATGGCTTGTAAATGTGTTTCCTTTTCATGCATAACTCTGTGTGAAAGAGGCACTCCATGGTTGTTGCTATGGGTGTTCTCACACAACATCCATGGAATGTGATGCACTCCCAAATTTACACCAGTATGTAAACCTGACAGTGCATCAGAATCCTACGCCTCCCCAGGGTAGGCATAAGGAGGCCTTCCCTGGGGAGGCATAGGGTGTCTGCGCTGGCACACAGCTGCTGTCTGTGCACCAGTGCAGGGAAGAAGGACAGGAATGCGCCGCATCGTGTAGATGCCGCGCCTTCCTGCCC
Organism: Triturus cristatus; assembly: GCF_964204655.1. NCBI lineage: Eukaryota > Metazoa > Chordata > Amphibia > Caudata > Salamandridae > Triturus > Triturus cristatus. Next base: position 628,829,707 of record NC_140594.1, on the reverse strand, counting down.
TTTTATTTTGACATACGGCAACGCTGCAGAAAAGCTTGCTGGGCTGCCGTGCATCAAAACATTGTAAATGAGGCCTTTTGGAGACTTATAATTTTCATCGTTTCTGGAGCGGCTTCTTCCTAAATGAAGAGGATTCACAGTCTGCGAGGGTTTGAGATTTTATTGCAATCTCCAGATTGTAACAATCAAACTCACCGTGCCGGATAGGCAGTGGCGGCTCGCCGAGGGGGTGCTGCAGGTCGGGCGGGGGAGGGGCAGGGTGGGGAGGTAGTGGAGTCCGACATACGACAGACAGGAGTAAGGTAAGTAATTAAATAAATAAAACTGTTTACCTTGCGCGCGCTGCATTGCCAACTAAGCGAGCCGCCACTGTGGATAGGTGCTTAAAGATGTGTGATTAGCGCGTAAGTAGCTTCTCCAAAGTGCTGATTCATTAAATGGAATCTGTAGCAATCATGGTCAACACGCTTTGAGCATGAAGTAGGACATAAGGCAACCTGCTACGACGTCAGTGTCATTTTGTGGAATTCATAGATTATATCCTTCATGCCAGGTCACACACAATGCATCACAAACCTCGGTGGTACTTTTCCCTTTTGAGCACTAGGACGTCAGTGTAGACAAGAAGTAGATTTGCAAAGTTATCACGCAGCGCGTTGCAGCAGCCAAAGTTCGCTTCCAGCACAAAATACAATGCCTAGACAAACTTTAACGTTTTTCCCAATTTTAATGAATGCTGTACTATGCAGAACACACGCAGTCTCACAAAAGATTTCATTAGAAAAAGTTTGTCCATTTTAACGGCTGCCTTAAAGAGGTGTTATTGTCAAATGTTAGTAAATAGACTTCACATAAAAAAACGATGGGTAGTTGTATGCAGAACACCCATGTACTATCCAGGGCACACTCCCTTGGTGCAAAGTAAGATACAAGCAGCAAAGAACTACTTTGCATTACTTTAGGGCTACTTTCCAGCAAAGTAAAGATCTGCACAGGAAAGTAAATCCCATATAAACATTTTGCACTAGTTTGTATTACTTTTGCAAAATATAGAAAATCTGCCTTGAAGTCTTTAACCAGATGCACAATTGAGGACCTAAGAACTAGAAACTTCCAAACTGAAAGACAAAGGCACATCAAGAATGATGGAGTTGGAATCCACCACTGAGTTGGCAGCACATTCCCCACACCACCAAAAGCAAACACCACAAGACAAAGCATGTTGTGATCTTCATCAACTTGCATTACTCCAGGGATGACAGTTTGATAGAAATCAGGTTTCCGGTTGGCAGAGATATGCACCCTGTCCAAGCAGGAATCAAAATCCTAGTTAGGGTAAGTCACAATACACCTTAAATTATCCTGTGCTCACCCTCTGGTAGCTTGGAGGCAATGTGTAAAGTATTTGTGTAACACTTCATACAATAGCACCTTGAAAACAGAACAAAAAGACTCTACACCAAGTTAAAAAATAGATTATGATGTTATAAATAAAACCAGATCAAAATGACAAAAATTCAATGTGTAAAAGTCGAGATATGAATTTTTAAAGAATAAATGTCCAAATAGCCCTTAGAAGCAATAAACATTTAAATGGGTTATCTGGTTGGGCTAGACCGGGGCAAGGTCAAAGGTTCAGGCCGACTGCCATGAAGCGTGGGCCAGATATAGGAACCCACTTGGGCCCACTGAACCAAAGTACCTTGATCCAGGATGCGTTGTCGTTGACAAGGATGTGAGATGCAGCCGAGGCGATGTGTCGGTGTCGAGTCACACAATGAATGAAATGCATCAATTTTCTCCGCGCAACTGCAGTGATGCATCAGTTCTGAGTCTGATTGCTGGTTCCAGATATGATGTGTGGCTGTTTCTCCCACAGTAGATGATGCGTTGAAGTCGAAGGCGATGTCTGGTTCCGAGGGCGATGCGCCAGGTCACCTTAATGCATTGATGAGGATGTGCTGGTTCAGAGGGCGATGTGCCTCGTCTGCTTACCATAACAACAAGGATGTGCTGGTTCAGACTCACGCAAAGGTCAAAATGTGCCCTTTTCGATAAGGACGCTTGGGTTCTGGATAAAGAAGCACCTTAAGCACCACTTCCAAGCGTCCAAGACTGGGTTGGCACAGCAAGGCAGACTCACATCTTGCAGAGTCCAGGTGCAGATGCAGGTATTTGAAGTCTTTGATATTCCTGAAACTTGGAACAGGAGGCAAGCACTTGAAGTCACACTGGGTTCAAGTGATGCAGGTCCAGCCCTTCTCACCCAGGCAGAACAGCAGGCAGCAGGACAGCTCAGAAATGCAAGAGCACAGCAAGGCAGAGTTCAGAAAAGCAGCAGTCCAGCAGAGTGGCAGTCCTTTCAGCAGCACAGCCTCTCTTCTTCTTGGCTAAGTAGTCACAGGTCCAGAAGTGCACTGATTTGGTAGTGCCAGATGTCCAGTACTTATACCCATTGGTCCCTTTGAAGTGGGGGGGGGCTTAAAAGAAAGCTTCGAAGTGCACAGAGGTTGTCCCTTCCTGCCCTGGCTCCACACCCACTACAAAGGGGTAATCGGTCATTTGTGTCGTGACAGGACAAAGCCTTTTCAGGTGGAAGTGTCAGCTCCTCCCTCCCATCCTGCTCAGGATTGCCCATCTGGATGCAGATGACCACTCAGGCACACCTACCCTTCCTTTGTGTGTGACAGTCTAGAGGGAATGCAGGAAGCCAGCTGTCACCCACCCCAGACGTGTATTCAGAGACAGATAGATGGGACCAAATTGCTTAAGTATGTAAATACCAATTTTCTAAAAGTAGCATTTGCTAAACTGGAATTTAAAGTCCAACTTCACCATAAGTTGTGATTTTAAAGTGTGAGTTCAGTGACACCAAACTTGAAAGTCAATCTCTTCATAATAGGGAATTGCACTTAAAAGATGTAATAAGGTAATCCCATGTTACCCTTTGGGAGGAATAGGCCTTGCGGTAGTGGAAAACGAAATTGGGAGTTTTTCACAACCAGGACATGTTAAACTTAAAAGTACATGTCCTGTCTTTTACATACATGGCAACATGCCCTGTGGGTAGACAGGGCCTACCTTAGAGGTAACATATGTATAAAAAGAGATGGTTTAGTCCTGGCAAGAGGTTAATCTTGACAGGTCGAAGTGTCAGTGTAACTGCAGACACAGGATCTGCAATGGCAAGCCTGAGACATGGTTAGAGGACTACTTTGTGGGTGGAGCAAGCAGTGCTGCAGGCCCACTAGTAGCATTTCATTTACATGCCCTGGGCACATGTTGTGCATTATATTTGGGACTTATAGGTAAATTAAATATGCCAATTGGGTATGAGCCAATTTTACCATGTTTAGAGGAGTGAGCATATGCCCTTTAGAATTGGTTAGAAGTGCTAGAGTTATAATGTCAGCCAAAACGAGGGCAGAAAAGAGAAGGAGGTAGGCAAAAAGTACAGGGTGACCCTACAGAAAAGGCTCATTTCCTACACAGTTGAATTTCCAACAAATCACTTTCTACGTACAATAGCATGCAACGTGTGCATGTACAGAAAGAATGTATAACATCAGCGAATGAGCAAATTTCCTTCAGAGGGAAGGTGCAAACGTTTGTGCAATCACAGTGTGCAGCATTAAACCTGAACCACCTCCTTGCCCCCAAAGTATCCATAAAGTATGGATTTACAGCAATTTTCTGCAAAGAACAATGTCTGCCTAGTTCCAAGTAGCAGATTATTTCATTACCTTGTCCTGTGCTCTACATTTTGTTTTCTGATTTCATTTAACAAGTGTAAAATATTTAAGTGGGTTGATATAAAAACCCTGTTCTATTCGAGTTCCTACAGGCTCATGCTCCATCGGTGCATAAACCTCACTCTGTCCACTAATATGTGCTCCTCAGTGCCAGCCCCAGTATCAATCAGTCCTAGCTCTGTACACTGTCCACCAGTGTCGTCTCCTCAAGCATTCCACCTATTTCTGTTCCTTACACTGGCCATCATTGCCAAGTACTCATAGGGGCATATTTACCAGCCCCTAGCGCCGATGTAGCTATTCTTTTTTTGATGCTCTGGCAGAGTAATTCACAAAATCATGTCTATGAGGCCACGCAAAGCCACTATGTGTGGTGCTGAATGGCCTCATAGATATGGAGTAACTCAAGGTAGCTAAAAACCACAACATTGCCTAACTCGGCACTCAGGAGGCGTTCCATGGGCGTTGCAGTGGGTTTCCCCATGCAACAGCCACAGATTTTGACACTTCCCCAGATTTACGAACGCATGTAAACCCGGGGAAGGTGTAACAAGGAGAAATATCTTTATTTCCCTCATTTTTAGGTTTTGCCTAGGCAGCGCATGTGCTGTCTCTTAAAGAAATGCTGCATCTACTCTATGGGCTTTCATCACACCCATCGATTTTCATTTGTTCCTTTGTGTGCCTTTCTAAATACTTTTCTTTTAATTGGTGAAACATTGCTATTTGTCCCACCTTGGGATGTGTTTTCACTTTCACTGTTAAATGTCCCCCTACTCTTTTGTATACTTCTAGTTTGTTTGGCGCACTATCTTTTTTCTTTGAGGTGGTCCCACGCCATCTATTGCTTGTTTTATTTTGTTTCTTGCATTTGTTATTGAACTATGTTCCTCATGCACGTCTGTCCCCCTGTGTTGCTCTCGCTTATAATATAATAATAATAATAATCCACATTTGTTAAGCGCGAACAATCACCCGTAAGGGTCTCTAGGCACTGGGGGCCGTCGGGAAGATTAAGCAAGCTATTGCCCAGAGTCACATGGTGCTGGGCTAATCTGCCCCCGGCGCCGGGGATCGAACCGTGATCCCCAGATTCCGGAGTCAGTTGCTCTGGCCGCGGTGCCACACCTCTTACCTGCCACTTTCACTCCCATGCCCTTAAAAAAGCTGCTGCATGCTGAGCAGCAACCTTACATCTACAACCTAAGCTCAGCTCGGCATGCAACGATTGCTGTCTGGCTGAGACACTGCTCTCCAAGATGGGGCAGTGCTAAAAGGGAGAGCTCTGTCCTGCCCTACCCGCTCAGACATCTGTTTCTCTCAGTTTGGTCGGTAGGTTACATTCTGGTCTTGTGGGTTTCTGTGGCGAATGCCCATGTCCGCAAGTTCTCTGAAGGAGCATAGTGGCTCCAACAACCCTATGGTGTGAGAGGGAAAGGAATGCCCCTACCGAGCCTCAATGTGCAGCTTCGGCCCAGCCCATTGTAGAGCTTGCGCCAACCTTGTCAAATAGTTATGCTTGGCGTCCGCAATGACAGCTTTGTTAGTAATAATACGAGCCAGGAGGGCTCTGTTAAACCATGGTGCACAGGCAATTATTTTATGTAAAGTTGTTGCTTCGATGCACCGGGTGTTCCACTTAACTCATGTTTATACTGTAACATTATTTTGCTGTGACTGCATATGTAATCGTATCCTATTCTTATGTGACTCCGTTGTGCTGTAATTTCAACCGCCTCAGTACAGAACATGCTATGTTAAATCTTATAGTGATCATAGAACTTGTAAATGGTTGGAGGGGCGGTTGTAGGGTTTTGTTTTTGTATGGTTTACTGCTGCTTGTCCTGTTGAGTTGAAAGCATTGCTGCTCCAGACAGGGCTCCTGACATGATGATGGATGTTGGTGCCTGTTACTTCTTAAGCTGCTGATATTAATGTTGCACACACAGCGCAGCAGGGTGCTGCATAGCTGTTCTCAATTGCTACATTCTAGGAGGCCTTATTTATGGGAAAACCTGCATTTTTCTCTGTACCGCCAGGATTGGTTGGATGAGATTTTTCTAGTTTAATGAGTCTGTCTGTAGGTTTGTGCAATTAACTGAGGTTTAGGGGTCAATTGAGTCCTGGTTTGCTGCTTGATTCCAACTTATGAAGCCAATGGGATGTGCCAGTTTCAGGCACTTTGGCTGGGCGCAAGACGGGGCTTCTAGATTTCCTGGTGGGATTCCAGCTTTTCGGCTGCTGATGGACTCCTCAGCCTGGGATGACTCCTGGTGGCCCACAGCACTGGGAACCCCCCTACCTGCATGGACCATGCACATAACCTCGGCATCATATCAGAGTCCTCGCTCACAATGAATCGCCAGATAAACGCTGTATGCTCATCTTGCTTCCACACACTCTGCCTGCTTCGAAAGACATTCGGATGGATCCCCACAGAATCCAGAAAGGCGGTCACCCACACATTCATCACCAGCAGACTTGAATACGGCAACTAACTCTACGCCGGCGTCACCCAGAAACTCATCAGGAAACTACAGAACCTTCAAAACGCTACAGCCAGACTGGTCCTCATTATTCCCTGCTGCTGCCGCATCACTGAACACCTTCGAGAACTCCATTGGCTTCCAGTCAATAAAAGAATAATTTTCAAGTTTCTCACTCATGCCTACAAAGCTCTCCATGACGCAGGACCTGAATATCTTAATCACTGCCTCTCATTCCACGTACCCACCAGACACCTTTGCTCCACCCAACTGGCCCTGGTCACTGTCTCACCCAGACCAAAACCGGAGGAAGGACCTTCTCGCACCTCGCTGCCAAGACATGGAACTCCTGGAATTCAGGAAGGATCTCAAGACCTGGCTCTTCGACTGAATTCCTGCACCCAGATGGATCAGCAGCTCCCCCAGTGCCTTGAGACTCTTTCGGGTGTGTAGTCGTGCTATATAAACCCCTGATTGATTGATTGATGGACTATCTTACGTGGTGGTGTGGGTTCTAGAAAGATGAGGTAAATCGCAAATTCCTGCAAATGTAAACATTGTCTAGGCAGCAGCTGCCCAAGTGGATGCGGTGTAGAATCAAATTGAGGTTGCTTTGCTTGACATAACCAGATAAGTGGGTATGAAATGGTGTGCATCTTCCGGCCAACAGATGTCCTCTGTAGACAGTGTTGCTTACAGAAGGCACACAGCGAAGGTACAGTTCTGTTATTTTCTTTGCTCTTTTTTTAGGCAGCATTTTATGCCCCAGACCTCAGCTCTATATTTTCTAGGCCTGGGCAGTGAACTCCACTCCGTTCACAGAGTTTGTGGAGTTTTCTGCACTTCACAGAGCACTCAGAGTTGGAGTTTTTTCTTCGCTCGCCAACATTAAGTTGGCGAGTGTAAGCAAGGAAAATCCAACGCTAGACCACCTCCCAGAGAGATTGCTCAATGCAGGTTGTCGCAGATGGCCACAACTGCTTGCGTTCAGAAACCTTCCGTTCGCACTGAGGAAGCTGCTGCTCAAGTAGAACATCTACTCAAGTGGCAGAAAGAAGCAGGACCCTCTTGCACTGCATATGGTGCCGTTCGCACTGATTTTCAAGAGCGGCACAAACACTCATTTTTTCTTTTAACAAGCTGTGTGCTTTGGTGCAGTCACGTGTATTTGGAGCATGTTTCAGCGGGCACTGAATGCAGCTGCCATGTACTCATGTAAGTAAGGAGATAGTATGCCAAAATATTCACTTTGTTTAAACCTTCGCCTCTGATTTGCTTCTTCCACACTTCTATTTTGTTTGAGCTTCTCACATGACATTTCAACATTGTTTTAGTCAGTGTTACGGCACTGCATAAAGGATGTAGGGATGGTTGGCTGTGAGTTGCCTTTTTAACACTTTTTTAATTGCCTATCTTTACTGGTGCAACACTCTCTGGTACCAGCATGCTACACAGAAGATGGACGCAATCTTTAAGGTGCAGCCCTTTTGCTGTTTCTTACACACACTCACTCCGCACTAATTTCATGCACAAAAACTATTCACTTTTTCTTTGAAACCCAGTGTGTAGCAATTGTATAGCTCTTCAATCCCTGGTGGCATAGCACCAAGGATAATGTGCTGTGCGGCTAAACACTTATAAGGTCCAAAAGGCAAGACCTAGTGGCTATGCCAATGCTTGTTTCCTCTTTCTATGTGTACAGCAGTATGCAGCACATATAGAAAGAGGAAAACGCCTCTTAGGATTGTTTCTGTGCAGAAAGTTGCCCCTTCCCCCACAAAATCAATCCTGTCGACAACCCAGGCACCCTTGCACCTTGAAGCAAGGGTGCCTGCGTTGGCGCTAGGCTGCCAAAATGGCACCAGCACGGGGGGGGGGGGGGGGGAGAACAGGAATGCACTGTATTGCATAAATACGGTAGATTCCTGACCTTTCACTCTGGCGTAGGGCAGTGCAGCAAGCTGACTTGCTGAGTTGCCCTATGCCAAATCCACAGAAATGAGGGCCTCAGTTTGTGCAACAACATGTGCCTCCTGTTTCTGCCCACTAGTGCTGGCTCATCACAAGGCCAAATTAGGAGGATCAGAATTGCCGCAGATGCTATGTGGGTATTTAGACTCCATGTTCAGCACTGTTCTAGGCCCCTCCATGGAGGAGGCAGACGGTGCAGATGCTATGTGATTATTTAGACTCCATGTTCAGCACTGTTCTAGGCCCCTCCATGGAGGAGGCAGACAGTGCAGATACTTTGTGATTATTTAGACTCCATGTTCAGCACTGTTCTAGGACCCTCCCTGGAGGAGGCAGACGGTGCAGATGCTATGTGCGTATTTAGACTCCATGTTCAGCACTGTTCTAGGCCCTTCCATGGAGGAGGCAGACGGTGCAGATGCTATGTGGGTATTTAGACTCCATGTTCAGCACTGTTCTAGGCCTCTCCATGGAGGAGGCAGACAGTGGCTCAACTGACTTTAGTGTTACAGAAAGCTTACACACTCTCTGGGTTACACTGTTACTGCTCTTCTTTCTATAGTATAATACTGCTTTCCGCGTTCCCTGATTTTCCCCTCTCGTTATATATAACGTTATCCCCAGCCCTCTTTCCTGCTCATCCTTTTTCTCTATCTTTACGTTTTATTTATTTATATGTTTTTCTATAGCACTACTGCACCAAGTGGTATTAAAGAGATTTACATACAATGAAAAAAATACATAAGCACTCACATGTGTACAGCAGGAACATTGAGGGGAAGAGTAAATTCAAGGGAGCTGGACTGAGGGAAATGAGTATCTAGGCTAGAGGCCTGAGGGGAGACGTGGGAGGGCACAACGGGCGGGCAGGCCTGTTCTCCGGATCATATATCAAACAGCAAGTCAAAGAGTGTAACAGGGAACAGAGAATATTAGGACTGGGGTGGCTGTCTGACATCAAAGTGCTTAATGCGTAGAGTTCCCATATTTGAAGGTGTTGTGGTTCCATTGCTACCTTCTTCAAGTTACCTCTTGAAACGGCGAGTCTTTAGCTCATTTCAGAATGACGGGCTGTCTGGGGAAATTCTTAGTTGGGTTGGCAGAGTGTTCCATATGGTTGAGGCAGATCCAGAAACAGGTTGTCTTTGAGCTACTGCTGTTCAATTTTGGCATTTCCAGTAGGAAATAGTTTTTGCTCCTAGAACTTATTGTGCCACCTACAAATTATCTATAGGTCTGCTTGGTAGCATGGTGTGCCAATATGGAGAGCTTTGAAACAGCAGCTATTGAATTTTATCCACACATCTAAGGGGAACTAGTGAAGTTTCTCTCAGAATTTGAAAGAAATCATTAGATGTATTTTTCTCTGCAAGCAGATGTGTGGTGAAGTCGAGAATTATCTTGAGAGGCTTCAGGGCGTTCGCTGGAAGACCAATCAAGATGACATTGCCGCCATCAATTCAGATTATAAGTGCATGGAGGGCTGCCTTTACCTGCTCTCTGGAGAGGTGTCAATGAGAAACTCTTATCAATGTCATGGTCGCCGGGGATCACGGGGAGAAGCTGTTTGATTTAATTCATTCAATATGTTTGTGTCCTTTTAATGTTGTATTTGTTACATGCTAATAGGTATGACATCTTCAGCAAGATTTAGTTTCAAATATATGCCTGTCATCCAGTTGTGTAGTTTCTCCAGGACACCTAGAATACTGAAGATATAATTTATCAATGACAGTTTAAGGTAGAGTTACGTATCTCATGATTACTGCCTGAGCTTAACGTATGAATTTTACAGAAGCATGCCCAGGGTTCTAAGTACAGGTTTGAAAGTAACGTGTAGTGGGATATCACAAAATACCGGTTGCAAGGTATGGATTCCAAGTTTAATTGCGAGCTACAGTGATGACGAGCTGAAACCTGTAGAGTACTTGAAGCCTACTCTGTATTCCAGCTTTTTCAGACGTTTATCGTGATGGACTATGGCACAGATAAATTTAACTGGAACAATCTAGCAAGACCAGAAAGTGTATCTTCACTACATACATCCAGCTAGCAGTGAATGTTGTCAACGATTTGTATCACCATTGCAGTGCTGGGTACTACTCTAAAACCTGATTGGGATGGAGAAAGTAGTGAGTTGTTTACATATTTGTTCAGTTGTATTGCTATAAATTTCTCATTCAGCTTACCTAAACAAAGTAGGTGTGATATTGGTCTGTGGTTGTACAGGATTTTCAGGATTGGTGAAATCTGGCCAACCATTATCCTACTTGGGTAAGACCTTATTTCAATGTGGCATTGATAAGAGTAGCCCATACAGCACCAGTAAGTGAACGATGGCTTTTATTTTCTTTACTGATAAAATGTGCTCAAAATAATAAGTTGGGCCAATTTCCTTTTTTTCTTTTTTGAAAGTTCATCCAGTTGAAGTTCTGAGAAGGAGCTCCAAATACAGGGGCTTCTGGACTGTAATCCAATGTGGATCAATGACATATGGTGATGTTCATTCTAATTTTCAAGATTTTATCAGAGAAGAAGACTACACATTCATTGCACTCCTCATTCGATGCAATGGTCAGGGATCTATAGTGTATTTAGTATTGGTTGTAGGAATTGTGTGGTCTAACATGTGAAAATGGACATGACTGCTAATTGTGGGGCTGTGGCAGGCAGGTGATGAAATCAGGAGGCTGCTTCTTTCTCAAATCTGGATGTCTTCAGTTGGGCCTGCTTTGTCCTTGTCATGTAATATATGCAAGGTGGATTTATAGAGAGCGCTGCTTCACACTTGTGAGGGTATCCAGGCGCTGAGTAGGTAAAAGTAGGTGTGTGGTGAGGCTGGGTCTGAGTACAGGCAGTCTTGATGGTCCAACAGGAAGACTAATTGAAAATCCAGGTCTTTAGCTTCTTGCAGAATTCAAGAAGGGAGGAACAGTCCCTGATATGTTGGGGGAGGTCACTCCAGGATTTGGCTGCTTGGTAGGAGAATGATCGACCTCCCATTCTGCTCCTGTGGATGCGGGTGTGTATGCGAGTGAGGGTGATAATGAGCGAACATGTCAGATGAGTTGGGGGAAGTGAAGCCAGTGTTTGAGGTATGCAGGTCCCATGTTGTGTAGTGACTTGAATGAGTGTGTGAGAAGTTAGAACTAGCAGCGCTTTTTGGATGAGAAACGAGTGGAGCTTTCTGAGGAGTTATGTGAGATTAGCGTGGGAGGTCAAGGACGAGTCTCACAGTTGCGTGTTGGATGGTTTGAAGTCTGTGAAGTAGATGGGTTGTGATATATTGAAGTAGTCCAATCTGCTTGTGGTTACGGCCTACGCAATGTTACATCTGGTGTCCAGTGGAAGCCACTTGAAGAGTTTACATAGCAAACGGAGGATGTGGAAGCATGCAGAGGCGACGGCATTGAACTGGGTTCACAGCATGGTTGATTGGGGTGTGTGTGGGTCCGAGTTCGTTGGGACACCAGGTGAATTCTCAAAATGAGCTTTTTTTCCCTCAGATCAGCAATTCAGTTTTGTCTGTATTCAGCTTCAGGCAGGTCTCTTTCATCCCATTGGCCACGCTGGTCATGCATTGTTTGAAGTTTGTCTTGGTGGTGGCGGTATCGTCTGGGAGGGAAAAAATGAGTTGTGTGTCATCAGTGTAGGAGATGATGTTCAGTTCATGGGATCTGATGATATTAGCCAGAGGAGTCATGTACATGTTGAAACGTGTGGTGTTGAGAGATGATCCCTGTGGGACTGCCTAGGTGAGGGCCTTGGGTTAAGTTCTGATAATTTAATTTGATATCACGCATGAATCACCCTGGGAGGGGTATCTCGGCGCTAGAGCAGATTGCAGGCATAGAAGAGACACCAAGTTAAAACAGCACTGTTTTCTTTATTTCATATGGTCTGTATCGTTTGAATGTGATATGGCAATTCATTCTAGTAAGAGGGGGTCAGATAGGAGAAAGACCTTCCAACCGCTCTTGACCTTCTGACATGCGGGACAGTGAGCAAAGCTTTCTTCCTGGATCTCAAGAGCCTAACTGGACAATAGTGCTCGGGGTTCTAGATTGGTTTCTGGGGCCTTTCCCCATTAACGAACTGTGAGTAAGACAGCAGATTTTAAAGATCATTCTTTTCCTTACAGGAAACCAATGTAAGGATCTCAGAAGAGATGTGGAAGCGGCACCAGAAGGGAGGTTGCAAATGAGATGGGCTGCTGTGTTTTGAACTACTTGTAGCTTGGATAGTAATGTCTCATTTGCAGGGGTGAATAGAGCGTTGCCATAGTCTAATCAGCTGACAATAAGTGCCTGAACTAGGGTTTTCCTCACCAAAAGAGGAAGAAAGGAAGAACTTTCCTCAACAAGCATATTATATGGAAACAGGTGCTGATAGTAGACAGAACGTGCTCTTTCATAGTTAGGGTTCTTATTTACCTGTTTGAGTATTGGCACAGCTCCTAGTTCTGAAGGCCACCAATTCGAAGACCAAAGCTGTTGGATCTTGCTAAGCAGAATAATCTTGGTTTTTTGCATTTAGCTGTAGGCAGTTGTTGGTCATCCAGGCTGCAATAGCTTTTATCCCTGTCGAGAAACGTCCTTTAATTTGACCAGGTCTTTGTCAAAGGAGATGACCAGCTGTGTGTCATCGGCATAGGACAGTATTTCAATTCAAATATATGTAAAAGAGAGTGGGGCTTAAACATGAGCCCTGAGGGACACTCTTGTCTATCAGCATAGTACAAGATTTGAAGGAGCCCAGAGAGATGGTTTGAGTTCTGTTTCTTAAAAAATCACAAAAACATTGTCGGGCTGACCAATGGATTCCAATCTCAATCAATTTTTGGAGCAGCCTTGAATGGGACACAGTGTCAAAAGCTTCAGATTAATCCAACAGCACAAGCATAGATGGCATATCAGCATCGAGAGATAGTCTTATGTGATCTGTGACCGCCATCAAGGCAGTCTCTGTACTGTGTGAGGATCTGAACCTTGGCTGTGATGGGTCCAGGGTCTTATTATCATCTAAATAATCTGTCAGTTTTTTATTTATTTTACCTTTCAGCAATTTGCCTAGCAGTGGAAGCAGCGAGATGAGCTGATAGCTTGTAAGGTTTGTAGATGCAATGTTGGCCTTCTTTTGCATAGGCGTAACTTGCACTGCTTTCCAAGCCAAGGGGATTTTCCCTATATTAACTATTAAGTTAAACAGAGAGCATATGGCAGGAGCAAGCTGATTAGAAAGTAGTGCTGAAATCCTTGGGGGACATAGATCCAGAGGAGAGACGAATTTGGCTGTTTCAAGAGAACTCTGGATTAGCTCAGGAGAAAAGGAATTAAACTTTCCTAAACTGCAAACGCAGTTAAGTGGGGGAAGAATTAAATTTAGGCTCCTCATATGCCTGATCGAGTGAGCTGGGAAAACTCTGGTAAATTAAAATAATTTTTTCCTCAAAAAAGCCCGCTAGAGAATCGCACAATTCTTGCGAAGCCTGAATTTCTTGGACACATGAGTGAGGAGTGATGAAAATCTCTTTAGAAGAACTGCCAGCATTGCCGATTTGTTTGGCAATATGAATTTTTAGAGCTAATCTGATATTTCGATAGTACACAGTAAGAGATGTTCTGTAGGCCTCTTTATCATTTTGATTATTGGTCATACACCAGCGTCTTCCTATGTTTTTACAGGAGGTTTTCTCTTGTCACAATCCTGTGGTATACCAGAGCACCTGAGATCTGTGCTTGGTTGCAGCATAAGATTTAGGAGGGGCAATGCTATCAAGAGCCGAGTTTGTGATAATCTGCTAAAGCTTGGTCGACTTCTAAGGCCTCAGTGGTCAACATGACCTCAAACTCTTTGGAGAATGAGTCAGGAGTGACTCTCTGCCACTGTCTTGATGCTCTTTTCTTAACCATTATAGACTTTCATTCTCGTCTACTTTAAGGATCTGAAACAGATCGGAGAGTGATCAGTCCAGAGAAGAGGTAGAGGGGACTCACAGGTCAAGAATTTAGAATTTGTAAAGAGTAAATCCAACGTATGTCCTGCAACAGGGGTAGAACCACTGATTTTATGATACAAACCAAGAGAATTGCTAAATTGGAAATAAGCTCTGCTACATCTGTGTTTAAGGAGTCTTCTCCATGGTAGACGAGGAGAAACTGTGGGATGATAAAACATAGGTCACAATATGTTCTGTTAAGCGATGTCTAAAATCTATTTTGGGTCCTGGAGGATGGTCCAACAGTACATCTTTCAAACATTCTTTAGGGGAGGGTGACATTTTGAAAATGCATAGCTCCACCCAGTCAGTGATTGAAGAGTTTATTAGAGAGACAATAACTGAATCGTTAATGGGCACGTGTTTTTCCAGCATGTATTCGGTGGAGGTTTTTATGAAATAGCATTTATTAGTGAACATGTCATACACATGGTATCTATATATCACTGAAGGTTCGATATTAGAGTTTGCAGCTCAGTGGTTATTGATGGTTGGTTGCTGATGTGACTTTTTCTCAATTTTAATTACCCCTAAGTTTGTGCTCAGCCCAAAATGCATTGGGTTATTAAACCATCATGCTACGTATGACGGATTGTGAATTTTGATATGTTGTAGAAATATGCCTGGATTGGCACGTCTCATACATTTGAAAACTGTAATCACGACGTCCCTGTACGAGCATTGAAAGCATTGAAAAAAATACAAATTGATTAAAAAGGAAGACCTGGGATAAATTGGACTTGTGACTGTTGATAATATTGGCCTATGTCTTGTGGTTGTTCATCCTGGGCCAGGTGTACTTTTGTTCACCAGCTTGGTACAAATCTACATGCGTGTCACTAGAACAGAACACGCACCAGGGTTGCACACCGAAATCTCACCTTTGTAGATTTATGGCATTTAGAGTGCATTCTACCATTTATACGGCTTATGTTCATTTTCTGTCCCTTCAGACTAGTTTGCACCCTAGTTTAAGGAGGAAACAATATCAGAGAAAAGGCAATATATTAACCATCAATTGTTTACATAGGATTTATTTTTTCATTTTGCCAAAGATCAAGCTAATACATATTTATGTGAATTATCTAGGTTTAACGTGCACGACAAGTTTTATGTACCATTTACTTTATTATTGACACTTTAGAGGTGCCACTGCAATCAGTAATTCTTGTGTATTAGGAATCAATGTCATCTGTGTGTTTTATTTATATTTACACATTTTTCTTTTCTTTTCAGTGGGTGTATTCATCACAATTTCATTTTTGCAGAAGCGTGATGTGCATGGTAGAATTGACGTATTTTGTTTATTAGGTCTCGCCTGACCCAGCGCATGCGCTGGTCAGGCGAGACTTATTGAGAGGGCTCCAAAAAGTGCTACCAGGCCAGTCTGGAGCTACAGTGCATGTGTGCGGGCGGGCGCGCGCGCGCTTTACCGCGATTACTTTCACTTTAGCGGCCGCATTGCATAGCCAATAGGTCTCGCTTTTGGGACCTTATAAGTATTTAGTTATGCAACTGTTGCATGGCAAAAAACACTTATAAGGTCCCAAAGGCGAGACCTATTGGCTATGCCAATGCTTGTCTCTATTGTTCGGGCTGGCTTCGGGTCACATGATAGGGCTAACGTCAGGCCACGGTTGCAGCATTCGTTTTTAGGTCTCGTCTGACCCAGCGCATGCGCTGGTCTGGCGAGACTTATTGAGAGGGCTCCAAAAAGTGCTACCAGGCCAGCCTAGAGCTACAGTGCATGTGCAAGGGCGCGGGCGCCGCGCTTTACCGCGATTACTTTCACGGCCGTACGGCCACTTTGCATTGTCAATAGGTCTCGCTTTTGGGACCTTACAAGTATTTAGTTCTGCAACTGTTGCATAGCTCAACACTTATAAGGTCCCAAAGGCGAGACCTATTGGCTATGCCAATACTTGTTACCTATTCCTGTTCATGGAGGATTTTACTTGTATCATTGAAGTTGTACAGATTGGTCAAACCGTAAGTTAAGGTATCAACGCATTGGTTCTTACCTAACAGTTTCAGAACACTTTCTGGCTTATATTGTTGGTTCAGTGCCTGCTCATGTCTGGTATGTATTCACTCCGTTTGTTTGCACTGTGTTTGTTTTACGTGTGAAACAGAACAACATGGGGTATTGCTTAGTTTTCCTTTTCTATGTTTCATCTTCATCTCTCCTTCTCTTTAAAGTGTTACAATGGGCACGAGTATTACTGGGTCGCTCAACTCCACACCACCCATGGTCTTCAGTAAACTACTCAACTTTAAATGCAGGCGAGGGATCTGTATTGAATGTTTCCTTGCTTCTAATATGTAGTAAGTCTGTTGAGTGAGCCCACAGTAGTCTTCAGAGTTCCTTGCTCCCTGGCCACCCTTCCTTCTGCCCGGTATGATGATTGTTTCTCATCTCAACCGCTGAAGTTGTCATTCCAGTTTGGAAATAACATGGCCCCCTTGACATGGAAGCTGGCTGTAGCAATGGGCAGTGTAGCTTGGTGGCAGCCTTAGCACTCCTGAAAATACGACGACCGCCATTAGTTTACCAAGATGAGTTCCTGGTTTGTCTTCTGTGAGAGATTTTGCCGTTCTACATAAGCGGTTGCTAAGGTGATGGAGGGTGAACGAATGATTGGTGATTGTAGTTGGAGAATGCAGGGAATTGCCGAGAGAAGTTGACAAGAGCAAAGGAGCTAGACCAGGCTAGTCCAGGACTAGCTCATGAGCTACTGGTAGCTTTCCAGCTACTTGAAATTAGCTCGCCTGTGTGCATCCAGCCTACTATTTTGGAAACGTTTACTTGGTTGAATCAAAATGTGTATGCCAAAATTGTACATTTAAACAGAAATGTGTGGATTTTCATAACTCGTAAGCTGAATTTTGAGTGATAAATCATGTGGGGAGACGTATTACTAATATTACTTTTATGCCTGGGACACTGCAGCTGTGGCTGGCATATTGTACCTACTTAGAGGCATTCCAAATTGAAAAAACTTTTTTATTTTACTGCTGGTAACCCTACCTGATGCAAGAGGTGAGCACTGCTGGTAATCTTGAATATTATGGCCACTAATGTAATATTGTCGGATATGGTCACTATCACAACACGATTAATATTAGTAGCTCTCAATGATTTTCATTGAACATAAGTAGCTCTTATTACATAAAAGTTTGGATATCTCTCAGCTAGACAGTATTGCACTTCTCAAGCAGCCATCTGGTTTTTGTTTCATATTCTTCCTCCGTTTTGTTCTACCTCTCAAGCTATATATCTTACTCTTTGCATCTTATACCACCTCCTATTTTTCTCCTCTTCTTGCTTCACACTCTTTTCCTCTCTCTCCAGAAGTTCACCATCTTCATATCTTTTCTCTCTGGTTTAAACCTCCCAACAATCGCAGATCTACTTATGACACTAGTTAGCTGAGAAAGCTTAACCAGGTCTGGAGTGGGCCTCATTGGACACTGGCACAATCACCTAACACTTCATCCCTTTTGTCTGGTCAGAAGAGGTTTCTTAGGAGGGAATTAAGTAGTCAAGACACTCTTCACCCAGAGCTTTCAACCGACCCAGCTTTTACTAACCACTTCCTTAATAAATGTTCTTCTAGCCCAACTTAGAGTGTCATTATCCAATTTTATGAGCATACATATTAGTGCAGGTGAGCTCTTCCTTGGGGGCAAGATCATGGGATTTTTCTCTGGGGTAATTAGGTGGCCTAGACCCTATGTACTGCCAGAGTCACACAGATAACCAGTCCATAAAGAGAAGCCAGCTATTGAGTCCCCAGGTGTTTCATGGCTATAGAGATCCACTCTTCTTATCAAGGTGCTCTTTCATAGTTCTTCAGTCCCTTTGGTCCCAGCTACTTCTCTATTCTGTCTCACCTCTAGTTGGTCTAACCCAAGTAGATTACAGGATTCCTTATTTAAGAAGGCATAAGGGCTACACCATTCTGCCACTAAGGAAAAACACTTACATTTGTTCCCTGACTGATAGTAGGTGACTGGCAGGTGGTAAGGCCTACCCAGAGTGTTAGTGGAGGTATGCAACAACCTCCACATGTGTCTTCATTGACTGGTCCCTTTGGACTCTTTTGTACCACATCACCAGCCTGATCAAGGCTACTACATTCCAGTCATGGTGGTAGTGGATTCGCCCTCCCTAGACAAGCATCCTCCAGTGGCTCAGGATGGACCAAGCAATCACCAGGCCAGCTCTCTGTTTGACTAAGATGCTGCCTGGGAAGAGGTAGGTAGGCTAGGAGGTGGGACCACCAAGGGAAGGAATCCCCTTGCTTCCGGTCCAGGGAGGGCCTGGCTTGGCAGTTCAGGCTGGACTGTTCCCACAAGGAACAGGGTCAAGACTTATTTGCATATGGCTGGGTCCAAACTGGGTTGGTGTGGTGAGCAAAAGAATGATGGATTAAACCCAGATCCTTGTGACTGGGGGTGAATGTTTGCATTGTCCAGCATTCCATCCATCAATTGTTTCTTCTACATACAAACATGCAACTCACAATTCATAGACACAAAATAGGTCGACCAGTTGTGCTTGAAAAAATGTTTGCCAGACTAAATTTAAAAAATATACATTTTTAGAGGGTCTCTAACCGCTCCTCCCTTTGCTGTTGATCCCAGTGTAGATATCTTATTACTTTAAAAATAGCTGGACCAGACGTCTTTTAAAAAGCACATTTGTGCTTATGCATACATTTTCGGAATTTCACAGCATTTTGTAAAAAGCAACAAAATAAGTTTGGGTTAGCTCACTATTGTTGAGATCGATAAATACTATAGCAATGTACACCCTCATGTATGCATACATAGCAGCGGCAGTACCAATACATGCAATATCGATGTACGCAGTAATCTATGCACGCACAATGACATCAATCTCAGTGAATGCAATGTTTATATACAATGTAATAACTGTACGTATAATAATGATAATATCAGTAAATATGATATCAATGACTGCCATGTTACAGATCCATACACTTATGAACTCATATCATTGCTGTTGGATTCATCTGAGATGACCTCCCCATCAGCTCCGAGTCATATACGTGGTCAACCAGGCCTGCGACCCAAACCCAAACCTACCCATTGACATATCACAGGTGGAGTTACACTTAGCGCAAAGACAAAAGTGCACCAATGGAAAACCCTGATTGATCCCACAAATAGCTAGTCACACCACAAACAAGACAGAGGAGGTTGGTCCCAAGAAACATGTTTGGCCAAAGGCACGCTGTACGAAAGAAGGACTTGCTTTCATGGTTACCCCCACTTTTTGTCTGGTGTCAATGTTTTTGAATCTAGTCTTCTGGGATCCTGCTAATCAGGAGCCCTTCAACTGTGCTCTCTCCCAAAAATTGGCTTTGGTACATCCACAATTGGCTACTGGTGTACCCTTATAAGTCCCTACTATATGGTACTGACGTATCCAGGTACTGACGCTGAGGACCTCAATGCCGTGATCCACAGTGTCACAGCCGAAAGCAAGAGTTGGAAAAGCCAGGGAGTCTGCTGGGGTGGTGCACCGGGTTGCGGTCACGGTACACACGTGTGTTAACTCACCCGTTGTGATTGTTTGGGACTTTAGTCACAGCATAATTTCATTAGCGAACACAGGGAAGGGTATAGGTAATTGTATAACTCTCTCCAGTCATTCTGACTGGCTATGTACCCTGTCGTTTTTCGTGGTCCACAAGATTCCTATTCCGGGACCCACATGGGGAGACATAACCAACTGAGGCAATGCAGTGGAACAGTTTACGGGAAGGAGAGAAGAGACTGAGAAGGGACTGAGAAACCAGACCCTTGTCTACTCCTGACTGTAATATATGTTTTTAACAGGAGTGTCAGAATAAAATATCCTGTGCGCCAAGACCCTGGTCTCGGGCATCTCCATATCATCATCCTTGAGGTTGGAAGATGGAGGGAAGACTATCCCACCCAAAGATTAAACCTCCCCTCTGTCCTGCTCCTCCTTTGGGAGGGACCCCCGAGTCGTTCCAACCCTTTTCTTAGGGTACTTAATGGCTCCCCTGTGCATGGATCCTCAAGTTCGTTGTGGAACAAGACTACCCTCTGAAACCAAGACACTCTTGATCATCTGGACACTTGGATTCGTTGGACTTCGACTGGCTGTGCGAGACTGCATCAAGGAAGACTCCCGCTCCTTCTGGTCTCACTGTTCTTCAAATCTTCTGCCTCATCTGTGTCTTTGCTTCACCCAGGTTCTCCAAAAGACATGTGGGTATCAAGGACATCCGAAGAAATCTCCCTTGGGGTGAAGAAGTCACTACCCTGCATCTGTAGACACCGCAACAAAGATTGACAGGTCTGCTGCTCCTGTCGTCCTACAGACTTCCCGGGGCCCAGCAACACAGGTGGTGGTTCTGCAGCCGCCTAAAGGTTTGACCTGTCTTCTCTGCAATTCCGAGGACAGTATCCTCGTCAGAGCCGCTGGGACCAAACCCCTGTACATCGCGTCAACTTGCTGTTGCCAAGGCTTGTTGGCTCTGCACTCCAGAGATCTTGGGGCTACAAGAAGCGCCAGCCTCCAGCACCTGAGCCCTTGAACATCAGCATCTTCACTGCATCCCTTGCACTGTGGGCCTCCATCTTGGGTGAGCTACCTAAGGTGCTCCTGCAACTCAAGTGTCTTTGTCCTGTGGGTCCTCTTGAGGGTATTTCTTTGCTTTAGTGGTCTACCCTGTTCTGACTCTCCTGCACTTGGTGAGTCCCTTGGACCTTGTTGGTCCCAACGTTTGCATCTTTTCACTTTCCATGCCAGTTGAGGCTACCAAGGCCTGTTGGTGCTCCCGCCGGACACTGACCACCTAGACACCTACATCCGAAGTAGGATAGCTCATGCATGGCTCCCAGTCTTCCTCAGCATCACCTGGTCCTCACAGCTGCAGCAAAAATGTCATTGTCTTCACTCCTGAACCTCCCGACATCAGTGGGCATTGTGTTTCTATGCCTCCTGGTCACCCAGAGTGGCATAGCCTCTGTCCCCTCCGCTTGCAGGTTCGGCTCTTCAGGAATCCACCCTTGGATTCCACCGGACATCTTCATGAACTCCTCCAAAGGCCTTTTCTCTAAAGTTTTCCATTGTCGTTGACCGCAGGTTCCTATGTCACTTCACCCCTATGCACCCAGCTTCCCTGATGCAGGTAACTGTGGTTCCTGGAGCATCCGTGGGTGGCGTGGCTCTCCAATTCTCTTTCTTTCAAATGTTCCATGGGAAGGGTCCTTCCCAGTGGCGGCTGGTGACATTTGAAAGTGGTGGATCGTAAAAAGTGTGCATGATGACTTTTATAAAGTGAGGAACGTGAACAGGTTTAAAGGACAAACCTGGGATCCAGGGAGGGTCCCTCTCCCAAAAAAGAAATGAATAAAAGATTTCTAAATGGTGCATTTCAAAGCAAATTAATGTAGCTATAAAGCAAGGCTTATAAAGCAGTGGGAAAGTATAGTCTTGAAATATTAAACACATTAAAAACTGCCCATATCTTACTGCAGTAATTTGTTGAGCAGTTAACGTAATGTGTAAATAGTACCGCGTGACAACTTTTGCACTTCAAAATGTATGCTTGCCCACTGTCTTACACTGAATGCAGCATTAACTTTCGAAAATTGCTCTAACCACCAGGTTTTGGGAAGCACCCACAGCTGCTGGCTGCAACCATTCATATAGAAATATGTGCAGATAGGTCTTTAAGTGGGATGAAAAAAGTAGGGGCTCTCTATAAAGAAACATGTGAAATACATTTCTGTGATTCCCATAGTGTGCCAACTGACCAGTATTTTGATTTACTGGTTTCTCTCTGAGATGTAATTGTATTCAGATAAATGACATAACAACTGAGCTAAACCTAAAACCTTTCACTACGATTGGCTTAGTCTATGGGTGTTAGCTGTTTAAAATACATGAGTAACAACAATGATTTGTTATAAATAATTAACATTGAAAAGGTTTCAATTCTGAAATCGTGAGTCTGTGAATTAAATAGCATTGAGGCCTGTGGCAGGAGTTTTGGCCTTCAGTTATGTGTGCTATATGTTCGATATGTATCCTCTTTTTCTCTGCATATCTTGTCCATCTGCATATCTTCAACCACCTCTCTTTCCTCTTCAACATACGCTTTTCACTATTGCCTGAATGCACTTCCTTGCATCTGTGTCACTTCACTGCCCCCAAGCATACACTGCACTCTCCCACATTTAGGCACTTTATTTTCTCTTACTTTGCCTTGCAAATATTTTGACAACTGTGTACCCCTTTACACACACACACATAGAATTTCAGTTGCAGATGAAATACATAAACATTGTTCTATGTGCTCTGCGGAGAGGCCAACTCAATGACACGCACTTTGTTTGGCTTCAGCCTTTGTGCCTGTGCGCTCAATCAAAGCCCCTCATAAAAACTTGTCATGGCTCAAGCCTCAAAGTATGCGCAGAAAAAAATACAGATAAACAACAACATTATAAAATAGCTAACTCTTGGCGAATGCAAGATTATGGAAAGTATGAGAAATAAGAGAGGAACTAAATCACTGAAATGTATTGCCTCAATGTTTTTAACATTCGTTGTTTGCAAGTTAATCCATGTTTTTGGCATCAGTGTTAATTTAGGGGCATGAAGCCACCAGCAGTTTTGTCACACATCAGAGAACTGTCCACTGTAAGCACATATTTCTCGCCTCTCTTGACTCGGATATTTGGATCAACTTCACAAGGGAACAAGAAAATTATCTGGATCCATTTCATGGTGAAACAAATGCTGCAGCTCCACTTCTAACGGGCCACCTATGTACAGTCAAGGCCTGGGGTGTCACAGTGGGGGAGAATAGCGATACAAGGATTCTGAGCACAATATACAGAACACTTCTTCAGCTTGCAAACACTTACCATTACCGAGAACAAGGCACTGGATCAGATGTGCTTGCATCCACTCTAACGTATGACGAAAGGCTGGGATCTATGCCTTTGAATGACAGATGTCTGAAGTCACACAGGGATTGAAGTCTCCCACGCATGAAACCATGATGCAAATTAGGTCGCTGGCCTACAGTGTGCATGCAACCATAGACCCAATGGCAATGAAGGGCTTTAAAACAGAAAGCCCTGCGTCGTGCTTCAAAGTTCCGAAAGTTGATCTACTGCCTGGCTTCAGTCTCCTGCTTCAGAGCGAGGCGGGGCAGGCAGCCTGAAACAGACAGCCCAGCCCAGCCCAGACTGTAATACATCGATTTACTTAGAGATACGATTGTATCTCTAAATAAATCGATCTATTTAATATGTTGTGGAATTTCAGAGGGGCACAGCCCCACAGCCCTAATGGAGAAACCACTCTTGAGCGGATTGATGCTTCGTGCGGTGCCCGCAGGTAGAGGTGCAAGCAGCAGCGTCAGTTGACGATATTGGAGTCGATGGCTCCGACGTCGGTGGACCATGGCTGCGGTATGGGATAGGCTAATGAATGGTGTACCTCATGAGCGGTGTCCACAGGCTGCAGTGCAGGCAGCGAAGTCAATGTTGGTGTGGAGCATCATCGTCGATGAGACCAC
Source organism: Triturus cristatus (assembly GCF_964204655.1). Lineage (NCBI taxonomy): Eukaryota > Metazoa > Chordata > Amphibia > Caudata > Salamandridae > Triturus > Triturus cristatus. The sequence continues at coordinate 628,805,907 of NC_140594.1, read as the reverse complement.
AGTGGAAATGTGAAGCGAGGTGATGTGAGCTGCAGTGCCTACAGGTCACGGTCAAAGCAGAGGCTCGATGATGGCATCGGCTGGCGGCGGTGGTGAGACCAGGGTTGCAATTTGAAGCAGGTGATGCTCCAGGCTCTGCCTTCAGGTCCCGGAGCTAACATCGGCGTCATTGATGTTTCTGAGACTTCCAACAGGAGGCAAGCTCTACTTCAAGCCCTTGGACAAACTCAAGAAATAAGTTGCAGAAAGTTCAGTCCATCCCTGGCACTGCCCAAGACGGAAGCCGCAGGCAAACACATCAAGACACATAGCAAAGTGGAAGTCCCTCCTGACAGCTTCTCTAGTTCTTCTTGGAAGGTTCCTTAGTCCAAAAGAGTTCTAAAGTTGTGGGGTCAGAGCCCCAATGCTTATACCAGTTTTAGTCTTTGAAGTTGGCAAACTTCAAAGAAAAGTCTTTCTTGCCTTACTAGAACAAAATCTGTCCTCCCTGGTCTCGCCGCACTACAGGGGGTGGAGACAGCACTGCTAAAGGCAGACAGCCTTATTCATGTGTCAGGGACTACTCCTCCCACCACTCAAGCTCAGGAAGACCCGACAGGATATGGAGGGCACACCTCAGCTCTCTTTGATTGTATGGAGAGAATGCGAAAACAGCCCCTGTCAGTCTAAACCAAACGTGGATTCCTCAGGCAGTCACAAAATGGTTAAGCGCGAAAATGCCCACTTTCTAAAATTGGCATTTTCAGACAAGCAGTTTAACCCCTTCGCCGCGGCAGGAATTCAGCCGCGGCGCTGGGGGGGGGGGGGGTTTGGGGGCACAGCGGCTGCGCCGTGCTCATGACGGAACCACTCCGTCATGAGTCACGGACGAGCTGTGCTCATGACAGAGTGGTTCTGTCATGACTCCGCCCACGGCGCTAATCGCCCGCACAGGCGGGGAATTAGCGCCGCGTGGGCGGAGCGGCCGCCAACGGCCGCAGCATGACGGAACCACTCCGTCATGAGCACACGGCACCCGTGGCTCATGGCGGAGTGGTTCCATCATGAGCACGGAACGGGTTAAAAACCATCGTTACTAAAAGGTCTATTTTTAAATTATGAGTTCAGACATCCCAAACTCCAACTTTCTATCATCTTCCAATATGAATCTGCAATGGAAAGGTGTTTCCAACCTGACCTCATGTTAACCTATGGAAGAGAGCCTTTCAATAGTGAAAAACTAAATGAACAGTATTTTACTACCAGGATATGTGAAAACTCACCACTACATGTCCTACCTTTTAAGTACACTGTATCCTGCTCATGGGGCTGCATTGGGCCTACCTTAGAGGTGACTTATATGTCATAAAAGCAAAGGTGAAACCTGGCAAGTGGGTGCACTTGCCAGCTCGACTTGGCAGTTTAAAACTGCCTGCACAGACACTGCAGTGGCAGGTCTGAGATACATACATTTGAAAGGCTACATGTGTGGGTGGCACAATCAGTGCTACAGGCCCCACTGATAGCATTTGATTGACTGGCCCTGGGCATCCCTGTGCCCAATACAAGGGACTTACTAATAAATCAAATTAGCCAATCATGGAAATACAAATCAATAACAATTTACACAGGGAGCACTTGCACTTTAGCACTGACCAGTAGTGGTAAAGTGCACAGAGACAACAAATCAGCCAAAACGAAGTCCAGCATACCATAACAAACAGGAGGTCGGAAAGCAAAAAGACTGGGGAAACCCGCCAACAGATGCCAGGTCTAACACACACCCTCTACCGTCGCCTGTTACAGACGAGTTACTGCTAGTGCTGATTTTGGATACATGTGGTGGGATCGTAGTGTAGTGAAGAATTCCTGGAAAATATTGAGGTCTATGAGGCAAGATTATTGGGATGGAGGCAGATAATACAAAATTATATTTATTGGGGACGTTACTCATGAAGAAAATGACTTGCCAACAACTCCAGTTCCTTGCACTTGAACTCCTATTGGCTAAATGCACATTAAGGATATGGAATGGGTCTAAATTCCCTTTGCAAAAGCTATGTAACTGATATACAGAAGTGGTTGAGTGAGAAGTTGCCTGGTGAGGAGTGTAACCACGGTGGACATTCAACAATGGTATAAAAAAAGGAATAGATGACTTCCTGGAGGTTAGGCAAGGAATTGTGCTGTGAGCCAACCCAAGCTTTATTGGTAGTGCTGGATTTTGTACTGTAATGGTTAATCTATCAACGTTTATTGCTGCTTTGTATTTTAATTTTATGCTTCATAATGTCCTGGTCGAGGTTACACCTGTTACCGGAATTCATGTATGCATTGGTAGCTTCCTTCTTTATAATATGCTTAAACATCCCTAGCGGTGCATGCAAGTGGTGTATTCCTTGACCTAGTTCGGATAAGTATTACCAATGTATCTGCAGACTGCTTATGATGGTTTACTGTATATTACAGGAGGTTAATAAAGAGATCTTAAAATAAAAAAAATAAAAAGAACTGTCCACATTGGAGGACATCAGGACTGAATCTAAGGGAGGTCAGGTTGTGTTCCAGTCTACATGGGAGTATGATGGACAATGTTACAGATAGTTAGCACTGACCTTGATACAACTCTTGCTTCACTCAGTTGAAAGTTATGAGGATCATAGTTGGCCTCATATTCCTAACTTTCTCAACTTAAGTGGGATCAACCTTATATTAACTAATTTCTAAAAAGTTGTTTAAATAAGGGGAATGCGAGAAAAAAAATTAGGTCAAAGTTGAAGCATTTGAAAGGCACTACTTGGCAGATAGGAAATATTCAGGTTAGTGATCAGAGAAGGGAATTCTTGGCGGACAATGTTACTACCCTATAATCATTGGTTTGTAGCTCATTTGATTTTTTTCACATCATCTAGAGGATTGGGATTGAATTTACACTTGTTTTTCCTCAATTTTAAGGAAGTTGGGTGTCAACCGTAAAAGTGTGTGAACGCAGACCCTCATGACAGTGTCAGCCTACACATCACATATTGTGCATGCCCCATATCAATCTCCTTCTCCTACTTGGATGATCGATGGTATCAACTTAAAGAGGGAGGACTCACTGTGTGAAGGGGCATACACAAAATAAAACGGTAGATGTGGGAGCTGTCAATAATGTGGAGGGTTCTATTTCGGCGTTCCAGCTGACTTCAAAAGCAACATGAGATTTACACTAGCTGTCAACTAGGATACTTTGGACCCCTAGTTGTAAAGCTACCTAGTTACTAACAGCTATGCCATCTACAATTCAATGTACTCTGAATGGTCTCAACAGGTCTTATCACACTGATCTGTGAGCACCCTTGTCAGCCTCTATCAGTCACACCAATATGCACACAAGATGTCCCATTGTATATCACATATCAATGCATTCAGACACACACAACTTGTGGCCCTTAGCAGTATAATAATTTACCGCCCACGACTGAATGATTGGTTTACTGACAGAATACTGGTAACAAATATATTGTGTGTACAGAATATCGTGTCAAGAATATCGAGGACCAAAATACCGACAAGGTAAGCGCAAATAGGTAAGTATAAATTTACTATTCTTAACTCCACATCTACGTACCTTGAACATATATATACCGTCAAGGTACATATATGTGGAGTTGTTTATATTAAAAGGATTATGTGACATACCATCTAGTGTTGGGTCTGGATGTTTGCAAATTGTTTTTCTTCAAAGAAGTCTTTTGAGTCACGAGGTAAGGTGACTCGGCCTCTTGGTAATAGTGTGCATGGGCATCGACTCCATTGTTAGATTGTTTTCCCAACAGGGTGAGAATGGAGTATAAGTAAGGGTAAGTAAAGGGATGTCCATGCATAGGAAAATATAGATTAGAACTGCAACAACCATAGTGTCCGGGGAGCATGGTGGGTGCATGTGAACCTACAGCACTACATGCCAAGAACAGATACCTACAAGGTAAGTAACATAATCTGTTCGAGGCATGATTGGCAGTAAATACACATGCTTTGCATAGACTGTATAGCAGTGCCCTCCAAAAGGCTGTGGCTATACAGTGGACGTTGCAGGTAGCTTGTTGGCGTGCTAAAACATCCACACAATAGTGCTTAGTAAATGTATGTGGTGTAGACCATGTAGCTGTTTTATAAATCTCAGCTATGGGAATGTTGCTCAAGAAAGCCATAGATGCTCCTATTTTACTAGTAGAGTATGCTCTGGCGGTATAGAATAAGTCCTTTTGGCTTAGAGAAAGCATGTCTGGATGCATTTAACGGTCCATCTAGAAATGTCTGATTTTGAAATGGGTTTCCCCTCGTGAGGGGGAGCAAACACAACAATGAGTTGTTTTGCGAAAATCTTTTGTCCTACCAATATAATATATTAATGTTCTTTTAACATCTCGTGCATAAAAAAACCTTTCTACCACAGAATCTAGTTGAGGAAAGAAAACAGGTAGCTCAACTGATTAATTAATGTTTAAAGGGGAAACTACCTTTGGAAGGAGATTTGGGTTGGTATGAAGAACCACCCTATCCCTATGAAGCTGGAAGAATGGTCCATCTAAAGTAAATGCCTGGAGCTCACTAACACGCCTTAGTGAGGTGATAGTGTAGGAAGCTGGCTCTGTATATACTATACTAAAGTAAGGTATACTGTGCACAGAGAATAGTGGATCCCAAGAGGCTTTACAGAGGTTAAAGTAGATAATACCTTACTGTCTTTTGTGGTAGTGTGGTCGAACAGTCAGGCTTATCAGAGGGTTGTGTCAAGCATTTGTCGTACATACACAGTCAAGAAATGATGCACACACTCAATGACTAAATGCAAGTCCAGTGTTCATGTAAAAATATTACTTTGTTACTTTCATTTCAAAACCAAGAAGAACTCAGTTGCAGGTCAGTACCAGTTTAAAAAGAACAATACTTTCAGGTACAATCGGAATGTGTTGCAAATAGCAGTAAGTATACTTTACAGTAGTATTAGAAATACTTGGTGTTGTCAATCAACAGTAGCAATACTTAGCAGTGCAGAAAATAGGCACTTAGTGCAAATAGCAAGAAAATGCAACGTAATCATATGGAAGGTAAACAGTTATGCACATTAACAGGTAAGAACACAACTTACAATCTCAGTCTTTAAGGGTTTGGATCAACATAGGTCAAGGTTCAAGTGGGCACCAAATCTGCACCACCAGCGGCACAGGGGCGGCCAGGTGCAGAGGTCAAAGGTGGTGCCCAGACCCTGATGTTGGTCTATGGAGACTGGGGGTGTTTGGAGTTTGACCGTTTGCAGGTAAGTACCCGCGGTTTCAGGGCACAGGCCCCGGGGATTTAAACAAGCACTGGGGTGGGGGCCACAAGGCAGCACCAATCCTACACCGCCAGCGGCACAGTGGCAGCCGGGTGCAGGGTACAAAGACAGCATTGGGCGCCCAATGCAAGCGGTTGGGGAAACTCGGTCTCGCAAAGAGGCTGCAGGCTTAAACCAGGAAGCTGGACAAAGGTGACCAATGACTGGACAGGTGAACTGGGATGTTGGGGGACGCCTTGGCACCCTCAGTTGAGCTTCGAGAGGACAGGGGACGGAGGATGCAGGGGTACCTTTAGACATTGGGAAATCTTCACCGGAGCCGGTCGCAATCAGGGGTCCCTTCGCTTCTTCATGGGATCCAGGAGAGGTCAGCCACCGATGGTGTCGAGGTCAGGATCGCTGGGGAGACTTCACTGGACTGGTGAGCCACTCATGCCTGGGGCATTGGGTGCAAAGTGGGTAGGACTTGCGGATCCAGAAGGCAAGGGCTTAATGTTGGTTTCTTTGTAGACAGGGCCGCTGTCCTCTGGAGTTCTTGGTCTTTAGGGAAAGCAGGCAGTCCTCCCAGGGTTATGGTGGTCACTTCTTCAAGCAGGTTTCTTGGAAGACTGCAGACAGGCCGGTGGGGCTGGGGTCAAGTCAGTTGTCATCTGGAGTCTTCACTGCCTGACGGCTCTTAGGTCCTTCTTCTTCTTTAGGTTGCCAGGAATCTGAGGAGCAAAGTTCAGGGGTGCCTCTAAATACTCAATTTAGGGGTGTTTCAAGTACTGGAAGGTAGGTGGTTCCATCCAACAAGCAGGGGGGTCACTTCAGCTCTGGACACCTTAGGGGTGGTCCTGGCTGAGAGGGGACACACCTCTCCTTCTTACTGATTTTCCCGCCAACCTTGCTGCAAAAAGTGGAGCTTGATCAGGGGAGGGCATCTCCACTAGCTGGAGAGGCCCCTGCTAGCATAACAAAGGGCTAGAAGCCTTTGAGGGTCACCACCCTAATTGTTGTTCCTGCTTGGGGGTAGGTGAGCAGCACCTCCAACCCAAGCAGGCTTTGTTTTGGACCCACAAGCGCACAAGGATCCCACCTCAGGGGGTCAGAAACATGTCTGGAAGTGACATGCTGGTGCAGACCAGTCAGCTGCACACCAGAGAGTTGGTCGTTTTTCAGGGGGCATCTCCGAGATGCCCTCTGAGTGCATTTTACAAAAAATCCAGCACTGGCATCAGGGTGGGTTTATTATGCTGAGAAGTTTGATACCAAACATCTTAGCATTCAGTAAAGCCTTCATGTATCTATGGAGTTCATAATGACAAACTCCCAATCCATGTGCTCGATATAGCTTCACTGCACTTTGCAATGTCTAAGAATGGACAGATCCTGTAAGGGCATATTGCTCATGCAGCTATTCCCTCACCTGTGGTTTAGTGCTCCCTGCCTTAGGGCTGTGAGGCCTGCTAGTGGGTTGACTTACCTATCCAACAGGCAGTGGTTTGTAGGCATGACACATAGAGATGTGTGCCATGTTGAGTCTTCAGTTTTAGCTGCACCTAAACACATAGTCTGAAATGGTGAGGTGTCTCTGAGGGTGGTACAATACATGCGGCAGCCCTTTGAGACCCTCTCTGTGGTACCTTTTACAAGGGACTTATTTGTGTGCAAGGTGTGCCAATTGTGGAGCGAAAGGTACAGTTTTGGGCAAGAACACAGGCACTGGGAACCTGATTAGCAGGGACCCAGTGCACATTCAGTCAAAGTGCATCAGAAATCAGGGGGAAAGTGCGGGGCAACCATGCAAAAAGGGGCACTTTCCTACAGATAGCAATTATAAAGCCACCTTCCAAGAAAGAAATTGGAGTGGGCATTTGTGTAATTGTTCAAAAAAGTGGACCCATAATTTTTTTTTTAACAATATTGAGATTCCATGCGGGTACAGGTGGGACCCTTGGTGTTATCACTCTTTTAATGCCTTCCATGAACTCTGAACAAAGAGAAGTGTTGTCTATTTTCAAGATAGGCAGCCACTGCCGCAAGGTGTAAACGTATGGAAGTGTACACATGGCCTGACCGTTGTAAATGCAAGAGGAAACAAATAATGATTTGTATAGATGCATTGAGTGGATCAATTTTTTGGTTATTACAGTAAATAACAAATATGTTCCACTTAGCTGCATAGCAAGCTCGAGTGGTAGGTTTACATGCTTCCTTAAGAATGTTCATTCATTCTGCTGGCAGATTTAGATATCTGAATTCTATGACCTCAGGAGCCAAATCGCCAGATTTCGTGGCTTTAGATTTGGGTATCTGATTTCCCATGATTCAGAGTGAGAAGGTTTAAATTGAGGTGATGCTTTTCGTGAGGAACTACTGAAAGTTCGAGTAGTGTGACGAGTCATGGTTGACAAGCCCATGTGGGAGCTACTAGAATGAGGGTGAGAGACATCTGCCTAAACTACCGAACCAGTAATGGAAGAAGAGGGAGAGGTGGAATAGCGTAGGCAAATATTTCTGACCAATTCATCCATAGGGCATTGCCTTTGGATAGAGGGTGTGGGTACCTGGAGGCGAAGTTTGGGCATTTTGTGTTCTCTGCTGTTGCAAAGAGGTCTGTGAAAACCCCTATTTGTGGAAGTGTGGGAGGAGGACTTGGGGGTGGAGTTCCCACATGTGGACTTGTTGCAGCATCCTGATGAGGTGGTCAGCAAAGTCGCAGTCTGTTCCCGGGAGGTATTCTGCTAACAAATGGATTTTGTGATGTATTGCCAAACACCATATGGTCTGAGAGAGGCGCGACAGCTGTAGAGAGTGTCCCTGTTTTTCTATATAGTACATGGCTGTCATATTGTCTGTCCAGACTAGAACAACCTTGCCTATGAGGTGAAGTAGAAATGCTTTCAACGCTAGGTGAACAGCTTGAAGCTCTTTGTAGTTGATGTGGAGATTCTGGTGTTTGATGTCCCAGAGACCCTCGACTGTTAGATCTTGCAGGTTTGCACCCCACCCTGTGAGGGATGTGTCTGCTGTTAGCATGACCTGTGGAACAGGGTCGATGAACGGCAGCCCCTTTAAAAGTTTTTGTGTGTTCCACCACTGTAGAGAGTGATGAATACGGCTGGCTACCAACACTAGATTGTTTAGTCGACCTGTGACAGAGTCTACGGTCAAGCTAAGCATTCCTGTAGAGGACGCATGTTTAGTCTTCCATGAGGCACTATGGCCATGTATGATGCCATCATTCCCAGAAGACACATGAAAACTTTGACTTTTAAGTAGTTGATTGGCTTGAAATTGTGGTAGCAGTGTCTGAATTAATTTTATTCTGGCTGCATTTGGATAGGCTAGACCTACTTGAGTGTTCCGCATAGCTCCTAGAGATGGTTGCAGCTGTGAGGATTGAAGATGGGATTCACGAGTATTGATAATGAATCCCAGTTGATGCAAAAGATATATAGTAATTGGAGTGTGTTGACGACATAGAAGGTGTGTGTTGGCTTTAATAAGCCAGTCGTCCACATATGGGAAGGTATGAATGTTTTGTCTTCGTAAATGCGCAGCTACCACTGCGAAGCATTTGGTGAGCCCTCGGGGTGCAGTAGTGACTCAGAATGGAAAGACTTTGAATTGATAATGTTTTCCTGCTGTGAAAAATCTGAGATATTTGCGATGTGCTGGGTGAATCGGGAAGTGAAAGTATGCGTCCTTTAAGTCGTGCTGACATGAAGTCGCCTTGCTGTATAAATGGAAGCACTTGTTAAAGTGACCATATGAATGTGTTGTGACAGTATGTAGTGATTTAAAGGCCTTAGAGCTAAAACAGGCAGTGGAGAGCCATCCTTTCAGGAAATTAGGAAGTACAGGGAGTAAACCCCTGACCCTTGATGTTGTATTGGAACCGGCTCTATAGCTCCTTTGAGTAATAGAGCTTGCACTTCCTGTTTCAGCAGTTGTTGATGTTCTAGAGAGAGCCTGTGGGTGAGAGGTGGAATATTGGGAGGATTGCTGATGAGTTACAGGCAATAACCATGTTGGAAAATGTCCAATACCCACCCGTCTGATGTTATTGACTGCCAGGTGGAAAGAAACTGCTGTAGTCAACCGCTGACGTGTAGGATGAGCGGGGGAATAAATAAGTGAGTCACTGCTTGTTGCCGGATGGGGCACTATGGATTGGTGTATCTTTGTCCCGACCTTTGGAGTTTTTACCCCTGTAATTGCCTCTGAAATATCCTCTAGATGGAGAGGATTGAGTTTGTGACCTGTAGGAAGATGTGGAGGAAACTGTGGAAGTGGTTTTGGAACCTGCTCTGTAAGAGGAGCGACAAAAGGAGCTTCTATTTTTAGGTGTTTGAAGCCCCACCATGTATCTGGCAACTTGTGTATCTTTTTTCATTTTGTCTAAGGCATCATCTACTCGTGGGCCGAAGAGATGCTCCTTAGCAAAAGTGACGTTTAATAAAGTCTGTTGGACTTCTGGCTTAAATCTAGAGCTATGCAGCCAGGCGTGCCCCCGTTGGACACTTGTATGGATGCCTCTGGCGGCGGTATCGGCAGAGTTCAGTGCACATCTGATGTAGGAGTTGGAAGGAAAATGCTACTTACCTAGAATACATCTGTTCTTGGCATGTAGAGCTGTAGATCCACATGCTTTGCATAAGTCTGCCATCTAGTGTTGGGTCCGGATGTTTGCACTTTGTTTTTCTTCCAAGAAGTCTTTTCCAGTCACGAGGTAGGTGACTCCTCCTTTTGGTAATAGTGCGCATGGGCAAATACTCCATTGTTAGATTGTTTTCCCGCAGAGGGCGAGAATGGAGTTAGTAAGAGTAGAATAGAGAAGTCCATGTGTATGTACTCAAGTGAGATATTACTGCAACAGGTATAGGTACCCAGGGAGGCAGGTGGGCGCATGTGAATCTACAGCTCTACATGTCAATTACAGATGCATACTGGGTAAGTAGCATTTTCCATTTGAGGCATGTGAGTTGTAGATCACATGCTTTGCATAGACTATACAGCAGTAGTTTCCCAAAGCGGTGGCTAACCTGTAGCTGTTGCAGTGGTTTGAAAGAGTATACCAAGAACTGCCTGGCCTACATTAGCTTGTTGTCTTGCTAACACATCTACACAATAGTGTTTTGTGAATATGTGAGGTGTACACCATGTTGCAGCTTTACAGATGTCAGCTAAGGGAATGTTTCCTACGAAAGCCATAGAAGCCCCCAGTTTGCGAGTGTAATGCGCTCTAGGGTGTATTTTTTAAGTCCTTTTTGCTTTTGCATAGCATGTCTGAATATATTTGACTATCCACCGTGCAATACCCGATTTGGAAATGGGATTGCCGTTGTGAGGTGGAGCAAAAAAAACAAAGAGTTGTTTAGTTTTACAAAAAGATCTTGTCCTTTCTATGTAAACCCATTAGTCTGGTAAGAACAATAGTAAGATTCCACACTAGGGCAGGTGGAAGTCTTGGGGAAATAACACCTTTGAGTCCTTCCATAACGGCCTTAATAACAGGCACTCTGAAAAAGAGACAGATGTTGTCTATTCTGAAGGTATGCAGCTATTGCAGCAAGATGTAAGCGTATAGATGTGTACGCTCAATTTGACCGTTGTAAATGTAGTAAATAGCAAATTATATTTTGAACTGAAGCATCAAGCAGGTTGATATGGTTGTTATTGCAATAAATAACAAACCACTTCTATTTTGCTGCATAGCAAGCTCTTGTAGTAGGTCGTCTAGCTTTATTAATAATGTTCATACAGTCTGGAGGAAGATTGAGATAGCCAAACTCTAGGACTTCAGGTGCCAGATGCCTAGGTTGAGATGTCTGGGATCTGGGTTTCTTATCTCTCCACGGCTCTGCGTGTGGAGTTTGGGTGTGAGATGTAGTTTTTGATGAGGAACTATTGAGAGCTCCAGCTATAGGGGCGCCACCTGGCCGCTTCCTACCTGGTGTCCTAAGTACACCACAGAACCCTGCCTGATCTGGCATTTACTGGCCTTGATCGTGAGGCCTGCCGTCTGTAGAGCCCTCAACACTTCCGTGAGGTGCTGCAAGTGTTCTTCCCGGCTGGAACTGAACACTGCGATGTCATCCAGGTAGGCGGCACTGAAATCCTCCAGTCCAGCCAACACCTTTTTTTTTTTTTTTTTTTTTTTTTGAAAAACCTTTATTGACATTTCAACCAATAACAAGTATGGGCCTACAACCCCCGGGGCCGGCCGCTAAGCAGTCAGAGCAACAGAAATCAATATTCATCACAGGCAGCACCTCGGGGAGCAGAATCTCCATGCTAGTATACTCTCGGCCACTGAACAGCCCAAGTAGGAGACCAGGATACAAAAGGTTTTCATTTTATAATAAAAGAGGATGGAAGGATCAGGTGCCAAACAGTTTCCCAGCAGCAAAAAAATGGCAGGCAGAATAATAAACGTCAACAATAAACAGCAATTTATCTAATCAATGGCGCTGAAACAGGAAGTTCAGGATGTCAGCCAACACCTTTTTGACCAACCTCTGAAAGGTGGCAGGGGCATTTTTCAACTCAAAGGGCATCACCCGGAACTGGTAATGTCCTTCTGAGGTTGAAAATGCTGACCTCTCCTTGGCCCCATCGGTTAAGGCAATCTGCCAGTACCCAGACGTTAAATTAAACGTGCTGAGGAACCTGGCAGCTCCCAACCGATCAATGAGCTTATCAGCTCTGGGAAAGGGGTGCGCATCAGTCCTGATGACGGCAATGAGCCCACGGTAGTCCACGCAGAACTGCAGTTCTGGAGTGGCACCGGGTGCAGCAACCTTTGCGACCAAGACCACTGGGCTGGCCCAAGGACTGTTGGAGGGCGTGATCACCCCTAACACCAACATCTTAGAGACCTCCTCCTTGATGCTGGCCTTGACCCGGTCAGTCAACCAGTAAATCTTGTGTTTTACAGGAGGGCTGTCACCAGTGTCCACGTCATGGGTACACCAGTGACAAAAACCTGGGGTCAGAGAGAACAGTGGGGCGAACAGTCCCAACAACTGGCGACAGTCTCCCTGCTGCTCTGGGGTCAGTGTAGGGGAGAGGACCACACCTTCCACTGACCCATCGTGATCCATGGTGGACAGAAGTTCAGGGAGAGGTTCACTCTCCTCTTCCACCCCATCATCTGTTGCCAAGAGCAGGCTCTCTTCGGACCTCTCGAAGTTGGGCTTAAGGCGGTTCATATGGAGGACCCCCAAAGGGTTCTTGGAGTCTTCAAATTCACCAGATAGGTGACATCACTTTTGAGCTCCACCACTTCAAACGGCCCAGTCCACTTGTCCTACAAGGCACAAGCTTCCACAGAAGCCACGACCCACACTTTTTTCCCAGGTTGAAATTTGACCAGAGTGGCATTCTGGTCATACCACTTCTTCATTTCTTCCAGGCTTGTTTCTAGGTTTGCCTGAGCGAGTTTCCTGAAGCGGGCATTTTGGTTCCTGAAGGCCAGCATGTAACTAAACACATCCTGGGGAGTTTTCCTGGGAGCTGCCTCCCAGCCTTCCTTCACCAAACTCAGAGGTCCTCTCATAGGGTGACTGTGAGAAGGTGGCTTGGTATTTGCTGTCCACTAATTAAAGTGGGCACCTTGTACCAGTCCACACGACCATTATGATGTATGAGGTCAAAGATAACCTTTGGAAAGCTATCCTAGTGGTAGCTGTGGAGAGCAGCCTTCATGCTTAATCTTGAAGGAATGTAAAGCAGCTTGTTTTACCAGAATATCACCTCATGAATGACTAAATGGAGAACCACACAGTAGTTATATAAAAATATGTATTTATTAATATAACACTCTCTACTATCCTCTACACGAGGATAGAACACAAAGCACACAATACGAGATCAATAGAACAGTTTTAAGTAACACAATACACAGTGGGCTCCAGGGGGAGACCAAACCATATACTAAAATAGTGGTATAACAATCACGACTTGACTAGAGACAGTGCCTAGTGAACGTAAAAATCGCTGGGACTCCAAGGAACCACCACAGGTGATGCCACATGGAGCCCACGGAGGACGGGTGCAGTAAGGAAACACAACGCATGCTCCGTACAACTGTCGGAAACCACCTCTCTGGGGAACCCCACGCAGGAAAAGAGCCCCATTAACGCCCAGCCCACCACTGGCGCAGTTGTTGTCCTGAGAGGGATTGCCTCCGGGTACCGGGTGGCATGGTCCACCAAGACCAGGATGTTACCTGTTGCCCATGGCTATCTTGGGATCCAGTGGCCCAACAATGTCCAACCCTACCCTTTCAAAGGGTGTTCCAACAACTGGAAAAGGTTGGAGATGAGCTTTGACGTTCCTCCCACTCTTACCACTTGCCTGGCAAGTTTGGCAAGACCTGCAATGTCCACCCGAATGCCTTCGCATTTGGGGCAAAAAGAAGTGGGTGACAGGCCTGTCAAAGGTCTTGTCCCGCCAAAGCCACGTCATGAGCCAGACCCAGTAGGAAGTTCCTGAAGCGCTGAGGTACCACCAGCACACGGGGTGACCCAGACTCAGCAACCTTAGGCTCATTATACAGGAGACCATTCTCCCTGTAGATCCAATGTGATCCGGAGTGATCACCAGCTGCCTGGTCTGTAGCCTGCCGCTGCAGACCCTCCAGAAAAGGGCACTCTTTCTGCTCCCTGCAGAATTCTTCCCTAGTGGGACCCCTTCTTGCAGGCAATGGGTCAGCTCAGAGATGTCCCCCAGTTCAGCTACCTGTTCCCCTGTAGGCACTGGGGCGTCCCCCTCAAGGTCAGCCTCCTCCCAGTCTGTGGGAACTTCAGGGGCAGATGTCCCGCGCACCCCTCCCTTTCTCTTGGCAGGGACCTGGGACACTGTTTCCGGCTCCAGGTCCTTCTGATCGCCATGTCTGGCAACCATTGACAGAGTAGACACGCATGCCCACTCTGGCAACCCAAGCATCTCCAAGTGAGACCTGAGCTCAACATTCTTCCACAAGGACTGCTCCAGGTCGTTACCTAGCAGACAATCTACAGGCATGGTAGGGGTCACAACCACCCTCAAGGGACCTGAGAACCCCCCCCCCCCCCCATTCAAAGGGAACCTGCGCCACCATACACTCGCGCTCTGAGTTGTCCACAGCAACTACTTGGTGGAATGCCCCTGGGTCTACCTGCTCCTCAGAGACCAGGTGACACTGGACAGAGGTCACACTGGCTCCAGTATCTCTGAGAGCCTATATCTTTTTCCCATTGATGGTCACCCAGGTGCTGTATTTCTTTGTGTTAGGGGGCACCTGGTTTCCTGGGACCATCTCACTGTCCACAAGTGAGACAAGGATAATTTCTGTGGGATCCCCACCCTCCAGTGGGCACCCCTCCTCCCCAAGCGCTACACTAACCAACACCTTGGACTGTCCACCGGTGGGTGGCTGTTCCCGCCTTGGGGCACTTGAGGTCCCCCTTCATGTGACCCACCTGGTCATGTGCAAAACACTTGTGGGGGGCGGTCTCTGCAGGATTTCCTGAAGAGACCACAGCTTTCTTGTTTCCTGGGGGATGAGAACCCGTACCCTGGGTATTAGTTTGGGCCCTTTAGAGAACTCCTGTGCTTTACCCTTGTCCCCCCACTATTCTGCTGGGAACCCTGCCCACCTTTGACGGAGTCTACCCCAAACGCTTTTTTGTGGACCCTGGTACTCACCCAGTGGTCTGCCCCCATTGCAAGCTTCCTGGGGTAAGTCAGCTTACTATCAACTAGGCGCTGGCGCAGATCTGCAAAACATAGACTAGACAAGTGCTCCCATGCAATCAAATTGTAGAGCCCCTGAAAATCTGTCATATTACTGCCCTTTCACCCAGCCATCCTGTGACCTGCAAAACAAATCTACACATTCCAACCAAGTGTTGGCATCAGACTTCTTACTAGACCTAAACGGATCCCTGTACTTCTCGGGTGCGAGACCATACTTAGTGAGGTTACACCCCTACCCAAAGCTATCCAAGTATCCCTTGCGTCTTCTGGAAAAAGAGGCCAAATGCTGCTCCCAAATTCTTCTCAGAGACCCCATTCATGTGTATCGCTGCCTCGTAACCCTGAAACCGCCTTTGTATGTCATCCTCCTTCTTGAATTCCTTGCCTACATTCTTAGGGATGTACACGATTCTGTCTGCCTGTCCTGATGGGTTGCAGCCACCATCTGAGCCGGATCTACTCCTCTGATCCAGCTACTTTATCCTGATCTCATGGTCTAACATCATCCTTTTATCCTCCATGGTTAACTTAGGGGTACCTTGAGCCTACCTTAGGGGTGACTGACGTAAGAAAAGGGAAGGTTAGGGCCTGGAAAGTGGGTGCACTTGCCAAGTCGACATAGAAATTGCTGCTGCCTGGTTCAGAGGGTGCCCTCCTCCCAAAAGCACATCCATCCTTGGTGTAGGCTCCTCTGCCTCCAGGCGAAGATCCCCAGACTGCCCATTGGCTTGTCTGGCTGCTACCCAGGCCCTCAGATCCTTTTGTAGCTCCTCTTTTCTAGTGAGACCCCTGATTTGGACTTTGAGGTTGTTGCAGATAGACTTCAATTCCTTCACATTGTAGGTTTCCAACGTCTCCTCCTCAAAAGCCATTTCTAAGGATGCAACAGATGATGCAATGGATTCCGGCATGTTGTACTAGAAAGTTCAGGTTCAAAACCAATGAAAAGGCAAAAATAGACCCCAAAAAAGTATGTGGTACATAATGGTCTGCAATATGGTAGTATTGCACCCCAATCACTGTAAGTCAAGTCCAAACACAAGTCCTATCCTCACTGCTGACAACCAATGTTAGAGATGGGGGTCTCTAGTTGACAGAGGTCACCTTTGTCCAAATAGGGATCCTTCTTCCTAATCAGGATAAGGTAGTTACACTCCTAAAATAACCCCTGCTCACCCCCTTGGTAGCTTGGCACGAGCAGTCAGGCTTATTCTAGAGGTAATGTGTAAAGCATTTGCACATAACCAACAGTAATACAGTGTAAGCACTACAAAAGGACACCACACCAGTTTAGAAAAATATCCAATATTTTTATATACTCAAGATAAGACCAAAAATTATAAAAATCCACAATACAGTACTAAGAAATCTTCAGTTATCAAAATAACCTTGCAAAACAGTTCCTTGAAGTTGATAGCTCCCCCTGGGGCTATCACGGCATCGATAACAAACAAATCCAAACCGTTCTGGCTGACCACGGCATCGCAGGCCAGCTACGGTGTCGTGAAGACCCGTAAAACAGTACCTTTTAGAAATGCAGGGAGTCGGCGACCTCTCGTTGAGCTTCCGAAAACACAGCGTCAGCAGGTGTCGGTGCAGGAGTCGTCAGGCCCTCTAAGTTACACGTGTTGCAGATCGGACCCCTCACGGTTGAAGTCAGGAGCATTGGCGTCGGCAGGCCTCGGGTGCTGCAGTGCGGCTGCGATGCCCTCAGTTTGCGGTCCAAGCAGCGGCTCAGAGGCAGCGTCAGATGGCGTCGTCTCTGAGACCAGGGTCACGCTGCGAAGTGATGCGGTGCTCATTGCGGTGCTAGCAGGTCACGGTGCAGGCAGCGTCGTCATCGTTGCTGAAACGCTGTCGGCTGACGAACTGGAGTCGATGGCACTGGCGTCAGTAGGCCAAGGCTGCGGTACGGGATGAGGGCAGTGCGGTGTGTAACTTTACGAGCGGTGCCCTCGAACCATGCTGGAAGCAGCGGCGTCGATTTCAGCGTGGAGCAGCGTCGCCAGGGATACCAAGGCAGCGTTGTGAAGCGAGGCGATGCGGTGCCCACAGGTAGCGGTGCGAGCAGCAGTTTGCTGGTGGCGTCAGCAGACGTCGTCGGTGAGACCAGGGTCGCGCTGCGATGGTGCCTTAAGGACACGGAGTCGGCATCAGCAGCGGCGTCGTAGATGGCATCAGGTTGCTTTTTCTTCTGTTGCAGCATAAAACACACAGTCCCCAGTGCTGAGGGCAGAAGAACTTGAAGTCTTTGCTGTTCCTGAGACTTCTTGAACAGGGGGCAAGCTCTACCTCAAGCCCTCGGAGAAACTCACACAAAATAGATTGCAGAAGGTTCAGTCTAGTGCTTTCACTGCCCAAGACAGAAGCAGCCACTGTATGCTAACACAGCAAGGCACCCAGCAAAGTGGTAGTTCCTCCTCACAGCTTCTCCTGCTCTTCTTCTTGGCAGTCTTCTTGGTCCAAAAGAGTTCTACAGTTCAGGGGTTTGGGCTCCACTTTTTATAGCCCAAGATCCTTTGTCCTCTCAGGCAGAGTGTGTCTGTGCCCAGCCAGAACCAGTTCTGCCTTCTCTGGTGTGGCTTCCTGGCAGGAGGTGGAGACGCCATTGTCCGAGGCAGACCAGGCCCATTCAGGTGCAAGAAAATCTCCTCCCCCTACTCTAAATGCAGCCCAGGTCTATTCAGCCCTTTCCTGACCCACCTAGACTATCCGGAGCCACTGCTGCTCCCCAGCCCCTGTCATCCAAAACCCAGACAGTCAATCCACAAACCCAGCAGAAGCCTGCTGGATGGCTGAGCAAGAAAATACCTACTTACTAAAAGTGGTATTTTCAAACCCAGAGTGTGAAAATCCCCTTCACTAGAAGATGCATCTTTAGATTTGGAGTTCAGGCATACTAAACTTTATTTTCCTACCTAGTTCCCAGGGCCAGTTATGTTTATAAGATGTTATAAACAAACTCCCCATTCTGTTCTATGGGGAACTGGTAGCCTTACAACAGTGAAAAACGAAATTGACAGTAATTCACTATCAGGACATTCCCCACACACCAGGGCATGTCCTACCTTTCACATACACTGCACCCTCACCACAGGGGTACCCTGGGCCTACCTTAGGGGTGACTGACATGTAAGAAAAGAGAAGGTTAGGGCCTGGCAAGTGGGTGCACTTGCCAGGTCGACATGGTAATACCAGACTGCACACAGGCTCTGCAATAGCAGGGCAGAGTTACATTTACAAGCTGTTTGTGTGGGTGGCCCAATCCAGTGCTACAGCCCACTAACAGCATTTGATTTACATGCCCTGGCACACTCAGTGCACTTTACTAGGGACTGACACATAAATCAAACAGGCCAATCATGGAAACAACAATCCATAACACATTTTACCACAGGGGCACTTCCACTTTACCACTGATTAGCAGTGAGAAAAGTGCACAGAAACACTAAGCCAGCACAAACTGAGTCAAAACGGGGAGGTCAGAAAGCAAAAACTCAGGGGAAACATGCCAAAAGATGCCAAGTCTAACATGCATGAATACCTGAGCTGGCAATGAGTGGTGGTGTCATGCCCCGGGACTCGAACCCTGATCCACAGACGAACCAGTATTTAAGGAGGCTAGGCGCTTACGATCGCGCTTAGCGTTCTAGCTTAGTTGCCTGGTTTGGTCCGAGTGTTGAATGCCTGACTTCCGGAAAGATTTGTTTCCTGTTTCCGGAGTAGCGTGAACCCTTGCGGGTTCCTTCCGAGCGGTTTTGGCGTGTTTGCAAGACGCCAAAGAATTGCCGTTGCGAGCTCTCCTGTTTCACCTTGGAGCTCGCTTGTATGTTGTCATTGTTTGTCGTCCATCTCAGCGCCATTTCGCGTAAGTGCACGCCCTTTCCCTATCCCAGTGCTGCCACTCAGTCACAGCGCAAGCACCTTGGTGGCGGTAGGATATATATATATAGTGTGCTTATTTTTCTTTAACTGTGCCCTCCCCCACTCTGTCCATACGTCTTGTTTCCACATAGTTTTGAGGGTTCAGTTATCCCTTGCACCTTCCGTTCCCTCACTCGTCCGTCAATTTCCTTGTTTCCCTTTCTAATGGGAATTTCGCATTCCAACTGCATCTGGAGATCCACGAAGTCCCACAGCAGTCACTCCCATATCTCACAACCCTGATCTATTCCTCCTCCTTAAAAAAGGCGGGATTATTCTCCTCTGAGACTGGAAGTTTCACTAATACAAGGGGGCTGCTAGCGTGAACCACGAAGTAAGAGCCGATGCACGACTGAAACACGGTAAAGGCGCAATGCGCCCCATTTTCTTATGTGGTTACAGTTACCTTAAGTATGAGTGGAACTAATAGTTATCGCCTGCTGCTTTCCCATTAGGTCGTAGCCTACTTCCAAATAAGTTCCATTGTACCTGTCATTGGTAAATACCAGGAAGGGGAGTTGGAGTGGTTTCCATGAGTGAGTGAAGGACATATAAAAGCCCTGATGTTATTGATGTTACCATTACATACTCTCCTCTGACTTATTGCTTATGTGATTTAGGAAAACTGGTCATTCTACACCTGTTCTCTCCTGTGTACCTGGTATTTCCAATAGTGGCGATTCCCCTTCCTGCAAAGAATTCCAGACCCCAGTGGTAGGTGGGCTTGCTGATGTTTATGGTTTACTGTTTATAAGCCAGAGGGAAGAGTGATTAGGTTTTTCTATTACAGTGTGTATCCGGAAAAGACCTACCTCCTTGGATCCTCCTCAACACTACCTCTGAAGTCACACCCTCCTTCCCTTGTTTTGTTACCCTGTTTTCCCCTGGCGTGTCATCCGGTTCTCTAGGGTCTGATAGAGACGGAAGGCCGCAGGGGAAGACAGAGATATATTCTTCAGGTTCCTGACGCTCCTGCAGAAGATTCTGAGCACCCTTACAGGTGGGCCTGGAACTGGGAAATTAGAGCATGAATATTGCCGATTCTGGCTGGATTGAGACAGGCTAGAGCTTTTTGTGTATCAAGAGTGGCTCCCAAGTACGTTTGCGTGTTGGAGGGTTGGAGATGGGACTTGGACAGATTTATTGTGAATCCGAGATCGTGGGCAAGCTGTAATGTTTTGTGAGTGTGTTGTAGACACTTTGCTTGTGTACTGGCTTTGATGAGCCAGTTGTCTAAGTATGGTAAGATGGTAAGTTGTCAAGTTGTCTTCGCAGATGAGCTGCGACTACCGCCAGGCATTTGGTGAATACTCTGGGAGCAGTGGTGACTCCGAATGGAAGCACTTTGAACTGGTAATGTTGTCCCACTACCACAAACCTGAGATATTTGCGATGAGCGGGATATATTGGAATATGGAAGTACGCGTCCTTTAAGTCTAAAGTAGACAAAGTCGTCTTGCTGAAGGACTGGGAACACTTGTTGGAGTGTTACCATGTGAAAATGGTCTGATTGGATATACAGATTTAGGTCTCTGAGGTCTAGTTTGGCCTGAGAGAGCTGTCCTTTTTGGGTATGAGAAAGTATAGAAGTATATGCCAGCCCCTTGATACTGTAATGGGACTGACTGGCTCTATAGCTCCTTTATGCAATAGAGAGAGAACTTCTTGTCTGAGAAGGTTCAAATGGTCTTGTGACAATTTGTGTGATCTCAGAGGAAAGTTTGGGGAATTGTCAATAAGCTCCAGGCAATAATCAAATCGGATAATTTGTAGAACCCATTTGTCTGAAGTTATTGTGTTCCAGACAGGTAGAAATTGAGAAAGACGTCCTCTGACAGGTGCGGAATGATCGGGGGTGGAGAAGGCAAGTCACTGTTTGTTGGCTGCAGGGGAAGTATGTGTTAAGTTACCTTTACCTCTTCCCTTGCCGTTATTGCCTCGAAATCCTCCTCTAAAGTAGCCTCTAGGAGAGGGTACTGATTGTTACCCCTGTAGGAGGTAGATGTATTGTCCGAGGATATGTTCTTTGAGCCCCCCTGTAAGAGGAGCGGCGAAAGGAGCCCAGATTGGAAGGGAATTGCAGAGCCCCCATGGATTTTGCAACCTCTGTATCCTTCTTCATTTTGTTTCAAGAATTATCTACTACAGGTCCGAAGAGGTGTTCTTTAATCGAAGGGTAGATTTAAAATGGAAGCTTGGACTTCGGGTTTAAACCCTGAAATTCTGAGCCAGGCGTGTCTTCTTAAAAGAACGCAACTGTTAACTGTGCGAGCTGCTGTATCAGCTGCATCTAAAGCACATCTAATGGATGTATTAGAAATGAGCTTTCCTTCCTGAATTAAATCACTCGCTTTATTTTTATGTTCGTCTGGCAAGAATAGGAGAAATTTTTCTAGGTCGTCACAATGAGCCCTGTGGTAACGTGCTAAAAGAGCCTGGGTGTTGACAATACGCCAGTGATTGCTGCCTGTGCACCTACTCTCTTGCCAGAGGTATCTAAAAGTTTGGATTCTTTATCTGGAGGAAGGGCATCTCTTGTGGTTTGAGAATTTGCTCTTTTGCGAGCATTAGAGACCACCAGGGAATCTAAGGGAACTCGACCCTTGATGTAGATTGGGTCTGTAAGTGCCGGCTTATGTTGCTTGTCTACTCTGGGTGTGACAATCTTCGCATGCACAGCGTCCTTAAACTTTCATCTGCATGTTTGAGCATACCCTTGAGCATGGGCAGTGTGTGTGTTGCTCTTTGAGGGGAACTTAAGGTCTCAAAGAGAAAATCCTCTTCAAGGGCCTCTTTGTGAAGTTGGACCCTATGGTATTCGGCAGCCCTATTGAGTAACTATGTACCCTACATTGTCATCTGGTGGAGAGGATTTTGAAGGGTATAGATCAGGATCATTGTCTGTATTAGGATCTGTATTGTAGCCAGTCCATGGATCAGGATTAATGTGCTCTGGTACCTCCTCATCCCCATCTTCATTATCTTGGTGGTCAAGTGACTGTGGTTGTGGTTAATTTGTAGGAGTAATTAACAAATTTGGGTCAAGTGGGGAAGGAGGTGTAAGACAAGGAGAAGGATTAGTACCAACACTTTTCTTTTTAAGTGGAATGGGGTAAGCTTCCTCCATCTCTGGCTTCCGTTTAACTAGCAGTTTTACCTAATTATGTCCAGTTTTTGGATTAATCACTAGTTCTTTCTGTCCGTATTTCAAGGTGGGACATCGAAACGAGGCTCCTTGGATGGGGGAGGAGCTGTTTTATCTATCAGCGCCAGAATTTTCTGTGCCAAAGGTTTCGTCTCTGAGGCTTTCGGATCCGAAGATTTAGGTTTTGTGCCGAAGGGATCGTCACGATGAGGTGCTGGGATTTCTGTGTCAAAGGTTTCGGTTCGGTGCCCAAATAAGGCCGACTCCATCCCGAGCCGGAAGGCTTCGATGTGTCTTTCGGTGCAGAGCCCGAAGGCGTGGCGTTCAAAGCCTGATGTCGGTGCCGACCTTGGCCCGAAGGCAGAGTAGCGACTGGAGCCTTTTTCTTTGACATATTTTGGGGCAGGGGAGGATCAGTACTCACTGTACGCTGACCCAGCGGAACGTCGTCTTCCGACACAAATGTGTTCCTCTTCTTCCTCGGCTCCTTGTGCATCAAAGACTTCATGGTTGGAATCTTCTCTGAAGAAATCCGGTGCGGAGCCGCTTTGTTGGTGCATTTCGCGACGTCGAGCCAGACTATCACGGAGCGCCTTTTTGGATCAAAAAGATCGGCACGTGTTGCAGTCCTGTTCGTTGTGTTTGGAGGATAGACACAAGTTGACCACTTTGTGCAAATCGGTGCACGGATACTAGGCGCGACACCCAGGACAGAATTTGAATGGAGTCCATTCCATCTACTGCGAGCTGACCCGACGCGGTTAGGCCCAACGCCCTCCACACATTTTCCTATCGAAGTCTTTGACCTGATACGATACATGGAGAATGGGAAACGTGATCGAGAAACAATACCGTCAAGGGTAGTGGATTGTGCACCGAGAGGAACCCGAGAAACTGTGTCGAACCAGAGCGCAGCAATTCACGTCCGAACCAGATGGCAGAAAAACACAATCTAATAATGGAGTCGATGGCCATGTGCACTATCACCGAACGGAGGAATCGCCTACCTTGTGACTGGAAAAGACTTCTTCGAAGAAAAACAAAGTACAAACATCGAGACCCAACACTAGATGGCAGACTTATGCAAAGCATGTGATCTACAGCTCACATGCCTCGAACATTAATTTTCCTTCCTGCACAAATTCTTGTCCGTTCTTTCTATGCACCTCTGAGAGGTATTGGAGCAGTTTGTGCATCTCATCCCAGTGAGCTCTATCATATCTGGCCAATAGTCCTTGTATATTTGCAATCTGTCAATAATTGGCAGATTGTGGAGCAACTTGTTTACCCGACGCATCTATGTTTGGATTCTTTATCAGGGGGTGGAGTGTCTGCTGTAGTTTGGGAATTTGCCCTTTAACGACCATTTAAAATAAGGGAATCAGGCGGAAGCGGACCTCTCATAAAACTGGGCCAGATGGTAAGCTTTATATTTTTTATTTACCCTAGGGGTAATGATACACATGTGCAGGGTCTTAAAACATATAATCTGCATGTCGCATCATGCCTTTCAGCATAGGAAGAGATTGAGATGTTTTGTGTGTAGTAAGTGTCCCAAATAAATAAATCTTCTTCCATAGACTCTTTATGTAATGTAAACCCATGGTATGCTGCTGCTCTAGCTATAAGCTCCTGATATAACGAAGTATCATCTGGAGGCGAGGGTTTGGCAGGATACAACTCTGGATCTGTGTCCCCTTGAGGATCAATAGCATAATCCTGCCAGGGGTCTGGTGGTGGAGGTGCTCCCTAATTGTCATCTCCTACATCTGCATCTGGGTCTGTTTGTGGAGAACCCAGAGGTGTAATATTTAAAGGATTGTGAGGTGACTGACGTACAGGTGGTGGTGGTATATGGGAAGGAGGAACAGGGTGCAAGGAACTAGTAGCTTTGTCCTTTTTCTTTTTTAAAGGTATTAGGAGATCAAGGTCTCGTTTGAAAGAGGTTTGCATCTTAGAAGAGGACAATGACGCACACTTTGTGATAATGCAGCCAGTCTCTGGGTGTATAGGAATCCGCTTTTGTTTCGGATCAAGTTGTTCCAGCATATTCTCAAAAATTGGCTCCGGAAGTGTTGCCGAAGCGGATTCCTGTTTCGGTGCCAAAGGTTTTGGAGCCGAACTGGATTTCACTTTTGGAACCAGAGCGGTGAAAGCCGAAGAGGCGTTCTCTTGTCTGTGTGGAGCCAGAAGGCTTCATACATGCTTTTGGTGCTGAGGCGGAGGGAGGGTCAGCCAAATCTTATTCTTGGTGTGTACAATAGTGTAGGAGGCTGGCTTAGTATATGGTGCACACTTAAAGGAGTGACGCACCTAGCACTAATCGAGGCAACCCTTATGGTGATTTTAGTGGTCATTGATAACCTTAAGACTCTCAAAGGGGTAGCTGCTAAATGCAGCCTTATCTTGAAGGAGTGTAAAGCAGCTTGTTTTACCACATTTAATAAATAGTGTAGATTAGATGAGAAAGAACCATTACACAACACAATGACTATCACTTGGTATCATCTCCTATCCGGAGATATCAATAATTCACATAAGAATACGTCAAAGAAATCAAGTAAGTAGCACAAATATACACTGGTCTCTAGGGGGAGATGAAACCATATACCAAATAAGTGGAATGTGAACTACAAAGGAGAACGGGACTTGGACCAAAGGGCTTAGAAGAGCTTGGAGAACGCGGAACCCCAAGGAGGCTGTGAGCAGAGTGGAAACACAGCTGCATGTTCAATAGAAGTCAACTTAGAAGTCGGAGTAGCAATTTAAAAAAAAAAAAAAAAAAAAAAAAAAAAAAAAAAAAAAAAAAGGACCCTTCCCAGAGGACCCCCGAAGAAACCCTTTGAAAGATGGAAGGTTGGAGAGCCACCCCACCTGTAGATGCCCCAGGAACCAGGTTACCTGCACCAGGGACGTTGGGTGCATAGGGGTGAAGTGATGTTCGAACCTCCCGCAGACGAGAATGGGAGACTCAGGAAGAAATGCCTCTGGAGAGGTCTGTGAAGAAGTCCGGTGGAATCCAAGGGTGGATTCTTGAAGACGTCGACCTGCAAGCAGAGGGGACCGAGTCTGCCACTCTGAGGTAATCAGGAGGCACGGAAGCACAATGCCCACCCTTGTCAGTAAGTTCAGAAGAGTTCACAAGGACCTAGTCACTGCAGCTGTGGGGATCTGGCGATGCTGTGGAAGACCAGGAGCCGAACACTAGCTGTCCTACGTTGGAGGTCGGTGTCCGGCTGGAGCACCTACAAGCCTTGGTAGCCACAATTGGCGTGGAAGACAAAAAGATGCAATCGTTGGGAACAGTGAGGTCCATGGGACTCACCACGTGCAAGAGTCAGAGCATGTACTGAGCAAGCAGGGGAGCCCACCAAACTAGAAGAAGACCCTTGAGAGGCCCACAGGCCAAAGGCACAGGAATCGCAAAAGGACCTCAGGCAGCTCACCAAAGACGGAGGCTCATGATGGAAGGGATGCAGGGAGGATGCTGGTCTGTGAGGGATGAAATGCTGGAGACTGGAGCCTCTTGTAGCCAAAGATCTCTGGAGTGCAGAGCCAACAAGCCTTTGCAATGGCAAATCGACACTGTGAAAAAGGGTTTCAACCCTGCGGCTCCGACAAGGGATACGGTCCTCCAAATTGCAGGGAATACAGGTCCGGCCTCGGGGGAACCATATATTCACCACCTATGTTGCTGAGCCTCAGGAGATCTGTAAGACGGCAGGAGCAGCAGACCGGTGAGCTTTGTTGCAGTGCCTGCAGATGGAGGGGAGTGACTCCTTCACTCCAAGGGAGATTGCTTTGGATGTCCTTGATGCCCACAGATCCCTGGAGAGCCTGAGGGAAGCACAGACAGATGAGGCAGAATACTTGCAGAACAGCGAGACCAGGAGCAGCAGCAGTCTTCCTTGATGATGTCTTGTTTCCATGCGAAGTCCAGGTGTCCAGACGGTCAAAGAGTGTCTTGGTTTCAGAGAGGAGGCTTGTTCCATGATGATGAATCTGAGGAACCACCCATGGGGGAGCCCTTAAATACCCAAGGAAAGGGTTGGAATGACTTGGGGTCCCTCCCAAAGGAGGGCCTGGATAGAGGGGGGGTTACTCCCCTGTCCTTTGTCCAGTTTCACATCAAAGCGGGAACCTAGAGTTCCTGAACTGGCTCAAACCGGTGTATGCAAGGAGAGCACCAAATGTGCCCTTCAATGCAGTCTGGTGGTACTGAAAAGCGTCCCCGCCCTAGCCCAATAAACTAAGTCCTGTCTGGGAGATGGTCACACCTCCCTGTGACAGGAAACCTATTGTTCTACCTTCCCCTGCTCGTGCTCAGCTCAGCAGCAGGAAGGCGGAACAGTGTCTGTGGTCAGCGGCAGCACTAACTTGCTGGCGGACCCTGAAAGGCTGTAACCAGGAGTACAGGTGCCTGGGATCATACCTCCAACACTGGAATCGGTATTGGGGTAGGATTCCAACATGTTTGATACCAAACATGACCAGGTCCAGCGCAGCCATTATATAGTTAGACATTGCGTAATGACTGATGTCCACTATGTCTTAAAATGGCTGACCACACTTACAAAGACTGGAGAATAGACTCCGGGGTTTGTAGGGGTGTCCTGCTCATGCAGGGGCACCCTCACACTTATAACCAAGCACCCTGCTCGCGAGACTGTAGGTCCTACAATATGGGTGACTCATAGGTTTTATGTGCAGTGATCTCAGGTATAAGAAAATGTATATCTGTTGTGAGAGGTGCAAGCACCATCTCATACAGGCTGCAATGGCAGACCTGTAGTCAGAGTTTCAGTGGACTCCCATGGGTGACAATACATGCTGCAGCCCATGGGAGACCCTTGGTATACCTCTGCCCTGGGTACCTTAGTACCCTATACTAGGGACTTATAAGGGTACACCAGTAGCCAATTGTGGAGGTACCAAAGTACTTACCAAAGCCATTTTGGGAGAGAGAGCACAGACAGATGCTGGGGTCCTGGTAAGCAGGATCCCAGAAGACTACAGTCAAAACATACTGACACCAGGAAAAAAGTGGGGCTAACAAAAGAAAGCTCCTACTCTCCTACACATGGCCAGATGGCAGTGGCGGGCCGGAAGCCTTTTGTTTTAATAGAAACTGAAGGTTTTTCCGAGGGCAGGTGAGAGATTCGAGTACTCACTGCACCTTGACCCGGCGGAAGACCATGTGGCTCTAAATCGGTCTATACGTCGGAGTCCGAATCTTTAACCGAAAAGGCTCCTTCCTCTTCGGCAGCTGAAGCTTCCTGATCTTCTTCGGGTTTGATATCTTGTTGACAAAAGATCTCGGGCATGTGCTCTATTTCACGTCTCTGCATCTCTCTGCGTTGTGCCAGACAGCCCTGCAAGGTCTTCTTGGATCGGAATGACCGACAGGCCTCACAATCTTCTTTGTGCTCGGGAGATAAGCACAGATTACAGACCTTATGAAGGTTGGCCCAAGGGTACTTGGAATGGAACAGAGGGCAGACTCGAAATGGAGACCGTTCCATCAGCACAGCAGAGTATCATCGATAGAGTCGAATAAGTGTAAGTCAGCCTGGACAGGCAAGGCCCGTAGGCCACGAGTGGAGTGTTCCAACCCGATGAATGAGAGTATTCCGAATTTCGACACGCAAGGGATGGAAAGCGCGTTCAAAATAATACCGACATGGGTAGAGTGAATTACACACAAGAGGATCCCAAAAGCGGTCTCGAACAAGAGCGCTGTATTACAAGTCCAAACCTGATGGTGGAAAGAAAACAATCTAACAATGGAGTCGATGCCCATGCGCACTATTACCAAGAGGATGAGCTACCTTACCTTGTGACTCGAAAGACTTATTTGAAGAAAAACAACTTGCAAACATCCGGACCCAACACTAGATGGCCGGAGTATGCAAAGCATGTGTATCTACAGCCACACATGCCTCGAACCATTGCTTACCTATGGAAACTTACCTTTACAATATTTTTGTCCTCAATACTCTTGACACAATATTTTGTCCACACAATATTTTGTCTAAACACCCCTCTGAACTGGCCTGGATGTGTTAGAGAGCAGTGAAAATGGCTGCATAGCATCAAGGATCACACATGAAAGACTCATGTTAACTTGTGATATCCAAGTAATCAAAAGAGAGACAATAAGCTGTTTGAGAGGTCCAGCGCCCATTCTCCTAGGAACGTGTATACACAAAAGAGGGGTGCTGTTCCCAAGTGGAGGGGGGGGGAAACCCAACACCACAAGGGTGGATTATCCAGGGAACTAAACAGAAGGACAGGGGGAGAAACCCAGTGATCAGATCTGAATGCCCTCACACACAATGCTTCATCATAGGGCGCTCCTCGTTGAGCCGGCGCTGTAATGCTCAATGGGTCCCTCAGTGGGGGCTCTTTAGCTGAGATCTGAAGACTAATTTAATCTAATGGTCCCCTTGATGCAGTAAAAACAGTTGGGCCATTTGTAGTAATAATGTACTGAGATAGCTCAAAAGGTCCACATGTTTCATGCCTGGATGCCAGGAGGGTCACTGACATTTCTTCAGGAGCAGGTAACTGTACCTACTCTACAATGGAATGGCACCAAGGGATACCTGCAGGTAACCAATCAAAATCAATTCAAGTGCTGCGGAACAAGGAGGAGGATCCACCCCTTCATTAGAGATAAAGAAACCCCCTACGGAGGACAGAGGCTTGCAGCGGGAAACCAAGTGAACCATGCGGTTTGTTCGCCGGGACTCTCCTCTGCCGAACGCTAGGCCCTTTCTTTAACTCTACTGAAGGGATGGATACTCCTCCTTGCACCGCAGCAGGTGAATTCATTTGGATTGGTTACCTGCAGGTATACCTTGGTCCCAATCCACGGTAGAGTAGGCACAGTTACCTGGTCCTGAAGAAATGCAATAGACTCTCCTGGCATTGAGGCATAAAACATGTGAACCTTTTGAGCTATCTTGGTACATTATTACTACAGATGGCCCACCTGTTTTTACTGTGTCAAGGGGACCATTAGATTAAACCCATCTTGGGTTCCCCTTCCTCTTAATTCACTTAAGCACCACCCCTACACCCACACACCCTCACTTGCACTCACCATTCAGCTAGATGAAAAGATCTCCGCTAAAGAGACCTCACAGAGGGACCCATTGAGCATTGCAGCACCAGCTTGACGAGGAGTGGCCGATGATGAAGCATTACACCCCCTTAGGTGTGTGACGACATTCAGATCTAATCATTGGGACCCCCCCCCAGTCCTTCTGTTCAGTTCCCTGGATCCACCCTTGTGCAGTTGTGTTCCCCTCGTCCCCCTGGGAACAGCACCCCTCTTTTCTGTATACGTGGACCTATAATATCCTCCACAGAGGGAGATGCAGACGCCCACAGAGCCAGTTTATATGTTCCTGAAAGTAAAACCAACTTCGAAAATTCATGCACATGGATGGTATGTTCCTGCAACAGTGAAATCGTTATGGTGTGGAAATGTTCCACCTCCCCACAAAAAGATCTGCGATGTTCTATCAAAGAGCAGATGTGCACGAGTTTTCACATTTAGTGTGAATAAATTTTTCTAAGAATCAAGGTATTCATCTGCAGACTATCACTGAAAAACTACCAGGTGCACAGCTTGGAAAAAGAGGAAAAAGAGTAGGGCAATACGAGCAAGCGCCATCCCACATCATATTGCAACGGTCTTTTCCTTCAGAAGGTGCACTACAGGCCCTATCCACGCCTAACCTTGCTACTGAGACTACTAAACAGTGGCGGCACCAATGTCTGTGGTTTTTACGGAAGAAAATATTTTTTTACTTCACACTCAATTTGTGTATGTTTTAACAAATGAACTACGCACATGAGCTACGAGACTTGTACAACCCTTCAAAACAAGTAGCGCTGTGGATTTCGTTGAATCCCTGTATGAAGATATTCCTCTGAGTAGGGTGACCAACCGTCCGTAAATTTCACGGACAGTCCGTAAATTGGACCTCACGTCCGTTGTCCGTGAGGATCCTTTTTACGGACGCCTTTTGTCCGTAATTTTAGGCATGTTAGGGAACAGAGCTGTTCCCCTGCGAGAGGCCTCAGCTCCGTGATGGGGCCGCTTCGCACTCCTCTGAGCACAAGAGCAGCCGCACACCGCCCATTGTCATTCTGTATGCGGCTGATGATTGCCACATACAGAATGACAATGGGGCAGGCAGGGCTGTTGCAGCATGTGGTGGCCTCCTCTTGCCACGGTCTAGGGCAGAGCATTCTGTCAGATGGAAGTGCAAAAACGCCCAAGCTGCTGCTAGGTGAGAATCCAGTTAATCGAAGGAAGGCGGTAAAAGAAGTTCAAAGGAAAGGATTATAGTTATAGTATAGCAGCCATGGTTTCTGCTTTTTTATTTTATGCATCTAACAACCATTGACAGAGCCAATAGTTCTGGCTTGTTGTAGGTGTAACGTTACTTGTTCCAAGTGTAAAATTACTTGTTGTATTATATATCTGGTTGCAATGACAGAAGCAACAAAAATACCAGTCTGGCGGCACATTATATTGAGCACAGATTTTTAGTTTATGTGTTTTAAGCCACACATTTTATTACATTAAACACCCTTTTGGAGAGACCCCCTAGTTTTTACATCCCACTTAAAGCTCTGGAAACAAAACCATGTCACAGTCACCCCACGTCCAGGCACTGTGCATCAGGCATGACTCATGCCTTCCACTTTTTCAGATTGCCTAAGCGCAGGGGCATAGTGAACCCTACCCCACCCCACCCCTTGCTTTAGGAACTACAGCGAGGGTGGAGTTCTTGATGGGTCTCATAATTAATGTGAAAAGGTGAGTGAGTAAGTAAGTGAAGGGATGGGTGGATGGATGGATGAATGAAATGATGGATGGATGGATGGGTGGGTGGGTGGGTGGATGAGTGAAAGGGTGGATGATGGGCGAGTGAATGGGTGGATCGATGAGTGAAATAATGGATGGATTGAGGAATTGATGAGTGAAAGGGAGGATTGATGAATTGATAAGTGAAAAGGTGAATGGACGGACAGATGAGTGAAAGGGTGGTTGTAAGGCTGGATGAGTGAGTGAAAGGGAGGGTAGATGGGCAAAAGGATAGATAGATGCGTGAAGGAGTGAAAGAGTGGATGGATGAGAGAAAGGATGGATGGATGATTGAAAGGATGAATGATAGGTTCAATGGATGGATTCATGAGTGGATGAGTACATGGATGGGTGGGTGGATGGAAGGGTGGATGGCTAAGTGAAAGGGGAATTGAAAGAGAAAGGGGGATGGGTAAATGGATGACTGAACGGGTGAATGGGTAGAAGGATGAGTGACTGGATGGATGAATGAGTAAGTGAAAGGATGGCTGGATTGGTTAATGGCTGGATGGATGAGTGAATGGATGGATGGGTGGATGAGTGAATGGATGGGTGGATGAGTGAATGGATGGATGGGTGGAAGAGTGGATGGATGAGTGTACGGATGGATAGGGTGAAAGGGTGGATGGATGGATGATGGAGGACTAAAAGGGTGGATTGAGGGATGGATGAGTGAAATGAATGGATGGAAGGATACGTGATGGATAGGTTTGTAAATGGTTGAATATGGACATGGATGGGCACACAGATGGAAGGACAGAATGAATGGTGAAAGACTGAATAATGGATGAAAGTATGATTACACCTTGTAACCCCCCATTATCTTAAGCAACATTTCTTATACATTGACTATCACATTTATATGAGTGATTGTCTCTATATAATATGTGTGTGTTGTAACGCACTCCAACACTCTGCCCCACATACTTGGGATGAGTAGCACTATAGAAGAAATTAAATACACATGAGAGAGGGTCTATGTGAAGATGAGGGGCACCATTGGAGGGTGGTATCAAGGCCGGACTGGCCGGACCGGGCATATGGCATTTTCTCTGGGAGCTGGAAAGGTGGAGGCGATTTTGTTACCACAAAAAGACCTGCACATTTGCTTAAAGCTGCGCGCACACTGACAAACCATGAAGTGCACAATTGTCTCAACCTAATATAAATTTATTTTCACTTGTACTTTAGTAGTTGTCTATTTACTTACTTATATACTATTGCGCAACCTTCTCTGATGTGTCTGTAAAATGTACCTTTTGTTCTGAATTTTGACCTCCTGTCCTGAATTTTTGTCCTGAATTTTGACCCCTTGTCCTGAATTTTTACACTCACTGTCCTGAATTTGCACCCATGTCAGTTGGTCACCCTACCTCTGAGCCGTTAATGAAAGCAACACAAATAGATATAAATCGTGGGGGGGAAAAAACACAAGATGCTGTTGGAAATATGAAGAATTTATTTCTACGTTCATTAAGATCCAGGTGTTCACTGCGGTAAAAAGAGGAGTCGCACATGCAGGGACAATGTACAAGCTGTGAGTGGGAGGGAGGGCGAGGGCGGGTGCGTGCGCGCGAGGGGCAGCGAACCCCCTCCGTAAAACGTCAGCTCACGCTAAAACGATGAAAAACTGAAATAACACTGAAAAAACATGAACGAACGTGTGGCACAGACTGAAGCCCCCTGGTGGACATGCCGCGCACTGCACCTTAGTGTTTGAGGCCAGCAATGATTTTTGGAAGAATGAACAGTTCACATTTTTGGAGAATTGGAAGGCCAGGCTTCATTGGGTTCCATCCGATTGGCTTCATTTCCGGAGAGGGGTCGGGAGGTTCCACAGCACGTCATGCGTTAAACTGCAAGTTCAAATCCCAAACCGACCTTGTGGCCGCCAGCAGTGACGTTCTTCCCTTCCACAAGGGCAGACAGAGTCAGTTTCACACCTGCAAGCAAGAAACAACGTTTAGACACCAGACTTCAGCAAGGCGCGCGCAGTGTAAGAACAGTCTACCCCTTGAAAATTCCTGAGCTAATCACACTCAAGTCTGCGGTAAAACACGACTCCTAGAAACAGCTTTGTGGATCAGGTCTCACCTGTGCGTGCCTGCTTTTACCTTTAACGGGCCTTCACACCCTAAAGACTATGGCTCGATTTGTATGCAAGTTATATCCGGGTTATTAAATGTATGTAAATGATGATGCAAACGTGTCCAACCTTTGGAACTAATTAGGTTTACTGCCCTCGAGAAATTCACATTCCAGCAATGTAGAACACTCACAAGTTATATGGCTGCCTTTATACTGCCTCAAGGTGATAAACACCGCACCTATAATCTGACACTAGCCCTATAAACTCGGGATTGTTATATTTCTGCCTGTATAATCTTTTGGGTCTCTTAACTTTTTTTAAAGGAAGATCGACTGACAGATTGAGCATTTACTAAATGCCCATTACAAGCAATAAATGCTTGACAATATTTCTCACACCTGCTTAGAAAATGCAGCAAAGAAATCAGTTTCACAATTACTAGAATTCATAATAGGAGCAAGGGTTTGCAAGTTCGAGTATGGTGCAAACGTGTTATGAGCCTCTAATGACATTAAAGAAATCACAATGTACGAGAACGTGACTCAGATCCCGGCCACAAAAAGCCAATTCTGACTTGACTTAAAGAAGCATTACTCCATCTACTGATACAGTCTAGTGTGGGAACCTGTGGCCAGAGCGAAATGCACAGCTATCATGAACACAAAGCGCACGTTCACCCAAGGGTATCTTAGCGCTGAATAACAGGTTTATTGTTACCCAAATCAATGGTACGCATTTTATCGACCTCGGAAGAATGAAAGGCTTAGTGGACCCGCCGGGATTTGAACCTGTGACCATGAGGTCGAACACAGGCTCCTACAGTGGACACATCAGTCCTAACCCACCGGACCCGACACCGTTCAGGTTTAAAAACATTGAAATACCGGGAATAAAACGTGTAAGAGTGCAAACTCAGGGCGTAGGCAACACCTGCTGATTGCTAAACTAGATAAAACACTGATTTCTTAAAGTGGACAGCAGCCGAGGATTCCTGAACATTTCAGCGAAGCCAAACTTGATTTCAATCAGAAGACGTGTATATGTACAGCTTGACTGTCTGCCAGAATAGAGGCAGTAGAATACCAACTATGGCAGTTTGATCCATACCATAAATAATAAGTCTGCCAGCTGCAGTGGGAGAACGACAACTAATAAAAGGCAAGTGAATCAATAACACACGCCCTTCGGCGCTGTCAAACGTCAGAACCGACATTAGCAATCACATTACATTAACAGGCTGTGTCATCGAACTTCGCCTTCCATTTGTGGCACTATGAGTTGAGATGTGTAGGTAGTGTCTCAGGGCTCGCAATCCATCCAGGTGTCACGGAATTGAGGGCGGTTGGAGGTCAGAGTCTATATGACGGGGGAGGGGGGAGTATTGCAGGTGGATCATACTATAGCGAGCCCAGAGGGGTAACGGGCTGAGTGGAGTCGTTCCGGGTTTGTCGAGTGGAGCTGGTCACTGTCAATAAATAAGTACGGGGCTGCCGACGCCAAACTGCCTTACAGTACAGAAAGGTATCTATCTATACAGCGCATTTTCTGCATCCTGGTTAACACAAGTCAACAAGTGGGAGAGGATGTGGCCTAACGGCTAGGGCGGTGGATTTCCAATCTAGGGAACAGGGTTCGAGTCTCGGCAATGACGCTCAGATATCCTGCCAAGGGAATGTGTCCTTGCATACCGCAACTACTACTCATGTAAAAGCGCTCTGATACCTGATACGCTTCGGTTCAAGTTCGCGCTATATAAAACTCCGAGAACGCCCCCCCTCCCCCCCCCCAAAAAAACGGAGTAATATGGTCAAAGCATGTTCGATGGAGCATGGAATAAGGAGAACAAAATCATTTGTGTCTACAGTAAAAGCCCACGATGAAATCCGGCTTGTCTTTGGCCTGCGGCCTCAGGAAAAGTAAATTCTCAGGCGAACAATAAGGCAGTTGGTAATAGGACACCAAACGGGGCATCCAGAATTAATAGTGAGACAACTAATAGGACACCAAACGGGGCATCCAGAATTAATAGTGAGACAACTTTGACTGTGTAGGCTTTGAATAAAAAGTGTAGACAAGCGGTACAATTTTTTTTCTTGGATTCAAGTACCGCACTCAAAAAGAGCTAGTCTGTAAAAGGGTTCCCTAACAATGGTAAGTATAGACCAGTAGTGGGTGAGTTTTTATGATTTTATGGGAAACTGATGTAAATTCTTGTGCAAATTCACATTTTTCACAGGATTCGTACCCAGTTACCAAATTTGAAAATGAAAAAAGTAATTCCGGAGAGATGAGCATGCAGTCCTACACTCACGATTCAACATTATCATTTCCATTACTGTGGCGATGGCAGCTACACCCTGCAGCACTCCTTAAAGGAGCTTTCTTAGCAGCTCCTGATAAGGTTTCTTCTACAGTTCGTTACACCTGAGGCTTATTTTCATATGCAGCTCCTGAATCCCACCAGCAGCCAACAAGGTAGTGATTTGCTGGAGTATCCAACCTCAGTTAATTAAATGCTGTGGTGTGGGGGCGCAGAGGACTTGGCACAGCGTTTACTGACTGACACCTGTGATACTAGAAACCATGCCAAAACTACCTTTTCCTGGAATCAGCCTGCGGAGGGAATTCTGGGCTCATATTGCACCTGAGGCAAACTTTTGTAAACGCAGAGTTTTCCGGTTAGAATTTCATGGAGAAATTTCACCCGACTATAGTGGGGACTGAGTCAGGGCCAAGTGCCCAAGTCCCTTAAATCTTGATTTCCTGGTTATAGCACAGTCCTTATAATCTCCATCAGGTTACAAGCCTGCCACTGTTCCAGTATTACAGCCCCTATATCATTTAAAGGTTACAGTCCCACTCTTGTAACCCCCCCCCCCCACAAACACACAGCCTACAATCCTGCCATATAACCTTTGAGGTTATTCATGAGTCTAATATCTTGTACACTCCTCCATTCTCCTCCTCTGAGAAACCATTAAATAAAGAATTGCTGGCTCTGAATGGTGTACAGGTCCATTCTCGTTCTATTTAGGAGATCAGAACATTTGGGGAAGAATATTCCATTCACCAAGCTCATCCCTCATCCCATCTATCTTGCATCCTCCATTCCATTTATCTTGTCCCCATAACTCTTCGAGCGGCCATAAAGTGCTATGTAATTAATCATAACTTACATTTGTCAGTATGACCAAAGAGTAAGAGACAGAAAAAGCTGCCCACACAGGGTACCCATGCTGAAGGAATGCGTGTCTCACTGTCAGTTATGGACACTATCCCCCCATGCTACCCATACCCTAAAAGAAGATTTACCACCAGCCCAGTCTTCCCCAAGAATGTAAACTTCACCTGCTGCCAGCTGTATTCTTACCACCCAAAATAAATGAAAAACATTTCTTACCTGGCCGCAAGACCCGAGTGAAGCCGATTCCAATAAGGCTGGCGTTGTTTACTTTGGCCTACAAAACAAAATAAATAAATAAAAACGAGGCACGCTTACAAAGGAACCGAACAAGCACACTCTTAAGACATGTCCAAGCTCACCTGGGTGGCGGGTGGAAGATAAGCGTTTAGAATTGGTTGACACAAGTAGTGAATGGGATGCAAGCAGGCCTCCAGTGTGAGAGAGAGACAAGACAAGCAAACATGCCAAGCTAGCTGTGAGGGCTTCAGAGATCTGTACTATGTCTCGATGCTATGGAGGCTTCATTTCCATAACACTCAGTGCCTTACAAAACCACTCCATAACCCTTCCATTCCTCTCCTCCCAGCAACATAGATGTCCACCCCGCTACATGTGCTCAATTATTCCCCTCAAGAACTTAAGCTGCCACGTGTCATCAGTGCTGTCCCAGAGTCTTCATGCACCAACTAAGTCCCACTCAACAGTTATCTACCAAGACACCCAACGACTAGCCAAATTCTGTACAGCCCCATGTTGTGCTTACAGATACGGAGGTGTCCGCATCCAGCTGGTATTTGGCTGCAATGCCAAAGCGGGTGTTGTTGCTGCCGGCCGTCCACGCCAGATTCACCGACGTTTCAATTTGGTCGTTAACCTTCTGGTAGATGGAGCCTCCAAACTCTGTACCGTCGTTCCTAGTTCAGAGACAGTAAGACAGATTTAGGCAGTCTGGAAAGATAATCCGGTCTCTCAATGGCTTGACGCAACTAGTAGGCGCGAGCCCTGCAGGGGTTCCAAGATGAACTGCTTTCAACAGATACCTAAAGTGCTCGAATACAAGAACTGCTTACTAGAGACTCAAGGTCCTGCAAGAGGGCAGTCAGGACCAGTGTACACATTCAGCTCAAAGCACCATACAGGGCCTGGGCAGCAGTGTACCACATGCCCCCACAATCCAAAGGGCCAAATGCCCAAAAGGAAGCCATTGCAACCAAACATACACCCAAAACCCAAAGAAACAAACAGCACACTGTCAGCAGGGCCCAACATACATCACATCAACAAACCAAAAGAACAAACACAACACAAGGACAGCGTAGCCCAGCATACATCGCAAAAAAACACAAAGGAGCAAACACTGCATAGCGGAGGCAGGCCCATGCAACACTTTGACAAAAGCATCAAACAGGGCACAGACCATGGCTGTAGGCCAGGTAGGCATCTAAAAACAAATTGACTAAACACACACCATCAAACACAGCATAGCACATATGATTAGTCGTGCCTGGCAGGCATCCAAAGATGAGATCAAGCTAAAAGTACAAGGCAGCAAGCCCCACTAAACACTCAGAGACCAAACAACCAGACACAGCCCAGGGGCTTCAGGGCCTGACAGCCACCCACACAACCACTGAAGACAATATAGTCAGACATCCTCTAATAAAAGTACTAAATAGACAGCAAGAAGCTCCAGGACCCAAGAGATGCGCTCAGGCAAACACACACTAGATAGATGCCTAGTATGAAAACACAATGGCTCGGCATAATCAGGCAAAAGAATAAAATAAAATATGGGTAGCCACAGTCTTGGACAACCATCTGCCAACCAAAGTAACAAACACACATCACGCGGGCTGCAGGCTATGTATATTTTCTCCAACCAAAGTAGCAACGTAGCTATACCCAAGCTGCAGAACCGACCGACGGCAGATGGTTCACCAGAGGCCAGCGATGCTCGTCGGCCTTGGAGGAGTGTGTGAAACCGTTCAGTTGTATTTAAAACACAAGCCGTTCTGACGCGTCTAGGCCCTTTGCAAAGTGATTATGAACCACATAACAATAAAAGGCCGAGAACAAACCATGAGATTCAAGCAAGTGATCTGTATATTGCACACAGATCACTGCAACAGAAAAGCAAGCAGTGCAAAGACAACAGGTCTGGTGTTTGGCAGCCAGCCTTTTGGCTTTGGCAATGCCGGTTTTGTTTAGTCATTGTTTTTGTAAAATTGTATTTCTCGGTGAAGCTACTGGACCCCCTCCTCAATCAATCAAGAGATAGGTCTAAAACCTCCCCCCCAAAAATTGTTCTAAAAAACACGCATTGTGAAAGAGCAGAATGTCGTCACTCACAGTGAAGTTGGCTAAAGGCCTAACCCACTGTCCCAGGCTGTGGTGGACGGAAGCAGCAAATGAATGACACGGGAGGATCTGGCTGTAAAACAAAAACACACACACACGCACACGCACTTAGCGCTGTATATATTTTTTTTATACACACACATATGTACGTCATGGTTAACGCCAGACCTAATGGGATAACTTCTCTCTCCATCTCAAGAAAGAGCTGGGCACACCCTAGTGGAGCTGAACAAGAACTCCCTGGGATCCCAAACTCGGAGTCACACAGAAGACCACTTTGTGACCCCCTGATTTAACACTACCAAACATCTGTCCCCATCGCCCAAGCTGTATCTCATCCTTGCAAGACCTGCCGTGGCCTGCTTATCGTTGTGTCTCACACTTGCACTTCTGACACCCCATTCGCCCACATCAAGAGAACTCGATCAGTCTTTCGGTTGATGAACCCTGATCATTACACCCTCTTTCACTCCTAGACTCACTCACACATTATGGAACAGATCATGGTGCTCTCCTCATACGAGACAATCCTGTGACAGAACCGGTCTGCCTCTTTCCTGGATACAAACCTAAAACCCCAGGTGTCTCCAGTTCCAGGGCTCATTACCCCCAGAGCTCCAGATACCAGATTTTTGTCTCAAATCCTACTACATAAACATATGCTGTGAAATCTCCTGACTCAAAAACAATACCAAGTCCCCATACCTACCCACTCATAAATAGGACATCACTGTTCGATGCCTCATTCCTTCCACACACACCCAAACATCCCTTGACCCTAGCGCTACACCTTAGTCGTTCCGTACACAAGCACATCACCACCGATAGACAATGCACTGTATACCACCATGTGGTATTATCACATTAGGGGGAACTCCGTGGCACCCCCACCACCCCCCAACTGTGTGATCTATGTCCCTCCCACCACCAGATTCTCTTCAATGCCTTCTGTCCCACCACTCAACCCACCACATCAAACTGGACCCACAGGTCTATGTAATGCCAATACTCACACGTTGGTGTGCAGCTGGAAGTCTCCAGCCTTGTAGCCCAAGGCAACATTATTCTGGGCCAGCCTGGATTTCGCGGTATCAAAGGCCACCTGGTAGCCAGCCAACCACCCTTCATAACCCAGAACAGCCCAGCCATGGACGGTGGGGCCCGCCATATCGAGGTCGATGTCGCAGCCCAGGTTGGCATAATCCCTCTTGTAGGACGTCTTCAACTTGCCGCTCTTCTTCCTGTTGACAGAAACAACGCGTTACTCAGCAGTGCTCCACAAAGACTCTAGTAGCCCCTTAATTAACAAAATAATGGTTTAAACCATGGAAGGAGCCAGCAGGCTGCCTCTTCGCTACAGGAGGCAGTGCTGTACCATTCTGAATGTAGGAGACTAGTCAACGATGGGGCTCAAAAAATATGTAGCTGAGGCTGACAGTCAATCACAGGCATCCAGATCAAGAGTAGATGTTCTGCAAGAGTTCCTCTGGCATGGTCACAATGCAGGTTCCTCAACAATACCAAATGGTGCAGAAAAACAACACCCAATGCAGCCCTCCATAGTCTTGCTTTTAGCATTTCAGTGTCCTTGTTACGTAGTCATAACAAATGATATTCAACAGTTCTTCAAACATTTTAAACCCAACAATCCGGAGACAAGTTTAAGCGAAATTACACCTGGTCAGCCCCGGACTTTCCTGCTCCTAAGCCTCGTCCACCGTCCAATGTGCTGCACTTCTACCTATACCCAGTTTGCCGTAAAGTGTCACTCCTCATTGGATACTGCACTCCTGTCAGCACCAGCATCGAAGACATGGTTCCCTTGGATGGACATGCAAACAAGATGCATGATCTGGCAGCTCATCTGCCTTGACAATGCCCAGTCCACTTCCTACACATAGGCATGATGACACATACACAGCATAGACCATGTGGATGGCTCATGAGGGATCAGAAATGCTCGGATATTGATGAGGTGATGCTGCTACTTGTCTGACCAGCTCCAGATGCAGTGTCATCGTCAGACACAAGTAGCACCTCCAGCATGGGTGGTTCTTCTTTTGCGGCAGTGCAGTTTCTCCACAACTTAAGCTCCCCATAACAGGTTGAGCCGAACCTGGGGCATGGTGTAACCCAAGATGCCGGAGGGAAACCCCATCATGGACCATGCCACCAATGGTGGGCGAGGGTTCCACATCCATAACATCTATACAAATTGAACAGCGTAGAAATAATCTCCTAGTGTTGGCAGAGACGTTTGAAGGCATGGACAAAGTGGGCTCTAGCCCAGGGCCCCAGTTTTTAATTAGGGCCCCCTACCAGAGGCTTCTCAACTCTTTGCCTGAACTATCCGCCTCATTCTGACAGTTCTGCCCTGATAACCTGGATTGCTGTTTAAACATAAATGTCCATTTCTTTTAATTTGTGTTTTTAGCAAGTGGAGACTGGGTGATGTGGGAGTTCATTACAGATATTTAGCAGATAAATGTTTTCAGCCCCATGCAACATCTGTAACAAGTTTCATTTTAAACTAAATAATGTTTCATTCAAGAGTAATGGAAGGAGACCACAGATACTATTGCTAAACAACACTACTAAGCTGCAGTTGTAACACAACATTGAAAACTCAAATGGTACTGTTTTATCTGCCGGTACATGTATTCTGAACTTTAGGCCCCAGATTTACTAAGACTGCGCTGGATTTGTTTTACCTTTATAATGCAAAGCCAGCGCAAAGAGTTGTGGTGGTGTTTACTTTCAGCACAAATCAGGATTTGCAATGGAAAGATGAAACAAAGTAACTCAAAATACTTGGTGTCAAGGCGTTCCCATACAGCCATCCATGGTTTTTGATGCAAATCGCTACCTACTAACAATTTTACGCACCGATTTGCACCAAAACCTTCCACTTCCACAAGACAGGAGCAACAGAGGAGAAATGTTTTTATTCATACCTTTTAAACTGAATGCTGCATTGTACAGTACACATACAAAGCAGGACGGGTATTACAAGCATAGTTTTTGTACTGGAAGGATTGCCTTCCAGTACAAAACCTACACTTGATAGAACCCACACATCCTTGCTCTGTAGTGCACAGGACACATTCTTGCTCTGTAGTGCAAGGGTGTGTATGTTGGCGCACAGCAGTGGGGGGGAGAGAAAATAACACTCCCATCTTATTAGATACAGTGCTGTTTTTCGCACTCCCTTTGACACGAAGCACCGCAACTTTAGTTGCTGTTCTGCGGTGTCATACTTTAGTAAATTTCCCCATAGATGTAAACACATTTGAAACATGGAGTGGCATTTGGCACATATTTATAAAATATTTTGTGTACTACTCCTCAAACACAACATATTTCAGCACATATATACAATGACATATGCAACCCTCCATCAAAACAGCTTCTTTAGAAAAAGCTGCTGTTAGAGGGTTGAGTGTGTAAGATCTATGTGATTTGAGGTAAGCTGATGCTGTCCGACATCTAAACTGAAAGACAGATGTAGCTTAAGAGATAGAATTAATGCTCCAGTCTGGTAGATCTGTGCAATAGGTGTTTGCTCTTTGCGATCTTGTTTTGCACAATTGTTGTAATCAGAGGGATGGATTAGAGTCTTGAGTTTAGAAGATCTTTACAACCTGAGGGGGTGCTTCCAAGACCTACAAGGCATATGCAAATTTGCGGAATACATTCTCGTGTGATGCCTGCGTCTGCATTAATTAATATTTGGTTAACTGGAGAATTGTTTTTCTGACAAAAGCTAGCATGTGTATGATCTGTGTTATATAAGAAAAAAAGCTCAGTTTTCTAATCTCAGAATCTGTGCCGATCCCAACTAGCAATGTCTCAAAAAAGGTGCAGAATATTTGCGAGTTTAAGAAACTTGCACTGTTACAGTAAAATGTTCTTGAAATTATTGCAATATACACACCCCATCTACACTACATAAATTACCTTTAAAAAATCCTTAAAGCCTTTCTTCGTTTTAAGTTCACTGATTTTTAAATCTCTCTCCTATATTTGATGAGCTAGAATTGCACTATTGCAATGACTTTTACAAATAGTAGTCCCTCTGGATTAACCAGGAAGCAGTACGGAGAACTGCTTCTAGTAAATAGGTCTTTTACGCCTCTTATATGTAAATTGTTCTGATAGGAGTCCCCAAAATATGTTTTTTGCCCATGCCCCCAATACTTGTTAAGATGCCACTATCTATGAACTATCCTAAGAGGGCATGTGGAGGGAGAAAATTGATGATAAATTCAAAGTTCCTTTGAACAAGGGCCCCCAAAATAAGTCTGGCCCAGGGCTCCCAAAGATGTTAAGAGGACCCTGAGTGTAGGTTCACTATATTCTATTGGTGTACTGTATATTCTCTAGGCAGGATGTACAGTAGGAACCATAATCTTCTCTCGCCCAGTTTATATGCATGTAGGTTAGACAATGCACAGTCGAACATGAATCCAAACTCACTTCTTGAATGTCAAAACAATGGTTGCGAGCAATTGGTCGCTACGTGGGATCTTCAGTTGCGAGTCAGACTTGTTGTCATTAGAAAGAGCAAGGGCATTCAATTATTGACTAAAATGTACTTGATTGTCTCGAAAACAGAGCTATCGAATGCATGCAACACCATTACTAGTTATCTCACAATTGGTCTTTCCAGTTAGAAATAGTATATATAAAACACATTCAATAATTAACATTCCAAAAAAGAAGGGAACGTGGTCACTTACTTCCAAGCTCACTCCAGTCAGTACGAACAAAGAAACAGGCCCATACTTCAAAACTACCTAGTCAAGATTTAGTTAGCAGGGAGACCGACTACCCGTATGTTTGCCATCTGGCATCAGACATGTGTGGTTTAGCCTCAGGTCAAAAGTGAATTTAAACTGAAATAACTTCTTATCATAGAGGTTAGGAAGAAATTGCAAAGGTTTCTCTATGATGGAATCTGGGTTCAATCAAAAGGCAAACTACTAAAAGACCTGGGTTTATAACAATTCTGTGCATCTACTGGTTGGCAGGTGACACATACTTGCTCCTGTAAATTCAAGGACTTTAAGGCATAGCTCCTCACATCTGAAGTGCTGGAATACACTCTGCAGATTTTCAATACCCTTGACTGTAGGAGAGTAGGACCTACTTCTTATAGTTACCTCCACTTTTCCTGATATCTCACTGTTTTTCGACTTTAGTCTGGCTGGGGCCCTGCTAACCAGCAGCCCAGCCTTGCTGCTTCCTCTCTAAATTGATTACCAGTACTTTAGGTACACTCCAGATTGGATTCTGGGGTACCCTTATAAGTCCCTAGTATATGGTATACTATGTACCCAGGGCATAGGTACCCCAGAGGCCTACCACGGGCTGCAGCATGTATTGTGCCACCCCTTGGAAGCCTTCCAAAATGACACCACAGGTCTGCTACTGCAGCCTGGGCAAGGTGGTGTATGCACCCCTTACTGAGATATAGGTAACCTATATCTCGCCATATCACTGCACATCTAAACCTATCAGTCACCCC
Source organism: Triturus cristatus (assembly GCF_964204655.1). Lineage (NCBI taxonomy): Eukaryota > Metazoa > Chordata > Amphibia > Caudata > Salamandridae > Triturus > Triturus cristatus. The sequence continues at coordinate 628,761,765 of NC_140594.1, read as the reverse complement.
TATGGCAGGCCTTAACAATCCTCTAGGCAGGGTGCTGGGTTTCATGTGAGAGGGTGCCCATGCATGAGCAGAGCCCCTCTGCAGCTTTCGGAACCTTTATTCCGGGGTGGTTTGTGATGCAGCCAAATCATATACTCTCAAGTGCATTAGAACCTCACAGTAAATGCTAACTTTGGAATGGCTGCATGGAAACATGCTGTGTTAGGTGTCAAACACCTTGGAATCATACCCCCACACCAGTAACTGGTGTGGGAATATGATCCCACCCTTCTAGAGGGAGAGACATGACAGCACCAGTATACCCGGTACCAGCTTAACAGACCCTAGCATCACAAGATGCTGCCAGCCACAGGCACAAGCCTGCCCTCCTGCTGCTGGACGAAACTCCAGCAGGGGAGGCCTGGGCAATAGGTTTCTTGTCACAGGGAGGTGTGACCACCTCCCAGACAGGCGTTAGTGTATTGGGGCTGGGTGGGTGCACTCCAAGAGTGCTTTGAAGTCTGCACTGGGGGCACATTTGGTGTCACTCTGCATAGTCCAGCTCAAACCGGTTGCAGGGGCTACCAGCCCCTGCTCTGGAGCGAAACTGGACAAAGGAAATTGGTGTAGCCACCCCTCTTTCCTGACCCTCCTATAGGTGGGTCCCTAGAGTTTGTTGCACCCCTTCCTTGGGTATAAGATAGGAACCCCTGGCTACAGGACTTTAGATTTACCTGGACGAAACTCTGATACATAATCCTGGAACTTCGACGATCTATAAGGCGCTAGATGACTGAAGAATCTCCATTGGAGTAAAGGAGTTACTCCCCTGCAAGGCAGGCACCTAAGACGCATCTGACTGGTTTGCATTTCCGAAGCTTCCGCCGGACTCCGAAGAATCTGCAATACAGGAGCTGGGTTCCCAGACACCGACCCGAGCTCCCAGCAAAGCTGAGACCCGTAGCCCTCGTGGGGACCGTGGAACCGGAACCCCTGGACACCATGCACATTTGCAAGTGCATATGTTTCTCGTCGATCCTTAAGGCTGTGCTTTGGGCTACTTGTAGTCCACACCCCGACCAGTGTCTCCACCGAAGATTAGTGGCCTACACTAACAGAGTGTCCCGTGGGCTGGTATTGTGTGATTCCTCTCGAGGTCCCTTTGCGATCCCTGGTCTGTCGACTGGTGGGTCCCTGTGAAGGCCACTCTAACTTTAATTGAGCTTACCTGGTTGCTCCAGATGTGCCCGGACTCTCCATCGCTTGGGGAGTCCTCAGGACCTTGCTGGTCCGCACCGAAGCATCTTTTCTCTTCCTGCATGGGTTGCTGTTGCCAAGGCTTGTTGGGATCAATCCGAGCACCGACACCGCAGCACTCGACATCCTTCGTGGGACAGCTCGAATTCAGCTCCCGTTTGTCGTCGACTCCTCCTGGTCCTTGTGGCTGCAGAGTCAAGCTTCATCTCTTCGCACCTGAAACACCCGACATCGGTGGGCATTCGTCTATCGTGCCCCTGGTCACTGGCAAGTGACCCAGACTCTGTCCCCTCTACTTTCAGGTTCTTCTGATCTTCGATCCAGGCTTGGATCACACAGGACACTTTCCTTCTTCCCGGCAGCAGCACTTTGCAGCAGATCGCCATTGAAATCAACGACGATTCCCGACACCATTTGACACCTATGCACCCGGCTTCCCTGGGTGAGGTAACTCGAGTACTCCGGTGCTCCCATGGGTGTTGGCCCTAGAACCCCCCAAGTCTAAATGGGTTTGCTCAAAGTCCTCTCCTAAGTGTCCTTAACTTCTAAAATTCCAACCGCGACTTTCCCATAGAAAAGTACGGGGCTCGCGCCTGTGTTCTCACACTGCACGCGTCCCCCGTGGGTCTCCTGCGTCACTAACTTGGGTGGTTCCTTGGGGTCCCAGCGATTCTACATCCTCTAGGCACTGTGTCTAGTCAAGTCATGGTTCTTATACCACTTTCTTAATATATGGTTTGGTGCACCCCTGGGGCCTCTTGTATATTGTGCTATTTACTGTAGTTTTAGAACTGTATTATTGTGTATCTTGGACTCTAATCTCATAAAGAGATTAGTAGTGAGTGTTTAGAAATAAATACATATATTTTATATATACCTTGTGTGGTTCTCCTTTCATTTAGTGATTCAAGAGGTTATAATCTGGTAAACCAAGCTGCTTTACACTCCTTCAAGACTTAGCCTGAAGGCTGCTCTCCATAGTTACCACTAGGATAGCTTTCAATAAAGGTTGTCTTTAAACCCATCATCAATAAGGGTTGTTTGGACTGGTGCAAGGTGCCCACTATAACTAGTGGACAGCATATAGCAGGCCAACTTTTCACATTGATGGCCAGCCCGCCTGCTATTTGTTTGGCCCTGTAAAGTGAAAGGACCTTGTGGCTCTTATGCATCTCACTTGAGACTGCCATTGCACAGGCTTTAGTCCGCTGTGCCTTGTTTATCCTTTTGGTGAGACAGCTGCTCCTCTCCACACTTAGCAGCATAGCTTTCACAGTTTTAGAGAATAGGACTCCCCAAGAGGGCTTCTTCAGGCATGACTTGAGGAGTAGTAATGGGGGAAGACTGCTAGAAGGATGGTGTCAACTACTGAAGCTATGTGTATTGGCTTTTTGAAAACCATAGGAACTCGGCTCAGGCCTTTGGTTGGTGTCGACAACCAGCACAACACAAGAATTGAGTGGGGCGAGTTAGATAATCTCAGGCAGAAGTAGGCAGCAAGATAAAGAAGTATATTGTCCCAGTAATCTACAATGACATTCGGTCGCAGAGACTGGAGCTTAGTGACAGAAACAGACAGACTCATTCCCACAGGGAAGGAATGAGACTCCATGAATGGGAACCACCATTTTTTGCAGACACTTGCCATATCCGTATAGGACAGCATTCACCAGGCTTAGTGTCCATGTTACACAACAAGCATACAACATGCCAACACACACAGTATACAGAGTTCACACCATCCATGTTGACTGTAATGGTTTGTTGTCTGCTTGTTCTTCTGGGCTGCTTAGTGGATTTTGACACAGCTGATAACCAGAGAGTAATCTTAACCTTGGAACAGCAACCAAGTCCTGAACTTATTCTAGTCTTTTCCAATCAACAGATATCATCTCATAAGACAATGCAAAACTAATTTCCCGGAACAGCAACCAAGTCCTGAAACAGTTCTAGTTTTTTCAAATCAGCAGATATCAACTCGTAAGGCTTGTAAAGCTAGTCTTTGCAACAGCTCTAAAACCATGTGGTACTGCTAAGAGATGGGTCTTAGCTACCACAACCTGTATATTGAGCCATGGAGTTCATTTGAGGGGATGAAGGTTTCAGTTTATCAACATGACAAAAAAACTTAACTTAACTTCTTCAGCCAACAACATAGTTACCATTTACTTTTGGGTTACGAAACTTCAAATGGGTTTATCAATTAATTTCCTGATCTTCTACCTGCACAAAAAACGAGTTCTGTCTTAGTACAATGAGAACTAAATATTAATGCTTACCCTCGCCTAAGATGAGCTAAATGCATAAGGGTTTTCTCCATCTCTCTCCAACTAATCTCTAGGTCTACTCTGGACTTCAACATCTCACTTTCCCACACAGAATAGTTACATCTGTCAACTGTCACCTTCACTCACTTATAAAGATGAGACACTTACAATTGTCTACCCAGCTGGAAAAGGCAACACCTGCTTTGTCATTTCTCTACTAAACTTTGGAAATGTCATACTAGTAGGCAGATCTCAATTTCCAAACGCCCACTAAACGCAGTTCTACAATTCCACAACCAGGCTTATTTACAAAAGACAATGTGATCACATCTCATCTGTACTAGCAAACGTGCACTGGTAAGTCATGGAAATTAGGATCTAATTCCAGATCTGCTGACAGGTGTATTAAACCATTCACCTAAACAAATGACCCTATTTAGCCTAATTACTCACCAACTCAGTTAAAGATAACTCTGGAGCAAGAACTCCTTATAGCTGGAAAAGTCGACATTTGTCAGACTTTGTTCGAGGGGCCACAGAACAGACAGGAGCTACTGAGCCCCAAACAAGATGGTTAGGGTTGTTTGCCACTGGGGTCCACCCAACTACATGCAAACGGGGCCCAAGTACACCGCTTCTACAGTTGACTCTCAGAGTAGCAAAGGGAAGCAGTCAAGGAGGTAGCATGGCCAAGAGCTCTGAACAACTTAATCAACCCACAGGCATAATATCACATCCAGCCTACTGCTTCACCTTTATGGAAAATGACTAACTACTAAACAATCTCATGGGCAGAACATATTGGGTTGAATTAAGAGGTGTTCTATGAAAGAGGTGCCCCCCCCCCCTTTACTGGTAATCGTTCTCCATCCTGCTGTTGTTGAGATTCTGCTATTACCATTCACCAACCCTCTAAGAGTTCAACCAAAGATTAGACTCCGGTGCAGATGCCTCAAAAGTTCTCACTGGTTCCTGATGCAACTCATTTCATTGTCTTTATTGTTCTTGTTTCACATAATCTCAAGCAGGCTCGCCAGTGCCTTAGTCCCTTGTCCCCTTTGTAGGCCCAGTTTACTTGCTTTGTTCTCTGTACTCAAGGTTATGTGATGGATGCAGATTTAACAGCAGCCCTCAGGGCTTGAATCTTTTCTCTTGGGCAAGCCATTGCAGCAGCCTCACTCAGGACAAGGTTTACAAGACCGCCTCAGGAAGGTAGCTTGTGCAGCGGCACCAGAGTACAGCGGCACGGCCATCATGTTCGGCTGCAGTCCGGCACTGGACAGTGGAAGCCTCCACATAAAGTTCTTTGCGGTGGTGATTTTAGGGGCAGTTGCAGCCTCTGGGATGAACAGGATTGCCCACATCAGCGTCGACTCAGATTTGTTCTCCTCCTCGGCAGCAGAACAATTCTCTCGAGCTTGTAGCGGACTGCTTCCCTACATGGTAGGACATGCTCTGGTAATGACTTGGTACAGTTCACGCCTGAACTGCGCAGAGAGACCACTTTTAAAAGCACTGATCTCTCCTATATTGCACTCATGGGTCATCCATTTTCTCTGGGGATCCTCACGCCAGGAATACGCCTAGCCTCTCCTCACCAGTCTCTCTTCCTGCAGGGTCAGGCACACTTCCTATCTCAGAAGGCAGGCTTCTAAGTTCTTTAGGCATCTTATCATCCTATCCAACAAAAAGTGTTGATTTCCGGTGATGTCCACACACCTCTGGGAGACAGGCTGTCAGGCATACACTAGTCCTGGCTACAGAGCAGCTCTTAAGAGTACTCTGTGGAGCACTCCCTTCCTTGGTCAAGAAGAACTCGGGCTGGAATAAAGTGGGATGGTTTGGTTCCCAATTTAATACACTTTTTCCAGATAGGGGGAGTGGATCCAATCTCTACGGCTTCAGGACTGGTTTCAGCTATTCTCTTTCAAATGTCCTTTCCAGGCTGCACTACACGTACACACTTTGAGCTAAAGAGATTTTTCTCACAGCAGACAGTAATGGGATGGCTCAAGCAGGAGTACTCAAAATAGGGGCAACCTGCACCTGGCTGTCACGATCCTTCCTGCAGCAGTAACAACTATATTCAAACGGATAGGCTCACCCATGAAATGTCCTCGTCTCTCACAATGGAAAATGCATTTCTACATCTTACTCCTACCATTCACCAAATAGCAGAGCTCACAAAGGATTAATGAGCAGTTCTTTGCTAGCAAGGTCCTTGGGAAATTTCTAAAGTTAGACCGATCTTCATGCTTTTCGCTTCAGTTTTTGGGTCTCCACCCACAATAAGGCAGGCAATATACTTTCACCTTCTGAGGAAACTATATTCGCTCTACATCTTGTGCCATGCTGAAACTAGGGGCATTCAAAATGGATCTCACTAACCCCAAAACAGACACAGACAGACAGACAGACACCCCCCCGTGGTTCTGGGATTCACATATAAGCAGGTCTTTACATGAGAGTGGTCAGTAGACTGCACTGACACAGAGAAAAAAAGTCTGGTCATACTACAGGTTCACAAAACATGTTGCACTACCATGACTGCTACTTGTCATGCACCCAGTGTATGGTCAGCAGACCACTGTCTACTTTGTAGGCACTCTTGGTGTGCCCCTCCAGGTCTCAGGATAGATCCTAGACCTCACATTGCCAGAGACAGGCCTATGCCTCTACACACAGACACACTAGATTAGCGTGAGGTCAGAGCCAAAATAACTAAAGATACCAATTTGACACAGCCAGGCATTCAGGGTAGGGGTACACACCTTTTTAACATGCAGAGGACAGTCATGTACCAAAAAGTTTTAAAGCATTGTAAGCTCAAAAAACCATTACAGAAGCTGCAACAACTCAATGGAACTATCAGTTGGTTCATTTAGAAATTCCACACATTTTAATTTGCAGACACAATTATGATCTCGCCTTTTTCAGCTCTTCCTGAAATATCACAAGTTTTTTGTTGTATTCAATCGAACCAGTAAATCATGGTTTCAAATATTTCTTCTTGAACCTGCTACAAATTAGTGATACCATACTTAGATCTCAACAAATCTGGTTATGATATTCTTATGCAGTTCTGCTATTTGAAATAGTTAAATAAAACTGTTCAGTCTCTCGGTTTGGTGTGAGGAGACAGTGGCTACCCATGACTCGGGAAGGGGATACACTTTAGATGCACCCTCACTAATAAGCAGAGCCTTGTGCTTGGCTGCTGAACGTAAATAAAACTGTGGAGTAGCTCCAGAGAATTCAGACTGTTGAGTCCACTGGGTGGTGGAGAATCACAGAAGGCCAGAAACAGTCAAAGAGGGGCTGCAGGACACAACTTTCCCTGTGCTGGTAGTACGTTTGTCTCTCAAAGATGTTTTTGCTACTTCCTTGTCATTGGAGTGGATGCAGGGTTTAGGAGGCAATGAGAATTAAAGTAATTTAAGGTTAGCTCATGGTCTTCTTTACAGGTGATGTGAGAAAATGCCTCTTTTGACATGGTTAGCCTCCACTTTTTGCCTGGACATTGATGTGGTTTCCATTTTAGTGCACTGGGGAACCTACTAACCAGGCCCCCTGTGCCAGTGCTTCTTCACTAAATCTATTTCCCAATTGGCCCTTCAGTCCCCTGTAAGTCTCTGGTAAATGGTACCTAGGTCATTTGGACTGCAGGGGGTTCCTCTAGGCACTCCTAACCTAGGCCAGGCAGACTGCCTGCAGCATGCTTGGCCTGGTGCAGACAAAACGACAAAGTCAACTCGGCACACTGCCTGTGTGCCATGCCAACTAGCACTGCCTATGGTATAGGTAAGTCAGCCCTCTAGCAGGCCTTACAGCCTAAGGCAGTGTGCACTATACCCCAATTGAGGGCATAGCTGCATTAGTCCATTTTTAGATATTGTAATTGCCTGGGAAGTCATAGGGTACATGGGCTGGTTACTAGACAACTCTAGTTCCCCAGCACCATAATGGCTGTTCTGAACCCAGGAGTGTTTGGTACCAAACTACTCCTCTCCAAAAACCCACACTGATGCCAGTGTGGGATTTATTGAACCATGTACTCAGAGGCAATTCCTCCTTCAGAGCGTGTTTTTTACACGTTGGGGATCCCGAAGAATTAGTGCATATTTCTGGAGAGGGATTCACCACGATCATGGGTAATCTCAGCAGACTGCAAGCCACTTAATAAGCAGCCAAATATTTCTAGCCAATGTTACAAGTGGAGTGAGGGCTTCTTGTAAGAAATCCTTCCGATTCATGGCAAAAGTGGCCTTAAGCAACCCCAAGGTTACCTGGGTAAAGTCGAGGTCAAAAAGATCCACCCATTTTGAAATCCTGCACTCTGGTGCTAAAACGGATACCAAAGCTCAGAATGTAACTGGATGGGGAGACGTTTTCCTCTTTAAGCTTTTAGATTATACACCAATGCTACAACATTCTGTCAGCAACCTAATTACCCTGCGCTGTACTTCCACACAACTAGTTAATTACAAAAAAACAGGTCTAGACCGAGCACAAAGAATCATCTGACATTCTCAGTGTCTAATATACTATTCTGACGACTTTCAAGGGACTATGTGAATCTACTCTTAAGAGATTCACAATACTGTAGAGAAATAGGCAGATGCAAAAACAGTTGATGGACAGAATGCAGAACAATGTCATACATTCACCCCAGTACAGAGATCTGGGCATACATCCAAAATTTGCAAAACAGTATTCAATTGAACCCTGTCCAGCATATCATGGGGAAACCATGCACTACAGCTGAAGTTCAGTCTTTCTCCCTCAATCATAATGTTCTTTGCAAAGCTGGTGGCATCAAGTATGAAGACTCACCCAGTGTTGGGAACAAATGTTGCATCAAAGGCCAGTTTTAATCCATTCGCCAACTGCAGAGAGAAGATAGTCTGTTACACTGGGTTTAATCTCAGTACAATCTGTAGCTAGCATACCCTATCGCACCTGGGTCACATACTGCAAGAGTAGCCGCATAATTCAAACACATTACATTCAAGGTATTCCCAATGACTCTGCAAACTTTCCTCTTATCAACCCACCAGCTGCCATGTTCCATGCTTAACTCCCTCTTCCATTGCCCTCCCTAATATTATGTTCCCTCACTGCATGCGTTTGCCTGATCCTCTGCAAATATACCCACCCCTATTGAGCACTCAACTATTCAGACATGCTAATCCACAGCACTCCCTATTCTCAATGTACCCGATGACCATCAAGCGATTGCCACATGGTCTGTTGATATCTCAGTCCTCACAGACTAGTTTGCTTTTCTGACCTGCTCTTTCCCCGCTATTTATTAACGCTAATCTAATCTACTCCTCTCTTAGTTCTTGATGGATTGTCAAATGCGCTACAGTGACTATCTTCTTGCCCAATGGCGGACAAGCTATTCTCAACAACTTTGCCAAGATTCCCCCACTATCAATCACTGCAGTACTTTTTTTTCTGCTTGCTCTCCAGGGTCTCTATTTCAACCAGTAACTACAGGGATGTTTGTGCTTGCTCTTATGTAGTTTTTCTCCCCAACTGCCAGTGACTAGCATGTTGCTATCACGTATTACTTCATGATCCCATGCATCTCAATGGCTAACGTGGTCTTCTAGCCTCGTCTTGCGTGAGCCTGTGCATCACCAGTGCCTAGTGTGCTGTTTTGACCTGTTCTTTTCTTGTCCTCTCAATCACGATAGCAATCATGCTGCTTTGGGCTGAGATTACATAAGCTGCATCACCGCAAACTACAGTTCTTTACTCACCTGATCTTCCATTGCTATCTCAGTGGCCAGGGTGTTGTCTGTGTTCCATTTCTGAGTGAAAGTCGTCCCCATTTTCTCAAATTTGTACTTGGTATCTAGCTGGCCTGTGGCTTTGCCGGTTTCAATGTTAGAAGTACCACAACTCGTGAATTCCTGGCAAAAAAAAAAAAACAACAAAAAAACAACTGAAATGGGGAAACTACTAATAGACCCCGATCCTTAAAGCAAAAATCAACACTCTCTTCACAAACATATACTGGTTCATGGAACAAAAAAACGGCAACAATGACATGCTTCTCACCTAAGTGATCTGAAAATGGGTTCCTTGCTACTGGATAAAAGCTAGCATGATGCAACTCGCCATATATTCACCTGGATGCAACATTATAGAGGAAGTAAGAGCTTGTGTAGTGTTTTTGGGAAGTTCTGCATTGTGGTGCAAATAAACTAACTGAATCGCCACTTCTCCAGATCACACTGAGGATGTAGTATGGGCACTCAGACAAAGATGGGGATATATGTGTTACAAATGGCAAAAAGCATCTGGACTTAATGTGTTTTGCAACATACTCACAATCACTGGCCTGGGAACCTGTACGTTGGTCAAGAAAACTGGAAGGACATGACCAAAGTTTGGAGAACGAGGGGGTCAGACTGAAAAAGCAATGACTCTAGTTCAAATGAGAGGTGTCCAGTACATCCAATCAAAACAAAGTGAAGATAGTTCTAACACTTCTCACAGGAATGCTAGGCGGAACAGAGAAAAAAAAAACAAACAGAAAAATTACATTCCTCCTTTTAAACTGAACTGTTTAAGGCCGTGTCGAAGATTAGGCACTGGAAAAGGTAGAGTTGGAATTGTTAGTTGATCGGCCAAAGAGTTGGATACCAGAAATGGACTGTTTTTTTTATGTTTATCATTCTTTTTAGGCTCTGTATGCGCACAAGAAAGGAATGTCAAAGCAAGTTCTGATAATGTTAAAACTATGGGTTAACTTTCAAAATTATGTTTTATCACCTCTTTACGGTGCCCCATTCAGAAACAAGAGCAGCGTGCGATCCTAGGTAACACTGCTACTAACCAAGTGGTAGCAAGAATCCAGAACAAGACTGACGAAAACTGCCAATTTCTGGTCAAATGACTTTGGAAGTTTGATGAACTCCAGGGTGCTCTAATCTTGTCTAGTAGAGTTCTGAGGGAAAACAGGCCTTGTGCCACCTTCCGCATCTTGTCAGACTTAAAAAGTCCTACTGCAAACCGATCCGCCTTGCTGCATTCCTCCTTTCGATACTCATAATTCGGTGTGCCCCGTGTGAGCAGGAGAAAACGGACTGGGTACTATGGAAGCGGGGATTGGCCTGGTGATGTGTACCAAGCGACGTTCCTGATTCAGTGCTTTTTCCCCAATACCAAATGCACGCCCTTCCATCCGGTCACAAACTTTCAAGTATCCATATGTACCTGTACCTTCTACAACAGAAGATTATTTCTCGGTGACCCCTGACACAGGCTGTTGACAAGTTAGTCACCAAAAGAACTTGCATGTACTCTGCAACGCTTTAAGCTCAATGCAAGCTGCCGCATGGCTAATGGGCAACAAAGTAAAGGTTTTAGTTTCATGATTAGCTTTAATTGGGGGAAGTACCAGAGGAATGAAACGCTTCATTCTGCCTTTTAGGAGGGGGGGGGCGGGCGGGAAGAACACAAATTAGATGTAGCACTATTGGTATGGCTGTCGCATGAAATCCACTTGCGCGAAAAGGGCATTGATAAAAATGTTTAACAGGATAAGTTTAAGACGTTTTTCAGCTGCTGGAGCAAGCATTTCCCAAATTGCACCAGGATGTGAAATACATATCTTCCTACAATTAATACATGAGATTTGTAATTGCTCAGTTATTGGACCACTATGCTGTTCATTTGCACAGTGGTTCAAGTAATAGTATGATTTGTACAAAAATGCAGTCCGTCTTACTGTAAATGTAGGACATAACTTCTTTCAAACCTACATCTTTAAAGCCACCGATTAAAGAAGATCTACAAGAGAAAGTCCATTTCGATGATCCTTAGCAGGTGAACCAACTGTGCTATTGTAAAATATGTGGACTTGTATTCATGGCAGACCACCAATGAATGTACCAATCTCTTTAAAAATTAAATAAGTATATAAAAGTATACAAATTGCAGTTAAAGAAATAAGAAAAAGTGAAAATTAGGTTAAGTGAATAGAAGTAAAAATGGGCAAAACAGGTGCATCAAAAAGCATTTTTGAGTTATTTTCTTACCATCTTAGTGAAGAATCCAAAGTCAGCATAAAAGGGAAAGAAAAATGTAATGTTTGGAAGAGACCAATTGAATAAATACCTTACTGTTTATTTTGTGACTCTGAATGCAATCTGGAGTTATGGAAGACAAAATGGCAAATGAAACAAATGATCCAGACTCTCCTCTAAAGGGCAAGTGCAGCACAGGATGCCACGTGCCCTCAGAAGACTGGCGAAACATGGGTTGCTACAATAAGGTCTTAGCAGAATTAACAGCACAAGAAGGCATGGTGACTTCATCACACAGAGCAAACATAGCACACGATGACACTACCTGTCAACCAGAAAAGGAAAAGTATAGGCAACCACTGCGCCTCCATCACACAAGAGAGCTCAAGAAAAAGCAAGTACAGACTGAATCATCATCACTCAGCTCAAGCAGCCGCAGAGCCTCCAATGCACAGTAAAGGCAACACCAACATGCACTTGGCCTGAGACTCAAAGATCAGACAGTACAGGCAGCCATAACTGTTTCAAAGATACAGATTAGGCATATTGGCAGCCATGATAGGTTCATTAGGCAATGACCATAAATTAAATTTATGGGGATTCATTTTATCTTCGCCATTGCCCCACCCTCTGCCCTCCTTTTAGCTTGTTTGCGAACCCTCTTTATAGAATGCTATGCGGTAACACTGCTCTGAAAAGACACTGTAGCTTTGAGATCTTCGAGGATTTCCACCATTACACCCTCCTCAGCATGCCAAGCTCGGACTCCACTATACAACCAACTTTTTTAACCATTAAATAAGTTGGCATGGGCTTCTTACAAAGCCCTAGGGCAACAAGGTGTATCCTGGAGGGATGGTTGGGTGAGTGTGTGCACCAGTGAGAGGAATATCTGAAATTACTTGAATCACCATCAAAGTAATTTTAAATGTTTTTTCACATTAAGCTCCCCTACCTTACAATTCTATAGATTTAAACTATATAAGGCAGACAGAGAATATGCAGAACTAGGTCAAGGAATTACGCATATTTCCCCAGGCCAACTGCAGCGTCACATCGAGATGAAAGTTCCAAAGAGGAGCCTCTACATATGGTGTAGCCCAGAAGGCTGTCCTGAATATTTCCAAGACTTGTCTCAAGGCTACTGATGTAGCCTTTGCTCAGGTAGAATTAGACAGAAGTTCCTACAATAAGTGAACTCCGCAAATTTAGTAAAATTTAGAAACGCAGTCCACTATTCATCAGACAGTAGCTGACCTGGATGCTTTGTTGGCAGGGTTAGATAGGAACAGTTACAAGTGGTAAAAAGATAATACAGTTATCTGACAGACTTCGTGCTTTCTCATAAAGAGCAGGGTGCAAATTTAGACCTTGTTGGGATAGCACATGTGGGTCGTTTAGGATATCTGGAAATTAGTTCTTGTAAAGATGGAGATCTGATAGCCAGATCTGATAAGGCCTCACTGAAGTGAACAATATCAGTTTGACAAAGTGAAGTCTTCTGACCTGGACTACTGTCTTGCGGATAGGTGGAAATGGGGATACTCTGCGGAGGCTGCCCTGAACAGAAATGTTCCCCTTTGAACTGACTTTTGATTTGCAAAACAGACACGAGGACAGTTTAGCTTGGCTTTGGTGGTGAAAGTCTGTGAGTCAAAAACCCAATATGTGACTCAAGTGTCATTTTGACTCCTGGGGAACATTTCACTTGAAGGTGAAATAGGTGTACTGAAATTCTGACACCACAATCTAATTTAACTGCAGGCATAGGGCAACATTTTGTGTATTACCCAGTTTCTTCAAGTAAAATACTGCATTGTTGTTTGCTCAAATCGGAAAAATGCTATATTCATGTTCCAAAGTGGGCTAAAAGGCTGAGAAAATAGTTCTCAGTTAAACAGTGTTTATTTGTGGTTTCCAGACTTCCCTCTTAAGGATGTATGCATTCTAGCTGCAGAAAAAGAAGTCCAAGATCAGTTAAGGTAACGGACGTCTTCTGTGCATCAGCTACCGATGGATATGAGCAGAGAGATCTTGGGTGAATTCCAGTACAGAAAGAACTTGAATTTACCAAATGGAAGCTTCCTAACAGGCAACGTAAGAATGAAATGGGCCCGTAGTAAAAAATGTCATGAAAGGATTTATGTACTAAAATGGAGTATGGAGGGGAATCCAGCAGACGGAGGATTAAATTGAAGAACACAACTATTCAGTTAGAGAAGAGTACTCCCAAAAAGAAAAAAAGAAAGATAATGTGGTCTGAGATGCAGGGAGGACCTGTAGGACCAAAGTCACACAAGAAATGAATGGGAAATCTTTCTCGGAAGCGGGAAGAAATCCAGAATATTTCAAGACCCGACCAACAGGTGGGAAAACAGGAATTTATGACATGAGTAAAGCAGATATCGCATGGAGGTTTGAGCTGACGAGCTCCTGGACGACGCACCTGCGTGCCTGTGCGGGCATTGAGGCCTTTGACGGTTGTTTGGCGGCCCTCTCTTCCACCCCTAACTATTTTCTCTACTGATGAGGGAAGTTATCCTGAAACCCGAGCCATTTCTCGGGTGATATTCTAAAACCCGGGACATGTATCGGGTCTAGAGATCATCAGTCTAACAAGTACTTACTTGCACCCACTGGGGTGAACCACTCAAGAACTCCATGTACCAGATTCCCCAGGGGCGACCCGGAGGAGGGGCTAGCAGAGTGCGGTCCATTGCGATTGTTTCTAAAAATTGGCTCCCTCGAGCTTTGAGCTGACGAGCTCCTGGACGACGCACCTGCGTGCCTGTGCGGGCATTGAGGCCTTTGACGGTTGTTTGGCGGCCCTCTCTTCCACCCCTAACTATTTTCTCTACTGATGAGGGAAGTTATCCTGAAACCCGAGCCATTTCTCGGGTGATATTCTAAAACCCGGGACATGTATCGGGTCTAGAGATCATCAGTCTAACAAGTACTTACTTGCACCCACTGGGGTGAACCACTCAAGAACTCCATGTACCAGATTCCCCAGGGGCGACCCGGAGGAGGGGCTAGCAGAGTGCGGTCCATTGCGATTGTTTCTAAAAATTGGCTCCCTCGAGCTTTGAGCTGACGAGCTCCTGGACGACGCACCTGCGTGCCTGTGCGGGCATTGAGGCCTTTGACGGTTGTTTGGCGGCCCTCTCTTCCACCCCTAACTATTTTCTCTACTGATGAGGGAAGTTATCCTGAAACCCGAGCCATTTCTCGGGTGATATTCTAAAACCCGGGACATGTATCGGGTCTAGAGATCATCAGTCTAACAAGTACTTACTTGCACCCACTGGGGTGAACCACTCAAGAACTCCATGTACCAGATTCCCCAGGGGCGACCCGGAGGAGGGGCTAGCAGAGTGCGGTCCATTGCGATTGTTTCTAAAAATTGGCTCCCTCGAGCTTTGAGCTGACGAGCTCCTGGACGACGCACCTGCGTGCCTGTGCGGGCATTGAGGCCTTTGACGGTTGTTTGGCGGCCCTCTCTTCCACCCCTAACTATTTTCTCTACTGATGAGGGAAGTTATCCTGAAACCCGAGCCATTTCTCGGGTGATATTCTAAAACCCGGGACATGTATCGGGTCTAGAGATCATCAGTCTAACAAGTACTTACTTGCACCCACTGGGGTGAACCACTCAAGAACTCCATGTACCAGATTCCCCAGGGGCGACCCGGAGGAGGGGCTAGCAGAGTGCGGTCCATTGCGATTGTTTCTAAAAATTGGCTCCCTCGAGCTTTGAGCGGACGAGCTCCTGGACGACGCACCTGCGTGCCTGTGCGGGCATTGAGGCCTTTGACGGTTGTTTGGCGGCCCTCTCTTCCACCCCTAACTATTTTCTCTACTGATGAGGGAAGTTATCCTGAAACCCGAGCCATTTCTCGGGTGATATTCTAAAACCCGGGACATGTATCGGGTCTAGAGATCATCAGTCTAACAAGTACTTACTTGCACCCACTGGGGTGAACCACTCAAGAACTCCATGTACCAGATTCCCCAGGGGCGACCCGGAGGAGGGGCTAGCAGAGTGCGGTCCATTGCGATTGTTTCTAAAAATTGGCTCCCTCGAGCTTTGAGCGGACGAGCTCCTGGACGACGCACCTGCGTGCCTGTGCGGGCATTGAGGCCTTTGACGGTTGTTTGGCGGCCCTCTCTTCCACCCCTAACTATTTTCTCTACTGATGAGGGAAGTTATCCTGAAACCCGAGCCATTTCTCGGGTGATATTCTAAAACCCGGGACATGTATCGGGTCTAGAGATCATCAGTCTAACAAGTACTTACTTGCACCCACTGGGGTGAACCACTCAAGAACTCCATGTACCAGATTCCCCAGGGGCGACCCGGAGGAGGGGCTAGCAGAGTGCGGTCCATTGCGATTGTTTCTAAAAATTGGCTCCCTCGAGCTTTGAGCTGACGAGCTCCTGGACGACGCACCTGCGTGCCTGTGCGGGCATTGAGGCCTTTGACGGTTGTTTGGCGGCCCTCTCTTCCACCCCTAACTATTTTCTCTACTGATGAGGGAAGTTATCCTGAAACCCGAGCCATTTCTCGGGTGATATTCTAAAACCCGGGACATGTATCGGGTCTAGAGATCATCAGTCTAACAAGTACTTACTTGCACCCACTGGGGTGAACCACTCAAGAACTCCATGTACCAGATTCCCCAGGGGCGACCCGGAGGAGGGGCTAGCAGAGTGCGGTCCATTGCGATTGTTTCTAAAAATTGGCTCCCTCGAGCTTTGAGCTGACGAGCTCCTGGACGACGCACCTGCGTGCCTGTGCGGGCATTGAGGCCTTTGACGGTTGTTTGGCGGCCCTCTCTTCCACCCCTAACTATTTTCTCTACTGATGAGGGAAGTTATCCTGAAACCCGAGCCATTTCTCGGGTGATATTCTAAAACCCGGGACATGTATCGGGTCTAGAGATCATCAGTCTAACAAGTACTTACTTGCACCCACTGGGGTGAACCACTCAAGAACTCCATGTACCAGATTCCCCAGGGGCGACCCGGAGGAGGGGCTAGCAGAGTGCGGTCCATTGCGATTGTTTCTAAAAATTGGCTCCCTCGAGCTTTGAGCTGACGAGCTCCTGGACGACGCACCTGCGTGCCTGTGCGGGCATTGAGGCCTTTGACGGTTGTTTGGCGGCCCTCTCTTCCACCCCTAACTATTTTCTCTACTGATGAGGGAAGTTATCCTGAAACCCGAGCCATTTCTCGGGTGATATTCTAAAACCCGGGACATGTATCGGGTCTAGAGATCATCAGTCTAACAAGTACTTACTTGCACCCACTGGGGTGAACCACTCAAGAACTCCATGTACCAGATTCCCCAGGGGCGACCCGGAGGAGGGGCTAGCAGAGTGCGGTCCATTGCGATTGTTTCTAAAAATTGGCTCCCTCGAGCTTTGAGCTGACGAGCTCCTGGACGACGCACCTGCGTGCCTGTGCGGGCATTGAGGCCTTTGACGGTTGTTTGGCGGCCCTCTCTTCCACCCCTAACTATTTTCTCTACTGATGAGGGAAGTTATCCTGAAACCCGAGCCATTTCTCGGGTGATATTCTAAAACCCGGGACATGTATCGGGTCTAGAGATCATCAGTCTAACAAGTACTTACTTGCACCCACTGGGGTGAACCACTCAAGAACTCCATGTACCAGATTCCCCAGGGGCGACCCGGAGGAGGGGCTAGCAGAGTGCGGTCCATTGCGATTGTTTCTAAAAATTGGCTCCCTCGAGCTTTGAGCTGACGAGCTCCTGGACGACGCACCTGCGTGCCTGTGCGGGCATCGAGGCCTTTGACGGTTGTTTGGCGGCCCTCTCTTCCACCCCTAACTATTTTCTCTACTGATGAGGGAAGTTATCCTGAAACCCGAGCCATTTCTCGGGTGATATTCTAAAACCCGGGACATGTATCGGGTCTAGAGATCATCAGTCTAACAAGTACTTACTTGCACCCACTGGGGTGAACCACTCAAGAACTCCATGTACCAGATTCCCCAGGGGCGACCCGGAGGAGGGGCTAGCAGAGTGCGGTCCATTGCGATTGTTTCTAAAAATTGGCTCCCTCGAGCTTTGAGCTGACGAGCTCCTGGACGACGCACCTGCGTGCCTGTGCGGGCATTGAGGCCTTTGACGGTTGTTTGGCGGCCCTCTCTTCCACCCCTAACTATTTTCTCTACTGATGAGGGAAGTTATCCTGAAACCCGAGCCATTTCTCGGGTGATATTCTAAAACCCGGGACATGTATCGGGTCTAGAGATCATCAGTCTAACAAGTACTTACTTGCACCCACTGGGGTGAACCACTCAAGAACTCCATGTACCAGATTCCCCAGGGGCGACCCGGAGGAGGGGCTAGCAGAGTGCGGTCCATTGCGATTGTTTCTAAAAATTGGCTCCCTCGAGCTTTGAGCTGACGAGCTCCTGGACGACGCACCTGCGTGCCTGTGCGGGCATTGAGGCCTTTGACGGTTGTTTGGCGGCCCTCTCTTCCACCCCTAACTATTTTCTCTACTGATGAGGGAAGTTATCCTGAAACCCGAGCCATTTCTCGGGTGATATTCTAAAACCCGGGACATGTATCGGGTCTAGAGATCATCAGTCTAACAAGTACTTACTTGCACCCACTGGGGTGAACCACTCAAGAACTCCATGTACCAGATTCCCCAGGGGCGACCCGGAGGAGGGGCTAGCAGAGTGCGGTCCATTGCGATTGTTTCTAAAAATTGGCTCCCTCGAGCTTTGAGCTGACGAGCTCCTGGACGACGCACCTGCGTGCCTGTGCGGGCATTGAGGCCTTTGACGGTTGTTTGGCGGCCCTCTCTTCCACCCCTAACTATTTTCTCTACTGATGAGGGAAGTTATCCTGAAACCCGAGCCATTTCTCGGGTGATATTCTAAAACCCGGGACATGTATCGGGTCTAGAGATCATCAGTCTAACAAGTACTTACTTGCACCCACTGGGGTGAACCACTCAAGAACTCCATGTACCAGATTCCCCAGGGGCGACCCGGAGGAGGGGCTAGCAGAGTGCGGTCCATTGCGATTGTTTCTAAAAATTGGCTCCCTCGAGCTTTGAGCTGACGAGCTCCTGGACGACGCACCTGCGTGCCTGTGCGGGCATTGAGGCCTTTGACGGTTGTTTGGCGGCCCTCTCTTCCACCCCTAACTATTTTCTCTACTGATGAGGGAAGTTATCCTGAAACCCGAGCCATTTCTCGGGTGATATTCTAAAACCCGGGACATGTATCGGGTCTAGAGATCATCAGTCTAACAAGTACTTACTTGCACCCACTGGGGTGAACCACTCAAGAACTCCATGTACCAGATTCCCCAGGGGCGACCCGGAGGAGGGGCTAGCAGAGTGCGGTCCATTGCGATTGTTTCTAAAAATTGGCTCCCTCGAGCTTTGAGCTGACGAGCTCCTGGACGACGCACCTGCGTGCCTGTGCGGGCATTGAGGCCTTTGACGGTTGTTTGGCGGCCCTCTCTTCCACCCCTAACTATTTTCTCTACTGATGAGGGAAGTTATCCTGAAACCCGAGCCATTTCTCGGGTGATATTCTAAAACCCGGGACATGTATCGGGTCTAGAGATCATCAGTCTAACAAGTACTTACTTGCACCCACTGGGGTGAACCACTCAAGAACTCCATGTACCAGATTCCCCAGGGGCGACCCGGAGGAGGGGCTAGCAGAGTGCGGTCCATTGCGATTGTTTCTAAAAATTGGCTCCCTCGAGCTTTGAGCTGACGAGCTCCTGGACGACGCACCTGCGTGCCTGTGCGGGCATTGAGGCCTTTGACGGTTGTTTGGCGGCCCTCTCTTCCACCCCTAACTATTTTCTCTACTGATGAGGGAAGTTATCCTGAAACCCGAGCCATTTCTCGGGTGATATTCTAAAACCCGGGACATGTATCGGGTCTAGAGATCATCAGTCTAACAAGTACTTACTTGCACCCACTGGGGTGAACCACTCAAGAACTCCATGTACCAGATTCCCCAGGGGCGACCCGGAGGAGGGGCTAGCAGAGTGCGGTCCATTGCGATTGTTTCTAAAAATTGGCTCCCTCGAGCTTTGAGCTGACGAGCTCCTGGACGACGCACCTGCGTGCCTGTGCGGGCATTGAGGCCTTTGACGGTTGTTTGGCGGCCCTCTCTTCCACCCCTAACTATTTTCTCTACTGATGAGGGAAGTTATCCTGAAACCCGAGCCATTTCTCGGGTGATATTCTAAAACCCGGGACATGTATCGGGTCTAGAGATCATCAGTCTAACAAGTACTTACTTGCACCCACTGGGGTGAACCACTCAAGAACTCCATGTACCAGATTCCCCAGGGGCGACCCGGAGGAGGGGCTAGCAGAGTGCGGTCCATTGCGATTGTTTCCAGATATCGCATGGAGTGTAACAGCTCAGGCAAGAGATTTAGGTCACAAACATCTTAAAGCTACAACATCATTTCAGAACATGTTCTCAGCCTGGACTGCTCACAGTAGGGTTCCCCACCACATTGAGAAGGAGAGACAGTTGGACACACTACAGCAGACAATGTTTGGGCAGACTATATGCCCCCTCATGTAGTACGGGTGCAGGACATTTAGAATATCTGTGCCTTCATTGCAAAGAGAACAGTGGCATCACTGCAAAACATCTCGCAGTCAGTGCGCAACACATCAAATCTGCATCACAAGTAGACTCCTTCCATCTAATACTTACCACTCCACTAGAAGACTTTGTCTTAAGCTCCAGCTTCACGTGCCCAAAACCTACAAACCAAGCAAAAATATGCAATCATTTGATGTGTATCTGCAAAGAGCATGGTTATGGGTAATTAGAAGGGGTAAGTCTGCCACTCAATGGGGCAGATAACTAAGTGTACGTAAAGAAGCAAGCCTGTGAAGGACAAGCTGGGTATATGATAGGATATGACACTATCGGTATGGAGCACGCCTGAGCACACACTAGGGTGAATAGCTGCACAGGTGCCAAGTTTCCCCAGCTCCATGAGTGTTGAACTGCTCCAGCCCAGATGTTTTTTCTTTGTATTCTGTGACTTCTAGTCCTGGTTTATAAAGGAATAAACAAGAGTTCAAGTCCCACAATTCAAATCAAAGACAATACCTTGACAAGAGCCATTCATGAGCACACACTAGCAGAGTTAGTTACTGTATCAATGTGAATTATGCTCACTGGCAGCCAGAATTCAAATTAAGGTAGACCTCTAGCTGTTTAAAAGCAAGATTCTATTATATTGTTTTTAGCTTTTTGGAAGTAATGAATTTTAACTAATCATACAATAAATGCATTCATTTATTCAATCTGTAATCCATATGCTTGGGAGAGACACCCTACATATACACTACGATCTGTAAAGAGTACGCCGTCTGGGAGAGGCTCGGTACATACTATAGCTGATCTCTGGGTGACTACAGCATGGCAGATAGCTTGGGTGCATACCAGCGTTGTCCAGCATCTCTTTCAAGCATGGGACCAGTTGGACACAGACGAGAGCAGGTCTGTATGCACATATAGCATGCATGTGAGCAGCTTGGCTGCACTCTAGGGATGGCCACCATATCTACTGAGTTTGTCTTACAAAGACAGACTGAGCGCACACCAGGGTGGGGCGCTACAAATATACACTCATCGGAGTACCAGAAAGGTTTTCTCTGTGTTAAAAGGGAAGTGTAGTATTCACACGTGTTAATATCGGTGAATATGATGTCAATGTACACCATGAAATGTGCAAGCCCACATCAGCAATACGAGTAAATGCAACGCCGATGTACGTCATAAACTATGCATTCATAACAATGTCAAAAATAGTAAAAGCAATGTCGATGTATGCTATGACAACTGTACGCACAATAATGAGAATGTCGGTAAATATGATATCAATGACCGCCATGTTTTATGCAAAGACCTCATATCATTGGTGCCGAATTCACCCGAGATGATCTCCCCATCAACCCAGAGTCAGCGATACATGGTCAGACAGGCCCTCCGAACGAAATCCAGGCCTACCAATTGATAGGTCACAGGTGGGGTTACATTCAGCCTGTAGACAAACGCGCAACCAGGGGAAACCCTGATCGCTTCCAAAGATGGGCAGCTACACCACAAAGAGAGCAGAGGAAATTGGCCACAAGCTCATGTTCCCAAAACAATACCGCAAAGTTAGATGCCACATGTAGTTAAGAACACTCAGCCTATCAGGACTCAGCATGCACACCACACATAAAAATCACATGCTCCTCATGGAAGACATCTGGACACATACACACAGGCCCACACTAGTTTAAAAGGTCTTCATGCTCGATTAATTAAAATCATTACATGTCATGACCGTTTCATAAACTTAAAATAAAATCATTAAGTATTACAGCCAGGGAAATATTATAAGCATTTTTTTAAATTTGACTGGTATTAAAACTTGGCAAAGATTCTGAGCAAATAAAATTAAACACTGTAAACTTTGAAACAACAATGTACAGAGTTGCAAGAATAAGAGTATAAAATGCGGTGTGCCGGATGCAAACTTTGTGATCCATCTGCTGTTTTAGCCCCAACTGCACACATCAGAGTGCCACGAAAAGCCACTGCTTTTAAAATAGCAATGTCTGAGGTTGCAGGGGTGAAAGTGTAAAGTGCACTGTGCCAGCTACAAGCTTATTAGTACTCCTGCTGTTTGAGCACAGGCTGCACACGACTGGTCTCCAAAGCATGCTAAGTCCAATGTGCCCAATACTAGATTATTGATCCTCCTACTGGTAGGGGACTAGCTGCATACGACTGGTCTCCACGAGATGTTTGGAGGTTAGCTGGTAAGATTTTCCTGCACTCAAAGTATGCAAATTTCCTTGGGTAGGTGGTAGTTCCAAGCCGGTGACTGTCATGTCCAGGGCTGCGTAACCATGGGATACTCTTTTCGTGACCAATGAAAGTGTCAGCTCCGGATTGACACAGCTCCTGTAGGCTAATTAAGGAGTGTAAGATCTATGTGGTATGGACTGTTGCTGTTATTGCTGCGTCAGCTAGTGAGTGGCAAATGAGGCGGATGAACTTCCCCAATCTGGCTAGGGTCTGGGGGAAGTTTTCAGTGAAGCACAGATCCGATGCCTCCCTGCAGAAGTTGATGCCTTTCAACCAAAACAAGGGAAGGAGTAAGCGACGTCGTTCCTCAGCCAGTTTAGAGCAGCAACAAAATAGATGAAGCCAAGATTCTTTACGATATTTGCATAGCCTGCAGGGGATTACTTCCTCTTGGTTAGCCCAGGCGGGATTGAAGTCTGCGATTGGCAGGGCAATTAGCCTCATATAGAGAATTTTCTTGCAGGCCTGGGCAGAGAGTGCAAGTTTCCTTCCCTGTTTTATAAGATTTATCCAGAGCCTCTGTCAACTGGTTGTGCCGAAGACTCCCAATGCCCTGTTAAAAAGAGGTTAAAAGCACTTGCCTATTCACAACTTTTTTCCAGGCTGAGAATGGGATGTCATGCATATGCAGGCTTTCTGTCCTGATCTTCGAGGATCTTATTGCAGTTGCTAGTTGAGGTTGCCACAAGGATCCTACTTCGTCAAAAAACTGCTCTCAGATGGTGTTTGAGTGAAGACTCAGGGCCCCACAGGACCCTGAGATAATACTTTATTGGGTCCCTCTGTCAAGCGTGATTAGGCCTCCCAAGGCCCAATTCCAACCTCTGCCTTGATCTTCTGCCCTGCCGAGGAGCAAGTAGAGTTGTTTTATAGGCCTTAATCTGGGAGTTTGTTAAAACGTGTTAAGGGCGCCGGGGAAGGTCATATGGCCTTAGTCAAGAGCCAGGAGCAATATCACTCTTAATACAGTCAACATGGGCTCTGCTATTGGACTTTGTAGTGGATTGCTGAGACGCTTTAGCAGGTGAATGACTGTGGAGCCCTTTGTTTTGAGGTGCTTTAGGTGGATGGCTGAGATGGCCCTTTCCGATAGCCACACTATGAGGTAATTAAAAGCTGGGGCTGTCGTTGGTAGTAGGTCCCCCAGCTGCCAATAAGATTGTTTTTCATGCAGGTATTTGCCAAATACAATAACTTTGCTTTTATTCTGGTTCACATGGAGGTGGTTTGCTAGATTGTAGCAGTGTAGTGCATTGAGGGCTCTCTGCAAACCTACCCTGGTGTGGTCCATGATGGCAGTGTCATCACCATACTGCAAGATTGGAACACACAGCCTTCGAGTAACTAAACTGTCTTTTTCCAGGGCTGCTCCCAAGTCTGCTGTATAAAGATTGAAAAGCAGGGAGGGTAGCACACAGCCCTGTTTGAGAATGTTGTTGGTAGGCACTCTAGTTGTAACCGTAGTAGGGCTTGTTTTTACCCAGACCCAAATACCTTGGTATAATGATGTGATCTCCATGAGAAGCTGTGATGGAATCCCCCAGGAGGTTACCTTCCTCCATAGCCTACCCCGATCCACTTTGTCAAAGGCAGTGCTGTAGCCAACGAAGCAGCAAAGAAAGGGGGGTTACTTCCTCCTAACGGCTTGTGTGGAAAGATACACCAGGGCCAAGATGTTGTCCGTTGTTGAGCTGTCCAGTCGAAAGCCTGATTGGTGCAACGGGAGAATTCCTATCTCCAGCTCATGTTTCCAGCCCTTTTAAAAGGATACGTGCGCAGGCCTTTGCTTATAGATTTAGTAGAGCGATGAGCCTGTAATTTGCGGGGTTGGAACGGTCTTCCTTTTTATGAATGGGAAAAAGAATTGTACCCCTCCAGACACCGGTATTATTGTTGTTACAAACGCTTAATTGAAGAGTGGCGTTAATATTGTTTGCCAATATTCATGCACTGTTTTAAACACAGCCACCAGGATCCCATTAGGCCCTGGTGCCCCGTCATTCCTCATTTTCTTAATTGTGGTAAGTACT
Source organism: Triturus cristatus (assembly GCF_964204655.1). NCBI lineage: Eukaryota > Metazoa > Chordata > Amphibia > Caudata > Salamandridae > Triturus > Triturus cristatus. Next base: position 628,737,297 of record NC_140594.1, on the reverse strand, counting down.
GTACTTACTGTGATTAATGTACCCTGTTGGACCATAGGGTCTGGGGTGGGGCGGAATTGAGGGAGATACTCCATTTAATTGACCAGTTGTATATAGCAGATTCACGTGACTAAGCCAATCTCTTTCTGCCACTCCATTCTATTTGTTGGGCCCTGTGTTGCCAAGGCGATTTATGTATCTCAATAGTCAGTAATGGCTTTTATCTTTTAATAAAGTGAGAATTTTAAGCCACGCTCCTTCCTTAAGCTCCCTTTTGTAGTGCCATACTTTCTTTTTGTAGTTTGCCCTAAGCAGGGCGAGGGTCCGATCAATTCCTAATTTAAAACCTCTTCTCCTGGCTTAAAGAGCCCTGTTGAGGACCCGCTTGCTGGTGATTATGTTCTTGGAATGATGAGGGAGCTTAGTAGATTGTAATAGACAAGGGGATTTCGGTTGCCCAACACCTTCTGGAGGTCCGCAACAAGGGCTTCTCGGTATTCTGATGCTGTATTAGGACTGATTTGGCTATTGGAGGTCTTCGTTTCTTCTATCCAGGCCGAGAACTTGTATCCTAATTTAATCAACCATTTGATTCTATGGAGAACTTTGTGGCACTCATCTGCTGTGGGTTCCCCCAGCGAGAGTGTGGATTGTGAATTTGTAGAAATTAGGTGCAATGTTGAGCGTAGGGATCTATGATCGCTTTCGTACCGGTCGATTTCAATGGCATGGAGAGTGGGAACCAGTCCTTCTCTAACAAAAATATAATCTATTATGGAAATATTCCTGAAAGTGGGTTTGGGCTACCATGTAGGAGAGCTGGCTTCTTTTATGGTTTGGGACAAGGAGAAGTGATGATTAACAAGGAGAGCGTGTAAGGGTGTAACCAGCCCTGTTGGCTCTGGAAGATTGGTGTTTTTGCCCAAATCCCTGGCCCGAAGTCAAGAGCCACTATATCCTCCGTATCGGATGGCTGTACTTACAATTTATGAGTAGGGCCATCCCACATGCTCTACAAGAGTTTATAAATCGATTTACTGTACTTCAAGAAACTGTATAAAATGCCGACCTCTGTTCATTGAGACTGTCATCAGAAGCTACTCTTTTGATACTCTCACAGCCGCTGCATTTAATTAAACCAACTTGTTCCTGTTTTGCCAAACGCCTCTATTCTTTCCATTTTTTCAAGGTAAATTCATATCCGGACAGCACACTCAATGAAAAAGGAGGGGCCTGTGTCTCTGAACTGCATCACAAGAGTAAGGGAGTTTAGTATGTGCACTCAATGGACTTGGAAGGCCTTACATCTCTAAATAGCAGTGCATGGGACCCTTTTAAAGAACATGCATTCAATTCCCTATAGAATCTCTTGACTGTACTTAGTGAGGACAAAGTTGACACACAAGAATAAGAATACAGAACTAACTAGGGAATTAGAAATAAGGAAAAAGAAAACTGTAGACCAAGATTTTTTTCTCCCATATCACTAGGACGCTTCAACAGTAGAATAGCAGATTGTAGTGTGGGATTTTACCTCTTTGCATCAAGTGATGGCAACATGACTTAACAGTGGAAGTTATTTTAAAACTAATGTATTTACATAACTTATGAAGAACAGAAGGTTAGCAATGTTCAAAAGGGAAGAGAAAAAAGAAGAGTACTGCAGAGTCATAGTGCACCTACCAGCCAAACTCCATTCTGGACCACAAATAATCACAGGATGTTTCCTATGTTACAGGGAAGGGGAGACAAACATTGGGCAGAGAGGATCTTCTGTCTGGTTGTCACATTTTGTAAGGACAAAAGGATTTAGTGCACAAACTCAATGGCCCAAGAATGCTTTGTTTATCTGCGTTACATTGTACAAGGACATGAGAGTATATGTGCTTGTAGGAAGGTGGAGTATTATGTGATGATGCTGGCTAGGCTTCACCGTGCAATGTTATCACAAACTCCAAAGATGGTCCTTGGAATCACACTAATAAATCCTTAGCTCAGTCCTAGTAGTGTGGCAAAGAGCAGTCAGGCTTTACTTGAGAAACATGGGTTTTGCATTTCAAAGTGCCAACATGGAAGATAAGTAATTGACATGACTCGAGAAAAATCTGACACCAATTTACAAAAATAAAGCAGATTGTTATCTTAATTTAGACACCAAAATTAAAGGAATGGCTTACATATAACCAGAGTTATAGATTTTTCAAGCAAAATAAAATCAGTGCAAAATAATTCAGTGAAACTTTATCACTGCGGGCAATGGGGAAAAAAGCACTAGTCACTTGCAGGTCGAGTTACATGGAACCCCTGCAGGATAAAAGGTGACGCGGGTTCCAGGACCAAACATCGACAGTCAGTTTAATTTTACTTGGCTCGTGAAACCCTGGTGCAGTGTTGTCCTGGCTGTCCCTGGTGCTGAATGGGAGCCACGGGGAAGCTACTTTTAATGCTTACACTGTGCTGCAGAAGAACAGGGTGCAAAATGTTGACAACTGCGCCGCTGCCGACGTCAGATGAAGGTTTTACAGAGTGTCCTCTAGATGCAGAGTCGAGTCGAGTGAAGGGGTCAATTGCTGGGCTGGCAACCAACAAGCCTTGACAGCGTTAAGCTCAGCAGGGAGCTTCTTAGACATCTAGAGGAACACAGTGGAGGCCTTAAACTTTGTGGAAGGCAGGACTACAGTTCCCACAATGCCCTGGACCATCTGTTTCTGGTCAATCCCTTGGACGGCCTTGGATCCCTTGCAACTCCTTGTATTCGGAGCGATGATTTACCTGCAGTTTGCAAAGGACTAGTCCCACTAGTCCACCGGAGTCTGAGCTTGCTTCTGGCTCTCACAGGGGTACATCACCTTTAGCCTAGGACGAGTCTCATTCAGGCAGTTTGAAGATTGTTGCCAAAGGTGCAGAGTATCCCTCTTTTGCTTTGTGCGAGTCCTGGTGAGGAAGACGTGGGTCTCTTTGTCCTCTTTGATGCAAGTTGGATTAGAACGGAGGTTCTGGTGCAAGGGGTGTCCCTTAAATCCTGGAGTTAGGGGTGTGGGAGTAAGTAGCCAATGGGCTACTAGTCCATGCAGCTAATCTGCCCGAGGTGCCCACATCTGGAGGTGTAGGTCACCTTTTCTACCCAGAACGCACGGTTTCTACCACTTTTAAAAATGGCAGAAGTCTTCCTTAGGTGTACAAACCAGGCACCTCAACCTAGACATGTGGCTAGCCTTCTGGGAGTGTACCCTCCCTGATTACCACATTTTTCCATCGGCCAGGGTACAATTTGCCTAGTGCAGGGGAAGGACTCTTTATTCCTCCGGAACAGAGCCTGGACACATATTAGAGGCGGTGCACCCTTTGAAGCTTACCGCCTTCATGTGCCACTTCACTAGACAGCCTGGGAGGGAAGAGGTGTGACCTCCTTCCTGCCCAGGCCTTTGTTCCCGACTCCTGGGAGTGTTCACATTGCCTAGCAGGAGATCAGAATCCTGTCTTGGTGGCAGCAATCGCGGGCTGTCAGCCAGAGCTTAGGAAAGTTGGGACCACCAGGTGGGCAACCTCTAAGGTAGCCACCTGGGTGCAAGCCACATCGCTCCTGGTATAAGATTTGTGTCAGTGGTGAGAAGGCACGCTGTTTGATACCAAACATTACATAGTTAGGCGGTACCCTAATGTGGCTGTCAACCTCGGGTTTGCCTAGGTACCAGCCCGTGTTAACCTATGGACAGTCTATAACTTATAGTGTCCTTTAAAGGCGAAGGGCACTACAGGGACTTATAAGCATGCACTTACATGTGCACATCTTCATTATAATGCATCCTGCCTCCTGGGCTTTAGGAGGACTCCCTTAGGGGTGACTGGCATATATCGAAGATAGTGCATTGACTTTGCCGCACATGGTGAGGACAAAGTTGAGTTCGAGCAGTTTGCACTGCTCCTGCAGTCTGCATTGGTAGGCCTTCTGTCAGTAGTTAAATGGCCCTTTCTAGGGTGCTTTCCCTCAGCTTTTTGCTTTTGTCCCTCAAGGTTGTCTGCTGATCTATGTGCTAGCATTAGGACTTTGAGCGCTTTTGACACTGCCATCCAGTGCAACAGCGCTGTGCTCATCATATACATACTGGCGATTAGTGTATACATGATTGGTGGATTTGAGTTAGCTGCAAGTCATATACTTAGGGCATGTAACTCAAATGCTCCTCCGTGAGCCTGCAGCACTGGTTGTGCCACCCATTGAGGGAGACCTTCAAATGTGCCACAGGTTTGCCATGGCAGGGCCTGTATGTGCAGGTTACTGTTACTCTGCTTGGCTTTTCAAAAGCTACTTGCCAAGGTTCTGCATGTCTCTCGCTACATCATAGTACTCCCTGGGTGCAGAGTGCAATGTCAGGAAGAGTTAGGGCATGTGTGCTACATGCACTGGTAGTGAATGGCACCAGATGGTGTGTCCAGAATGGTAGGGCCTACTTCCAGCATTGGATTGACATGAGGAATCGGTGGAAAGGCTATTGAGCTATATTTCATACGTGCGAAGAGTGGCAGTATAGTGTTTGAGATCGATGAGATATTAATAGCAAATCCCCTCCTGTGGTGAGAGGGGATTCAACATTATCACTGTGGAAATACTATTTTGGGAAAGTGGGCATTTCTGTGCTCGTGGCTCTGTGTACCTATCAGCCTGTCTCCAATCCACATCTGGTAGGGCGGCGGAGGGGGTGGGACAGCTAAATGTGTGCATTCCTAATAAGAAAGCCATAAACTAGGGGCTCGAGGGAAACTGCAAAACTCCGACTCTGAGGGCCCTTCCTGGGACGCATAAGAGGTGGTGGAATAGGCACCTGCATTCCAAGGAGCAGGGTCTTGGCCAGCCTAAGGATATGGACTATGCCATCAGGAGTTACAGGCACTTTGGGGATTCGAACTATACTGCACGGGTTCGACACTGGAACTTCGACAAGGGGAGCTTTTGGGGCAGAAGGCACTGCAACTGAATTATCCACAGATTTGTGGTGGCCTGGGGCTTGTCGTGCTCTAGGAAGGGGACTATCACTTGGTGGATTTTGCATGGATGTTGGTGGCCTACAGCTAATTGCCAAGTGTCGTGGCCCGGGTCTCTAAGCACTCGGCAAGAGTCGGTTGGCTGGCCCCCAATCCACGAGAGCCCAGGAACAGAAAGGATCTCTCCATTTCCACAAGATCATAAGGACCGCGCAGGGTGTGGCGGAAACAGGTGTGAGCGTCCGTTGGGACCAGGACCATCCTGATGTATGTAGTAATCACACTGTGCTCAGGGGTGTGTTTGTATTGCTTAGCGGCCCATCTGGGGGTGCTGTAGCATGAGGAGTTTGACGAATGTGGGGTAAGTTTGCGGAGTCCAAGGGTACCGAGCTTACAATTGGAAACCTGTACTAGCTTGCAATCTGTAACGTCTGGTGTCTGAGGGGGTCGGGGGAAGTTTGTAGAGTCCGCGGGACCCGAGGGCAGCCTAGACTGTCTCCGACCTCCAGATCGGGAGGATCACAGTGCCTGACATAGCGGCCTTAGTCTGAGGTTGCCGGCGCCCTCTCCCCAGACCCACGCCACAGGTACTCTGTTGTTGAGAATACCGTGACAGGACCTGAGGGGTCTCATTGGGCCTTGTGTGCAACCACGGCTGACTACCTGGAGCAACTGCAGCTCATACCTCGACCCAAGAGGAACAACTCTCCAAATTGTAAGCAAACCATCTACAGGCGTCACAGTCTTTTGGCTTCGGGGGGGGGAGGGGCGGGGGGTAGTGATCCTGTACGTGTGAAGGTGCCACTGGGTGCCTAAGGATATATTCTGGATGGACGGGAACATGTATTGGTTTCCTTCCGCTTTAGGTGGTCCTGACAATCTATTCAAAGTGTGGCCAGCGGGTGCAAGTTTATCATTGGCTGGTGGGGTTTGAGTGGACGGGTCATGAGGCGTAGTCACAACCTATGATTTCTTGATCATTACAACTGTCCAGTGTATGCAATATTGGGAATGTAGTGTTTTATACTAATGTGTTAGTGGTAAAGTGGAATACCTTTGGACAGCCTGCATATATGTTTCTATTGCGTTTGATGTGGGAGGGATTGCTTGGATCGTGAACACCTTGGTGAAGTGCGCACATGGGTTTATGTTGCTTACGAAGCTGCGGGGATAACGGAGTAAGTGACTACCCATGTCTAGTACATGTATGTTCATGCTGGTCTGCTGCTAATGGAAGAGTTCAACAATTGCATATAACTGTAAAGTATATATTCATTGAGTATGTTGTTTTGATTTCAATGTGTGTATAATTCAAAACCCAGTGTTTTATATATACGGTGTGATCTTTTTGTAATGTAATAGGTAACATTATGTTGAAACGTCGAAATAGGATATTTTAGCACCATACCAGGAGGGGCTTATGCTTCTAGATCATGTGATGGCTGAATGGCAGTGAGAAGAAGAGGTGTGCTCAATAGACCAGGAAAGCCTTGTGTCTCCAAGTTTTAACATGAAGAGACAGGGGCATAGGTTGTATAGTCAACAGACCTGACCTTGTATCCCTAGGTTAATTAATGACAGGACAAAATAATAGGTCATGTGCAAAGCAGGATATTATATCTCTCTATGTTGCATTTTTGAGGACTGATGAGGAGGACACACTCTTACTGAGAGAGGAGTACTTCAGATCTCAAAGTGCCATTAAATGAGAACAGCAAAGTAAGATGTTCTCAATAGATGAGGGGACTTTTATTTTGGATAATGTGCAAGGTGACAGAAGATGTAATAATATCAAAGGGAGAGTGAGGATTAGAGAGTTAGTCCTTATCCCCTAGGTCATATGCTAAATCAATGAGAACTAGTCTGTCAAGACGTGATGAGAAACTCAAAGCTGTGTGTTGTTAACAAAAAAAGAAAGTAAGGTCTTCTTTCTTTTTTATGAAGCCCTCACCCACCAACCTAGTTGGTGGCATGCTTCATCATCGGGACCACCTGGTGACACCAAGTGTGTTCCTGGTGTGCTACAACGCCTGTATTACAGCAGAGCTGGTATATTTACTAGTGTGCATTAAAGGTGATGTGAAAGTGAAATTTAAAAACTGTCCAATGGTCCCATTACCCAAAGGGATTAGCTTTAATATTTGGGCTTCTGGCAGCAGTAAAAACAAGGCAATGGATGTAGGTGGAGTGGTATTTAGGAGACTCCTGCATCCAGTGGGTGGTCTACATGTTCCAGCCAGGCCTTTACTATAAACTGGCTTTCCTCAAGACCTAGAAAGGTGAAAAGTGCGATCTATACTCTCTATTGTGTATGGATCAGAATATGTGTGGCACGTGCTAAGGTGCCCTATGTGTGAGAAGGCAGTTCCTTCTCAAAGCATTCACTAGCGATTAGCTGTGAATGCCCCATGAGATTCCGGCAGAGGTACTGGCATACTTGTATGCTCTGGACCTGCTTGAACACCTATGTTGCTGCGTCGGATCTCCGTAGATGTACGACGCTAATCGCTAGCGAATGCTTTGAGAAGGAACTGCCTTCTCACACATAGGGCACCTTAGCGCTTGCCACACATATTCCGATCCATACACAATAGAGAGTATAGCTCGCACTTTTCACCTTTCTAGGTCCTGAGGAAAGCCAGTTTATAGTAAAGGCCTGGCTTAAACATGTAGACTACCCACTGGATGCAGGAGTCTCCTAAATACCACTCCACCTACATCCGTTGCCTTGTTTTTACTGCTGCCAGAGGCCCAAATATTAAAGCTAATCCCTTTGGGTAATGGGACCACTGGACAGTTTTTAAATTTCACTTTCACGTCACCTTCACTGCACACAAATATACCAGCTCCGCTGTAATACAGGTGTTGTAGCACACTAGGGACACACTGTCACCAAGTGGGCCCTATGATGAAGCATGCCACCAACTAGGTTGGTGGGTGAGGGCTTCATAAAAATGAAAGAAGACCTTACTTTTTTTTTTTGTTAACAACACATGGCTTTGAGTTTCTCATCAAGTCTTGACAGACTAGTTCTCATTGATTTAGCGCAAGGTGACAGAAGCCCACTGTTGAGCTGTGTGTGGAGCCCAAGAGAATTACAATATGCTATTCCTGTGGTTCGTTCCCATTCACAGCCACACCTCTGGGTGACGGCACCCTGATTGATACCACTTACATCAGCCACTTCTTTGAATGCACAAACTTACCATAGCCCTTGACGAAAACATCTCTGGCAGATTTCCCAAGGTCCGAGTATGATGGTGGAACTGCCATTGTTTCTGTAAATAAAACAAAAGCTATTGTTAGACTGAGAAATTCGCAGACCCAACAAAGAACCAATGATCAGTCAGAGCATTGGACTAAATGCTTAGCTATAACAGTTCAAAAGAGCTATACGTTCCTCTTCATAAGAATTATCGCACTCTTTGCATCACTTGACACTTCCCTCATTTGTAACACTTTGGTTTGCCTGAAAAGCCTATGGAATTCAGTATGAAGCCATCATAAGGTCCCACCCACTTAAAGTCTAGCGCTTGGGACGAGATCAGTTAATGCATAGTCTGTGGCCAGGCTACAGCGATTGAAGAAATATAAAGCATTCAAATCAAATTAAAAATACTTTATTTCTAAGAAATATATTCTAACAAACATTGCACATTACCCACTTCATAAGTAAACAAATCAGAATGTCATAAAATTAATAGTGCACAGCACACATTTAGATCAGTTTAACCAACACATGACGTCAGCTAACAGCCGTATAAACACTTAAAATTACTGACGCTAAAAGACAGCAGATAATCGACAACCCAAAGTCCCACATATATTAAGAACACTTTAAAAAGACAAAAGATGTCAAATTAACCATTAACTTGCAGCTCATTTTGCCCAGGTACAACACTGTGGAGTGCAGCGTGCATAGCAGCTTATCACAATCACATGGGTTCTCTTAATCTTGTTAACATGTCGAAATTCCCTTCGCACGCTAGGCCTTGCCAGATCATCCTCTTGATACGAACAAGACTCCGTTAGGTCTTTAAAACAGTCCCGCACATATACATTTAGAAAGAAAGATAATAAAAAACAATCCGCTGCTTGTGACACATTGCTTGCCAGGTCAAAACACCATTCTGCCAGCTTAACCCTTTAGATGCGCGTGACGGAGCGGTTCCGTCATGCGCATCGGTCGCGCTGTGCGGATGACGGAACCGCTCCGTCACGGACCCCACCCGCGCAACGAACCTTCAGCACGGCGCGGTAAGCCGCGCCGCAGGGGTTAAAGGCAAGCTGACCTTCATCTTAAAACACTAAGAGGAAGAAAGCCTAACCTGGGATGTTATAATTTTTCACAGATATTGACCGGTGGCTATGGCTACATCCTGGTATCTAAGATCACACCGCAATTTTAAGGCCATTTCTCTTGACTGTATCCTGTACTTTTCTGAATACAGGTCAGAGAATATTTTTCTTTTCCTCAAGGAAGAGTACACAATCCATCAATAGGAGGCTCACTGAATATTTCCAACCCCCACTTACAGGGGCATAGGCCATGACACTGTCTACTTTGGTTTTTAACTCCGATATTCTCCAACATGGATCGATTCCCACCCTTAGCAACAGAATTTCGTTCCGTAATGACTTATCCGGAATTGCATATAGATACGGAAGCATACAGATAAGGGAATCTGTGGTGACGTGATGTTTATACATAGTCTGGGATAATGATACAGCGATTTGAAGAAATATAAAGCATTCATATAAGGTCTGATCTTTGACTCATATGGTGAGGCAGACGAGCAATGAGCTACAAGGATGTGTTTAGGTGGAAGACGATTAGAAGTGCTGATGTGGCTCAATAAAGGATGAGTGATATGAGGTTAGGTTGTTACTTATGCGGTTTAATAAGGATGAAATGCAAATGGTTTGGGTCTCTGACTGCTGATGGGCCTCTTCAAGTCTTAGTTTAAGCTTACGTGACTGGGTTGCCAGAGAGTATGTAGCCTTGGCTTTGCATAAGTGTTTTGATGTAGGATGAGCAGTCTGCATGAAGTTTGGCTTTTATCAACGTGACTTTGTGGCGGATAGGCAGTGTGAGATCAGTACTTCACTACTGTGGTTTGAGAGTGCATGAGGAGACTGGGTTTTCACTGACAATACGTCATAAGTGGTCTGGCTCTACCCGAAGATGGGTCATGTGAGGTCAGTGAATAACGTGAAGATAGGCGTCATGATGTGTGGCTTTGACCATAAAAGGTGTGAGATATGGCCAAGGATGGGAGGCATTTGGTCTAGGTACTGGCAACGATTAGGGTGCATGAGAGGTAGGCTTTGGCTGAGAATGAGACGCACAAGTTCTAAGTGTTAGGCTTGGACAGGCCTCATGAATTCTAGGCCTTAGCTCACAGTATGCTGCATGTGGTCTTGGTGTTGGCTAAGAAACATGAAGTCTAGGCATTGGCTGACGATTACCTGTTTGAGATCCGGGCTTTGGTGGAAGATGATCTGTGGGAAATCTGGGCTTTGGTTGCGGATGGCCTCCATGAAGTTGTGCTTTTGCAGAGCATGGGCCAAAAGACTTCTATGAAGTAGTGGATGAGGGGGCAATATGCGCTCAGGTATTGGCCAGGATGGGCAATATGTGGTCTGGACTTTGGAGTATCTACCTCTCTCCTATCCCCCTTCTTCTCTTTCCTGCTGCCCACAGGATTTTGAAACGTTCTACAAGATGCAAGTCAGATACATGTCGTCAGACGTTCCCAGTCTTCTCTTTCCTTCTCCGAGTTTCCCTTTCTCTACTGTGCTCAACACCACTCCAAAGAAGCGAATCAGCAATGGATTAATACTGTGGGTGGATAAACGTATTGTTTAGGGAGAGATAACGTGGAAGTTTTAAATACAGACTGGAAGTGAGAGATAGCAGGGCTTCTTTAACGGGCCTCTCATCCAATATCTAGATCATACCAAGGAGCATAGTTCTGTTAGGAGCACCTCACTCTAAATTTCCGACCAACCCTTCTCCATTCAATCCCATTTCCTCTCCTGCCAACAATACCCGCTCACTTCTTCACAGCCAACCCGCTAACATCCAAAAGGTGCATGTGTTCACTCTGTGGAAGATCATTCCATTCAAAAAGCTATTTTCTCATTCTAACTCTTGCTCCCTAATTCCTATTCTATGTGCCACTCTTTCCCCTCTCTGGTCACCCCTTGGAGATGATGTGAGCCACACTTATGGCAGCATAAAGGCCTACGCGAGGAACCAATGTTATACTGGCTCATTAAAACCTTCAACACAGACCATGGGTATATTGCGCGCATACTTTAACTCTTGCTGTTGGACAGGAGTGCAATGCCCATAGGGTTAAAAGGGCTTCAGTCAGACCTCCCCTCAACTCCCCTCTCCACTCGTGTGTCTCAGCTTGAGCTGCTTTGGGCTCGCTGGGCAGTGTCAGGAGTCTTATCTGCAGCACTACTGAGTTTTTCAAAGGTCTTCAAAGACCATTTGCATATTTACATACCTTTGTAAACTAGTTACTGAGGCTTAGGTTTTTTTTCTGGTTCCAGCACCCCCTGGGCCCCAACTCTGCCTATTCCTTACATTTGTATTTTACATTTACTGCTGTAGTGTGAGAATGCATTTCATAACAAGCATTGGCATAGCCAATAGCAATAGGTCTCGCCTTTGGGGCGTTATAAGTGTTTAGACATGCAGCATATTACCCTCCATATGTGTTTAGCATTAAGCATATTACCCTGGCTGCTGTGCCGTCACATCTGGATGCAACAACAGAAACAGCAAAATACAAGTCGGGTGGCACACTATGCTAAGCACAGATTTTTAGCGTACGTGTTTTTAAGCCATGCCCCTTTGAGAGACCCCCCCCCCCCCAGTTTTTTCATCCCACTTAAAGCCCTGGGTGTAGCTTCTGGTATTTATCTGTTTCCATGGACTTTATTGCTTGATTGTACTCGCGAGAAAGTGTCACTTCAAGTGGTCACACATTGGTTGTTGAACTTCACTCATAAATACACCTAAACCATGAAAATGCCACACATTAGCAATCTCAAACTTTGGCAGCTGCGCGTGAACTGAAATGAGAAAACGATTTGAAACACCAGCAGTGACCCGAGGAAAACGTTTATACAACCAGCCAACTTGTGCAACACGGCTTTACGAAATATTTATACATTGCTCAACGTTACTGAACAGAAAATGGATGAACGGGTTACCTGTAAATGAAGAAACAGCCGACACCAAAATCATGCAGAGGCACAGAAACCCAGCCATCTTCCAGCCGCACCGCACAGCTTCTGAAACCAGGAAGTGGCCGGCGTTCTACACAGTTCAGTGACAGTCACACGATACTCTAACAAGCAAGGTGAAGTTGCTGTTGTTCCCTGCCTAAACGCATCCCATGAATAATACGAAAGAAGACATACAAACAAGCATTGGCATAGCCAGTAGGACTGGGTTTAATGCGCTACCACATGCAGCGCTGGAGCAAAACATACTCGTGAGACAGTCCCGGTGTTGCGACATTCTTGTAGCCACCTCGAAAACCTGAAGTTCCGCTGTTTTCGGAGACGAAACTCCAAACGAGCAGCAGCGTCAGGCCGAAGCAGCGGTTCTTTTCTCAGGGTGAGTTAGGGGATACGATTCAAGGGGAAGCCGAACTCAACTCCGGGTTTAAATTACCTGACACTTATTGCATTTGTTGTACTGCAGAGGGCTACTGCAGCACGAGTACAGACAGGCAGAAAAGAGCGCTTGATGCAAAGAATAATAACACATGAATAAAGAGCGAATAAATTAATGCATACACTCAGAGAAAGCAAAGAAAATGTAGATGGAGGAAATGAAATCATATAATGAAATAAAAACACAAGGGGAAGATATCGAAAGAGAAGAGAAACAATGGCAGGGGTTTTAATAGAAACAAAAGCAAGCGCGGCAACCACGACCGCGCTAATTGGAAACCTTGATCCTGAACAGATAGCGCCGTTGCTCGCTCCCTCGAGCTGTAGGTCGTAGGCGGATAAATTTACCGGGAAAGGTGCGACATGCACCCGCCTTTGCCCAATTGTGTACTGTCTTTTTGGAAAGACGCACGCAAAGCCCAATTGAAATAATGCCGGAAAAAAAGCCACACACACGAGCGTGTTAAAAGTCCAGAGTGATTCCAAGAGGCCCTCTCCTAGAGTATCGTATGCGCGCTGAGCTAGGCTCGACCTAAAAAGGAATATAAAGTAGGGTTACCATGAGAAAAGTGCCAGCCATGTGTTGTTTAAAGAGCCTGCAAAGATCTAGTCTTGACACTAAAAATAGTTATAAATAAAAATGTGTGTATTTATTTGTAATGTGACTTTTCCGTCTTTGTTCCCTTTAATTATCAGTCATGGATCATTCAGACAGCCGTACAACACAATTAAAAGTGATATATTTTTTTTTTCCTGTTCGAAGTATGCACAGATAAGTGCTGAAAATACGGCTTTAGGTGCCTGCTTATTTTTGTACCGTCTGGGACATAAAAATAATGAGCCGGCAACCCTAATTCTAAGACTGTAAGTTTGTTGCAGGATCAACACATTATTCCCCCCCCCCCCCCCGATCCCCGATTAGTGCCATAATAGCAATAGTTTAACTTGTATCTGAAACCCTATGGTGCTGTCAATAACATGTTGAGTTACTTCAAGTGTCTAGAAATGCACCCTGCGTTCAGACAACTCACTCTGCATTCTCGCCCTTCACTTTCACGCTCACCCTGCACTCACAGGAACCACAATGCACTCACACTGATCACCATGCACTCACACCATTCACCCGCTCACCCTGCACTCCCAGTGATCACTCTGCACTTGCGCTGTTCACCTATACCTCACCTTGCAGTAACACAAGCACACTAATCACCATGCACTCATGTGACACTTCACTCACCTGTCCCCCTCACTGCTCAATCTGCAATCTCACTTAAACAAGCCCATCACTAACCATGCATGCATCTGCACCCAAATTCATATGGTCACCTCACTCACCCTGCAGTCACTCCACTTACCCTACTCTCATACTGTCGCATTGCTCACCACGCACTCACATGGGCACTCCTGTCACCCACACAGTGCAGAGGGTTAATGTGCCTGCTACAAAGAACGTGTACCATGCAGATCACAGAACTGAGTGCGAGTAGTGCTATAGAAAAATGAAACGTTTGCCAGAAAGGTGTTATGAGGTGCATTGTTGATGAGTGGTAGTGAGGGAATTCATAGACAAGGAGGATATGGGGGAGGGGGCACCAAAAAAGACTGCTGCACCGTGTGCCACCAGTGCTAGGGCCATTCCTGGCTGGGAGTGTTAGCGCCCCTCCGACCTTCGGGTCTAGTTGCGCCCATGCTGTTGGATGTCATTAGTCAGAACTAGTAAATACTGGTTGTGCATGCTGAGTCGGGGCATTTAACGTTACAATATATCACCAGTGCGGACGGTGAAATCAGTGTTTTTCAAAGTGTTTATGTATTCACTATGACCACATGAAGTCACTAAAATTGTATTCACAAATAACCCACTGGCTGCGGTGATGAAACAGATCTGATTTTTCTTCAAGGAATTAACATATACCAAAATCTCCGCCAATTACAAACAAGGCACGGAAAAGGGTCTAGGGCTGCGGCCTTGGTGGGCGAAGGGGTATAAATAGACGACACTAGACAACGTCAAGGTGCCCTTCTGGGGCAGTTAGAGATTCATATGGCTACAAATGCACTGCGCGTAAAAAGGTCACGACACATGCAGAGACGGACAGCCAGAATGTCGACCAAGGGGCGACAACAAGCAATATGAAATGGAAATGATTCGCAAATCCTGCGGTGAGCTTCACGGATGATTGATTGTCTCTCCTAATAATTCCTAGAGGATCTAAAAAAAATCCAATTACCTCTGCTTTGCCTTCGACTCCGACCGACTTCTGTCTCTGAAGGACCTCCAACCGACTTCAATAAGCGAAGGAAGGGAGAAGCAATAGGAACGCTCGATTATTCTGATTGACGGGAAATAAGGCGGTACTAGCCGGGTCTGAGCGCCTGCAACTGACACATCAATAAGACGATTGGTCATGAAATCTGACTGCCCAGCCGCCCCGGAAGAAACCGCCCAGATGCTCCACGGAAGACACCCTTGTGCTGACCCGGAAGTAATCGTCCATTTGCATGAGGGCCGGTGTTTGTAGATGTTGTAGGGTATGGTGGACGGTCAATTCAGACTCTTCACCCAGAGAATAACGAGAGTAGCTGTCAGACGAGGCGTAATGGGGAAAGGCAGAGCCATGGCCTCCTGTTGAGGTCACAGGGCCGTGTCTGGTAGCTTTTCAGCCTCTCCATGTCAAGATGAGGGGCGTCCTAGGTGTTGGGACAGACACCATCTTTTGAGTTGCGAGAGCACGACGATCAAGGGAGGTTTTGGACTAGCGGGCGGGATCGAAGGGGCACCATACGTTTTTTAAGACCAGGAAAACAGTTCTCCCTACTTTCGGTGAAAAGATAACCGTACGGTACGGTTAATTCCGAGAGCTGAATGCTTCAACTGCAGTGTAAGGCGGCGAGTCTTCTGTGCTGGAGGGACAGACAGCCAAGCAAGTCTTTTTGCCAGGGTGTCAGCTTATCTGAAGGAAATGTAATTCCCCACTGCTCCAACCAAGATTCAGTCCTGTGGTTCTCTGGTTACAGACACAGACCTCTAATAGAGGTTTCAAAAACTACGATAGTGACTTTCCTACTGATTAACTTAACTTGTATTTGTTTCAACATGTAAGCAGTGTGTTATTTTGTATGTACATACATTGTATTATGATGAAATAATTGGAAGTTGACGAAGTGTAGCATATGAAGAATGCTTTATTAATAAGATAAGTATCAAGGGGGGCCCCACCAGGAGCAGCCCACTTGCTGCTCAGCCCGTCCTCAACTGATCCTCACACTCAGGCATTCCAACACTCCATTCTAACCACGCACCAACATTCCACTCTGGCTGAGCAGCAAGACCTGTAATACTAGTCTACTACATCACCTTCCCCCTTTTAAACAGAAACAAAAGAATTCTATAAGTACAGTAACAAAATGAATTAACATAGGGATAAAATTGCCAACACAGCATCTAAAGGAAAAAGACATGCAATAATTCATAAAAGAAAATACATTGCATTAATTAAGAGCAAAAGACATAGCATGCCTCATCCCCATTAACGGAGCAAATGGTAGAAAAAAGGTTGGAAAGATCAAGCAATTCATAAGGAAAGACTGTGAAGTAAAAAGTATATTAAGAAAGGTGAAAACTGCACCCTGTTGAACTATAAAATAAGTCCAACGTGACAGAAAAAGGGGTGGAATCATGTACCAGAACCAAGAGAAGAAGTGAAAACCACACACTGCCACAAAATTACAGAAGTCATAGATTCGACACACACAAGTCGTAGATTCTACACAATTGGAAAATTCCTACCTTTTTTCTACCATTTGCTATTTCTATCCTTCATTTGCTCCGTTAATGGGGATGAGGCACGCTATATCTTTTCCTCTTAATTAATGCAATGTATTTTCTTTTATGAATTATTGCATGTCTTTTTCCTTTAGATGCAGTGTTGGCAATTTTACCCCTATGTTGATTCATTTTGTTACTGTACTTACAGAATTCTTTTGTGTCTGTTTAAAAGGGGGAAGGTGATGTAGTAGACTAGTATTACAGGTCTTGCTGCTCAGCCAGAGTGGAATGTTGGTGCGTGGTTAAAATGGAGTGTTGGAATGCCTGAGTGTGAGGACGGGCTGAGCAGCAAGTGGGCTGCTCCTGGTGGGGCCCCACTTGATACTTATCTTCTTATTAATAAAGCATTCTTCATATGCTACACCTTGTCAACTTCCAATTATTTCATCATATTACATACATGAAGGTGAAATTCTGAAAAATGTTAAAGAATATTTTGATTTCTAGCCACCTCTTTGGCCCCACCCCTATGCTTACTCGCGCTGATCCCAATGTGCACAGTTCCCTTATGGTTTTTTTTATGCACTTCAACCTCTGTCTTGAACTCATTCCCGCTCGGAGCACTGCAGCACATACCCAGCTTTAGTCTAGTTTCCCTGTGGCTGAATTTCATGGGGAGGGGTCGCATTACCCCAGTAGTGCGTGGGGTGCAAAATTAAGTTTTACCCATTTATAACAGCGAGGCACAAAGCACCCCCAGAGCTACTATAACTGTAACTTGCACAGGAGTGCCTTAGCGCCCACCATTACTTCCTGTGTCTAAATGGTGCCATAGCGGAATTGTTAAATTGCTTCAGAAGATAAATGAGATGAGCAGTAATCCCTCCCCTGCAGAAAGTAGGGAGTTATTTTTTGATAGGCACCTCTGTATTTGAATGACCTAATTGTTTCAGATTGAAACCAATGCCCTTCACAATTATGGCAGTGCTGTGACTTTACTTACTTCGGGGAAGCGTTGACGGAGCAGTTCGATGTATGTATTAACAACCATAACTGCGTTTTTTTCTGGAAAGTTGGGGGGGGGGGGGTCAATGGAATATTCACAACTCACTTTTAACCCTCCCCCTACGCTACAGCCTGCCAAGTGTCACAGTTTACAAGCGCCACTGTTTTCATGCTTATGCCATATTCTGCAGGCCCTAAACAATTATATTGCAATCTTAGCCCCCAAGGGGTCTATAAGCGTGTCATTTTCCATTGTAATGTTTCACACATCTGCGTACTCGTGATGTGCACACCTGCTGCTCCTCCATTTGCGTTCTCATTGGTTAATCCTTAGTGCTGGTGCACACAGGCAGCGCCACCAAAGATAGTGATTCCACTTTGTTTGTTAAATGAATAGGCGAGGTATATTCGTGCCGGTAACTGATGACTGGGATGGGCTACTGGGGGTGGGGTGTGGAGGGACTTCATTATGTGCCCTTCTGAGGGACGCCTCAGGGTTCAGGCCTGCACAGCCCCCTGAGAGCACTGCAGTTGCGACTGCGGTCGTGTCCTTTCCTAACAGTGGTTGTGTGTTTCTCCGTGTGATGTGAAGCTCGCAGCGCACGTGGCTCCTGCAGTCCCTAATGCAGTGAGAGGACACAGCAGTCGCACTCAGCAGGGGAGGCCTTTCTGAACACAAGGCTCACATGGACCATCCGTCAGCATGTCATGCTTCAGCAGGGCCCAGAGCAGGCCAGGCTTTAAAGGAGACCCCTCGGTGCTTTAACAGCATATTGTTGTGAGGCTGAGGTGGCGTCCCCGGGGGACGCCACCCCTGCATGTGAGGAACTAACACCCACCCTCTCTGCATGTGAGGCAGTAAAATCCACCTTCTCTGCATGTAAGGCCCTAACAGCAACGCCCTTGTCATGTGAGGTAGTAATAACCGCCCTCTCCATGTGAGGCATTAACAGCAACGCTCTCGTGACTAACCGCAACGCTCCTCATGTGAGGCAGTAATAGCTCCATCTACATGTGAGGCACTAACCGCAATGCTCTCGTTATGGAAGGCAGTGACCACCATCCTCTACATGACAGAAACGCTCTCATGTAACAGCCACCCTCTATACATGTGAGGCATTAACAGCAACGCTGGCATGTAAGGCAGTAGCATCCACCCTCTGCTTGTGATGCCCTAACAGTCTCAACATGTGAGGCGGTGGCAACTACATTCTCTGCATGTGAGGCAGCAATAACCACCCTTTCCGTGTGAGGCATTAACAGCCACCCTCTCTGAATGTGAAGAATAACATCAACACACTCGTGCATGAGACAGTAAGAGCAACGCGGTGAACGTGAAGCACTTACAGAAACGTTTGTTCATGTGAGGCAGTAGGAACCACCTCTTTAGCTCTTCAATCTTTGAAAGCTATTCTTCCAGCAAATAACAACATACCAGTGACTCTCCAAGCAGGCGTGATTAGCTATCCTCTTATAATGCATGAGAGCTTGTTGTCCGAGTATAAAAACTCATCTCTAGTTTCTTTATTAGAGTCGAGCTTTGACCTCTCTAGTCACTTGTAATAAGAAAATGATGTACCTGCTCAACTGTAATAGCTTATTATTGTTGAGTTGTGATGTCATATTGTCTAATGCCAGAGCCAGCAGAATAGGTGAAAGGCAGGCAGGGGGCATCTTCGCAGTTTAAACAATAACAAGCATTTGCAATGCAATAGGTCTCACTTTTACGTGAGTTTTAGCTATTGGTATTGTAAATCACAATAACTTGTATTTATGTTTCGGTTTATAAAATGTAAATAAAAGGCATTGTCATTTACAATGCCAATAACTTACACTCTCGTAAATGCGAGACCTATTGCATTGCAAATGCTTGTTTATCTTGCTTTCAAAACAGGTTTATTTTTGAAAAATATCATCACATAGTTACAGAAGGAGCGACTTCCACATGTTTCATTGTGAGAAGCACCATCAAAAGCCAAATAACATATACATTTCTGCACTTCTTATAGCTCAGAGGCCCACAGGAGGTCTAAAATCAGACTGGAAGCCGGCAGATCAAGTGTTGAAATGGCAGTGTGGGTCAACTCAGTAGAAAACATAGAAACGGGGATTTGTTCAAAACACGTATTACTGAAGTCTCTTTGTAATTTGAATTGTGTATTATTTCCGGCGTTTTTGATTTATGCAATGTATTGAGTCGTTTTACCTTACTGCATAAAAATTCTTTGGCTTTCTAAATTCATAGAACCAAAAACAATTTGATCCAAAATCTGTTTCTAAAATATCCTGAACTATTTTTAGATAGTGCTCTAAACAGATGTTGCTAATCCCTAAGTTAATGGTGTTCGAGTTACTGACTTCAGAAGGATGGAAGCAGGAGTGCGATTCAGAAATTCCTTTAGTCGGGGGCAAAAAGTGCCCTTAAAAGTACATCACACCAATTAAAACCATAATTGAAAGTGGCATACAAATAACAGTACATATAAAAACATGTTAACTCATAAGATTACAGCAAATTCAAATGAAATAAAACCAAGAAAGTGATAAAAGAAAATAATAAATCACTCAAAGTGCATAGTGCTGCATGACCGTACAGCAGATCACAGGAAAGATCCTGCATAAAGACAGCAGTCAACATCCGCCAGTTGCTGTAACAAGTGTACAGCTGGTGTACACTGCCTAAAATGTTGTGATCAAATGAACGGAATAAAATCAAATGTTTGGTGTATTATATATAGAATTTTCAAAATAAAAGAAAATGTAACAGTGTTTGAGCAGATCTTCTGTCACAAGGACAAGTGGACATGTTAGTTCTTTTCTGAAAGCCCAAAGGGAAGCAAAGTAGTTACATAACAGTGTCAGCCATAAAGCAGAAGAGTAATGATCATTTGCAGCACCCGCGTGCATTAAATGAATATTGCGCCGGCGCGCTATCTATATTCAACTGAGAATAAGCTAAAACTGAGGGTTTTTTAGTTTCCATTAAGCGCCTTATTGAGCAGGCGTGGTTTAATACTAGCGCTTTCATATACTTTTTTATCTAGTGTTCTGCTAGAGCAGGGCTCAGCAAAGGCATGAGTCTGCCCTATCTCATGAAAGGTTTTTTTTCACATATGAAAGCCATGGGATACTAGGGTCCTTATCACACGCTAGGTAGGCAGTCTTTAAGAATGACTTGATTCATGGCCATCTCCTCAGTTCGCCGTATGGATAACCACAAAAGTAAGGGTCTCGCTCTGATACAATCGACCATATAACTCTGGGCCAACTCCTCATGACAAAATGAGAGGTGGATAGAGGGATTGCCAGAATCTTTCTATAAAACAATATTTCTCCTCCTAAATAGCTGCGCAATTAGGAATGCCCCTTATCTAGGCCCCATAGGGAAAGTGCCCTCCCACCAGGGGGTTGCTTTAGGCTAAAGATAGAGCCAACTGCTCTAGATAACTTCAACCTACGATGTGTAATGTTAGGTACCCAAAAGCCTGACAAATCGAAAATAACCCCAAGATATGAAAAATTACTAGTTCTATCTAAGCAATTGGTACCAACTGCAAGGCCATAATGTCTGATTCAGAAATATTTTCAAGAAGATCAAGATCAGTCATAAATTGGGTGAAATAAGTTGTTGATATGGATATTGATGCGTTTATCAACAAAAATGAACTATTGTCCTTATTAATAGAATCTCCCGTCCCAAACTCTACATCTACCTCGACATGCAAGTATGTAGTCAAAGCAGGCCCTGCAACCTAAGTCGAGTATTACTGATTGATGGGTCACAGGTGGGAGAGTGTATAGCTGGCAGGCTCAAACGTGGGCAGGAAACTCATGATCAATTGCACAGATAGGTGCAGCGACATCACTATGGCCAAGGGAGATTGCCCCCAATAAAGGACACATGTCCCGAGGGGGTACACGTGTTTCGAAAAACACCATAAAGTCTGATGCCACATGCCAATCAGGACCTAGCACACGTAGTGATCACGCGCTTCCCACCCGCACATCTGTACACATTCACCACTAGCCACACTGTGTCCACGAAAGGTCGAGACCCACTTGTAGTAACCGTTTAACCATTAATTTATGACTCTAAGGTAGCAACCAACATTCCTCACCATATATGGTACGTCAGATACGTTTATGACTTGATGTAAAAATGTATAAAAGACTAACGCGAACCCAATGTTAATTGTGACAGGCCTCAGACCTTGTGCCTGTAACTGTTTTCCCGGCCGCATTGTTTAATTATATGGAACTGTGTCTGTTTTGCCAAACACCTTTTGTCTTCTCTTTTTATTAAGGGATTCAAACCCGGGCAACAAAGTCACTAGGAGATGCAGTGCGTTCGAGGTGTGGTCCATCAACACTTCGTCATCAGCGTATAGCAGAATGGGTAGTATGTACCATTAACCTTGAGAACATCAGAGGTAAGAACAGTTAAATATGGACTTAGCTTATTAATATAAAGTATAAAAAGTAATGGTGCTAGTACGCAGCCCTGCCGAACACCTCAAGAAATTTTGAACTCACTAGAGTGTTCACCATTTGCCCCAAATCTTATTCTGACTTTCATATCCTCATGTAGGGTTGCTAAAAAATGTGCGAACACCTCATTCATTCCCACGGATAGAAAGAGTCTCCATAGCTTTGATCGATTTACGCAATTAAATGCTGAGGTCAAATCTGTGAAGGCAAGATATATTGGGGATTGTTTGGCTATTGTATGCTTGCTAATAATTAGGTTTAGATACAGACATTGCTCAATTGTTCCCACACGATTCCTAAAGCCATACTGGCAGCTATATATAGAGTGTCTTCTGATACCCAGTCCTTGATCCTATTATAAATTACTCTACCTGATATTTTCACAGATGTATCAATAAGTGAGATGGGGCAATAGCAGCTGGGATCAGACCGATTTACCTTTTTCAAATATTGGCACAATGATCGAAGTGGACCATGAGCCCGGTAATAGGGAGCCTGCATGGTTGTTAAAATAATTAGCCAATAGTGGCACCCACAAATCAATATTGCACTTTATCAAGCCTATAGGGACCCCATGAGATCCAGGCGCCTTCTCACTGACACTCAGCCTGATAGACTCGACAACTTCGTACAGTGAGATTGATATGCCCTGATGCTTGTTGCTAATCGTACTAAACTGTTTGGTAGGTGCTGTAACAGAATATATTTTAGAAAAGTGGGCCAATGTGCTCTGCTAGATATGTGAGAGCTAATCGGAGTCCCAATCTGATTTTAAGTTCACATAACAATCACATCAGACCAGAAGGACTTAATTCCTTCACAGACGCTGCTTGAACTAATTTGTCCCATTGCTGGGTAGTGCCTCATTCCGACTGATTTATACTTCTTAGGTGAAATGGCTACAGTGACTGGGTTCCTAGGATTATCAATAAGAGCTCTGAGCAGCTGCCAATTGGATTTCGAGCATTCATTTTTAAACTACCTTGGTACAACATGGTTAGGTCTAATTGGTTTAACAAGAGCTTTCTTAATAGAAGCACAAATGACAACGGAAGAGCAAACTACAAAGGGCCAGATGTAGGTAAAATCGAAATACCGAGTCATTAATAGCGAATTTTACCGATTCGTAATTAAGAACTCTGTATTTCAGATGTAGATAAAAAATCAGTAAAAATTACCGATTCGTTAAAAATCGGTAACAATTACCGAATCGATAACATTTTAAGAAAAATATACCGAATCACCATTACCGATTCCTTAATCCCGATTCGGTAATTAGCGAATTTGGTATTTTGACAAATCGCTAATTGTTGAATCAGCCAATCCTGTGCTACCTCATTACCCCACAACCAGGAAGTGGCCACACCCATGCAGCTGCACTGATCCTGAAGCTGTTGGAGAGGCAGGGAGCACAGCAAACAAGCCAGGAGCAACTTTTCCAAATTTATGCTGACATCCAAGACCAGAAATGGACAATAAGGATAAGGAGGCTGGACAGCGCAAAAGGAAACACAAGTTCAGTGAGAGGGAGCTGGAGGTCCTGATTGAAGAGGTTACAAAGGACCATGATAAACTGTTTGGAAAAAAATCCCTGCACGTCCCTGAATCACAGAAGAGGCATATTTGGCTGGTCATCCTGGAAAGGATTAATGCCATAGGTGTCACCCAGCGCTCCATTGAAGATCTTAAAAAACGCTGGTATGACCTCAGGAAGCGTGCAAAGGAGAGGTTGGCAGAGAGAATGAAGCAAGCCAAGCAGACAGGTGGAGGGAGATCCACAGCACCTGCACCAACTGCCCTGGATCTCCTGGTGGAGTCCACCCTCCAGCCGGAGAGTGTGAGTGGGATTGGGGATGCAGACAGCTCAGCCAGAGCTGGCAACAGGCAAGGTAAGATGCATGCACATAATGCTGTGCCCCCACTCCCTAACCCCAATCCCCAATGAGGCAGTATGATTCCTACTCCAGTACATGTTTTACTAAAACCCAGCAATGCATTATGGGAGATGTAGTCAGAAGTAACATATCATAACAGTCAGTCCACTGAACCCAAATGCATGTGACACACATCAGCAATTAGCAAGCAGAGGACAGTCAGTTTGATTGGCAGTCATGAAATTTATTATTACGCAAATGCTGCCAGACAAGTGAGCAAATGTACATTCTGTCTCCACAGGCGAGCCATCCCGCAGGGCTGCAGAAGAGGACACAGGAAAGGCACCCAGGAGAGAGAAAACACAGGAGGAGGAGGTCTTGTCGCCTGCACAGCACAGCACACCACCATCACCATCACCACCATCACCACCGCCACCATCACCATCACCATCACCACCACGAGCCAGGAGGCACACAGTGGCTAGCCTCCAGCAGATGGAGGTGTCCGAGGAGGCCAGCATGGGAGGCCAACAGTCCACGCTGGCAGCGGATGACAACAGTGCAGGCACACAGTCCCCCACCGAGCGCGCCCACACAGGTGTTGGACGCCGCAGAGCAAGGGTAGCCAGTCCTGTTGCACAGGGCGAGGATCCAAGTGTATTCGCCGGTCTTGAGGGGAATATGCTCAAGGTGCAGCGCCTGCAAGGGAAAGCAATCAGATCAGTGCAACGGCAGATGGTCCACATGAATAGACACATGCTGGAAATCAAGGAGGGCATGGACAGTATGAACAATACTGTGGCTGAGGGCATGAGGGACATATCAGAGGCAGTGAGGCTGCTGTGCAGCAAAATGGATGAGGAACGTTTGGCGAGGTGCAGGGAGCGCCAGAAATTGGACAACTACACTAAGGCGGTGAACCGCCACTCCACTGCCACCTCTGTGCTCTGCAGGCGCTCGGTGGCCATGCAGGAGGAGATGGCCCACTGCAGCCGTGATGTGGCAAGGGGGCTGGTCACAGTGACCAGTGCACAGGAAGTGCTACAAACAAACCAAATAGCCACTACAGGTGCAGGTGATGGGGGGATAGTGAAGAGGCAACTAGCCGCAGTAGCATCATGCCTCCGATAACCCAGTCCAGGAGGCGCAGCGAACGGCACAGCGCTGCCACAGGACAGACCGCCAGTGAGGACAGAGTGACCAGGGAACGCAGCAGTGCTGCTCGTGGGCGCAGGAAATAATGCCAGCCATCACCTGGTATTGTGAAATGGGTGATGTAACCCATTTCGCCTTTGGAATATACATTGCATATTGGGCTTGAATGTTGAGGCCTTCATGTTGTGGCGGTGTGCTATGCTATTGCCGGAGTTAAGGTAAATAAAACACTGTTACTCAATTACAGTAACTGGCTGTGTCTCCTCACTTACTCAGAAATAGTTGCGTGTGATCTCAGCCCGTCTGTGTCTCCCATCTGGTGCTGCTGCCACACCTGCTACGCTGTGCTCTGGCTGTGGACAACCCTCACCCTCGTCCTCTGAGTCAGTTAGTTCCACTGCTGTTCCTTTCTTTGTGGCAAGGTTATGCAGCATGGCACATGTTGCAATTATTTTCCTGCAGATGATGGGGCGGTACTGACGTGCACCTCCACTTTTATGGAGGCAGCGGAACCTGCTTTTTAGGAGTCCGAATGTGCGCTCCACAACTTTGCGCATCGATCTATGTGCCACATTGTATCTTCTCTCACTTGGGGTAGATGGGTTGAGATATGGAGTCAGGATAAATGCCCGCATGGCATATGCGCTATCACCTGAGTGAGAAAGGAAGTGCCATTAATAACAGTCACCAACACATTCATCCAAGGTATACATCCTGGTGTGTCACATTGATTTACGTAGCAGGTATCCTTCTCCAAATTCTCCCCCAGCCAGACGTGTGTAGATCCCACTGTTCCTGTATATGTAGGAGGCATGGGTACTCCCTGGAAATTTGGCTGCAATGTCAGTGATGATGTGGTCTGCATTGCATATTACCTGCACGTTGATAGAATGTGTAGATTTGACGTTCCGATATATGTACTCTGTAGCTGCAGGTGGGCAGATTGGTATGTGTGTCCCATCAATGCACCCTATTACATGTGGGAACTGTGCCTTTTGATAAAAATCCATCTTGGTTTTCTGCAGTTCCGCCTGTGTGCTGGGGAAGCGTATGTAGTGATGCATTCTTTGCATCATGGCATCCAGGAAAGTGTTGAAAAAACGGGACAGGTAACTCTGTGACACACCACCTGCCACAGCTATCACCCCCTGGTAACTACCTGATGCAAGTAGGTGCAGGCTACAGAGCACCTGAACATGTGTTGGTATAGCGTGCACCCTTGGTGTCTGATGCTCCAGGAGTGGGTGCAGGTCCCGTATCGGGTCTAGGATGGTTTGGGGGTCCAGCCTGTACCTCTCATGGATTTCAGCCTCAGTCAGTTGGAACAGTGTAACGCGCAGTCTGTACACGCGTTCCACCCGTCTCCAGATCCTCAGTCCTGCTGCTTGCATATGAACCCGCCTTGCAATGACGTAGAGGGCCGCCATTGTGTTCACACTGTTGCATTTTGGGGCTGTTTAAATGCAGTGCACCTGATTACCACCTGCTTTGAGTCAGTGGTAATTAGCGACTCCTAAATACCGAAAAATTGAAAAATCGGCATTACCGAATTTTGGTACATCGATTTGCGAGTTTTTAAGGATTTCTTATTTAGCGATTCGGTATTTGGGGTTTCGGTGTCTGCTAATCGCAAATTAAGGATTCGGTAACTGGTTTCCCTTATTTTTACCGATTCCTTATTTGCGAGGGTGTTTGGTTACCTACATTGTACATGGCTAAATACCGGTCGGTAACAAAGAAATTCTGCGATTTTCTGCGTTACCGACCGGTATTTAGCCACCTGCATCTGACCCCTAAGTCTCTACCCTCCTTATCCTCCAAACATCGCATGGTCTGCCCCCAGTTATCTCCTATTAAGCTTTAGCGGAATTGGACCGTGTTATGGAGTTTCCAAACCAACTTAAGACCATCAGATGATGGTAAGGTTTGTTGATCCCTTCAACTGTGTTGGATATCTTCTCCAATGATACAGAGACTGCTGCTTCTATAAGATTATGTTAGCCAAGATTTTAGGGTATAATGACTCCATACGCTAGTAGGTTAATTAAGCTGCTAGGAATGAAGATGCCATCAATTACTGAGGTACAATAATCTTATTCGTAGGGAGAGATGACACATAGTTTTTAATATTACAAATAAACCTACAATGTCCATATATCAAGTTTCATTTTGATTTATTCTCATAAAGGTTTTTGAATATTTCAAAAAGGTTTTTTACTTCACTTCTTTCAAATCACAGTTTTGAAAAGGTTCAGGTATATACAATTCCAATAATTCCAAACAACTAATACAATGATAACAATAACTTTTTTTTCATAGAAATACTTTTGACAGATTCAATTCAGCCAGCACATATCATGTTCAGCCTAATCTGTACTTGTCAGCATTATACACTTTTCAGCCAACGCGTGTTTCACAACGTAACATGCCGCTTCTTCAAAGCTGGAATTTAAAAGATGACGGAAGTTATAATCACAATGCTTGTAGGCATTAAGATATTTGCTCTTACACAGAAGTTCCTGACTGTTAATATAATATGGTTAAATGCAGCAAGAAGACTCATCCATACTATTAAGCCAAATGTTACCACATTTACGACTTTCAAAGTTAAATACAACATAGGGACTCATAGACATCCTTCAAACTGTTGTTTCTACAAAAATTTGAAGGTATACATACTTGTTTGTCAGTTAATTTCTCAAAGAAAGAAACCGTGGCTCCCGCTACCCTGTACGTTACGCATGCTGCGCTAATACACTATGTCAAAAAGCAATGGTCCCTGGACCGGGTAGAACCGCAGACGCATGAACTAATTAAAGCACTCTGTCTTATGGGCCGGGGCATACTTGAGTATCTGCACACATGTGAAGCTCCCTCTCGAGACACTCCAAGCACAATGGGCAACGGACATGGGTGGAGAGTTCATGGATAAAGAATGGGCAGGAATCTTGGATTACCCCAGGAAAATCCCACGTAATGCAAAGTTTAAATTCATACAATGCATGCTAATACACCGAGCCTACCTGACACCACGCAGACTGCAGAAGATGTATTCATCCACCACCGATCGCTGCCCTAGATGTCACATGTTGGAGGCTTCAGGGCATGCCCTGGTTTGAGATCTTTCTGTGGTCGAGTGACTCAATCGGTTAGCCACCTTGATGTAGGGGACTCGGCGTTAATGTGTTTGCTTGGTTCAAGAAGTTAAATTGCACTTTATGGATCTGGCGTTATTGCTGGCCAAATGTTCCATTACCAAGTGTTGGAAATCGACTAAGGCTCCTTCGTTACATACATGGCACTACAAAATGGTCCAATGGGCGGGGGCAGAAAGTGCATCTCTGCGCAGGGAGGAAGCCAGGGGGCTCCGGAAAAACCCAATATCGCTGGAGTGGGATGTCATATTGGAGGCCTTCAAGGGTAGTAGCCCAGAGAGTGTATCGGATATTCCACAATCGCAATGAGTTTATACAAACCACAATTAATTAGGAAACAACACGATGTGAGGGGGAATCTCTCCATGCGGAATGGGTAAACCCCACTCAGGTTGATGGAAGAGACGCGAACATGACTCGAGAATTATTGTATTCAGGGCCCAAGGGGAGGGGGGTAGTATATAGTGGGTAGGGGAGGGGAGTTTACAGGGTTGCAATTGAAATGTCACCATTCATGTCATGGATGTGTTTGAACGCAATAATGTGTATAATATTGAAGATTTATACTGGACTACATGGCTGGCATGATACTGTATCATAGAGAAAGGCGTACCAAACAGATGATCATTGTATAACACATGTATAACAGTGAAGAACTTATTTTGTGCGCTACTACATAAAAAAACCAATAGTTTGTTTAAAAAAAAACATTCTCAAAGAAAGAAATGCTAAATAATTAATATGTTTACACAAAAACTATTTGGAGAAAATATTGCATTATTAGAAAACCTTCATTGTGTTCCAACCACTCTCATATGCCTATTCTAGAAATACTAAGGAGTAAATAGTCCATCAGTGGGATAATTAGAGCGATTTTTGTTACTTACTCAGATTCTTGGTTCCTGTGAGTTTG
Source organism: Triturus cristatus (assembly GCF_964204655.1). NCBI lineage: Eukaryota > Metazoa > Chordata > Amphibia > Caudata > Salamandridae > Triturus > Triturus cristatus. The sequence continues at coordinate 628,708,278 of NC_140594.1, read as the reverse complement.
CAATATTAATTTGTTCTCTGAAAGCCGTCCCTACTCACCTTATATTTAGATACAAAATGGAGTGTTGCAATATGTAGTCCTCTTGCTATTGGCAAGACTAAGGGTACCTCCAGAATTAAACAATTTCTTGAATCTCACGTTCTCAAATTCTAAGAGTTTTCTGTAACCCTTGTGCATTTCCTTCCCTGTATGTGAAAATAGTTAAATTCAAAATGATTATAGCTATTATAGTCACCTCTTTACTAGTAGTCTGACATTCTGCCCCCATGTCTTATTTATGGTCAATCACTCCACAAATTGCTTACCTATTTCATCTACATATATTTCATAGACTCAATCATCATGCAATAAGATCCTTTCAAAACATGTACCTGTAAGTTGTATAGGTGCTAAAAGATCTACAATAAAAAATCACAGGTTCTCCTGAAATCAAGAATTGATTTTAAAAGGAATTCTAAATGATCAGTTCCCAAAATTAATTCTGTCTTGTGTCCTCACCTGATTTCGACTGAGGATGTCCCATTTACAGCCAAAATCACATTTCAGTCCAAAAAAACTACAATGTGATGATCTAAGGCATTATAATTCCAAAAGATTGAAATGTGTTTTGAGACTTCTAGTCACAAATTCCTTACCTTTGAATAGATACCCATGCAATACAGTCCCTGGTGGTAGGTCTGCGGACAAATTTAAACTACGAAGTCCTGCTGGACCGAACGGATGAAATGCCTCTCCCTGCTGACCTGACTGTCCAGGCAGTAATGCTTTGTAAACATGTGCAGGGAAGCTCATGTTACTGGCTGGAAGGTTTTCAGGACTGGGACTCCATGTGCTAACGCAGTGGTCACAACTTTAGCTGTGGTGGAATGAGCATGTAAGCCTTCAGGAGGCTACTTCTTTGCCAGTACATAGGAGAACTTTATGCTGAGAAGGACCCATCTGTAGATGGTCAGTTTCTGCGCCGCCCAATCTTTCTTCGCACTAACATACCCCACAAAAAGTTGGCCTTCCACCCGGAACTCTTGTGTGCGGTCAAGGTAGAACAACAATGCTCTTTTTGGATCCAGATGGTGGAGTCGCTCCTCTTCCTTAGAGGGATGCGGAGGAGTGTAGAAAGTGGGCAACATGAAATGGTGTCCCCACTTTCAGAAGGAAAGAGGCCCTAGTGCGAAGCACCTGTTTGTCCGGATAAACTGATAAGAATGGAGACTTGCAAAATAAAGCCTGCAGTTCACTCACCCTATGTAATCGCCAGAAGAAACGCTATCTTGATGGTGAGCAGCCTGAGGGGACCATTGTGAAGAGGCTTTAAAGGAGTACACATCAAGAATTTGAGGACCAAATTAAGGTCCTACTGAGGAATAATATAAGGAGAAGGGAGGAACATATGTAATAGGGGACTTAAACAAAGAGGGTTGGTCAGGCAGCCGCAAGAAGGCAGACAAAGTAGAAAGATAACCCTTCAGAGTGCCCAAAGCAGAGCCCTGACGGACAAGGGTAATATTAAAAAGCAAAATGTCAGAAGAAGGGTCAATGGACTTTTTTTGTACAATATGATACAAATCGCTTCTAACGGCAGGCATATACCATCTTGATGGAGGGACTCCCAGCTGCCCGAATAACATTGTAGACTTCGGGAGCAAGGTTGAAAGTTATCAACTGCCACCGCTCAATCTCCATGCAAGAAGACGGAGAGTTGACAGGTTGAGGGGGAGGACCCTGTCCTGCTGCTGCAACAGAAAATCCTCCCGAAGCGGCAGCCTGATCGGATGATAGACACTCAGAAGCTCCGTATACCAGACTCTCCATGCCCAGTCCGGAGCCACAAGGATCCTGATCTTCTTGATAACTCTGGGCAGGAGTGGTATGGGCAGAAAGGCATACACGAGGCCTGAGTTCCACTCTAGATGAAAAGCGTCTCGGAATGAGACCTTGGAAACTCCAGCAGGCACAACTGCTGATATTACGTGTTCTCGGCAGAGGCAAATATATCTAAACAAGGCTCTCCCCACTGCTGAAAAATACATTGTGCCACAAGTGGGTGAAGACATCATTCATGATCCCCTAGGCATCAAGGGCTAATTTCATCCGCTCTGGCGTTCAGAGAACCTGCCAGGTGTTGAACCACCAGGGATATGCCCTGCTGTTCCAGTCATGTCCAGAGATGCAGGGCCTCTTGACAGAGGGTCCACGACCCCACCCCCACTGTTTGTTGCAGTACCACATGGGGGTGGTGTTGCCTGTGAACACCTGCACTAGCCTTCCCTTGATGGAGGGTAGAAAGGCTTTCAATGCCAGTCGGGTCACACGGAGCTCCAGCATGTTTATGTGGAGTCTGGATCCTGCCAGAGACCAAAGTCCTCTGATCTCCACCTCTCCCAGGTGGCCGCGTATCTCAGGAGTGAGACATCTGTCACTACTGTGAGATCTGCTTGGGGAAGGGAGAGGGGTCTGCCTTTGGCCCAATCACAGTTCTTTAGCCACCACTGCAGGTCCCTTGGAGTTCCATTCGAGATCTGGACCAATTCGGATAGATTCCCCTGATGCTGCGCCCACTGGAACTTCAGGTCCCACTGCAGAGCCCGCAAATGCCATCTGGCATGTGTCACCAGCAGGATGCAGGAGGTCATGAGGCCCAGCAGCCTCAGAGTCAGCCTCACCAAAACTCAGGATAGAGGCTGAAACATCTGTATCGTAGCCAGAATTTCCTGAACTCACAGCTTGAGAGGATAAGCCCAAAACTGCACTGTGTCCAGAACAGCGCAGATGAAAGGGAGCGTCTGAAAGGGAGTCAGGTGTGACTTTGACACGTCAATAGTTAACCCCAGCGAGTGCAGAAGGTTTGCTGTAGTCTGGAGGTGAGAGACCACAGCTTGGGGTAAGCCCTCCTTCAACAGCCAGTCATTGAGATAGGGGAAGACTGGTACTCCTGATCTGCGCAGATGAGCTGCAACCACTGCCATCAACTTGGTGAACACCAATGGGGCCCTGGTAAGACCAAAAGGGAGCACGGTGACCCGGAAAATGCTCATGGCCTACCATAAACCGCAGGTTGAGCCGATGGGCAGGCAGGACGAAATGTGGAAATAGGCATCCTGCAAGTGCAACGCTACTATCCAGTCTCCTGGGTCCAGGGCAGACAAAACATGAGCCAATGTGAGCATCTTGAACTGCTCCTGTTTAGGTCTCGCCTGACCCAGCGCATGCGCTGGTCTGGCAAGACTTTTTGTGAGGGCTCAAAAAAGTGCTACCACTGTAGCCTAGAGCTACAGCGCATGTGCGCGGGCGCGCGCCTCATTTTCACGGCCGCTTTGATGTTTGATCGCGATAGTGATCACTTTCCCTTTCGGGGCCGCATGGCCGCTTTGATGTTTTCCGTGAGCCAGTTTTTTTTTTTTCCTGTTTATTACTTCTATGTAGTGATGGTGGCACCGTGCTTTAGCTTAAACATTTTAGGCTAAAGTCGGGTGCTGAGATTGCTTCAAAAGTAAAGAAATGGACAATTCTTTACTTTTGAAGCAATCTCGGCACCCGACTTTAGCTTAAGATGTTTAAGCTAAAGCACGGGTGCCGCCGTTACTACAGAGCATTAATAAACAAACAAGCATTGGCATAGCCAATAGGTCTCGCTTTTGGGACCTTACAAGTATTTAGTTATGCAACTGTTGCATAGCTAAACACTTATAAGGTCCCAAAAGCGAGACCTATTGGCTATGCCAATGCTTGTTGAGGAAGTAGTTGAGGTTTCGGAAATCTAGGATAGGACGAAGACTTTTGTCCTTTTTGGGGACCAGAAAGTAGCAGCAATAGCAACCACAGCCTACTTCTGGCACCGGATACCTCTCTATGGCTCCCTTGGCCATGAGAGCCATTACTTTCTCGTGGTGTAGGGACAAATGATCCTACGTCAGCCAGTCGTAAGATGAAGGCACAAAAGGAGTGAAAGGTTGCTGGGATGCTGGGATATAAAGGACTTGTAGCTTCAACAAGAACCCGAGGTACCCAGAGCCAATAACTGAGCTGTGTCTTGCAATGTTTTTTGATTGTGTACCGGGTTGTTCGAGGAAGGCTTAGTATATGGTGCACACTTATGTAAGTGAAGCACCCTGCACTAATCCAGACAACTCTTATGGTGATTTTAGTGGTCTTAGACAACCTTAGAAAGCTCTGTAAGTGGTAGCTGTGGAGAGCAGCCTTCAGGCTTATTCCAGAAGGAGTGTAAAGCAGCTTGTTTCACCAGTACTAATCATATAGTGTAGGTTAAATGAAAAAGAACCACACAGTGTAGTTATAAAAATATGTATTTATTATAAACACTTGCTAACACTTTTCAATATCTCCTACCTGGAGATATAACCACAATACTTTACTTAATGTGCGGCCCATTACTAGTATTTCAAACACACCACATTGATCCTTTCACTTTCAACGAGAGAACACTGCACCACTCCAGAGTAAGCAAATCAGGGTTGTTTTATTTTAGCACGCATCACAGGTGAAAAATAGGACGGCCATTACTAGCATGTGAATGTGGTTTCGGTGGTCTGTCTCTTTTTCATTTGAAGGAGGTGCCTCTCCTCCATAGTAGTTTTCATAGTGTTTGTAAGCGGCACACGGGCATGGGCTAACGCTCACCGACGTCCAACATTGAAGAGTAGCATAAAAGAAAAAGAAAGGTATGCCGGTTAAAGGGGGCAACAAAAAAAACCACACACACAGATAAAGATCACCGTGAAGCAAATGGCAGCTGCCTGGAAGTACAGCACCAACAAACACAATAAAAAATATGGCTTGCCGCCAGCAGCTGGTCGGGAGTAGAGAGTGGTGAATTTAAAACAAGTAGTCCCCAAAGAGCCTAATAAACAACTACAGCATAAGGTAACTGTAGTTTGCCGGTGCTCCTGAACAAAAAACAATGGAAGGGAAGTTTGGGAGCGCCACCAATAAGGACCCAGGAAATGCAAGTGATGCAGGACTGACCCAATTGAAGCAGAAGGCGGGATTACACTCTGTAAAGAGAGATTACACCAGGTCTTGCAAACGGCGCATGCGCGCTGATGCTCGACCTATAAAAATAATTGCAATGCAATAGGTCTCGCATTAGTAAAAGTTTGAAATATTGGCATTGTATTATTATTTGCAATGCCCCATAGCTCAAACTTACAGTAATGAGAGACCTATTGCATTGCAAATCCTTTTTTTTTTTTTAACACTGGGCAGTGCGTGACTGACTGGACATTTGCCCAGCTACTCTGTTTAGGACCTTAGCTCATTCACAGGTGCTTCTTGCATGTGGTACTCTGAGGTGAACCAAACATTAAACAGGATCTGACTCACTCCTATCAGCTTCTCAGAAGCACTGGTCTGGCATGACTCATTCCAGCAGAGGACTTCAAACTTTGTTGCTGAGCGACCCCCCCCCCCCCTGTACAACTCTTTGGGAAACTCGCGGTTGTAAAATTACAAGTTAAGGACACTTCTAAGAGGACTTCGAGCAAACCCTTCGGAACATAGGAGGTTCTAAGGCCAACTCACCAGTGAGTACCAAAGTACCCATGTTACCTTTCCCAGAGGTGCCGGGTGCATAGGGGTCAAGTGGTGTCGGAAACATTCGTCGTTTTCAATGGAGAGTTGCAAAGAAGTACACTTCCAGGAGGGCGAAGAATGTCAGGTGGAATCCAAGCATGGATTCAAGGTGTAGCAGTCAGTCCTTAGCACACATCCTTTTTCTGTCAAAAAAACAAGTTATTTAGTGTTTCCACAATGACAGTACAAATTTGTAGGTGAAGAAAATAGATTAGTCTCCTCTTATGGGTGGTTCTTTATTCATTAGGTGTCTTCCGTGCGATATACAACATCCAGCCGACACGTGTTTCGTCGCTACAGGGGAAAATTATTCCCGCGACTTTTTCAAGGCTATTCTTCGTTCGTTTGAGTATTCTTATTAAGTGGTGATAATTCCAAACCACCTATGGTTTCAGTAGTGGTGGCGTCAGTATTCCTCTGTAGTTGTTCAGTGGTCAGGTGCTATTAGATTCTATTTCCAGTACTTATTCGGCTGAAAATCGGGCCGGAATACTGCCCGTCACTGGTTTCCCTTTCGAAGTGGATTCAAGGTGAGAAGAACCTGAAAGCAGAGGGGACAGAGGCTGGGTCACTTCAGGTGACCAGATGCTCAGTAGTCGAATGCCCACTGATGTCGAGTGCTTCAGGAGTGAAGAAGGGTTGCTTGACTCTGCAGCCACGGGGACCCGGAGATGTCGAGGATGACCAGGATCTGGAGGTGAGATGTCCCACGAAGGATGTTGAGTGCTGAGCGGTCGATGTCCGGCTGGAGCACCAACAATCCTTGGCAAATGCAACTCATGCGGTCAGAGGAAACAGGTTACGGTATGGACCAGCAAAGTCCAGGGGACTCTCCAAGCACTGGAGAGTCAGGGCACGTCTGGAGCAACCAGGTAAGCCCAAGAACAAACAAGGTGACCCTCGCCAGGACCCACAGGCCAACGGACCAGGGATCGCGAGGAGACCTCAAGCAAGTTTGCAAAGTACCAGCCCACAGGACACTCGTGGAGTGGAGGCCGTAAATCTTCAGTGCAAATACTGCTCAGGGTCAGGACTACACGGAGTCCAATGCACAAGCTCAGGAATCGTCAACAAGCATATGCAATTGCAAAAGTACGGAGTGCACAGGGGTGCAGGTTGCACGGTCCCCACGAGGGATACTGGTCTCAGAAACGCTGAGAGGGCAGATCGACCTCAGGGACCTTCGGGAACCCACCTCCTGTGTTGCTGAAATCTTTGGAATCCTCAGGAGCTCGGGAGAAGCAAACCAGTCCGATGCGTTTAGGTGCCTGCTTTTGCAGTGGAGTAACTCTTCCTTTACTCCAAGGGAGATTTTTCAGTCGTCCAGCTTCGTGCAGGCAGTCGAAGTACATGGTTTCTTCTCAGCAGAATCTTGTCCAGGTAAAATCTAAAGTCCTGTAGCCAGGTAACCCACTTTATAACCATAGGAAGGGGTTGGAAAGATTCTGTGGACCCTCCTAGGGGAGGGGCAGGACAGAGATGTGGCTACACCCATGTCCTTTGTCCAGTTTCGCGCCATAGCAGGAGCCAATGGCTCTCGGAGTTGGTTTGAGCTGGACTATGCACAGGGACACCAAATGTGCCCCCAGTGCAGACTTTCTGGCACTCTCCGAGTGCACCCACCCAGCCCCAATACACTAAACCCTGTTTGGGAGGTGGTCACGCCTCCCTGTGACAGGATGCCTATTGTCATGCCTTCCTCTGCTCGAGCTTGGCTCAGCAGCAGGAGAGCAGAATCGTGTCTGTGGCTTGCAGCGTCCATTTTGTGCAGCCCAGGTCGAAAAAGCTGGTACCGGGTAGACCGGTGAGCCACATATGTCCCTTTGGAAGGGTGGAATCATACCTCCCACACCAGTTACTGGTGTGGAGGTATGACACCAAACACAACATGTTTCTAAGCAGCCGTTTTAAAGTTAGCATTTACCGCAAGGTTATAATGCACTTAAACATATATGTCTGGCTGCATCACAGACAACCCCGGAGAATGGTCTCCGAAGGCTGCAGAGCAGCTCTGCTCATGCAGGGGCACCCTCTGACCTAAAACCCAGCACCCTGCCTTCAGTATTGATAAGGAGTGTCATAGGGGTGACTGATAGATATTTAAGTGTAGTGATTTAGATAGATATAGTGAACCTATATCTTAAGTAAGTGGTGCAAGCACCAGCTTACACAGTCTGCTGTAGCAGGCTTGTTGTGTCAATTTGAATGGCCTCTTATGGGTGACATAATACATGCTTCAGCCCATGGGAGGGCTCTGGGGTACCTATGCCCTGAGTAAATGGTGTACCATATACTAGGGACTGATAAGGATACCCCAGAATCAAATCTGGAGTGTACCTAAAGTACATACTAGCAATTTAAGGGAGAAAGCAGATAGACTGGGGTCCTGAATAGTAGGATCTTGGTCAGACAAAACGTGTGACATCAGCAAAAAGTGGGGGTAACCATAAGAAGCAGATACTACTTTCCTACATATACGATATCCGGAATATTGACCAAAGGACCATATGATATGGATAAGCCTATGAAAGGTCTGTCTAGGTCTATGGGCGTACAGCAGGATATCGTCCGCATAGAGGGAGATACGTTCTTCCCACCCCCCTCTGACATCAATACCTCTCACCAACGAATCTCCTGTTACCCATGAGGCCAGCGGTTCAATTGCGAGCGCAAAGAGCACCGGGGAGAGTGGGCAGCCCTGCCGCGTACCTCTATGCAGCTGGAAAACTCTGGACACTGTACCATTAACCCTGACACTCGCCAGCAGGGCAGCGTACAGAAGCTCAATCCAGGTGCGGAAGCCTGGACCGAATCAGAGCTTAGCGAGAACAGCAAACAAATATGGCCACTCAATACTATCAAAAGCCATATGGGCATCGAGTGATAGGAGTGCCGCCTGGTCGTCAGGTGGCTGCTGTACCATGTGCATTACTCCGTATAAACGGCAGAGATTGAACCTGGTGTTTCTGTGAGGCATAAATCCAGACCGGTCCGGGTGAATCAGAGACTGTATCACCGGAGATGGTCTATTTGCAAGTTCCTTAGCCAATAACTTAGCCTCAAAATTCAGGAGTGAAATCGGTCGGTATGAACTACAACGATCTTTTGGTTTACCTTTCTTAGGGATTACGACAATAATAGCTGTCCTAAGGTCAGGAGGCAGTTGGCCCTCTGCCCTCGCCTCTCGGAACATACGAAGCATGTGGGGTGCCAGGAGCCCTGCCACACATTTGTACAGCTTCGCCGGGAAGCCGTTCGGGCCCACTTCTTTCCCGGATTGAAGGTCCCGTATGGCACCCTCCATTTCTTCTGTAGTGAAGTCCGAGTCAACCGCTTCCCGGTCCTCCACACTGAGTGATGGTAAAGCTATATCCTTTAGAAATTCTGTGCAATCCCCCCCCACCCCCTGTCTGTCTGGGTCTGACAGATCCCTTCATAATATTGGGCGAAAGCCTCTGATATGACTGCGCCTGTCCCCTTCACCATACCGTCTGAGGTCCGAATCTCAGACACCCAGTGTCAGGTTCCCCCTTCCTGGAATCCTCGGGGTTGTGCTAATGCTCAAAAGGGTCCACCTCTCGACTGCCCCAAGTCCGGAATACACATAAACACGGACTGGTGAGATAGTAAAGCGAGGGAAGGAAAGGGTAGGGACAGCATGGAGGGAGATCTGGGGAGGACACAATAAACACACTATTAGTCCTAGCTGTCAGTTCAAACCAACCCAATCAGATAAGGCATAACAATAGGAGCAACTGCTTTAATTAAACACAATACCTGAAAATAAAGAGAATGAAGGAGCGACACCAGAAGAGAGAAGAGGGTGATTGCAAACCTCCAGCATGTAACTAGTAGGAAGAGAGGACACACCATATAAACATGTCATGTATACATAACAATCCCCCCTACAGTAAACGAGAGCGAAGGTTTCTCTTCACCTACCCAAAGGTACAGGTGGATCTGTACAATGTGCAACACAGCAGTTTCCTGCACACCCTCATAAGTCTCTCTCTTTCCTAGGAAAATGAAAGATAACAAACAATCGAATGTAAAGTAATAACGAACAGCAGAGGTACAATCATCACTTGTACATTGCTGAAAACGAGGCTTGTACAAGGCCCATGAGACTCCAAATGAGATTGATTGTATTGTTCTCAAGACACTGACCAACCTGCATAGAAAATATCTCTCCACAGTTTCAAATACTCAGCAACTAATCATTCAGAGAATGTATATCCTGGAGTAGGGTATCTCATGTATGCCAACCAATGAAGTTCAACCAAACACGATCCTAAAGTGAGGAGAAAAGCGTCAGCAGCAACCCACATTAGCAACAGCTTGGTAGAGTTTGAGTTGACTATGAGGATACTGTTCAATACATATCTAGTCTCTCCCACAGGGAGTTTTGCGAAGTAGAATGCCCAAAGAATCCCACCTGCCCTCCTCTGCAATGGGGCAGTGAACAACCCTGTCCCTTCCAACAGAGGAGCATGGGAAAGAAGTGAAGCAAACACGGGGCGCTAGCGCGTTCCTCTGCAAGAGACGCTAAGGAGCAGTCTCGCCAACAGAGGAGCGAGCGCGGTGCGGCTTCCCAGAAACCAGGAACACAGACCACCAGGAAAGCCAACAAACAAGGGACGCTAGCGCGCTCCTCTGCAAGAGACGCGGAAGAGCAGTCTCGCCAACAGAGAAGCAAGCGTGTCTTGAGTATAACAGAACCACAAACCAGAATCTCCAGGAAGGTAGTCACGGCACCCAAAACGAAGCGAGACAATCTCACGCCGCTGAGTCTCCTGTACTCCAAGGAATCACATGGACCGTCATCCGGAAAGAATAATCGGCAGCGCTTGTTCTTCCTGCTTGCGTTTAAGTCAGTTTCCAGCATAGCGTCCGAGTCACATGGGGCGAGACTCACGCTAGGCACGCTGGGAAATGTAGTTCAGAAGGGCCGAGTGGCGTTCTGGTTACCCTACGATGAACAGACAGTGATTACCGGTTGCTAGGGCGTGACACCCAGTTACGACTTCTATCCCTCCTCTCTAACCATGCAATGAGTTTGTTTGCATTGTCGCCTAAATCATATATGCGTCTTTGCGTCGCTATGGCATACGTATGGGCTGTATTTTCCTCCAGATCTCTGAGCTCTTTTTGTTTAAGTGTATGTAAATTTCCGGTATCACCCCCCTGTTCTGGTCCTTGTGCAGATTCAAGAGCTGTAATCTCTTGCTCCAAACTGTTGCATTGTGCCCTCTTTTCTTTGCGTCTAGCCCCAGCCTTCGCTTGCACAACGTCCCTGCCCACCGCTTTATATGCCTCCCACAATATACAGTCTGATTGCACAGATCCCGAGTTTTCTGTAAAATATTGCTCAGTGCACTCCCAGAACTCCTGGGACTTGAATAAATAGGAGTCTAAGCGCAGCGGTAGCGTCCAGTCCCTAACTAGGCCCTGCAGTAACACCTCCACCGGGTAATGGTCAGATATTCCCCGGGCCCTGTGACAGCTAGCCTGAAAGAGTCCTACCGAAGTAGTGTGTGTGAAGATATAATCCAAACAAGACCCACTACTGTGCGCCGTGGAAATGTGAGTATATTGTCTGACAACGGGATTATGTAGTCTCCACAGGTCCACCAACCCCATTGCAGTCGCAAAAACCTTCAATGGCAGCAGCCCCCTCAGATTGTGGGAGCGTGTATCTCGGTCTATTTCTGGCGACATCGTCCATTCATGTCCCCCCCAGGATGAGAGTACCCACTGGCATGTCCAGCAATAATCTGCTACGGTCTGGGAAGGTCACCCCGTTCATTCTAGGAGGGATATATACTGTACATATGTTAAGGGTATGACCCTCCCACGTCCCCGACAACGCCACATATCGCCCCATATGATCACACCATGTGCGAGTTACCACAAGTGGCACCGAGTTCTTGAGCAGTATCGCTGTCCCCCTGGAACCACTTGTAAATCCTGCATGTGTCACTAGCGTATACCAAAACCGATTGAGCGCTAGATAATTATTTCCCTTCAGGTGTGTCTCCTGTAGTAACACTATATCTGGAGAGTGTCTATGGAGATATTGTAACACCATGGTCTGTTTAATTTTTTCTCCCAGACCATTCACATTCCACGACAGCACCTTTAGTTTTTTAATGTGTTGCGAGGCCATCTAGGAGGAACATGTGTCAAGAATCCACCCACCCTTACCCCCCCTCCACCTCGCCACCCCCACCCCCTATGTATCGATACGGTACTTACTGTCCTGAAACCCAGGTCACATCGAGTGGCAGTGATATTCTAAAGCAAACAAAACACAACTATATAAAGGAAAACCCCATGAACTACAAACCCCCTCCCTGCTACCCTGCTGCGTAGGCCTAAAACTACCCACATCCCCAACTAGCAGAGTGTCTGTCGCCCAATAAACACTCAGAAATTGAAGGGGCTGCCGAGGGTCTCCACCCTAAGTCCCCAAAAGGCCCCAGCCCAAGTCCGATAAAGTTCCATTGCATTGCCCTACCAAAGGCTGCGGAGCCACCCCACATAAGGAATGCAAGTACCCACGCACTGGACATGCCCATATACATTACGTGATTCATCTGCGAGTTACACAAACCAAGAGTCCGTGTCACTGAGGTTATTTTCCAAGAATCTCTGAGTCTGCTGGGCTCAATTATCGCGACCGCCGAGATCTTTTCTCTCGCTTGTCCAACCCCTCAGGCCCACTTGAAGATCCGGACAAACGATCACGAGTGTCTCTCCAGCCGTCCTCTCTGCACTAGTTGTTCCTCTGTGGTCGCCCCTGATCCAGCCAGTCTTGCACTTCCGAATGGGGTGTGAAGAACCAGGATCTACCATTGTTGATAACTTTAGGCTTCAGCGGGAAAAACATCATGTACTTTATGCCCCTTTTCCTTAGGGTGGGCTTCACTCCATCAAAGGTGCGGCGGTTCTGCTGCACCCTCAAAGTAAAGTCCGGGAACATTTTAACAGTCGTGTTTTCATAAGGGAGATCGCCGTGGAGCCGAGCAGCCTGCAGAATAGCGTCCCGGTCCCTATAGTTCAGGATCCTTGCAATGATTGTTCTGGGGGCACCCCCAGCTTCGGCGGAGGGACCGGAGCTCTGTGGGCCCCCTCCACTGTAAAGAAGGTGGACAATCGATTAGGTTTGAGATGGTTCACTATTAGGTCTTCCAGAAAAAGATCCATACTAGGGCCCTCCGCCCCCTCCAGAACCCCAACCACCCGTATGTTATTCCGACAGGCCCTTCCTTCCTGGTCCTCCAGCTTCAGGGCCACCTGTTTGGGTTGGTGAACTAGTTGCTGGACCGGCTCCTCCAGGTTGCGCGTGGTAGATTACAGTTCTGTTATGTTCGTCTCCGCCGTTGTAACCCTCTCCGAGGTCTTGTTCATATCGGCACGGATTAAGTTCAATCAATCTTTGTTTCTAGCGTCGTTCCAAGAATATGAATGGCCGCCATTATTGAATTTAAAGATGGTTCGGATGCGTCCTCCCGATCACCAGCAGCTCCCTCAGCCGTGGACGGCTGCTTCGGAACCGCATACTTGTCCAATTTGTTTGACTGCAGCATTGGGGCTCCTATAGGCTTCATTTTGAGGAGGGCTGGGCCGCAATAGAATCGGTGAATGGTGGACACCCAGTGCACACCAGAGAGTCTCTGCAGCTGCAATTGGGCCCAGTCGCTAAACCGTGTCGTCTGCGGTAGACACCCACCGAGGAGGGGTCCTCAGCGCAGCCAGAAGCACCCTCCCAAGGCACCACGCACGCAATTGCCATCCCCTCGAGTAGTGATATGCGCACAAGCCTAGCACCGGAGTCTTCGGGAGGCAGAGCCCCTTCCCTCGCACTGGAAACTGTGTCACATCGTGAATCAGGATGTCGTGAGGCTTTCAGTACCCCACCAGCCGCCAGGTCCGGATTTGCACCCTGCCGAAACACAGGCGAAGCGCTGCGTAGGGCTAGTCACCTCCTCGATCCCATGAACCAGTAAAACTGCAAGCTGGACGCCCCGTGGATCTTGGGCCTCAGGATAATAGCGCTGAAGCTCCAACAAGAGAGCGCCGCGTTCTGCCTGCACTGAATGGGGGCTCATCCGACGTAGATGCCCTAGAATTGCCCCGATGAAAATGGTTGAAGAGGGGGCACCTGGTCATTTACTGTAGTTAAGGCCCTTCTACAGGGTCATCACCCCGCCAACCATGCTCTGCTGCTCGCGGGTCCAATATCATAGATTAAGTACCACAGTATTAGCGAGGGTCACCACCCAGCACAACCACTCAATTGGGTCGTCCTCCACAAGTGACCCCAACGTGTTAGGATTCAATAATCTGTGCGGGGAGGCTCCTCCACCCCGCCCACTCAGGTCCGGCGCAGGAAGGTCACCAGTCTCTCTCCCGCCGGCCACTCACCGCGATCCGCTGCCACCGACACCACCCGGCGCTTCAGTTCTCACCGGGCGAGTATGGCAGCGCAATGCAGGATCTTCTTCCCGCACAGGCCCAGGACGTGATGAAATGGTAACGCAGTAGCAGCAAATGGCGCTGCGCAGCACAGGCACAGGATGGGGGCCGTCCTCCACCAAATTCCCCAAGGTCGCCGGAGTTAGCGATCCATGCAGGGGGGGTCCCCGGGTATGCCCCGCCCGCTCAGGTCTGGTACAGAGGGCCGACGATCACACTCCCGCAGCCACTCACCGATCCCGCAGCCACTCAACACCACCCAGCGCCTCAATTCTTACCGGGCGGGTATGGCAGCGCGGCACAGGATCTCCGGGGCTAGGTTTAAGTGCCCCCAGGCCACACACAACGGCGCTTCGGCTTCGCAAACCAGGATGTTCCGGCGTCCAGATACGTGCTACTCGAGCACTGCCCAGCCTGAAGGCCTTCAGATTCTTCGGCCTCACCGGCTCGCCGACATCTTTCTCCACCAGTACGGGTTGTGGCTCCCATCTCCGGACACCAAACTACAGTGTTTGGTGTCCCTCTGCTCTTCAGGTGCGTATGGTGCTGCAACTGCAGGATTTAAGCCTATCTCGGGCTTTTGTTGCGGCCCCGGCAGAGCTCTCGCTCTAAGCCGCCATCTTGGCAGACTCCAGGCCACGGCCCCCCAAAAGTGAGACAATTTTATGCACAGGGCTCCTCAGAACCAGGGTATCAGTCCTGTTGCACCTGCCTCACAAATGTTAGCTACTGCCTCGCGAAGCGGGCTTTCTCTTCTGTTAAAATTATGGGCTGCTATCTCTTCCCCTTTCACCTCCCTGCCATCCCTCCGATGCCCAAACTGTCTCCTCTGCTCCAATTCTCCCCTCCCTTGGCCCATTCCTCCAAGGCCCAAAGCACCATGTGCACAGAAAGTGGGCACTGGTCCCTAATGCAAGCAGAGAAGGGTAGTAAATAAGCCATAATTGAGATTCAGTTGGCCCCTCATACCACTGGGCCCTGATGCCACTGTACCTGCAGCACTAATGATACTAGAAGCTCTCCTAAGTAGGATATGTCCTCTGCCAACTCCACTGGGCCGTCGCTCCTAGGCCTGAGCCCCAAAACAGGCTTTTTGCCATTTGTGTAAAAACAAGGGTGAGCTGTGTTCTAATGGCAGAAAGAAATATGAGCCCCCAGTCCCTTTTTTGTAGTAAGACAACCAGAATTGTGGGTCAAGTGAACACTCACACCTGACCCCCATGCCCACCACCTGCTGCACTTACGGCACTCCAAAAAAATCATCAACCTCTTCCCCGGGGGCTTCTCTCAGAGGAAGCTTTCACTGTCTGCTGGAAAACAAATAATGAGTCTCCAGATAGTACCCCGTCTTCTCAGTCATCTCTTTAACAGTATTCTTGGATCTCCCTCCTTTCCTCTTTCTCCTGGGACATTATTCTGAAGCCCAAGGGGTCCAGAGGATCAGGGTTCTGCATCAGAATGCAACACCGCTGTCGTCCTCCCTGCCACCCAATGGACTCACCCTTTTACAAAAAAAACATCACAGACAGTTAATGTTGACCTTGAGATGTCTGAAAGAGAGGGGTATGGAGGGAGGTTGGGGGAGTGTGTTGGGTGCTTGGGCGGAAGCTCCTGTGTTGTGGAGCAGAAGGAGGCTATAGAGCTAAAGAAGCAAGTTTTCTTACCAGGTTGCCTGCTACTTGAAATAAATGTAGATGTGTCCAATTGTGTAATCAACAATTATAAAGGCTGTTTGGGAGCAAGAATAGGTATTAATTGATGAAGTCAATTTAAGCTTCAAGCAGGAAAAAATATAAATAATTTGCTCCGGGCTTGCTTCACAAAAGTGGCACAAACCCAGGGCAAAGGGCTGGGGTGATTTACCATCCAGCGCAAAGCGGGATTTGTCTTGGAAAGGTCCCCAAAGTAACAAAAAGTTGTGCTACGTCCAACTTTGTGATTTGGTACATGGGCAGTTCTATGCAACCACCCTTTGATTTTGATGCTAATTCCTGTCTACTTACATTTGTAGATGGGAATGTGTGCCAAAACCTTACACCTCCTTGAGGCAGGCGTAACGAGTAGAAATGCATTTATTTCTCCTTATTTTTCCAACTTTACATGTATGCTGCACTGTACAGCACACAAATAACGGGGAAAAGTATTAAAGGATGGTTTTTTTTGTACTGGAAGCATTCCCTTCCAGTACAAAACCTATGCTTTAGAGAATGCCCACATCCTTGCACTATGGCGCAAGGGATGTGTGTTGGCACATGGCAGCCAAAGTGTGCCAGCGCTAAGGGAGAGAATAAATGTGCCATATCTTAGTAGATACTGCAAATGTTTTCTCTTTCACTTTCACGCAAGGCCACGCAAGAGCTTTGGTTGCTGTGCTGCCTTGCGTTACATATTCGTGAATCTTGGTCAGAGTCTTCGGTATCACAGGAATTCTGGAGTACATCCTTTTAATGGAGACAGTATTGTTTTCAAGATGTACAGTCTGATTAGTTATTACTAAAAAGTATATTTTTAAAGTACTTGTTTTATCTTAAATGCTACATAACATTGAGGCAGCCTATCTTATAATGTATGTAATACATTTTTCAAATAATGACTTGCATATTCTCAGTGCTTTCTGTCACATGCCTGTACCACGCAGCGCTTTAAAAAAAAAGTACTTATTCCTTAGCATCAACCAGTTTTTAAGTCTCAGACCATCCTATTACACTTATGCAGTGGTTACATTAGGGAACTGAGGTTTCATAACATAAGAGTACATTTACCACGAATAACCAAGCTTTCATTATTTTTCATTTATGGTTTGTGAACTGTTATTTTATAAGGTGTTACATGAACCTGAGAAAACAACAAAATACTTACGGAATTCTTTCTAGCCACGTCTTTGACCCTGCCCTGTGGCACTCAGGTTCACAGTTCACACACGTTTTTCTATGTTAGTAAAGGCAGTCTGGAAACGTGCCAAATAAGGTAACGCTTCAAGGTCATCGTCATTTACCAGTGCTTGCAGATGCAGTTGTCTGTAGTGCTCATGTCGGGACGGGGTGGTAATTTCTTACACTATTATTTACATTTTCCATGGCATTGTAAATTTGCCCACCATTTTTAGGTCTCGCTTAGCGACGCAGCGCATGCGTTGCTCGCTTGGCGAGACTATTGTTATCGATTGTAGCTTTGGAAGGGGGACAGGAGATGTGCACGCGCCCAGACAGGCGATGTGCACGTGTACGGCTCGCAGCGTTTGAGCACATCGCGAGCATGGCATGCGGCGTTTGAGCACATCACACGCATTCACTTTCCCTCTCCCCGTCGGCTCCAGATCGTCTCGGCTGGCTTCGCCTCATTCCTGGCGGTAACTCACTTTCTTTGTGAGATAAGTGGCCGTGAAGTGGGAGAGCTTTGTGGAACTTTGCACGTGCACTGGGAGCGAGGCTCGACGCGGCACGAAACTTCTCCTCGTTGGCCTCTTGTTGGAAGTTGCTATGGTTTTTGAAGGTCTGGAAAAAATTCCAAAAGAGTTTAGGATTTAACCATTGCTAGCCGTGTAAATCTCACTCGGATCCACTGTTTCTGCGCTCCCGTTCCTGTTAGTTCTTCTGGGAAAGTTTCACTTGTCTTGCTTCCTGTCCTGACATCTGTGGGAAGAACGAAAGTAGTTATTAACCCCAACTTCCGCATTCTTTAGTTGTGTCCACTGTTCCCTCTAAGCTGGAAGCGTGCGCGCCCGTGCACCTATTTGAATCAGGGCGCGCAGTGTCTTCTTTGCAGCACGCATACACCACGAGAGGCAAGTATTCATTTTAATCGCAGCGCTGCGGTTAACATGAATACTTGAAGAAAAGCAGACAATCTGCCCCCCTCCGCGCTCTGTTAAGAAAAGTCATGCAGCAAGCCTAAACTCACGACTTGTGCTTTCACAATCATTAACATATATTAGTGATTGTGAAAGCACACATCGTGCTGTTGGGCTTGCTGTGTGCTTTTTCTTAACAGAGCGCTTCAGTTTGTGTGCCTTTTTGAAAGTTTTCATGATAAATGCAGTCCAGAGTGTAACCATGTCGGGCCCTGCAATTAACATGAAAACTTTCAAAAAGACATGCAATCTGCCGCGCTCTATTGACAAAAGGCAGGCAACAAGCCTAACAGCACAAGGTGTGCTTTCACAATCCCCAATATGTATTAGGGTTTGTGAAAGCACACGTCGTGCTGATAGGCTTGCTGCGTGATAGATAGGGTGACCAGAACTTTAAAGCCAAAAAACGGGAAATTTCACACGAACAGAAAAGGGACTACACATAGCTGCCAAGGTTTCCGATTGCTATGTGTGACATTTTCAAATTTTCAGTGCAATTATGAGTGCATTTCAATGACCATGAGTGACACTTTCGTGAGAGCAAAATCAGCCTTGCTCTACCCGGTACACTAGAACCCCATTCCCACTATGAACCAACCTGCCACACCAAGTGCATTCAAACACCACACAGCCATTAGAACTAACTCCCTTCATATCCACCAGAACCAACCTACTCCTTCGCAGTCCATCTTAACCACATTCACATCCGCAGTGTTCGGCTCACCTGTTCCAAGAAAGACTCGGGCCAGGTTGAGATGGGTCTAGGGGTCATTGGCGTTGCTTTGCTGATTATTGCAGGAGAGAGGCTGGGCCTGGCCTGGCCTTTCAGGACTGGCCTCAGATTGTACGGTGCTCCGTTATGGGTATTACATGCAGCCTTTGGTCTGTGTTAGCAGAGAGGGGCTGTTGCCTATGTGTCATAGGAACTGCACTGAGCCCGAGTCCTAACGTAAACTGCACTGGGTAGCTCTAAGTCTCAGCTCGCTGTCACCCGGGCCGTGATGGTGACCCTGGTGCCAGTACACTGTAACTGTGTCACGCGATTGAAACGGGACATGTGGTGAACAGTTGTTCAGTCAACAACTGAACAACATTCAGCAAAATTAACCTTTCTGAGAGGCTGCAGGGGACTGAGGAAATGAGCAGGTAAGATTTTAATAAAATATTTCATATAGCCATCCTGGGCTGCGCCACACTTTCTCAGTTTCCAACACAGTCTACCAAGGGCCTGCAAGTGACTGGCATGGCAGGCTGTACAGGAAAAAGCATTCATATGTGAGCTTTGTTTATTTAAATACCACAGTGCTGGAATAGTTTTAGCACGGTCCTCGGTGTGCATAGCCTGAGTTACGGCCGACATCCTGCTTCAAAACCATGTCTGGTATGCGTATGGATGGGCAGGGTTTACTATCAACATACCGGAATCAAGGCTAGTTGCACCTCGGGGTCTCACCTGTGACTTTTGAAGATGCCAGCAACCACCGCAACGACTTCCCCTGAGCAGGCCAGGCTGCGGGCAGATGCCACGGTCCAGGACGCGACGACTCGTGCAGGCTGTCTGCTAAACATGAAGTAGCACCACTTCTGCGGCGGCCGCAGTCTGGGTCGGGTTGCGGGTGGCCATAGGCATATTAGGGCCGGGTGGGTCGGCACAACAAAGCGCGGTTCCCACTGCCAAATGTAAACTGACTGTCGTGCCACACGCTCGCACAGCAGGCCGCCTATAGCTAAGTACGTAATCGGTCTCAGTCTATCGCACATTGAGCGCAGGGTAAATCAAGCAGACACTGATTCGCTCGCTTTGTCACGTGAGGTCCGTGAAGCTGAATGCTGCGCTAGCCCACTATGGGTGAAGTTGTTACACTGTAGCCCCTAAAGCCAGCCCAAATCTAGCTGAGCCAACCCCCAAGTCTGCGCAAGCAGGGCTGACCGTGCGGTGCCAGCTTTCTGTAAATGGTGCTAATTACCAGCTGGTACTGGGCTTGACATCGGAGGAGGATTTTTAAATGTGTGACTTTGCATTTCAGTGCGGTGATGAGGACCATCACACTAAAATGTGTTCATCTAACCCTGATGCGTGGTACTTGGAGGGCTGCAAAAGGCATGCAAGAAATGCAGCAGGAGATAAAACTCATAGAAGGAATGTTCTGTGGTTGGCTAAGGGCAGGACACAACGCATTTTCTCAGATTGCTTTGTGGTGCAATCTTGAATAACAAAGACACCTCTCAGGGTTTTAGCATACCTGTTTGACAAGTGATAGTAAGGTACACATTGTTACATTAAAACACTTTTAATGGAGAATATGCTTTTGAATACTGTAGCCTTTTTAGGTCTCGCCTGACCCAGCGCATGCGCTGGTCTGGCGAGACATTTTGTGAGGGCTCCAAAAAGTGCTACCAGGCCAGCCTAGACCCACAGTGCATGTGCGCGGGCGAGCGCGTCGCGCTTTACCGCGATTACTTTCACTTTCGCGGCCGCACGGCACCTTGATGTTTGTTCGCAATCGCGATCACTTTCGCGGCCGCACGGCCGCTTTGATGTTCTCCGTGAGGCTTCAATAGATTGCAGCAGTTAAAACAAGCATTGGCATAGCCAATAGGTCTCGCTTTTGGGACCTTATAAGTGTTTAGTTATGCAACTTTTGCATGGTTAAACACTTATAAGGTCCCAAAGGCGAGACCTATTGGCTATGCCAATGCTTGTTATATTTATTGTATGTTGCAAACCTGCCTTAAGACCCTTCATGTGGTGCTGTATGTGTAGGGATACTGTCTTTTCACTTTATTAAGCAATTGTTTGAGTGATATTTCCACTGATATTTGTCGCTGCACCCACATATGCGGTTGGGTTCTTGGTGCACATAGCCTTGGCTGCAGCACACAGAGAACTTATACTGCCGCACACAAAGAAACAAAATTAGGGGGAACATTGGTTGTGTGAGTCATGAAATAATTCGAAATATCTTAAATTCCGACTTACGTCATGCTTCATTGCAAGACAAATCTCAAAATCCCGACTTTTGCCAATGATTCAGTGGCCATCACAGGATTGCCCGGGTTATTTACTTGTCGCTCTCTGTTTGCAAATGTTATCCCCATCTTTGGCAATAGCAGTAATCGAACCTTCGCCTGGAAATATGATATATTTCCAGTTTTTCCTCTGAGCTGCAATTCTGACAGATGGGATTGCAACTGGAGTTCATGTCCATACTTTGTTCTGCAGTCTGCGTGATGCAGATGTTTCACTGGAATGTATGTGTGAGGAGACCTTGCCAGCTGCGTGTGCTGCACAATGTGTGTAAGGCTAGCCTGCACTCCTGCTGTCCCTAAGCTGTATTTGTTTCGTGATTGGGGAACCTTTGCATACTGCTGCTCGTGCTGTGTTCATCTGTGTGCTGGAAGCTTGCACTACACATTTCGGTCTGGGAAGTTACTACTGCCCCCTATGCTGTGTGTGTTCTGGGAGTTTGCACTGAAACTGCCCAAACCGTTGCATCTCATCTGTGTGCACGTTGCGAACCCTGAGACAATTTTTCACTTTACAAAATCCAAATTTGTTGACTTTGTAAATATGTGGCGCGGGCGCCTTTGGCATTAGGGCGCTAATTTTCTTGGGTATTTCCTTGTTTGACATGTTGCTACTTTGCCTTTCAGTAATGCTATTCCCTATACTACATACATTGAGAGGCTAGAATGTCCCTGAAATTGCAAGCTGGGTGCCTCCCACCCCGGCAGTGCTGCATGCTGTGGTCAAACATTAGGTTAAAGCGGACCCGCATGGACCCCGCGCGCTGCCCTTTACCTCATACGGACCAGCCTCAGTGAGCTGATCTCGCTAATGGGTTGCTGAACTGCACAGTCTGCCATGGTGTTTAGGTCTCGCCTGACCCAGCGCATGCGCTGGTCTGGCGAGACTTTTGGAGAGGGCTCTAAAAAGTGCTACCAGGCCAGCCTAGAGCTACAGTGCATGTGCAAGGGCGCGCGCGCGTGCCACGCTTGACCGCGATTACTTTCACTTTCACGGCCGCTTTGATGTTTGATCGCGATCACTTTCGCGGCCG
This sequence comes from Triturus cristatus, assembly GCF_964204655.1. NCBI lineage: Eukaryota > Metazoa > Chordata > Amphibia > Caudata > Salamandridae > Triturus > Triturus cristatus. The sequence goes on along the minus strand of NC_140594.1, from coordinate 628,686,303 downwards.
CTTGGCATAGCCAATAGGTCTCGCTTTTGGGACCTTATAACTATGCATTGGATGTGTGCTGTGCGCTGTAATCCACATGCAAAGCACCATTTTTTTTTAAAGAAATGGACACATTTCCTCTTGTTTGCGCCTGCTTGAAGTTGGTATTAGTTTACTTTTTGACACAAAGCTCGATCTATTGTAAAAAAGAAAAAAAGCTTTGCATCACCTCTGGGTTTTCATGCTGATTCATAAAATGCGAGCCTCACTCTACACCGTGTTGCACGCTACTAAAATAGTTTTAAACTGGCTCAGAGCCGCCGCTACAATACCCTGCTCATGGTTTACCTCCTAACACATTAACTTTTAAAATCAGTGGTGTGCTTGTTAGGCGCTATGCACCCCACTACACCCCCGCCTAAACGAGGCCTTTGACATGAGCATCACAGCTCTCCCTAACTTTTCTTTGGGAACTTTATCACAGATAGAGTGATACTTTTCTAAACCTGCCACCCAGTAGCCTACTTGCAGGCTATCACTTTGTTTAAACATAATCAGGGGCTCAAATGAATTTTGAATGGGAAATCAGGCATCATACTAACCCACGAGGTACCCATGTAAAAATAAAAATCTCCTTGAAGTTGATCTTGACCAAGCTTGCTGGACTGGGAAAACGAGCGTGGGGTCTAGTCACTACTCTATGCGACACGTTTCGAGCAATGACTTTAGATAAAGTTCTAATGTGAATATTATGCATTTTCCATTACATATAGTTTTCCCCATTTATTTTTACAGCGTGAAGAAATACAATAAAATACCTAGGAGTACGACTTTAGAATACTCCTAAGAAGGTAATAAATACGTACTTGATAGCCGGCTCGCAGCTGTAAAATTTGCATGTCATTATTCAAGGGACCTGTCTGGAGCGCTGCCTCGGAGCCCTGGTGCACAGCACCTGCCGCCTGGGCCACCGGAAGGTGCCCGTCCGTAAGTGATGAGCTTTTTTGCCTTGTTCAAAGTCGGTACCTTATTCTTGTGTGTGTAAACCTCCAAATGTAGCAACACGTGTTGAGACTCAGAAGCTTCCAGACAGTACTTCTAGTGGCACTTTTTAATATGTTTTTCATATTTCGCATAGGTTGGATCGCATCAGTGAGACGTTACAGCGCTTTGTATACGGAGTGTAAAATATGCATGGCATTTGTAGCATTCCATTACATATACGTTCATATTTAAATGTACATCCCCTTAAGTTGGCTGCCGAAGCACGTTTCCGGAAGGCTCGAGTTACACCGTGGTGGAGTGCGTGGTTGGCATAGTGTTGTATATGTTATGATGCTATGTGTGAAGCCCTTTGGTGTCGTGTGGAGCGACCAGAGAGCTGCTCTTGTCTCTTGGCACAGTGTTTAGTAGCGTGATAGTCAGGGAATACCACTGCATTTATATGATGCCACATATTCCATCATATGTTGCATCTCTTTATATAAGGCACAGGACGTGACACAAGTTGAAAGGATGAAATGTATTTTATGAAGAGTTCACCCGTAACTCTTCTTCAGAACCTTAGCAAATCGAAAAGCAGTTATTTTGTGCGAAAGTGAATCTGTTACGATTGTTTTTAGAAAGGGATATTTATGCCAGCGGCTACTTGTGAAGGGCTAATATGGTCTTCTCACTTTATATCCTCTGTCTTCTCTTGATGGCATTAGTTTTGGCCTACCTGCGAATACATCCTAGCGATTGTTAAAAACATGGGCTTTTGTAATTGCAATCGCCTTTAGTCTGACCGGCCAGCACTGCTTTGGGATACCTACTCGTCTTCTGGCTCCTGAAAGAACTGTTTTTTATCAAACTGACCAAAAGTGAATTGACGCATTCTGCAGAGGTCTTGCAGCTTTAAATCTTCAGCAAAAGCGCACCAGTTCTCCTGCCCTGACAAGTGATTACGACGGCACCTGTGATGGATCAGTGAGCCCAAGGTATGAATTTTCTTCATTCCCCCTGACGCTGCTAGTTTTCGCATCTCTTGTGGTCCACAGGTTACACAGAGAAAAAAAAGCATTGGCATAGCCAATAGGTCTCGCTTTTGGGACCTTATAAGTATTGAGTTATGCAGCACAATATCCTTGCATGGCTAAACATTTATAAGGTCCCAAAGGCGTGACCTATTGGCTATACCAATGCTTGTTTTTGAAAGTCACCCAAACTCTTTCTGTCCCCTTAATAGCCATTTCCTGCCTCTGACCACACTACCCTTTGATGTCTGAGACCCAGTGACCCAGTGACTCATAGCGAGTGTGGATTTGCAGCCCAGCCCCTCCCCCCTCCTTGCTCCCCGGCCAAGGAGAAACGTGCAACTAAAATAGAACAAGCATTTGCAATGCAATAGGTCTCACATTTACGCAAGTTTGAGCTATTGACATTGCAAATAACAATGCCTTTTATATTTGTTTTCGTTTTAAAAACATAATAAAAAGGCATTGCCATTTACAATGCCAACAGTTTTAACTCGTGGAACTGCGAGACCTATTGGCATTGCAAATGCTGGTTTCTTATTCTTGCTAGAGCGCAGCATTAAGATCCGATATCCCCCCCAGATTATGGCACACGGCGACAATTGTCCCAATATTTAAGAAAGGCTCCAGAACTGCCTGTTTAATTACTGCCCGATATGACTATTGGGTAGTGTAGGTAAGATCTATGGAGCTGGCTGCCAACCGCCTATTACTATCACAAGTGATTACTATTTGATAATCAAGTTTGCTTTTGAAAGGGCATTAGAACAAATGAGTAAGCCATGCGCTTTCTCTCTATCTGTACGACGTACGCTAGGCAGAGACGAGTTTCTTTAGGTCTCGCCTAACCCAGCGCATGCGCTGGTCTGGCGTGACTTTTGGAGAGGGCTCCAAAAAGTGCAACCAGGCCAGCCTAGAGCTACAGTGCATGTGCGCGGGCGCGCGCGCCGCGCTTTTCTGCGATTACTTTCACTTTCGCGGCAGCTTTGATGTATGATTGCGATCACCTTCGCGGCCGCACGGCCGCTTGGTATAGCCAATAGGTCTCGCTTTTGGGACCTTATAAGTATTTAGTTATGTAACTGTTGCATGGCTAAACACTTATAAGGTCCCAAAGGCGAGACCTATTGGCTATGCCAATGCTTGTTTTACCTAACTTTTGGCTTCGTTGAAAGAAACCTATCATGGCTGGGGCTGCGGTCGCAGGGAATGTATCAGTATGTATTAACAGCCTTGCAGCCTCACTACAGGAGGATACAATAGCCCAGGTAGGGTGACTGGCGTCCCGCATATGCAGGGACGGTCCCTGGTTTTCGCCACCTGTCCCAGCAGATTTTTGCAAACTTGGCTCATGTCCCGGTTTTTAAAAAGGTTGGGCTGAAAACAGTGAGAGGCACTTTTTGAGGTGTAAAAGGAGGTCTAGTTAGCAGCTGTGTTAAATAAGCAATTTAATTAACAGGTATGATACTGGTTTCAAAAATTACATTTTATTTATTTTCTTAGCGCCTCTTCTGTATTTCTACCTTGATGAGGGCTGTCATTCTGTGCCACTCCCTTGATGTGAAGTTGTAGTCCTTCTATTTTTGTGAAATGTCCTGGTTTTTGGTTCTCAAGATCTGGTCACCCTAGCCTAAGGGGGAAACACGGAGAGCTTCCCTATCAGCTCAGGTGGGCGCCAAGGGCGTGTGCTGCCCCCCAGCTTTTATCATTATTCTTGAACTATGTAGGCCCATACTTTGATAGTTTGAAGTTGGATAGCCCGAGACTCTGGTACAGAGGCTTTCTGTGCTTTTATTTGCAGACGATTAGGTTTTGTTATCCCTCACTAAGCTTTCCATGTCCAAGCTAATCAAGGGCTTTGTGGGTTATTGTGTCGGGAAACATTTGGTGATTAATGTCACCAAAACTAAATTTATGATAATGGAACCAAAGCCTATGTTAAGATGCTCCTTCTCTGTGAACAATGAGATCTTGGAACAGGTGAGGCATTTTCATTACCACTGTTTATGATATTGTATTGTAATTGAATTTATATAGCGCTTACTACCCCTGACGAGGCGTTGAAGTGTTTTTTTGGCGAGTAGCACGCTACTACTGTACCCACAAAGGATTAGTATTGAATTAGTATAGTGAAAAATAAAAGTAATTTGAGTGGTGGATAGGTTAGTCAGTTATTTGGATTCAGAAGGCTAGCGGAGGGATAGAAGAGGGAAAAAGGTTTGCATTTATATAGCACTTGTTACCCCTGAAGGGGTGTTGAAGCACTTTTTTCGGTGAGTAGCACGCTACTCCGGTACCCATAAAGGATTTGTGGTGAATTATTACAGTGAAATATGAAAGTAATTTGAGTGGTGGATAGGTTAGTCAGTTATTTGGATTCAGAAGGCTAGTGGAGGGATAGAAGAGGGAAAAAGGTTTGCATTTATATAGCACTTGTTACCACTGAAGGGTTGTTGAAACACTTTTTTCGGTGAGTAGCACACTACTCCGGGACCCATAAAGGATTCGTGGTGAATTAGTGTAATGAAATATGAAAGTAATACATTTGAGTGGTGGATATGTTAGTCAGTTATTTGGATTGAGAAGGATAGCGGAGGGATAGAAGAGTGAAAAAAGGTTTGCATTTATATAGCGGTTGTTATGACACTAAGCTGACTTGGAACTGCCACAGGTAAAAAGGCAGCAGCAGTACTAAAACAGGCAGTGGCAACAGTCCTTAGATGTAGGCAAAAGCTAGGGGGGCCGTCCCTAAGCACATTGTTGCATATATATAGAGCTACGGCAGTATTGGCAGTAAGATATGGTGCAGGAATCTGGGACTATATAGACATGTCTATAATTCAGAAATCGAGAACAACTTTTTAAAGATCATTGTTATCCTTGGGACCAGGTATGCCATTCATGGTACTCTACTTCGAATTGGGCACCAAACGAACTTTGGATATCATCGCCCTTGCCCGCTGTTCTATTGGGTCCATTTCTATTGGAGATGTTACATGGGTATATACCAGGAATCTATTAAAAAGGTAGTTGGTCATCTAGGATGCCCTGGTAGGACCATGTTCGAATAAATTTAAAAACACTTAAGCTTGAGATCATCTACGAGGATCCCACTGTGATTGATGCCGATACAGCCAAATGGGGGAAAGTGGGCCCACTGGCAGTATAAAGCCCAATATTCCTGTAATACTGGCAGAATTGGATCCTTGCTATACAGTTTCTTAAAATACAAAGTTCATCCTAGGTTCAAACCCTATTTAGACAATATCTATCCTGAGATACGACACTCGTTATACGTCAAGTTCAGTCTGAGGACACTCCCTTTAAAAGCAAACACTGCTAAAAGAAATAAGGCCGGGGGCAACAATGATGGTGATCTCTGCGATTGTGCTAGTGTGGAGAAAGAAAACATCGCCTGCTTTATGTTATACTGCGCAAACGCACTGGGCTTGCATAGGAAGTAGCGCACTCCTTTATTTAGGGCATAAAATGAGTTGAATGAGCTGGATGCTCTGGATTTGTGTTACAGGACGGATCACACAGCGGTCTATTGTGCAGTCTCCATGTATATCTGGTGTGCCTGGATCATGACTGGGAAGCTGATCAGTAAAGAGCAACCAGGCTGAGTTTAGCTTGTCACTAGCCTAGCTGAGTGTGCACTAATAGTGTGTTTTTAAGTTTTCCAAGTTATTTCCTTGCCATGTTAGTCAAGAGTAGTCTAATGTTGGGACTGGTTTTTATGTCTTACTCTGCTCTATTAGATTAACGACTGCAACTATTTTACTGTGACTCTGTTGGTTTTATGTATTTGCTGTATAGATCATTGTGATTTTATTGTGATGAGGTATACATTATTAAGGCACATGCGAGAACAATGCAATACAATGTGCTGATAGTCAATGAGCGGCGTGGCTGCCACCTCATTGGATCTGCTGCCTTTAGTGTTCATGTCGGGAAGCGGGATGCTCTTTTCTCACACTTTTTATTTAAAATTTCCATTATAATGTAAAATTGTTCACAATTTTTTCCTCCTACCAGAATTTGAGCTGGTAACAATAGATACAGTGGGGTTCATGCTTGTCCACCTGAATCACCTTGCCAGGTGCTCCTATGTCAGCATCAGAGAAAACCAGCTCACTTCTGTCCATTTCCCCAACCCTACCAAGCCCATCCCTGCTGGTTGGGGAAAGCATTGCTATGAAGCTGGAGACCTTAAACAGGAGCCTTCGCCCCCTGCTGTTGACGAGATTAGAGCTGCGTCCAGTGTGCATTATTGTATTATATGACAGACTCTGTGTTGGGATAAGGCTGGGTAATGATGTAATTAGGCATTTCGAGTGTTTAAGGGTTCAGTAGAATATTTAGGTCCAAATTGTACAGGAATCATTTGTGGCTAGTCCTGCATGCCTGTCAGTCTGTACATTGATACACATTCAAAGAAAAGGACTTTTTTCACCTTTAACTCAGCGTGTGCAGCATCTTTTGATTGGAAATAATGACTGCCAAGAGCGTCACCCTGTGTGCAGCACAAGTTTATTCACTGAGCAATTCTGCATCGGAACTACCCAAGATATATTGGTGGTTAGAGCCAACACTTTGGGAAAATGCCTGAAATGTTGCTGAAGGACCATGAGGAAAATATACTGGAGCTTGGTGTGTGGTTCCTGTTAATGCGATCATCTGCAGTTTCCTGTTTTACTTCATGACAACTTTGTTTTGTTGTGCTGTTGGAGGTTAGTGGTCTAGACACTATTGGCAACCATTTTGGGTGTACCACTAGTGTGATCTACTTCTATTACCCAGGGAAATTGATGCAAACTACCATTTTAGATTTGGTTTGCGGTCCAGATATTAACGGTGGTCATTTTAGGTGTACAGGAAATCATTTGGGTGCCATCGCATGGAGAAATTGGCATTGACCATGCCATATTGGTCACTTTGAATATTCCTCAGCTGATGCCACGGTGATTCCTACACCTATTGGAAGCAAATTCAATTTCCTCAATGAACTTAACGGCAATCTGTCATGCATCTGTGATATGATGGAGCTAGTCTACTTGGCTGACCCTTATGGTAAATCTGACGTCCCAATTGTTAAGATGATGTTGTATTAAGGGTAATGTGCACACCTCGCATCTCACCCTTTTTCATTCTGCGGTGATATGCACACCTTATTATATCCTGATTCACGGTGATATGCTTACCAGGCATGTCATCATTTTAAACTTCAGGTTGTGGTTCACACTTATCAGTTAGCTTCTATTCCGAGTATTTTCATTATATAGTCCAACATTTTAGCAGGACTACAAGTCTTTCAGTTGGCAGCAGAGCATCTCACTCCATTCCGAGTTCAGGGGCTTCAGGTACTGAACGGGAACTATAGAAGTAGAGTTTTGAAGCCTATTTAGATGCTCTGGAGTGTGATGCATTTGCGCAAAAGAAAAATATGCTTCATTGAGGCATTGTTTAGAGTTTGAAGGCAGGAACATTTTAAAATATCTACTTCATATACCAGTAATGGGGCATGCTGATATTGAATATGAGTATGCATCTGCTGTAAAAATGTTAGATACAAGAGTCACACCTCACAAAAAATGTGATCCTTGAAAGGCATAATTTTGTAGACGTCATCAACTGCCTGGTGAATCCACTCACAGAGTTTTGTGGGTGTGCTAAGAAGCTTAGTTTCTATATGAGAGTATAAGAATGTTGAGGGAGAATTGATCAGACATCAGATTTTTGAGCACACAAATAATAAAATTTCAAGAAAATGTATTAACTATTTCAAATTTAACACTGGCCAAAGCAGTTGAAATTGCTGCTGGTTTGGAGAGTACCAGGACATGGTGGCGGATACCAAAGGTAAATAAAAAAAGAATAAGTTGGGACCTTCCAATCCTAAGGGTCTCAAGTATTATAGATGTGGCAACAGTAATCATTTGGGAAATTCAAAATCATGTCCAGCTGTTGGTAAGATGTACATGATATGTAAAACAAAAAAGAGACATGTTGGCAAGATATGCAAATCTGGAAAAAAACAGTCAAAAGTTGTCAGTTTGCTAAGTGAAAATTACATAGAAGTTAAAACTTCGGAGTCCAGTGATGAAAATCGTGTGTTATGTATGGATATGGTTCCTTCTCATGATCAGTGTAAGAAGGATCAAGTGATGCAGTTAGGTGGCATGCTGTTTAAATAACCATATTGTGAAGTGGAGATTAGAGACGTTTCTGTAAATGTAATTGCAGATTCAGGTTCACCTTTCACTTTGATAGGAACAAATGATTGGAAAATGTTCAAAAGTATCCAATTAAGAAATTCTAATGTTAAACCAGGGGCTTATGGGGCTAAAACAATAGAAGTGATGGGTGAGCTAGATGCAGAAGTGTCTTTCAAAGAGTGTCACATCCACCACTGTATATGTGGCGGTGTACGAGTCATCATTATTGGGATGGTTGGAGCAAAGAAATCTAGACATCATTTTAAATCCCAATAATCCTGAACAAGTGCTTCTAAAGAAGGCTTGTATGGGCACTGCAAACTTCAGAATAGGAATTAAAATTTCCTAAAGTGTTCACTGATGTGTTTGTTAAGTTGAAAGGGTTGTAGCACAAAATACAAATTAAAGATGGGGCATGGGAGAGTTTTTTTTTAGCTATTAGACCTGATTTACACAAAGAACTAGATAAATTGTGTGCCCAAGATATCATTGAAAGTTCTGAATGATTGTCTCTAGTTGTGCTTGCTCATATGCCAGATGGTAGTTTGCAAATGTGTGTGGATCTCAGGGCTCTCAACACAAGTATGTGGGTAGATAAACCCATGTTATGCAACATCAAGGAAATGTTGAAAAAGATCAAGGGGCAAATATTTTTTCTGCACTAGATATGGCATCTGCATATCATCGGAAAGTGTTACATGATGATTTTTGCCAGTGTTTCAGAAATTGATGGATATGATGTTCGGAGACGTTGAATGGGTGATCTGTTTTCAAGATGATCTGTTAATTTATGATGAAGACCGAGCTGCTCATGACAAGAAATTGGCATTTGTTTTGACCATGTTTGAGGAGAAAGGCATTACGTTGAAAGCTGAAAAATTTTAATTTGGAGTGTTAGATGTAGAATTCTTTGGTCACAAACTGCCAGAACACAGTGTTGAACCAAAATAACATTTGGTGAAGGCTCTTCTGGATGTACCAGTTCTGGAAAGCAAGGAACAGTTATGGTCATTCATAAGTTTGATGGAGTTTTATTCCAGGTTTAACCCATGTGTGCTGAAAAATCTAATTCGATTTGTAGATTGCTCAAAAAAGGGGAAACATTTATTTGGAGCAAAGAGTGTATTCCGGAATTCTGTACTATCAAAACTGCATTGCGCCTAAACCTTTCAACACTGGAGATGCTAGCCAGTAGGTTTTCGGTGCCGTACTGTTACAAAGATGGAATAATAGAGAGGAAGTTGTACCTTTTTCAAATCGTAGTCCCATACGTACTGAATTTTTGAGAAGCTTTGGCATGTTTGTGGTGTATTAACCATTTCTGTAACTATTTGTGGAGATCAGATTTTGTTGTTTGTGTTGATTATAAATCGGTTAGTTGCCTCTGAGTTATCGGTGAGGCATGGGTTGTTGTTCCATGGAGACAATTTTGTAGTACCTGATTTTATGAGGAAAAAGGTGGTAGATTTAGCCCTTGAGGAGCATACTAGAATATATATATATATATATAACTCTTTATTGTTTGGTTTAAAAAACCATTTACAACAACATGCTAAAAATTGAGTAATCAAGTTAACTATGATAAAAGTTTTAAAACAATTATCAATAAGATAAAATTCAATGATCGTAAAAGTCTGGTAATATTCTAATACAATACATCACCCTGGATTTCATGTAGTTTCTGATTTGGATAAATCGTCTTTTAGTTCAAAATCTCTACTCTGGCTAGAATGAAAGTTTGGCTTCAAGAAGTCTTGACGCTTTATGAACAAATTTCGCAAGCCCAATATTTAACTTGGTGTTAACAGGGTTGAGGGCAGCCATTATTGCTTGACGGCAGGAGCGTACACCCAACATAATACATACTAGAATGTGGGCCATGAAGAAGAGAGTTAGAGATGTGTTCTAGTTGCCAGGAATGGTTAAAGCTGTGGAACACTATGTAAGGCAATGTAGATTTTGTGTAGCTAGTGATAAGTCTCAAGTTGCTGTACCATGTCCGGTACCCGTGCCAGATAAGGTTTGGTCTAAACTTTCTATGGATAAATAGGTCCTCTTAATTTGAGAAGTTGAGTCAAGTATGGGTTTTTCTTATTGATGATCATTCTAGATGACCAGAGAAGCTTTTCATCAATTCTGTCACTTTCAGCAAAGTCATGGAAGTATTGGGAAATTTGCTTTTCCGGCAAAGGGGCACCTGATGAGATGGTTACAGATAATGGGCCACTGTTTGTTTCTAATTAATTGAAAATGTTTCTGAAATAATTGAATAAAAAACATGTCACTACTTCTTTGTACCATCCTAGGAGTAATATTTTGGTGGTGCATTGTAATCGAGCCATCAAAGATAATTTGCAATTGTGTTTGGCTAATGGATTGGGTTGGACGCATGAGTTAAAACATTCGTTGTAGGCAATCTGTACTACAACCTATGCTGATGCTAAGGTTTCAACATTTGTTTTGTTTAAAAGAAGATTACCAGGGTCAAAGTTGAATAGATTTTGGATGGATAAGAAGTTGCCATCCAAAAATGTATTGAAGAATGTATCAGAGAGGAGGAAAGATGCACAGAAGTATATTTGAAAGAGTGATCATTGTTTGAATGTAGAGGAGGTAAATGTGGTGAGAGTCAAGAGACCCCCTCTGAGTGTGGAAAGAGGTCTCGGTTTTCTGAGCCACTGAAAGTGGTGAAAGTGTACGATCAAGTTGTGAGAATAGAGGATGGTAAATGTTGGAAGAAAGGTCAATTGTCTGTGGTGCGGGATATTTCTGAAATGGGGATTGCGGAAGAACATTTAGTAATGCCTTCCTCATCTTGTGGTATGCAGCTGAAGAGTTTAGCCCAGAGGAGTACTTCCAGGAAAATTTCTGTTCCTGTGAAATTTAAAGACTATGTGTTAACATAGATTTTCTGTTTCAATGAATTTTAAAGATTATGTGTTTAATAGAATGCATGCATGGTTGAGTTTTCTTTATTATTATTGGGTTATTTTCGGGGGGTTTCTAAAGGGGAAAGGAGTGCTTGGATTAGCTGGGTAGTGTTGGGATTAGCCTGAGTAATAATGTAAGTATGCATTTAGAATGTTTAAGGGTTCTGTAGAATGTTTAGGCTCAAACCGTACAGGGATCAGTTGTGGCTAGTCCTGCATGCCTGACAGTTATATATATATATATATATATATATCAAGTCCAATCCCCTATTTTTCCAAGAAAAACCGGGGCCGACACATGCTCAGCGTTGTCAGAAGCTTTTTATTTTCAAATTCAAGCGCTCCAGATACATAAATGAAACGCTAGGCAGACGCGTTTCAGCCTGTCGGCTTTCCTCAGTGCCAATGTTCCATCAAATGATTGTTCTTTCACCTGGGGGCCAGTTAAAAATGGAGAATAGTTAACTCTGATTGGTGTAGTGTATCCAACCAGCCTCCTCATAGCGCTGCTCCCACCTAGTCCATGTCGGGTTTTGATACACTCCGTAGCGAGTGAAAAAATACAGTGAATTTTCACTCGAAAAGCCAAGTGGCTTCCCAGTCCTGCTGGCAAAGGCTTGTACTTAGTCCCGGCATCTCAAAAGCGGGTTCAATAAATCCAAACTGGCACACACCTAACGCAGCACACAACTGCGTCCTCTCTCCCCGTCTGGCATTTCAACTCAGGTGAGTGTCCTTTCCATACGGGGGGGCCCCGCGCTGTAGTTTTATAGGGGATTGGACTTGATGTTAGAGCGGCATAGCAAGCACCGCTTACCGGCACGCCCTCCCGGTTTGGAGCTCCGCGCAGGACTTGCTAATCTTTGGGGTTATATATATATATATATATATATATATATATATATATATATATATATATGTTCATTACAAGGAAAGGAATGTTATCACCTTTAACTAGGCATATGCAGCATCTTTTCACTCAAAAACTGCCTAACCTGTAGGCATTACGAACTGCCTTATTTACTACAAACCTACTATAGAAAATAAATATTCTCATATATATTTAAATATAGCCTATTTGAACCATAAGAAGAGTTTAAGGTGTGGTAGGAGTGTTTTTGGGGATACCTTTTTTAATATTTCAGACTTTCCTGACATATTACATTACTTTGGGCCGTTGTGGACCACATGCTCACTTTTCTATTATTGCAGCAGCCTTCATTGACATCTGGTTTCGTATTCTAGGCTTTTAACGCACACTGGACATGTGAAGAAGACACCCAACCTATATGAAGGATGCTGTAGTGCGTGTGTGCCACTGGTGCACCAAAGACGAACCTGTTTGTGGCCATCAGCATCAGCACTGCTACCAGTACCAGCATAGTGCCCAAATTTACACCAACACAGTATGTATCCCCTACTCCAGAACACAACTTAAAACCCTTAATTTCTGTATCACTTCTCATGTTAGTGCTCCAGACCTTTGTCCCCTATGCCCATTAAGAACAATGTTAATAACTACTTCCCTAAATGTTGTTTATTTAATGTGCACTCCTTATCTAATTGGAACATTGAAGTACGCGATTGATTCTCCGCAATAACCTTGATTTCTTTTTCTTTCTTGCAGAAACTTGGTTGCATGATGCTTCAACTGTAGACCTAGTTATCTGTCAATACCTCCTGGCTATACAATTTTCAGAGTATACATGAATAGGAACACGGGTGGTGCAGCGGCTGCAATTTTGAAAGAGTCTTACTTAGTTAAGGAACTAGCTCTATATCTTTACAGCAGCTGAAGTGCTAGGGTTTAAGCTGGAATGATCAGATCTTGTTCTTTTACTTCTGGTTTATTGTTCTCCTTCTTCCAGTTTTAGCTTTACCGCAATTTGATGCTGGCAATTGTTTTGATGATTGTAGATTGCTCTCAGTTTGTAAAGGGCCCCACCCATATATCATACCATCAATCTTATATACTTACTTGTATAATATTAGGGAAATAACTTGTGATCTGCTCCCCTGGACAGGCCATTTTCATCTTCAATTCATCTGGATGGTGGACAGTCCACACAAGAAACACCCATCTTGTAACTAGAGGACATGCTTGGTACAAAATAATGAAAGACTCTTTCCATTTAGCTCTGGATGCCTTTATTAAGACATGGGTACCCCACCGTTCTAGACCATCTGAACCCTGGTTTTCAGCATATTTAAACTGCCCTCAAAAGGAATTTTAAAGACATGAGCGACTATTGAAGCTTAATTAGTGCAAAGTTACTTTACCTCCGCTTTACATCATTTTGAACAAATTATTAGATTGGCCAAGTCCAATTATCTCACATTGAAGATTCACGCTTCTAACAACTCTTCAAAAGAGTTTCGTTTTAATTGTCAACTCTTTTGTTCAACCAAGTTGTAAAATACATAATTTTTTCTCCCTGTTCCCACTGACGTACTACACTGCCTTGTTGGATTACGCAAAAGATCAGGTACACAAAAGGTACAGTTAAAATTCCTAGATCTGGCTTTTATACTGGCGGCCAGGGCTTTGACCACTAGATGGAAATCCCCCAGATGCCCGACAATGTCTGTAAGGCAAACGGAGCTACTCCAGTGGGGACGGGCAGAGGGGATCGCTCTGCGCCGAGAGGAAGATAGGGGACACCGTAAGAAACCCATCTCGATAGAATGGGAAGCCATGATACAACAACTGGCCTCCATGGACTTTACGATAACGCGGGAGACCCAAACCCAGTGATAAACAGGGTTGGCTGAGATCTGACTCTCTCCCCCCTTCCCCCTTTTAAAAAAAAATTTTTTTGACATGCATCACTGGAGATATCTTCAGAACAACTCAATAAGAGGGTATATCTTTCGAGGCCATACGACTAATGGTAACCTACTTGATTTACCGGTTATCAGCATAGACACGACCAGGAGAGGGAATGGGAGGGTTAGGGAGGGGGGGATAGTTTGGGGAGTGGATTGATATTGCTGTTCTTTGTCATACAAATTAATGTACTAAATGCTCAATTCCGATAATGTAACAATAATTGCGTAGGTAATATTTGTATTCTGATACACGCGGAAATAGGTTATGCCTGTTCCAGGAAAGTAAGTGTCATAATACCGGTACGCTGCTTCAGTCTATTTGCTTAAAGTTTAAAATGACTAAGCTTAAAGATTTCTGTTATGTACAATTCAAAGAAGTCATCAATAAAGTGTGTTTAAAAAAAAAAAATACATAATTTTTTCAACCCCTCTGAAATGAACCATGAACTTGCAAACTTTTGGTTTGGTAAAATTGATAATTCATGACTGAACTGTAGTGTCAACCCAGCATCCTTGGCTAAGAATCATGAGAGCAAATGAATTGGATCATTTTATGGCCCTAAAAATCCCGATTTACAAAGCAAGATGGTGACTCCAAAAGCACCCCAAAATCTGGAGGGACTGGTATCAATATAAGGGAACTGATCGTGAGGAATCCTTGGACCGGTAAGCAAGCTATTGTCTGTAAAGGTGAGGTGGTCCTATGCCATGTAAAAACTAATTTTAGTGGACTAATGACATACCTGTAAGCCTTGTGCAATGAGAATTGTCTGATGTTAAATGTGCAACTGTTTTCTTCTAAAAATGTGTTGCATAAGAAACGATGAGAACACTTTGAATTCCTCTTGTCCCATAAAATAAATTATTTTACTCCCTTGAAACGTGACTGCTTGTCTGAGCTCGTCTTCTCTATTAAATCTGGGTTCCCTCATGAAGTCTGCCCAACTTGGGTTCCTCGCCTTGGTAATGAGAAGTTAAACCCGGCTCTCCATGGCGTTTAACACCGTCTGCCACAACACCCTCATTAACAGACTCTACAACATAGAAATACAGCAAGACGCCATCAAGTGGATCGCCTCCTTCCTTACAGGACCCACACACAGCATCTGACTGCCTGCCTTCACCTCCGCCCTCAAAGACATCATATGTGCCGTACCTCTAGGATTATCCCTCAGCCCCATCCTATTAAAAATCTACATAACCCCCCTTGCAGACATCGGCTGATCCCACGGACTCAAGATAATCTCCTACGCAGACAACACTCAACTGATTCTCACGCACTCTGAGGACCCCTCCAACGCCAAAACCAACGTTTGCATCGTCATGTCAAACATAACCAAATGAATGAGAGACAACTGCCTCAAACTCAACTCTGACAAAACTGAAGTATTGATCTTTTGGAAGAACACCTCCGCATGGGACCACAGCTGATGGCCTGCAGAACTCCGACCTACATCCACACCGACTGACCATGTGCGCAACCTCAGCATCATCCTCGACATCCACCAGACTATGAAATGGCAAGTCAAAGCAGTCTCCTCCTCCTGCATCCACACATTTCGCACGCTCCGCAGGATCTTTGGATGGATCCCAACTAACACCAGAAAGACCGTAACTCAGGCCCTCGTCACCAGCCGCCTCGACTACGGCCACGCCTTCTATGCCGGCATCTCCACCCAGCTCCTCAGAAGACTCCTCAAACAAACCCACATCGCCCCCCACCTGAGACCCCTCCACTGGCTACCCATCCAGAAGAGATGCCAGTTCAAGATCCTCACACACACCTACAAAGCTCTCAGCGTCCTGGAACTTGCCTACATCAGAACTCACAAAAAGGTAGCCGGATGGTGTATCTACACTCCTCACCAGATCAATCCTGAGAGGATAGAGGGACAGACGCAAACATGTGTTAAGACGAGAACCCTCACTCACCCTGAGGTGACATGCTTCATCATTGCGTTCCCTCTTGCACACTGGGACCGCAAGGTACCCAGTGTGGGTTACAACTCCCCACAGGAGAGGAGCGTATGGTGTTTTATGTCATCCAATGCAGGTTTTAACCGAGGGGCAGAGTGCAAAAAATCAAAATGTGAGTTAAAACGATCTCTTGGTTGACAAAGTCTATCCTTTATTCGCATCCCCAGTGGATAGGTTAAAAACAGCTAAGTGAGAATAAGGATATGGATGTTCCCTATTGGGATCTGGTCAACATATGTCTGCCCTTTTAGACCGAAAGGTTCTCGGCATTCCTCAGGACAATTCGCTTCGTCACTCTGCTAGAAAATTGTGAGTAAATAATAAAAATGTAAGAGTATACCATACTTTATGATATGGCATTGATCTGTGGTACCAGCGTGTAGTCAGGTCCACAGTCAATTGGAGACTACTATTCTACATCCACCTACATAAGTCCTTTAGTAGCAGGTCGCAGAACTCTCATTCTCCTGTTTCTGCCTCAACTGTAAAGGTTGAAGGGGGAGAGACTTGCCTACATCAACCATCGACTGAACTTCCACCGGCCCTCTAGATACCTGCGCTCCTCCTTACACGCCCTCACTCACAACCCCTTCATTCATCGCAGCTTCAGCGGTGGCCGCTCCTTCTACGTCGCTATCAAGACCTGGAACAACCTTCCCCTCCAGCTCTGTACAGCCCCCTTAATGGCAGACATCAGAAAGAGACTCAAGACCTGGCTCTTTGATGGAGGCAAAGCGTCAAGATACAGGCGTGAAGAGCAGGCGACAGTGTTGCACTTTATAAATCCTGTTGATTGATTGATTTATTATGCTCTGTACTGCTTCTCCTGATACTGTTCAGTTCTGTATAGTTAGAAGCATACCGTGGTTGCACTTATCTCCCCCCATTTTTTTTTTAACAGAATAGAACATTTCCAATAACTATTGTTCTATTTCGTTGTTCCCATTTCCTATTGAAATACTTGAAAAGCGCATTAACTGCGCCCCCTCCTCTTCCCTTTGAATTGAATTTAATCATGGAATCTGCACAACCAGGTTTTAGCCCACTTTACAGCACTACCGCACTTGTAGCAGTGGTTGCAGGACTTCACTGGGTTCTAGATCAAGGTGGTTGTACAGCCTTAACCCATGGGACCTGTCAATAGCATGTGACACTATTTCCTATGAAATGAATCAACTGCACTGAATTGGTGTCAGACGATCAGCCTCCCACTGGCTAATTTATTTAAGCAATGGGACACAGGTTAGCAAAAATGCCTCTTTCTGTGTCTGACACCAAAGAGGTACGAAATGGGGTTCCACTTCATTCCTCATTGATCCCCACATTGCTTAACATCTGTGTGGCACATTTAGATCCGCTGAATCGCTCACAAGGCTAATTTTTATGATGTATACTTAATGACACTTAATGTATCATTCGTTTAGATTGACTGGCTGAACTAAACCAGCCCAACTTCAAGTGCTGTCTCTCAGAAGTAGACACATTAATGCACTGTACTGCCCTTAAACTTAACACTGACAAAACAGGAGTGTTGGTTCTGTGACACTAGAGTCTAGTCTAACACCATCTGGTCAGACGACTGGTGCCCTTTGGATGTTGGTGCACCACCTGCTCCCAAAACCAGTTAGAAATGTTGGCTTTTACAATGACGAAGCTCTTGCTCTTTTGCCTTGAGTTACCAAGTTTACCTCTACTTGTTTTGGTGTTATAAAAATGTTGGGGAAAAATGCCTAATTTCATTCTGGTATATTAGTGTTTCGGATTCTCATTATTTCTAGACTTGACTATTGCAACAGTCTGTACATCAGAGTCTCCAAAATGCATTGCAAAACTCCAGCTGATTCAAAGCTCTGTAATTCGCCTGATTTTCGATCCGGGACGCAGAGCTGTTTCCCATCACAGCTGCCACATGCATTGGTTTCCTGTAGAAAAAGCTATTTTATTCAAAACAACATTGTTATACTCATCACACATGCAGGTTTCCATGTCATCACAGCCTCCAAAATGACCCTGAAGTTCCATGAAGCCGACCATCCTCACATTCAGAGATGTAGAGAGAGAGAGAGTAGTGTCCGGGTTCAATGTTTAGGCAAGGGACCAGATTCAGAATGTGCACCAAATTATCTATAGATAGAGACAAAATGTGTCCAAGACCAGAAAACAGGAGGGGTGGTAGCATTGCTTAGGACAATGCCCCTCCCCTTCAGACTTTGACACATCCAAATTAAATGCATCCGATCTTCTCTTCCCTGCCTGCTCTTGACACTCTGGCTCAACCTTATCTGCAGGTACCACCCGCCCCCACCCTTCGACATTATTAGATTGTGGATGAATATGAATATATGTTGTAACAGCCAGGAATCGATTGGACGGGTGCCACCACTATATGTTTCATCCTGTTTTTAGTGTATTTCATTTCCTCTAGCTCTCTCAGGCAGCTTCGCTAGCAGGCAGAGTTTTATATACAAATACAGGACTGAATAAAACATCTTAGCACCAGGAACAGAAGTCAGGTTGTAAGGCAAGACTTTGTTTCCTACAGAAGCCCACTCTTGCCCCAGGCCATTGCTGGGGGAATAGACATTCTCTCAACTTCTGCCAGGAGGCAATTGATTCTCACTTACAAAGAGGCACTTCACATTTCCACCTAGAGACTATGGCGCTGTGTCTGGGGGCAGAGAGGTAGCGGGAGATATACAACACCTCACTCTTTAAAATAAACCTACAGCACTAGGCAAAACAGTAATATGTAAAAACCCAGAGGCGAACTGGTCTACACGGTAAACAGATCTACAGTTGTGAGCAGCTTCACAGAAGGCTGGGGCAGGCAGCCAAATACCAGTAGTACCTAACACCTCGGAGAGCCTGCCTCAGCCGTGTTGGGCTTTTGTGGGCCCTTAGTGCCCTGCTGATGAAGGGCTTTGGGACAGCGAAAGACTAGCTTCTTCGTGACTGTTCAAAGTTACAGGTGCCTCTTTGCTTCTCTTATGCAAGTGTACATAACGCTTCCGTTTTTATAACACTGGAACAATGAAAAACTCATTACTCCGCTTTGTGATGTCAAAATGATAGTGAAGGGGTCAGATTGATAAGAGAAGGGGCCAATTGGTTTGACAAGATTTCAAAAATATTGATTGATGAATTGGCCTAGAAAGTAGTAGTCATTCTTTATTCAGTTTTAAAAAGAAAACCCATAAAAGCACAGACATAAATACAGTTAATAAAAAATAATTTCAGAACACCCATATACACACTAAAGCATATCAAAATACAGTATTTCATAAACAAAACTAAAGTGCTTATCATGCATTGCATTTCCTAAAATACAAACAATCTCAGAAAAGATCAACAATCCAATTGATCATTGAGTTAAAATCCTAAAGTACTGTGTATTATCTATGATGCATATTACTACATGTACAATGAAATGTAGACTAAAATTACAAATCAGTGTCAGCATATAGAAAATACATTCTCTAGCGGTGACTAGATATTCTTACACCTTAGCCACCATGCATATAACAAATATTTTGACAAGGCAAAAATTAACCATTCTATGGTATCACTTTTAAATCCTAGTTATAGTCCTTAGATATCTTATAGGTAAAATACAATAAATCAGAATTAGCTAGCTTCTCCTTACATGAGTGTATCTAGGACAGAAGAATCAAAAATTGACCAAACCATGCCAACCATATGGGAGAATGTTCCAACCATTCCATTTGCTGCGAAAACCATTAACTAGCAGAATGCTGTATCTAAATTACAAATATAGAGATTTAGCTTGAGGGTTTCAATACGATTCAGACAATCTTCGCAGTGCATGTTTGTGACAGGTTCGACGGGGCTCAGGAAGATAATAGGGACAGTGACTCTCTATCTTTATTGCAGACTAGGGACTGGCCCTTTAACGAAGATACGGACTCGGGGGAGGCGGAGTTCGCCCCTGTGACATCGGCCTTTGTCGACCTATCAGTGTCCTCCACGTCGTTGAAGAAGGACGACCCGGAAGACGCCAGCGCGAAAGCCGTACCCATCGAAGGAGTGTGGAAGCAGACGCCGGAGGAGCGGAGACGAGGGGAACCCGACAAGGACGACGGGACCGAACCCGGGAGCAGCGCAGAAGCAACAGAGGAAGGGCCAGGAGGCCGAGTACACCGCGCATCGCCCAGCCACACTTCAGGAGAAGTGTGGCTACCAGAGGTACGCAAGAGGATCCGGGGGCTATTCTCCTTCAAAGGGGGAAGCGGGTGAAGTGCCGACGGGCTGTCCAGAAGGAGGGGGTTGAGGGGCCTGACCGCTTAGGGGTAATTCGCCTTGGGGAAAAACGGTTATGCTCTCGCACTTGGTGGCGGTCCATGGTGATTTCTGTTCTTCCCGCACTCCCTTTCCCAATCATACAATAGACGCGCAGAACGTCCGCCTAAAGCCCTGTTCTCTTTTGTTTCATTCCACATCTACTGCCACCCGTGAGAAATACCAGAGAGAGGGACGCCGAAGTCGGGGGAACAAGGAGAGGACCCAAGAGACGGAACAGTCCCGGACCAGAGCTAAATGAACTGTTTCACTGGACTACTACTGCTTTAATAAACCACCCACGTAGAATTCACCCGCTGTATTGGCTCCTTCCCTTCTTGTCCTACCTACCGGGTGACAATGTTATTTTTAAAATCTAAAACTCTTCCAGTCAAACCCCCATCAGTACTATAGATCAACCACAGATCATTAATATGATACCAATATCTCTTTTTAAGACCTGCCAAGGTGTTTTTCTGAATACACTCGGGATTAGTGCAAAGCTCACATATGTTACGTTTATAAGCCTGCTCGGCATAGAGTACACCAAAAGGAGCTACCCGGGACTGGGGTTGGATGTGCGAGTTGTCTTCGATAATTTGACTGCGTGTCCCCTTTGCTTGTTGCTTGGATATGCCAAACTGTTTATTGTCCTTGGTTTTTGCCACAGTGTTTAGATCTCTCCATAGCCTCTCCTCCCAATTCCTTTTGGTGTCATTTTGAACCACTCTGTATTGTTTCCTTTTTAGGGCCACAGTGTCTCTACAGACATTTTTAAAACACCCATCAGCTCCATTCTTGCTTTCTTACATTGATCATCAATCCATTCTACTTTGTTATTTTTATGGCTTTACAGTCTTATCAAAAGTTCTTAACTGTACCCATCAATCCACTAAAAATATCCAGGATTGATTTCTCCTTATCAACATGCTTAATAATGTCAACTAGTGAGTGTGCTACAATGGTACATATTTGAGCTAGGGTGTCTTCACTCCCCTCAATCGTGGGCCATTTAACCCTCCTTCTGTTGTTACTAAGGATAATTGGGTTCGTTGGATTGCTTTGTGGTAGGAACAGATGGGAAATCAGCATGTGATCCATTACTAAAGTGATGGCATTATAATCACTATAAAATCTCTCTAATACCCTAAAGTTAATCAGATGGGATCACAGCGAAAGATCAAGTAAAACCCAATCAATTCTGGTTCTACAATTAACCCTTTTGAAGGTATGTCTAGGTTAATTATCCAATGTCTAATGCCCATTGCACGCTCGGAGGCTATGCTTGGGTGTAAAGACGCTAGTTGGAATGCAACTTTCGTATACCTGGGGGGGCCAACATGACTCAGGCTAGGGAGTCCCCATTCCTCATCCTCTGGGACATTTGGCATCACTTCAAGGGGTTCGAAGGTGGTATTCGGATCCCCTGCAAGTAAATAGGACCCACACCCTTTTCCAGAAATTCATCTAGGGCAATTATAATTTAGTGTCAAGTTTTTTTATGTTAAATTGTAGATGGATATTAACTCAAATAATAAGATCCCCTACTGGGCAGCCTATAGGTGAAGAAAAGGCCTCAATTCTAAAATTTGTGAAACCCACCCAGTGGACCACATCAGTGGCCCACATCTCTTGCAGGAGACATATGTCAAACGAATCAATGAAATGAATGCCAGCAATATTCCATGATAGCATCGTCAATCTATCATGGGTCCCAGAGAACTTAAACCGTGCATGTCTCTGGGATTGCCACCCTTCTTCACTAGCCTCATTAGGGTCATTAGCCCTAGAAAATAATTTTAATCAACATTAAAATGAAAAATGTTTGAGTCTCATGACAGAAATGCCCATAGGAATACTTTCTCGTTGATTGGTTACTGCAGCTAGCAGTAAATACCGCCTCTTAGGAAACAGCTTTACTCGTGGTAAATTTACCATTGTGTTAACTATATTGCTTGTACATTGATGTAGTCAGTCCAAATGACTAAAAAATAGAGTCCAGAACTAATTAGATTTATAAGCTAAATTACGTCAACTCGGAGTTGTTCTTAAAATGGATGAACTCTCTTATACTAAACACTGAATGATGAAGGATGCCCTGCAGGGACTCTTTCCCCTAAATCAAAATCTATTTTTGGGCAGCACTAATTTGTGTGCTACGCAATTTGTCTTACCCCCAATGGTATTTGTTTAGATGCTAACTGCATCAAAGTGTGTATCCCGCTAGATGCATGTTTTTAACCTCTGGGGATAATTACTTCAGTTGTATTTCTAGACCTCTGGTTAGAAGACAAAACTGCAATACTGCTGGGAGGCAGTCCTGGCGAGGCACTAGTTTCAGCAAAGCAGTAATTTACCAACAGTGGTACTGTAAGTGATAACTTTTATGAAGCAAGCATCTCTGGTAAATCCGGCATAAGTTTAGCATGCTTTAATTGTGGTGGTAGGGGCTACTGCCACCTGATTTTTTCTAAATTCTACTTTACAATTTTAGGACTGGACATCTGAAATGCAGGTATTGTTGGCTGAGATGCTGCTACCAAAGGAAGCTTGATTGGATTTATTGCATGCCCAAAGGACCTTTGCCCTTGACAAATACTATTTTGAATATACGGGGCGGCTCCTCCGTAATGGCAGAGGAGCGTCGCCTCACAGCCTTTGCCAGCAGGCGATAAATAATATGATAATAGCACAATGTTATTATCATTTTATTTATGCTGTCTGAGCTCCGCAATACAATAGGTATGGGGGCCCAGGCCAGGAATGGCAGGGAGGAGGAGTAGTGTACACTCGTAAGTGCGCATGTGTGTTTGGCCGGCCGTCCTAGGCCAGCCAAACACATTCACACTTGTGTTTCTCCGACTGGCTGTTTTACACAGCTGGGTTGGAGAAAAGCCACAGGCTTCAATTTACCGTCTGAGCGGCAAATGAGGCCGCTCAAACCACACCTGGTGTTACTCTCCCGTGAGAGCAGCATCTGGATTGGGTGTGAAGCCTGTGCCCTGAGGGCCCATCTCCTTCCGGCCAGCCGATGAGAATAGCCACGAGGTAGGCATCAGCTGGAGCAAAGCATAGTAGCAGGTTATTCTTTTTTTTAAAAACGTATATTTTATTTCTCTTCAACCAGGGGTGGGTGTGCGTGCGTGCGTGTTCTCCCCCCCCCCCCCCTCCCCCGGCCGCCTCCCTCCAAATCTTACTGGCCGCCCCTGCCAAAGAGGTATCTGGGTCTGTATTATTTAGAATAGCCAGACGATCTATTTTTTTTAATCAATTTTATCCCTGTGTTAAGAAGAACATTTAGACTTACTGGAATATGGTAGACCCTTCCGCTATCAATTAATTAATTGTTGTATAGTTCTTATATAAAATGTATTTTACCTTTATTTCTATTTTTCTTTTTGACTATCTTTTGTAATGTCCCCTCTACTTTTTTGATAAATTGGTAAGGGCCTTGGTGTCATTTGCCAGAATTTACCACAAGTGAAACTAAAATTTCTTCCAGTGGATGAAGATGAAGATGGAGTGGGCTTCATACATTTCACGCATCCTTCATGCTATAGTTGCTTTGCTTTGACCAACTCTAATTTTGACAATTCTATTTGAACAATTATGCATAATAATTATGACATTCAAGACCCGGCTTGGTGTATTCAAACCCTTAAAGTTTCGAAAAAAGTAGATATAAGTCTTTAAATCATACCTGGACTATGAGGCGGAAAATCTTCATTAAGTATGAAAGTCCTTTGATTCATGCAGGAACCTCTTTGTGCTGTTGCAGTCGTTTATCACCAAGTTTAATAAACGTAGCCCACAGTCATTGTCATCATTTTTTTTTTATATGTTCAGATGTATTACATTTTATATGAATTATTGGGTGAAGATATTTGTGCCTCAAATTAAAAAAAACAAATGATGAAAGAACGATTTTTTTCCTAAGGTTCTGGAATAAAGAACGTTGCTCAGAATCAATATGACATAGTTGTGACATGCAGAGAGTCGTGTTACTAAGTAGAAGCAAAGATGCCAGATGGGCCACAAGCTTACATGTAGTGTCAGTGGCTGAAGCACAAACAGTCCTGTCAATTGCTTCGCTCATTTAAAATTCGCAGAAGATCTAAAAACCTGGTAGGTATGCAACTGTTCTCTTGTTCATCCCAAAAAGCAACAAGAAATGAGATGCAATGCACTCTGACCAGAAGGATGCAATTTGCGTTGGGAATTTGACAATTCTGGGTTTAACCAAGAACTTACCATCACGACAGGCGTGTGAGAGCTTTCCTCGTCTTCTTCCCTGTGCAGGGCACGAAAGGCAATGCCTACCATGCAGCTGGTTTTGGTTCTCATGCAGTGCCTCGCTGGCTGCCAAGGAAAAGGGTGAGTGTGAGCAATGCCAGGCGGTGGGTGCACTGGTTGTGAGTGTCCTATATGTCATGGCTTAGTACCGAGGAGCGCCACTTCCTGCTAATCAGAGTTATTGCTAATGGAATACCTCGCGCAGTAACCATTACTTCCATTAGAAACACATAACAATCATTGGCATAGCCAATAGGTCTCGCCTTTGGTACCTTATAAGTATTTAATTATGAAGCACAATTTCATTGGTGCAACATCAACTGTTGCATGGCTGAACACTTATAATGTACCAAAGGCGAGACCTATTGGCTATGCCAATGCTTGTTTAATGTATATTGAATTCATAAACGACTGTTGTATTGCTCATTTCTAAATTTGACAGACAGCGCCACCATATGGCAGACTGTGATAAGTGCCGGTGTTGACCAGTGCCATGCCGAATACCGGAAACCACAGAAGAGAGTTAGTTAGAGGTGCCTACCTTTATAATGGAAGAGGCTGCAAAGTGTGTGCCAGAAACGCCCACGGAGGTCTGAAACCAGCCACATCACGATTTTGGTGTGTAAAAACTCCCAGGAGCAGTTTCAAGATCGGCCACTAGGTGGCAGAGTACCCACAGATTGGAAATATGAGAAAGCTAGGAAATAAACGCTCTTGGTGAGGCCAACCCAAATTTGCTTTAGCTAGGAAGCTTTTAAAGGATCAATATATTAATTTGAACACAAGAGAACTATGTGCTCAGCACAATATGTTGTATTTTATTTGTGAATGAAAATGATTTTCTCCAAGTCTGTCATTTGGTTTATTTTATTATTGACGCAATGTTAAAAATGTTTTTTTCCCTAATGGATCGAAGCTCCCATCCTGGCGTCACTGTCTTGTGCACAAAACACTCTTCTCATGAAACATACAATTTATAAGCGCCACTAGGCTTAATAAAATATGAAGACGGCCTGTACAAAGTAATGAGCATGTGAAAGGTTTGCATGCAACGTCTGCAGTGGTCACGAGTCCCTCATACTGGCAACCACCCTTTTCATACCTCATGATCAGGAACTCAAGAATTATGCAGTGCTGAGCCGGCAAAGTTTTTGTTCTAAACACGGACTTGTTGCACTTGATTGAATCATAAATCACAATTTTCTGCATAACTTCCAGACGCGAACGAAGACTAGTTTGTCGTCAAATGGGTCAAAAGTTACAAAGAAAAGGTGGAGTGTTTCGCGCATTGGCAGGCATTTTCCCAAGGTTTAATAATGTCCTCTATTCAGGTTTAAAGCGCCAACTAAAAAAGAGAAAGTTTTGCTCGAACTGTATTAATGAGTTAAAATGACAAGCAGCAAAATAAGATTACCCAGGAATATGCCCTATTATGCCATTTAATTTAGACTGAACGTAGCGACGGAAAGACAAGAAGCGCAAGCAAAAAGAAGACGGAGAAGGTGGAGCGAGTGAATGGCCGGGACGTGATGGCGAGGAGAGAGGCGCGCGCGCTTGG
The DNA here is from genome assembly GCF_964204655.1 of Triturus cristatus. NCBI lineage: Eukaryota > Metazoa > Chordata > Amphibia > Caudata > Salamandridae > Triturus > Triturus cristatus. The sequence continues at coordinate 628,660,208 of NC_140594.1, read as the reverse complement.
GAGAGCAGTCTGCTCATTTTCAAGCACTGCACTCGTGCTTGTGGTGCACCCCTGCTCGCTCCCACAAGGTGGATGCCGCTACAAGCATGAGTGTGTGCTTGAAAATGAACAGAGAGTCGGCTAAAAGCCCTCCTATTCAGCACATGCGCACTGCGTAGGCGAGACCTAAAAACCCATTTCTTACTGCTCAGCGATTTCACACTTAGTTTCCCGGGTAACTGTTCTGGCAGCTAATGCCCTTTTGAAGATGGACTTCAGCCAGTTGGCCTCAGTGATTATTTATTAGCCCTTGTTCTCGAGGCAGGTCTCATGCAGTGTTATATGCGAGTTAGAATTAAGGGAAACTCTGCATTCGTTTCCAAACAAATAGCACATTTTTAAGGCAGTAGCATGAACAACTGCTAACGTCAAATGGCAGTGTTTTAGTAAAGGTCGCCTTGCCAAAGGACTCCCTCAATGCTCAGCTGACTTTGTTTACCCTAGTGTTACAATTTCACGAGCTTTATTTACCTCGCCAATGTAATTGCAGATTTGTGACATGAAAAATCGTAAAGCCCTTCGGTGGGGATCTCGGTTTCCAGGATACCAAAATGAATGTGGCAATATTTAATTTTACACTTTTGGGGTTCTCAAAGCCGGGGTTCGATGATAAACGCTCCTAAATTCTGTTGACAGGCTACCAGTGCTGTCATTTAGATTGGTATGGGCACACGAAGTCCAGGGTTTCAGAGAACTAAGCAATGAAAGCATCTAGATGTCATTTGCATTACCACACAGTAGGGGCTGCAGCAACTGCAATTCTGAGCAGAAACCAACTCACCACCTACTTACTCTATAATGTGAGCAGTGAACAGAAAAACAGTCTTTAGAGCGCAGCTGCCGATTCTATGAGGCTGGTGCACTGTTCGACCATCAGTGCTGAATGTCGATATGACATCAGATGGGCACGAGACACGGAATACACAGAAGAGACAGCCCGGTGTGTGAAGCTGTCCTTCATTCAGGCAGCCTCCAGGGTCAGGGCAGGGCTGTCTGCGGATGCCACTCATCCGGCAGCCCGCACGCCCCTCCCTCTCTCCTCGCCATTACCTCAGAGCTCCCGCCATGAGGGAAGAGAGGGTAGCTGAGGCAGCGGTACATCCCAGCAGCTGCCGCGCAGATTATTGGATTGTGAGCGCCGAGTGTTTGCGCGAGGCAGGCAGAGGATGCCCTCAAGGGAGGGAGTCCCACGGGCTGGCATCCTGCCAAGCCCGGTACCCTTTACAATCACAGGAAGTTTTCAAGGCCATTGTGAGACTTATTTTTAACAGCGCACTAAAAATGCTGAACTATCGATGCTTAAGTGCAGGCAGCGAGAGGCTGTTACCAGGCAGCTCGGTAAAAAAACGGTGAGTTTTGTAAATGTACGTTAATGGCTTCGCAGAGGAGGTCCGTAAGGTTTGGAAACAAGAGCGAGAAGATTTCAATTCTGTTAACGTAAACAACTCGCGCTTCTGACAGTTACTTGCTGCGTGGCACAACGAAAACCGAGGAGCTGACAACTGGGAAACAGAATGATTCCCGATACTGCTTCACACCGGAGTAGGAGCAAAAGAGAGAAGGCGGAGTGCAGACTACCCCGGAGTAGAATGACGATTCCAGACACAAGAGCCCCAGCCACAGAGAACAGCTCGTGTGAGCAGTTCACTCACAGATCTCATCCCGTAGAATGGATGGAGTTCTTGTTCAACAAGCGATGAACTAATTAGAAACAGATGGCCCCCTAAATATAAGAAAGTGCTTCACGACAGCCGTGAAGCAGACGACCCAGTCCAGATGGGCCGTCCAAAAGGGAGAAAGGGCACTGACCAAAAAGCATCCTTTTCATTGGGAAGCCAGCGTTCAGCATAAACGTTGACGCGACCCAATGAAAAAGATGGGCGGGGCTTCAAATCCTCTTCTGAAATCTCCTCTCCCACCATATGTGGAGAGGTGTGGCTCACTGGTTAGAGGCGGCAGATCCGCAAGCAGAGAATCGGCCAGGGACCAGGGTTCAATTCCCGACGCGGCAGGGTCGTGGACCAGGGTCAAAACGGACTCGATAATTCTCGCCTCGGTACCTACTCTAACCAGGAACACACTCGGCAACTCTGGGCATTAGCTTGCCTCATCTCCACAACGGCCCCCCACATTCGCCGGGGATGCCTGGTTTCACCTTGGAGATACCCAGGAGGGACCATCTCACAGGGATAGCCAGGACGGGTTCCCCAGTGGTCTACAGCGCCACGACGCCTCAGGGCAGCAGTGCGCTTTACAAGACACATACATTTACATTTACATTTATGTCTCGCCGAGCGAGCAGCGCATGCGCTGCAACGCTAGACGAGACCTAAAAACCGCAATGGGAAATTTATTTTAGACTTAACTACTCCAGTTTGAGGAGGGAGGGGGGCAAACTTATATTTTTTAATGTGTGGATGCTTTATCTTATGCACATATTTGAACTTAAATGTTCCCCTCAGCAGCAAGGGAATGTCCTAAATGCATGTCAGAAGGCGAGTGGCTACATATGTCCTGGTCCTTCAGAACATTGATGATGTTTTAAACAATATATTCATGGCTGTGAGCATGATGACTCAGACGGCCATCCCAGGCTTGACAGGTGCACTTATTCTCGAAGATCAAAACATAGAACATTTAGTTTTTATCACTATGCTGTTAGCCTGCTCATTCATTACAACCTATTGGAAATCGCCGGCTACCCGTAGATATGATGAACGGGTAAAATAAAATGCGTAAAATTAGTCATTGATTGAGAATTTCAGTATAATGGTAGGATGAACCACATTTCAGTGCACTTTAAAAAATAGAGAGGCGGGGCTCACTAGGACTGAGAGTGATATTGTGAAAAAGCCGAGTTCTTACTGCAATAAAGAAATGATAGACCAGCTGAGAAATAACTTATGAATAGTGTACGAGCACTAGTTTACATTATCAAGCACTTTTACTTTTTTTTAGTTGTAGAGATATTTCCACATTGTAGAGATATGATCACATTTGCAGTAATTATATGAAATTAATGAGCAGTTTTAATGAATTGTACATGAGTGCTAGTTTACATTGTTGAGCACCATCACTTTGATAGTAGCAGAGATATGACTACATTTAGTTGCATAGATTTATTTTACTGCAACTAGTCGAGAGCTTGAGCAGGCTTTGCTGAAGTTATACATATGAGTAAAGGTTTACAGTACGCGCACTGTCATTATATACTTATTAGAGTTATTTGAGTTATGAGTTGCAGAGGAATAAGCATTGTCACTTTAATTACAGATCAGATACGAGGTGTTGTTTATGAATGTCTGGTGAGGAAGGAATACTGTTGAAGTAGATATACCTATTTGTATTTGATCAGGTTATTCATCTCTTGTTGATATGTATGGGTGTAGAAAAGTGCCTCTTTTAGATGTGATCACCCCCACTTTGTGCCCACTGGTACTGATGCTTTTGATTGGAAGTGCACTAGGTCCCTGCTAACCAGGCCCCAGTGTTCTTTCCCTAAAACACACACGTTAACTGGAACCCAATTGGCAAGGGGGAAGAACTTTAGCACCCTTGTAAAACCCTGGTAAATGGTACCCCTGGTACTAAAGAGGGTCCCTAAGGCCTGCAGTATGTATTATGCCACCCAAAAGGACCAACACAACATTGCCCACTCCCTGCATATACTAGTTACCCTGCTACATGATGGCTTCACTGAAAGTACTGGTGTTTGGTATCAAACACCTTGTCTTAATACATCTGTACTGATGCCAGTATCAGATTTATTAGGACATGCACCCAGAGGGCACCTTAGAGGTGCCCCGTATAGCCGTACTAGTCTCTTAGTGTGTTAGCTGACTGGTATCTCCCAGTCTGCCACCACAGATGGATTTCTGGCCGCCGGCAAGGGAAAGCCCATGCTCTCCGAGGTTAGGAACAATGTCTGCTCAGCAGCAGGTGTGCTCACCTCCTCCAGCAAGATGGCATGCAATTTAGCATATCAATGCCGGTGGCTTCAAGGCCTCTGCTTCCCTTAAAATGCAACCCCGGCGTCCCCCCCAGACCTGGGAGGTGCCACCCCGGATCTGAGGCCCATTTGGCACCAGAATAGGCGGGAAATTTGTTATTCGGGAACCATGTTACACCCACAGGCTAGCCACATCCCTAACGTGGGCTACCTGAAGGGAACAGCCAGAGAAGGGTTTCACCATCTTGTTTTTGGTGAAATAGGGACTTCTGGGTCAGGATTATGCCCACTCCTCACAGGAAGGGGTTATATAGGGGGTGTAGTGACCATAGGGGTAGGTAACCCATTGGCTACTACCTTGTACTCCCCTAAACGCACCTACATTGAGTAGTTAGGAGTCCCCCTGACACCATATCCACAGATTCGACTTCCTCAGAACTGCAGGACAAAGAAGAGGCGACACAGCAAGAACCTGCACAGGAACTGGCGCCAAACCCTACCTTCCTGCTTGCTCTTTCACAAGTGCAAAGACCCGACTCATCCTGCAGCTGCGCATCCTCCCGACACTTGCAGGTCTTCCAGCACTTTGACAACCAGCTATCATCTCTCTTGGGGTGAAGGATCCATCCCCCTTCATCCGCAGGCACCAACCACATCTGTCAGGTTGAACGTGTTGCTGGCCATCAGGCCCAACGAGGGAGCATCACTTCAGAAGGAGGTCTTCATGGCTCTGGGAGGTCAGCCCCATCTCTCAGGAAAGTTTTGAGATGCTAGACCCTCCAGGAGCTCCCCTGCACTAATACCCTGAGTACCGGGGCACTTCACCAGCCAAGGCTTGTTTCGCATGCAGCTGAGAGACCACCACCTTAAAATCCTTCCTGCATAACGAGGGACATCAGGACAGATGACATCCATGACCCGAGTGGCCCTGTAATTTTGTTTTCCTCCTCTCAGCAGGTATACCGAAAACTGTGAGAGCCTCAAACTCAAGTGGCCAGCAAGCTAAGCCCATCTGCACCCGAGCCCCACACCCGGGTCCACGACTTCTGACTGCGTCCCCTTGGCCTAGGGGTCCCCAGAACCTGAGTCCCCCTCTGGGTTCACCCGGACATGTCACCAAGTCCCGCCTTGCAGCTTTTGTTTCAAGTCCCACTAACTTCAACGGTGTAGCGCTCGAGGCTACCATCCCGACCAGCATTTCTGCACCCGGACACCCCAGGGCAGGGAAAACAAAACTGCTGGTGGTACATTGGACCTTGGCCCCCTAGTACCTCAAGTCCAAAGGGCACCTCTGAACACGCTTGCAAGTACCTGTTTGCTATTGGTGTTTTTGTCCCAAAGGGTAACATTGTAGTGGATGAGGCTCATGCCACAAGCCTTTACTCAAGTATTTTTCTATTTGCTTCTAAAATCGATATCTCCGCTCGTACTTACGTTATTTTAAAGAACTTGGTATCTAATGTCTTAGAGAAATATACTGTATTTTTATAAACTGGTCTCGGATTTCTTAATGAGTGTGTGAACCATTTATTGACTGTGTGTGTACAACAAATGCTTAACACTTATTTCTGATAAGCTTAAGGTGCTCGACCACACTACCACAAATAGAGCACTTGGGATTATTAAAGTAAGCCCTGTAAACCAATAAGTTGTCTGGATGTTTTGCAGGGTGTGCCCTTACATTGGCATCACTACATAAAAAGTCAGCCTCCTATAATGGGTGAAGGATAAAACAGAAATAAGGATAGTTGAATAATAAGATGAATTAGAAAAGAATGGGGGAATGAGAAGGAGAATACTGAGTAAGTTGGGTCACTGGAAAAGAGCAATTGGTATGCCTTTACTGAGAGGAAGGTAATGAAGGGTGAGTAGAGGGAGAGGAGTAGGGAAGGGTGAAGGCGGAAGATGAGCCTGATGAATAATAAGGATGATGAGAAAGGGAGGCGATCAGAGAGGAAGGTGGCGAGCACATGTTATGTTGGAGGTGGGAGCAGAGAAGGAGTGTTATGAAGAAAGGGATAGAACAGAAGTGTGAGAAGAATGATGCCTTGTGAGGATGATGGAGACAGGGGAAGCTGGGAGTAGGAGAGGAGGGACTAGCGGGAAAAATAAAGCGAATGGGAGAGATGTGGTAACCTGCCAGTCACAAATTTAAAAGACCTAAATCCCAAAAAGAAGCGTGGGTATTAAGTAACCCTAGTTAATTACATATAAAGAGTACTAATGTATTAACCTGCAGGGATCAAAAAGATATTTGAGGGATCATTTCACCCACAACTGCTCGTGGCATGCTTTATAATTGACGGCCCCTGAGTAGGATGCTACCACTAAGGTGGACTCCACCATGCAGGGAGTTCTTATATATTTAATTTTTTCAAAAAAAGAAATTGCAGGAGATAAAACACACTAATAAGAAAAGCAGCCAAGGGGGTATCAAATAACCCAAGAAACCATGTCCTTGAAACATATCAGAGACCTGAGACCGAACGCCTCATTTGTATCACAACATTTGGGATACATTCCAACAGCATACAAGAAATCATTAACAAGCATTGGCAGACGATGACTTCTGGATCACTTGATATTGTGAAAATCATGTTTTTGTTTAGAAAGGGAAAAGTCCCTTCAAGACCAGTTAGTCTACACACGACCTAGAAAGGAAAGCACTCAGAATGTAATACCAACTAGATGGAATATTTTACCAGTTGCAGGTCAGTTCCCTTTTGCCCATTGTAACATTTGCAAATAGAAGAAAAGACTGAAGCAACTCTAGATAGAGATGGCCACCCCTTGGATCTTTTTTTTATTTTTTTTTTGAAAAACCTTTATTGCACCGAAAAATTCAATACAAACATGGGCCTACAACCACCAGGGCCGGCCGCTAATATACACAAGTTCAACAATATCAAGAAAGCAATGGGCCCCCTGGGGCTCAGCCGGATTGACAAAGTATTGAGTGGACATCAGAAATTATCCGGATACATACATTTTGAAATACAAACGAAAAATAAAAATAAAATAACCCATAAAGACAAGGCGGAAACCATTGAAAAAGAGGCGTCTAACCACGGCTGGGGGACTACACAGTACCAACTCCACCCTCGGGTGGTCAATGAGGATGATCAAGGGGGAGGTGGGGGAGACGGGAGAGGCACAACCGTCTATAGGTGAAATGCAATAGTCCGGGAACCTCAGAATCAGGGGGACAAGGCAGTATCAGATGAGTCCACGAGGGGGGGTGTGCAGATGTTCCCATGGTATGCGTTCCACTGTCCCCAAATTCTACCCCACGCCCCCGGCTTACCCCGGGCCACATACACAGTCTTCTCCCTGCACATGCACCAGTCCATGTTCTCCTTCCATACTGACACGTGGGAGGCCGCCGGGAGCCCCAGAGCTGTGCGATGTCCCTCTTAGCAACCATGTTCCCAAGGGCCGCCCACCGAGTCTGAGCCGCATTATAATCGTTAGGCTCCCACACGTTCAACACACAGCGGCGAACCTCAGGCAACAGGGCGACCCCAGTGACACATTCCATGACAGCATGCACCCGGCGCCAATACTCCGCAACCTTACGGCACTCCCAGAGAACATGGAGAAAAGTGGCGCTGAGCCCACAGCCGCGCCTACAGAGTCCGTCCTCAGAGAAACCCATCAGAACTAAACGAGGGCCCGTCACGTAGACACGGTGGAGAATTTTAAGCTGGACAAGACGGAGACGCGCGGGTATGGCCACCTCCCTAGGGGAGGACAGCGCCGACTGCCAGTCCTCGTCGTCCAGTTCCACCCCATCCCCGATCCACGCCTCCCGCAGACGCACGAGGAGATCCGCCCGAATGTTTATTAGTTTTTTATAGATAAGGGAAATAGTACTGTCAGGCAAGTGACCGTCGAGTATGCGGTCCTCGAGTGGCGAAGACACAGGGACTGCAGTCCCCGCCCCGATGGCCGAGAGCAATGCGTGGCGAACCTGAACATACCGAAAGAACTCCCTCTCACTCAATTCGTACTCACTCTGCAGCGCCGAGAAGGATTTAACCGCACCCTTCACCCAAAGGTCACCTACTCTGCTGATGCCAATCGTGTCCCAACGCTCGAACCCCTTCGTCGTCCAGAGGCTTCCCAATCTTTCAGACGCAAACAAGGGGGTCGCGCCCGTCAAGCGATCATGCCAGCCCATGGCCACATTCGCAGCCTTCCACAAGCGTATCGCAATCTTGGTAGGACCGGTTAAGGTCCTCCCAGCCGATCGAGAGTAAAGCGCTCTGTTAAAGTTGCCGCCGGGCAACAAAAATCTATCCATTTCGAAAGCCGGATTCGGACCAGGTGAGTACGTCGCATGGTTAATAGCCGATAGTTGGGAAGCCCAATAGTACCTCCTGATGTCCGGGAGCGCGATGCCCCCGTCGTACCAGAGGAGAGTCAGCTTTGAAAGAGCAATACGTGCACGACCGCCCCAAACGAGTCTCCTTTGTAAGCTCTCCACTTCCCGGAAGTAAGCCGCCGGAATAATATCAAAGGAGTTCTGAAGTGCGTAAAGAAATCAGGGAAGAGACATCATTTTAAAAAGTGCTGCACGACCGAGGGGAGACAAGGGAAGCTTACGCCAACGGGCCACGTCTAACCTCAATCTCCGAAGTGGAGAAAGGAGATTATGCTCGTAGCGGACAGCCGGATCCAATGAGACATACACCCCCAGGTACGTAAAGCCGGAGCTGGACGCCGTAATGGGAAAACGAGAAGACAAGAGAGGAAAGCCACCGGATATAGCATAGACACAAGATTTGGACCAGTTAATGATCAGACCAGAGTTCTTGCCGAAGGAAGTGAGGATGTCAAAGAGCACATTGAGTGACTTACGTGGTGAGGTGAGGTACAAGAGAATGTCGTCCGCGTACAACGAAACACGATCCTCGTAGCCGGGGGCACACTGGATCCCTCTTATCGACGGTTCCCAACGGAGCCAAGCAGCGAGCGGTTCCAAAGCTAACGCGAAGAGCAGAGGAGACAACGGACACCCCTGCCTAGTGCCCCTCCCAAGAACGAAGGGCCGGGAAACCCTCCCGTTAACGACCACCTGTGCCAGCGAGGCAGCGTATAAGAGCTTAACCCAATTAATAAATCCCGTCCCGGGGGGCGTGGCTTGGACGGCAGACGAGATGGCCGCCTGACTCCGTCGCTCCGTTGGTCCGGGGGAAGTTGCTGCCCTTCCCGTGTCCTATGGGGATTGTTTGCGACTCAGGCTGAGCGGATTCTGCCGCGCAAGATGCCGGGCACAAGAGGAGCCCTCTGACACCAGCTACGGTCCCTGCAAAGGCGACCTTTGAAACATCTTGCCTCGCGGTGCGAAGCGAAGGGAAAGAAACAAGATGGCGCCTCCCCGCTAGTCCGAGCGGAGTATCCTCGATTGATAGACCCGTGGCCTGCAAGTACCCTGCTTGTTCTTTACCTGATGGCTGTTTGTTTCCACTGTTGGTGCCTTGCTGGCACGATTTACTGGGCGCCTTTGCTGTTTTCGAGAGCGGATCGCCACTGCATCAACATGCCTGACCTTAAAATGGCGGCGGCGGTGACGGCGAGAAGGAGCAATGTCGAGCATTTCTATCTTTAATTTCTAGCACTAACCATACCAACTTATCCAGCGCTACTCTGACAAAGCCTTCCACAGAGGGGCTTGCCCGCAGATTTGCCAGCGCGACCCCGGTTCCAGCCCGTCCCAGGTCATGGTCAGTGTTTGCCCAGTCTCTCTCCCTGATAGCAGCGCGCAACATCGGAGCTTGACTCCCACTGCTTCCACTCCTGGTCTTATGAGCTCTGAAGCGCTCTAGGGTCGGAGGCTTGGGGAGGGAAGGACCCGAGAGTCGGTCTTTGCCACGCTGTGCCCCGTGTGCCCTGGGAGTGATTCAACCGGCGATTCAGCGGAGGGTAGGCTTGGGTCACCGGCCTGGGTGCGACTTTGACCCTGTAGCTGTGGGCACTTGTCCATCTTATTAAGACGCCTGCGGCCCCAGAGACTCTGCCGCACGGCCCTTTGGTGGCTTACCCTCTCACGCCCCTGTGATTGGTCGACCGACTGTAGAGTTGTGGTCATTTGGCCTGCAGATCTCACGGATACTACGGATACTATGCGATTTTCTTAAAGCCAGCCTTTCTCTCCTCCAGTGCTCGGCGCTGTTGGAAGCCGACAGTCATTTTTGTCAATACAGTCTATACAGTCACTATTGCAACAGTGCAAGCCGGGGGCACAGGCCAGCTACACAGGCCGGCTAGTTATCCAATTGTGGCCACAACCTCCAGAATGGCTGACCGCGAATCTAAACTGGTTCACAAAAGGAACAAAGGGGAACCTTCACAGTCAGACTCTCCGGTCAAAATGAAACCAGATATCAATAGCACCTTGGAACTAATTCTGAAAAAGCTGGCCGATGTCCATGATTTGGCCAAGTCGACCAAACAAACTACTGACACCATACAACTGGAGATAACTGCCATCAGAGCAGACATGAATGCAGTGAACAACAGACTTTCCGCTGCTGAACAGAGGATCAGTGATGTTGAGGACATTGTTTCCAAGTCGAGTAAGGAGATGAAAGCCCTTTCGAGCACATCCTCCATGCTCCTAAGACAGACGGCCGAGTTGGAAGACCGCAACCGTAGGGGCAACATCCGAATTCTTGGGGTTCCGGAGGGTTCAGAGGATCCTCTGGGCTCCTGTTTAGCCTTCTTGGAGGATTGGATTCCTAAGTTCACTGGCATAACGTTCGACCAGCCTTTTGAATTAGACAGAGCACACAGAATCCCTTCATTCAAATCCTCCTCTCGGCAGGGGGTCCGCCCAATCATTTGTAAACCTCTCCGTTTTCGCCATGTAGAAGCATTACTGGCCCATGCCAGGAAAAATCACAACCTCAGCTGGAAGGGTAACAAAATCATCTTTACCCAAGATTTTTCGAAACCTACTGTGGATACTCGTAGGGGGTTCCTAAGTTTGAGAGACAAACTGAAATCCAGAGGCATTCTGTTCTCCTTCGTGGGGCCTGCCAGGTTCAAGATCACCGAGGGGGGGAGACACCTCTTTTTTACTGACCCCGGTGCTCTTGCCTCCTACCTGGAGGGCCCTCCTACTCAGGACATGGACTCGTCGCAGCTTTTGGCCAGCAAGAGAAAATCCTCACCGGGCCCGGCGTGACGCCTGTACTGATTCCTCTGCTCCTTTTGTTTTTGCCCGGCTCCGGTGTTCCGATGTGATGTATTGGCCCCTTTGGTATTTGCGTCCTAGGGGTGGTATGGTTCTTTCTTTGGGGGATTTGCCACACTGATATGTCAACAGTCATTTGTATTCGAGTTGCAATCTTACACACGGCTCTTTGAAAGTTGGATACTGGGAAGGTATGTTTATGTATGTATTTCGACCATGTTGTTTCCCCTGGGGGGCGGGTGGACGCTTCTGTCGTCGCACCTCCCACATGCTAGGTTTTGAGGATGGGGTGGGGTGGGTGGGGGTGGGGAGGGTTGGGGCTGAGAGCGCCCACGTGTATGCGACCATTTTGATGGTCTTCACAGTTGCTTCCTCATTTGCTCTCCTTTTACTTTCCTTTCGTCTTCTCTTTTCTTTCCTTGCCTCCTTCTGCCTGTTTCCTCTCTCTATCTGGCGCCTCCTACTCTCCAGGTATGATAAGTGGCCTATGTACCGTATGCTTTGTTCGGAATGGGATTGTCCGGGCTCCAGATGTGGTATGCAGATATGGTTGTATGTTTATATTGGTGCCCACATTGGGCCTGCACTGGGGTCATTAGAATTTTCACATTTTTCCTTATGTCACGACCCACACTTGGTGAATTCACCACATAGATACATTACTCATGGCCATTGATAAACAAGGGATCCTTTTGAGTGATCTGAAGATAGCTTCCCTGAATGTCAAGGGCCTTAACCATCCTGTAAAGAGACGTAAGGTCTTGGAATATTTAGCCAAAACCAAAAGTGATATCGTGCTCCTACAGGAGACTAAGCTTTCCGAAGTAGACAATAATCTGGTGAGGGGCAGCTGGATTTCGCAATTGGCATGCTCACCGGCAGTTAAGAAGAAGCGAGGGGTCTTAACCTTGATCTCGAGATCTGCTAACATCACGCTAGAATCCTCCCAGCACGATGATGAGGGCCGCTTTTTGCTCACTCACTTGAGGAGGGGCGAAGACGTAATTCATGTGATTAATATTTATGGTCCCAACACAGATGATCCCACCTTTTGGTCGGACGTGTCCGACAAGCTAGACGGTATCCCTCGGGGAGATTTGATAATAATGGCAGGAGACTTCAATCTCCCCCTGGACCCGATAATTGATAGACAGTCCACTTGCCAATACCACCCCACAAGCGCACACGCCGAGCTCACCTCTATTTGCTCAAAATTTAACCTTAAAGATTCCTGGAGACTCCAACACCCAGACTCAAGGGATTATACTTTCTACTCGCCCCCCCACAATTCATACACTAGGATTGATTATATCCTTGTTTCCGGTGCATACACCAGCCTCATTGAGTCCTCTAATATTGCTCCACGATTGATTTCCGACCACTCTTGCATCTCTCTTACCCTGACCGGTAGCCACAGAGAACAAACTCCCAAACGGTGGCGGTTTAATAATGACGTCCTATCGGACCCTGAAGATAAAAAAAGGATTACGGAGGCCATTTCAGAATACCTTGACCACAATAAGGTGTCTGATACTAATATAAACACGCACTGGGACGCATTGAAGGCCACTATACGGGGGACGATCATTGCGATAAAAACTAAAATAAATAAACAATTGAACCAGGGACTTCTTCAACTGGAACGGGAAATTAGAGACTTAGAGATCGCCCATATTTCCTCCTTGAATGACTCCACTCTACTCTTAACTCTGACACAGAAGAAGTACGAATACAATAAGATATTGAGCGAACGAGCGGGGGTGTGGATTAATAAATTTAAGGCATTGAATCTCTGCGAGGCCAACAAGGCGGGGAAACTCTTGGCTTCATATCTTAAGCATAGACAAAATCAACACGTAATCTCTTCCATCAAGGACGCTAATAACCTAACCCACACATCTCACAAGGCCATTCTTAATACTTTCAAACAATTCTATCAGGACCTATACTCAAATAATCAGATTTTCGACACTGAGAAGTGCTCTGCCTTTCTCCGTGATCTTAATCTGCCACGCCTCTCAGACGATGACTCTGCCATGCTAGCAATGGAAATTAGTAACTCGGAACTAGATAAGACGGTCAGGTCCTTGAAGGAAAATAAAGCCCCAGGGCCGGATGGCTTCACGGCATCCTTTTATAAGTCTTTCCTACCCCAATTAGGTCCTGTTATGAAGCAGGTTTTTAATCATATGGCCGATACTGGGCATACACCCGACTCCATGACTGAAGCAAACATTGTAGTCATCCCCAAGGAGGGGAAGGACCCTGTTCTCCCAAAAAACTATAGGCCAATCTCGCTTATAAATGTGGATTGCAAAATTTATGCCAAAATTCTTGCGATCAGACTCAATTCGGTCCTCCATAAATTGATAAGCAACTCCCAGGTGGGGTTCCTCCGTAACCGTTTATCTAATGACAACACACGACTGTTATGCCACGTATTAGAAAACGCTGCAACCAAAACTGTGCCCTCGATTGCCATCACATTAGATGCCGAGAAGGCCTTCGACAGAGTCTCTTGGCCGTTCCTGGAGCGTTGTCTGCACTCCTTTAGCTTGGGTAAGGACTTTATTAAAATGATTATGTCACTCTACCTAAAACCGACTGGACGTATAGCTGTCAATGGGGCTCTCTCGGAACCCTTCCCCCTATATCAGGGCACCAGACAGGGATGCCCTCTGTCTCCATCACTTTTTCTTCTGGCGCTAGAACCCCTTCTTCAGGCTATCAAACTTAACAGGGACATTGCGGGTGTGGATATCAACGGCATCCGGGTTAAACTGGCCGCGTACGCGGATGACATTTTGATAGTTACAGAGCGTCCAGACTCCTCCATTACTGCCCTAATGGAGACGATTGCGGAGTACTCTCTGCACTCTGGATACAAACTTAACAGAGATAAATCGGAGGTTAAACCACTGAACGTTTTTTGTACTAGCGACATACTGGGGGACTCTGGGTTAGCATGGCAGCCGAGTTTCATCAAATATCTGGGGATTGAATTTGGTAATAACATCATGGACACCCTGTATCAAAATGAAAAGGTACTCCTACAGAAAATTAAAACACTCCTGGAAACCTGGTCCCCTAAATTTATCACGTGGTGGGGGAGAATTGAAACTATCAAGATGATGGTTACTCCTTTAGTCAATTATCTCATAAGTATGTTGCCATTGCTACTTACCGATTCCTTTCACCATAAACTAGATAATCTTCTAACGTCCTTTCTGTGGCGTGGTAAAAAAGCCAGAATCGGCATCCGTAAATTGAGGCTTGACAAGTCTATGGGCGGCGTTAACCTGGCAGACTTTCGTTTATACCAATATGCCTTTCTAGCGAGGCAGGGTTTGCTCTGGGTCTCTCCTCCTGATCATTATCTGCCGGTGTGGTTGGAGGTGGAAGGGGCTCTATTACAGAACATACGTCCTCTATCGGTTCTCACGGCCAACCGCCTTGTTGCCACCCACTCCAGATCCATCTTTAGGAACACTAAACTGGCTCTCTTAAAAGTTGACAGGTCCTTGGAGGTTGGTATGAGGGGATCCGATATGGAGTCACTTTGGCTTAACTCCAAGTTCCTTTACAATGGCGAGCCTTTACTCCTTGACTCTTGGTGTAGAAGTGGTATCTTTTTTCCACACCAATTGACGGATGGCACATATCCCTTGACATTCAGGGATCTCCAAACCCGCTTCCACTTGGCTGATATCGAATTCTATAATTTCCTGAAGGTCAGGGCTGCCATTACGAAATCCAGAGTGTCTCTCAGCTCCCCCTCGCTTCCCAACTTTGTGGCAAAACTTAATAGGCTTGGTCATCAAGTCTCCCAAATCTATCGACTTCTGCGCCCAAAATCCTCCAAGCTTAATTCTAAGGTGGTAAACTACTGGAACGAACTGTCTGATACTCAGCTATCCGATGTTTCTTGGCCCCAGTTATGGAGATCTGTCACACGTAATAAGATTTCCCCAGTCCTTTCCCAAACGAAATTTTGGCTATTACACAAAGCTTTTTGGACACCGGCCAGGCTGTTTTCCGTGGGGATCCGGGAGGACAATGTGTGTTGGAATTGTAAGCAAGACAAAGGGGATTTGGCTCACCTTATTCTGCACTGCCCGATTGTGAAACCCTTCTGGGATAAGGTCTATCTGTTTTTGTATAAGTTATTTAACTGTCTTCTTCCTAGGTCCTTAGCATCCGTGGTGACTGCTTTTTTACAGGAGGACTTGCATTCCGAGGGGGATCGTGATCTCCTTGATCTACTGTTGATTTCTGCAGTTAAAATGATACTTACCAATTGGAAGGACACTAGCAAGGTCTCTTACAAGTGCTGGATGAACTGGGTCATTCATCTCAGGGGAGCAGATAATATTGTCCTACAACAGTCACCCTGGAAATCACCCACGAGGAACATATGGTCTACCCTGGATGACTATTTTGCTTCTCATAAGCCGCCATGATCTCACTTTCTGGATGAAAATATTCGCATGTCGTCACCATACCATGACTATTGACTTGAACAGTCACTTGATGCTGCATTATGTTATATTAATGTGAACCTAGAGGCGTCGGATAACTCTCATTTCTCTTTTTCTTCCCCCTTTTCTGTCTCTCCATTCACTCTCTTCCCTTTCTTTCTCTTTCCTTTTTCTTCCTCCCCCTCTTCGGGAGTTGGGGATTTCGGGGGGACATCACGGGCATGGTGTTCGTCTAATGTTGACAGCTATCTGCTGACCCAGTGAAGCACAGTCATGGGTATTCTGGGGCCCTTGCCCTGATCCCAACTCCTGCTCTGTTTTCTCTTTTTGTGTTCATAAAACTTTTCAATAAAGAAATTTGAAATTAAAAAAAAAATAAATCCCGTCCCGAAGCCAAACTTTGCCAGGGCGGCCCAACGATACGGCCATTCTATCGTATCGAAGGCCATCGTGGCGTCCAAGGAAACCAAGATGGCCGGCTCTGAAAGAAATTCCGCCCTTGCAAGTACGCCATGTAGGCGCCGCAGGTTAAGGGCCGTATTCCGGTGCGGGATAAAACCGGATTGGTCCGGATGTACCAGATCGCAAATAACAGTAAGTAGGCGGTTCGCAAGAACCTTGGCAAGGATTTTCGGCTCTGCATTCAGCAGAGAAATAGGCCTATACGAGGCGCAACGGTCCCGAGGCTTACCGTCCTTGGGAATCACGACGATAGTGGCCAGGCGTTGATCATCAGGGAGAGAGCCGAGTTCAAGCGACTCCGAGAACATACGACGGAGAAATGGCGCAAGTTTATCCGGTTGCAGTTTATAGAGTTCAATCAGGAGTCCGTTGGGACCCATAGCTTTGCCCGAGCGAAGGGAACGAATCGCGGCTGCAATCTCATCGACTGAAAGTGGGGCATCCATCTGCTCACGCTCATCCACCGACAAGCAGGGCAACGCAATATCCTTCAACAAGTGACGAGAGTCAGCCTCATCCCTAGTAGACACCGGGGAGTACACAGTACAGAAGTAGTCCGCAAAACACTCCACAATCTCACCAGGGTCAGTCACACTCACTCCCTCCGACGTCTGAAGCACGGGGACCACTCGATTCACTCTCTCCTTCCTATCAAGCCAAGCAATCAATTTACCCGCCTTATCCCCAGCATCATACAGTCTACCCTGCTGTTCCCTATACAGTGTCCGAGCAGCATCCGTAACAAGGGACTTATATTTGAACTGCTTCAAGTTGAGGGCATGAAGCCCGTCCCGAGTGACACCCGTCTCCAAGGCAGCCTCCAACTCCGATATCTCAGCCTCCAACGCAACCACCGCCCCGTTCTTAGCTTTCTTGGCCTCCACGATCAGGGATAGGGCGTGTCCTCGGAGGACCGTTTTGAAGGCCTCCCACAGGGAAACTGAGGACAAGACTGACCCCTCATTCTCCAGAAAGTACTGATCAAGCGACTTAATGAGACCCTTGCGAATCTTGGGGTCACGCAAGTACCAGGGGTTAATGGGGGCGATCCGCCCGGCGGATTGCGTCCCGGTATCGCAGAGGAGCCATAATGGGGAATGATCGGAAATGCCCCGGGCCAGGTGCTTAACCTCCCGGACCCGGGTGGTCTGGGCCGCGGGCATTAGAAAATAATCTAGTCTGGAGAGACTCCCGTGGGCCCCGGAGTGGATGTGTACTGACCCTGCGTCGGATGTAGCAACCTCCAGCAGTCCACCAGACCGAAAGTGTCCAAGAACCCGCCAAGCCACGCCTGGGCGGCAGAGAGGGCCCTGGGAGGGTAACGATCCAACTCGCCTGACATACATTTCCCACCAAGTGCATCTCTTGAAGAAATACCACATCAGGGGCCAATCGACGCAAATATTGCAACACCACCCCACGTTTGATACGGTCCCCCAATCCGTTGACGTTCCAAGACATCAGTTTCAACCCGTCCCCCCCCATCCCAACGCAAGAAGCTGGAGTCCCCGGGCACGCAGCCAGACACCTGAAGCTGAAGGAAAACAATAACACCGCCTTGAAAAGAAAAAACACACAACCCATCTACCCCCGCCACCCTCCCACCCCCACACCATTACCACCCCCCCCACCCTGCACCCCTGCGGACTATACAGCCCCCCCAACTTGCAGTGTGCCTGTCGCCCTAACGATCCCATGCTACAAAAAGACCCTAGAGGAGGAAAGGGACCCGTCCCCGCCCGCACCCAGACGAAACATTAATAGACAAAATATACAGTTGAAGTAGAACCTGGCTGAGCACAGAAGGAAATGTCAAAGAGGAGAGCCAAGAATTATTCCTGCAGAGGCCCACCGCCCTCGGCACCACCAGTACGCCCAGTTCGGTCTCCCGGTTCCGGCAGGGAATCCAACCGGTCACTCACTGTGTCGGGGCGTTCAAAAAAGAGAGTCCGATCTTCATATTCCACACGAAGCCTGGCAGGGAAAAGCATAGAGTATTTGATGTCCAGATCTCGAAGACGACGCTTCACCCCCTGAAAACTCATTCTCTGTTTCTGGACGAGTTGGGTGAAGTCGGGAAGAGGTTGACAGAGGAATTCTCATATTTAACTGGGCCGTGCACCCTCGAAGCCTGCAAGATCGCATCCCGGTCTCTGTAGTGAAAAAGTTTTGCAATGATAGGCCTCGGGGGAGCGCCTGGTCGAGGCCTACCGCCCGGGACACGATGGGCACGCTCCACAGCGAAGAACTTGCTCAGGCCTGAAGGAGCAAGATGATTGAGGATGAGGTCTTCGACCATAAGGTCCACCGGACGTTTGTTGGAAGTCTCCGGTACACCTATGACACGGATATTATTGAGTCGTGCCCGACCTTCAAAATCCTCCAGCCGCCGGGACATCGCGTCGTTTGCAGACTTTAGATCGCCAAGAGTTGCCTGGAGGTCTGATACATCCGTGACAAGAGTGGATGTCCTCAAGTCCAGCGATTGAACCCTCTCGTTAGTCTTAGAGAGATCCGCCCGGATTAACGTGACATCAATGGCAACCGTGTCAATTTTACGGGCCAGAGCCTCGTACTGCTGGGCGATGGTCTCCCTTATGCCGTTGATGGCGCCCATGACGTCCTGCAGCGACAATTCCGTGGGGACGGACGGGCCCCCGCCGGAGTCCTCCATGACGGCGCCCGCCGGCCCGGGGGTCCCTTTACCCTGGGTATAGCGATCCATGATGTTACTCTGGACTGGTCCTCCACGCAGGGATGTCTTGGCCTTCCGTTTCTCGGGATCCCCCTTGCCCCCCATGTTGGGCGATGCTCGCCGGTGGGGTCCGCCCGGACCGATAGCAAAGGAGCACCAGCAGTTCAGACACAGACTGTCCAAGCGCCCACTCGGGAGAGTTGAGAGAAAGGCACAGATCCGTCCAGTACCACGGCCGGAGGACGCCCCAGCCGCGCAAAGTAGTTCCTCGCTCAGGACATGCAGAAGTGCAAAAGCGAAACTGAAAGTGGGTGCGCGGTCATTGGCAAGGCTCCGATGCCGTTGTTGTTCAACTACTCCCCGGCCCCACGGTTCACCAAAGCACCGGGCACAGCTTCCAGGTGGGCCTCCAAAATGCAAGACGCTGTATTTCAGGTCTCCCCCGTCCGATTTTGGTTCTGAGAAGAGTTATGGATTCAGCCGAGGTTCATCTTCCAGAATCCGTCCACAAATCCAGGATAATGTCAGGATAAGTTGCGAGGAGCGGCAAGGGTCCGTGGAGCCCTGTGCTCACGCGACCATCTTGGATGCGCGCGAAGCTCCTCCCACCCCTTGGATCTTTAAACATTTTACTAACTGTGGTTCTGTTAAAGTTGTCTACATGATCACATGTCCATGTGGTCTAAGATATATAGAGATGACAACACAGAAGGTCAAATTCACAATCAATGAACATAGTAGTCCAATAAGGTGGAAAAAGACAATTTTTGGGAAAAGGATCATTCAGAGAATGAATTACAAAGGACAGTATTCAAACAGGTGCCATTCAATAGCACATACACGGAAAAGAGGTAATGGTACGTTGAAGAAAAATGGTTATACTGGTTGGAAACATCAACCATGGGGCTAAATGATGAAATCAAACATACATAACTTTAATACAAAGTACATGATTATGTCTAACACATCGATCGTCCTTTAACCCCCTTGACTAAGTTTCTAAACATGGCTTGTTAGCATGTAGCAATCAGTATTATCCCAACTTGTTTGTAATTTCCATGTATTGTCATATAGAATATTAAGGGTGATCAGTAAGCTTCAGCCCACTGTCATGTTAGTGAACTCAGTTGTGTTCTTCCTCCAGAAATGTTGGCCATCACAAGATAGGTGACTATTCCATGTTACTTTGCATCTAGGTTTCCACTATGTACATACATGTTTTCTTTAGGTTATGGGGCACTGGTTAAACTCCCAACCGGTTATCCAATCCTACCTTTTCAATGAAGCATCCACCTTTTCTATGCTTGCAAAAAGTAGTGTGGTATGCTTCTAAATGATTTGAATGATCCCCTCAGCTTTAGTTTATCTGCAAACTTGGCCATAGTCTATATCAATCCCGCTATGATTTGACAATCACTGAGTTAGGAACTACATGGCATATTTACAAGGGCTTTATCTCCGCTTTTTTGGCTTTTAAAGCCAAAAAGGCGGAGATAAAACTATTGCCCTATTAACAAGAGGGTTCTAACATGCATTAGAGCATGTTAGCACCCTTTTACCCAATGCCTCCCTTTGCATCTCTAATGAGATGCAAAGTGGGCGTCACTGGGCAGGACAACCTTATAAATATCGCTGATGTTCACATCGCGATATTTACAAGGCTGCCCCAGCATTTTAGCACGTTAGTTTTTGGAGAAAACCGCTGTTTTCTCCCAAAACTAACGTCTGCTAAAATGCAGACTTACCTATCCCTAACATTGGGTTGGATTATGCTGATACGACCCTGTGGGTCGTATCAGCAAGGTTATCGCCGTTTTGCAGGGAACATCGCTGGAAAACCAGCGATGTTCCCTGCTAAACGGCGATAACCTCGCTATCTCTGGAATTTTAAATAAATTCCAGAGATAGCCTGCGATAACAAAATTATCGCTAAGCACGGCCAGCAATAATTATCGCTGGCTGTTGTTAATATGCCCCTACTTTTCTTATAGCTCCTGCAGCAAGTCAGCACAAACACTCTCTTGCACGCCACACCTCAACACGGCAGCCTACTTTAAGAGCTGCATCGTTCAGCATACGGTGTCCGAATTTTGATATGAATTGGCAAAATGCAGTGTTTAGAACTGCATTTCCCTATAGCCCATGCAGTACGTCATTGTGTACATGTTCTAGCACGCCGGCACCTCAGCACGACAGTGTGCTTTAAGTGCCACATTGTTCAAAAACGGCATCTAAAATATCGCAGAATGGGGGCTGACTAAATTTGGCGGCTAGTGTTTACTCTATGAGGAGGATGAAATTCCAAAGGGACATCAGTACATTTGTAATGAGCCTAATCTGAGACCATAAGTTATGTTAGTCCTTTGGTGTTGCTTAAATTAGCGACACCCTTTAGAGGTTCTTCAGTGAGTATTATCTGCCTCTCAACCGATAGTATCTTTCTGGCATATTTCGGTCTCATACAATTATACAGACATTCTTCTATGTATGAGAATACCGTACTGTATTGCTTGTTATGTTGTATTTGTTGGTTTGTATCTCATCAGGGGTCCCAGGAGTTGTTATGCAATCACCTGCAATTGAGAGATATGCAGTAACAATCCGGGATCTAACATTAAGGTCCAGAGCCCTTTGTGTTCCACTAGAAAGGGTCCTTCCAATATGGAGATGGAGGCACCCTGCTCTCTACCTTCTGTACTCACTTTCAACACACTGTGCAAGAGATTTATCCATTCTATAGTGAATACGAATGTTCAACTTTAGGGCAGTACAATAATGTGTTCTATAGCCATACGCGCACTAATATTCATTAACAGAGCGGGCCTCAAAATACAGTTTGTAAACCATGTGAATCTGTCACATTATCCTGTTATGAGAGTTTTGTTCCCATATATTTATTATATGGCTACAGGGGATACGCCCCCCACTCGTGACCATGAAGCATTGAAAAACCCTACATTTGTGTATGTATGATTGAAGTTGTCTACACTCGCCTGTAATTTGCACTGTTTTTATCTTATAGTTTAAGTTCTCACATTTGAAATACACACCTGTTAGAAATGGGGTTTCTGGTTGGCTAGGGTATGCACTTAACCTAGGAAGAACCCACACCTCTAGTGATGGCAAGTCAGATACACACCAAAGATAACCTGTGCTCACCCTCTGGTAGCTTGGCGCAGAGCAGTCAAGCTTATCTAAAGAAGCAATGTGTAAAGTGTTTGAGCAACACGCTCACACAGCAACACAATGACTATACCACAAAAAATCACCACAGGGTTATATGAAACATAGCTTTCTATATTATACATAAAACAAGACCAAAATGATAGGAATCATAAAAAAATTCAATTATTTAGATAGTACTCGTTATCCTGATCAGTTCAGGCCTAAAAACAACATATATCAAATACTTTGCAAGTAATGCAGAATGTTTACAGGTGATCACAAAAAATTGCAGTTAACACCTAGGTACAGTGCACCTGTACATGTTATACAGTCATTTCAGTGAGCCCTATTACATCAATTACATTCAGAAAAGAATGTAGGGCTCAGGAGCACCTGCGCAACTACTAAGCATGGTACGGTACCCTGATATCACCCCTGGCTGAATGGAAGAAAGTACAATCCCTCCTATTTTGCGTATTACGGTGGGCTCAGGCAACGATCTCTGCCAGGGATCAACTACTGGACTCCTTCGACCCGGGGAAAACAAAGCACCCGAAGGTCCCGGTGAGGTTTCCCTATCTTTTGGAATAAGGGCTTGTAGCCTAATGCGAGTGCTAGAGACATCCCTCAGTCTTTACGGGCTACACCGCATCTTCAAACAAGTGATTGAGGCCAAATGTGACCTCCCTTGGTCTCTCCTGGCAGCGCCACCTCTTAGGCCAAGCACATGTGGGGGAGCGAGACAGATACACCCCTTCAGAGAACCTGGATCACCATAACTGTGGGGGGTGTCAACTGCACTGATCAGTCCTCGGCTGAATTTCCAACTCATGTCTACAGGAGCCTCCTCATTTTCACTGTGACACGTGGACCGAGGAAGGCAGCTCCTGAATCCACACGCACTGCCTGTGCAGTCCAAACACTGAAAAAGGGAAGTGCTGAGGGCTCAGCATGCACTGCTGATGCAGTGGCAGCCACTAATGGGGGCACGCCGATCTCCGGGGCAGCACTCTCTCTCATCCTAACAGCCCGCACTCAATCACAAGCAGCATAGAGTGCTGGGTTGATGCTCAAGCTCCACGTTGGTCAGCCACAGTCTGACATAGCAAACAGCCCTCTGCCGGACTCACTAGGTGCAGAGTCCCACGGCAGGGGCAGGGAGGGAGAATCTGTGCTGGTCCTGAGATTCCAAGAAAACAGGGGCAAAGCGAACAAGCCCTTGGAGAGGACTTGGGCACAAAGGGAGAAGCAGGCAGACAGGCCACCACATAAAGTCAGGTTTGCAGAGTGACAGTCCCTCCTGCAGCTCAGCAGTCCAAAGCAGGTAGTCCAAATGGCAGTTCCTCCTGGCAGCACAGTAGTCCTCCTGGCAATGTGCAGATTGTAGAGCCAGCAGCGTCTGGTTAAAAGTCCAACGCAGTGTCTAAAAACATGGGGTCAGAGTCCCAGTACTTATACTTACAAATGTCTATGATGAAGGGTGACCTTCAAAGGAACCCTCAGACGTGCACAGCAACCCCTTTCAACCTTTCACTTTCACATCAACTTCACTGCACACTCAGTAAAATACCTGCTCCGCTGTAACACAGGCGTTGTAGCACACCCGGGACACATTCGGTGTCACTGGGTGGGCCCGATGATGAAGCATGCCACCAACTAGGTTGGTGGGCGAGGGCTTCATAAGAAAACTAATCGTTCCCCCCCGTCTCTAAACATACAGTCCTGTGTCCTGTATCACATATTAATAGGCTAGCCCCCTCTCCAAAATAGTACAGTGCTTTCCAAAGGTCCCACTCACTTGGAGAACACTAGGGCACAAAGAAAGCAGCAGGCAGGCCAGCACATAAAGGCAGGTTTGCAGAGTGGCAGTCCCTCCTGAAGCCAAGCAGAACAAAGCAGGTAGTCCAAATGGTGATTCCACCTGGCAGCACGGCAGTCCTACTGGCAATGTGCAGATTGTACAGCCAGCAATGTCTGGTTACAAGTCCCACGCAATGCCTAAAAACTTGGGGTTAGAGCCCCAGTACTAACACTCAAAAATTTATTTGATGAAGTGGTGACTTCAAAGGAACTCTTAGAAGTGCGCAACAACTCCTTTTAACCCAACCCTGGTTCCAGACGATCAGTAGGGGGTGAATCAGCCCTTTGTGTGAGGGCAGGACACAACCTATACACATTTCTTTTTGATAAACACATTTTTATTATTTTCTTACAGATACAAGTCGTCACATTGAAACTGACACTAATCCTCTGTCTGAGGCATAGATCATCAGAAGTACAAGAGCAATGGTGGTTATCATCTTGTACATAAAGAATGGCGTCGATCTTGCAATACCTCCTCATAGTGAGTCCATAATTGCTGCCCCACACTACCTGCCCCATATTTTGGTGAGCTTAGCCGGGCACTCTCGTTCCTCATAAATTGATTTCTCTTGCTTGGCACACCAGTCCACTCCACGTTGCCACTGCAACGTCCTCGGGCCTAGAGCCAGTGAGTTGCAATAGCACGCTTGGCCACTAGCAATGCCGTCCCCAACAGTGCCTGGTCCACATGAGTCCCTCCTGCACCCTCAATTACCACCAGTAGGAAAAACAATTGGGAGAGGTCTATATAAAGGTTCAAGAATTCAGAGAGTTTGGATAGCATCCTTTCCCAGTAGCCTGTTATTGCAGGACAGGACCATGTTATGTGAAAATAATCAGCAGGAGCGTGTGAGCAACGAAAACATGCTGGACTGGGAAGAAACCCAGCTTTATGCAGCGGGTCAGGGAAGATGTATGTGCCATGTGGATAATATGTTTGCGCTAAGCGTAATCGTGATGATATGGTGAATACCTTGGGGGAACAAAGCAAACACAAGGAGATGATGGACTGAGTGCTGAAACCTTTCAGACACTAACCTCTAGTCACAGTTCTGGGTTGAATCCATCATCGTTCTTTAGCTCACTTCAGACCCATTTATATGCACATCAGTCTTGACCCTGTGCCTCATGGGAACACTCCAGCCCGAACTGCCAAGCCAGGTCTTCCCTGGATAGGAAAAAAGCATCCTGGGCCCGGTTTCGAGGTAACTCCCCATATCAGCCAGGCTAGCTTGAATCCAGTGGCAAAGTGAGCAAGGGACCCACGTCTGGGAATACCCGGCCAACTTAGAGCAAACAAAGCAAACACAAGGAGATGATGGACGGAGTGATGAAACCTTTCAGACACTCACCCAGTCACAGGTCTGGGTTGAATCCATCATCGTTCTCTAGCTCTCTTCGCCACCCCAGTCCAGACCCAGCCAGATGGTAATTAGTCTTGACCCATGGGGGGGAGGGTAGGGTCATCAGGGCATCTGGCCAGTTGGAAACATTCAGAGAAACCAGGCATCCCTCCCAGTGTGTCTTGAGAGCCGTCAACATGTCTGGGGCAGTCATAATCAGCGTGCAGTAAATTTGGGACACTCCCTCCTTACCTAATGCTCCCATCATGACCTTTGCTTCTATCTGAATGAATTCCAGGATCGAGGTATTAGGAGAAATGTACACTCTCAATGCATGCCTCAGTTGAAAGTATTTGTGAAATTGTGTTACAGACAAGGAGAATGCCTGCTGGCATATGGGTGCCCTTTCTAACATCTCCCAGTAATGTGATGCCTATGGGCATTGACTAAACCTCTCCAGTGTAGCCACCTCTCTCAAGTATGTGCCATGTCACAAGGGGGTCCATTGTGTAAGGCTGTACCCCCCCACCCCAGTATGTTATTAGGCTGCCCTCCATCCACTAAACACTAACCGGGTAACGTGGTGGGAATTGCGTTGCCATTTGGCATTGCCATGATTCGTGAGAAACATAGTGAAGTTCCAAATTAAAAGCTGGTCGGACCAACCACCAGTAAACCAATCATTGATAGTCAAGAGCTGGGATGCTAGGTGGTTTTCTGCCAACTAATAAAAATATTGCAAGTGATTTTTATCCATAGGAGGTGGTGCCCCCTCAACGGTTTCCATTCACTTTAATTTGGGTTTTACTCCTGTTGGACTTGGCCCTTTCTGCAGGGTCATCCCCTAAATGTTTGCCTTCCTCCTCCTACTTTTAGCTGAATTCATTTTTATAGACCATAGAACTCAGTTCACGTTAGCTCTGGTTAAGGTAAAGTGCACAACAATCTGCCCATCTCGCTCCTCCCCTTTGCAGCCAAAGTTGCAGAGAAAACAGTCAACAGGAAACTGACACGATTCATTGAAGAGAACGCCGTCCTCGACCCGTCCCAATCCGGAATCTGAAACAACCACAGCATAGAGACTGCCCTACTCGCCGCCACAGATGACATCCGCACCCTCCTGAACCAAGGCCACTCCCCAGCCCTCATCCTACTCGACCTATCAGCGGCCTTCGACACCGTCTCCCACCGCACACTAGTCGCCAGACTACACGACGCAGGCATACAAGGAACAGCCCTGGACTGGATCCGATCATTCCTCACCGGAAGAAGCCAAAGAATCAGACTCACACCCTTCCTCTCCGACCCCACGAAAATCACCTGCGGAGTCCCACAGGGTTCATCCCTGAGCCCCACCCTTTTCAACATCTACATGGCCCCCCTCGCAGCCATCGTCCGACAACAGGGCCTCAACATCGTATCCTACGCCGACGACACGCAGCTCATCCTCTCCCTCACCAAAGACCCCACCACTGCCAAACTCAACTTTCAGAAAGGAATGCAATAAGTCGCAGTCTGGATGACCAACAGCTGCCTGAAGCTCAATGCCGAGAAGACAGAAGTCCTCGTCCTCAGTACCACCCCTTCTGCATGGGACAGCACCCGGTGGCCAACTGCCCTCTGAAGCCCACCTACCCCCTCAGACCACGCCAAGAACCTCTGCATCGAACTCGACTTATCACTCACCATGAACCGACAGGTCAACACCGTCACCTCCAGCTGCTTCAACACCCTCCGCATCCTTCGCAAGACCTTCAAGTGGATCCCCCCCGAGTCAAGGAAGACAGTCACCCACGCACTCATCACCAGCAGACTGGACTATGGAAACGCACTCTACGTCGGCATCAACAAGTCCCTACTCCGCAAACTCCAGACAATACAGAACACTGCCGCCAGACTCGTCCTGGCATCCCCCGACACAAACACATCAGTCAACACCTACGAAGTCTCCACTGGCTCCCCGTGGAGAAGAGTCACTTTCAAAATCCTCACTCACAACTACAAATGCCTACACAACAACAGACCCAAATACCTCAACAACAGAATCAACTTCCACGTACCCAAAAGAAACCTCTGATCTTCCAACCTCGCACTGGCCGAAACCCCGCGCATCCACAGAGC
Organism: Triturus cristatus; assembly: GCF_964204655.1. Lineage (NCBI taxonomy): Eukaryota > Metazoa > Chordata > Amphibia > Caudata > Salamandridae > Triturus > Triturus cristatus. The sequence continues at coordinate 628,632,895 of NC_140594.1, read as the reverse complement.
CAGAGCAGGCGGAAGATCCTTCTCTCACATTGCAGCCAAGACCTGGAACGAGCTACCGGCAGACATCAGACGGGCCCCATCCCTGAACACCTTCAGGAAGACCCTCAAGACCTGGCTCTTCGGCTAAACAGATCTGCGGACCCGGCCACCCCCACCCCTCAGTGCCATGAGACCCTCATGGGTTTGTAGCACGCTTACAAATCCCTGATTGATTGATTGTGTCTGTGCTCTCTCCTTAAAACATGGTAGAATAGGCTTATTCCCAATTGGCATAATTAATTTACTTATAAATCCCTAATAAAGTGGTACTACAGGTACCCAGTGAATGTAAATGAGATGCTACTAGTGGGCCTGCAGCTTTGTTTGTGTCAACCACTTAAGTAGTCCTTTAAACATGTCTCAGGACTGTCACTGCAAAACCTATGCGTACAGTTTAAACTTTCATTTCGTTTGCAAAATAAACCTTTTGCCAGGCTCAAACCTTTTAATAAATATAAGTCCTCTCTAGGGTAGGCCATGGACAGCCCCAGAGGGCAGGGGGGAAATATATTTAAAAAGCAGGACATGTACACTTACGTTTTGTGTGTCCTGGTAGTGAAAAACTCTTACATTTCTTTTTCACTACTGCAAGGCCTACCCCTCCCATAGGATAACATTGGAGTTGCCTTATTATACTTTATACATATAATTTCAAAATGGGAAGAGATAACCAGTTCATGTTTGCTATCTGTGGAATCATAATTTAAAATCCTAACTTACGGTGAAGTCGAATTTTAAATTACAATTCTGAAAATGGCACTTTTAGAAAGTTGGGATTTTCTTACCCAAGCTATTTGGTGCCTGCAGCCTGTCTCTGGTCACATGACTGGGTGTAGCTGACAGGTGGGCTTTATGTATTCCTCCTAGACAGCCACACACAATGGGAGCATAGGTGTGACTGGATGGGCCATCGCTGGCAGGATGGGAGCGAGAAGCTGAGTACATCCCCACTTACACTTGAATTAGCTGTGTCCTGCCTCCACACAAAGGGCTGCATACCCCTTGTAGTTCGTCTGGAGCCAGAGCCAGAAAGGCAGGGCATCTGTGCACTTCAATGGAAAGCCTCTTGAAGCATCTACCCACTTCAAAGGCACAACTGTGTATAAAAGAAGGACCTCAGACACCAACTCTTCAGTACACTTTCAGATCTGTGGATACTCTGCCAGGAAGGACTGCCACTCTGTGAGACTCCTGCTTTGCTGAGATGACCTGCTGCCCTCTTGCCTGGGTTAGAAGTACTGTACCTGCATCACTTGAACCCAGACCCCAGAGTGACTCCAAGGTCTAGTTGGCTGGCCTCCTGATCTAAAGCACCAGGGACATAACAGGCTTCCAACAACCTTGCATCTGCAACTGGACTCTGCCATCTGTGAGTCTACCCTGCCAAGTGGTGTCACCCCAGTCCTGGACCTTTGGAAGTGGGCTTGAGGTACTTTGCCAGCCTCTGTGGATCCAGTGCAACCACCACATCTCCTCTGCTGCGAGGCGCAACCCCAAGCAGTACTGACGTATCTCCGCTGCTGTGTGGATTAGACTTATCGCAAAGACTTGCATCACTGCCGCAGCCCGCATTGCCTTTGGAAACTCCACTGCGCAACGCATCCCCATCGCAGGCCCTCACATCTCTTGACAGCAGCCCCGACGACGAACTCAGTATTGCATTTCTTTGGAACCGCCCAACGCATCCCTGACCCTTGCAAGCCCTCGTTGATTAGACCCTCAACGCCGACGCAAAGAGCCCACACCAAAGCCTCACCCAACTAGGAAACGATGCATCGCCTTGGCTGTGTGACACATCTGTGACACAGCTCCACGCAACGCTCCACAAACCAGAATTTAAGTTCCTCTGTTCAGTAGGCCTAACTGGTTACCCCATAGCCGGCCTGTGCTCCATTGCAGTCAGCCTCAACATATGACTCAGTCCTGTCCAGTGCGACCAGATATCTGCAGTTGGCGTTTTATGCCTTTTGGTGCCATTTTCTCCAAAAACTATAACATTCAATATCTCTAATTTTACTAATTGGAGTTTTGTTGTTTGGTCTTGTTTTAGGTCTTAAATTCATCTCCAATTTTCTAACCTGATGTGGGATCTTTTGTGTGGTGTTTTTACTGATATACTGTTTGAAGTGTTGCAAAAATACTTGACACATTGATCTAAGTTATACCTAACTGCTCAGTGCCAAGCTGGCAGGGGATGAGCACAGGTTAAATTTGGGGTTTGCTGGTGCCTTACTATGACTAGCAATATGGTCGCAGTTTGACCCGAGTTCACACCCCAGTCAACCAGTAATTCAATTTCGAACAACTCTCTCAATTGACACAATATGTCCCAGATGCTCAGCTTCATCAACTCCAAACTTACATTTCTCCAAACTAATTGTAAGTCCAGCAGAATCCAATTTACTGAGAACTTTATCTAAAACCGCATCATGCTGTACCTTATTGGAACCCCAGACAAGTACATCATCCTGGAAAAACAATACATTGAACAATCCATTCAATATTCTTTGCATAACCATTTGCAAAACAACTGATGATGAGGCTGAACCAAAAGGCAGGCAGACAAATCGAAATGCCCCTACAGGTGTCACAAAAGGCGTTAAATGTGTAGATTTAGGATGCAAACAAACCTGATGATATGCACTTGAGTTCAGAAACATTTACCTCCACTAACTGCCATGAGAATCTCATTAATGTGTGGAAGAGGACGTCTATCTACCTAGATATTCTCAATCTGACCTCTGAGATTACAAACATTTGCATGGCTTTTCTGGCCAAAACTTTGGAACTAAGCCACTCTAAAGATTAAATGGGCTCAATAACTCCTGCTTCACACAGTCTCCTAAGCTCATCTTTCAAATGTATTCGTATTGCCAATGGCATATTGTGTACCTTGTGCCCCTCCTGTATCGTACCTTTCTTAAGAATGATCCAGTGTTCAAATTTATATAAGCAACCCAACTTTCCGCAAATGATTTGGGATACATTAATGTCCTATTGTCACTTCTACTGCCCCGGTAAAGTAATACTTGAGCAGGATCAAGCACCATTCCCAATGCATGTTGTTCTTTCCATCCCAACAACACTCTACCCTTATCAACAATATCCACTTTGCCTTCAGTCTTTCTACCACGATAATCCAACTCTGCAGAGAAAGAACCAACAACAGGTAACTCCTCTCTCCAATAACCTACGGGCTCGACATCCTTGGGAGTCAATTCATTGTGCTACAAGCTTTTCCATTTTGCCTTGTCATTTAAAGTTAACGGAGAACAAGAATCTACGCACATCTCAACTATTACAATTCAATGTCAAAACACATTTAGGGGGATTATATATTCACTTACTCACTTACTCACATGCTCAGTGTCCTTCACTCCTCTCACTGCTAACACCTCCACATCATTCTCACCAATATCAGATGTCACCCACATCTCTATTTCTACAGTCAAATCTACATCACACTTACTTTCCACACCATCTTCCACTCTACACACCCTAGAAAAATGCCCCAGCTTTTTGCACTTGTAGCATCTTGCCTTGGCTGCGGACATGCACTGAATTCCACCAAACGCCTCACACTTCCACACCTGTAAAAAACTGTTATCATCAAACCTTGTAGTAAATACATTTACTCGTGTAATAGGCAACATTGTTTCAGATTTGTGAACTACATTTACTCCATTAGTCATTACCTTATGCAGGCCACCACTTAGTTCCTTGATGTAACATGGTGTTCTCAATACGATGTGCAATGGAAATAGACTTCTCTAAAGAAAGACCCTTCAACCCCAATAATTTCTCTTGAATCTCCGTTTTACAAGTCCTATTGATCACTTGATCTCTAATAATTTCTTCTTGTAATTCTCTAAATGTACATGCGACTGCTAGAGTGCTTTTTTCTTGCTAGCACTTTTGTAAATCCCTCCTTTTAGCCTGTGCAGCCCTATTCCTCAATGATGAGTCCCATGCCATCTGGGTTGGCCCCACCCTCTTGAAGGTATACTAGTGGCCCTCTTGCTTGCAAATCGGGTTGGTAGAGAACTCCCAAAGACCTCATTCTTGAAGACTCTAGCATTGAAGAATGGCTGTCTTCACCATCCAATGTCAGCGGGACCCCCTGGTTGTGAGAACAAACATTTCTAAATCCAAGGCAGCTTTGGAAAGATCACTGTACACTCAACTCTAAAGACAGCGTTCATACTGTCACTATGGTGGACGGAGTACGCCATCACATTTCAGATGCAGTAGCCACTCCATAAAAAAAAGGCCCGAGTTGGAGTTTGGCAGAATGGTTACTCCATTACAACGCGACAATTATCCCGTATACCTTACAAGTCCCATAGTATATAGTGCACTTGTGATAGGATGGACAGGATATTTGTCATGTTGTGATAGAGTAACCTGTCAACTAAGCACAACATCCAGGCTACAGTATGGTACTTAATGGCATTACACATCATGAAGTGATATCCATCAGAAAATTCTAAAAATAATTTGCAATACTACCAAATCTGACGAATGTATGTTAACTCAACTTCACACAATAATAGCTCCATAATTATTAAATAATTGCAATGTTTGCCATGGTTATTAATACCATTATTTAGTTTTTTCTTATCTCCCTCTGTGTATGTTAGCCCCCATCAGATGATGATGATGATCTGGCAAGCCATAGAAAGGAAAGTGCGCTAACAGGGGTCTTCAGATGACATAGCATCTACTGCTGTAATGTTCAGAGCACCTTAAGTGGTGGACACACCTTTTAGTATAAAAATGGCTGTTGCGGAATCCCATAATGGGTGCATTCTAGCAGTTGCCTACACCGTTTTGGACGGGGAGTTCAAAGCCATTGAACAGTGACAAGGGAGTAAGTTACTTTAGCTTAAAAAAATACAGATTTTGCTTATAACTCTGCTTTACAGTTTGATGACTGGAATACTGTGTCACAAACGTGACAGATATACTGTCCTCTATATTACAAGTGCCACAGGATGTCATACATTTGTAAGTGAACTGATGGTATATGCGTCATAGAATTACCCAGACACCAACTAGTAGATCAAGCCGGATGTGCATAGAAATAGTTGGTGTCAATACTAACAATGCATTACTTAAGCTCTGCCTGTAGCTTTGCATGGGAACATGCATGGACTTTAATATTTGTATGGCATGCGTAGGACACACCGCAGCTAAGGAGGTGAGAACCAGCCTCAGGAGCCATAGCGGACTCCATTTCCCAGGCCCCCCCCCACCAACATGCTACTCTGCGCCCAGAGGTGCTTTAAATTTGAAGGAGGCATCCCGCTGCGCGGTACACACTGCTGCTGCTACCGGGGGTGAGAGTCAACCACAGGAGTCATAGCGCACTCCATTTCCCAGGCTCCCCCCACTACCGACACGCTACTCTGTGCCCGGAGGCGCTTTAAATTTGAAGGAGGCATCCCGCTGCGCGGGACATACCACTGCTGCTGCTACCGAGGGCGAGAGCCAGCCACACAAGCCATAGCGGACCCCATTTCCCAGGCTACCCCACTACCGACATGCTACTCTGTGCCCGGAGGCGCTTTAAATTTGAAGGAGGCATCCCGCTGCGCAGGACGTGCCCGGGCCAAGGGCAGGCCCATCCACGCCCGTCAGAGCCCGAAGGAGGCTGGGCCCCCCCCTAACATTTGGCTGAAAACAAGGGCTATAAAATGGTGAATAAGAATGCTGAAAGCGCATGGGAGTCACTAGTGGTTGAACTTCAGGGGCTGATGTCAGAAAACATAGGGGAGGGGGGCATACCTGACCGACATGAGGATGCGATAAGCGGGGAGTAGGAGGGGGGTCACTATGGTAGGTGGACACATTCAACGTGGCTGAACACAGGGGAACGCCCAAGCTGACAGAGACAGGATTGAATACCCCTATATGCATCATAGTAATAGGGAGGGTCACATCAGTGGGAGGATAGGATGACGGGGGCACACTGACATGGGTTGCGGGAGGGAGTGGGAGGGGGGGCCCCAGCGGGAAGGGTAACTTCTCCAATGCATAACTGGTTGAAATGTCCTCTGTGTGGTACACAGAGGAATTACGAACTCAAAAACAACTGAGTCGGAACAGGGAAAGGCAATGGCGTAGAAACTACGATAATGAAAGCAAGATTAAATATAAAGAATCTTTATCCATTTATAAAACTATGATTACTGCTGCCAAAAAAACGTTCTTTTCAGAACAAATTGAAAAAGCCAAAAACTCTGGTAGGCAACTCTATGATATCACTAAAACCTTATCTGGCAATGTACCAGATTTAAATCCGTCCCCGTCTCAACCATTATGCGACGCATTGTCTGAATTCTTTTATTCCAAAGTCAATAATATATACCAAGCTTTCATCTCAACAACTATCACCTCCAGAGCCTCTATCTCTCAAACCACCTCAGGAAACACCTTGCCCAGTTTTCAGCCTCTCACCACTGCGCAAACAAAAACCATTATCATGTCTATCGAAACCGGATCGGCCTTGGACCCCTGCCCTTCTTCAGTGCTCTCCAATGTGATAGATGTAACTGCTCCAGTTCTTACTCATGTCTGTAATACAATCTTTAGTTCTGGGATTTACCCAGACTCCTTAAAAAACACACTGATTAAACCCCTGCTTAAGAAATCCAACTTAAATAAGGAGGAACTAAAGAATTACAGACCTATAGCAAGCCTCCCTTTCTTAGCTAAGGTGACGGAGAAAGCCATGAACCAGCAGCTTTCAGAGTACATAGAGAAACATCAGCTACTGGATGACACACAGTTTGGCTTCCGAAAGTATCACGGAACGGAAACCGCCCTCATCAAGGCAGCGGACGACATCAGAATTGTCCGTGACCAGGGAGGGACAGCATTACTTGTATTGCTAGACCTCTCGGCAGCCTTCGACACGGTCGACCATAAGATCTTAGTGGACCGTGTCGGAAGGATGGGGATTCTTCACATTGCGAGAGACCTGCTTTCCTCCTTCTTGGCCGACAGAACGCAAGTGGTTACACTGGGGCCATATCAATCGGCCAAGCGCTCACTTCTGTGTGGGGTTCCTCAAGGCTCCTCCCTCAGTCCGACACTTTTTAATATCTATGTGTCGGACCTTGCAGGTGTGATCAAAGCATTCGGGATGAGCCTAACCTCATATGCTGATGATACGCAACTGGTGTTGGCCATTAAAGGCGACGGACCAGAGGTGGCAGAGCGCTTTAAAAATGGAATGGTGGCAATCGGAGAGTGGATGACAGGTAACTGTCTGAAACTTAACTCCGATAAAACGGAGGTGGTCATTTTTGGCTCTCTTTCCCCGATCTGGCCTGTATCCTGGTGGCCACCAGCTTTTGGTACTCCCCCCAGCCCAACCCCTAAGGTCAGGAATCTGGGAGTAATTTTTGACGATCACCTTAACTTCATGGCACACGCAAACAAAGTAGTAGTCACAGCCCATCATAAACTCAGAATGATAAGGAAAATCATTCCTTTTCTACCAGACACTGCCGCTAAAACACTGGTCAGTTCTCTAATACTTTCATCATTAGATTACTGCAACTCACTTTTTTTAAATGCCCAAGCCAGGGTAACAAAAAAACTGCAGACAATACAAAATGCAGCAGCACGCCTCCTGTCCAGAACACCTAAGTTTGCACCTATCGCTGACACCATAAGAACATTCCACTGGTTGACTATCCAAAACAGGATTAAGTTTAAATCACTTTGTATAGTCTATAAGGCGCTTCACGATCAAGGACCACGCCCCCTTAAGGACAAGCTCATACCTTACAGACCGGCTAGACTGCTTTGTTCTACAACTCTGAACCAACTAGTGGTTCCGCGCTCCAAAACAGTGTCCTGGGGTGACCGTTGGTTTCTAGTCGCAGCTCCGAAGATATGGAACACTCTACCTCAACATATTAGAACTTGCCCCTCACTTTTACAGTTTCGGAAGAAACTGAAAACTTGGCTGTTTAACCAGTGATAGTACCCATGTTCTCCCGTTCTTACCCATACCTCAGGAAAAGACAGCTGCTAAGGTCTAGCGCCGAGACGCCTACGGGTATTCGTTCGCACTTAACAAATGTCAGAAATAAATAAATAAATAAATGTCGTATGTAATATTCTCTGGTGAGTTGCTGGTGCTTTTGTGGGAATTAGATTGGTATGTTGGTAAGAAAACAATAAAAAAATGTTTAAACAAAAAAAACCAAAAAAAAAAAAAAACTCACTTGTTTGGACACTTTTGTAGCTAAGGCCTCATCTGCAATTGCCCTAGAAATTGATCGGGCCGAAGGAGACTATCACTGGGGGGAGATATTGTTGCAATCAAAGATATGCTATCTGGTCTAATCGGTGAAGATCAGATACCTAATTCACCAGGATCAACTTTGGGAGTAATAACCACCTCTATTCCCCCTAGCTTGACTCCTTTACCAGGGACACTAATTCCACTGGATGCAGTACTAGTGCAGAAAAGAAAAAGGGGCCCGCTAGAAACTCTGCCATGAACAATCCTAAGAAACCGAGGAGATGCAAAATCGCTTCAGAAAGTGTACTAGGAGATACCAGTGAAAAAACACAAAGACAAGCGACAGCTGTTCCACCTAAGGCTTTGAATATGGAAGACTTTGTAGATAAATTTAAAGAGCTTCTAGCTCCCATAATTCTGCGTTTGGAGTCTATCGAAAAGGCAATAAAGGAGATATGCAATCCTGTGAAGGTGGGGCCAGGGAGATCTCACAAGGGTAGCTGCATAAATCAGCTGAAGGTGAGCGTAGCGTTAAGGCAACCACTAGTACAAATTCCGAGTTAGTGGTACAGTAAACCCATGGTGGTACTTCAGTATACCGGTTCCCATCTCAGTGTAATGTCTGCCCCCCCCCCGGATACCATCTGTGGTTCAAGATCCAGGATTAGTGCCAGTGTCTCATCCCCATTTGGACAGAAGGGGTTTGGAACAGGAGTCCTCAGCCACAAGGTTAGAGAGGAGCCCTAACCGCTCCCAAAGTCTGGTGGAGGGCCAGAGGCTAGATCTCCACCCAGCCGTATCCCCCTACGTAGTTATCTTAGCAAATACTCCCACTTTAAGAAATGACCAAGTAGAAACTACAATTCAATTAGTTCACAAAGCCAGTCATTGGATTCATAAAACTACGAATGAATGGGCAGAGGGTCTCTGTAACATCTTAATGGCCCGTAGAGTCTCCTGACTGGGGTGGCAAGCTAAGTCTATTCCAGGGGTCTCTGTGGTTGTAACTCTGAAATCTCCGGTTATGGCTGAAAAGCTACTACAATTATTTCCAAACAACCCTTCAGCAACAACACAAATATTTGCATTACCCCTCGGTTTCTTTTATAAACCCTTGTCGCATCAACACGGAACAGGAGGCAACAGGGCCCAAGAGTTTCCTCTCTTCAGAGCAAAGACTCAATTACACTTACAGCATAGAGGAAATACTATCCCTCTTCTACCAACTGGAAATCGCTTTTCTCCATTAACGGACTGTGTTCCAGGGTAGAACCCCACAATGTTGTACCATGTGCCCCTCTGGCGAGTCAGGCAGTCGAAGTCCTCCCTGTAAAGGATATGGATATTCTCAAAGTCACTTCATAGAACATTGCATGTCTGGGACAGAAATTGTTGGACCATGATTGGTTAAAATATATTTCCTATTTTGACCAAGTAGGTCTAGAAGAGACTTGGGCAGTGGGTCCGGTTAATATAGATGGTTATAGGTCATATTGCACCCCTGCAATTGCCTCACCGGCTGGTAGGGCGAAGGGTAGGATTGTGACATTATTAAAGAACACACTGCGATTTGAAGTTTTAACCTATTTTAATGAATGTCAATATCTTAATATTTTACTTCTTAAAGGTCCGGAAGGCAACACCATATTACTGATTAACTTGAATAATAATTTATTTGGGGGTGAAATGTATAAAGTTGCTGCTATAGTGGAGAAAAATATGAATTGGATAATTGGTACATGTAACAAAGATCCAACAGTATTGTGGGCTGGTGATTTTAATGTGCACCCCTGCCCTCTGCTATCAACCTCTACATGTGGCTTAGCAGATGAGGAAGGAGGTGGGAATGTACACTTTTACCACTACCAATATGGCAATGCCCTAAACAAACCTACTATTATAAAAGATTTGGAGATTATGAACCCCGGTCGGAATCCACTGGCCTCCTGTGTGACACCTTTCATTCTACCCTACACAGCACAGTAATCGATTTTATAATAGCCTCAGCTACATTGATAGGAGTTCTCAGCAACAGAAACGTTCAATTCCCGGGTTTTAGTGATCATGCAGCACTAACCTGGAATATGAAATGGCGAGGTATTCATGGTTCCAACTTTTCACATATAAAGCCTGTGTGAAGACAGGGTTCTGCTTGCACACATTGCCATGTTAGCATAAGCGTATTAGAAGTTTAAACGCCATTTTGCCACTTGGCCGCTTTTGCACACGACACTACGTGTAACTGTTATTGTAAGTTAAACTGCTTGCTTTTCTTCACATGAGAACGGTCTGTTTTTCACATCCCTGGACTTTCACCACGCCCTTAGTCTGTACACTGTGTGCAGAAGTCTTCAAGGTCATAATAACAATGTATGCTGTTGATTCAGGTTGATCGGCCCACGCTATAGACACAACATGCACACAGCTGCAAATATCTGAAACTCTGGTGCCTTTAATATTGCATTGCATGCATGATGCGGGCACTTGGAGAAAACCTTTCCATCTACAGAGAGCGTTGCTGATCCTGTGATGTGATTCACCTAAGCTGATCTTGGAGATATGGGGTTCCCCATTCAAACCTAGAGACCTTCTATTATTATAAAACTAGCTTCTAGCCAGGGGAGGGTGGTACACAAGGCGCTATAAGACCTGTTTCCACTATCATTATAACATGATTTCTCCCTTTGTGTTTTATGGAATTGTAACCATGCCGATTGTTTTGTTTATAATCATTTGCCTGCTTATGTTAGCCAAAATACTGCATCTTAGAGCACGTAGTTAAAAATAAAAATTTTAAACTTTTTCGTGTCTCTGATTACTCACGTTGTGGACTTGTATGAGAACAAAAACAAAAGAGTGTTCTTGGTTCCCACCATTCCTGAGAGTACCCTAAGTCGCTTGTTCTGGGTTGTCTAATCAATGGTAGTTTCGCTGTAGTACGGAGAACGAATGAGACACTGATGCTAGTCGGAAAGGGGTTCTGGGTACTGACGTGAGTTTTTTTGGAACACCACAATTCACTGAGGTCCTGGTTTCCTGTGCATGAGCAGAATCCCCGCAACAAGCCTGTTATAGTGAAGAAGAATGGGATAACCCTTAAGTGGGAGGGTATTGACAAGACTGTTCTTATTCCCCAGGTTATATCTAGCAGAATGAGGGAAATAGAAATATGTTTAGATCCAAATCAGGACCCACAGCCTACTATAGTGGCCTTTGAAGCTATTGTGCTAGAAGTGAAAAAGAATCTTTCGAAGAGTGGCGGGTCACACAAAACCATTGGACCAAAATGGTTTGATCACAATTGCACTAAAGCACTTTCCCACCTACATCGATCTCTTAAGTGTGTCCCAAGAAATTCCGTCTTAGTAAAACAGGCCCGGCTGAGTTATTCCATGGCCAGAAAGAATAGATTAAAAATATTGAAAGAAGAGGCTTGGGAAAAATTACTGAAAGCTACAGTTACAAACAGTACGAGGGATTTCTGGTCAACAATGAATGCGCCATTTTTAAAGTCTAATTCCGACCCCAACTTGGACACATGTAGATGAGGACTCATGGGTGGAGCACTTTAGCAAAATGTTTAATGGATTGAGAGTGCGTCCGGAAGCGACACTAGAAGAGCCTATCTCACCATCTAATATCGCCCTTACTTTTAATTATACGGAAATAGGGACAGCTTTGGATCAATGCTCCAGCAATAAGGCACCGGGTATAGACCGTACCTCTATAGATTTTTTCACAGATTGCCCTGATCTCTGGTGCCCTCTGCTTACTAACACATTCAATGCCATAGCCAAGGAGGGACCCCCAGCCTCTTGGCATAAAGCAGTTTTAATTCCAATCCACAAAAAAGGGGATAAACTTGATCCCAGAAACTATAGAACAATCTCCCTCCTTGACAGCACGGCCAAACTCATGGGAAGAGTCCTATTAAAAAGATTGGAGGCATGAGCTGTGGAAAATAATACCATGATCCCGGCACAATATGGGTTTAGAAAAGGTAGAGGTCCCCAAGATCAGTGTTTGAACCCGAGTCTGCTTATAGCGAAGTACATCCATGCTAAGCAAGGCAATCTATACCTGGCCTTCATGGACCTTAGCACAGCCTTTGACTGTGTATCCCATTCACATCTATGGAGCATCATGAGGGAAACGGGGGTAGACCAGGAAATAATCAACTTCATAAGACAGCTGTATGCTAGGAGCGAAGCATGTGTAAGGTATGGCAAACAGGGTGAGTGCACCAGATGGTTCCCAGTCACTAGAGGCCTTCGCCAAGGGTGCGTTCTCGCACCTTTTTTGTTTTCACTTTACACTAATGGGGTGGGGTCTCGACTGCTCGATTCGGCCATAGATGTTCCTAGATTAAATAAGATGCGCATTCCAATTTTATTGCATACAGATGATGCAGTTTTAGTTGCGTGCACGGGGAGGTCGCTCCAGAAACTGTTGAATAATTATGTAGAATTTATGAAAAGTCTGGATCTCCATACAACTGAATCGAAGTCATCTGTCTTAATTGCAGGAAAGAAGCTGAACCCCCCCCCCCCCCACACTTTGTTTTATTTCAGACCGTAAAGTGGTACAGACAGACCTATTTTCCTATTTAGGGGTGACCTCTGACCATCACGCATCTTGGCTGAATATGGTGGTAAATTGTGGGATTATGCTTGAAAAAAGTACGAATGCAATTTGTGCCTTTTCGAAAAAATTGGGAAGAAGAAATCCAGCTATTGCAAGGAAGGTCTATGGAGCCAAATCTAGTGCAGTAGCTGCTTACCGTGCTGGAGTATGGGGCTACGTTAATGTAAAGGGGATACAAATAATAGAGGATAGATTCTGGAAATCTATGATTAGTCTTCCTATTAGCTGTCCCAATTTTAAATTAGATCAAGAGCTAAATAACCCCTATATAACTGATCAGATCAAGATAGCCCCAATTCTTCTCTGGCACTCAGTATGGTCCAGAGATACTGTGGCCCTCACACAAGAAATTATAATTAATTGTCTAGCCCTAGAACACGCAGAGAATATTCAGTGGTTAAAGTATGTGAAAAGTACCTTACATACTCTAGATTTTGGGAGTCTGTTTGAATCACCGGGAAATTGTGTTTCGGTTTAAAAAAAATAGTGTTAAAAACCAGTTTTTTAGCCTCTGTCAATGATGCGAGAATGAATGCACTCCGTAATAAACCGATAATAAGGGAATAGCTGGAGGGCCCACTGCAGGTTGAAGGGATAACCTCCGATCTGGATTTTGTTACAAGCCCGCGGCATAGATTAAGTCTGCAAAGATTTCGCCTTAATTATATTTCGTGTATGTTGGTTCACCCTAAAGATATTTATTCTAAGAATGATCTTCCTTGTTGCCCATGTGATGATTTCTCGCGTCAAACTGATTAGCACATTTTCTTCTTTTGTAAATTTTACTGTAATCATCGAAAAAGGTTCTTAATTCCTCTTTTACGTAAACTTGATTTTAGACAATGCTGCACTGCCTTATATTTTATACGAATGTTGCCTGATCCTCTAACCTGTTTTTGTGTCGCTTCTTTTTTATGTGCTTCTTTAAGAACTAGGAAAATGGTCATTTATTGATAGGAATTGCTTGGTTTAAAAAAAATGTAATTGTGATGTATGTGTAACTTTAATGATTAGTATTGTATTAATCGAATAAAGTAAATTCTGCGTAGGATATCTAACGAGCTTTAATTAAAAAACAAACATTTTTACGTTTTTAATGATGCATTTCTCCAGTGTAAACATGGAAGATATATTATCTGCTATATTATGAGTAACATAGCTAATAATGCATTTGTAGTGCGGCAGATATCCCATTTCCCATTTGGCATATTGCTGACAGTGTGTCCCATCCAACAAACTTGAAACCAGGCCTTCCATCAAATGGAGGCTAATTATCAATCTGATTCTGAGGCCTGTGATTCTGGCCAGGCTCTTGTGGTGGCACCAGAAAAATCAGAGCAAAGAACATCTGATCCTGTCGCTGCCACCACCACTACCCTCATTCCTGTCCCTCCAGTAACAAACCAGCACCCAGTCTGTATACGGAGTGGGGTCTCCTCAGCCCCAGTATACCTCTCCTCCTCCTCCCATTCCGCAAGCACAGGTGTCAGTGGATGCGATGAAGGTTCTTAAAAACCCTTCTGTGGGATAGACAACATAGTTGCAAGCCATTCAGGGTGTCAGTCTGCCAAATCGCTCAGGTGACTGACATCCTGGATGACTTGCACTCTGCCGTATCTGCCACACAGAGGTTCTGTCATGAGTAGTGCTTCCTTCACACCTGTCCCTATTCCTCCTTCTGACCCCATTAAAATCCAATCCCATAACACCTTACCTCATTCCAAAACCTACCCCCACATTTTACTTTATGACTAAATGTGTTCACTCCCCCCTTATTCCACCTGCCCATTAATCATCCCATACTTAGAAAGACATCGGTAAACCTCACCATGACCCTTAGCATTCCTCTGCAGAAACCCAAAGCCCTGCCCCAGCTAGAAAAAATAAAATAAAAAATCCCCACTCTGTCCCCAAAGTTAGGTCCCCATATTAAAATCTGCTCCTGAAGGATGGAAAGTCCCCTGATGAGAACATTGCAGAAAACATTAGAAGGCAAGCACTGCGCCCGGGGGCAAGAAAAAAAGTTCTAGCCCCACTAATGGACTTCTACTTTTATTCATTTTTTAGCGTTAAGATTAATTTACCCAGAGGAAGATTTTGTTTCTTTAATATATATGTTGATAATATTCAAAAGTGTGTATTTGGGAGAGAGAGACAGACACTACATTTTAAGTTACTATTTGGGCGGGGATTGTAAAATTATGTTAGGTGAGCATTTTATATGGTATGTATTGTGATCATCTGGCCAGACAGGGAAACAAAGAAAATTGTTGTTAGATATGCGTTGGTGTGCATTACATTATGTTCAGTGACACTAGTAGTGAATATAGTGGATTTAAAAGGGTTTCAAAAGTTGTGCTTACCTTCTATTCTGTAGTGCATTGTGTCCCTTGACCACTGCCAGATAAGAGTCCTAGGGCTTGGAGTACCAGCTGCATGTGGACTGAGCAGGTTGTGTGGCTGTTGTGGGCAGGGTTTGGCAGTGCAGCACAGGTATGGAGGATAAACTGCCATGTTTCCATCAACAGGAAATGTACTCTAAATACGGCAGATGGATTGACTTTCTGTCGCTACCTACGCTGTGTTTAGGGTATACCGCTATCGACTAAGTAAGGAAAATGCGGCAGAAGCAGTAGACCAATAGCAGGCTTTTGTCAAACCGTCATAATCTAAATACAATGGACCTCATGGGGCAGACGCTTGAACAGATCATTTTAGACAGTCTACTCGCATTTTAAATCTGGCTCTAGAGCCTAATGTAGAGGTTGACTGGCAAATTGTCCATATGCTATCACACTGAATTGAATCTAGCCAACACATAAGAAGCTACTTTAGTGGATGGAATTCCAGTGGTAATTCTGGTATGGCCCAAGTTGCAGAATAGTTGCTAGGAAACGTGGGTAATCAAACTTTACCCTCAAAATCACTATACATTGCTAGTAAACATATAGCTGGTCTCCCGGACATGCTCTGGGTAATTCCTAGCTTGTTTGGGATGCTATACTCACCTTTTATTCAAAATCTCCCACCCTTTTCATGACAGTCTTTCGTGACGTTCACACCCCCATAACTGATAAATGGTGGTGGACCTTCTACTGTAGGTAGGGCAGCTAATCTAATCACCATTTAAGGTAGTAGTACTTTTCTGAAACGTGATGGCCTTCCTATATAGGAGAACTAGGAGTCTCTGTCGGTAAAATGGCTTCCACTGAAGACACTTCAGGCAAGAAGGTTTGAATGCCAGAGGTACTGGAAGGTCCTAAATTAATACACTTATTTATATCTGGCTATTAGTATCTTTAGGTTCTGTTCTTTATTGGTATGGTCTTTTGGGACAATGGGATGCTCATCTCAGAAGCAATCCTCCTCCTGTAAGCAGCTTTGCCTTTACAACCACTGTACGTAGAGTGTAAATATCCCCCATGCACCACACAGCTCTTGAAGCTGACCAGGTCCAAACTGAGGTGGCATGGTGTGCAAATGAATCATGGACTCGGATGTGGCCCAAGTAATTAATAGTGAGCATTCCACCCTTCACTTTTTTGTATACTTCAGTGCTACGCCCTAAGCGGCCAAGGGTATACCCAAACGTGAGTCCTGTGCCGCTGGAATCAAGCGATACCAGACTGTTGAGCCGTAATAAGGGCTAAAGCAGACTTGGTTGCTTGTGCTCTCGACTGCTCCTACTGCAGCAGGGTCAAGACTGATTTGCATATGTCTGGGTCCACACAGGGGTGGCATGGTAGGATGCAGCTGTGAGTAATTACTTACCAGTGGCTGAAATTAATTCAAGTGTTCCATTCATCACTTTTTAGTAGACTTCATTTCTATGAAAGAAACCGATTGGAAGGGGGAAACAGAAAGGTCAATGATGAAAGGTAGAGATGAGGCAACAATGGTGATAAAGAAGTTACAAGCATTGGCAAAGTCAGCAGGTCTCGTCTATGAGAGCTATTGGTTTTGGCAATATTTTGTATCCATGCTGTATGTACAGCATCATGGATAATCTTTAGTGTGACTTTTTCAAGAGTGCATTAGCGCTGGATGCATCACAGTCCCTTTTTATTATTATTTTTTGCCACGCTGCTATGCAGCAAGGCTACAAATGAGTGCCAAATTCAGCAATTCTAATGCTGTGCAACAGGTACAAAAGGCCAATAGCTTTAAAGGCATTTCTATGAAAGAAACAGATAGGTAGGTAGGAGGGAGGGAGGGAGGGAGGGAGGGAGGGAGGGAGGGAGGGAGGGAGGGAGGGAGGGAGGGAGGGAGGGAGGGAGGGAGAGAGAGAGAGAGAGAGAGAGAGAGAGAGAGAGAGAGAGAGAGAGAGAGAGAGAGAGAGAGAGAGAGAGAGAGAGAGAGAGAGAGAGAGAGAGAGAGAGAGAGAGAGAGAGAGAGAGAGAGAGAGAGTGTGTGTGTGTGTGTACACGTGCGCATTGGATGGGTGGTGGAAAATGGTGCAGCTAGAGTAGTTGCAGCAGTGTGTACCCATTTGGATTTCTTGGTACCTCTTGACTGAGCAGTTTCGTTCACTGCTTAGCTCACAGGACATATTCCCCTAACTTGAGTCACAGAAAAAAAGCTGAAATATTGAAGACAAAAGATTCCTGAGACAAGAAACATAAGAGAATATGTTTAATGTTCAGAGCAGTCATATTCTGAGATGAGCATCCTATGAGAATTGGATACTCCAACTCCAGTTGCCACCCGAACATAGATGAAAAATGCAAACTTTCTGCTATTATCCTCTAGTGTAGAGAACACTGCCCAAAAAGACACCAACGTCAGGCCTCAAGAAATCAAACCATGACATGCAGGCACAGCCCCAACACCAGCCTCTGACGTTCCACATACTGCTAAGGGGCGATGTAAAACAGAAAGGCTTTATTCCTCTGCATCAAAAAATAGGAAAATGTGACAAACATGATTTGAAAAAATATACATAATGCACTCCCTGCTTCCATCCACTCAATCTCAAGATAACAATGCGTTTGGGGTTTTCAGTGTTACACCAGGGTGTAGTGGCGTTAGTATGCGATGTTGCTTGCAGCACAGATTCGTTTTCCAGATGGGGTCATTCTTTGGCTTGTTCTCTCACGTTGGGATTTGCCCACAGCCGTTTCTTTCCTCTTCTGGGATCTGAAGCCAGCTCCAGTCCAGAGACTGTGAGGGAAGGAATATTAGAATTAGAAGGGATTTCTGATAAATTAGAGTGACAAAGCATCATCTCAAAAGCAAGAACAGGAAAATGTAAATAATGTAAGAGAAACTGGCGAGAGGCAGAGTAGAGAGGTGGCATTTGAGAACTACGTACGGAAAGAGTAGGAATCATAAATAAAGGAAACTGTTCATTCGGAGAAAAAGAGAAACAAAAAGGTCGTTGATGATAGCCAGAGATGAGGAAACAATGATGAGAAAGAAGTTACAAGCATTGGCAAAGTCATTAGGTCTCGCCTATGAGAGCTATTGGTTTTGGAAATATTTTGTGGCCATGCTGTACAGCATCATGGATACTTTTCATTGTGGCTCTTTAAAGAGTGCATTAGCGCTGGTTGCATCACAGAACTTATTATTATGTTTAGCCATGTTGAACAGCAGCCACGCTGCTATGCAGCAAGGCTACAAATGATTGTCAAATTCAGCAACTCCAATGCTGTGCAACAGGAACAAAAGGCAATTGCAGGGCCAATAGCCTCAAAGGCGCCGAATCCAAGACAAGCTCCCCTTCCGAAGGAGAAGGCGCCAGAGCTGGGGATGCAAGCCTCCGGCGCCGCACTGGCGCCGACTCACCCTCAACCAGAACCGGCTCTGACTCCAAAGGAAGAAGCGGAGGCACAGTCAGGGAGGCGACAAGCACTCCTTTCGAAGAAGGAGAAGGTGCCGGAGCTGGGGAGGCAAGCCTCCGGCGCCGCCTCAGCCCCAACTACAACAGGCTCCGACTCCGGAGAAAGAAGCGGAGACAGAGGCGGGGAGGCGAGTCGTCGGCGCCAGAATGGCACCAACCCCGGCTCCGGACAGGCGGCAGCCTGCCCAGAAGGCTGAGGCGTGCCCAAAGCGAGGCTTTGAGCACCATCAACCACCTGCGACGCCACTGGGAGCCCCACGGGACTATGCAGCGCGGCAGGAGTGCAATGTATCGTAGAGGGGGACCCATCCGGGCCGCACCCGGACGACGCCATATGGATTGTAGAGGGGACCCAGCCGGGCCGCGCCCTGACGATACCACATCTTCGATGACCCTGGAGGGCAAGGGCTCATTTGACGCTGGGGGCGTACCCACTGGCAAGTCCGTCGAGGACCCCACTGGTAGCGGAACCCCGAGGACGCCCCAGGGACGGGAGAGGATCCAAGGGAGGCCTGCAAAGCCGTGGCATAGGCCCCCATTTGGGCCCGAGTCGCCTCCGCACCCGGATAGGGCGGATAGAGGGTGGGGGGGGTTTGGGGGACGACTGTCGGGGGCACACGTCTGGAATGTTCCGAGAACCAGTGCCCCTGACAACAGATGAGAGTGAGGTCGTGGACCTCGGCGACATGTGCTGCAACTTACCAAGAAGTGGTGAACGAGGGCCCCGGGCCCCAGAGGGCGGTCGATGTCGAAACTGCGTAGAAGAGGCCGTGGGATAAGACTCTCCGACCGGGACAGCTGTGCCGAAAGAAGCTTCATCCGACACTCCCGCCGGGACTGCGGCTTGAGGTGTTGGCAGGCGTCGCAGTCCGTGGAGTCGTGGTGCTCGCTCAGACACCACATACAGATAAGATGCAGGTCCGTCATGGACATCTGCCGCGAACAGGAAGTACAAGATTTAAAGCCCGAGGGCATCGCACTCTGTTCCAGATGCGAAGCGTCGAAAAAGGGGGCCTGAAAACAGGCCAGAGGAACCGCTCACTCCAGATCCGCATTGCACGCGAAAAAGAAGGAAACTGACGTCAGCGCGCCGGGAGGGACTTATATGACCTCGCCGACGTCACGTACGTGGATGACATCAGGGCGGGGTCGTGTGGCACCATCCCCTGGCGCGCAGAGGAGCTGCTGCAAAAAGTTTTCCGGAGCCAGTCTGACGCCTGGGGATATTCTAAGTTAAGGAATCTGTGGCTAGATGTCTCTATCAGATAAGGACAGTACGAAAACAGAGAAAGAATGGAAAAGTAGAAGAGCAACTTCTCTGAAAAGCCAGCCTGAGAATGCTTCCTTTATCTAAAGACTTTTTTATGCTAAACAGGCTGAGTGTTAGCATCTTATGCAGTGCTGGCTTTTGGGAGGTGTAACTGGTCCTGCTGCAACAGGCACCAAGCTCCAGGGGGTGCCCTTTGCATGACAGGTTGAGGCGAGATGGTTTGGTAACACGCTTTCTGGTAGAGATTATCTATCTGCAGAGTCCTCACCGTTTAAATATTCCCCAGGCATAAGTTTGGATCCAGAAACTTTTCACCAGTACCTCAGCATGTCGTCAGGTGGCATCGTGTGGCTCCACACTGATGTAATTCTGCTCTGGAGATGAGGTGCCATGCCCATTTAGGGACACAGCTACATGGATGTCAGTTTTCCGAGGCTATCTGCATACCCAGATGCAGAGCCCCAAGAGCAAATTGGTCAACTGAGACCTACGCGGTCGGCGATTCTCCAGTGGATAGCTGCCTGTACTGTTACACCACCCCCCCCCCCACAACTGCTATTTTCTTACTCTCCTTGTTGGGCAGGAGCATTGACCATGGTCTGGGCATTAAGGTACTTGCACGCAATATGGCCAAAGAGGGAGTAATGGGGGGACGCAACACCTTATGTACAGGGGGTCATTAGGGAATAGCTTATATTTTTTTCTACATTTGCAGAGTTACACCCTCATTTTTACAAGTTGAAGGTGTTTGAGAGAATATGGCTCTTTAAAACGAATGCATTGTTCACGCATTCTATTACAACGCGGTCGTTACAATGACCGCGTTGTTTCAACACAAACCATTACACCGCAAGTCATTTCAATGACTTGCTGTAGGAGGCGCGCTGGACTTATTATTTACTATTCCTACTCCAGTTTGTGCAACAGCAGGGAATGTGTTGGATTGTAAATTCAACACCAGCACGCCCCCTACAGCAAGTCGTTGAAACGACTTGCGATGTAATGGTACGCGCGGTAACAACGCGGTCATTTTAACGACTGTTGTAAAGGAACCGCGTACTGGAGACAGCGTTGTAAATGCTGTTTCCCGTCTGAGGTGGACTTCAACATACCCGTCAACATAGCGAGGAATTGTACAGTATGCTGGAAGGACGTCGGCAGTGTCTCTACTAGGAAGTCATCATCCTTGTGGAGGACAGGCATGTCCACTTGTGGCCACCCTGTGTATCACAACATGATACTCTGAGATATTGTCTGGGGGGTGATACCCTAAACATGTAGTGATCCTGGTCAGGGTCTCTTGGGGGAATCGACATTGCAGCCATCCCGCAAATCAATGTTGGGCATGGGTGTTAACAGGGCGTCATTAGGGTGTAGCAGGATGCCTTACCTGTACGAGGAGTGGGGGTAACCCTCTGATGAATATTGAACGAAGAGGAGAAAGTGCAGTTGGGAGGGGACTGGTGCCCTGCTGTGCATAGGAGCTTGAAAAGGAGCCAGAGTTATTCCTCAAAGGTGAGCTTCCTCTTCCGAGGCAATGTCTCTCTTGGCCTTGGAGGCAACTTTGTTGAGATTGTCTATCTGTGATTGAATAAACAGGTGCTTTTGTCTCAGATCCAACTCCTCCTGTAGTGGGTTCTTGGTGCCAATAAGTCCTCATTGTCGAAAGTAACTTTAGCACCAACAGTGGCCTTGGTGCCGATGGTGGTTTCCGTATTGAGCATCCCTCTGCCTCAAAAGGCAGTAAGGTTTGTGTAGTATCTTCAAGCTTGAAGGCCGAGAAGTGTGGGAGCATTAGTGCCTCAGAAGTTTTTAGTCAGTGCAGACCAGTGCCCTATGGCAGGGTTGGCATGGAAGGCTGGGTCTTAGTGGATGAGCTCAACGCTCTTCCCCCGCAGGGGCATTTTTCTGCCTTTCCTCAAGGTTGTTTGGGAGGCCTGATGGGTGTCTTGGTGCTGACCATACTCACGATCGAAGTGTTCATCTAAAGACAGGGTGTCTGTGAGGAGGAGAGGACAACTTGTTCTTCCTCCACTGATGAAGAGGAGAAGGCAGCTTCTGGGCTGGCTGACGATTGAAGGTGTAGAGTCCACGAGGGGCATGATTCTTTACCTTCTCCAGGTCATGTTCCCTAAAGATGTTGGGGTGTCATCTGACTTGCATTCTTTGATGTGCTCACCTTCTCTTGCATCCGTACCAAAGAGTCTTCTTTGAGAAAGGTGAGGCAGGTTTCACATGTGCTGTCATCATGGTCAGGGTAGAGGCAGAGGTTGCACACTTAGTGCTGGTTAGTCCATGAGAATTTTTGCATCATGTCACCAAGGCAGTATTGGAATGGTGTTCTTTCCATTGATTTGTGTGCATTCTCAAGGGTGCACCTGAGGCCATGGCGGTCAGGCATTGATGGGAGATTGGTGTCCACAGAGCACCATTTAGAGAACAAAGCATAGTTGAATTTCCTCTGTGGGTACCAAAGACAAAACTAACAAGTTGGACCCAAAGGAAGGTGAGATAAATCAGTGAAGGCTAATATCCCTGTTGGTACACGTCTGAACTCGATGGTGGAAAAAATAATCAAACATGAGGTGGTGCCCATGCCCATCGCCAACTAAAGGAGGTTTCACTATATACCTCGTGACTCGAAAGGGTTCTTCAAAGGAAAAATGGAGTATCTTCTTTTATTCAATTTTTCTCACCTCTTGTTCAGCACAGGTGTAGCAAGTTTCCTGCTAACTCCTTCTTAAACCTATATGCAATTCTGCGTTAACTTTATCCCTGTGATTTTGTCTATATTCTGTCATTTTGTATAAAATGTACAGCCTTAAAAAAATATCTATTGTGGCGAAATAAGTGTCGGCTGTTGCTGTGATGACGTATCACTGTTGTGAGAAGTTGGCCTGGCATATGCTGGTCACTAGTTATAGTGGCCACCTTGCACCAGTCCAATTTGACTCTTGGTAGATAGGTTTAAAGACAACCTTTTAAAGAATGCTATCCTAGTGGTAGCTGTGGAGAGCAGCCTTCAGGCTAAGTCTCTGAGGAATGTAAAGCAGCTTGTTTTACCTTATAATCTCTTGAATTACCAAATGAAAAGACACCACACAGGTATATATATCAAATATATATGTATTTATTTCTAAATATACTCTACTAATCTCTTTATGAGATTAGAGCCAGGTAAACAATCAAAATATCAACAGTTCTCAATAAATTAAGCACAAAGATGACTGTAGCCCTAGGGGCGTACCAGACCATATACAAAAAAAATGGTATAAACAACTCGCCTTGCAAATTGAAGAGGCCTAGGGCCTTGGGAATCGCTGGGGCTTCACTGCTGCAGTATTTACAGGTAAGTAGTCAGCCCACAGAGGACGCGTTGTGAGAAAGTGGGTTTCTGTTGCAGTAACCCCCCCTTTTTTTGCCTAATAGCTGATGCACTTTTCCTTGTTGTGCCCTGGGCTCCTGCCAATCAGGTGCCCAGGGCCTATGTTCCTTCCTTAAAACACACAAACTCCCAATTGGCAAACCCTGGCCACATGTCAGCCCCTGGTAAATGGTACCCTAGGTACCCAGGGCCTTGTGACCAGGGAAGGCCTCTAAGGGCTGCAGCACTCCTTGTGCCACCCTTAGAGGCCCTGTACCCTTACACACACACACTGCCTTTGCAGGCTGAGTGTCTGGGTGCAGGACAAAACAAAGAGTCGACATGGCACACATCTCTGTGTGCCATGCCCATTACCTATACTGCCAAGGCATATGTCAGCCACCCCTCTGGCTGGGTGCCTTATGCCTATGGTGTGGGCACAGGAGCAGGAGCCCTGTGCCCCTACAGTACCCAGGTCCATTCCTGGGCACTGTAAGTACAGTGCTGCCTTTTACAAGTACATGGTGCTGAGAGCTCGTCAAACACGAACTCCACAGCACCATAATGGCAACACTGAAGACTGGGAAGTTTGGTATCAAACTTCTCAGCACATTAAACCCACACTGATGCCAGTGTGGGATTTAATGTACTAAGCACCCCAGAGGGCATCTTAGAGATGCCCCCTTACAGCTAACCTACAATCCACGTCTGCTCTGAGGCTGCCCAGGCTGCCACACAGCAGACACGTTGCTGGACCCCTGGGTGGGAGAGCCCCTGCTCTCCCGGGCCTGCAACAATGCACATCCTGGGTGAGGTGAGAAATCTCCTCCCCCAGGATGAGCAAAGGGAAGCTTCAAAGGCATGCTGCCAGTTGGAGTTTCCCCAGGCCACTGCAACCCCCCACTCTGGCAGGAAGCTTGGCCGGAAACCCCATACAAGGACAGGGGATGTGCCAGCCTGCCCACCCCACCCCTCAGGTGGGGGAGGCGAGGTGAAGCACATCTCCGGGCTCTCGCCATCTTGAAGATGGGAGGCCCTACCCTATCAGGATTAGGCTACTGCCCTCCTCCCACAGGAGAGAGGCAGGATAGGGGGTGTACCCACCCCAGGACAAGGACCCATTGGTCCCTGGCCTTCACCTACCTGTAACGCCCCTAAATCTAGTATTTAGGGGCCCCCTGAACCTTCCTTCCCGAGATTCCAGATAGAAACCTACAAGAAGAGCAAGAAGAAAAAAGACCTGCCCTGCAGCTGCTAAAAAGAGGAAGACACCAACTGCTTTGGCCCCAGCCCTACCGGCCTGTCGACCCTCGAACCTGCTCCTGCTCCAGCGCGGCATCTCTTGTGGCCAGCAACCTCAAAAACCCCGGAGGACCTGGCTACCTTTGACCTCTGATTCCCTGGGACTCCCATGAGTAGAGGCTCTACTCGAGAAACCTATTCCTAACTCCTGGCAGCAGCCCGGAACCGCGGACCCAACACACTCTGCACCAGCCAAGCCTGGCCAGTGCCGGAGTGGACAAAGACCCTGAGGACGACCCCACGGCGACTGTGACCCAGAGTCCGGCACCCAAGGACCCCCCTCGACATCCTGGACGAAGCCTGCAGCCTCAGAACCGAGTGCCACCCCAGCCGCGATCAACCAGAGGGTAAGATTCCCGACGTCAAAAGGCACCCCTGCACCCGGCGCGCTGCGGCCCCCTGTGCCCAATCCCGGGGTACCCACCTAACCTACAACTACCCAACTTACCCCTCGAAGTGGTGGTGGCACCGGAAGCATCCTCGTCCCCGAGCCTGCAGCCTTTTTCCAAACCGGAACATTCCCATTGATTTCCATTGAGCGCCCGAAGGCTCAAAAGCACCCTGCACCCAGCCGCCCGAGTGGCCCTGGCAGTGCACTCTCTACACTAACTTACTTCCCCACTTGCCCTGAGTAAGTGACCAGGAGCCCAGCTCCCACAGACGCGTGGCTTGCCAGACAGCAGCCACCAACTAAGGCCCCCCTATCCCTCATAGGATAACATTGGGCCTAACTCACTCTGCACCCGGCCGTCCTGAAACCGCTGAGGGTGAACCAACTGTACCTACCTGACACTGGGGGACCCCTGAGTCTATGCCCGGAATTTCAACTCTGCCAGTCGAGTACTTACCCTTAAACCGCTAACTTCATTTTCCTCATAGGGTAACATTGACTGGCTTTTTCTTCAAAAATCTTCTAAGTGTGAACTTTTCAAAACTGTAAAAATTCACCAAAAATCAGCCAAGTGACAAAAACGAATTTACTCACCTGTTCCTGGGTGAGCTCCCAGTGCTGGATCTTGGTGCCCAGCCCTGACCCTGAAAAGTACTCACAACTATACTTACCTCTAACTCATTTTTCTCCCATAGGAAACCATTGTCTGCTTTTCTGTGAAATTTCTTCTAAGTGTCTATTTTTGCAAATTTGAAATATTCTTTTAAAATCGTACCATTTCTGCAAACAAAATTACTTACCTGTTTTTGATAAGGACCCCAGTCCTGGGTCTAGGCACCCAGTCCTGGATTACTAAAGTAACGATAAAGTACTCTACCTGCAATTTGAATTTCTTGCCATAGAGATCCATTGAATGTTTTCTGTGAAATATTTTCTAAGTGCTAACTTTTGAAATAGCTAAATATTATTTAAAAATCATTACAGTTATTAAGTCGACTTTCATCACTTGATTCTGAATACTGACCCCCGGCTGGTTCTAGGATCCAGACCTGGAATTCCAAAAGTAATCTGAAAAGTAATTTATTACAAATAACCTGAATTTACCATTGAGCTCAATGCATTGTTATGTTTAGGAAATAGGATTGTTTATTGCAACCAACTGTGACTGTTTACACAAATTTATTGCTTGAAACAAAAGTAATTATATTCAACCTCTCATTCTGAGAAAGTATATTTTTACCCCCTTTGTGGTTCTAAAAATAAAACAAGCATATTTTTTATATATACAAATCATTGGCCTAGAGTTCAGTTATTGAGTGTGTGAAACCATTTGCTGACTGAGTGTGTACAATAAATGCTTTACACTGTCCTCTGGTACTGCCTTACTGCTCGACCAAGCTACCACTTTTGAGAGTAAGGTCATACCTAACTTTGACCTCTATCAGCCTCTGGGGGACTGTGGACTCTGTACACCCTGTACCTATTAGGGAACAGTATATACAGAGCCACTTTCTCACATTGGTGGATCAGCGGTGGGATACAAACTTGCATTTGTTGGACTACTTGGTTACCATCTGATCACACGACAGAACTCTTAAAAATTGCCTTTAGAATTCTGATTGGTTTTTCCAAAATTACTAAAAGTCTTGCTAGGGCCTTGCTTAAGTCCCATTAGAATTTTAGAAAAATAAAAGTCACTATAGTCAGGGTAGAGGGTTAGAACTGTCAGGTTAGAATGTCTCAAACAAACCCAGCTATTAGTGATAATAATAACATGGACCTGGTGGAGGAGCTCGACCTCACACCTTACTTACACTTGTCTTTCAAGGAATTGAGGTCCTTATGTAAACTCAAAAATTTACAAATGGGTCAGCATCCAACCAAACAAGGGCTCCAGGAGCTCCTGGCTGAGTATGCTAAAGACCACCCATCTGAACATGGTGATGGCCAGTCAGATGAGGAAAGGGAAACAGGGGAGGAGGACAGCAACCTCCCCATACTATTCCCTAGGGAGGAGATGGCACCCATACCCTCCAACTCAAGACATAGCATCTGGGCACCTAGAGACCACACAGGTGGCTCTGGTCCCAGAGACAACACTGGGGGTCCCCCCAGTGAAGAGGACAGCCTTATGAGGCTGGCCAAAAGAATAGATCTAGAGTCCAGGCTCCTGGCTCTAGAAAAGGAAAGGAGAGAGATGGGTTTAGCACCCATCAATGGTGGCAGCAATAATAAAAACAAGGATAGGGAGGAAACTTCTGACCTTAAAATCCCCAAAGGGATTGTCCCTAAATTTGAGGAAGGTGATGATATCACCAAATGGTTCACAGCCTTTGAGAGGGCTTGTGATATCAGGAAAGTAAAGAAACCTCTCTGGGGGGCACTCCTGTGGGAACTGTTCTCTGGTAACTGCAGGGACAGGCTTCTGACTCTCTCTGGGCCAGAAGCAGGATCCTATGACCTCATGAAGAAAGCTCTGATTGAGGGATTTGGATTCACCACTGAGGAGTATAGAATTAGATTCAGGGGGGCTCACAAAACCCAGACCCAGTCCTGGATTGATTTTGTAGATTTCTCAGTGAAGACACTGGATGGTTGGTTAGCTGGACATGGTGTGCAGGATTTTACTGGATTGTACAATTTATTCATGAAGGAACATATTTTGAGTAACTGCACAAATGAAAAGTTGCATCAGCATTTGGTAGACCTAGGTCTAAAATCCCCCCAAGAATTGGGAAAAAGAGCAGACCACTGGGTCAAGACTAGGGTGACTAGGACGTTCACTGGGAGGGACCAGAACCAAGGGGTCCCAAAACCTCCCCAGAAGAAAGAGAGTGAACCCCTTGTGGATAAAAGAAAGGAGTCCCAGGTAGCCCCCCAAAAACCTGACCAGGAGGGTGGGCCCAAAGACACCTCACAAACTAAACCAGGGTACCAAGGTAAGAATTGGGATCCCAACAGAATATGGTGTTTCAACTGTCAGAAGGCTGGACACCACACCCAGGACTCTAGCTGTCCTAAAAATAAGGTTCCTAGTACAGCTCCAGGGGTGACTAGTGTAGCCCCAGGGGTTGCCAGTGTAGCTTGGGAGGGAGGGTCCTCAGATGAGGAAGTCCTCCTAGCTTTCAACTGGGGAATGGGCCCAAGAAGCAAGCTGGAGATCCCAGAAGGAAGTAGACACTTCCACCACCTACTGGTGAATGGAATCCCAGCCACTGCCCTGAGAGATACCTGTGCCAGTCACACTGTGGTACATGACAGGTTGGTATTCCCACACCAATATGTCTCAGGGGAAACAAGAAGGGTAAGAACTGTCCCAGGGGGAGTCACTGTTAGGCCTGTGGCTATAGTGCCCCTAGCCACAGCTGGGTCCCTTAGATGGAGGAAAGTGATAGTCAGTAAAAACCTCCCCCTTGATTGTCTCTTGGGGAATGATCACTTAGATGTGGAACTGAGCCAAAGAGAGGTGCTGGCCCAATGCCAGGCCTCGCCCAAAGAACCTGTGGGGGCTCAACCTGCAGTCAGTGCAGCTGAGTCCCAAAAGAATGAGAAGAAACAGGGTAGGAAAGGTGGGCAACTGTTAGCCACAGTTCCAGAGAGCCAGGGAGATGCTATCCCAGTAAGGGAAAACTCCCACAATGGCACTGGTAAAGCCCCCCCTAGCCAACAGCAAGACCTGACTAGTCAGGCAACTGTCCAGCCTGAATTAGTGGCTCCTCAGGTGGCAGAACAAGGGGTAGAGGAGGGGTGTTCCCTACCAAGAGTAGGGACCCCCTATCCTCAAACAGACCAACAGCCAGGACCCAAAGAGAACTATAAAATAGCCCCCTCACTTGCCAGTCAGGAGCTAAAGGTATGGTACTGGGCACTGACAGCTGTCAGCAGCCTCTGCTGGGTGTTAGCCTTCATGGCAGCCCTATCCTTGGCATGGTGGCCTAACCCCCTGCCAAATAGCAAGTCAGGCCCCCTGACCTTATTGGTCATGGTGGGGTTGCTCAAGCTGTGGGTAGCCTCTGTGGGTAAGCTGGGCCTAGCCCTGGCTAAGTTAGAAACTACCGAGGTATACACCTCTAAACCCAAAATAGAAAGATGGGACCAGGACAGTAAAAGACAAGGAGAGGAGCCTTGGGAGTTAGGTCCTGAAACTAACAAGACAGGCCAGCTCCCCAAAGGGATTGACCTAGGCAGAAGGATGTAAGGCAGAGTAGGCCCTGCAACTTTCAAACCACTTCCCCAACTCTTCCTCGCCTGAAAGACTAGGTAGACTCTCCCAGCTTTGGCAGAAGTCTCCTGGCCTTTGGGCTGGGGGGGGCTTGTGTGAGAAAGTGGGTTTCTGTTGCAGTAACCCCCCCTTTTTTTGCCTAATAGCTGATGCACTTTTCCTTGTTGTGCCCTGGGCTCCTGCCAATCAGGTGCCCAGGGCCTATGTTCCTTCCTTAAAACACACAAACTCCCAATTGGCAAACCCTGGCCACATGTCAGCCCCTGGTAAATGGTACCCTAGGTACCCAGGGCCTTGTGACCAGGGAAGGCCTCTAAGGGCTGCAGCACTCCTTGTGCCACCCTTAGAGGCCCTGTACCCTTACACACACACACTGCCTTTGCAGGCTGAGTGTCTGGGTGCAGGACAAAACAAAGAGTCGACATGGCACACATCTCTGTGTGCCATGCCCATTACCTATACTGCCAAGGCATATGTCAGCCACCCCTCTGGCTGGGTGCCTTATGCCTATGGTGTGGGCACAGGAGCAGGAGCCCTGTGCCCCTACAGTACCCAGGTCCATTCCTGGGCACTGTAAGTACAGTGCTGCCTTTTACAAGTACATGGTGCTGAGAGCTCGTCAAACACGAACTCCACAGCACCATAATGGCAACACTGAAGACTGGGAAGTTTGGTATCAAACTTCTCAGCACATTAAACCCACACTGATGCCAGTGTGGGATTTAATGTACTAAGCACCCCAGAGGGCATCTTAGAGATGCCCCCTTACAGCTAACCTACAATCCACGTCTGCTCTGAGGCTGCCCAGGCTGCCACACAGCAGACACGTTGCTGGACCCCTGGGTGGGAGAGCCCCTGCTCTCCCGGGCCTGCAACAATGCACATCCTGGGTGAGGTGAGAAATCTCCTCCCCCAGGATGAGCAAAGGGAAGCTTCAAAGGCATGCCGCCAGTTGGAGTTTCCCCAGGCCACTGCAACCCCCCACTCTGGCAGGAAGCTTGGCCGGAAACCCCATACAAGGACAGGGGATGTGCCAGCCTGCCCACCCCACCCCTCAGGTGGGGGAGGCGAGGTGAAGCACATCTCCGGGCTCTCGCCATCTTGAAGATGGGAGGCCCTACCCTATCAGGATTAGGCTACTGCCCTCCTCCCACAGGAGAGAGGCAGGATAGGGGGTGTACCCACCCCAGGACAAGGACCCATTGGTCCCTGGCCTTCACCTACCTGTAACGCCCCTAAATCTAGTATTTAGGGGCCCCCTGAACCTTCCTTCCCGAGATTCCAGATAGAAACCTACAAGAAGAGCAAGAAGAAAAAAGACCTGCCCTGCAGCTGCTAAAAAGAGGAAGACACCAACTGCTTTGGCCCCAGCCCTACCGGCCTGTCGACCCTCGAACCTGCTCCTGCTCCAGCGCGGCATCTCTTGTGGCCAGCAACCTCAAAAACCCCGGAGGACCTGGCTACCTTTGACCTCTGATTCCCTGGGACTCCCATGAGTAGAGGCTCTACTCGAGAAACCTATTCCTAACTCCTGGCAGCAGCCCGGAACCGCGGACCCAACACACTCTGCACCAGCCAAGCCTGGCCAGTGCCGGAGTGGACAAAGACCCTGAGGACGACCCCACGGCGACTGTGACCCAGAGTCCGGCACCCAAGGACCCCCCTCGACATCCTGGACGAAGCCTGCAGCCTCAGAACCGAGTGCCACCCCAGCCGCGATCAACCAGAGGGTAAGATTCCCGACGTCAAAAGGCACCCCTGCACCCGGCGCGCTGCGGCCCCCTGTGCCCAATCCCGGGGTACCCACCTAACCTACAACTACCCAACTTACCCCTCGAAGTGGTGGTGGCACCGGAAGCATCCTCGTCCCCGAGCCTGCAGCCTTTTTCCAAACCGGAACATTCCCATTGATTTCCATTGAGCGCCCGAAGGCTCAAAAGCACCCTGCACCCAGCCGCCCGAGTGGCCCTGGCAGTGCACTCTCTACACTAACTTACTTCCCCACTTGCCCTGAGTAAGTGACCAGGAGCCCAGCTCCCACAGACGCGTGGCTTGCCAGACAGCAGCCACCAACTAAGGCCCCCCTATCCCTCATAGGATAACATTGGGCCTAACTCACTCTGCACCCGGCCGTCCTGAAACCGCTGAGGGTGAACCAACTGTACCTACCTGACACTGGGGGACCCCTGAGTCTATGCCCGGAATTTCAACTCTGCCAGTCGAGTACTTACCCTTAAACCGCTAACTTCATTTTCCTCATAGGGTAACATTGACTGGCTTTTTCTTCAAAAATCTTCTAAGTGTGAACTTTTCAAAACTGTAAAAATTCACCAAAAATCAGCCAAGTGACAAAAACGAATTTACTCACCTGTTCCTGGGTGAGCTCCCAGTGCTGGATCTTGGTGCCCAGCCCTGACCCTGAAAAGTACTCACAACTATACTTACCTCTAACTCATTTTTCTCCCATAGGAAACCATTGTCTGCTTTTCTGTGAAATTTCTTCTAAGTGTCTATTTTTGCAAATTTGAAATATTCTTTTAAAATCGTACCATTTCTGCAAACAAAATTACTTACCTGTTTTTGATAAGGACCCCAGTCCTGGGTCTAGGCACCCAGTCCTGGATTACTAAAGTAACGATAAAGTACTCTACCTGCAATTTGAATTTCTTGCCATAGAGATCCATTGAATGTTTTCTGTGAAATATTTTCTAAGTGCTAACTTTTGAAATAGCTAAATATTATTTAAAAATCATTACAGTTATTAAGTCGACTTTCATCACTTGATTCTGAATACTGACCCCCGGCTGGTTCTAGGATCCAGACCTGGAATTCCAAAAGTAATCTGAAAAGTAATTTATTACAAATAACCTGAATTTACCATTGAGCTCAATGCATTGTTATGTTTAGGAAATAGGATTGTTTATTGCAACCAACTGTGACTGTTTACACAAATTTATTGCTTGAAACAAAAGTAATTATATTCAACCTCTCATTCTGAGAAAGTATATTTTTACCCCCTTTGTGGTTCTAAAAATAAAACAAGCATATATTTTATATATACAAATCATTGGCCTAGAGTTCAGTTATTGAGTGTGTGAAACCATTTGCTGACTGAGTGTGTACAATAAATGCTTTACACTGTCCTCTGGTACTGCCTTACTGCTCGACCAAGCTACCACTTTTGAGAGTAAGGTCATACCTAACTTTGACCTCTATCAGCCTCTGGGGGACTGTGGACTCTGTACACCCTGTACCTATTAGGGAACAGTATATACAGAGCCACTTTCTCACACGCGTGCAGTGTCTAAACACACACGCGGGTTTCTCATTGATTTCAATGGCAATATGTTGCGGTTATTATTTTACAGTTCTAGGGCACTTCTGAATGGACAACAAGCAAACAACTTACAGGGTAAGTACTTTGATAGCCAATGCACACTTGGGCACCGTAATGCCAGAGTTACCTCACCCAGGGAAGCCGGGTGCACAGGTGTCCTTTGGTGTCGGGTTGCGATGCTGTTTTCAATGGGAATCGTTGAAGTCTTGCTGCTTGTGTCGTCGGGTGAAGTGTCCGTGGAAATCCAACGATGGATTGGAGTTGCAGGCGACCTAGAAATTGAGGGGACAGAGTTCAGAGTCACTTGCCAGTGACCGGTGGCCTTCAGGATAGATGACCACAACTGTCGAGTCTCTTCACGTCGCTGATGGTGTTTTGTCTCTTCGCCCACGTGGTCCAGGAGAGATCGAGGAAGACCAGCAGCTGGATTTGGAGGGTCCCACGACGTCTGCAGCTGATGGCGGTGTCGGCACTCGGATCGGAGACAACAAACCTTGGCAACTGCAAGTCTCGTGTAGAATGAAGATCTTGGATGGTTCAGACCAGCAAGGTCCGATGGACTTACCCAGCGAGGGTAAGTGAGGGCAGGCCCAGAGCAACCAGGCGAACCCTT
Source organism: Triturus cristatus (assembly GCF_964204655.1). Classification (NCBI taxonomy): domain Eukaryota; kingdom Metazoa; phylum Chordata; class Amphibia; order Caudata; family Salamandridae; genus Triturus; species Triturus cristatus. The sequence goes on along the minus strand of NC_140594.1, from coordinate 628,599,611 downwards.
GGAGCAGTTCAGAAAGTCTTCGGGCGGGCTACTAGCCAACGGGCAAGCAATCGCAAAGACGCCTTCGCAGGGAAACTTCAGGAGCAGCCCACGGTCACTCGGGACAAGGTAGGCCGCTGATCTTGGGTTCCAGACCAGCTAGGGACTTGGACATTAAGTGGTCCAAAGCACAAGTTTGTAGTTCATCGTTCAGGGCTTGCACTCGAAATTAGTGCACGGTTCCCTGGTATTGCTGTACCTCGTCACTCGTGGGGTCCAGACGCCACAGCTTCGCTGGGGACTCAAAATGGCCGACGAGAGGTCAGGAAATCAGCTTCAGGGGACGCAGGGACTTCGGGCTCCGGCGTGAGCGGTAAAGTTTGCAACCGTTGTTCAGTCCTTTAGGTGCCTGCCAAGCAGGGGAGTCACTCCTTGACTCCAAGGGAGATCCTTCGGTCTTCTAAAGATAGTAGAAAGTTGAAGGGCCAGGATTCTTCTTCGGTGAGCGTCGTCCAGGTGTAATCTAAATTGCATTGGCAATGTGTGGTATCTTATACTGATAAGATGGGAGGGACTAGCTCTATGGCCACTCCTCTAGGAGGGCCAGGGTAGTGGGTGGTTACACCCACTTCCCTTTGTCCAGTTTCGCGCCAGGACAGGGGCAGGCAGCCCCTGAACCGGTTTGAGCTGGCATATGCACAGAGGAGCCTACTGCTCCCCCAGTGCAGGACTTCAAAGCACTCTAAGAGTGCACCCACCCAGCTCCAATACACTAAATCCTGTCTGGGAGGTGGTGACACCTCCCTGTGACAGGAAACCCTTTGTTGAGCTCCCTCCACTGCGAGTTTCGGTCAGCAGCAAGAGGGCAGCCCGGTGTCTGTGCTGGTGGCATCCATTTTGTGATGCCAGGGCTCTAGATGATTTCTACCGTGTAGTACAGGGTGTACATGTCGTCCCCTCTAGAAGGGTGGGATCCTACTCCCACACCAGTTACTGGTGTGGGGGTAGGATTCCAAGTTGTTTGACACCAAACACGACATGTTTTGATGCAGTCATTCCAAAGTTAGCATTTACCGCGAGGTTATAATGCACTTAAGAGTATATGGTTTAACCGCATCCACAAACAGCAGCAGAGAATAGACTCTGCCAGCTGCAGAGGGGCCCTGCTCAGGCAGGAGCACCCCCTCACATAGTAAACCAAGCACCCTGCCCTTGGGATTGATAGGGCCTACCATAGGGGTGACTGATAGGTTTATATGTGTGTGTATGGTGAGATATAGGAACGTATACCTCAGTGAGGAGTGCTAACACTACCTCACACAGGCTGCAGTAGCAGGCCTGAAGTACCAATGCCCTAGGTACCTAAGGTACCATATACTAGGGGCTCATAAGGTACCACAGTATCCAATCACTAGTGCATCTAATATGCACACCAATCATTTAAGGGAGTAAGCAGATAGGCTGGGGTCCTGGATAGCAGGATCCCAGCCAGACTAGTCAAAAACCATTCAAACACCAGGAAAAAAGTGGGGGCAACCATATAGTCAGATTCCACCATCCTAATTCCACCTTCCTACAACTGTGGATTACAGAACTCGCCACATCTCAATAAAAACATTTAATTGGATAATACCTTATATGATTCCTTACGTTTTTGGACTTTAACTTCTTTGTATTCCTACCTGAGTGCTGTGTGCCCTTCTGTTGTTTAATGTATACAGTGGTTCTTCTGTGCCACTGTTGTTTGCACCCTAGGTATTAGGGTGTTGGATACCAAAAAAAGCACCAACCAAAAAGTTTTTTGCTCACTTTACTAAACCCACATTTACTTTTGTCTATCGGAGGTGCGATCTGTAAACCACTACAACCTCACTGAACGCAAATTGGTATGCTGTTGCATCGTCGTGGGAGAAGGTTTTGCTGAATAAGTCACAAGGTGCTGAACCTCAGGGAGATCCACACTGTAGTGCTCCCATAAATCCTCCTCTGTCCCTAATAGTTGGCTGTATTGGTCATTCAACCCTCACATGGTCTCATGTGCTGCCTTTATCCTAGGAGAAGTGGGTAGATCTTACTGGAGATTGTGGTGGAGGTAAAGGAGGTAGTGTAAGATTGGCCTCTGTGCTGTATGAGGCGGCGGTGTGTGTTTGTGTTGAATGAGGTGGCAAAGGTGCAGTTGGTGCAGCTTGCTTTGGCACAGTAGGCTCACCCTAAGGTGGTGTAATCTGCTCCTTGCGTTTTTTACACCCTGGATGTAGAGTTTCATACTCTAGTTTTTCCTTGAATGTGAGCTTGCTTTTCTTTTGGATGGGAAAACGCATGGAGACTGATTGGTTGATGTGGAGGCTTTATCATAATTCTGCCTTTGTCCAGGGGAATAAAGAAGGGTTTTGGTGAGCATCCAGCTCCTATGCCAATCTTTCTAAAATGGGTGCCTCCGAAGACTCCAAAGAAGGCATTGAAAGTCCTTTCAACTTCAATTTTGTCTCCAAGCCGGCCTGTTTTGACATTGAAGCCTATGGTTTGTATCCCTTTGGGTGATGTGGGCTCTGTGGGTGTTTGAAGCTTTTCTTTTGGCTCTGAACCTTTGTCAGTAGTGGGCCTATGATTCTCTTTTTGGCTTTGTTGGGGCTGGACGACCAACTCCCTTTGGAGCAGTGCTCCTGAACATTATAAGGTCTTTTTTGGTGCATTTTACCCCACGTCCCGTATCAATACTCGCTGACCTGGTGTTTTCCTCGTCGGTTCAGTGGTGCTATCTGTCTCAACTCCAAAAGGTTGTGTCCTTTGTCAACAGTGTTTCAGGGCTTGGTGTTTTCTGAGACCTGAGGCTCAGAGGGTCCCGGCAGCCCTTAGGGGGGTCAAGGGGATCTTGTTCCCTGACAGTATCAGGGGTTGCATTATCTAACTCTGAATCCTTGAAAATGCCCAGTGCCTCTCTCCTATATCCAAGTTTCTTTTTGTACCTAAAGGTGTGACAAAAACTGTACTTCGATTCTTGATGGCCAAGAATTGAGCAGAGGTTAAAAACCTCGTGTTGGTTGGACCAGAAATATTTAGAATTGCAATGTAAGCAAAACTGAAAGGGAATCAGCTCCAATAGCCCACATTCTCTAAGGCCGAGTCCTAGATGTCTTGTCTAAGGCCAAGTCCTCGATGTCTTGATCTCTTACTCTCGATCTCCTGATGGTGACAACAGGATGGATCTGATGCAACTGACTGAAGTCTTCCTATGGGAATCGACGAACCAAAGCCAGGCTTGAAATGCACGTGTACAACCACAATATTTTCATGGCTGTTGCTTTTCATCTCCAAACCTGATGGTGGAAAACAAACAATTCAAGTGTGGAGCAGATACCGACACACATTGTGAACTAAGGGAGGAGTCACTCTACACCTCATGACACAAAACGTCTTCTAATATAATGAATTGTAATGTGGAGTCCTAACACTAGATGGCAGGAGTATGCAAAGCATGTGTTTCTACAGCAACACATCCTACGAACAAAAATGACTTACTTGATAAAGGGTCTATCACATCATATAAACACTTGAGAACAGTTTTTGGATAAGAAAAAGATGAAAAATGTTGACATACAGCGATCAGTGACTGGGCTATATCCCAATCAATCAAGGCAGATGCAACCTGTCCAGTCTCAGCTGCAAGCAGTCCAAAATCCCAGTTTGAGAAATGAGTATATATAACTTGGCAGCTGATACCGACCTAATTTCTAGGAAATACAAACTTCTTCAGGTTAAAGGTGGGTTTCAACACAAGTGGGAGAAGGAACTTGGCCAGTCTTTTACAGAGAATCAATAAACCATTATAATGGTTAATATACACCAGGTTATCACTCATGAGAGGGGGTGAGAATCCGCAGGAAAATACTGCCCCATTGGCACTGGACTCCACAATGCGCCATGCATTAGACAATATGAGAACAACTCAATGCCGGAAGGGATTGGACAGACGAGCAAGAATCTCACATCCTGTGGGACTTTACCTACTGCACTGGAAACAAATGCTAGATGACATATAAAAAAAATAGGCATAAAGAGCCAAAACCACAGAAACCGGCTTATTGGGTTGGATGCCAGAAGTAGTTTAGGGAGCCAAAAAGAAAACATCATTGATTGACCATCTTGGTATTGCTATCAGCCAGACCACCCTTTCAACTAAACTGGAACTCCCACAGCGCCAAATATCCATGACTGCAGGGAGGAGCCAAGATGGCGACCGGGATGGCAGCGTAGGCTCCCGGCTCCGTGAACCTCCGCACCCCGCACAGATATCCTGCACGAGATCCTTAGCCTGCGCTATCTGCCCGCGTTGGTGAACGCGAGCGGCAACCGATCGTATGACCCCGAAGTTTCTGGCAGCGGTACCGCCGGAGAAATGTCCGTCTGAAGTTTGCGGCCTGTGCGGCCCTGGAGCCGGGACCTCGAGTGGACGCCGTGGCCGGGCGGCAGTGCAACAACAGCGGCCTTCGGTGACTGGGTGGAGTCGGACTGCCGGAGTGTTGCGAATGTCGACCTGAGTTTCGCCGTGGTCGTTCCTACCACTAAGCGTAGCGGAACGGGTGCGTGCCTGAGGTGGCAACTCCAAGACTCTCCGGTGATTGCCTCAGCCATCGCCGGTGAGCTGCCCGGACGCCGCCCGTAACTCGCCCCGATTCTCGCGGGCTGCTCCCGGATTTTCGCGGGCGCTGATCCGTGGCGGGGACGACTGTGGCCCGTGACCACACACCGGACACATCACTTGCCTGCCCCCGGAACCCTGTTTCCAGCGACATGGAACCCGAGGCGCTTGGGCCTGAGTCTCGGTCCCGATCTGGGTTGGAGCTACCCAGCGGCCATTTTGGTAGGACAGTGTCCACCATCCTGTACACTGGGTTGCAGCAGGATTGGGAGGGTGCGCCTCTGAGGAGCGTAGCGGAGCGAGCGCCGGGAGCTGTACTGGGGTACGGTGACCTTCTCGAGGCCCTCGGTGCCCTTCATTCCACCTTGGTTCACGGCGCCTGGGTGTTGGGGAGCAAGCTCGATGGAGTGACATCAGCGTTGGAACAGTTGCCGCCTGCCTATCCCCAGGTACACTGGGACTTCTTACGCCGCGCACGGGGGGACAGTGTCGTGGCCGCCCCTGTGAATAGTGCACAACTGGACTCTCCGGACAGTATATTAACGTGCGATCAGCTGGCTGTGGATCTGGTCTGTTCCGGAGGTTTTGGACCTGAGTGGGGGGTTGGTGGCCTTGTCCCGTGCGCGGCCTCCGACGACTCAGGCAACATCCAAGCAACGGTCGCTTACTCTGCCTGATTCCGCCTTCCTGGGCCTGGTGTGCAGTGTAAATCCTGGCTCAGCACTGGGAAAGACGACCCTCCATAGAGCTGATTGTGTCGACCTTCAGAGCCCTCTACCCTACCTGTGTGTGTCGCTTCCTGATCTTTATTGGACGCTTCTCTTCCTGGTAACACTGGACATGGCACTGGGACGAGGGGTATGCATGGGTGGGTTTGCAAAGAGTGGCCAAGGATGAGGCTGACCCTTCAGAGGTGGTCATCTACTAGGCGGGCGGGCTCGGGCGTTGTGTGCTCTCACGGCATAACTGTTAGTGTACCAAGTGCGTAATGCTCCTTACTTCACTTTGACGGGGTCGATTTCGTGTTCTGTATTGTATGCTGCGGGAAAACGTATGGTGCGGGAGGGAGAAGCCGGGGGCGTGTTTTACAGGCCCTCCTCCAGTTTATTAATACTCTCTCTACCCCCCCGTCTGGTGGGGGCTTTTTTCCTACTCTTTTTCTCTGTTTCTTCTATATTTCGGGTCTGGTTCAGGGGCGACAGGCACACTGCTGGGGGGGGGGGCCGTACTCATCTGCAGAGGTGCAGGGTGGGGGGGGGGATTCTTTAGTCTTTAACCTCCTTTTTCTATGGCCTCCTTTTCTTCTCTTATTCTTCTCTGTCTTTTTCTGGGATCAGCATGGTAGAACTCCTTTGTTGTTAATCACTGCTGTTTCCGGAGTGCCATAATTTCCGTGGAGTTTCCTGGGTCTTGGGGCAGGGGGGTTGCAGGCGCAAATGGCCGTGTCAATCCTTCACATCCTGAACTTCCTGTTTCAGCGCCATTGCCTAGATAGACTGCTGTTTATTGTTTACGTTCGTCATTCTGCCTGCCATTTTTCGCTGCTGGGAAACTGTTTGGCGCCTGATCCTTCCATCCTCTTCTATTATAAAATGTAAACCTTTATTATCCTTGTCTCCTACCTGGGCTGTTCAGAGACTGAGAGTATGCTAACGTCAAGATTTTGCACCCGAGGTGCTGACTGTGATAGACTTGCTTTCTGTTATTCTGACTGTTTAGCGGCCGGCCCCGGGGGTTGTAGGCCCATACGTGTAATTGATTGAAATATCAATAAAGGTTTTCAAAAAAAAAAAAAAAGAAAAATAAAAAAAAAAAAAATATCCATGACTGATGTAGCAAATTATGGTTAATTTTAAGAATAAATAAAATAACCCATACATGGCACCGATATTGGCATTCTCTACCATATGGAACCCACTTCTGAAATACTTCACAACAAACTACAGAAACTTCACTTGCCCAAGACCTGAGAGCATTACAAAGCATACCAAAGTATTCAACTTGAAAACAGAAGGAAAGAGGATCACAACGCCCATATACTAAAATATTTGTCACTTTACAAGTATAAGAGCTGCCCAGAAGTGGGGGGAAGTGGCTATGCTTCTTTTACCTTTTCTCTTTCAGCCATCAATTGATTTGAAAATGCCAATATAAATCATATTGAACCTTAAATGTGTGGCTTTTGCAATGCTGAATGAGGATGTTTGATAGAAGGAATGAAGTGAGTTTAAAGACAGCAGGTTCACATTAGTTATTTCATTTTACATTATGATTCCCTTGGAAGGTAGCGTTTATAGATGAGATGTTAGGAGGTGAGAAGTTTGAAATTCACTTGTGAAAGTGGAATTGTTTTATGGAGGGTGACATACGGAGACAAGTCTTAAGTTTGGGGTAGGGGAGTTTGACATCTAGATGTACAAAACGTCAAATGATATGAATGGCTGTGCATGGGGAAGTGCTACTGAAAATGATGGCTAGCCCACCACCACCATGTTGGTTATTGTGATCATTACTGTTGATGGAATAGATTAGTGGTAAAAGAATGTCAATGAAAGGTTGTGAAGTGTGATTCGGCAATGTCGCAATACGAATGAGATATTTGTGGTAATTATCTAGGCTGAGCTGTGCAGTTTGAGTTTGCGGGCACATTTTAGTTCAAATTATTTATCCTCTCCGGTGTGTAAGGATTAGCGAGTTATATTCACCGGGATGAGGATGAATTGCCATGGTTGTCTTCTTTGCTGTTTTAGGTTAAAGAATCTCTTAGATTTCATAATACATTTAGGGCTGTTGCATGACTACCTAGGATTCCAGGAATATGTTTAAGCCAAAAAAATCAATGCAAAATCAAATATGCATATTAGGGCCTAAGTAGATGCTGTTCAGCAAGAATGCAAGATTAACAAATTATCTGAAGAGGTTGCTTGTAGGCTGGGTTGCATGTGACTGAGCAAGGGCTGAATACTTACCTTAAAAGTATGACAAGAGGAAAAACACATTCAATTGTTACCACTCAGAAAGTGGCTCCTCATGGATGTTTGGGGATGAATGAATAAGCTAAGATGGCATGAGAAGCATCCATGAAGTCTAAATTCAAGGTACTTTATTTACTTTTGCACTTGTTCCAAGGCAAGTGTAGTAGACAAAAGACAAACAGGACGCTTGACAACCAGGCATTGATAGCTGGTTGTATTTACATGTGACACTTTCGTCAGTATACTAAAACATTAGTGTTCTATATTCCTGTATCTCGCTGGAACAACATCTAATTTGGCTTCAACCACAGTGCTGCACATAGTCAAAAACATGTGAAATTCAGCAATATATACAAGCTGTTTCCAGGAATGTCAAATGTCTCTCAACAGGTTCAGGATTACAATCTACTCACCACATTCTCTACTTGGAATCAAACAAGCACTTTACAGAGCTACCTTACACAGCTGGCCAATCCACACCCTTAGTGAAATACTTTCTGTGGCATTTAAGCAAAGTTGTTAAAAGCATACTTCTAAAATTGTGTCAAAGGCTTAGGAAGACATGAAAGGATAAATAAGTGAAAGAGTGGAGATAAAATTCAACAGCGAACAGAACACTTTCTATGTAGTAGAGCACCACAGAAATTGATAAAAGCACTATCTGCCACGACTGGGGGTAGTTCAAGAATGGTCTGCCAACATCCTTACCATTAAGCTGTGGTCCTGTTCTTTCAAGGTGCTGATTATTACACTCTCCAACTGGTTACAGAGACTCTGGGACTCAATTAAGAGATCATCGCTGAGTGAGAAATATTAAGAGACTTATTAATGACCTTCCCGAAGTTACAGAGTAATCTGTAGCACCAATGTTCAAAAGGCAGTGATCCCTGCCAGATTACCACATGATTCAATACACACAAATAGTACAGCAGCTCCCTCAAGCCCACCAGCTTTCAGTAGAGATAGTTGAGCAGCTGCCAATATTCAGGGCTACCATGTGTGCCTCAGTGTTTCTATACTAATGTTCATCTCCAATTCAGTTTAGCTGCAGCCAGAAGCAAGAGTTTTGGTCAATGGAATTTGTAAAGGATTTGTGGAATTGTCAAACAAGTTACTTCGGTAACATTGTTTCTGATAGAGACTTTACCTAGCATCCTCACTTTTTGAATATTGCCCAAGTGTCAGACTGTATCTGGAAACTTTTCAGCAGTACTGCTGCACGCCAGTAGGTGGCGCTTTGTGGCTATGGAACTGACGTTCTGCTCTGGAAAGGACATGTTGAGCCTATATAGATACAGCTCACACATGCCAATGTTAGTTGCTTTTGAGACTGCCTGCACCACCAGATGCACAGCCCCATAAAACAAATTGGTAGACCAGTGTGCAGATTCCTAGACTTGGAATCCTCTTAATGGATAGAGTGCAATCACAGAACATGAAAGATGGGAGGGTGGGTGAGGAATTTGCAGCTAGGGACAGTCTCTATGAGTAAGAGCATTATTAAAGTTAAGTAACCTGTTCTTCTGACAGAGAAGCCGCAGATTCATGACCTTCTGAATAGGTACCAAAGCAGTACCCATCAGCAGGTAGGTCTGTAGATGGACTCGAAAGCAGAAAGTCATACAGGACCCATCTGGCAAAATGCCCTTTTCGGCGAACCGTACTCCCCACAAAATAGAGCTTTGTGAACGTATGGAGGGAATCCCATGTAGCAGGCTGGCATATGTCTGGGATAGGGACTCCGCATGCTAATCGAGTGGCAGAAGCTTTGGCCCTGGTAAAATGAGCACCCAGGCCTTGCAGTGGCTGATTGTTTGTCAATACATAGCAGATCTTTATGCAGAGCATGTGGGTGAAAGTTTCTCTTCTGCACAGCTCGGCCATGTTTTTGCTCCAGCACACACCACAAAAAGCTGATAGTCTGTACGGTGTTTCTTCGTACGAGCTATGTAGAAGCTCAGTGCTCTTCTGGGTAAAGCGATGGAGTCTCTCCTCATCCTTCCTTAGAGCGGTGAGGCGGAGGATAAAACGCTGACAGGGTAAAGGCTTGACCAAAGTCGACGGCTGTTAAAACTTTTGGCAGTTGAGATACCCAAGTCCACAGAATCGGTTTGTCTTGGAAGAAGGTGATGTATAGCTGATTGACACAAAGAGCTTAAAGCTTAGACACACTGTGCTGATGGTAAGGGGATGAGGAACACTGTCTTGATGGTGAGGAACACTGTCTTGACGGTGAGGAGCTGCAAGAAACAGCTTTGAAGCAGCTCAAATGGGGTGCACATTAGAAATGTGGGGAACAAGTTAAGGTCCTACTGAGAGGGATGAAACAAGTGATGGAAACCGTTTAAAAATAAATAAATTGCATAACAGGATTTGAAGAAATAGGGCTGATCTGCAACCGCAGAAAGGTTGAAAGACCCAAAAAGTACACTTATAGCCAGGGCAAGTCAGTGCTGGGCTAAAGTCAAAACAAAATATAAAATGTCAGATAATTTGGTCTGAACACGGTCGATCTGAGTACTGCACCCAGCCACACATTTCTCCCAACATCATGTGTATACAGTTTTGGTTGCAGGGATGCCTGGCTGCTAAGATGACATCAATCAACTCCAGCGGAAGGTCAAAGGTGTTCAGCTGTTGCAGCTCAATCTATGCATAAACGTGGAGATTACAAAGGTGCGGTCTCAGAACCCTTCCCTGTTGCTCTGACAGGAGATCCTCTCGGCGGAGCAGCCTGATCAGATGACAGATGCTCAAGCCCAGGAGTTCTGGATAACACACTATCCATGCCCAATTCGGGGCCATTAGGATGACGTGGGTCTGATCGGTCCTGATTTTCATGAGAATTCAGGGCAGGAGAGGTATTAGCCAGGAGGCATAAAGGAATCCAGAGTTCCATTTGAGGCTAAAAGCGTCTCAGAGAGAGAGACGCCTTGGAAACTCCAATGAGCTGAAGTGCTGACACTGCATGTTCTTTGATTTGGTGAACAGATCAAGCCAAGGCCTCACCTATTCACAGAAGAGATCCTACTCCACCTCCAGGGTGCAACTGCCATTCATCATCCACAAGGCGTAGACGGCTGAGCTTGTCTGCCCTGGAATTCAACGATCCTGCCAGGTGAGCCACCACCAGGAAAATTCCTTGGCGGTCCAGCCATTTCCAGATGTGCAAGGCCTTCTGGCACAGGGTCTGTGCCAGCCCCCCCCCCCCCCCGCCCTGTTTGCTGCAGTACCACTTTGCGGTGGTGTTGTCCATGAGCACAGGCACCAGCCTCCCCTTGATGGATGGCAGGAAGGCTTTCAGTGTCAAACGTACGCCCCTCAGCTCCAGGAAGCTGTTATGGAGTTGGGACTCTCCTCAGACCAGAAAGCTTTGATCGCCCCCTCTTCCAGGTGCCGGCCACAACTCAGAAGTGATGCATCTGCCACTACTGCCAGCTGTGGGTGGGAATGGCAGAGGGGTCAATTGCTGACCCAATCGGGGTCCAACAAGCACCACTGCAGACTCTTTAGAAATCTGAACATGGTTGGAGATGTCCCCTTGATGCTGGGCCCACGGACTTCAGATCCCAGTGCCGAGACTACATATGCCACAGGGCGTACTCGACCAGTGCAGTGCAGGAGGCAATCAGTCCCAATACCCTCTGAGTCTACCTCAATGAAATCCAGGAATGAGTCTGAAAGATCTGGATCACAGCCTGAATGTCCTGGACACTCTTTCCTAGGAGAAAGGCACCAAACCAAACATGTCCGGAATGGGTCTAAACAAGGGGAGTGCATCAGAAGGAGTCCGCTGTGACTTTGGCACTTAGATAGCCAACCCAAAAGATGATAGGAGGTTCACCATATTAGGAGGTGGTTGACCTGCCTACAACAGCCAGTTGTAGAGATAGGGGGAAGACAGGCACCCATGATCTCCAAAGATGTACTGCCGTGACTCTAGTAAACACCTGAGGGGCACTGGTAATACCAAGGGGAAGCACAGCAAATTGAAAATGCTCCAGTTGAACTTCAAACCACAGGTAACACCGCAGGCCCAGCAGTATGGGTATGCAGCAATAGGTGTCCTGCAGGTCCAACACTACCATCCAGTTTCCAGGGTCGAGGGCAGAGCAGACATGGGCTAATGTGAGCATTTTGAATGTTTCCTTCTGGAGGAAAGCATCGAGAGGGAGCAGGTCATAGATAGGCCAAAGGACATCTGTCCTTCGTGGTCACCAAGAAGTTGCAATAATAGCAACCACAACCTACTTCTGGCACAGAAAGCCTCCCAGTAGCTCGTTTAGCCAAAAGGGCCTGAAACTTCCTGCCACAAAATGGAGACATTGTCCTCCATCAGTTGTTGGAGAGATGGTGGAAGGAGCGTCGGTGGGAAAATAAACTGTGACCATGAACCTTCTGCCCGCCATGCTGAAGTAGGATTGAATGGTGGTATGGGGTGCCTCTGCTGAAGTAGCAAAAGGAATGGTAGGGCTGATGCGGGTGGGGTAGATAAGCTAGAGGAGTGTGCCATAGCTCTGGAGAGTTCCATCAAACAGCATTTACATGAGGGTTGACTAGACACCACACAATAAACCGGTGGACCGCAGCTAGGCATGGCGGCGAATGGCAACACTGGTGACGATGGCCCACCCAATGAAATCAGTGGTGTTCAAGTCACAATGAATCATAAACCTGGCAGCATCCCGACCGTCCTGAATGGCTTGGGCAAGCACAGGTTGTAGATCTTCAGGGACACCTGGGAGGACTGGAGCCACTGAATCCCAAAGGGTGTGGCAATAGCGCTCCAGCAGGCAGCTGGCGTTCACAGACCGAAGTGCCAAACTGGTAGTCTAAAATACTTGTTTACCGAAGGTTTCAACACATTTTGACTTTGTGTGAGGGAGTAGTTGGGAGTGGTCGTACTTGCGGATGTCTGCAACACCAAACTTTCAGGGGAGCGGTGATGATATAGGAAAGCAGAATCGCCAGTGGCAGGGCATTGGCATCGCACACATGGCCAGCTAATTGGTGACCAGAGCAATGTTTGGCCCATGCCCATAATAAGGTGTCTGTCAAGGACTTGTTAAATGGCAAGAGGGGCTTCGAAGAGGATTACCACATCTGGAGAACTTCAGTCAAAACATTAGTCTTGACCTCCAACCTGGGGAGCTGAAGGTCAAAGACTTCAGCTGCTCTATGTATTACCATGGTGTGGGAAGCAGACTTCTGTGGCTGGACCAGGTGTGAGAGGAGGCCCGTTTCAGGGGCGGTATTACAACCACTAGCCTCCTGCTAGTCATCCAACCCATTGGAATCATAAAAAGGCTGAGCAAACTATTCACCTGCATTATAGTCATGGTCCGAGTCTGTACCAAAAAAGCGTGTGATGTTTGTTCTCGGCCTTCTGGAGATAGTGATGCAAGCAGAGGAAAGGGCACCTCAACTGCCGTTGGGTGTGGCATCGGGTAAGGTTGGACTGGTGCAGTCTCAGAGATCGATAGAACAATTGAAAGCTCCTCACCAGCATCGATGGTGTCTGGATTGGCTTCAAAGTCTCAAGGTCTAGCATGGCCCGATACATGGTCCAGACTGGGGCCAGAGGCGTTAACAGACACAGAGGGTCCAGCTGCTGGTGCCGAGGGTGAACTCACCAGTGGCACTCCAGGTAAAGGTTTCTCAGCTCTTTAAGGCCTAAGGAGCGCCAGAGTGAGTTAGGAAGGAGCCAGAGCATGGCTGCACAGAGCTCTTAGACCAGGCGCGGGGTGACAGATGGCCCTAGAAACTCAGGTTGTGCCAGAACCAGATGTGGAATTGGCTCCAAAGTTTTGCAACTCCAGGAGGGTGATCTAGATCATGGTACAACACCCACGCCTACTCTGGCAAAAGCAAGAGGGGGCAGAGTCCCATTTAGATTTCTCATGTCTCTTCTTAGACACTGAAGATTTGGATTGTGACAAAGACCAGCCTTGCAAACCGCTTCGATGACTCCTGGGGCAGAAACAAGACTGGGACTGGACCTTGGACTTGGACAGCGAGTTAGAGCATTCTTGGCGTGGAGCCTTCTTGTGCTTGGCAATATGGAGTTTCACCTCTCAGTCCCAGATGGCCTTCAGATTCATTGACATGCAGTCACTGCAGGACTTGGATCATGGCACAACCCTAGACAAAACATGCATACCTGATGGGAATCCGTCATAGACATTGTCTTGAAACCGTCTTAACCCTTTCACACTATATAACTTTGATCGAGGTAAAGTGTCTTTGAGAGACAAGAGGTAGCTCTGAATCCGCATCTGGTGGTGTGGAAAAGAAAGGAACTGACAGCGCATGGGAGAGATGCCGCACATCATTACCGTGTGGAATGATGTTGGTATGGAGCCACACGGTGCCACCTACACGGCACACAGAGGTACTGCTGAAAAGTTTCTAGATCCATTCTTATGTATGGGTATATTCAAAATGTGAGGAATTTGTGGATTGAACTATCTATCAGAAAAGTATAGCACCATGATGTACTGCAACAACTACCTTGTTAGGTTTTTAGTATTTGCACAGCCTATCATTGGTATGCCCTTTTACTGCTGCTGACAGTCCAGGGTCACATAGCACACGATCCCAGGATTTCCATCTAAGATCAGAGTTAATTCTATAATGATATGATCTTGCCCATCTCTGGCTGGATGGCAGCGTCACGTTCAGTTAGCTGTGGATGTCTGAAATCTGCTGCAGGGCATATACCAGCTGCTTATGTGTCTCTTAGGAGGTAACATGCCCTATGCCATGGAGTAGAGATAATGTACACCTGGTGTTGCTGGTTGTCTGGAAGTTCGTTTATAAAGTGTCTTTGTGGCATGTTTTGATATGAGTTATTTCATGGCCCACTGTGGGCTTATTAGAGCTGTGCTAGATGTATAAGGGATGCTCTATCTAACATGTATTGTTCGGGCGTGTTTTTTCTCTGGTGGGGAATGTATTTCTTCTACTGGGTTTCTTCTATACTGAGAACCATGCCAAAATGGAAACATATTGTTATAAGTGGTTGCAGTGAAAGAGCATAATCGTACTACGTACTAGGTTAGACCCATAACGTATGTAGTAATGAGAAGATACCTATACAAGATTTTGAAGTTTACTGCTCTCCATTTACACCTAATGATTTTAATTACTTGATCATTTTTTGTGTGACTTTGTCAAGCTCTGCAAAGTAGTACATCATCTTTGCCAATGCCGTTACATGGAACTCCATAAAGTCCAATCAGACCTCTTTCTGATCTTTGTTCTCCTGGTGGATCCCTCTTATAGCACAACATAGGAAATCATTAGTTACACCTTTAATGAACAGATAGAACCCCACCTACAACCATCTCACCTTTTCTTCAAGGAGTCTTCAACCAAGCTGGATGGTTGCACAGGTGGCTGAGACAAGAGCTGGCTAGGGACGGCCAGACGTGATGTTCCCATACTGTCTGGACTGCCACTCACAGGACCACGCACTTTGCTCTGTTGAATGAAGAAACTCAAATGTTACTGAGTTCTGAAATCTCACATAGTATCCTTCAGAAACCATATATACAAATCTAGATATAGTAAGACTATAGTTAAGGATGCAAGTCTTTCAAATAAAAATTTAATCAAACCACAAGATGAAGCTGGCATGACGATGTACTGCTTTTTGTGTCCCGCCCCCACCCAGATATCACAAGGCTAAGACTGTTATGGATATTAGACCTGTATGGACAAGCCTCTAGCTTACTAGTTAACTAGACCAGGCCCCTCCTGATCCTCCCCCCCCCCCGGCCAGGTACACCTGGTAGACTCAGATGCTTGTCCATAATTTATTTTTCCAATACCTTGGCATGCATGTCCCTGCTTCTGGACCTCTCCTGGTCTCTCAGTCCTAAACCTCTGGTCTCTCGGAGGACGAGAGATCTCAAAAAGTGGGTTCAGCTGTTCCTTAGTATCCTAGGAAGATCAGCAGTCTTTAACATGATGGTCCATCAGCGATTTCTGTACATCCTCTGAACAACTGTCTGCATGCAATCCCACCGCAGTGGTTTTCTGAAGTTCACACTGGAGTGTGGTCCTTCCTCTGGGCCAACCGGGTCCTACGCACTGCCTTCAGCAATTGTGTCCAATCCACAGGAAGGGGACCTTGCTGCAGCGGATGTGTGATTGAATTATTGGGCCTCTCAACTAGTGGTTCTGAACGATTGAATCCACAGGGGTTGGGAAGACCTGGCCTTTCAGACTGAAGTGGCCTTATCGCCAGTGATGCCATCATGTGGATGATATACCTGGAGCCTGTTTCTCATTCCTTTGTGGAGCTCTGGAGATAGTCTTTATGATTTGAGGTTTGAGCTGTGCTGGATTGGGTAGGACAGAAATATTACTTGAGAGCCCCCTCTGGAGAGGCACGTTGCACAATTAGAGGGTTTTGGCAAATGAGATCTCATTGGTATCTCCAAATTGGGGGATGTGTCGCAGGGATCACACATGTAGTTCTTTCGGGAGCTGAAGGCAGAGTTTAATTTTCATCATTCTCAATTTATAAGTTCTTACACTTTGTCATGCCTTATCTTCCGGGGAGTCCCTCCGGAAGACTTCAGAGTTAAACCCATTGGAGGCCAAATTACTTATTGGATCTCTGGAGAAGAGAGGCATTTCCCACATCTACAAATCTTTAGTCATCAACTCATAGAACGTGTTTACTCCCACAAAAGCCAAATGGGAGTCATGGGTGGGCCTCCTAGAAGATAGTGAGTGGAAGGATGCCCTCATGGTGCCGAAGGAATTGGCAATCTGCTCAATGCTCTACTTGATTCAACTGAGCGCTCTTCCCCGGTTTGTTTCCAATGTGACGAGGAGAGCGCATACTTTTTCCATGTAGTCTGGTCATGTCCAGTGATTGCAAACTACTGGGCTGCCTTCTTTCACTCCCTCTTGCATATCTACTGACTGGTCATTGTGTATTGCAATGCTTGATCAACTGGAGAATCTGGAGGGGGAGCTGTCCTTAGTTGGGTTAGGGACGTTGATCGCCAAAATGGACATTGCCCAGCCGTGGAACTCAGTTAACCAGCCTTGGCTAAGGGTCTTGTGCACGGTGATGGACTGGTGTACAAAATTGGAGGAACCCATCTATGCTGCATGAGGATGACCCCACAAACATAAGACAATCTAAGGCAAGTGGTGGAGCTATTGTGGGCAGAAATGATTTTGTGTTGACATATAATGTAAGTTTCTCACAGGAGCTATATTTTACTGCTTGCGCTGTAAGGTTTGCTGTTTTAATCTATAAACTTAATAGCAATTAGTTTATTAAAAAACGATGTAGCTTTCATGGGAAACAAGCACATTTCTTATGAGTTATAGTACCAAACCTATGACAAACCAAGAGCCAGCATATTTGGGATCTTTCTCTAGAATCAAAAAAATGGGGCAGCAGGAAAGATGCATCTCTCTGAACATGCAAAGTGGAAAGTATCTGCTACAACATAAGGGAAAATATGTTTTCTGAGCAATATATGACGAGAGAAGACCTACATAGGAGAGGGAATAGTCTCTCACACAACAGAATGACACCCTTGCTTCAGTCTGCGGCAATGAGGAAGAAAATTATATTGACCTGTAATTCGTGTGCAATGAGTCCATTATAGATACACCTGCTTTGAATAGTTCATACAGAAGCATACATAAAGTTAGAGAGTGGTTTATCGCTCCATGAAATAGTTTCAGAAAAGTTTACTCTTCAAGAATTTCAGCTCTGGAGTGTCTACACAGATACTAATAGCTGGTGATGGTATGTGGTTGCCACTAAACAATTTTCTTGTAGTGACATGTTAGCATGAAGCACTGCCTGCTGAAATGTGCCCTCGCTCTTCCAGAGTACAGTGCATTTACTTAAGTTTCAGATAGGGTGATTAATCTCCAAGCAATTCCATCTTTTGAAAGAGACTGCGCTTCGAAACTTTTCAGACACTCACCCCCAGTCACAGATCTGGTTTGAATCCATCATCGTTTGTAGCTCACTTCGCCACCCCAGTTCAGACCCAGCTGTATGCAAATCAGTGTTGACCCTGTGCCGCGTGGGAAGAGTCCAGGCCGAACTGCGAAGCCGGGTCTTCCTTGGACCGGAAGAACAAGTTACTTACCTTCGGTAACGATGTATCTGTAAGAAACATTAGTTAGTTAGATTCCTCACCTTAGAATATCCCCAGGCGTCAGGCTGGATCCGGAAAGATTTTTGTAGCAATACCCCTTGCGCGTCGCTAGGCGTCGTCTGCGGCTCCGCGTCCGTTGTTGGCATCGTGCGCCGGAATGACGTCGGAGTACTTAGACGCCGCCCTCCGCGCTGACGTCAGTTCTTGTACATAGCTTTCCGCGCCAGGGACGCAGAGCCATGCAAGAGACCGACACTGGTGCCCAAAAATCTAGGGCCCTGAAAAGGATAGCCTTAACCCTAGATGTCAGTTCGCAGAACGGGGAGGATGGGTGGGTCGGTGAGGAATCTAACTAACTAATGTTTCTTACAGATACATCGTTACCGAAGGTAAGTAATGAATATGCTACTTACCAGTATGCATCTGTTCTTGGCATGTAGGGCTGCTGACATTCATATCTGTGCATAGATCGCCGCCTAGTGTTGGGTCCGGATGTTTGCACGTTGTTGTCCTGGAAGAGTCTTCGAAGTATCCTGGGATAGGTGACTCCTCCCCTGGACTACAGTGCGCATGGGCATCCTCTCCATCCTCAGATTGTTTTTCGCCATTGTGGCAGTGATGGAGTAGATACAGAAAGTGATGACCATGCTTACAGTAATTCTGAGAGCTGCAGCTGTTACAGGCGCCGGGGAGGAGGGAGGGCGATATGAATGTCAGCAGCCCTACATGCCAAGAACAGATGCATACTGGTAAGTAGCATATTCAGTTCGAGGCATGTGGGCTGCTGAATTCATATCTGTGCATAGAATACATAGCAGTACCTCCTATTAGCGGCGGCTACCAGTGCCAGCTGCAGCGGTCTGAAAAAGAGTTTTGAGAACAGCCTGTCCTACAGCTGCCTGCTGTTTTGATTGCACATCTACACAATAGTGTTTGGTAAATGTGTGTGTAGTGGACCAGGTGGCTGCTCTACATATATCATGCAAAGGGATGTTTCCTAGGAAAGCCATGGAGGCCCCTAACTTACGTGTTGAGTGGGCTCGTGGGGGAATCGTTAATGTGCGTTTAGCCTTTTGATAGCAAATTTGAATACATTTAACGATCCATCTGGCTATACCCGCTTTGGAGATAGCGTTACCTTTGTGGTGTGGGGCAAAGGCAACGAAAAGTTGTTTTGTCTTCCTAAAGATCTTAGTCCTGTCGATATAGTACATGAGGGCTCTCTTCACATCTAGTGTATGGAGTGCTCTTTCTGCGACCGTTTGTGGGTATTGAAAGAAAACAGGTAGTTCAATAGTTTGATTCATGTGGAACTGCGATATCACCTTGGGCATGAATTTGGGGTTGGTACGTAGTACGACCCTGTTGGCGTGAACCTGTATAAACGGCTCTTGAACGGTTAGTGCCTGGAGTTCACTAACTCTTCTTAAAGAAGTGATCGCTACTAGGAAAGCTACTTTCCAGGTAAGGAATTGAATCACGCATGAGTGTAGAGGTTCAAAGGGTGGACCCATCAGGCGTGTGAGGACCAAGTTGAGGTTCCACATTGGAGCTGGTGGGTGGCTTGGAGGAATTACTCGTTTGAGTCCTTCCAAGAATGCTTTGATGGCAGGCACTCTGAATAGAGAGAGGTGCTGCCTGGTCTGGAGATAGGCTGATATTGCGGTCAAATGGACACGTATTGAGGTGTATGCCAGATTGCATCGGTATAGGTGTAAGAGGTAACAAATTATGTTTTGGATGGATGCGTCTAGCGGGTTAATGTCATTAATATTGCAATAAATGACGAACCTTTTCCATTTGGCTGCATAGCAAGCTCTGGTAGTGGGTCTTCTAGCTTCCTTAATGATGTCCATACAGTCAGGTGGCAGGTTTAGGTAGCCAAACTCTAGGACTTCAGGAGCCAGATCGCCAGGTTCAGCTGTTGCGGATCTGGGTGCTGAATCTCTCCATGGTTCTGCGTCAAATGCGCGGGTTTGATCCGCAGCCTTTGATGCGGCACCACGGAAAGTTCGAGAAAAGTGGTGTACCATGGCTGGCGTGCCCACGTTGGAGCAACCAGGACAAGTGTCAGGGAGTGTTGTCTGAGTTTGCGAGCCACCAGCGGTATCAACGGCGCTGGGGGAAAAGCGTACGCAAATCTGCCGGACCAGTTCATCCATATCGCATTGCCCTGCGATTGTGGATGTGGGAACCTGGCGGCAAAGCTTTGGCATTTTGCGTTTTCGCTTGTGGCGAATAGGTCTATCTCTGGATGACCCCATTGCTGGAAGTACGGTTGGAGTACTGATGGGTGTAACTCCCACTCGTGCATCTGGTGGCTGTGTCTGCTGAGCAGATCCGCCATCTGGTTGTCCTTGCCGGGGAGGTGTTCCGCCATGAGGAACATGTTCCTTTGAATGGCCCACTTCCACATGCTCTGAGCCAGATGAGACAACTGTGGAGAGTGTGTTCCTCCCTGCTTCTGTATGTAGTACATGGCGGTCATGTTGTCCGTCCGGATCAACACGACTTTGTTGCACAAGTGTACTTTGAATGCTTTCATAGCCAGGAAGATTGCCATCAGTTCCAGAAGGTTGATGTGCATCTTCTTTTGTTGTGTTGTCCATAGTCCCTGCACTGTGTAGTTGAGTACATGAGCTCCCCATCCCTGGAGAGACGCGTCAGCTGTCAGTATTATTTGTGGAACAGGCTCTTGGAACGGTTGGCCCTTGCAAAGGTTTTGTGGATTCCACCAATGCAGAGAGTTGTATGCCCGACCGCTCACCAACACTAGGTCTTTCAACTGTCCTTGAGCCTGATTCCACTGACGTGCTAAGCACTCCTGAAGCGGGCGCATATGTAGTCTCGCGTGTGGGACTATGAAAATGCAGGAGGCCATCATGCCTATCAACTGCATGAACACTCGTGCGGGAAGGGAGTTTCGTGGTTTGAACTTGGAAATCAGCATTTGCATGCTGTTGATTCTCACTAAATTTGGCTGAGCTGTGGCCGCCAGAGTGTCTATAGTCGCACCTGGGTACTGTTGTACGTGTGCGGGTTGGAGATGGGATTTTGGGTAATTTAGTGAGAACCCCAGACTGTGAAGGAGGTGAATGGTGCGGGACATGTGGCTGGCACATTGCTGGGCTGACTTTGCTTGAACAAGCCAGTCGTCCAGGTAAGGGTAGACGTGTATGTGCTGTCTCCGTAGATGGGCAGCCACAGTAGCTAGGCACTTTGTGAAAACTCTGGGTGCTGTTGTCACGCCGAAGGGGAGGACTTTGAATTGGTAGTGCTGCCCCTGAACAGTGAACCTGAGGTATTTTTTGTGTGAGGGGGTGAATGGGTATGTGGAAATACGCATCTTTGAGGTCCAGTGTGGCCAGGAAGTCTCCCTGCTTGAGCAGCGGGAGGACTTGCTGTAAAGTGAGCATGTGAAAATGCTCGGAGAGAATGTAGCGGTTCAGGGGTCTCAGGTCTAGTATAGGTCTGAGTGACCCGTCCTTTTTCGGTATTAAAAAGTACAGGGAGTACACCCCCGTACCTTGCTCGTGGACGGGTACGACCTCTATTGCGCCTTTTAGTAGCATACTTAGCACTTCCTGCTGTAAGAGCGTTAAGTGCTCTGAGGACATAGGACGGTGTTTTGGAGGTATTGAGGGTGGAGTGGAGGTTAATTCTAGGCAGTAACCGTGTTTGACAATATCTTTGACCCACCTGTCCGTGGTGATGGAGTTCCACGTGGACAGGAACCTTTGTAGCCTTCCCCCGACAGGTGTTATGTGGTCGGGAGGAAGGGAGAGGGCGTCACTGTTTGTTCTTGGGGGAGGACCTGGTGTTGCCGTATCCGCGTCCTCTGCCCTTTGTGCTTGAGCCACGATAACCACCCCGGGTGTTTTTATCGTAGGAACTTTGTGTGTTTCCCTTGTTGTAGGTTTGCTGTGACCCCTGTCCTCTACCTGCTCCTCTATTTCCGGGGCGACGAAAGGAGCCGCTCCGAAAGGACTGCGTTTGGAGAGCCCCCATGGACTTTGCAGGGTCTGTGTCCTTTTTTATTTTCTCTAGGGTGGTGTCAACCTCTGGCCCGAATAAGTAGTCGGGGTTGACAGGCTGGTTGAGGATGTTATTTTGTACCTCAGGTTTGAATCCGGAGATTCGTAACCAGGCGTGTCGTCAAAACATGACGCTAGTGTTTATGGCTCTGGCAGCTGTATCCGCGGCATCCAGTGCACACTTAATGGATGCGTTTGTGAGGAGTTGTCCCTCCCTGATGAGGATCTCTGCACCCTCTTTGAATTGGTCAGGGAGATGTTGGAGTAATTGTTCTAATGTGTCGTAGTGTGCTCGATCGTAGCGAGCGAGGAGCGCCTGAGTATTGGCAATGCGCCATATGTTAGCTGCCTGGGCCGCAACCCGTTTGCCGGAGGTCTCTAGCACCTTGGACTCTTTGTCCGGGGGAGGAGCATCACCTGTTGTTTGCGAGTGTGCCCGTTTGCGAGCATTCGCAACTACTATGGAATCCAGAGGTAACTGGCCTCTAATGTAGGTAGGGTCCCCAGGCGCCGACCTGTATTTTTTGTCGATCCTGGGGTTTATTACTCTTGCCCTGGTGGGTTCCTTGAAGATGTCCTTTGCTGGTTTGAGGACACCCTTCAACATGGGTAGAGTTTTTATATTCCTTTCTGAGGATGCGAAAGTATCCATGAGAAAGTCGTCCTCAACGGTGTCAGAGTGGAGTTGCACACCATGATTGGCCGCAGCACGTTCAATGAGGGCGTTGAATGCGGCAGTGTCCTCTGTGGGAGACGTTTTTGCTCCATAGAGTTGCGGGTCCTGTGTATCCATAGGTGCACCCGAGTCTACAGGGTCATCCCAAGCTTGGTCAGGGTCCTGTTGGCCTTCAGGGTCCATCTCTCCGGGGTAGGGGACGTGGTCACCTATGTAGTCCTCCAAAACGTCTGTTTCGGAGTGTGTGGGTGAGAAGGACTGTGGATCTTGGTAAGAGGAATGGAGAGGTTCGTAAAGAACTGGTTCCGAAGCCACTGGCAGCTTTTTCTTAAGCGGGATCCGGTAGGAGTCCAAAGCTGGCTCGGAAGTTATTCTCTCTTGTGGAGCATCATCCTGCCGGTGTCGGCGTCGATGATGTGTGATGGTGACGTCTCTGCAGGAGAGCGTTCGGCAGGCGTGATCGTGGTGTGGGTGACCCGTGTTCTAATTTGGAACAGTTTCGGGGCCGTGGATGGCGGCCGGCCAAAAGTGATGTTGGCTGGTGCCGAAGAGGCTGTTGGAGCTTTTATCGGCTCGGAGCCTGACGTGTCCTGGAGGACTGCTTTGTGTTTGACGCGTTGCGCAGCAACTGGCCGCACCTGGAGCGCCATCGATTCTTTTGCGCCGACCGGTTCTGTAGAGGCGGGCGTGGACTTCTTCGGCGCCAGTGGGTCATCGAGTCGAGGAGCGGTAGTGGCCGTCGACGGCGTCGATGAGTGTGCCTTCGGTGGTGCTGTCGAAGCGGTGTGAGACGCAGCAGGCAGTTTGACCTTTGGGGTCGGAGCCAATTGTTTCGGTGCCGGGAGCCGAGTAGGTTTGGTGGCACCGAAGGTCTTTTTCCGTGTGTCGGCGCCGACGTCGGCTGCTGCAAGCTCGGCACCGAAGTCTCGTTTGGTGCGGTCGGTGCCGACGGGTTTTGCTGGCGTCGAAGGTGTGGTGGGCCTCGAGCCGACCAGCGTCACTTTCGGTTTCGGGTGAACCAGTACAGCTTTCGGTTTCGGTTTCGAAGAAGGGAAACCAGCCGTTTTAGGTAGTAATGGCTGCCGCTGAATGTCCGAGGCCGGGCCAGAGGGCGGGGCCGAAGAACTGCGGGATAGGTCTTGGGTAAGGCCCGAAGGCGATCCCTCGACCGGGGCCATAGACTGGCGCACTGGGATATCCTCAGTCTGTACGGGTAGGCCTTGCTCGTCACCGGAGCTACTCTCTTCGGCCCCTAAGGCCTCATCGTAGTCTCCTACCTCGGTGTCGGCTTCATCTCTGTGAAAGAGTCGTTCTTCGACGTCCTCCGATCCGGAGTCGTGTTCGGAAGCGGGGCTTGAGGGTAGGTTCTCCACGTCTTCGACATCTTCGTCCTCGGCGCTGAAGATGTTGGTCGGGGCCGGTGCCACTTGCTGCGCTTCGAGTCTCGCTGCTCGTCGATTCCGGAGAGTCTTCTTGGATCGGAATCGGGCACAGGCCATACATGTAGACTCGTCGTGATCCGGTGAAAGGCATTTGTTGCACACCGGGTGGACGTCGACATGGGGATATTTCGCATTGCATACAGGACACCTCTTGAATGGCGTCCTCGATTCCATCGTCGATGTTGGGTTGATGGTCGGGTAAGATGCGAAAAAGTTGGTTCTGGAAGTTAGTAAACTAACAAAGATACTATCGATACCGATCGGGAACAGTACCGACGCGAACTAAAGGCCTTTTGGCCTGGAAAAACTTTTTCCTAACTTGAGTCAAGATAAGCACATCCGAACCCAATGGCGGAAAAAAACAATCTGAGGATGGAGAGGATGCCCATGCGCACTGTAGTCCAGGGGAGGAGTCACCTATCCCAGGATACTTCGAAGACTCTTCCAGGACAACAACGTGCAAACATCCGGACCCAACACTAGGCGGCGATCTATGCACAGATATGAATTCAGCAGCCCACATGACTCGAACCTTGTTCATCTGAAAGAAACACGTTAGTTAGATTCCTCACCTTAGAATAGATACCCCAGCAATACCAACCCCAGTGGTGGGTCTGCGAACCAAGATCACACCAGAAAGTCCTGGAGAACAGAACGGCCAAAGAAGCCGTTTCTCCGGACTTGGCTGTCCAGGCAATAGTGCTTGGCAAACGTGTGCAGTGAAGCCCACGTCGCCGCCTGACAGATGTCCCGCAAGGGAACTCCCCGGCCCAGGGCAGTAGTAGCCGCTGTGGCCCGGGTGGAATGGGCCCTCAACCCAACAGGAGGGTCCTTTTTTGCCAAGGAGTAACAAAGTTTAATACACAACACGACCCACCGTGATATGGTCCGTTTGTGTACCGCTTTTCCCTTCTTAGGTCCTACGTATCCAACAAAAAGTTGGTCGTCCACCCGGAACTGTTTGGTGCGGTCCAAATAAAAGGACAGCGCCCGTTTTGGGTCCAAACGGTGGAGCCTCTCTTCCAATTTTGAAGGATGCGGAGGCGGAAAGAAGGTGGGCAACGTGACAGATTGCCCGATGTGAAAGGGGGTCACCACTTTCGGTAGAAAAGAAGGACGAGGTCGGAGGACAACCTTGTCCGGATGAACAGAAAGAAAGGGAGGCTTAGATGACAGAGCCTGGAGCTCACTCACCCGTCTAGCCGAGGTGATGGCTACCAGGAAAGCATTTTTTGGGGTCAGAGGACGAATGGGACAATTGTGAAGAGGCTCAAAAGGAGCGCACATCAGAAAAGTCAGAACAAGATTCAAGTCCCACTGAGGCATTACGAAGGGGACAGGAGGGAACATATGAGTAATGCCTTTGAGAAAACGGGAAACGACAGGGGACTTGAAAAGAGAAGGCTGATCAGGAAGCCGTAAGAAGGCAGAGATCGCAGCAAGATAACCTTTCAAGGTGCCCAAAGCAGAGCCCTGCTGGGCCAAAGAAAGAAGAAAGAGTAGAACCTCAGAAAGAGGGGCGGAAAGGGGATCCACAGCCTTGGCTGTGCACCATGCCACAAATTTGTTCCACCGGCAGGCGTATACCGTCTTTGTGGAGGGACGCCTGGCTGCCAGAATGACATCACAGACTTCAGGAGGCAAGTCAAATGGTATCAACTGCCGCCGCTCAATCTCCACGCATGGAGATGGAGGCTGGACAGGTTCGGGTGGAGGACCGGTCCCTGCTGCTGCGACAGAAGGTCCTCCTGAAGAGGCAGTCGTATCGGGGGATCGATTGACATACTGAGTAGCTTGGGATACCAGAACCTTCGTGCCCAATCCGGAGCCACTAAGATAACTTGGGCCCGGTCGCGCCTGATCTTCTTCAGCACTCTGGGCAGAAGTGGTATAGGCGGAAAGGCGTACAACAGACCGCAACTCCACTCGCGACGAAAAGCGTCTCCGAGCGAGTGCTGCCTTGGAAATTCCAACGCGCAGAACTGCTGACATTGCGCGTTCTCTTCGGTGGCGAATAGATCTAACCAAGGCTCTCCCCACTGCAGAAAGAGACCTTGCGCCACGTCCGAGTTCAGACGCCATTCGTGATCCATCATGCACCGGCGGCTGAGTTTGTCTGCTCTGGCGTTCAGAGAGCCCGCCAGATGTTGAATCACCAGGGTGATGCCCTGGTGTTCCAGCCATGTCCAGAGGCGCAGAGCCTCCTGACAAAGGGTCCACGACCCCACCCCGCCCTGTTTGTTGCAATACCACATGGCGGTGGTGTTGTCCGTGAACACCTGCACGACACTTCCCCGGACAGAGGGAAGGAAGGCTTTCAGTGCAAGCCAAATCGCTCTCCGCTCCAAAAGGTTGATATGGAGCTGAGCTTCCGCCGGAGACCAGAGTCCTCTGATCTCCGCCTCTCCCATATGGCCCCCCCATCCCAGGAGGGACGCGTCCGTCACTACTACGTGCTCCGGTTGGGGTAGGGAGAGGCATCTGCCGCTGACCCAATCGCGGTCCTTGAGCCACCACTGCAACTGTTTCGCAGTGCCCTCCGAGATCAAGACATGGTCGGACAGGTTGCCTTGATGCTGGGCCCACTGAAACTTCAGGTCCCACTGCAGAGCCCGCATTCGCCACCTGGCGTAATGCACCAACAGGATGCAGGAGGCCATCAGCCCCAGAAGCCGCAGCACCAACCTGACCGAAACCCAGGATAGAGGCCGAAAGATGGGAATCAGAGCCTGAATATCCCGGACCCGCTGTTCCGGAGGATAAGCCGGAACTGCGCCGAATCTAGAACCGCTCCGATGAAGAGGAGCTTCTGGGAGGGTCTCAGGTGTGACTTCGGCACGTTGATGGAGAACCCCAGCAAATGCAGGAGGTCGGCCGTAGTCTGGAGGTGGGAGACGACTTGCTGGGGCGAGCCCGCCTTCAACAGCCAGTCGTCGAGATAGGGGAAGACAGGAACCCCCGATCTGCGCAGATGAGCTGCGACCACCGCCATCACTTTCGTGAACACCCGAGGGGCACTGGTGAGGCCGAAGGGGAGCACGGTAAACTGAAAGTGCTCCTGACCTACCGTGAACCGCAGGTAACGCCGGTGGGCCGGCAGGACGGGGATGTGAAAATAGGCGTCCTGCAAGTCCAACGCTACCATCCAGTCTCCAGGGTCGAGGGCAGCCAGAACCTGAGCTAAAGTTAGCATCTTGAACCGTTCCTTCCGGAGGAAGGTGTTGACGCTCCTGAGGTCCAAGATAGGGCGTAGGCCCCCTTTGCCCTTCTTGGGAACCAGAAAGTAGTGAGAATAGCAACCACGGCCTACTTCTGGACCAGGAACGCGCTCGACGGCCTCTTTGGCCAAGAGGGCCGTAACTTCCTCCCGCAGAAGATTCAAGTGATCCTCCGATATACGGTGGCACTGCGGTGGCATGGCTGGAGGGGTCGTCTCGAAGGGGAAGGAGTAGCCCCTTCGGACGATTTGCAGCACCCACCTGTCCGAAGTGATGGAGCGCCAGTGGAGCAGGTGATGGCGAACTCTGCCGCCCACTGGCGTGGAATGCGCCTGAAAGCTCGGACTATGAGGGCTTTGAGGTGGATGCTGCCGGGGTGGATGTGGACTGACCGCGTTGTCCTCTAGTACCGCCACGACGGAATCCACGTCCGCGACCGCGTGCAGGTTGGTTCTGCGGCCGGTGGCTAGGCGGACGTGATGGGGCGCTCCTTCCTTGGCCACGAAAGGGGCGAAAGGCGGAAGTGTGCGGCCGTGGGGCCGAGAAACCCAAGGACGTGGCAGTAGCCCGGGAGTCCTTAAAACGAGCCAGCGCACTATCCGCCTTCTCACCAAAAAGGCGAGCGCCATCAAAGGGCATATCCATGAGGGTACTCTGGACAACCCCCGAAAAAGACGTGGACCTCAGCCAGGCGTGGCGCCGGAGCGCCACCGTGGTGGAAATCGCCCTACCCAGCGAGTCCGTGGTGTCAAGTCCACACCGTATGGCATGTCGCGCTGCATCTCGCCCGTCAGCAAGTGCCTGGGAGAGACATGTACGGGCCTCCTCCGGACACAGGGACAGCACGTCCTCCACCGCATCCCACAGAGAGTGGGAGAAACGGTCCAAGAGGCAAGCGGTGTTCAAAGACCGCAGGCCCAAACTCAGGGAGGAGAACAGTTTCTTCCCGAACTGTTCCAGCCTCTTGGATTCCCAATCCGGAGGAGCGGACGGGAAGGAGGATTGGGAAGTGGAGGCCTGGATAACCAGGCTCTCGTGGGTGGGGTGTTGGGACAGGAAACTGGGGTCACCCGGAGCAGGGCGGTGGCACCGGGCCACGTTCCGATCCACAGGAGGAACTGTGGAGGGCTTGGACCAAGTGCCCTGCAGAACGTCGATGAGGGCCTCATTGAACTGCAGCAGAGGCTCTGTGGAGCTTGCTGACGGTTGAAGCACCTCTGTGAGGATATTAGTCCTCACGGCCACAGCAGGCAACTCGAGCCCCAGGGCTTCGGCCGCCTTGCGCAGCACCACTGAAAAAGCTGCACCTTCCTCCGAAACCACAGTCGGAGGAGAGATGAAGCCAGCGTCCGGCGAAGTGTCCAGACCACTGGCATCCCCCAGTTCGTCTGCCCAGTCCTGTGAAAGTTGACCCTGGGGGGCCATAGGGTCCTCAGACCCCTCCCAGTTGCCCCCGTCATCCGATTCCTGATAAACAGGAGGAACGATCGGAGCCGGATGGTAGATGAAACGCTCATCCATCGGCGTCGGGTGCGGCGCCGTGCCGGCATTGGGTCCGGACAGGGGCTAAACCGGGGAACGGCATCGTCCGGAGACGGCGCCGGAGGTGGAACCGGTGTCGGCGCCAGCGGAGGAGGCGTCGTGAGGTCGACCGGCGCTGACAGAGATCCAGGCCTGGATCCCTCGGGGACCTGCGGCGTCGAGACCGAAGTCGTCGACGGCGCCGGGACCGGAGCCGCCGGCGCACGAGGTCGCCCAGTCGAGCCCGCGGGGCCCGAAGGCGCGCCGGGAGGCATCGACGGCGGAGCCAGGCCGCTCATGGCCGAGAGGAAGGCACTGACCTCCGCCGGAGTCGCGTCAGTCCCAGGGACCGGCGGGTATGGAGACGGACGCGGCACCTGCGGAGACGGACGCGGCACCTGCGGAGCCGCCGGGGTGGGACCACCCTGACCTTCGGCCGAGTCGCGCGACCGGCGAGCGGTGTCGCCTCTAGGACTTCTTTGATCGCTTCGACCCGACGAGCGATGATGGTGACTGCGGCTCCCTGACCGGTCCTTGGACCTCCTCCTGGACCAGGACCAAGTGCCGAAGCTCGAGAAGCTTACGGGACCGCTCCCGCCTAGCCTTCGAGGTCAAGGCCTGACAATCGGGGCACGACTCCGCGTCGTGGTCTGCCCCCAGGCAGTAAAGGTACCGGCGATGGTGGTCCGTCACCGACATCAGGCGATGACAGGCGTCACAGGCCTTAAATCCAGGCATCCTACCGGCACCAGAGTCGAGTCGACAGAAGACTAAAAAGAGTCAAAAAGTTTAGTCAAAAATTGACTAAGGGGTAAGCTCTTCCCGGATCGGCGCTGTCTGGCACGGAAAAAAGAAGAAGAAGAACTGACGTCAGCGCGCGAGGGCGGCGTCTAAGTACTCCGACGATGTCATTCCGGCGCACGACGCCAACGACGGACGCGGAGCCGCAGACGACGCCTAGCGACGCGCAAGTGGTATTGCTACAAAAATCTTTCCGGATCCAGCCTGATGCCTGGGGATATTCTAAGGTGAGGAATCTAACTAACGTGTTTCTTTCAGATACAAGCATCCTGGGACTGGTTTCAGGGTAACACACCTCATCAGCCAGGCTAGCTTGAATCATGTGACAAAGTGAGCAAGGGGCCCACGTCTGGGCATACCCTGCCAACTTAGGGCGAACAAAGCAAACACAAGGAGATGATGGATGGAGTAATGGGGGTGAGTGTCTGAAAAGTTTCAGTGCTCCGTCCATCGTCTCCTTGTATTTGCTAAATTGGTTAATAGACAAGCTTGAAGAAAATTGGAGGATATAGGTTTTTATAAGTCAGTAAGATTTTCTGCTGATACTCAGATCTTGCACATTTGTGCCAAGGGCCTTAGTTCTTGGGCATCTCTGTGAAGAATGGTAGATTTCAACCACCACATACTGCCACTTTCTGATCTTAAGCACAGTTTTTTTCTCATTGAAATTTAGCTGACTCCTCACAACAGACGAAAAGATTGGAGCACAAGCTTCACTCCTGTCAATTCCAAGAATCTTTTATGTAGTTTTTGTTCTCTAGCTACCAACAGTGGTAGTTCCTTTTGAACTTTTCTAGGGCTGCTCTCCATACAGGTACGGACATACCTGTGATGAGGGTCTTTAGATGCTATGAACGCTGAATGTGTCACCACTTTGAATCGAGCCTTGCAGTGAGATGAAAAATGAAAATTTGTATCCGTAAGCACACTGCTTTTCTTGGAGTCCTTGGTTTTCTTCGACTTATCTCTTATGAGGATTAGAGGAATTCAAAAGGAAATCTGACCAATAAGTAACTTATAACATCTTAGCAATTATTGTAGCATGGACACCATGTGTCTGGACGTTTTAGCAAGATTTGAATCAAGCCCCTTTATAACAGGAGGAATGTTGACTTGTTTTGACTGACAGACCCGATACAGTCACAAGATCAATGGATCTTTTGCAAATGCCTTGAACGGACTCGTATGGCATAAGTACAAAATATAAAAAAAATTGGTGGGTCTAACCTTTTCTTTTTTTGCTTTTTAAAGATTAACTTCTTTGGTGCTAATCTTATCAGAACTCTGATACTAGGCAAGCCTGTGCAATTTTATTTTTTAAAGATAAAGGGCCATATGTATCATGCATTTTACCCGTCCCAAACGGCCCAATCCGGGCAGATTGCGACCGGTAAAATGCGTTTAGGTATGCACGAATTCCAATTTGCGATTCGATAACATGTTACTGAATTGCAAGTTGGAATTGCGAATACAGACCAAATTCAGTATTAGGAAGGGGCGTGTTTAGGGCATCCCTTCCTAATACCGAATCGCAGCGGTATATAGGAATGTCTTGTGACCGAAATGCAGTCGCAAAACATTCACATTTTATCACCGGCGTCAAGTAGGTGCTAACCTATTCACAAACAGGAACGGGTCCCGAAGGGACCTCTTCCCCTTTGTGAATGTTCGTAAAAAGGTTTTTTTTAAGAGCAGGCAGTGGTCCCACAGACTACTGCCTACTCTAAAAAAAAAACAAAATCAAAAGAAAACTTTTAATTTTACTTTTTTTAACACAAACCGTTTTCCTTTAAGGAAAAGAAGCTGCATTAAAAAAAAAATTTAAAAAATGAATGCTTTATTTAAAAGTAATCACAGACATGGTGGTCTGCTGACCTCAGCAGGCCACCATACCTGAGATATTAGGATTCCTAATGGGTCGCAAATTGTGACCTGCCTCATTAATATTAATGAGGTAGCTCCATGTGTGACCGAGTAGGAAAAGCCAAATTAAACTCATGGAGTTTCATACATTCAAATAGTGATTACCTAATTACGATTAGCAGAGAATTGCATTTAGAGAATCACTATTTGAAATAATGATACATGTAACCCCAACTTCTTTGGTACAAATCATATCAGCACTCTGATACTCTAGGGGTTTGTGTGTCTTGCAAATGCTCTTTGATTTAACTTGAGCAAAAGAGGCTGAGATGATCCAACATGTTTTGCCTAGATTGCTACAACTATAAAATACTGTGCAGGAAGAGTTCCCACTGCTACAAAAGGTCATCCTTTTGGGTGTGATATTTGACAGACAAAGATGTGGACACTGTAGCCTGTGAACCTGGAAGTAGCCACATGGAAGCTGCCTGTTCAATGAAGGCTCCAAAGCTAAAAGTTGTTTCTAAAGAGTTTATGGGGCAATTCTAGAAAATAGTCTGGCTGCAGATGGTAGAACCAAGACAAAAGCCTTTATGACTTTTGCATGAGTGCATACTATTTTCTTGTGTGAGGCTGATCTCCAGCCTCTAGGCAGCCTTTCACTGGAAGATATGGCAGTTGAGGAGGTAGAAAGGGGTACGGACTGTGTCGGTTTTAGTATAATTTTTAGTCTTCTATTGATCTGTCTGGATAAGCATCTTAAAAGGATTTGGATAATATGGACTTCATTACGGGATGTGTTATTTCTTTTGCCATGTTCGTGCCAGGTGTTACAGAGCCTGGAAGGGAATACAACTTACAGTATTCCCGAGTTGTTTAGAGTTATACAACAGGATTTGTCATCCTGCTGAGAATCCCAGTAAAGGTTTGAAACACAGGGGTATAAGAACATATTAAACAATGACTATAGTATTTTGGAAAGGAGTAGGGGTTGGCTGTCTTGAGTTTCCTCAGACTATGATTTGAACTTACCTGAAGACAGCCATCCTAAGAAAAGACCTCGGGAGGGGGAATGAATTCATTCTCTCGACTTTGAGGGGCAGCAGGTTTCTTCTGGTTTTAAGTGATGTACACCTTTGCTTCATGGATTGCCTTTGGATTTATGAGGGCACACTCCTCACACAACTTGGTACTGTGTCTCAAGTCCAAACTCCCAAGACATTTCTCATGCGCCTCAGTTGAGGAATTTTGACCTGGCATGGCTTAAATCCTGTAGTGTCTGGATGGGATGTAGTTCCCTTGAGTAGGAAAGTAGTATCTGCTTCTTACGGTTACCCCCACTGTTTTGCTGATGTCACACTATTATTGGCCTAGTCTGACTGGGATCCTGCTATCCAGGACCCCAGTCTATCTGCTTTCTCCTGTAAATTAATGTGCATGTACTTTAGGTACCTTCAGATTGTATTCTGGGGTACCCTTATCAGTCCCTAGTATATGGTACACCAGGGCATAGGTACCCCAGAGGCCTCCCATGGGCTGAAGCATGTATTATGTAACCCCTGAGAGGCCATCCAAATTGACATGATCAGCCTGCTACAGCAGACTGTGTAAGCTGGTGCTTGCACCACTTACTTAAGATTTAGGTTCACTATATCTATCTAAATGACTACACTTAAATACCTATCAGTCACCCCCTATAGCAGGCTTTAACAATCCTGAAGGCAGGGTGCTGGGTTTTACACGAGAGGGTGCCTCCGCATGAGCAGAGCCCGTCTGCAGCCTTCGGAGACCATTCTCCGGGTTGTCTGTGATGCAGCCAGACATATGTTTAAGTGCATTATAACCTCGTGGTAAATGCTAACTTTAAAACGGCTGCTTAGAAACATGTCGTGTTAGGTGTCAAACACCAGGTATGATTCCACCCTTCTAAAGGGACATATGTGGGTCTCCGGTATACCCGGTACCGGCTTTCTCGACTTGAGAAGCACAAAATTGATGCTGCCAGCAC
Organism: Triturus cristatus; assembly: GCF_964204655.1. Taxonomy (NCBI): domain Eukaryota; kingdom Metazoa; phylum Chordata; class Amphibia; order Caudata; family Salamandridae; genus Triturus; species Triturus cristatus. The sequence continues at coordinate 628,566,313 of NC_140594.1, read as the reverse complement.
AGACACGATTCTGCTCTCCTGCTGCTGAGCCAAGCGCGTGCAGAGAATGGCATGACAATAGGCATCCTATCACAGGGAGGTGTGACCACCTCCCAGACAGGGTTTAGTGTATTGGGGCTGGGTAGGTGCACTCATGGTGCCAGAAGTCTGTACTGGGGGCACATTTGGTGTCCCTGTGCAAAGTCCAGGTCGAACCAGTTCTGTGAGCCATTTGCCGGAGCTCCGGTGCGAAACTGGACAAAGGACATGGGTGTAGCCACCCCTCTGTCCTGCCCCTCCCCTAGGAGGGTCCACAGAATCTTTCAAACCCATTCTCATGGGTATAAAGTGGGCTACCTGACTACAGGACTTTAGATTTTACCTGGACAAGATTCTGCTAAGAAGAAACCAAGTACTTCGACTGCCTGCACGATGCTGGACGACTGAAGAATCTCCCTTGGATTAAAGGAGTTACTCCCCTGCAAAAGCAGGCACCTAAATGCATCTGACCGGTTTGCTTCTCCCGAGCTCCTGAGGACTCCGAAGATTTCAGCAACACAGGAGGTGGGTTGTCGAAGGTCCCTGAGGTCGATCTGCCCTCTCAGCAATTCTGAGACCTGTATGCCTCATGGGGACCGTGCAACACGAACCCCTGTGCACCGCATACATTTGCAGTTGCATATGCTTCCCGTACCTGTGCTTTGGACTCCGTGTAGTCCTGACCCCGAGCAGTATTTGCACCTTAGATTTCCGGCCTCCACTTCACGAGTGTCCTGTGGGCTGGTACTTTGCTAACTTGCTTGCGGTCTCCTCGCGATCCCTGGTCTGTTGGCCTGTGGGTCCTGGCCAGGGTCACCTTGATAATTCTTGGGCTTACCTGGTTGCACCAGTCGTGCCCTGACTCTTCATTGCTTGGAGAGTCCCCTGGACCTTGCTGGTCCTCACCGTAACCTGTTTCCTCTGACAGCGTGGGTTGCAGTTGCCAAGGCTTGTTGGTGCTCCAGCCAGACATCGGCCCCTCAGCTCTCGACATCCTTTGTGGGACAGCTCACCTGCAGACTTTGGTTGTCCTCAACGTCTCCGGGTCCCCGTGGCTGTGGAGTCAAGCAACCCTTCTTCACTCCTGAAGCACTCGACATCGGTGGGCATTCGACTACCGAGCCCCGGGTCACCTGAAGTGACTCAGAATTTGTCCCCTTTGCTTTCAGGTTCTTCTCACCTCGAATCCGGGCTTATATTCCACGGACATTCTTCGCTCTCCAGGCAGCAGGACTTCTTTGCAGTTCGCCATTGAAAACGACGAAGGTTTCCAACACCACCTGACCCCTATGCACCCGGCTCTTCTGGGATAGGTAACACAGGTACTTCAGTACTCACTGGTGGGTTGGCCTTAGAACCACCTAAGTTCCAAAGGGTTTGCTCAAAGTCCTCTTAGAAGTATCCTTAACTTGTAAATTTCCAACCTCGAATTTCCCATAGAGTTGTACGGAGCACGCATCTGTTTCCTCAATGCACCCGTCCTCCGTGGGTTCCCTGTGTCACTCCTCAGGGTGGTTCCTTGGGGTCCCAGCGATTCTACCTGCTCTAGGCACTGTGTCTATTGAAGTCGTGGTTGTTATACCATTTTTTTAGTATATGGTTCGGTCTCCCCCTGGAGCCCGCTGTGTATTTTGCTATTTACGATTGGTCTATTGATTTAGTATTGTGTGCTTTGTGCCCTAGTCTTGTGTAGAGACTGTTATATTAATAAATACATAATTTTAAATAAACACTGTGGGGTTCTCCTTTTATGTAATCATTTAGGAGGTGATATTCTGGTAACACAAGCTGCTATACATTCCTTCAAGATTAAGCCTGAAGGCTGCTCTCCATAGCTCCCTCTAGGATAGCTTTCAATAAGGTTATCTTTGACCTCATACATCATATGGGTCGTGTGGCCTGGTACAAGGTGACCACTTTAACTAGTGGACAGCATATACCAACCCACCTTCTCACACCTTTTACGCTAGTTGAATATCTTAGAAGAAACTATCTAGTCAACCAACAAGGAAAAAGGGGAGTACAGCTCTGGACCAGTGTTCAAAGATGCAGAAAGAAAGGAACTGACGTCTGCATGCAGAGGGAGCGCTCATGTGCTTCTCCGTTCATCACTTCCAGACAGAACAAAGTCAACATGGAGCTACATGGTCCCACCTGCCATCATGCAGGAGCACTACAGAGTAAAAGTTGCAGGATCCAGTCTGGCGTCTGGGGATATACTAAAAGTGATAAATCTATGGTTGGAAGTATCCATCAGGAAGGATTGATTCCTAAACTTGTACAGGGAGGGGGAGAAAATAATTAAAGGGCTGCTCAATCTATTGGTACTGTTGGGTAAGCAGTCTTTTTTTAACCAAATGGGGTAGCCCTTAATATCTAACATCCAACACTGGTATTCTAAACTACAGTACATGCTAGGAATGGAAAAGATTACTGACTCTCCTCTAGACCATAGCCATACCTTTGCTGCAAAACTTTACAGGCCTTGCAAATTCTGACAGACTGAGGTATTTTGAGAGACATGGTGCAATGCACTTGTAGAGTTGGAGATATACAATTGTTGGAATTTGTAAAAGCACTGCTGAGGGGGTAGGAGGTCGGGGTTTTGGGATGTTTTCACTTATTGCCTGTCTGAATACCATATAAAACATTAATAAAAATCTATTGAAAAGTAACTTATTTGCAACTGCTACAACCAAAGAATCAGATAGGACAATCTCCTTCAGGAACTCTAGATCTAAATCTGCTGATTCGAACTTCTTCTCCAGAGAATGTTAGCCAGCTCTAACAGAGAAGGGACTTGAGAAATTACTCATCATAGGTTCCAAAAGACCAGGAGCTAAAGCACAACAGGGCAAGCTTGAGTCTTTGTTTCAATTTCCGCCAAAATGACTGACATACTGAACCCACATGTAGTTGCCTACAATTTGAATTTTTGCACCTGTATTTGAGAACTTATGAAAGCTATCATATCAATAAGAGAGACTCTTGACAGGACTAAATACGGATCAGCTGATTAATAATACATCAACCACACAACAACCTGGACACCGAGCCTGAATCTTAAAGCGAAGACATGTGCCAAATGTTTCTCCATGACTGGGTGGTTTCAAATGGCAGCTACTATTACTCTGCAATGAGAGGCATTTTCCAGCTCCTCTACTGTGCATCTCCTGCAGTAAACACATCTCTGGACTTGTGATGATGTACACTTGCAGATCTTGCATCTTCCCGACAAGGCTGGGTTATAGTAAAAAGTACAACTGATGGACAGAATGCAGAACAATGTCATACATTCACCCCAGTACAGAGATCTGGGCCTAAATCCATTGTTTTTTTGCTCACCATGCCATTCCAGTTTGGACTCAGCCATATGCAAATCAGTCTTGACCCTGCGCCCAATGGGAAAAGTCTAACCCGAACTTCCAGGCCAGGTCCTCCCTGGACTGCAAACAAGCATCCTAGGACCGGTTTCGGGCTTTCAGCTCTCATCAGCCAGGATAACTTGACTCCAGTGGCATGGAGAGCACAGGACCCACGTCTGGGCATACCCGTCCCACTCGGGGTGACAAATGCAAAAAGAACAATTGATGGACAGAATGCAGAACAATGTCATACATTCACCCCAGTACAGAGATCTGGGCCTAAATCCATCGTTTTTTTCCTCATCATGCCATTCCAGTTTGGACCCAGCCATATGCAAATCAGTCTTGACCCTGCGCCAAATGGGAACAGTCCAGCCCGAAGGCTGGGTTATAGACCTTTCAATGCGAGAAGTAGCTGGTAACTCCAGTGAAGGCTAAGAAAGGTGCTGTGACTGAACCCTTTGTGGAGCACTTGGTGCTGTAGGATTATGGGAATGGTCATCATCCGGCACTGAAACAGGGATCACCACATGTAAGGTAAACGGGCTATTAATTGAGTGGGATACGAGTCCTAAACCCCAACAATCACAGTACCCCTACCTATACCAGATCACACTTTATAAGTGACTCTCACTTTAAATAAAGCAGGCTTATTGGCTTTGTCAAGGTTACCACAATAAAAGACCAATGTCAATCAATCAATCAGGGATTTATAGAGCCGACTACTCACCTGTGAGGGTCTCAAGGTGCTGAGGGAAGGGGAGGGTTCGGGCAGCTCGAAGGTCATCCGGTCTTGAGGTCTTTTCTGAAGGCTTGCAGTGTAGGGCTCCGCCTGATGCTGAGGGGGAATTCGTTCTAGGTCAGGCCACGAGGTAGGAGAAGGATCTGCCCCCAGTTCTGGCTCTGTGGATGCGGGGCTTTCCGCAAGGGCTAAGTCGGCGGGTCAGAGGTTTCTCTTGGGGGTATGGAAGGAGATTCTTTGTTGAGGTATTGGGGTCCAGTGTTGTGGAGGATTCTGGAGGCGTGTGTGAGCAGCTGGTGAGTGAGGAGTAGAGTATGATGCCGAGGTTGCAGGTGTGGTCTGTGGGGGTGGGAGGGTTTCTTAGGGCGGGGGCCACCAGGTGTCGTCCCATTAGGCGGGGGAGGATCCGAAGTGGAGCTTCAGGCAGATGCTGGTCATCCAGGATTTAACGTCCTTCATTCTTTCCTAGAAACTGAGCCTGGTGATGTCTGATTCCTTGGTGAGGGAGACGATAAGCTGGGTGTCGTCGGCATAGGATACTATGCGGAGTCCGTTTTTTCCGACGATGGTTGCAAGGGGGAACCCTGTAGATGTTGAAGAGCATGGGCCTGAGGGAGGATCCTTAGGGTATTCCGCATTTGATATCTGTGGGTTCAGAGAGGAAAGGCGGGAGTCTTATTCTTTGTGTTCTGCTGGAGAGGAAAGAGCGAATCCAGTCTAAGACAGTTCCCTGTATGCTAGCGTCGTGGAGTCTGGCAACTAGTGTGCGGTGGGAGACTGTGTCGAATGCTGCTCAGAGGTCTAGTAGAATGAGGGCTGCAGTGTGGCCTTGATCGAGGAGGGTGTGGATGTCATCAGTGGCGCCTAGGAGGGCGGTCGGTGCTGTGGTTGCTGCGGAATCTGGATTGAGATGAATCGAGGATGTTAGCTTCTATAAAGTGCATTAGCTGGGTGTTGACGATTTTCTCGATGACTTTGGCGGCAAAGAAGAGGAGATAGTTGGGCCTGTATTTCTTGAGGTCCGTCGGGTCTGCGGAGGGCTCCTTGAGGAAGGGTTTGACTTCAGCGCGTTTCCAGTCGTCGGGGAACGTGCATGTTTTGAGGGCGCAAATGATTATCCGTCATAGTTCTGGTGGGATGGAGGGGGCGGCCCTGTGGAAGATGTGCGGCGGGCATGGGTCAGTGGGTGCTCCGGAGTGGATGCTCTTCTTAGTCTTTGCGGTGTCTTCTGTGGTGACAGGGGTCCAGGTGAGGAGGGTCGGCTGGGCGGTGTAGCTGGTGGATGGTGTTGGGTTGGTGCCTTGTCTTGGTCGTCGAAGTTGTTGTAGAGTGTCCTGATTTTGTGGTGGAAGAAGGAGCCGAGTTTGTTGCAAAGGTCCTGGTAGGGAGCGACGTCGGTGGTTTTGCTAGGGGGTCTGGTGAATTCTTGTATGATGGTGAAGAGTTACTTGGAGCTGTGAGATTTGTAGAGGATTTTGTCCTGAATGAAGTTTCTCTTTGTAGATTTGATGAGTTGGTGGTGTGCCGTGGTGGCTGCCCTGTAGGCAGTGCATGCTTCCGGGGTTTTGCTGTTTCTCCATGCTTTCTCCAGTCATCGACAGAAGCACTTGGATTCTCTGAGGTCTGTGGTGAACCGGATGGCTTTAGTGTTGTGTCGTCTGTTCGAGTTCTGGAGGAGGGCGAGTGTGTTGACGCAGTCGACGATCTATTGGTGGAGGTTGTTGACTGCAGTGTTGGCACCTGTCATGGCAGTAGGAGGAGTGCGGCTGAGGGCGGAGGTGAGGTGTTCTTCGGTGACCTTGCTCCAGTTTCTGCGTGGGAGGCGTGGCATCGGCTTGTGTGCAGTGGGTTTCGAGAAGGAGAAGTGGATGCAGTGATGGTCCGTCCAGAGAGGTTCCATTGTGTGACTGAAGCAAATGTTGTCTCCTACGGCGAAGACAGGGTTGACAGTAATGGAGGGAGGAAGGCTACTGCGCTCTTACAGCCCCTAACACTTTTTACCACATTTGTGGTGCCCTGCCATCCTGGAGTCACCACAAGGTAAGAAAATTTGGGCAAACTATGCCCCTCCATGAATCATACATTTTCAGCGAGCAGTTCTTTCTGTTGCGCTGGGCTTCACGCCCTGTGTCTTCTTGCTGCTTTAACTTTTCTTCTGTTATTTTCCTTTAGGGGGTGCCCTCTCACCAGCACACCCCGGCATGCACTTTTGTTGGGGCAGCGCAGGGATCCCTCAAATCCTTTAAGAATGGATATCTACGGCTATGCTGGCCCGATTTCCACAATCTTTAGTTAATTTTGCTCCTGATGGTGAGCCCTAACCAACTGGAGCCTGCTTTTCATATTTTCTTTGTCTCTGGGGCTCCTCTCTCCGTGCTGGGGCACAGAAGTCCACCTCTTCCCCCAAATGGTCCTTAGGAGGTGCAAGGGAGACCTTCGTCCATTAGGCATCAGGGGGCTAGTCCTTCCAGTTGTCCATGGTGCTGCCAACGTCCAATCCAAGTGTCCAACACTATCTCTCCCTAGTGCAAAAGCTTTTAAGTGGGCTTAGAGGGTTCTAGATCCCAGGCATCAATGGATAATCCTAGTGTGTTACCTCACCCCTCAACTTCCTGTCCCAACTCTCCTGCACAGCATGCTTGGTCAATCCAAGATAGCGCTGTCAAGTGGTCTCTGTGCTCATCTCCACTGGGGGCCTCAGTCCACTTGTAGCTGACATCCCGGCCAGGGATTTTACCACCAAAACGTCAAAAGGCAGGTCCTTCCTGTGTTGGCTCCTGATGTCTGAGCTTCTTCCTTTGCTCATGGAATCTAGGCTATCCCAACTCTGGTAGAGTGTGACAAGCTAATTAACTGAGGCCTATTTTCTTTCCCATCTCTTCTTCCCCAGGAGCAGGGCGAAGCACTGTTAAGTGTTCCTTTTGTGTGGGGAGGTCTTTGTTCCCCCTGCTGTGGACTATAGTTAACTTGGATCAGAAGGGTGACAAAAGGCCTCAAATCTGATTATGAGCTAAGCCAGAACAATATGGTAATTCTGGATGACCCATAAGGTGTACATGTAGGATTTTGGGACTTGCATATTCCAACTTGGCATACACTTTACCCCGTAGTTTGATAGTTCATAGGACTTTGTAGGCCCAAGGGAAGCAAAACTGCACTTTAAGGCAGATTTCCCTCTGTGTTTTATTCAGCAATACTGCAGATAAACCAGTAAACCCTACTGACCTATTCTCTAAGTGCCCAATAATATTATAAGGCCTACCCCAGGTAAACATCTAAACCTTGTGGAATCCCCTCATATGGAGTAGTTTCTTTTCTGTAACTCCAGTTCTGTAGTAGTGGTATCTCTGTTATAGTCATAATCTAGTGAATAGTCCCGCCCATGTGCGTGGTCCCCGGAGCAATAAAAAATAATCTCTAAAGGTGACAAATCATGCAGACCTGCATACACCTTTAAGAGAGAATTTAATTTAAAGACAGATAATGCAGCCTATACCCACAGGCTACACTGTCCAGAACTTCAACTAGAATTCCACCAACATCCACAAACAGCACTGCCTGTCCAGCTTTTCTCCACATAGGACAAAACCCTGCCTCTACCAGCAAAAAGCCTCTGGAATGATAGAGAGGAAGGAGTGGACAGACAAGCCCCATAGGCTGCCATTATGTGGCTTAGAACAGGATACTGTGCCTTTAAGAAAACTTTCCAGATTTCCAGAACTTTCCCCAGTATCCCAGAATGCCCAGCAGGTCCCTTTTACTTTCAGTTCTTTTTGAAGGCGTAGCACGCCAGACCTGTAGCATTCTTCATATGAATAATTATCTCTCCACCGGGGAGGAGGGCGGGCGCTTAGGACTATAACAGAGATACCCCTACTACAGAACTGGAGTTACAGAAAAGAAACTACTCCTTCTGTAGTAGGGGATCTCTGTGTATAGTCATAATCTAGTGAATAGAATGGCAAGCCCATCCCCACACAACAACAGCGGTGGAGAACAAACAAGACAAAACCACTACTGTGCGAACAAATTTCGCAGCGAAGCCTGCCCAACCTGAGCATCTGCCCTGGCATCCGAGTCCAGACAGTAATGCGCAGCAAAGGTATGGACCGACTTCCAAGTGGCCGCCTTGCAGATTTCCGCAATAGGAACATTACGCAGCAAAGCCGTCGTGGCAGCTTTGCCCCTGGTGAAATGAGCCTTAGGTTTACCCCCTAAGGTCTTATTAGCTTTTTGATAACACAATTGTATGCAGGACACAATCCACCGAGAAATGGACTGCTTAGAGGTCGCAAGACCAGTCCTGACTGATCCATAATTAACAAACAATTGGTCAGACCTACGAATATCCTTGGTCTTATCCAGATAAAATTTCAACACCCTCCGAACATCCAGGGAATGGAGAGACCTTTCCGCTGGCGAAGAGGGATTCTGAAAGAACGTAGGTAAAGTTATGGTCTGGTTGACATGAAAATCAGAGATAACCTTAGGAAGAAATTTAGGGTGAGTACGCATCACAACCTTAGCAGCATGAAATACAGTATAAGGTTCTTGACAACATAATGCCTGAAGTTCACTCACCCTGCGGGCCGATGTAATGGCCACTAGGAACGCCGCCTTCCAGGATAGGTGCTGCAATGAAGCCTTGTGAATGGGTTCAAAAGGCTCCTTCATGAGTCTGGACAGCACCACATTCAAGTCCCAGGAAGGCGAGGGAAGTCTGACGGGAGGAAACACTTTCTTCAAGCCTTCCAAAAAATCCTTGACCACAGGGATCTGAAAGAAGGAAGTCTGTGAAGGGCATTTCCTGTAAGCAGTCAAAGCAGCCAGATGAACCTTAATGGAATGGAAATTAAGGCCAGACTGCGCCAGATGTAAAAGGTACGGAAGGATGACATCTTCCTTACATGTCGTCGGATCAAAGTTCTTGGACCAGATACAGAACCTCTTCCACTTGTAGGCATAGGATGTCCTAGTGGAAGGTCGTTTAGACTCCTTCAGTATGTCCATACAATCGTCTGGTAGATTCAGATGGCCATATTGCACTATTACAGGAGCCATGCCGCCAAACTCATAGACGAGAGGTTGGGGTGCACCATCCGCCCCCCGAACTTCGTGAGAAGGTCCGGCCTGCACGGCAACCGCATGTGAGGAAGGAGAGACCGGTGAAGTAGGTCCGTGAACCACCACTGCCTGGGCCATTCCGGGGCGATCAGGATCATCCGCGCCCTGGACTGAGACAGCTTGATGAGCACTGCCGGAATCAGGGGAATGGGTGGAAAAGCGTACAGAAAGCTGTTCGACCAATCGATCCATAACGCATTCCCCAGCGTCCCCCGCTGGTAGTACCTGGATGCGAAGTCTCGGCATTTGCTGTTTTCGGCGGTGGCGAACAGATCTACGTCTGGAGTCCCCCACCTTGCGAAGACTTCTCCTAGTACTTCGTCGTTTATGACCCATTCGTGGTTTTCCTGAATCAGCCTGCTCAAGGCGTCCGCCTGAGCATTCTGCACCCCTGGCAGATGCGTGGCCGTAATCGTCAGTCCTCGGGCCAGAAGCCAGTGCCAGATCGCCTGCGCCTCCTGCGACAGAGTGCGCGACCTCGACCCCCCCTGCTTGTTGAGGTAATATATTGTGGTTGTATTGTCCGTCTGTATCAGCAGCGAGTTGGTCTGGAAGGACGGAAGGAAGGCCTTCAGTGCCAGGAAGACAGATCTGAGTTCCAGGAAATTGATGTGGTACGTCGATCCCAAAGGAGACCACTTTCCTTGAATCTGCAAGTCCCCGGAATGCGCTCCCCAGCCCTGGAGAGACGCATCCGTCACAACACTCGTCGTGGGAATGTCCTTGTGGAAGGGAACCCCCTTGAGGAGGTTTTCCGCCGAACACCACCACTTCAGAGACTGAAGAGCATGTAGAGACAGTCGTATCTTGTCGTCCCAAGAGCCTGTCCTCTGATCCCACTGATCCTCCAAGCACTCCTGCAGTGGTCTCATGTGTAGCCGTGCGTGAGGCGTGAGGAAGATACAGGAGGCCATCGATCCCAGTAGAGAAGACACCTTCCTCACTGTCGTCGATGGAGCAGTCCTGAGGTCCTGAGCCTTCCGAAGGAGTGATAACCGTCTCTCCTCCGAAGGAGACACGCTTGCTGACCGCGTATCGATGGAGGCTCCCAGGTACTGTATGCACTGGACCGGAGTCGTGACCGATTTGGACATGTTGACGTGTAACCCCAGCTTGTGCAAGAGAGCGCACGTCCACCGGAAGTGATCTTGCGCTTCCGAGTAGGATGACGCCTTGATCAGCCAATCGTCCAGATACGAGTAGACAAACACCTTGTTCCTTCGCAGATGTTCCGCCACCACCGCCATGCACTTCGGGAAGGTCCTGGGCGCAGACTTTAGCCCGAATGGCAGTACTGTGTATTGATAGTGATTGGCGCCGACTTGGAATCGCAGGAACCTCCTGTGCTTCCGTGCTATGGGCACATGGAAGTACGCATCCTGTAGATCTATGGCACAGAGCCAGTCTCCCCGTTGCAGCTGAGGGTAAATCTGATGCAACGATAGCATGCGAAACTTCTCTCTGCGAATCCATTTTTTTGCCTGTCGCAAATCCAGAATGGGTCTGAACTCGTTCTTGTCCTTCTTGCGAACGAGGAAGAACCGAGAGTACAGACCTCTTCCCCTTTGAGACAGAGGTACCTCTTCTACCGCCTTTTTTCTCAACAAGATGTCTGCCTCCGCCTGGAGCTCTCTCAGCTGGAACTGAGAGTTGACCGGCGGAATCGCTGGAGGCGGGCTGATAAACCGAAGACTGTATCCATTGCAAACAATATTCAGCACCCACTTGTCCTGAGTAATTTTTCTCCACTCTGCCGGAAAAAGTTGAATGCTTCCCCCCACTGGATTGGGTAACGGTTGAGGGGGAAGTAGCCGCTCAGGGCCGAGACCCGGCCGGGCCCTTGGTAGTGGTAGCCGCCTGCTGGCCTCCTCTACCCCTCTGGCGTTTCTGGAAGGGCTTCCGGAACTGCTGCTGTTGGTGCTGCTGCTGTCCCGAACCCTGCCCACGCCCTCTGCCCGTAGACCCGAACCGCCTCTGGAACGGGCGCTTCTTCTTCTCGGCCTTCTCCAACCCGACGGCCGTCAGGGTTTCCGCCTCCGCCTTCATGCGGGCCATCTCATCATCCGCATGTTTTCCAAACAGGGTTTCCCCCAAGAAGGGCAGGTTGGCCACTCTGTGCTGCGCCTCTGGTTTGAGGGACGTCAGGCGCAGCCACGAATGCCGCCTCTGGTGGACGCCATGACAGTAGGCGTGGGCGGCCAACAAGGAGACATCCGCCGCCGCGCCGATCACCTGATTCGAAACCAGCATGCCCTCACGCACTGTTTCCAAGAAGTCCTCCTTCCTGTCCCGGGGCAGCAGGTCCGCATACTGCTGCAGGGACTCCCACAGGGCCCGGTCGTAACGCCCCAACAAAGCCCCTGCACTCGCCGCCTTCATGGTGGTGGCGGCGGTCCCACACACCTTCCTGCCCGCAGAATCCAGCCAGCGGCTTTCTTTGTCAGGCGGGACCGTCGATGAAGGAGCGGTCGCATGTTGTTTCCTCGCCGCCGTCACGATGACCGAATCCGGCTTCGGGTCCACCCTCAAAAAGGTAGGGTCCGACTCCGGGGCCCTATACTTTTTCATGAGCCTGGAGGGGGCGGCTTTCGTCACCGCGGGAGTGAGGAACAGCTCCAACGCGGGCTCCACCAGTCCTGGTACAAGAGGCAGTAGAGGGCGAGACAGATGTTTCTTATGAAGTGTCTCGAATATCACGGACGTCGTGGGTGTTGGAACCGTCACCGTGATACCCAACTTTGCTGCCCCTCTCAACAGCACCTCTTGGAAAGAGACCAAATCGTCCACCGGAGACACCCTAGTCCCCGGCGAGTCCGACAGCGTTGGGGAAAAATCTCTGGTCGAGGACCGCGTGTGCGACCTGGACCTGTGCCTCCTACGGCGTCGTCCTGAGTCCGACGATGACCGTCCATGGCTCCGTGATCTTCTCCTCCTGAGAGAGCGGAAGCGCGACCTCTTCGGCTTCGGTCTGCTCGCTGGTCTAGCCGGTCCCGGCGACCGCGGACGTCGCGGCTTCGGAGTCCCCTGCGGTGGAGTCGGGTACCTCGGAAGGGAAACCGACCGCGGAGGAACCGCCGGCGGCCCCAACGGAGTGCGTGGTAACGACCGAGGTGGGGGCGGCGGAGGCAGTGGTGCTGGCTGCGGATGCGGAGGCGGTGGTGGCGGTGGAGGTGGCGGTGGCGGTGGTGGTGGTAGTGGAGGCGGAGGTGGTGGAGGAGGAGGCGGTGGCGTAGGCATCCGAAGAGGCGTATACACCACAGAGTACACCGATCCCGATGACTCTCTCTTCCTCGACGTCGATCTTCGCCTCGACGGCGATCGTCGCCTCGACGTCGATCTTCGCCTCGACGGCGACCTTCGCCTCGACGGCGACCTTCGCCTCGACGGCAATCTGCGCCTCGACGGCGATCTTCGTCTCGACGGCGATCTGCGCCTCGACGGCGATCTTCTTGACGTCGATCGTCTCGACGTCGAACCTCTCTTCGACGGCGACGTCGACCGTCTCCTCTTCACCGACGGCGAACGGCGATCTCCCCTCGACGGCGAGCGCCGACGCCGGGTCCGATCTCGACGCCGACTGCTGGACGGCGACGTCGACGTCGCAGAAGATGCCGATGTAGTCGACGGCGGCCTGTTCAGGTCCCTCGACGTCGACCGTCGACGCCGCTTCTCCCCAGAGCCCTGGGGAGACGGCGAACAGATGGTAGTCATCCCCCTCGACGCCGCAGTCGACGCCCTCGACGTCGACGGGGAGTGGGGACGCTTACTGGTCTTCCTGCCCCTGGGGAGCCCCCCAGAGGCCTCAGTATGGGCCAAATCAGCCCCTCCAGACCCACCTGGTGCCTTCAGCCTTCTCTCCTCCAGGACTTGAAGCCTGATCTTCATTCTGTCCCTCAGGGTCCTGGCTGAGAACGAGTGGCAGATTTCACAGTCTTCAGGCACGTGGGACTGGGGAAGGCAACCTATACACACCTCGTGTGGATCTGTTTTAGCCTTTTTTCTACCACACTCCGGGCACTTGTCGAACAAGCCAGGCATGTTGACAGTACCAGCCACTAAGCACTTGAAAAAGTGACAAAAATTGACAAAAACTACAATAAACCCTTGAAAAGGGGAGAGCTCAATGCTCCAGGGTCCTGCTAGCAGGAGCCGGAAAAAAGAACTGAGAGTAAAAGGGACCTGCTGGGCATTCTGGGATACTGGGGAAAGTTCTGGAAATCTGGAAAGTTTTCTTAAAGGCACAGTATCCTGTTCTAAGCCACATAATGGCAGCCTATGGGGCTTGTCTGTCCACTCCTTCCTCTCTATCATTCCAGAGGCTTTTTGCTGGTAGAGGCAGGGCTTTGTCCTATGTGGAGAAAAGCTGGACAGGCAGTGCTGTTTGTGGATGTTGGTGGAATTCTAGTTAAAGTTCTGGACAGTGTAGCCTGTGGGTATAGGCTGCATTATCTGTCTTTAAATTAAATTCTCTCTTAAAGGTGTATGCAGGTCTGCATGATTTGTCACCTTTAGAGATTATTTTTTATTGCTCCGGGGTCCACGCACATGGGCGGGACGTTTCACTAGATTATGACTATACACAGAGATCCCCTACTACAGAAGCAAGGCTACCTGTGCACCATTACCAGGCTGTGCACGATAGTCTCTCAAAGCACAGCCTTAAAACCTGTGCAAAAGTATTCACGTGGACTCACCAACACCAATGGTCCAAAAAACGGGTGATCAAAAAGCAAAATATCTAGGTGGATTAAATGGGCAGACCCCTTTTCTCAACACCACTTCTGTAAGATCTAGAGGAGATGGCAACAGAGGAAATAGCCTTTTCCTAGTTTGCTGGGAGGAAGATAGCACAGATCTCCCTGAAGACAGAGAGGCTCTTAGAGACAGAGACAAGAGAGCCTGGAACATTGAAATGTCTTTCAACATTGATAGGTGTTTTAAAGTTGATCCAAAATAGTCTGGACCTCTCATTCAGGGGCAGCTCCTCCTCAGGAGCGGAGGAGCAGCGCCCCGCCTGCTGCGAGCGCAGCAGGCAAACACAAACAAATAAAATGGCATATCAATGCCATTTTATGTATTTGCCACCGGAGAATAAGAGCAGCTCCTGGATTGGTTGGAGTTGCATTCCACGAGCAGGAAGGAATTCCTTCCTTTTCCTGCTCGTGGACAGCAAAAAGAAGTGCCACACCAGTCTTGCTCCTGCTCCCAAATTTATGTTGATTCACGCACCTTCGAACCCCACTATTTTTTTTAATTTAAGCCAGCGCCACTGCTCTCAATGTTGAAGCATGGGAATGTATGTCACTGGCTGTCTGCCTCTCAACATAGACTGGGATCTGGAGTGCGAGGGATGACTAGCAGCTGCAAAACCTTGTCCAGAAATGGGAGAAGTGACACTATGGGAGACAGAGGGTAGACTGGTGAATTCTTCCCTGTGAGGAAGAAGCGGATAATATATTTGACATCTTTCATCCAATTCACACTTTCTTAGCTCCTGGTGCACTCCATTTGTGTCCCTCAGGCTGCTAAATTGCATTTCTTAGGTACACTGTTTTGCATGGTGTTTTCATCCAGATGTACAGTTGAACTTGTATTTTGATTAACTGTTTAAAAAAAAAACATTCAATGCAGACTTCTTGTCCATGATTTGTCCAAGTTGAGAGTTTCTTTTTATTTTGTAAACAACTGTGTTCTGGGATCTTACATATGTGCAGAGATATTCGACCATTCATGAATAGAAGTGAAAACCCCAGGGCTACATACCACCACTTAGGTAAGATGGAATTCCAACATTATCTTTGATATAAATGCAAAATTTGTTTCTCAGGACTACATTATTTTTATGGAATCTAATTAACTGCTTGTCGCCTGGTCGAGGGACCAGAGGGGAACCACGAAAAGGACACAACTGACGGGACCTTTACACCTCCCCTGCAGGGTGCTGATGGCCCCTTTAACGTGGACTGGATCGCTACAGAAGGAGGTGTGGCTCGGATGACGACATCGGGAACGGACGAATCAGAGTGCCGCGAGTTCCGTAAAGCGGAAGTTCGGAGACCTGACGGCGCGAAAGCCCGAGGAGGAGAGATCGGAGACGAGGAGAGCGAAGCGAGGAGGACGGAGATAGAGGAGAAGAGAGGAGAACGAGATTCGGAGGAGCAGAGAGGAGCGGAGAGAGTCGTCGAGCCAGGAGGCCAACGGCACCACTTCTCGCCCCGCCACACCCCCGGAGGAGTGTGGCTGGGAAAGGTACGGGGTCGTATCCTGGGCTTCTTAAACCACCGGGAGGGCGCTAGGGGAGGGAGTTCGCTGTCGGGAGGGCACCCGGGCTGAGGACGTTTAATTGTGTCCAGAGAATCCCTCACTCACTCTAATTTTTGTTGTCAACACGAGTGTTCTTTTGGTGCTGGAACCCCGGTGACCCCTCACCCCCTTTTCCCCCTCAAATCTCGGCCTTAGAGGATAGTACACTAATCCCTCCTTTTGCCTTCCTTTACGGACACCATCGGAGGCGTTCCCTGTCCCAGACCCCGCCGAGGAGAACGACGACAGCAAGGAACCTGGCCTATCCCTATCCCGGAGTATTACAAGCAGGAAGACCATCTTATCCCAAAGAGAAATAGAAAAACGCTTGTATTGTCCTGGAATAAAGCTTCAACACTATACAGCAGTCTATTGGCGTTCTTGGTTTATGCCGGGGAGGACAGCTCATAGGCGACAAGTGGCGAGCCAGATAGGAGTATTTTCGAACAACCACCCGATACAGGATGGACACCCTTATCCACCACATGAAGGAAGGGCAGGCGAAGATGGAGTGGGCCATAGAATGGGCCTCCTCCCAAGCGGAGGCCGATCGGGCCGTTTTTACCTCCGCCATTCAAACGCAAGCGGACAACCTGGTCAAATTGGCTGAGGGACAAGCCCACCTTATGGTCTCTTTGGGTCAGACTAGAGCGGCTGCCCCTCCTGGAACAGTGGTCCCTCTTCAGAAGTTCGCCCCGGGAGAGGACCCCTTGGCTTTCTTTTTGAACTTCGAGAGAGCCGCTAGGGCTAGTGCCTGGGCAGGAGAAAGATGGCCCTTTTATCTAGCCCCCTTGTTGGTGGGGGAAGCCCAAGCGGCATATCAGACTGTCAATGAAGACGGAACCGCTACCTACGCCGTGATAAAGCAATACATACTAGACCGATTGGGAGTGGATGACGAGACTCATCGGTTGCGGTTCCGGCAAGAGAGAGGAACGCCTGGCGACTTACCTAAGGCGTTGTTCTTTAAATTAAAGGAAGCGGCGGATCAGTGGCTAAAACCCCAGGACTCCAGTATGGAAGAAGTAATGGGGAAAATATAGCTTGAACAGTTCCTGGAGGCCCTCCCCTATCCTAGTCAACGGTGGTTGAAACAACACTCCGGCTTGACCTTAGAACAGGCTGTGGATATGGCCACATCCTACGCTCGAGCTCAAGTCCGCCCTCCGAAGGAATCGGAGAGACCGTTCAAGCCTACCATCCAGGGGAAGGGAGACCGAAAGAATAACAAAGTGAACCCTGAGCCAGTACGCAACCGAGGAGCCCGACCTGAGCAAACCCCCTTCTCTGGTCCCCAGTGCTATGATTGTGGGGAATGGGGGCACATAGCTCGCTATTGCAGGAAGAAGAGGGACAAGGAGGAGGAACCAATGGACGTGAGCTACCTACCCCGCTCATTTCTCTACGCTCAGGAGACGGGACCGGTATTTTACGTGAGTGTCAAACTACAGGGTAAGGGTGTTAGGGCCCTCTTAGACTCAGGCTGTAAGCATTCTGTGGCCAGAGAGGAACTCATTCACCCTTCTTGGGTCCTACCAGGTAGAAGGGTTGGTATAAGGTGTGTTCATGGGGAGGTGAGGGATTACCCTTTAGCCACGATCCAGTTACAAACACCTACCGGGACCGAAATGACTGCAATCGTAGGGGTGCTCCCACAGCTTCCCGAACCCGTCATCCTGGGAACCGACAATCCCTGTTTTTCCTCCATGATGAGAGAAGTTCTTTCTTCCCCTAAACAGTGGCCGGTGTCCGTATTGAACCCCGAACCCTGGGCTAGGGATACACACTTTCGTACGGCCCAATTAAATGATGCAAGTCTAGTTAACGCATGGTCTAAAGCCCGGGCCGAGCAAAACCAAACGACCAAATCGTACCCCACCTTTGTTGAGCAGAAGGGTCTCCTCTACCGCTTAGCTAAGGAAGACGCTGTTCCTCAACTTCTGGTACCCTCTGATTTCAGGGATCAAATTCTTTTTTTTGCCCATGCCCACCTATTGGCGGGGCACGTGGGGGCTGAAAAAACCGGACAATCCATTCTGCAACATTTCTTCTGGCCTGGGGTATACGCCCAGGTCCAGAAATACTGCCAAGAATGCCACATATGTCAACGGCGTAATCCCTATACGCCTCCGGCGGTCCCCTTGCAACCGCTCCCCATTATAGGCAAACCTTTTGACCGGTTGGGAATGGATCCCATTGGCCCGTTGCCCAAATCGAGTCGGGGACATCAGTACGCCCTTGTTTTAGTGGATTACGCCACCCGCTATCCAGAGGCCTTTCCCCTCAGAGCAGCCACTACTAGCGCAATAGCGCAGCGTTTGATAGAAGTATTTTCCAGGATGGGGTTCCCTAGAGAAATCATCACTGATCAGGGCACCCCATTCGTGTCCCGACTGATGAAACAGGTATGCCAGCAGCTCAACATTAAACACATCAAAACATCAGTGTACCACCCCCAGACAGACGGGTTGGTTGAGCGCTACAACGGAAGCCTCAAGCTGACTCTAAAAAAACTTCTGTCTGGGGATGGGAGGAATTGGGATCAAATGTTGCCTTTGGCTCTCTTTGTGTTACGAAGTCAAACACAGTCCAGCTTAGGGGCTTCTCCTTTCGAGCTCCTTTTTGGACGACAACCAAGAACCTTACTCGAAATAACGAAAGAAAGTTGGGAAAGCGAGGGTACAAAGGAAGCGGAGGCTCTCCTTGACTATTCTCGCCAACTACAGTCCAGGTTACATAAATTAAGGACTCTAGCACATGAACACCTATCAATCGCCCAAACCAAACAGAAACATTTCTACGATAAAGGAAAAAAATGGAGGGAACTTGATATAGGGGATTGGGTCTTGGTTTTACTACCCAGCTCGGCTCAAAAGATGAGAAAAGAGTGGCAAGGTCCTTTCCAGGTAGTGAAGAAAGTGGGTAGAACCTCCTACGTTCTCCAGATGTCCCGAACCAAGACTCAATTATACCACATCAACATCCTTAAAAAATGGCTAGGTACTCCTCCGGTTCCCTTTCAAACGGTTTCCTTTTCCACCCCCATGCCACATACCATTCCTGAATTGCCTATCAATCCCGACCTGTCAACCTCTCAGAGAGACGCTATTAACACCCTCCTACATCAATATTCTGGGGTATTCTCGGACCAGCCCGGAAGAACTCACCTGTCTGTACACACCATACCGACTCCCGCAGGGGTGGTCGTCAAACAAAAACCGTATAGGATACCTGAGGCCCGGCGAACGGCTTTCCAAGAGGAAATCCAACAAATGCTACAAACCGGGGTCATTGTCCCTTCCCAAAGTAACTGGTGTTCTCCGGTGGTTTTAGTACCTAAACCGGACGGGAGTATCCGTTTTTGTATTGACTTCCGAGCGGTCAATAGGGTGTCAAAACAGGACGCATACCCTCTTCCCCGGGTGGACGAGTTGGTGGAACGCCTTGGTGAGGCCAAGTACATCACCACTATCGACCTCACCAAGGGGTATTGGCAGATTCCCCTTGCTCCGGGTGACCAGGAGAAAACTGCCTTCTCCACTCCCTCGGGGCATTATCACTTCACGGTCCTCCCGTTTGGGTTGCATGGAGCCCCGGCCACCTTTCAACGCACCATGGATACCCTTCTCCGACCCCACCTTCCTTATGCTTCGGCATACTTAGACGACATTGTCGTCTTCAGTAAAACATGGCCTGACCATCTTCAACATTTGAACAGTATCTTAGACAGCATTTGTCAAGCTGGGTTCCACATAAACGCAAAAAAATCCCGAGTGGCTTATCAGCAGGTTAAATATTTAGGGTTTCTGCTCGGTAACGGGAATCTTATGCCTCAGAAAGAGAAAGTGGCAGCTGTGCAGGCTTTGACCTATCCCAAGACAAAGAGGGATCTCAGGGCCTTTTTGGGATTAGTGGGCTACTACAGACGGTTTATCCCACACTTTGCTAGAATAGCCAGTCCCCTGACTGATCTCGTACGAAAATCCCAGACATCGCCCCGCTTGCGGCCTCCCAGTGAGCAAGAAGCCTTGGCTTTTCAGGGCCTCAAAGATGCTCTTACCTCCTCTCCGGTGTTAATCGCCCCTGACTTCCAAAAACCTTTCATTCTCCAAACAGACGCCTCAGGGGTTGGGATCGGGGCGGTACTATCCCAAGAGGATGACAGCGGTCTTGAGCGCCCCATATTGTACATCAGCAGGAAGCTATTTCCCCGAGAGCAGGTTTATTCCACCATAGAGAAGGAGTGTCTGGCTGTGAGGTGGGGGGTGGAAAAGCTTCGCTATTATTTGGAAGGTCGGCTCTTTACCCTCTTTACAGACCATGCCCCTCTCACCTGGCTCCAGCGAAATAAAGGCCACAATGACCGTATCCTCCGCTGGTTTCTGGCCTTGCAACCCTATCGATTTGAGGTGAAACATCGTAAGGGGTCGGAGCAGGGCAATGCTGACTTTCTCTCGAGATACCCTATTTCCCCCGATCGGGAAACTCCGGGGATGGGGATGTGTCGCCTGGTCGAGGGACCAGAGGGGAACCACGAAAAGGACACAACTGACGGGACCTTTACACCTCCCCTGCAGGGTGCTGATGGCCCCTTTAACGTGGACTGGATCGCTACAGAAGGAGGTGTGGCTCGGATGACGACATCGGGAACGGACGAATCAGAGTGCCGCGAGTTCCGTAAAGCGGAAGTTCGGAGACCTGACGGCGCGAAAGCCCGAGGAGGAGAGATCGGAGACGAGGAGAGCGAAGCGAGGAGGACGGAGATAGAGGAGAAGAGAGGAGAACGAGATTCGGAGGAGCAGAGAGGAGCGGAGAGAGTCGTCGAGCCAGGAGGCCAACGGCACCACTTCTCGCCCCGCCACACCCCCGGAGGAGTGTGGCTGGGAAAGGTACGGGGTCGTATCCTGGGCTTCTTAAACCACCGGGAGGGCGCTAGGGGAGGGAGTTCGCTGTCGGGAGGGCACCCGGGCTGAGGACGTTTAATTGTGTCCAGAGAATCCCTCACTCACTCTAATTTTTGTTGTCAACACAAGTGTTCTTTTGGTGCTGGAACCCCGGTGACCCCTCACCCCCATTTCCCCCTCAAATCTCGGCCTTAGAGGATAGTACACTAATCCCTCCTTTTGCCTTCCTTTACGGACACCATCGGAGGCGTTTCCTGTCCCAGACCCCGCCGAGGAGAACGACGACAGCAAGGAACCAGGCCTATCCCTCTCCCGGAGTATTACAAGCAGGAAGACCATCTTATCCCAAAGAGAAATAGAAAAACGATTGTATTGTCCTGGAATAAAGCTTCAACACTATACAGCAGTCTATTGGCGTTCTTGGTTTATGCCGGGGAGGACAGCTCATAGGCGACACTGCTGCTAGATTGAAAAAGTCTCAGTTTCTCCTACTCAAAGCCACTTTGGCTGCAATTAGCGAGGACGTTTTCAATGGATCCCACTTGGTGTATGGTTTAGGAATAGGTCCAAATGATTGTAGCAACAGCTCTGATAGGGCCATGAACACAGACTGCAAGAGTGCTTAAAGTATACCAGACCTTTTCTTGGGTCTGTGCCTTCAGTAAGCCCCTACAGCATTGTATTATATGAAGTCCTTGCATTTTAGATATCCTTTTTAATTTCCATGAAGCAGTAAAATACTGCAAAATTTGGTAATGAAACAACTAAAACAGTTAATCCTCAATTTTCACTGATTGTGGGTCCTTAATTAAGGCACACATCTGTGGAAAGTGCTATGCTTGTTTGTCTGAGTACTACAACAATCTGTGTTTCATAGCTCTGTGCTCATATCTGGGTACTTAGACCAGCTAAATTTCACAAGTCACAATTTGATACAATACAACAAAACAGAAAGGCACCCTACGGCCTAACTTTTCAGGAGATGCTTACACTGGTTAGCCTTTTCAGGGACCAACTGTGGCACATGCCATCTGGGAAGGAGGTAACACAAGAAAGAAAAAGTACTTAGAAACACCTCTGAAAGGAATATAAGTTTTGTATTAAAATGTCTTCCAGAATCCTTACATTTAGAAACCACCACAAGGATGAGAAGTTTTGTATTGCATGGAGTGAAAGAAGAAGCCATCCAGACACTGTCACAAGGTGGATAGGACTCCAACATGAAAGAATAACGTCGACAATAGAACTTTAAACACAAGAGGGACAAAATCCATCACAGGGGTAGAGGATGAACCTTTCTAGAAAAAGTCAGATGGAGGACAGTCACCTCATGACTCAATAAGTGGAAATCATCTCCTAGACTGCTTCACTGAACTTCACATGACTCCAGACAAAATAGTAGATTTACTCAAATGCTAGCATAAGCACGATATAAAAGGGCCCTTAAAAAAAGGGCTAGATGTCCAAATTGTTTTATAACATGGAATAAACAACTGGCAATACCACAAAAGGGATGAGGACACTGAAAAAGAGATTAAAAGGTTTCTCGTTGACAAAATTGAGCACATACTGTAAACACTCCATACTGTTGGTCACCTTTTCACGATCCTGAGAACTAATTACAGAGTTAAGTTAGTGTCATGAACAAAGGTCAGACAGACAACATCACAAAGCCGTTGGTAAGATTCTTACACAAGCAATCTTCAGCAAGTTCCACAGCTCTTTCTGCCTTTTCTCCTGAAGCCGAACTACAGTTTTTTCGTCTTCAATCATCAAACTCATCACCTCCTCTACTCGTGGGAAGAGTTCCAGAGCTTTTTGTCTGCAGACAACTGTTTTGCTGCAAAGAGAACAAAAGAAAATCATCTAGGGAAACTAAACAGAGGAACAAACATATGAGGACTGTGATACTTCAAGAGGGCCTAACCTGGGGATTACACAAGGAATAATTGTGAAAGCGATAACTTGCCTCAGGATGAAGTAAAGGAAGCAATGACACTACAAGCACCTGTCTTTACATGCAGTCGGTGCGGTGCTGTGCGGGGCCCAGTGATACAGCAGGGCCCTGCCCGTCACAGAAGTTGGTCTTCGCCAACAGCAGGGACATTGTAAAACGAAGCCTTGCCCAGGTTTTAGGACTGCAGGGATTGTAACAGGGGAATATTTGGAGATTCAAATGATGCACAGTTTATAGTATTGAGGAAAGGTTCAATAATTTAAAGACTGTATGAGAAAACTAGGGGTGGAAGGATGTTGGAAGGTGACAAATGCATTACAATCATACACTGGAATAAACTGAATCAGTCAACATTTCTTTGAGTAAGCCAACTAAATGGAAACCATGAACAACCCACATTTAAATTCAGCACCCTGATATATGCTTGTGCCAAGGCCTGTTAAATCATATGCATGTGGTGTGATCTAAAAAATCAATCATGTTTAAAGTAAATATGCTTTGATGTGTCCATTATACTATTAAGATTTTCTGGCTTCCTTGAAACCTAAAGAGGACTTCTCATCTCAGTGTGTAAGTAACAACAATATTAAGTGTGCTGAAAGAATAGAGAAGCTTTTACCCCCAAAATGCTGCACGTATATCTTCCATGATTGAAATTATAGGCTCTTCATTCCTTGACTCACCTCAGCTGGGTGTAAATGAGTCGGACTTTCTTCTCATAGTTCTGAATGGCTTGCAGCAGTATGCGCACCATCTCCTGGCTGTCTCCACCCATGCGCTGGTCTGAAAAGAGCATGGCAGATTTTAGGCCAGGGCAAAACAAGTGTGTTTTTCTATTAGTAAGGATGAACATTTGTGAATTGTTTGCTGCCACTGAGATCAGCAAGTTAAGATGCACAAGAAGTGGATTGCTATAGGCTAGGAAGATAGACAGGACTTGGACAGAGGTTAAGACAGAGTGATTTAAATGAAAAAGGATTTGGAGGGAAGGATGGGAAAGACAGAGGAGGCAAGAGGGAGAAGACGATAGCAAGAGAACAAAGAGGTCTCAAAACAATGGAAACAGTGAAGCAGGAGAAGAGCGAATCTAGCTATGGCAGCACGATAGATTCTCTCAGCACAGATTACTTTTTTTCCTAAAATGTATTCCATAACATAGAATACGCTACTTAAAAAATCCGTTACCCACAATATAAAATATTTAAATGGGAGAACTAGGAGAAAGGCAAATGCTACTTACCAGTATGCATCTGTTCTTGGCATGTAGAGCTGCAAATCTACACACTGTTCATAGATCGCCATCTTGTGTTGGGCCCGGATGTTTGCAGTTGTTTTTCCTCTTGGAAAGTCTTTGGAAGTCACGAGGTATGTGACTCCTCCTTTGGATCGTATTGCGCATGATCTTCGGCTCCATCCTCAGATTGTTTTTCGCCAGCAGGCAAATGATGGAGCGTAGTAATAAACAGTGAAGATGCCCATGTGTGTTGTATCTAAATAAGATGACCTGGAACAGATAAAGGTAGCCGGGGAGGCGGGTGGCCGTGTGTAGATCTGCAGCTCTACATGCCAAGAACAGATGCATACTGGTAAGTAGCATTTGCCGTTCGAGGCATATGAGCTGCAGATTACACACTGTGCATAGATTATATAGCAGTACCCATCCTTAGCGGCGACCACCATTATCTGTTGCAGTGGTTTGAAACAATGTTTTGAGTACAGTCTGGCCCACACTAGCCTGTTGCTTAGTTTGCACATCTACACAATAGTGTTTAGTGAAAGTGTGCGGTGTTGACCATGTAGCTGCTTTGCAGATATCATCTAGGGGGATGTTCCCTAAGAATGCCATGGAAGCCCCTATCTTACATGTAGAGGGGGCTTTAGGGGGAACAGATAGCGTTGGTTTTGCTTTGTGGTAACAAATCTGAATGCACTTGATAATCCACCTAGCTATCCCACATTTGGAGGTGGGGTTGCCTTTATGTGGTGGTGAGAAGGAAACGAACAGTTGTTTGGTGTTACGAAAGGGTTGTGTTCTTTCGATGTAGTAGAGTACGGCTCATTTGACATCTAATGTGTGGGGAGCCCTTTCTGCAACGGTCTGTGGTTGCGAGAAGAATACGGGTAGTTCCACAGATTGGTTTAGGCGAAAGGGAGAAATGACTTTAGGGAGGAATTTTGGATTAGTACGGAGAACAACCTTGTTACGGTGCATTTGCAGAAAAGGTTCTTGAATGGTGAGTGCTTGTATCTCACTGACCCTTCTGAGGGAAGTGATGGCTACAAGAAAAGCAGTTTTCCATGTTAGGAATTGAAGTTCACATTTGTGTAGAGGTTCAAAGGGAGGCCCCATTAGTCTGGTGAGAACAATGTTTAAGTTCCACACAGGTGAGGGTGGCACTCTGGGGGAAATTATTCTTTTGAGGCCTTCAATGAAGGCTTTTATGGCAGGTACTCTAAAGAGTGATAAATGTTGCCTGTTTTGTAGATAAGCTGCTATGGCTGCAAGGTGCAGTCTAATAGACGTGTAGGCTAGATTGCATCTTTGTAGGTGTAGTAAATAGCCTATGATGTGTTGAATGGACACATCTAGGGGATTGAAGTTATTGTTGCGACAATAGACCACAAAACGTTTCCACTTGGCTGCATAGCAAGCTCTAGTGATAGGTCGCCTAGCTTCTCTAATGATGTTCATACAGTCAGGAGGAAGATTTAGATAACCGAATTCTAGGATTTCAGGAGCCAGATCGCAAGGTTGACCTGAGCTGGGTCCGGGTGCCTGATTGCTCCATGGTTCTGGGTTAAGAGGTGTGGAGAGAGGTGTAACTTTTGGTGCTGTACTACCGATAGTTCCAGCAGTGTGGTGTACCACGGTTGTCTGGCCCAAGTTGGAGCTACTAGTATGAGAGTGAGGGAGTGCTGTTGTAGTTTGCGCACCACTAATGGAATGAGTGGGAGAGGCGGAAAAGCGTACGCAAATTTGCCTGACCAATTCATTCATATCGCATTGCCTTTGGACAATGGGTGTGGATATCTGGCGGCGAAGCTTGGGCATTTGGTGTTTTCGTGGGTGGCGAAGAGGTCTATCTGCTGATGCCCCCACATTTGAAAGTACGGGTGAAGAACTTGTGGATGGAGTTCCCAATCGTGAATTTGCTGTGTTTGTCTGCTCAGCAGATCTGCCATACTGTTTTGAACTCCTGGGACATGTTGGGCTAGGAGAAAGATTTTTGGGGGTATGGCCCATCTCCATATTCTCTGTGCTAGCTGAGAGAGCTGCAGAGAGTGTGTGCCGCCTTGTTTCTGTATATAGTACATGGCTGTCATGTTGTCGGTGCGGACTAAGAAGGCCTTGCCTGAGACATGTGTTTGAAAGGCTTTTAGTGCTAAGAATATGGCTAGTAGCTCCAGATAGTTGATGTGGAGTAACTTTTGTTGAGGTGTCCACCTGCCCTGCATGGTGTGATGTAATAGGTGAGCTCCCCAGCCGGAGAGCGATGCGTTTGCTGTCAGTACTATCTGAGGAACCGGGTCCAGGAACGGTCGCCCTTTGGAAAGGTTTGTTGTGGTCCACCACTGCAGAGAGCGATGGGCCCGACCGTCTACCAACACCAGATCTGTCAATTGACCCTGGGCCTGGTTCCATTGGCGCGCTAAGCACTCTTGGAGAGGACGCATCTGGAGTCTTGTGTAGGGTACTATGAATAAGCAAGAGGCCATCATTCCTATTAGTTGCATGAACACTCGAGCTGGAAGAGAGTGTTCTGGTTGAAATGTGGCACGGAGAACATGAATGCTTGCTATCCTGGCCGGACTGGGGTAGGCTAGCGCTTTTGCGGTGTCTATGGTGGCACTGAGGTATAGCTTTACGTGAGATGGCTGCAGATGGGACTTCATGTGATTTATTGTGAAGCCCAGGTCGTGAAGTAATTGGATAGTGGCTTGGGTGTGTTGTACACATTGGTTGTATGAACTGGCTTTTATGAGCCAGTCGTCTAGGTATGGGAAGACATGAATGTGTTGCCGTCGCAGGTGTGCTGCCACTACCGCTAGGCACTTGGTTAACGCCTGTGGTGCTGTGGTGACTCCGAACGGGAGTACTTTGAATTGGTAGTGTTGGCCATCCACTACAAATCTGAGAAACTTCCTGTGAGCGTTGTGAACAGGAATGTGGAAGCAGGCGCCTTTGAGGTCTGACGTGGCCAGGAAGTCGTTTTGGGAGAGCAGTGGAAGTACTTGCTGGAGTGTGACCATGTGGAAATGGTCTGAGTGTATATATTGATTTAGGGGTCTGAGGTCTAGGATAGGCCTTAGAGTGTCGTCCCTTTTTGGTATGAGAAAATATAGGGAGTAAACTCCCATATTTTGTTGATTGGTAGGCACTGGTTCTATCGCACCCTTTTGCAGGAGGGAGATTACTTCCTGCTTTAGTAATGTTAAATGTTCCCGTGACATGGGGCGTTGTTTGGGTGGAATGTTGGGGGGGTAGATGTTAGTTCGAGGCAGTACCCTGACCGAATTATTTGAATTACCCATTTGTCTGAGGTGATAGTAGTCCAGACAGGAAGGACATTTTGGAGTCTGCCCCCGACCGGAGTGGGATGGTCTGGGGGGAGTGGAGGGAAGTCATTGGGTAGGGGTGGAGGCAGAGCGGGAGGTGTTTGTCTTGCCTCTGCCTTTGTTATTGTTGCCCCTGTAGCCGCCTCTTTGGTAACCCCTTGTAAAGGTGGATTGGGTAGGGGCTTTGTAGTAAGTGGAAGCGGTGTCAGAGGAGTAGCCTCTGGATGTGCTTCGAAAGCAAGAGCGGCGAAAAGAGCGCCTGGGAGGGTGCGATTGTAAGGCTCCCATAGATTTCGCCGTATCAGTGTCTTTCTTCATTTTTTTCAGGGCCTCATCTACTTTTGGTCCGAACAGATGTTACTGGTCAAAAGGGTGGTTCAGGATGGAAGCTTGCACCTCTGGTTTGAAACCTGAAATCCTTAGCCAGGCATGTCGACGGAGGAGGATGCTGGTGTTAATTGCCCTAGAGGCGGTGTCAGCTACATCCAGGGCACAGCGGATGGAGGTATTGGTGATGGTTTTGCCCTCCTGAATTAACTCATTTGCTCTGTTTTTATATTTGTCAGGGAGGTGTTGAATTATGGCTTCTAGTTCGTCATAATGTGCCCTGTCGTATCTTGCCAGAAGCACTTGCGTATTTGCGATGCGCCATATGTTGGTAGCTAGGGATGCAGTGCGCTTGCCCGATGCGTCCAAGAGTTTTGACTCTTTATCAGGTGGTGGTGCATCGCCTGATGCTTGGGAGTTTGCTCGCTTTCGTGCTGTAGACACTACTAGGGAATCTAGTGGTGCTGGCCCTCTGATGTAGGCGGGATCTGTAGGCTTTATATTTTTTGTCTATGCGAGGGTTAATGACCCTGGCTCTGACCGGGTCTTTAAAGACCTCCGGCGCGTGTTTGATAACTCCTTTGAGCATGGGCAGTATGGAGGTGGCCCTATGTGTGGTGTCAAAAGTATCAAGAAGGAAGTCCTCCTCCACGGGGTCGGTATGGAGATCCACCCCATGTTAGTCTGCAGCCCTTTGGAGTAGGTGGTTGAACCCCAATGAGACTTCTGGTGGGGATGGTCTCGAAGGGTAGAGATCACCCTGCGGGACGTTAGGAATGTCAGGAATGTTATAGTCGTCCCATGGGTCTGGGGAGCCTGTATGAGTGGGGTCCCCTGTAGGTTGGTCATGGGGTTCGTCCCCTGTCATTATAGACATCATCATTGTCATCATCCGGAGAGGGTGTGGGGGAATTATGAGGTGGGGGGGAGAAGGAGGAGGTGGAGGGGGTGGAGGGGGTGGAGGAGGTGGAGAAGGTATTCTCAAAGGGGAGGTATCAAAGCCTTTCCTCTTTGGAGGTGGAGCTGGGGCAGGCTTGTCCAGCTGTCTCTTTTTAATGCTGAGCATAAAATGTCCGGTTTTAGGATCCTTAACCAGTGTTTTTTTGCAATGGATCAGGTTAAAAG
This sequence comes from Triturus cristatus, assembly GCF_964204655.1. Classification (NCBI taxonomy): domain Eukaryota; kingdom Metazoa; phylum Chordata; class Amphibia; order Caudata; family Salamandridae; genus Triturus; species Triturus cristatus. Next base: position 628,537,891 of record NC_140594.1, on the reverse strand, counting down.
GTTCTTCAGAGGGTGGCTTGTCCGTCGGCGCCAAAGGCATCGGGCCATTGGTTTTCTTGTTTTAGAGTCTGCACTAGTCCGCTGTTTCGAACTATGCGGCTTGGAAAGGGCTGGTTGGTTACTCGGTTCCGAGATGGTTTTCGGCTTCGATATATGGGTGTCGGTGGCCTTGTGTTTTTTGCTCGGTTCCGGGGACGGTGCCGGTACAGAGGAGCTGGTGCTGGTTTTCGGCGATGAGTGTTTCGGTATGGAGCTCGGTGCCGAGGAGGAGGCCATTTTCTTTTTCGGCGTCAGTGCGGAGGAGTGTTTCTCGGCACCGACGGTGGGCTGGCTCGAGCCCGAGCCGCCGGAAGGCTTAATAGGCTTCTTTACCGGTCCCGAAGGTGCGGTGTGGGAAGCAGTGTTCTTGGTTGTGCCTAGGCTCGAAGGCGTGACCAAAGCCTTTTTTGGTGCCGTCGAGGATGTGGGGGGGGGGGGTGGTGGTGGTGTAGTAGTGTACTCGCAACCCTTTGTGCCGGAGTGATGTCCTCTCCATCTGAATCGTAGGCTTCGGAGGCGCTGACGAGGCCCTCGTCGGTGTGTTGTCCTTCTGGAGCGTCGACGCCTTCCCCGAAGATTTCGTCTGGAATCGCCGTCGACGAGTGTGCCATAGTTTTTCGTGCCCTTCGGTCTCAAATGGTTTTCTTGGACCGGAAGGATTTGCACGCCGGACAGTCTCGAGCCTCGTGTTCAGGGGAGAGGCAGAGGTTGCATACTTCGTTAAGGTCGGTGTGGGGGAATTTGGACCCACATCGAGGGCACTTCTTGAAGGGAGTCCTTTCCATTAGCCAGGACCGGAGCTTGGGTAGGCCCGAAGGCCGTCGTCGACGACTGGAATCTAAGGTCTTGATCGATGAGAGCCGCGTTGAGTGTGGTGATCGCGATCGAAAACAGGATTGCGCGTCGATTGGAGAACTGGAAACTGTTCGGAATCGGAGCGCGAAGATCAGATCCGAGCCCGATGGCGGAAAAAAACAATCTGAGGATGGAGCTGAAGCCCATGCGCAATACGATCCAAAGGAGGAGTCACATACCTCGTGATTTCCAAAGACTTTGCAAGAGGAAAAACAACTGCAAACATCCGGGCCCAACACCAGATGGCGATCTATGCACAGTGTGTAATCTGCAGCTCATATGCCTCGAACATTATAGTTCAGCTCGGACAGTATATAACATTTTATCCTGGCACACAAATGCAGTAGTCAACAGCACACACTAAACATGGAAAGATCATACATGTAAACTTGAAGAACACTGTTCCAGTCACTGGGAGTCATTGGTTTGTTGAATACACCTGATAGGGAGTCACATTTTTGTGAGCCTCCTACTAGCTATACAGTGATATTTTAAGTATTTTCATAGCCGCCTTAGGCAAAGTCACAAGTAGATTATTTTAACAGTCCAGCTAGTAGTGGAGGGTAAACAATAGGACTTCAGTCTTCAACGTATTTAATTCTAGCCACCTACTCCTCATAAACCCTCTAATAACTTCCAGGTAGTCCATTAAGTCCAAAATATTGTTCTGAACTCCAAATCAATTGTGTGGAGCTTCTGATCAACTGCAAACAAATGACACCCCAGCCTCTATCCATCAACAAAGCCATATTTCTACGTTAAAACGTTTGAGGGAAAGACGAGAGACATCCAATATCCCACAGAGCTAAATGTTTTTGAGGGAGCAGAGACGTCTGAAATGTAACGTTTGATCCCCTTTTAGAAAAAAAGGATCACACCTATCTGCTAATATCTGGGGCCACCTGTTCCTTTCTTCCTTTACAACAGACCTCGATCACAGACAATCCCATTTTGCGGTCTACACCACGACGGACACTGATAAAATGGCCCACAGGACTTGGAGAGACTCTCCATTTACAATACTACCAATTCACCCAGAATTTCGAACATCTTTCAGAGAATTGTAAAAGAATGATGCTGGTTGTGCACTTGGGATCCAAAATAGAATTTTCAGGGATGAGCTTAGCCCCTTCTTTAACTAGCTGTGAACACAGCTGGCTAATACTGAATGAATAAATAAATAAGTCAGTCAGGTGGTCATTCCTGGACCTAAAGATGTAAATTTAGCAGTCATGGTAGTGGATGCCTAAGGAGGGGGCACTGGCACTGTATTCAGGATGAGCAGAGAAGATGTAGTCACTGCTAGCCTTTCTTTCCCTTCCACTCCTCATCGCTTGAGCAAAGAACCCTGCTTTGGACAGTCAACAAGTAAAGGAGGCTATTGGCTATGCATATCAATAGGATTCACCAGTTTGAGGATGACAAAAATAACCATCAGCTTCAGTTTTCTAGACACTGAAGTAACAGCAAGAATTGTTTCTGAGATTACTTCATGGTGCAGACCAATTGTGCTTCAGACCCAGGGTTCTTTTGTGAAGATAGTCTGCCTCTTTCATTTCTGTTCATCTGGCAAGTATCCTGAAAGTGAGAATACTATCTGCAAAACAGGGATCAGCATGGCTATCCTGTCTCAAGTAAAGCACATCTAGGCAGTTCACTGCCTTACACCACACTATCCTTCATTCCTGGAATAATCAGGATATCAGGGAGCTCTTTGATATTGGTTTTCATGTCACTTTCAACACATATCCAAAGCCTTCTCATGAACATGGGTGGGATTCTGAATATTTTAAATGCCCCCCAATACATTCAGTCCAGAGGCAAGGTTATCTGCTGGGTGATTTCTGTCACCCATACCCAAATATAGACCATTATGTGACCATGTTCCCTAATTGCAGACTTCGGTCAACCAACTATCTAGTCAGTGTGTGTAATTTGGCATTTTTCAAATTGTGGAGGGTGCTGCAACAGATTGTAACAAAATACTCTGTATTAAACATCAAGTCTCTTACTGATGTGTACTTAAACTTTATAGACCCCAACCTCCCCCTCAACTTTTATGCCAATTTGGAAAGTAAGGAATATCGCCTCCCGTTTTTCTGGTTCAGTGAATATACACCCCAGATAAAAAACAATTGTTACAGCTTCTGATTATTACAGTAACTAAATATGTTATCTGGACAGTAGACAAGATTCCGCTTCGTTATGGAAATAGTATTAGTCACATGCATAGAATGACAAGAAAAGCAGAAGTAATCAAACCTCTTGAAATGAACGTCAACTTTTTGCAATTAAAGAGGCCAATCCTTAAATTTGAAGTGACAGGAAAAGAGGAAACTCCAGGATCCTATCTGCTTAAAACTGCTTCCAACAAGCATTGAAAATGCAATAGGTCTTGCATTTGATTAAGTTAAAGACATCTGCTTTGCTAATGGTATTGTATAGCAAAGCAAATGGCTATAACTTAATGAAAGGCGAGACCTATTGCATTTGTAATGCATTTTTTTTTTTTGCCGAGTTGTTCCGACTGCATGCATGGTACCTGCCAAACCCAGTCGTATTCCTCAGTGAGTTGGTGAAACGGCTGCCGTCATTCTTTCTCATGAGGACGAAAGTGGCTTGCTGGTGACTACAGTGCACCGACGGGAGTATGGTAGTAAGAAGGGGAAAATAATCTGTCAAACTATGTGCCCTCTTGTGAAAGATATTTACCCCAGAGATGTTTTTTTTACAAGAATGTCATTACAGTGCAGCGCCAGGCACTGACGGAACGCACACAGGTAGAGCGCCAAGTACTCATGGCAATAACACACCTTCGTGTTAATTGCAAAGTGATGCAAAGTTTTATATTTACCAGTTTTCAGTCAATCCTTATCTTGGATATTTTGCAATAATGAAATGACGAGCTTAGCAGTTCCATGGCCTGCATCTGTGTGACTCAAGATAAAACATATAGAACGCAGGCTTTGAAAACAGTTTATCTTTCCATATGTACTCTCGAGAAGAGCCGCAATCTCTCCAACTTTTATCTCTTCAATACAGAACTAATGCTGTAGTCTGATTGTACCAAGCTTCAATGTGCTCATGCATGTAAACGCCGTCATGCACAAAGCTGCGCTGGCTATAAATGTAGTGTGAATGTTTAACCTGCTGTATTGCACTGCAAGCATGGGGTATAAATTAGGGCTTATATCTAGGCAGTAGAAGAAACCTAAAAAGAGAGCTTAATTTCCTATCAACCATCTGCACAGAAAGGGACGTCACTGGATTTCCGATCATCCATCGTACAGGAAGTGACATAACTGGTTTCCATTTCCCGCCCACGGCACCCTGCACTACACCTCTTTCCCACGAACGACTTAATGGCAGCTGCAAAACGGATGATGAAAGGACCCTTGTTCTGTCCCAAGCTCCGCTACCGTGCTGCACTCCTCTGTGCTTTCAGGCCTGGCCGCCGCTCACCGCACTGCTGCCACACTTCACCACACAACGTTGAACGAGAGTTCACATGTGTCTCCTGCAAGTTCTTATGATCAACCACTCCTACGCCAACAGCATCCAGCAGCCTACTTGCCAATAGCTCAAACTATTACATTGCAAATGCTTGTTTTTTCAACTATGGGAATAATAGGAAATTAAAGAGAAGAACTTTTTAATTTAAAAGTTGCTAAGAGAAATAAAATTCACTCTTCATCACCAAATTCGTTTGTAGAGCCCTAAGAGATACAGTGGAGCAGATCTGCCACAAAGTACAATAACACAAGCATTTGCAATGCAATTGGTCTCCCATTAGTGAAAGTTGGAGTTAATGGTGTTGTAAATGACAATGTCTTTTGTTTATGGAGTGGACGTATGTAGTGTGGAGTTTAATTATATGGATTGGATGGAACTTGTTAGTTGTGGAATTGTGTGGGGTGGAATAGTGTGTGTGTGTGTGTGTGTGTGTGTTTGTATTTGTGTAGTGGAATTATGTAGATAGTAATTATGTGGTATTAAATTAGCTGGAATTATGTAGAATGGGATTGAGTGTTATGGAGTGTAAATATGTGTATTGGTATGTTGTGTTGTGGCGTGGTATGTAGTGGAATTTAATTATGTAGTGAGCTGTTGAATTGTGTGACATGATGTTGAATTTTGAGGTGTGGATTGGATGCATTTGTTGCGAAAGTGTGTTGATTTGAATTATGTGGTTTGTTGTTGAATTATGTGGTGCAGAATGGAAATGTGTGGAGCTGAATTGCGTGGCGTGGAACTGTGTGGTATTATGAGTGAAATTATGCTGATGGAAATGATGTGGCATGGTGTGGAGTGTATTTGTATGGGTGGTTGCTATGTGGCATACTGGTTTTATGTGGGATGTATTTATCTGGTATTTAGTAGAGTGTAATTAGGTGGCAATGATTAATGTGCACGTATGTGCAAAGGCTATATTGAATGTACTTTATTATCCTTTTTGAATAACGGTAAAAACAGCTGCAGGAGGACTGTCAAAATTATATGTGTTTGCAGGGCCTGTTTTAGCCTTAGTAAGTTGTTGGATGCAAAGTTACCAGACAGAAACCACCACAACATTTCCAAAAAATAAATAAACACAGATCCTGGAGATGCTGCCAGAAAGAGTACTTAAATGAAGGGTTTCAGGTGATATTACAATTTGGATGCAGCACTTTAAACCATCCCTTGCCCATGACTTGGAAAAGAAAGAAAATGCTACTTAACAGTATGCATCTGTTCTTGGCATGTAGAGCTGCAGATCCATACACTGTGCATTAGATCGCCATCTGGTGTTGGGCTCGGATGCTTGCACCTTGTTGTTGTCTTGGAAGAACTCTTTTGTAGTCACGAGATAGGTGACTCCTCCCTTGGACGATAGTGCGCATGGGCATCGACTCCATCCTCAGATTGTTTTTCGCCATGATGAGAAATGATGGAATCAGTAAGAAGTAGAAGAGATGTCCATGTGAATGTATCTAATTAAGATAATACTGGAATGGATACAGGTCCCGGGGAGGCGGGTGGGCGTGTACCGATCTGCAGCTCTACATGCCAAGAACAGATGCATACTGGTAAGTAGCATTTTCCGTTCGAGGCATATGAGCTGCAGATCGCACACTGTGCATTGACTGTACAGCCGTGTCTCCCTTAGCGGTTGTCACCTGTATCCGTTGCAGTAGTTTGGAAAAGTGTTTTAAGAACAGCCTAGCCTACAGAAGCTTGTTTCTTAGCCTGCACGTCAACACAATAGTGTTTGGTGAAGGTGTGTGGTGTAGACCATGTTGCTGCTTTACATACGTCATCTAAGGGAATGTTCCCTAAGAATGCCATGGAAGCCCCTAGTTTGCATGTTGAATGTGCTCTAGGGGGAATTGTTAATGTGTGTTTAGCATTTTGGTAGCATATTTGAATGCATTTTACTATCCACCTGGTGATCCCAGCTTTAGAGATGGAGTTACCTTTATGAGGTGGGGAGAAGGCTACAAAGAGTTGTTTTGTTTTGCGAAAGGGTTTAGTCCGGTCAATGTAATAAAGTAGTGCTCTTTTGACGTCTAGTGTATGACGAGCTCTCCCTGCCACAGAGTCTGGGTTTTGGAAAAACAGCGGTAACTCAACTGATTGGTTAAGATGAAAAGCAGAGATGACTTTGGGAAGGAATTTTGGATTTATTCTGAGAACCACTTTGTTTTGATGTATTTGTAAGAATGGTTCTTGTATGGTTAAAGCCTAGATCTCGCTTACCCTTCTGAGAGAGGTAATTGCGACAAGGAAAGCAACTTTCCATGTGAGGAACTGAAGATTTGCATTTATGTAGAGGTTGAAATGGGGGACCCATGAGCCTGGTAAGAACAATGTTTAATTTCCACACCGGAGAGGTTGGCAGTCTGGGAGGAATTATTCTTTTAAGTCCCTCCATAAAGGCTTTAATTGCAGGCACTCTAAATAATGACACATGTTGTCTGTTTTGTAAATAAGCAGCAAGTGCTGCTATATGTAACCGTATGGATGAATATGCTAGATTACATCTTTGTAAGTGTAGCAAATAGCAAATGATGTCCTGGATGAAAGCATCCAGTGGATCAATTTTATTATTTTTGCAGTAGATGACAAATCTTTTCCATTTTGCTGCATAGCAAGCTCTAGTAGTAGGGCATCTGGCTTCTTTAATGATGTTCATACAGTCTGGCGGAAGGTTAAGATAACCGAACTCTAGGACTTCAGGAGCCAGATCGCTAGATTCAGTTGTCCTGGATCGGGGTGCCTTATCTCTCCATGGTTCTGCGTCAGCAATGTTGGAGAGAGGCGTAGTTTTTGGTGTGGAACTACTGAGAGTTCCAGTAGTGTTGCGAACCACGGTTGGCGTGCCCATGTGGGAGCCACAAGGATCATTTTGAGAGACTGTTGTCTGAGCTTGCGTACTACTAGGGGAATCAGTGGGAGTGGCGGAAAAGCGTACGCAAATCTGCTTGACCAGTTCATCCAGATCGCATTGCTTTTGGACAACGGATGTGGGAACCTGGCGGCAAAGGTTGGGCATTTTGCGTTTGCGTGTGTGGTGATCTATGTTTGGTTGACCCCACATGTGGAAGAAAGGTTGGAGAATTTGGGGATGAAGTTCCCATTCGTGTATCTGCTGTGTCTGTTGACTTAGCAGATCCGCAATTTGATTGTGAATTCCTAGAAGGTGTTCTGCCAGCAGGTATATATTTTGTGGGATGGCCCATCTCCAAATGTTTTGTGCGAGCTGGGACAGCTGCAGAGAGTGTGTGCCTCCCTGTTTCTGTATGTAGTACATGGCTGTCATGTTGTCCGTCCGGACTAGGGCAGTCTTGTGTTGTAGATGTACTTGGAATGATTGTAATGCTAGAAATATTGCCAGTAATTATAGGTGATTGATATGGAGCACTTTCTGTTGAGTGGTCCATTTGCCTTGAATTGTATGGTTTAGGAGATGGGCTCCCCAACCTGTGAGTGATGCTTCTGCAGTCAGCACTATCTGCGGAACCGGCTCGAGGAACGTCCGCCCTTTGGACAGGTTTCGTGTGTTCCACCACTGCAGAGAGCGATGTGTGCGGCTGTCCACCAACACCAGATCTGTAAGTTGTCGTTAAGCCTGGTTCCCCTGACGTGCTAGGCCTTCCTGTAAGAGGCGCATTTGAAGTCTTGCATGAGGTACGATAAAGATGCAAGAGGCCATCATCCCTATGAACCGCATGAATACCCTTGCTGGGAGGGAGTGCTACAGTTGAAATGTGCTGCTTAGGGCTTGTATACTGGCTATCCTGGCTGGACTGGGATATGCTAGAGCTTTGGAGGTGTCTACTGTGGCCCCTAGATACTGATGTATGTGGGAGGGCTGGAGATTGGACTTGGGGTAATTTACTGTGAATCCCAAGTGGTGTAGCAGCAGGATAGTTTGATGAGTGTGATGAACACACTGGTCGAATGACTTGGCTTTTAACAGCCAGTCGTCGAGATATGGAAAGACATGGATTTGTTGTCTTAAGTGTGCTGCTACAACCGCAAGGCACTTTGTGAACACTCAGGGTGCGGTGGTCACTCCGAATGGAAGGACTTTGAACTGATAGTGTTGTCCGTCCACTATGAACCTTAAATACTTCCTGTGAGCAGGGTGCATGGGCATGTGGAAGTAGGCGTCCTTGAGATCTAGTGTGGCAAGGAAGTCGCCACGTTGTAGCAGTGGGAGAACCTGTTGAAGAGTGATCATATGAAAATGATCGGACTGTATATAGAGATTGAGGGGTCTGAGGTTGAGTATTGGCCTTAGGCTCCCGTTCTTTTTGGGGATTAGGAAATACAGTGAGTAAACCCCTGTTCCTTGATGCTGTAAGGGAACTGGTTCTATTGCATGCTTTTGAAGCAGTGAGAGAACCTCTTGTTTTAGGAGAATAAGGTGTTCTGTGGACATTGGACACGGTTTGGGTGGAATGTTGGGCGGGGTTGCTGTGAGTTCCAGGCAGTAACCATACTGGATAATTTGTCTTACCCACTTGTCTGTTGAGATGGAATCCCAGACAGAAAGGAACTGTGAAAGTCTTCCCCCGACGGAGTGGAATGGTGTGGGGGGAGTGGAGGGAAGTCACTGTTTATTAGCAGGGGAGGTGCGAGTGTTATTGTTACCTCGGCCTCTCCCTTTGTTGTTATTTCCCCTGTATCCTCCTCTAAAATATACTGTTGGGGGATGTTTGTGTTGTGTTTTTGTAAGAAGAGGAGGTAGTGTCTGTTCCCATGTTTTTGGATGCTCCTCTATAAAAGGAGCGACAAAAGGAACCACGTGGGGATGGAGACTGTAACGCTCCCATAGATTTAGCAGTTTCCGTGTCCTTTTTCATTTTTTCCAGAATTGTGTCTACACCGGTCTAAAAAGCTGTTCCTGATTGAACGGCTGGTTGAGGATGGTCGTTTGTACCTCTTGTTTGAAGCCTGAAATGTGTAGCCAGGCATGTCGTCTGAGTAGCACACTAGTGTTAATGGACCTAGATGCTGTGTCGGCTGTGTCAAGGGCACACTTGATTGAGGCGTTAGGTATTAATTTGCCTTCCTGAATTAAGTCATTCGCCTGAGTCTTGTACTGATCAGGTAAATGGTGTAATAGGGTTTCTAGTTGGTCATAGTGAGCCCTATCATGCCTAGCAAGTAATTCTTGGGTGTTAGCTATGCGCCAGTGATTGGCTGCTTGGGCAGCAACTCTTTTGACAGAGGCATCTAGCAACTTAGATTCCTTATCCGGAGGTGGTGCGTCACCGGAGGTTTGGGAATTGGCGTGTTTTCTAGTGTTAGACACTACTAGTGAGTCTAGAGGTAGCTGCCCTCTGATGTAGACGGGATCATCGGGGGCTGGTTTGTATTTCTTATCAATTCTCGGATTGAGAATTCTAGCTCTCACTGGGTCTTTGAATATGTCTGGGGCATGTTTAATGACTCCTTTAAGCATTGGCAGTATTTGGACAGATTTCTGCGAGGAAATCCTCATCTGCAGGGTCTGAATACAAGTGAACGCCATGGTAAATAGCAGCTCTATTAACAAGTTGCCCAAATCCAATATTGTCATCTGGGGGAGATTGTTTTGTTGGATATGGCTGGGGATCTGGGAGGTCTGAGGGATCTGTTGGGTCATCATAATCACCCCAACCATCTTGTGGTGTGTCTGTATCATTATCAGGGTAAGTGAAATGGTCATTGTTGCCTTCCCCTACATCATCATCATCCCGTGGTGGAGGTGTATGTGGTGGAAGTGTTATAGGTTGTGGAGGTGAGAGAGGTACAGGAGGAAGAGCAGGAGTAGGAAGAACAGGAGAAGAGGGTCTTATAGGTGAAGTGGCACAGTCTTTTTTTCTTCAGAGGCACTGCAGGAGTGTCTGTTGTGTTCAGCTTCCTCTTCTTGTGTGGCACAGCGGCCACATGTCCTGTTTTGGGGCCAATATGGAGTTTTTTCTGTTTAGGATCGACAGGATCCGGTCGAAAAAGTTCTTCCTCCTCGATAACCGCTTTCGTCGCCAACTTTTTTGGGTACGAGCGTGGTTGAGATTTGTGCTCCGCGGCCTTAGGAGGTGTTTTAGAGTCCTTTGGCTTGGCTAAGGAGACTGAAATCTTTTTGGGTTCCGATGGGTTTGGTTTCAGAGCCGAAGGTTTTTGTTTTGGCGTGTAAGTTGGTCGGAGCCAATTTCTTTTTGGGAGTAGTTTGGTCTCGTGGCTTCGGTGCCGAAGGCGCCTTGGGAATACGGATATGCAGTTTGCTTGGTCCCGAGCTACTGGAAGGCTTGTCCTTTATCTTCGGAGCCGAGTCCGAGGGCGGGGCTTCTGAAGGATGTTTTCGATCGCGACTGGGGCCAGCAGGCGAAGTCTTGACCAGGGCCTTCTTTTCCTCAGGTGGAATGGGTGTAGGGGCAGTTGTACTCACTCGTTTACCAGGAGTGATGTGGTTTTCTGAGTCGTCTGCTTCGGACACGATTTCCAGGTCTTCGGAATCTTCCTCTGGGACATCTGGGCCTTCGTTGAAGATGTCCGCCGGTGCAAGAGCTGCTTTCTGCGCCATGATGTGTCGTCGGGCCCAGCGATCACGGATGGTCTTTTTTGATCGAAAAGAGGCGCAGGCCTGGCAATTGTTCTCGTCGTGTTCTGGCAAGAGACAGAGATAACAGACCTTGTGATGGTCACTGTGTGGGAATTTCGGTCCACACTGGGGGCATTTTATGAATGGATTCCTTTCCATGAGCTGTAGGCCCGACGATGTGGATAGGCCCAGCGGCCCAAGTCAACGACCGGACTCGAGTTGTTGAGATGCGCGTCGAAGATCACGTGATCGAAAACAATACCGGAGAGTTGTAGAGAGTCCGAACCCAATGGCGGAAAAAAACAATCTGAGGATGGAGTCGATGCCCATGCGCACTATCATCCAAGGGAGGAGTCACCTATCTTGTGACTACAAAATACTTTTTTCAAGACAACAACAAGGTTCAAGCATTCGAGCCCAACACCAGATGGCGATCTAATGCACAGTGTACGATCTGCAGCTCATATTCCTCGAACATAACTTTAACATAATTTAGGTGGCGAATGCAGATTTAATGAATAAAGCTTCAGCAGAATTCCAAATGTTTCAAAATGCAAACTCTAAACATGTTTCTTGAAATAGGATTAGAACTCAGACAGACAAAATGCACAGTAATCTAAATACAAAGTCTTGATCTGCTAGTGTGCTGGGTTTATGACACTGTCCTGGTGACATTATCCAACGGCTCACTGTAGGAGGGTGGAGTAGCAGACGCAGCCATAAATCTCGGCAGGGAGCTCATTTATGGAAAAGAGCCACCTAGCGAAGCAAAGAGGCCCAGCTCAGCAGTCGCTCATGTGAGAAAATAAATAGCTGTTGTGTGTGAAAAGTGTGGCAGAGCAGAAAGAATACAGAGGAGCAGGACAGCATGCCAGGTCCGTCATGTGGGGGAAGTGCACGGAGAGGCACACTGGCGAGAGAGCCATAAAAGCACAGATGTGGGGGGAAGAGAAACAGAAAGGAGACCTCTGAAACAGCCCTTCCGATGCGCATCAGGGTTGAACTAACGCCAATTAAGTCATTTTCCCCTCATTCCAGCACAAAAATGAGAAACATTGAGCAATTAATCTTACAGGCTATAAATAAATTAATAGTGCATTAAACACAAAACTTGTAAATGAAAAAGCACCCATAAATGGCGCCTGAGAATAAAGTGACCGTTGCGTTTCAAAATCTGAATGTTTTTATTTATGTAGCTAAAAGAAAGCACTGCTTTGGTAATTTGCACACCTGCTGCGTGATGAAATTTTGAAGAGTGCTTCACGTTTGCAGTTCACCTTGAGGCAAACGCTTTCGAGGAATACGATCCGCTGCAGTGCTAAGGCCAAGGTGCCCTCTCTGTTAGCCTCGGTCGGGGGCACACACGAGTGCACCAATAAAGACCCCGGCAGTGGGGTAGCAGGGGAGGCAGCGAGGATCTGCAGCATGCAGCTGAAGTGCTCCCTGGAGTCAAAGTGCAGCAGCAGTAACCTGAAAAGCGTGAGGATGAGCGGCTACTTGCGCAGGCACACAAGATGTTTTTCGTGCAGCTGGGGCCAGGAGAGACGCCCGAGGAGCCGGCTCAAGAACTAGGAGATTGAAAAGAAGTGGCACAGCAGGCCGCCCTTGCGCAGCATTTCGCTCGACTCCTCTAAGTAACAAAATGAAAACAAATGTAAATCCATGATGGAGTAGCATTTGTTGCAGTTTTATATAGTGTGAACTCCACACAAAGACATTGGATCACAGTGCATGAGCACTCGTTAAATTACACAAGATCACATTCATGTTTTGAGGCATGGGGAGAAGTGATGTGCTCAGAATCACAGGATTTTTAGCACGCCGAGATTCAATCATGGTTCTCAAATTCCAAATTCTGCAGTTCTGGTTGTAACGCCACAATCAACCCAGCAGCTGGACAGACGTGGAGATTAAGAAGCACAGTGCCATTAAACGGAGCCTTGCTGGTGGTCTTGTATTTTGCTGCTTCTGTCATTGAATACAGATATATAATACTGATAAAGCAAGTAATATTACACCTACAGCAAGCCAGGGCTATTGGCTTTGACGATGTTTGTTGTTTGCGTAAGATAAATCAGCAACAACTACGTCTTCCTTGTATATACCATTGAAATGCTTCCATTCTGAAAAGATGAAACTGAAAGAACTGTAACGAGTCTCCTTGAAGTTACCTCAAAAGCAGTGACGAATTGCATTGCTAGAGAGGTAAGATTTTTTTTTTCACCCCAAGGACAAAAATGAAGAGCCCGATAGAGACCCGGTTTGGCAACTGCTTTATAGAACTGCCAGTGCAGAGCACCGGTCCACTTAAAGCCCTGGCTCGCACCTGTAGGAGGATGGAACCCAGCAGGGACCACAGCTCCTGATGCACTCATGATCACGCAGCACACACAACACTGGCAGTAAAAGCATACCCTAGCCGGCTGTGCCCCTGCATCTGTGGGGGACTAGGAGAACTAACGGCAACACTGTATCAGTTTTGGTGCAGGTCAGTTCCCACAGAGGCCCAGAGCTCTGCACATGCTACTACAAGCAAGATTAGCCAGGACGGAAGGCAACCAACAAAATGTAAAACCATGATGATGGAGTAGCGTTTATTGCAGTTTTATATAGCGCAAACTTCACACAAAGATATTGGATCACTGTGCATGAGCACCGGTTAAATTACACAAGATCACATTCATGTTTTGAGGCACGGGGAGAAGTGATGTGCCCAGAATCACAGGATTTTGAGCACGCCGAGATTCAATCATGGTTCTCAAATTCGAAATTCTGCAGTTCTGGTTGTAACGCTACAGTCAACCCTGCAGCTAGACAGACATGGAGATTAAGACGCACAGCGCCATTAAACGGAGCCTTGCTGGTGGTCGTGTAAGAAAACTTGTATTTTGCTGCTTCTGTCATTGCATACAGATATATAATAAGTGAAAGAGGACCGCACTGCAGCCGGAGCATGGGGATCTCTTGTCTTTATGGGGCCATATGTTTCTAATTAGAAACACATGGCCCCATAAAGATAAGAAAGTGCTTTGCGACAGCAGCAAAGCAGGCCACCGAGTCCGGATCGGAGGCAAAAGGACGTTAACCCAAAACCCTCATTTCCAATGGCAGGCCACTGTTTAGCATAAACGCCAGCCAATGGAAATGAGGGGCGGGGCTTCAAGCCCTCTTCTGAAAGTCCTCCTTAACAATAAATCTCGTCGAGCGAGCAGCGCATGCGCTGCCAAAATAAGCGAGACCTAAAAAAGCACGACTTGAAAATACCTCCCTGATAAATGCTTGGCTGCACAATAAATGAGGCTTAGAACCCAGTAACAATAGATTGTGAGACATCCTTTGGGAAACCTGAGAGTCTCGGTTAAGGACTGGTGTGATAGGCTGGGGAGAAGGAAGGCACAGGGTTCACATTGAAACTTGGGTTGGTGAAATTTCAAACTGAATTTAGCCACTGAAATACCCCATGCTGTTGGTGATGTTTTATCTGGTTCAAGACATGGCAACAACAAGATAAACGTTCATGTTAGCAAGTGTTTAAGCAGTTTACTCCATTCCAGAGAGAGGAATTGTATAAAAGAAAAGTTTTAAAATAAATTCAGCAGTAAGAGCACTAATGTAAATCAGATTAGAGAGCCAACCTGCATTATCGAAACATCCACTTCAAGTATAATGTACACACGGTCAAAGTATCCTCACCTCTAGGCTTTTCTCTCAGCTTGCGATACAAATCCCTTGCTTGCTCCTCTCTGCAGAAAAGGAAAAATAGTATCCATACTGCTAATTATGCCCAACATCAAGATGACTAGCAGGGAATGCACAGGACAGAATTGCATGCATGGACCAAAAGGTAGCCCTGCTTAAATAACATTTTATATAATTGCATTTGGCTTGCTGTGCCTCAAGGCCCAACTCAAAACACTTTACATCTGAATCAATTTAAACAAAATCAGAACACTGTATTTTCTGATATTTCAGTATTTAATAAAAAAACAAAACAAAGATAAATTAGCACGTTTGTATTTCTGCAGTAGCAATTGCACAACAAAGAACTGCATCGTTTTTCAAAAGTGAGTTTCTGCTTCTTCGGCCGAGACCAGATTGTTGAGCAAGGGGCTTTTTGGATCTGATGGGGCAGATCCTGATGGGGTGTCCCCCTGAACTGAGTCCATTTCTACACAGATGATACTATGCATTAAGATTAATAAACCTACTGAACGTAAGTAACAGATTTGTGATGATGTGATCTACATTTCTCCAGCTCAAAAAAGGCATGCGAATAAATGGTGCTCAAGCCTCTTCACCCTACTTCAAGTATGGGCATTGAGCAGAGCAGAATCTCCCGATGGCCTACCCAAATTCTGAGAAAATGGCAAACATCTGCATGGTGGGAAAGAAGACCGTCTACCATCAATCATTATCCAAGTAAAATCCCAACAATTCCATATTCACAGAGCTCTGTAAGGGCCAGTGCAGGAAAAGAGACTGCAATATTTATTCTAACAGTAAGTGCAATACACCAGAATAACCAGGAATTCACATGCGCGCACACAATCACTAGTCACCACAATGATCTAAACCCTATCTGATCTAAAGGATATATAAGGGCCTATATTTCACAGTAGACATAACCACATTGGTAAAAGAAAATGCACTACCAGAGCCAAAACAAAGGACGCACCAGATACTCATGTACTCCATAAACCATATCCCTATATAACACTTTTTATATTGTGTGCATTGACCATGAAGGTAATGGAGGAATCTAGAGCTGAGCAAACCACTAGTATAAGTCTTAATGACTGCAAAATATCCAAGACCATGATTGTGTTATGACACCTTCCAGGGGCAACATTCTTAACTGGAACCTCTGTGAATCACAAACATAGGCAACAACAAAAACACACTTTGGTAAAAGACTCAGCTAGAGCCTTCCTTGTTTACTGAGCAAACCAATACACCTAGTACATTGGCTGATTTCAGTGTCTTCATGGATATCTGGAGACCTAAACGAATTCACTTTCCAAGGGTACCAATGATTTCTTTCATTTACAGACTTCTCTAGGTTCCTTCTAGGGTTGGTTGGGTAGCCCTTGATCATTCTTACACAGCATTAAAAGTGAATCAAGTACTCATTATACTGTACGCTGCAGGGGTGAGAGTTTCTCGTGGGTACCCCACTCTGTAGCCTGGCAAACCAAAAGGCAAGTTGGTAAGGAAGAAGTTATATACCTGAGCCCTGTGATTGATACCTGTGACCCATTACTATAAGGCGTATACATATGGATCCAATAGTAGTTGGAAGGGAAACCTGTCTGTCTCTGTTTGTCAGACAACAAGTTTGTTGTCCTACACATAGGAAAGAGGTGAACCTGCCTATCTCTGAACAGCAACAAAAAAATTTGCATCTGGGTATCAACAAGAGTCAGATAACCTCTGTAAAACAATAAGGTGCCTATCTCTGTAAAGTGACAAGTGAGCATACTTGCCTGGTACAGCAACAAGTGAGACTGTCAACCTCTTTGCAACAACAAGAAAACTTGCTTCTGCACTGCACACGTGAGACTGGATTACATTGCAGTGCTAAACAATCCTGCATGTCTCTGCACAGTGAAAATCAAGAATGAATTGCATTTGCAGTGTAATAAGAGCATGCCTGTGCAGTGATATTTTCACTTTTATGCTTTTGACAAGCTACAAGCAAGAGATCCAGTCTCTGAATAGCGAAAAAGTTTAGTTTTATACCAAGGCACAGTGAGAAGAGTTTGTTTGCCTCTACACAGTGACACGTTTGCTTTCTAATCGCCTCAGAAAATTACCAGCAAACTCAGCACCAACTACAGTAACAAGCCTATTTAAGAACCTCCACAAAAATGCTCCATTTGCATGTTTTAAAAACTAATTAATATGTATGCTGGAGGCAAAGATAGGTAAAGAACAATTCTCAACTGGTATGATTATACAAGACATTTAGAGATGCATGTACAACACATTTGCAGGGAAGAGAAAGAGAGACTCGGACCAAATTTTTGAATAGTGCACTTGGCATCATATATTTACAAAACGCAATAAAGTACAGTTGTAGCAGCACTGTAGGCATGAAATGCGAAGAAACAACCCAAATTGGATTTGGTGCTCAATTGTGTGACACAAAAAGTGGCGACGCAAGTGACAATGTGTAATCAGCGGAAAACGGCGCAACATGAAGTTAGTGGAAGGAAAATGCTACTTACCAGTATGCATCTGTTCTTGGCATGTAGAGCTGCAGATCTACACACTTTTGCATAGATCGCCATCTGGTGTTGGGCCCGGATGTTTGCAGTTTGTTTTTCCTCTTGGAAAGTCTTTGGAAGTCACGAGGTTGGTGACTCCTCCCTAGGATGGTATTGCGCATGGGCTTCGGCTCCATCCTCAGATTGTTTTTCGCCAACAGGGAAAGATGGAGCGTAGTAATAACAGTGAAGAAACCCATGTGTGTTGTATCTAAATAAGATAGACTGGAACAGATACAGGTAGCCAGGGAGGCGGGTGGGCGTGTGTAGATCTTCAGCTCTACATGCCAAGAACTGATGCATACTGGTAAGTAGCATATTCCGTTCGAGGCATATGAGCTGCAGATTAGACACTTTTGCATGGACTTTATAGCAGTTCCCAACCTCAGCGGCGACCACCAGTATCTGTTGCAGTGGTTTGAAATAGTGTTTTTAGTACAGCCTGGCCCACACTAGCTTGTTGCTTGGTTTGCACATCTACATAGTAATGTTTAATGAAAGTGTGCGGTGTTGATCATGTAGCTGCTTTGCAGATATCATCTAATGAGATCATCCCTAGAAAAGCCATAGAAGCCCCTATCTTTCGTATAGAGTGGGCTTTAGGGGGAACAGATAGCATTCATTTTGCTTTGTGATAGCAAATCTGTATGCATTTTACAATCCACCTAGCTATCCCTGATTTTGAGATGGGGTTGCCTTTGTGTGGTGGAGAGAAAGAGAAACATAGTTGTTTGGTCTTTCTGAAAGGTTGTGTTCTCTGGATATAGTACAGTAATGCCCGTTTAACATCTAACGTGTGCAGAGCCCTTTCTGCAACAGTTTGAGGTTGTGAGATTGGATTAGATGAAAGGGGGAAATGACTTTGGGTAGGAATTTTGGGTTGGTACGGAGAACAACCTTGTTCTGGTGCATTTGGAGAAAAGGTTCTTGTATAGTAAGTGCTTGCATCTCACTGACCCTTCTAAGGGAAGTAATGGCTACAAGAAAAGCTGTTTTCCATGTGAGAAATTGCAGTTCGCATTTATGCAAAGGTTCGAAGGGCGGTCCCATTAGCCTTGTGAGAACTATATTTAAGTTCCACACAGGTGAGGGTGGTACTCTGGGGGGAATTATTCGTTTCAGGCCTTCTATGAAGGCTTTAATGGCAGGCACTCTGAAAAGTGATAGGTGCTGTCTGTTCTCTAGGTAAGCGGCAATTGCTGCGAGGTGTAGCCGAATGGATGTATATGCTAGGTTACACCTTTGTAGAAGGAGCAAGTAGCATATGATGTGCTGTATAGATGCGTCTAGAGGATTGATTGTGTTGTTATGGCAAATAACAACAAATCTTTTCCACTTGGCAGCGTAGCAGGCTCTAGTGGTAGGTCGTCTAGCTTCTCTGATGACGTTCATACAGTCAGGGGGAAGGTTAAGGTATCCGAATTCTAGGATCTCTGGAGCCAGATCGCAAGGTTGAGCTGAGCTGGGTCCGGGTGTCTGATCTCTCCATGGTTCTAGGTTAGGTGGCATGGTGAGAGGTGTAGCTTTTGGTGTGGTACTACCGAGAGTTCCAGCAGCGTGGTGTACCAAAGTTGTCTGGCCCATGTTGGAGCTACTAGGATCAGCGTGAGGGAATGCTGTTGTAGCTTTCGCATTACTAATGGAATTAGTGGGAGAGGTGGAAAGGCGTACGCAAATTTGCCTGACCAGTTCATCCATATCGCATTGCCTTTGGACAATGGGTGTAGGTATCTGGCGGCGAAGCTTGGGCATTTTTTGTTTTCGTGGGTGGCGAAGAGGTCTATCTGTGGATGCCCCCACATCTGAAAGAACGGGTGAAGAACCTGCGGGTGAAGTTCCCACTCGTGGATCTGCTGTGTCTGTCTGCTGAGCAGATCTGCCATGGTGTTTTGGACTCCTGGGACATGTTGGGCTAGGAGAAAAATTTTGTGTGGGATTGCCCATCTCCATATGCTCTGTGCTAGTTGAGAGAGCTGTGGAGAGTGTGTGCCGCCTTGTTTTTGAATGTAGTACATGGCTGTCATGTTGTCTGTGCGAATGAGGACTGCCTTGCCTAAAATCTGTGTTTGAAAGGATTTTAGGGCTAGAAAGATTGCCAGTAACTCCAGATGGTTGTTATGGAGTAACTTTTGTTGCAGCGTCCATGTGCCCTGCACTGTGAGGTATAATAGATGAGCTCCCCAGCCGGAGAGCGATGCGTCTTGTTGTTAGTATTATTTGTGGAACCGGGTCCAGGAACGGTCGACCTCTGGAAAGATTTGTGGTGTTCCACCACTGCAGAGAGAGATGGGTGCGACCGTCCACCAACACCAGATCTGTCAGTTGCCCCTGGGCCTGGTTCCATTGGCGCGCTAAGCACTCTTGTAGTGGACGCATCTGGAGTCTTGCGTGAGGCACTATGAAAATGCAAGAGGCCATCATCCCTATCAGTTGCATAAACACTCTTGCTGGAAGAGAGTGTTGAGGTATGAATCTTTGCCGCAAAGCCTGAATGCTTGCAATCCTGGCAGGATTGGGGTAGGCTATGGCTTTTGAGGTGTCTATGGTGGCACCAAGGTATTGCTTTATGTGGGATGGTGTTAGCTGGGACTTTTGGTGGTTCACCGTGAAGCCTAGCTGGTGAAGTAGTTGGATTGTAGTGGCGGAGTGGTGTACACATTGGTTGTAGGACGTGGCTTTTATCAGCCAGTCGTCTAAATATGAAAAGACGTGAATGTGCTGTCTTCTGAGGTGTGCCGCAACTACCGCTAGGCACTTGGTTAATACCCTTGGTGCTGTTGTGACCCCGAATGGGAGCACCTTGAACTGGTAGTGTTGCCCGTCCACTACAAATCTGAGGTACTTTCTGTGAGCATGGTGTACCGGAATGTGACAGTATGCGTCTTTCAAGTCCAGTGTGGTGAGAAAGTCGTTCTGGGAGAGGAGCGGAAGTACCTGCTGAAGTGTTACCATGTGAAAATGGTCCGAATGTATGTATGTGTTTAGAGGCCGGAGATCTAGAATAGGTCGTAGGGTCTCGTCTCATTTTGGTATTAGAAAATATTGGGAGTAGACCCCTAAATTTTGCTGATTGGCGGGAACTTGTTCTATTGCCTGTTTTTGTAGGAGGGAGATTACCTCCTGTTTTAATAATGTGGAATGTTCTTGTGACATTGGGCGGTGCTTGGGTGGAATGTTTGGGGGGGTAGATGTCAATTCTAGGCAGTACCCTGAGCGAATAATTTGGGTCACCCATTTGTCTGAGGTGATGGTCTCTCAGACCTGAAGGAAATTTTGTAGCCTGCCCCCGACCGGAGTGGGATGGTCTGGAGGGAGCGGGGGGAAGTCATTGGGTAGGCGGTGTGGCAGAGCGGGCAGTATTTGTTTTGCCTCTGCCTTTATTGTTATTGCCCCTATAGCCACCTCTTTGATAACCCCTTGTGAAGGTGGACTGAGCAGGGTATTTGTAGGAAGTGGACGCGCTATCTGAGGAGTAGCCTCTAGCCTTACCCCGAAAGGAAGAGCGGCGAAAAGAGCGCCTAGGAGGGTGTGACTGCAGGGCTCCCATAGATTTCGCCGTATCCGTGTCCTTCTTCATTTTCTCGAGGGCCTCATCCACCTTTGGGCCGAATAGGTGTTCTTGGTCAAAGGGATGATTTAGGATGGAGGCCTGTACCTCAGGTTTGAAGCCTGATACTCTCAGCCAACATGGCGATGGAGGAGGACGCTAGTGTTAATGGCCCTGGAGGCTGTGTCTGCTGCGTCTAAGGCACAGCGTATGGAGGTGTTAGTTATAGTCTTACCCTCTTGAATTAATTCATTGGCCCTATTTTTGTATCTTTCTGGGAGGTGGTGCATTATGGTTTCTAATTCATCATAATGCGCTCTATCGCATCTGGCCAATAGCGCTTGAGTGTTGGCGATACGCCATATATTGGCTTCCTGTGATGCAGTGCGCTTTCCTGACGCGTCCAGTAGCTTTGACTCTTTGTCAGGTGGTGGTGCTTCGCCTGACGCCTGGGAGTTTGACCTCTTCCGTGCAGTGGAAACCACTAGGGAATCCAGTGGCGCTGGCCCTTTGATATAGGCAGGATCTGTGGGGGCAGCTTTGTACTTTTTCTCTATGCGTGGGTTAATGACCCTAGCCCTGACTGGGTCCTTAAAAACCTCTGGCGCATGTTTTATCACCCCCTTGAGCATAGGTAGTATGGAGGTAGACCTATGTGCGGTATCAAAGGTGTCGAGAAGGAAATCCTCCTCTACTGGGTCAGTGTGTAGCTCTACCCCGTGATAATGTGCCGCCCTCTGAAGTAGGTGGTGGAAACCTAATGAGTCTTCCGGTGGAGATGGCCTGGAAGGGTAAAGGTCATCTTGTGGGACGTCTGGAATGTCTGGATTATTGTAGTTGTCCCATGGTTCTGGGGATCCTGTCGGGGTGGGGTCTTGGGGCACATCCCCTGGATCGTAATATGGGTCCCCCTGATCATCATCGTCTGGAGACGGGGTCGGGGAGCGATGAGGTGGGGGTGGAGAAGGCGGAGGGGGCGGAGGTGGAGAGGGTGGAGGAGGTGGGAAGGCATTCTGAAAGGGGCGGTAGCAGAGCCCTTCCTCTTTGGAGGGGGAGGCGGAGCCGGTTTGTCCAAATGTCTCTTTTTAGAAGAGAGTGCCAAATGTCCAGTTTTTGGATTCTTGGTAAGAGTCTTTTGCAAGGGATCCGGTGTAAACAGTTCCTGTGACAATGTTTGTTCCGTCGGCGCCGAAGGTTTCGGGGCCGATGACTTTTTGGGCTTGTCCGTGCCGTGCTTAGCACTGGGCTCGGGAACCTCCGATTTCTTGGTCGGCGCCGAGGTGGGCTTCGGCGTAGAAGTGTCGGTGCCGAGGGCCTTATGGGGTTTGGTCGGTACCGAAAGGCTGGGTTTCGACACCGAGGACTTTGGTGCGGGGCTCGGTGTCGAGGTAGAGGCCGATCTCTTTTTCGGTGCTGAAGTGTGTTTCTCGGTACCGCTGGAGGGCTGGCTCGAGCCCGAGCCGCCGGAAATCTTATTTGGCTTCTTCACCGGGCCCGAAGGTGGGGTGTTTGAAGCAGTGTCTCTGGTCTTGCCTAGGCCCGGAGGCGAAGGCGTGACCGAAGCCTTTTTGGGTGTCGGCGCGGGTGCGGGAGGGGGTACAGTACTCACGACCCTCTGCGCCGGGGTGATGTCCTCCACATCTGAGTCGTCGGCTTCGGAAGCACTGACGAGGTCCTCTTCGGTGTGCTGCTGTCCCGGATCTTCGACGTCGTCCCCGAAGATGTCAACTGGAACGGAGGTCGAGGAGTGCGCCATGTTTCGTCTGGCCCTTCGATCTCGAATAGTCTTTTTTGATCTGACAGACTTGCAGGCCGGACAGTCTCGAGCCTCGTGTTCAGGGGAGAGGCAGAGGTTGCACACCTCATGAAGATCGGTGTGGAGGAATTTGGACCCACATCGAGGGCACTTCTTGAAAGGAGTTCTTTCCATCAGCCGGGACCGGAGCTTGGGTAGGCCCGAAGGCCGCCGTCGACGACTGGAATCGAAGATATGTCGATGATTGAGGAGATCTGGATCTGAACAATACCGCGATGAGCGAGGATTCCGCTTCGATCGTCCAACTGGAAATGTTCGGAACCGGAGCGCGAAGTATTACTTCCGAGCCCGATGGCGGAAAAAAACAATCTGAGGATGGAGCCGAAGCCCATGCGCAATACCATCCAAGGGAGGAGTCACCAACCTCGTGACTTCCAAAGACTTTCCAAGAGGAAAAACAAACTGCAAACATCCGGGCCCAACACCAGATGGCGATCTATGCAAAAGTGTGTAATCTGCAGCTCATATGACTCAAACATATATATACAGGGAGTGTTGGTGGTTCTAGTAATTAATTAACAAATTTTTTAATGAAGACAGTTATTTGGTGGAACCACAGAGAGTGATGCGCTATTATTTGCGCTGAACGGTCGATGGCGTTTCGATCCTTTGACTCAGGATCATCTTCAGGACCGGGTTGTCGAGCTTAAAGCGGTGCTGAGGAGGGCACGGATAGGTGTCCTTGGAGGGCGAGATTGCGGTTGTCACAGTGCAGAGGATTGGATTCCCAGTCAGGATATCCTGCAAAAGGGAGCACGGTGTTGGTAGCGTGTGAAAGCCAGGTCACGGGGGGGACCATCGACAGGTCTGAAGGTGGGGGTGGTACAAACTCTTCGTAGCGAAGCCAGGAGCTGTCATCCCCGACGCCCCCGCGACACCTTAGGATTCACTCCTAACTCGACGAAAGCTCCCCCTCCGGTACCGACTCGCGGTACTGTGAAGGATTTTTGAACCTTCGTTCCTGCCGATGCTCCCTCCGTGACACGGCTTCAATACCGAACCCCGGTACAACGAAGAGTTTCTACCACCCCCACCTTCGGACCTGCTGATGTTCCCCCCGTGACCCAGCTTTCACACGCTACCAACACCGTGCTCCCTTTTGCAGGATATCCTGACCGGGAATCCGATCCTCTGCGCTTTGGCAACCACCATCTCGCCCTCCAGGGACACCGATCCGTGCCCTCCTCAGCACCGCTTTAAGCTCAACAACCCAGTCCTGAAGATGATCTTGAGTCAAAGGATCGAAACGCCGTCGACCGTTCAGCGCAAATAATAGCGCATCACTCTCTGTGGTTCGACCAAATAATTGTCTTCATTGAAAAATGTGTTAATTAATTACTAGAACCACCAACACTCACTGTATACATCTTTCCACTAACTTCATGTTGCGCCGTTTTCCGCTGATTACACATTGTCACTTGCGTTGCCACTTTTTGTGTCACTTACACAATTGAACACAAAGTCCAATTTGGGTTGTTTCTTCGCATTTCATGCCTACATGCTGCTACAACTGTACTTTATTGCATTTTGTAAATATATGATGCCAAGTGCACTATTCAAAAATTTGGTCTGAGTCTCCCTTTCTCTTCCCTGCAAATGTGTTGTACATGCATCTCTAATTGTCCTATATAATAATACCAGTTGAGAATGGTTGTTCTTTACCTCTCGTACCTACCCACATGTCAACGTGGTCTATGGGTTATACTCCTGTTACATACAGGAGGCAAAGATAAACATGTTGACAAAGAGGATGAATGGTGGGTAGGAGAGAGCAATTAAGAAGAAAAAGTAACACCTTTTCAGGGATTTCGATTTTATTTACTTGTATAACATTGGAGGCCTGAATCTCAAAGATAAACTTAAACTTTTGTGCAAGTTTAGTACTTCTCGGTATTCACCAACTACGCGCAAAGTTTTACAACTCTGTACTTCCTACACTTCTCTGTGCAGAATTCTCTGCACTGGCGGATTCTGCAATCAGGGCAGAGAACTCCACACACACAAGCATAGAGTGTGTGGAGTCGTAAAACCATGCACTTAGTTCGGGAACTGTATTTTGCAGTATGTTTTCTAGTACTACAAAACGTACTACAAAGTACAGTTTGCAAGTCAGGTTCCGGGTCTGCATAAATAACTTTGACAATGCACCACTGTTCTGGCCTGCGTTACCTGATGAATTTTTGCCTGCATTCCAGGAACAAAAAGAGGTATTATTCTCGTGATAACAAAAATCTTAATTAACATAATGATGAAATTCCATCTCCAGAGATTACTTTACATGATTATTTATGCCAGACGGTGACATCAAAGAAAATCACATACATTTCTGATCCCTAGAGTATCATATGTAATAATCAAACTACAACTAAGACCGCTCCATTCCAGTAACCAGTGGAATCCAAATTAGGTTCAAGGGTGGATGGGTTTATGCCAGATTTTCAGGATATCCACAATAGATCTAGATGGAGCTTTTATATATATTTAATTGTTATCTTGATGGATGGCATGGATCTGGTACTCCTGGGCCTATGATGAACACCCCTGCTTCAGGCAAATGCAGGGTTCATCAATGTTGTATCGGGATGGGAATTGTTGTTGCACATGAGGTGCTCAACCTATTTATTTTTAATTACATTACAGAAAGAAAAATTAAGTTTAGCAGGCTTAATGTGTATATCAACATCTCCTTTACTATCACTCACTCAATCAATCAGTGGATTTATATAGCGCAACTCGGTGCTTGAGGGTCATTATGGTTCAGGTGACTCAATCGAACAGCCAGGTCTTCAGTGCTCAAAGGTATTCCAGTCGCTGTAGAGGGAAGAGGGTCTGCGATGGGGGCACAGCTCACAAATCATAGACTTACGAGCTTTGGAATAATATACAGACCCAAAAGTATAACTCTGTAACTGGGCAATGGTTAAGTCCTTTGTCGAGTATATAAATATTTTTGTCTGCTTTAGAGAAGACAGTTTATTTGTCTGGATTCAAGGAAATGAAAATGTAAGCATCTGTTCGTAGAGTGTAGCCCTCCAGAATTACATGCTTCACATACTCCTGCCTTTTAGTGTTGGGACCCGACGCTTACAAGTTGTTTTTCTTAAAAGAAAGTCTTTTGAGTCACAAGATGCACTGTGACTCTGCCTTAAGTTGGCAATGCGTAGAGGCACCAACTCCAGTTTCGATATTTATTTGCACACCAGGTGTGACTAGTTTGGAGTGGTGAGTAAAAAATGTATGGAGGACATGTGTAATGGTAAAATAAGTTATTTATTACAGTTCCTTTGCCACCTGTTGCATTCGTCCCCCTCATTCCTGCTGTTTTTCCCCGCCGTTGCTCCCCCCCCACCTCCAAGGACTACTTATGCAGGCTGCTTCGTGGCCGCGCGCTGCAGGCGTGCCAAAGGCAAGCTCACCTGCACCAGTCTGTGCCTTGACCGCACCCAGCACCAGGAACCCTTGTTCCCCAGCCATTGTCGCTACACCGCCGTCGAGCTCCTCGCCCTGGCCCCCAGAGGCCGCAACAACTGCTGCATTTTTCCCCCCAGATACACAGAAGAACCCTTCGCCTGCCACCGCTGCCAGTCCATGTGCGGCACCGACATCCCCACCGCACCTACAGAGACAACCTCCAACCCTGCGGAACAGCTCCTGTGCAAGCTGCTTAACATCAGATCCCTCTGCAAACATGCAATTGAAATTTAGGACACCATCACCTCCACACCAGATGTGCTGTTCATCATCGAGACCTGGCTCACGCCGTCCTCAAACCCTGACATTGCGCAAGTTACGCCCATGGCTACAAGATGATACACAGGGACCATGCCAACAAACATGGAGGAGGCATCACCAACATCCACTAGGAGACCCTTCATTGCACCACCATCGAAGACATCTCATCATTCATGGAACACCTCAACTTCCAGATCCGGATCAATGCAAACACAACCGTCAAAGGAACCCTCACTTACAGATCCTGGGTCCTCGCCTCGGCTTCTATGACGCCATAGCCGAAATCATCACCACCCAGCAATAGACTCCAGGAACTACACCTTTCTCGGCGACCTCAACTTCCACCTCGATGACCCAAAGGACCCCAATTCTGCCAACCTCCTGGAAAGCATGAGCAAAATTGGACTCGCTCAATGGTCAACAGCCGTACACACACTGCGCAGGAAACACACTGGACCCCATCTTTACAGACAGCGACTGATTAAATTTAGCTACACCACAAACTCACCTGTACAGACCACAGCATTGTTCACTTCACCATCGCAGGCTCACCATGACACCGCCACTCCCCCAACCCCTGCTCAGCACTGTTGGAAGAGAATCAATGAGCCCAACTAGACCTCCTCCCTCGACGCCAACAGACCTTACACCTCCAGCAATGCCGAGATAGCTGCCCAAGACTACTCCCACTGGATCTCCAACTGTACCCACACTGTCACCCCCATGAAAATGTCCAGTACCAGAAAATCCACCAAAAACGCCAGCTGGTTCACCCCCAAACTCCGAGTACTCAAACGCGAGTGCAAACAACTGGAGAGATGAGGGCACCTCTCCACCTTCAAAGTGGCCCCCAGCAAGTACCACTGCCACCTCAAGAAAGCCAGAAAGGATGCCCTGACCATCCACATTGAGGCAAGCACCAATCACATGAAAGAACTCTTCAGCATTGTTAGAGAATTCTCATGCCGTTCAGCCACCGAGACCTCAATCCGCCCCTCCCAATCCACCTACGACTCCCTGACAGACTTCTTCCACAACAAGATAGCAGACATTTATAGCATCTTTGACCAGCAGCCATCTGACGTCACACACCGACAACTCCAACAGCCACCTAACTGAATGGACCCCACTCACCACATCCATCACCACAGCGATCATGACCTCCATTCACTCCGGAGCACCAACAGACCCCTGCCCCCACTACATCTTCAACCTGGGACAGAAGAAAATCAGCAGCACTCTCACCCCCATCCTCAACTTCTCCATTACCACTCCCATGTTCCCCGACGCATGGAAACACACAGAAGTGAAACCCCTCCTAAAGAAGCCTTCTGCCAACCCCAGCAAGCTAAAAAACTACTGCCGTATTTCGCTGCTCCACTTCTTGGCCAGGGTGCTGGAGAGAGTCATCAAACACCAGCTGACCGATCACCTGGAAGGAAATAACCTACCTTGAAGCCACCCAGGCAGGCTTCCGCTCCAACCACAGTACCAAGACCGCCTTGATAGCCGCAACCGATGACATCAGAGCCATCCTCTACCATGGCGAGTCAGCAGCCCTGCTCCTCCTCAACCTCTCAGCGTCCTTTGACACTGTATCCCACCACACCCTCATCGCCAGGCTCCACCACATCGGCATCAGAGGAAACACCCTCAAATGGATCTCCCCCTACCTCACAGGACATCCCTCAGTCCCACCCTCTTCAACACCTACATAACCCATTGTCTGACATTGTTTGCAACCACGGCATCAACATCATCTCAAAAACACACGACACCTAACTCATCCTCTCCTGCATGGAGGACACCGTCACCACCAGGGCGCAACTTCCAGAATGCCATCACCAATGTCGCCAACTGGATGAGATTCAACTGCCTGAAACTGAACACAAACAAGACCAAAGTTCTCATCTTTGCAAATGACACCTCCCCATGGGCTGACACATAGTGGCCTTCGGCACTTGGACCCTCACCTACTAACCAATCCCGCAACCTCAGCATCTCCCTGGAAAGTGATCTCTCCATGAAGTGCCATGTCAGCGCAGTCGCCTCTTTCTGCTTCCACACGCTTCGCAAAATTTCGAGGTGGATCCCCATCAACACCAGGAAAACAGTAACTCAAGCCCTCTTCACCAGCCGACTACACTACATGAATGCACTTTACACAGGATCCACTACCCACCTTCTCAAACGTTTACAGACCATCCAGAATACCCCAGAGAGACTCCTCGACCTCCCGAAACAGACCAGCATCACCCCAACCTAAGAAACCTCCACTGGCTCCCTGTCCCAAAGAGATGCCAGTTCAAGCTGCTGACCAACGCCTACAAGGCCCTCCACAACCGCCTCACCTTCCACCAACCTACCACATGACTACGATCTGCCTACCTTGCCCTCACACATGTCCCCTGCATCTGAAGGAGCCGCAGTGGAGGCTCCTCTTTCTTCTTCATCGCCGGCAAGTCCTGGAACAACCTCCCACTCCACCTCCGAATCACCAGCTCACTCGCCGACTTCACGAGAGGTCTCAAGACCTGGTTCTTGGACTGAAGCTCACCGTACCCCCAGCGCCTTGATACCCCCCGGGGTGATAAGCTGTGCTTAACAAATACTGATTGATTGACAAGATCTGTGATCAGAGTCACAAGCTTCCGGGGAGGAGGGTTGACATGTGAATATACAGCAGTACACCCTACAAACAGTTTGTAGGATAAGAAATACTTTCCGTTAGTAGCATTTGTTGCTGTAGTTCACATGCTCTGTATAGACTGCAAAGCAGTAGCCTTCTACAAAGTGTTCCAAGCAAGTAGATAAAGATGTCTGAAAAAGTATCCTGAGGACCGTTTGACAAACCATTATCTGTTGCCGGACTAAGATATCCACACAGTAATGTTTAGTGGAGGTGTGCGGGGTTGACGAAGTAGCAGCTTTGCATGTCACCTAGTGGAATATTTCCCCAAAAAAGCCAAAGTTGTTGCCTTCTTGCATGTGCGACCTGGGGAAAACAGGGAGAGCTCTTCTAGCTTTAGGATATCTAGTTTGGATGCATTCTACTATTCACCTGGCAATGCCTGATTTAGAGATAGTGGCCTTTGTGGAGTTTAACAAAGGCAATGAAAAATGGGTCAGTTTTGCGTAAGGGCGTGGTTCTGTCAATGCAGTACATAGGTGCCAATTTGACATCTAGAGTGTGTAGGGCTCTTTCTGCCAACTAGTCTGGCTAAGGGAAAAAGACTTGGAACTCTATGGTTTGATTGAGGTGAAATGGAGAAACCAACTTTGGATTAGTCTTGAGCACAGCTATCTTATCAACCTCCACAAGTGGTTCTTGTAGAGTGAAGGCTTGCAACTCACTAATATGTCCAATGGATGCCATGGTTACAAGAAAAACGACCTTCTAGGAAGGGTACTAGAGAAGGCAAAAGTGCAAAGGCTCAAAAGGGGTTCCATGAGTCTTGTGAGAAGTATACGGATGTTCTATACTGAGGTGGGTGGGGAAGAGGAGGGTTAGGTGGTGGAGGGTGGGGGGCACTCTGGGAGGGATGACTCTTGTAGCCCTCCATGAAGGCTTTAACTACTGATTTGCAGACAAGGGAGGAATGCTCCCTGTTTTGCATGTAAAAGGCTGTAGCTGCTAAATGGGGACATATGGAAGTGTAGATGAGACATGACTTTTGTAGGTGAAGTAAGTAGCAGGTAATATCCTTAACCGTGGATTTTAGGGGATCCAGGTGTTTAGTGGTGTGATAATGGACAAATCTCTTCCACTTTGCTGCGTAGTAGGCTCATGTGGCAGGCCTGCAGGACTCCTGTAAGATGTCTATGCATTCTTGTGGAAGTGTAGGTAACCGAACATTAGGACCTCAAGCACCAAATCATTAGATTGAGCTGTTTGGGGTCTGGGTGTCTGATTGGGCCTTGACTCCTAATGAGAAAGTTATGGCCTGTTGAGGAGCTTCTCTTGGGAGCCGATTATCATTTAGAGGAGTGCTAAATACCAGGGCTATCTGGCTCACGTGGGAGATACAAGGATGAGAGTCTGAGAGGTTTGCTACATCTTCCAGACCATGAATATAAGGCATGGGAGAGGCACAAAAGCGTAAGCAAAGAACCCCAACCAGGTGATCTATAGTGCATTGCCCATGGACCGTGGGTGCAGGAACCTGGAAGCAAAGTATGAGCATTTTCCATTCTCAGGTGGCGAACAGCTGTAAATGTGTGTGCCACAATGCTGAAAGTTATGGAAGCGGACTTTCACGTGAATTTCCCATTTGTGGACTTGTTGATGCGTCGTGCTGAGCAGATTGGTCAAGTTGTTGTCCACCTCTAAAAGGTACTCCGCCATGAGATGAATGTAGTGGTGGAGTACCCTCAGAAGGTACTAAGCCATGAGATGAATGTAGTGGTGAAGTGCCCAATGCCATATCTTTTGTGGCAATAAACATAGGGGGATACATTGAGTACTACTCTGTTTTTTGGAGGCAGTGCACAGCTGTCATGCAAGTTTTGATTAGTACTATTGTGCCCTGAATGAGGGGAAGGAATGATGTCAGGGAAATATATGCATGGTAAGGAAACTGGAGGGTCTTTTGGAGTGGAAGGTGGGATTGGCCTGGCACGCGACGTCGTCATGGTCCGGGAGGGACAGAAGTACAAACCTCATGGTGAACAGACCATGGATATTTGGTGCGCACTGGCGAGAGTACTGGGATGGCATCCATTAACGCAAGTGCTTTTTTGTGGAGAAAATGTCTTAGACGAGGGTGTGCGCCCCAGAAAAGAGGGCCCAAGGCGCTAATAGTCGGGAATTGATGGATACATTTATCTCCTCAAGTGTCGCTGCGAGGTGCTTGGATGACAAAGGTTTTTCCCCCGAGGATCCAAATCAAATTGAACTTTTTATGCCTGGGCGCAAGTGTGGGAAATGCGTAGAAACTCAGAGACTGTACTACGAGCCAAACCCAATGACAGCAAGAAAACAATCTAACATGTACTCGGTGCCCATGTGCATTGTCAACTAAGGGATGAGTCACAGTGCATCTTGTGACTGGAAAGACTCTTCAAAGAAAAACAACTTGCAAACGTCCAACACTAGATGGCAGGAGTATGCAAAGCATATGTATCTACAGCAAAGCATGTGTATCTACAACATGCGACGAAAAAAAAAAATCCTACCAATCTTGCATGAAATTCAGAGAATTGTCATAAAATGCTTTTCAACAGATGCCACAAGATAGGTTCTCTACTTCGTAACGATACAAAGTTCCTTGGTACATGATTCAGTTAAGAGCACACAACTCTGTTTCCACTGTATCCAGGTGAGAACATTGTGCAAAAGAGAATAAACAGCAGAGAAAAGGCACAGTTCTATAAGAGACAGGCTCAGTGTGTAGTGATAAACACTGGTTCAATGACAGGTCTGGGGCAGTGTCTAGGTCCCAGGAGGTAGGGGCACCGGTGGCACTAGGGTAGGAGTGGTGTGGCACCCTCTATACAGGATGGCGCAACCCACGAAGAAATGGGAAGTGGATGCATTTGTGACCTAAGACAAAAATGTATGAAGCATATGTGATTAGGAAAAGCTCATGTGCTGTAGCTGCTTAGTTATCAGTACAGAGCTACATATCACGTGCCGATAGCCTATGTGAAGTGACGATTGGCGAAATGACTGTTTTGGCTCCACTTTAAAAACAAATTGTAGTGGATTACACCACACTCAAAATCTCCTATGGAGGTTCAGGCTAGCTTGCCTTGCTCTGCTTGTGTAAAGCCTTTCAGGATGCGCTTCAAGTGGAGGTATTCTTTTTATGGCCACTCCTCTACCTGTTACTGCAAAGCTCCATGCAAGTATGCCTGACAGCATCTGCAAATTAACAGGTGAGCATCAGGAGTAAATAAAGGAGATAAAAGTATTTTCAATTTCACTTTGTTTTTCTACAGATTGAGGGCTGTGCACCTACAAGGGAATGAAAATTGACCAGCTGTGAAGAAGATTTTCTGGGAATCAAAAGAGCTTTGTTATGTTTGTACTCACAAGTCATCGAGAGAGCCACCCTGTCTGCGGCTAAGTGGACTTCTTTGCAGGTCCACAATGTCTGTCTGCAGCGCCATCATTTTCCCAACCAACTGCTCCACTTCCTCCTCCTAGTGGCAGAGGACACAGTTAATAAACAGACCTGCCTTTTTATGATACAGACTTTCTACCCACGTTCATCACATTAATCCAGTAGCACACTCCCGATTTTGAGCCCATTCTCCTCCATCAATATACCTCCACACTCCGGAATGCAGCACACGCTCTACTTATATCATTATGCTATAACATACTCATTTCAAAACACCGCTCTTCAGTAAAAACCATAGATACTTTTCTCATTTCCTCAAAATCTACAACACTACTGCACCACCTCCCCCCCCACCTCCCCAGAGAACCACAACTACACTCAGGCTTTCTGTACCCAGTCTCCTTACAATCAATATGCTACCACAACTATGGCATCTCTCACAATAATCCTCAGTCGTCTGCACACATCCAGTAGTCCCAATCCTCAGTCAATCTTCCACCACATTTGCAACATCTTTTGTCACTCCACTCAGGTGACAGCCTCACATCTTTTCACACACCACCTTGTTTCTACACAGATGTATCCAATTACACCACACGCTCACGTCACACCATATTCTCTTTTCTCTAAGTGTCTAATTTTGAAGGCAGGCTTTCCCACACTTAAACCACTCTTTTGCACACTTTCATACCATAGACTTACTTTCACACTATACTCTTCACATCTTATTTTGTGCCCAAAACACACGGTCCTCTGCATTAGCGTGCTCCTCGATTATATTAGACAAACATCCCCAACACATCTCTTACTTATACTGCCCAACATGATCTTGAGAGGAACACTAGTACATACAATTGTAATAAGTAAAACAGGCCCACTAAAGCACCGGGTACAGTCAACCTATTTGGGGAGTCCAACAGTGCAGCTAATACACAACCAATTTAAAAAGAATGATCTTTGCCTCAATTTAATCTTTACTCCACAAGCACAGGGAAGATCACTTAGAATCTAGGGAAGCCGCTATGGCTCAAACTCTAGTCTAAGTACTACTAGAACATTAGACTTTTTAGCACACCATTGAAGATAATCGAGTGCTCTGGGCTTCTAAAGGCTGGTAGAAGCCCGGAGTATCAATATTCCAATGTTTCTTGACAGCTATTGCTGTGAACAAAAGCCCCACAGAGCCCAAGGGGATTTCATACTCCCCTCAGGCTCTGTGAGGCTTTTGTTTTACAAATGAGAAATTTCTGCCCTCTAGGGGCGGAATGTTCTAATAGCCTTAGAGCCCTCCATAGCGGGCTCTACTGGCCATTAAAGGCCCGCTCCCTTGTTAAAGGCCCTCGCCGGCGGGGCCTTTAATGGCCGGTAGAGCCAGCTATGGCAGCCTTTAAGGCTATAATAAAGCTGTTAGAAAAGGATTCTTGATACACTCCAAGTGTTTTTCAAAATATGTAGCTGATATGTTAACAAACACTTGCTTAAGACTCGTTACATTATAGTCATTATGAAGCCTTAAATGGTTTCTGTACAAATCATCAGCTCATAAAACTGGAGATTCTTCATGAGACCATGTTAAGGGAGATGACTCAGTCCACACAAACACACTAAATTGTGGATTATGTCACCAGACTCCTGTCCCCAACACTCCACTGTGTTTGCATCCTCCCTAAACAAAGCCTTCCACAGAGTTCCCCAGTCTTTGGTCTCCAGTACTCTGCAGTTTGCTGCTGATACACACCCGTCCACAGAGTTCCACTGCTTGCTCCATCTCCCTCCAGGCTGACAGAAGCTTTTCTGAGGCTGAAAAAACATTGGAAGAGAAGTCCAATTAAGATGAAGCACAACAAATCAAGTGATAAAAACAAGACATGGTGATAAGTCATTGTAAAAGCAAAACATGCTTGAATATATGGAAGGACAGAGACTAAAAAAAAACGAACATTACAAGACCGAAGATAGAGCCCAATGCAGTGAGGCTATGCAAACCATGACTTGTCACCCAGAGACAGGTGGTAAATCGCAACTGAAAGAATCGGTTTAGAGGACCTAAGGAAGTATTGTCTCTAGAGCATATTTCTTGCAATAACCAAACTAAGTCCATAAAATGCTCATCTGACACCCAACAGCCACCTTAACGGGGAGTATCACTAGCAGACAAAGCAGGCCACAGACACCAGGTGTGATAATTCAGTGCGGACTAGGTTGCAACCTTTGATGAGCATACTTCTTTTGCAGCTGGTTTCTTCCCACAGTCCAGCAGAAAGGAGAGAGAGCAAAACTGCACCAATGGAGACAAACCCATATGCAAGGGATTCAATCTCTCTCAATGCAAGTGGCAAGTGTAGCACACAAAGCTTTCTGCTGAATAAATACCAGTCAAAGAGTAGCCTCAGACTACACCCAATCAGCGGGAAAGAATATTCTGGGTCTCTGCAGAGGATTAACGCATCTTGAAATCTGTGAAGGGCCCAATGAAACACATGTTTATGGTGACACTACCTCTGGACCAAATCAGGCGTATGTCCTTAAAGTTACTTTATCCTCAAGGATTGTTTTTGTATATGGTTCTTCTGTTAGGAATGCAAGGATCCCATTCCCATGTTACAGGCAATGGTTACCACCTGCTCTGTCTTCCAGGAGAGAAATGAGATGTCAGAAGACTGCATAGGTTCAAATAGAAAGTTACCTCCAAAGCCTGGGATATCTCTTTAGAATAATTGCACACAATTCTATTGTAAACTCTTTCACTAAGGGTTGAGTGCAAGTTTATAAGACCGGTTTTCTGTATGGAACATCAGATGGCCCCCAAGTCGTCTCAAACTGAAGAATTTGTAACCATGCTGCAGGCAATCTGCAAAAAATATCCTAGTACTGCATATGAACCTGAAGGCCAGTATGATCACACCAGAAACAGGACTTTACATTTCTTAAGTGTTGTGTTCCTCAAAGAATACTGAATGGACTGGCATTTTTATGTAACCTTTCGAAACATTTAAATGTACACATCACCAGACCTCAGGAACCAAGACTAGGTGAGCTGGCTTGTGGTTGACATTTTTGCAAGAGACCTTGACATAGTCTAGGATGTCCTTTGAGAAATCACCATTGTACTGACATTTACAGAATGCCCCAATACCATGCCGGATACTAGTAGAATCATCTGAAAAGAAAATGTCATCAACTTTCCCACCCAGCTGTGGAAAACGAAGTGCTAAGAACAGGATCAGGGAATTGTTCTGTTCCAGTTGGTCAGTCTTTTGGGGGGGGGGGGGTTGGCCCACGAACAGATGTAATGATGGTGTGCACAAAAGAAGAAAAGGGCCAATTGGTATTTTATGTCTTACTTCAACATCCCCCTCATGGTATCTTGCCCAGCAACTGATGAGCTGGTCTACTTTTCCTTTTCTTTCCCCTGGAAGGTGCTGTGCTAACAAGATGAACCAATGTTTGCAATTGCACAACTTCTCCTCTTGGGTCTCTCCAAAGAGTTAGGCATCTTAAGACCCTTGTAATAAAATGTAATATGTTGCTGTGGAATCGCCCATCATGCTTAGAACTAACTTGCCACTCATGTGGAGCTAGAAATACTTTCAAGGCCCTCTTGGTGGTCTTCTATTCCAGAATACTGTATGTGTACCTCATTCATCTTAAGATGAGATTGTGGCCACTCTGATGCGCGACTGTAAAGTGCAAAAGAGCATGCCTTTCAAGAGGCAGATTTATTGTTTCCACCATTTAAGGGTACCGCACATTCAGGTTACCAGAGAAACACTGCCCTCTCAGTCTTCCAAGAATTAAATCCACTGAAGGGGAAGATCTTCTTGAAGAACTATCAGATTCTCCACAACCTCAGTATGGTGATGCAGGGCAACATTAGGTCTAGAAGTGACGTGTGTTTTGAGAGTTCCCGCAGGAGTAACTAGTTAAGTTTGAAGCAGTTTGTGAACAGCATTGAATCCAATGTGTTGCTGGTGGCACTCTGTTTAAGACGGTGTCCAGCTGAATTCCTAGGAAAATTAAGGGAGTGAAGCTAGACTTTTAGAAGTTTACTGCAAGGAATAGTTTTCTGAATAGGTAGAGGCTGAGGCAAGCCAATTCATGTGTTTGAACATCTGACATCAGACCATTTTTGAAATCTGGGACTGAAATGAGCGCAGAGGTGGTGGTTTTATCGACATTGATATTTCTGAATACAGAAATGTGATTGCTCATTTGTATGAGATCATATTTTGAGGCATAACGGGCTATAATTCTGACCAACTAGAAGGAGGTAACCTGAAGGTTTGCATGCCAAAGTTCCATAGGCAATTATGAGTTTGAATGGTGATCCATGGTGTTCAGATTGTCAGGCTTGTTTTTCTTCTGTAACTCTGATCTGGCTAGTGGGACGAGTGAAATCACAGAGGTCCTTTCTGTGGGTAAGTTTGTGAGTGGATGTATGCTGCTTGCTTGCAGGCACTTTTAGTAATGGGAAGCGTAGACCTGTGACTCTCGAAAGGTTTATGCATCCTGAACAAAGAGAGGGACATGTCCAGTACCTGGGACTTGGAAATTGGGATTATACACTAAGCAATTTAATTATGCTTGCCTTCTTATCTGTCTATTGCATGTGAGAGAATTCAGTCAAACCAACGTTGCAAGTTCTTTGCTGTGTGCATAGAAGCTACACAGCCCCTAGAATTACAGTGTTTACAGCTTTGGGAAAGGTATGCATCAATATTTATACCCTTGCCAACTGTATGAACAATTTACTTACCTTCGGTATTGCCTTATCTGGTAGACACTATCTAGTTACAGATTCCTTACCTTCGAATTATCCCCAGGGGTCAGACTGAATCTGGAAATTTTTTATGAGCAGTATCCCTGTGTGCCGGTAGAAGGGCTCATTCGGCTCCATGTTTCGTCGTCCGCATTGTCCTCACCAATGGTGCGTGGTGCCTATATAGGCCCTACCCAGCGCACTGATGTCAGTTTGTTTTCCTGACTTTCCATGCTGGTAGTGCAGAGCCACGAAGAAACTGTCCACTGGTGTGTAAAACTAGGGCCCTGAAAGGGGAACAGCCCTGTCCTTAAAAACCAGTTCGTAGGTCAGGGAGGATGGGTGGATCAGTAAGGAATCTGTGGCTAGATAGTCTCTCTACCAGATACGGCATTACTGAAGGTAAGTAGGGTGTTCCTCTAATAGAGATTTCTAGCCGCAGATTCCTTAACGTGGAA
The DNA here is from genome assembly GCF_964204655.1 of Triturus cristatus. Classification (NCBI taxonomy): domain Eukaryota; kingdom Metazoa; phylum Chordata; class Amphibia; order Caudata; family Salamandridae; genus Triturus; species Triturus cristatus. The sequence goes on along the minus strand of NC_140594.1, from coordinate 628,500,285 downwards.
CCGATACCCAAGCAATACCTCCTCAGAGGTGGGTCTTTGAAACAATTTTACACCAAAAAGTGCCCACCCCAATGGACCCGACTATCCAGGCAGTAGTACTTTGTGAACATGTGCAGAGAGGCCAACGTTGCTGCCTGCTAGATGTCCAGGACCAGGACTTTGCGTACCAAGGAAATGGTCTCAGCCTTTGATCTGGTAGAATTAACGCACAAACCCTCTAGGGGTGGCTTCTTGGCCAATGTGTAGTAGATTTTAATGCAGAGCACAATCCATCTTGAGATGGTTAATTTCTGCACCACCTTCCCTTTCATACCCCATGAAGAGTTAATAGTCCAACAACAACTTTTGTGCGGTCAAGGCAGAACGACAACTCTCTTTTTGGGTCCAGCCGATGGACTCACACATCTTCCTTAGATCAATGCGGCAGAGCGAAAAATGTAGGCACGGTGAAGGACTGCCCAAAATGAAAGGGAGTGACCCCCTTCGGAAGAAAGGAAGGAAGGAAGGAAGATCTGGTGCGAAGGACCAGCTTGTCAGGGAACATGTTGAAGTAAGGAGGCTTAGATGACAAAGACTGGCGCTCACTGACCCTGTGGGCAGATATTAAGGCCAGCCACAGGTATGTATATTCGTCAAATCCTCCCAGATTGAGTATGTATCCCCACAGTGGTGGAAAATACACACAAGTTGTTTAAATACCCCTCACACACCAAAAGGGTCCTTGGTGTCATGCTTCATCATAGGGGTCTTCCTCGATTATTGAACATTTTGCAGGTCTAACAACAGGGCCAACTTTTTGAATAATTTTCCTTATATTTTTATCATCCTAGGCACAATTCTCCCATAGAATATGATTGCATTTTAGATTTCCGCTTCCGGTTGTCCGTAGGTAGAGTCAGCACAACCCTCCTACACATGCGGCCACACACAGGTGCTGCCACTAGCATTTCACGCTACCGTAATTGAGGCAGAAGCTTCAATTAACTACTGTATTTAAACCCCACCCTGAGTACGTCTCAGTTATCCAGCGGAGCCGTTGGGGTGGTCGCACGAGGCAGGGCATTGTCCCAGGAGTCATAAGTACGGCATAGCCGGTAGGAACTTCGTTTTAGCGAGGATATCGCCTTGGACCACTGGATATTCCTCTCTGGTAAAACCCCTCATTTTCTCTCCTAGATAGCCTATCAGGCACTCCCTCCACCAGTTCAAGGCTCACGGTGCATAATCCTTACAATTTTCAAGTAGGTTGTTTTCCGTTGCCTTGACACCAATATAGCGCTACAACACAGGCTATGCCCTTTCATGAATTCTATGGGCTCATCAACATAAGTCCATTATAAATAGAGTGTGTGCTGTGCTTTATGTTCTGTGTGTGTTTGTCTCTTGTTATCGTCCTTTATTTTTTTCACGCCAGGACACTTTATCTCACTAAAACTAATGATATGGAACCTTATGTCACATATTTTTTTACAGGTCACCAATGCTCACAGTGGACTAAGTATTTGGCTTGTAAAGTACGCCCCTCCCCCTTTTTGCAGGTTAATGACTACAAAGACCCATTGAGGCTTCATGAAAACATGCAGTAATTTCTCCTGCAGTATTTTCCTTACACCTTACATTTATCACTATTATGATGAATAGATAACACATCACTGTGAGTATAGGAAGGAATCCTTATGGTCCTGAAGAAGAAGCTTGGGGAGCTTCGAAACATGTCGGCAGATATAGGAGGCATAGTTCATTGAGGCATACACACCTCCTTCCCCATATTTTAATGATACCAGCTCTAAGGTATATTAAAGTTTTTTTGACCAACGAGCTAGGTATTTTTTAATTCACTTTCCCATCCACTCCTGACCCTTCCACTCACATCCCTACACAACACATAGTTGTCTCACAACAACAGTGCTCCCACTTAAACGTAGGTCGCAGCACGCCCCGTCCCGTAGAGGGGCGGGAAGACCCCTATGATGAAGCATGACACCAAGGGCCCTTTTGGTGTGTGAGGGGTATTTAAACAACTTGTGTGTATTTTCCACCACTGTGGGGATACATACTCAATCTGGGAGGATTTGACGTACATACATACCTGTGGGTGGATCCCTAGGTTTATAAACTTAAGTTCGAGAGGATGTATCCACCTCCACTACTCATGTTGAGTGGTACCTCTCTAATCCCCATTTTGTTCCTTTCAGATATTAAGGCCACCAGAACAGTCGTTTTGATTGTAAGGAGTCTGAGAGGACAGTTGTGTAGCGGTTCTAATGGAGCACACATAAAGTTAGGTAATAAATTTGGGTCCCAGAGGCATGATAAAGGGTGAAGGAGTGAACATGTGCTGGAGACCTTTCAAAAACCTTTGTACAATAGGGAACTTAAAGAGGGATGGCTGATCTGGCAACCGCAGGAATGCCATGATGGCAAAAATATAGCCTTTTAAGGTGCCCACAGAACAACCCTGCTGGGCAAGACAAAGAATAAACAGAAGGACCTGAGAAAGGGGAGATGAAAGGGGTCAACCTGTTTTTCTGCAGACCATGCCACAAACTTGCCCCAACGGCAGGCGTATACCGTCTCGGTGGAGGGACGCCTGACTGCCAAGAGGACATTACAGACTTCTGGTAGAAGGTCGAAAACTGTCTACTGTCACCGCTCAATCTCCATGCATGAAGGTGGAGCATTGCAAGGTTTGGGTGGAGAACCCTCACATGGTGTTGCGACAGAGGAACCTCCCAAAGGGGAGCCGGATCGGAGGACCAATGGCCATGCTCAACAGCTCGGGATACCAAACTCTCCAAGCCCAGTCAGAAGCTACAACAATGACTTGGGCCCTGGTCGTTCCTGATCTTCTTGAGAACTCTAGGCAGGAGTGGAATGGTCGGAAAGGCATACAGAAGGCCTGAGCTCCACTCGAGACAAACAGTGTCTCAGAGTGAGAGCTGCCTTGGAAAGTCCACGGAACAAAACTGCTGACATTGCACGTTTTTGGCCGTGGCGAACAGATCTAACCAAGGCTCTCTCCATTGCTGAAAGAGACCTTGCACCACCTCTGGATGGAGACACCCATTTGTGATTCGTTAGGGATCATCGGCTGAGTTCGTCCTCCCTGATGTTCAGGGAGCCCACCAGATGCTGAACCACCAGGGATATGCCTTGCTTTTTCAGTCATGTCCAGTGGTGCAGGGCCTCTTTACAAAGGGTCCATGACTGCAACCCCGTCCGGCTTGTTGCAGCACCACTTGGCTGTGGAGTTGACCTGCACTAGCCTTCTCTTGATGGAGGGTTGAAAAACTCTCAATACCAGCTAGATCGCTTGGAGCCCCAATAGTTTGATGTGGAGTCCAGATTCCACCAGAGACCAGTTGCCTCTGACCTCCACCTCTCCCAGATGGCCGCCCAATCCCAGGAGCGAAGCATCTGTCACTACTGTCAGATCTGGTTGAGCAAGGGAGAGGGGTCTACCGCTGATCCAGTCACGATTTTTTAACCACCACTGCAGATCTTGTGCAGTACCCTCCAAGATCTGGATCATGTCAGAGAGATTAAACTGATGCTGCGCCCACTGGAACTTGAGGTCTCACTGCAGAGCCTGCATAGGCCAACAGGCGTGTGTCACAAGCAAGATGCAGGAGTCCATGAGGTCCAGCAGCCTCAGAGTCAGTCTCACAGAAACCCAGAAAAGAGGCTGAAACATCGGTATCATAGCCCGAAGATCCTGGACTTGCCGTTCGGGGTAAGTCCAAAACAGCACTGTGTCCAGAACAGCTCCGATGAAATGGGGCATTCTGAGAGGGAGTCAGTTGTAAACTCGGCATGTTGAAAGTGAAACCCCGCGAGTGCAGGAGGTCCACCGCAGTCCCAAGAGGGAAAACTACTGCCTGGGGCGAACCCGCATTCACCAGCCAGTCGTCGAGATAGGGGAAGACTGCCATCCCTGATCTCCGCAGATGAACTGCAACCACCGCCATCACCTTGGTGAACACCTGAGGGTGAGACTAAAAGGGAGCATGGCAAACAAAGTGCTTGTGGCCCACCACGATCTGTAGGTAATTCCTGTAGGCAGCAGGATGGGAATGTGGAAGAATGCGCCCTGCAAGTCCAACGCTACCATCCAGTCTCCCGGGTCAAGGGCAGACAGAACTTGAGAGAGCGTGAGAATTTTGAATATCTCCTTTTTCAGGAAGAAGCTGAGATATGGTCCTCCAACACCTTGTCTCAAGTGGATGGCATGGGTGGAGGAGTAGTTACGAAGTGGAGGGAGTATTCCCTTCAGACAATCTGGAGGATCCAGGGGTGTGATGTTCTCAGCCTCCAGTTGTGCAGGTGATGACATATCCTGCCTCTTACTGGTTGTCCATGATGGTCGGAGGTCAAGATAAAGAGGCTTCAGCTGCTGGGGTGGGGCGGTGGTGGGGGGTGGTAGTGGAGGGCAAGTGAGAACTAGACTGGCTTGACCTCTTGCTGTCCGACCAACAGAGTTTTTGCGTACAGTGTCCTCTGCCATGCAGAGGCTGGGGAGCTTGCCCGCCGTGGTGGCTGGATGGGGAAGGACGTGGCAAGAAACCCCTTTCATGGCCATGAAATGAGGACTGGGGTTAACGGAGGGCATGGAAAGCCCTAGAGACCTGATCATTACCTTGCTGTCATTGAAGCGATCCAGCGCAGAGTCCGCCTCGTCGCTGAAGAGACAGGAGCTATCAAAGGGCATATCCATAAGCGACGCTTGAACATCCACTGGAAAGCCAGCTGTGTTCAGCCAGGCGTGGCGCGGTAAGGCCATCAATGAAGAAACCGCTCTGCCTAGCAAGTGAGTCATGTCCAGACCACATTGAATTGTGAACCTAGCTGCGTCTCTTCGGTCTGCCATAGCTTGAGATATATGGCTACTCTGGGACCATGGGCAGCAGCAGCAACACAACCGAATAACAAAGGGAATGGGAGTAATGGCCCAAAAGGCATGCAGTGTTCACAGACCGCAATGCCAGGCTGGCAGTAGAAAACATTTTGTTACACAAGGTGTCCAGCCTTTTGGATTCCCTATCCGGTGGGGTAGTAAGGTATGTGTCAGGATTTACTCGGGAAGTAGAGGCTTGGACCACCACGCTCTCCGGGGTGGGGTGTTGGGTGAGCAAAGAGGGAGCTCCTTGGGTGGGGCGATGGCGGCAGGCAATTTTCCTACTCAAAGGAGCCCCCGTTGCAGGGCTTGGACCAGGCCCCAAGCGGGACATCTGTAAGGGCTTCATTAAATGGGAGACACAGTTCGTGCTCAAGATACCAGAAATAGACGAGATGCAGGTCCGTCACTGATATTTGACGATGACAAGTGCCGTAGTACTTGCATCTGGCCTTTCTCATAAACATCCCTGTCGCACCACGAGATAAGTCTAAAGAAAACTGACAAAACATCAAAAAAGAGCAGCCAAAAAATGACTGGTGGTATCTTTCTCCATATGAGGCGCAGAAAGAAAAGAACTGACATAAGCGTGCTGGGGTGGTGCCTATATAGACGCCGCACAGGTCACTTACGATGCAGACAATGCCACATGAAGATGAATCATGCCACTTACTGGGGTGCAGGGGAACCGCTCACGAAAACTATCCAAATCCAGTGTGATGCCTGATGATAATTCTAAGGTAAGGAATTTGCAGCTAGAAGTCTCTATCAAATACTTGTGCCCAAAGGTTGAGCTGCGCAGAAGGACAGTCTGCTTGACATCACTGAGAAAGCATGGTGATGAGTTGGTCAGACTTGTTATTCACCTAGGATAGCATGGGCATTCATCTAGTGGGGGTGAAAGTGAAGGAACTAGTGGTGCAAACCACTTTTCTCTGGCATGGGCCGGTTTCTCTTATCGGTTTTCTTACTGGCTACTGGAGAAGAAGGGGGCCCTCTTCTATACATTCTTGGTCACTTACAGCACATACCATGCAGGGGCACCCCCAGAACTGGAGGACATTGAACAGGTGAATCTTCCTTAAGCTCCATCCTAATCGTTTTGTCTATGATAAGAAAGAAAATGGTATTCAACACAGTTTGCTCACCTGGGGCTCATACTACTTGGGACTTCAGTCTGTGGCAGTGCTTTAGAGGAATCAGACATATCTTGAGATGTTTCAGTGTCGTCTAGATGAGTGGCGAAGATGTGGTGATAGAGAGGAGCTTTGGCAATTAAGTCACCCATGAACAGTGACCCAGAGGCAGCAGGGGGTGGCAGTAGAGCGCCATGTAATGAAGAAGCCAGACCATGTGCTGGATGAGAGAATTAAAAAGGGTCAATGAGGGTTTCAGGGGGAGTGGGATTGGCCACAGAACCCATCATCTCAGCCTCACATACGGGGTAAGGAATGGATCTGGGGCGGTCACATTGAAAACTAAAAGACCTACAGAGCAGTCTGGTTTAGGAGAAGACTTTGGGTCACCAATTAAACTGAGAACGGCTGTGGGGTCAGAGGACTGCAGAGGAGGGAAAAATTGGAAAACACAATTGTGCCATGAAAGGAGTCCACTTGCAAGGAACTCTCCAAAGGAGATTAATACTTAGTTTCTAGAAACTGCTTGTGGAGCACTATGCACAGTGGAAAGTAATGTCTGAATAACACAAACCTCAGAAAATGGTTGATGAATGGGAGTTGGTGAATGTGTAAAGATGGTAGATGTGAGAAAGTGCCCTCTTTCTTGCATGGTATGCCCCCACTTTTTGCTCAATTGCTGATGTGCTTTGACTGAGTGTGCCCTGGGCTCCTGCCAATCAGGTACCCAGGGCCTGTACCCTGACACACACACACTGCCTTTGTAGGCTGAGTAGGTGCAGAACAAAACAAAGAGTTGACATGACACACATCCCTGTGTGCCATGCCCACAAACCACTGCCCTGGCATACATCAGTCACCCCTCTAGCTGGGTGCCTTATGCCAGTGGTTAGGGTACAGGTGTATGAGCCCTGTACCCCATACAGTGCCCAGGTCCATTCCTGGGCCCTGTAAGTGCAGTGCTGCCATTAAGTATATGGTGCTGGGAGGTTGTCATTACGAACTCCATAGCACCATAATGGCTACACTGAAGTCTGGGAAGTTTGGTATTGAACGTCTCAGATCATTAAACCCACACTGATGCCAGTGTGGGATTTAATGTAAAATGCACGACAGAGGGCATCTTAGAGATGCCCCCTGAAACTCAACCAACTCCCAGTGACCTGACTGAGTGGCTGCCTAGGCTGCCACCACCAGACATGTTTCTGGACCCCTGGGTCAAGAGCTTGCTGCTCTCAGGGGGCTGAGACAATGCACATCCTGGGATGAGGTGCCAAGCCTCCTCCCCCAGAATGGGCAGGGTTCACGAAGGAGAAGCTTCAAAGGCATACCGCCTTTGTGAGCCTTTTCAGACCACGTGCTGTACTCAGCAACTGGTCCCCACTGGTTCTACCCCCCCCCCACTTTGGGCGGGAGACCCGGCGGGAAAAACAAAGTGAGGAAGAGAGGTGTGCCCACCTCTGCCAACACCACCCCTAAGGTGGGGGAGGCGAGGTGAAGCACAACCTCGAGTCCTCGCCATCTTGAGGATGGGGGGACACCCAGCCAACCACTGATAGGCTCCTGCTCCCCTTCCACTGGAGAGTGGCAGAACCCACCCCACGGAAGGGACCCATTGGTCCCTGACCTTTACCTACCTGTAACGCCGCTAAATTTAGTATTTAGGGGCACCCTGAACCTTCCTTCCTCAGATCCAGCAACCACAAGAAAAGAAGAAGGATAAGAAGCCGTGCAGAGCTAACAAGAGGACGACGCCCACTGACTTGGCCCAGCCCTACAGGCCTGTCTCCCCTCGAACCTGCTCCTGCAAAACCCCGGCGTGTCCAGCGGCCAGCAACCTCAAAAACCCCGGAGGACCTGCCTGCATTCACTTTCCAAACTGTTTCTCCCGTGAACACCGGACGTGTTTAAACTGCAACTTCTGGTGCCAGCCAGAAACCGCGAATACAGCCCACTCTGGACCCGCCGAGGCTGGCCCGTGTTTGAGTGAACAAACACCACGAGGAGGTCCCCCCGGCGATCCTGACCAGATATCCGGCGACCCCTGACCTGCCTCCAGCCAACGCCTGCAGCCGCAATCCAGAGGACCCCCCTACCGCGACTAGAGCGGGTAAGAAAATCCAACGTCCAAAGGCACCCCTGCACCCGACGCGGCCTTGTGTGCTCAACCCAGTGGTGCCTAACCATCCCTCTACTTCATAAATTACCCCTCGAAGTGGTGGTCACTCCTAGAAGATCCTCGTCCCCGAGCCTGCAGTGTTTCTTTGTCCCGGAGAATCCCCATTGAAATCAACAGGGCACCCGACCTCAAAACAGCACCCTGCACCCGCCTGCCCTAGCGCCACTGAGGGTGCCCCTTTTGTGCTAATTTGGTCCCCAACTTGCCCTGAGCTTAACCCTAGGAGCTTTGCTCCCACAACCCTGTGGCCTGCTTGCCAGCCGCCCCCAACCGGAGCCCCCCTATCCTCCAAAGGATGACATTGGGTCTCAATACTCTGCACCCGGCTGCCCGAGTGCTGCTGAGGGTGCAACTACAGTCCATCACTGACCCTGGGAGACCCCTGAGGCTAACCCCAGAACCCTAACTCAAAAGACTGATTACTTACCTTGAAGCCGATAACTCATTTTTTCTCATAGGATAACATTGACACTTTTTCTCCCAAAAAGTTTCTACGTGTCGACTTTTGAAAACTACAAATATACCTTAAAAATCAGCCAAATAACCAAAACGCATTTTCTCAACTGTTTTCAGGAAATGTCCCAGTGCTGAATCTAGGATCCAATACTGAGTAAGAAAAAGTATCGATAACATAACTTACCTGCTAAGTGAATTTCCTTCGATAGGATAACATTGGTGATTCTATGTGAAAAAGTTTTCAAGTGTCAACTTTTGAAATGCAATAATATTCTTTAAAAATCGTACCTTTAACCAAAACGCATTTACTTACCTGTTTTCAGGAAATGTCCCAGGGCTGAATCTTGGATTCAGTCCTGTCGCAGCAAAAGTAATCTGAAAAGTAATTAACTGCATTTTACTTAAAAAGCCCATTCAATTGAATGTACTATACCTGCAATGTGTTGCAAACTGCTTACTTAAAACTGTACCCAAAACCAGTACAAGTTACACTGCAATTTAGAACTCCGTTCATAAAAGTAATTTACTACTGAAAAGTATTTTTATGCTTACCTGTACCAGGCTTGCTTGGTTCTAGAAATAAAACAGTATAATTTTTTATACAAAACCATGGGCCTAGAGTTCAGTTCTTGAGTGTGTGGATTCATTTGCTGACTGAGTGTGTACATCAAATGCTTTACACTGTCCTCTGATACTGCCTTACTGCTCGACCAAGCTACCACTTTAGAGAGTAAGGTTCTATCTAACTTTAACCTCTGCCAAACCTCTGGAGACCCTTGGACTCTATACACACTGTACTTCACTTTGGTGCAGTATATATAGAGCCAGTTTCTTACAGTAGAGCAGCAGATGCACATGCACCGGGCTCGCCAACTCTTAGCTGTGAAAAAAGATGATCTGGTACCTCATCTACTGCACTGGAGGAAGATGGAATGAACATATAACTACAATCCCTTACAAATTAATTTGGTAACAGTAACACCTGTCGCTTACATCACTATAACTCTTAAAATCTGGGTTAGAAAATGCCTGTTTATTACAAAGATCACTTGTGACAGTAACACAAAATCCATCCTACAATAGAGCCTCTGTCTGCCAGTCAGCCGAGGAGTTGAATAAAAAATGCTTCTGTCTTCGTCAAAGAGCTATGAATAACATAAGTCAGATAAATATTTACGATAAGAGAATATGCCATGTGTGACAATGCGGACAACACCACAAGCCAGAGCTAAACAGCAGAGCACAGGGAGAAGGTAAAAGAAAAATTGAAGAACAGAAAATGGAGCAGGATGAGCTAATGCCTGAAAATTAGCCACGGGGCATCAAAGTTGTGACAGAAGAAAGACAAAAGAGAGAAGGTAAACTTACTGATGCCAAATTCAATCTGCTCGCTGTACTTTTCCAAATCAATTTGAATGCTGGTCCTGAAGAAGTCCAACTTGGCCTTGAGCTGCTGGGATAGAGAGGCCATTGAGTTCTTCTGCTTTGAGAGAGTGCTGTTATATCGTAAAAGATTCATTCTGTAAGGTAAAATAGTATACTTTTAAGGATGCCATTGCATGAAACACTAAGATTAAAATACCCACCCACAATTCATAAGTGCAATGCTATTTGTCTGCCTGGGATTCTCAGCTAATTTGCAATTGCTTAGGAAGTTTAGTAGTGAATCACCCTTGCTTCATACAGCCATCTTCATCTCAATTGCCTTTAAAAACACTGGACCCATAAATAAAACTGTCCTCGGTGTAACTTGTATAGGTGAAACATAGGAAAGCTTCCTCCACTCAGTCGCATGACCCTAAAGATCCAAAGCCACCTTAAAGAACTTTCTTCCAGCTACAAAACAAATCACCAGATGAGCGTTGCAGAGAACACCAGGCACCAAAATGGGTGTCCCTTCACCAGTACCAATCTCCTGCATTACAAACAGGAAGATAGACATTTTAACAGAAGGAATTGACACAAATGATTACTTATGAATTAATCGAAGATACCCAAGATGCAGAAATGGATTACAAGCAAGTAGCAATCAGTTTTTCATTAAGTGATTCTCTTTAATATTCATAGACACTGCAACAAATAGCAGGTTTTCCCTCTTTCAGGTTAGTGGATAATCCGATTATTGGGGCTATTTAGAGGGAAATATAAGAAGCGGCTGTATTGGTAGCAAAGCAAGCTCTTTCTTGGTCCAGATTGGGTATGCTAGCTCTGGGTTACAAGAGATGGAAAAAAACCTCTCTGACTATGCATTATCTAGATGTTGAGATAGTGCAGGCATATCAATATAGACAATTTTAATATATCCTTGATTTCACATTGTTGGCCCTAATAAAGGATTTGCATTGGTCTAGAGATCATAAAAAAGGTCGACAAGGTAGAAAATACGCTTTAGGTTAAACAGAATAGACGGGACCACTGAGTATGAAAAACATTTGGAATGACAGGGGAATGATAGATTCCTAAATATATTCTACTCTACTGCAAGAATATAAAGTACGCTTTAACTTGTCACAATAGTCAGTGGGAAAGTGATTCACCACAAAAAACACATACACACCAGATCCAAGCATCTGTCAAACATAAGACCAATCAACAACAAAGTCAAACAAAGGAAAATACTTTTCATTTTAAAAGCTTTTCAATTTTGCATCTTCTGAGAAGTATTTTTACAGTGAGAAAAAAGTATCCTTCTGTGTTGAAGAGAACTAGCACCTCTTGTTTTGGACAATTGTGCTTTGCTTATTAATATTGGATTAGAAGGACATGTATTTGAACACTGCCATAGCAGCAGAAAAGCAGGTTGAAACCAGGGACAACCTTGCAAAATAAGTAAAAGTGCACTGTTTATGTGGGACATGCTGTAAGATCAAAGCCCTTGATCTACCATCCAATGCAGATCCGTTCTTTCTTCAGTATAAAGAAAACTTTAAACCTTGCACATGACCTTCCAGAAAAAAGCCCGACATCCTAGAATACGAGTCTTAGAGCACGAGACACTAACCCAAAATAAAGGAATTGAAGATTTATTTAAAAACTCAAAGGAGGAACAGAGTTACTTCCCCTCCTGAATAAGGAATGATTTCAATGTGAACTCCATGAAAGGAACAACAGTGTGACGACTCATTACATGCCTACATACAGATATCAGGATAATATTTGTTGCAGCACTATATAGAATGGCTGAGGGCATGGCCAACCAACATGGCCAAGTGGAAGTAAACCACCGAGCTCCGCAGGATTCATGCCCAACCTTGAGGCTTCAGGGAACCACGATGGATCACTTTGGGGGATCTGACATGCCCTGCGATCCATGAGGCAGGAGGGGTGACGGGAATCCCCTGGAGATCACCAACAACCTTATGCGGCAACCGCACTGATCCAACCCAACAAGGGGGAAGGAGCCGCGACCTCCATTACAACTAAGAACGTACTGCCGGTGAGGGAGGTTGCAGCGCCGGGTCAACAGCATGGGGCCCCTCGCCTCTCCACTTACCTGCTTGAAGACTGGGATGCAGTGAGCCCTGGGGCCTGAACCATTAGGGCTTTGCATAGCCAAGCGGCGGGCCAGTGTGCCAAACGTCAAAATAGCAGCCAAGCGGGATGCCGCACCAGGAGATGAGCGTTGTCCAGCCAAAGCGGTTGTGGCCTGCTGAGGACTGCTTCAATAAATAATAAGAACTGTCACCCTCCCTCTGGCCTCTGCCCCACGGGGCACCCACTCATACTCCTGGATGATTACACTGTGGATAGGGGGCCCAATGTTCTTTTGCAGCAACTCCCAGCCTGCAACGTAAAGGCGGCTTGTCCTCTACGGGAGAGCGGCCCTGCTGGGAGTCAAGAACTTTGACACAGGGGGTGGTACCCTCATCCCAGGTGCAGCCTGTGGGGGCCTCTAAGCAGACACAATCTAAGGAGGACAGCTCAGGGGAAGGCAACCTTTTGAACCCAGAGTAGATGACCCAGCTATATATGGTTTGACAACTCCTGCCACCACTATGCTTCTGAAAAGTGCTGAGGCCTGTACTTATCTTGGTTCTCTAAAGGGCGGACCCCATGCTCTCTAACACACTAGCCAATCCTTACATCACAGCTCCCTCAGAGGCTGCAGCCGGGTACTATTGTGAATACTCCCCGGTCTCTTGTGGCCCACTGGGGAATGTTCTCTGCCGCCCTGTGCTCTGCGCTGCCTGCCTAGGCCTCCACCCACAGCATAAATGCCTCCGGAAAAGACACAGCAGAACTGAGTATCCAGTTACTTTCAACCAATAGAGATCAGACAAGTGCACCCTATCACCCCCGGAGACCGCGCCAAGGCATTAACCAAGGAACAGCGCCTGGCTTCACTGCATGACTTCAAGAAAGAACTGAGAGAGGAACTGAAAGTGACCAGTCCACCTCGCTAGACGCTCTTTGCTCAGACATCAATTCAAGGCTCTTGACAATCCAACAGGATGTGGACTCTATAGGCATACGCACTCTGGACTTAGAAGCTAAATGTCAATCCTTAGGGCAACAAGTGGAATGACTGGAAGGTTCTTCTGCACAATCCCAGGACCAGCTGCAGGTTACGCTCTTAAAATGCGAAGACTTAGAAACTGTTAACAACGGGATAATATTAGTCTACGGAATCTGGAGGAGGGGGGTAGAGGGCCCAGACTTGGAAGCATTTGTGGTGGGCTTGTTCTCCGAACTCCTAGGAGACAAACGGGTCATGCTCAAGATGGAACGAGTTCACCGTGTGGGACGGCCATACTCACGCCCGTGGCTGGTGATGGTAAACGACCCAGGGATGTACTTGCCAAGCTTCAGACTTAAAGTGAAAGAAGCCATCTTTCAAACAGCGAGAAAAAAGGACTCGATCATTTTCCAAGGGGTGACATGCTAGGTATTTCATGACATCGCGACAGCCACACAGGCCCACAGACTCCAATTTGGACTAGTAACGGATAAACTGCGCCATGATCACATCAAATATAGGTGAACATATCCCTATGGCCTCGCAATTGAAAACCAAACAAGCCCGATCACTTTACGGAATTGTCTGATGTGGCAACACTGTTGGGCTTACCACCGCCAGATTGCAGAAATACCGAGAGGCCTGAGAGAGACCCACCACAAGTTTGATGTCGGGAACTGAAAGAGAACAATGGCTTCCACAGAAACATTTGAAAAGACAAGGAAAGCGCTTAACTAGGACCAACGTGGACCCTCAGCCCTGACCACGCAGCCATGCCATTACAAGACTCGGCTTGTAATATCCTTTGAACTGTTAAATCTGCCTTTTGGCCAAACGTATTTGTAACTCCGCTTGTTGCAAAAGTACTCCTTGTTCACTCATGATCGCTATGAACTTTATTTGAAAATAGATGCTGACCTCCTATGAAAGGGGTTCCATATACTTAAGAAGGCGTTGTCTATTAATGCTAAGTTGCGTTGTTATCAGCTACATGTTGCTAGAATGCCATAGCGGTGTGTGACCGGTGAACCCACACCCAGGAGCATTAAGATTGATCTTTACCAAAATTCTGGAACTAGGTTCCTGTTTGGTTTTCCTGTTTGATATCCATGAGTGGGTGCTTTTTTGATTTGTGTTGGGGGCCCAGGATTTGGTGATGAATTGCCCTTTGCCTGCGGAGGTGGGGTGTTGTTGGGGCAGTGGGGAACGGGACCTTGAAACTAACCTGCTATTTCAATGTAGCCATAATATATCATCAATGTGTTGACAGCACTGACCTGGAACGTTAAGGGACTGAACTACCCCTCCAAATGTCACAAATTGTGGAAATACATCCATGATAATGGCCACGATATAATAGCTTTGCAAGAGACGCAACCTTAAAAGAAGTGAACACCATAGACTACGTAATAAGACATATCCTTTGATATATCAATCATTGGGTCTCACTAAGAATAATGGAGTAGCCCTGCTCTTTCATTCACCCCTTGAATTCCAGCCTTCCGGGAACAAACAATCTGCTCCGCGAGCCTCCTTGATGCCTGGAGAACCAACCATCCAAAGACTCGTGATTATACCATCTTTTCAGACTCGCACCACACCTATTCTTGCATGGATTAGGTCTTTGTAAGCCAATTCCTAGAACACGCTATCTTACACTCAGAAATCCATCCCATAGCCCTTTTAGACCATGCACCTGTGGCCTCGAAAATGGAGTGGGCTTCCCCCAACACCCAAATATCGTAGGCGGTTCTTTCCTGGTTCTCTAGTAACAGACCATCTTTTTCAAGATGAAATACTTAAGACTATTAGAGACTTTTTTGTGTGAATGACCCCTGGGATACTGACTTCTCTAATTAGTGGGATGCCTTTAAACAGTTGTCAGGGGGAAATGCATTTCACTCGTACCGACTTTAACCAAGCAAAAAACCTGAGATAGGTTAGCACTTGAGAGAGAAATGCAACAAGCAGAACATGCTCACCAAGAAAACTCTTCTCTCCCCTTACAACGGAAAGTGACCGCACTGAGTGGGTAAACTAAATGCAATATATATGAATAGGGCGGAGTTCACTCTGCTGG
Source organism: Triturus cristatus (assembly GCF_964204655.1). Classification (NCBI taxonomy): domain Eukaryota; kingdom Metazoa; phylum Chordata; class Amphibia; order Caudata; family Salamandridae; genus Triturus; species Triturus cristatus. The sequence continues at coordinate 628,485,084 of NC_140594.1, read as the reverse complement.
GTTTAAATTCGGGCCCGCCTAGCTTACCAACTGTAGGTTAAACATGAGAAAGAATACATTGGTCACATTAACTTAGGTGGGAGAGTGACCACGGCAGAAACTGACAAAGCTGCAGCATTCTGAGTTTTCTATAAACAATTGTACACAGCTGAACCACCTGTGATAATGGCCCAATTACAATATCTAAATGACATAACTCTTCCCCAAGTGACAGAGGTCCAAAATGAGACTCTAGGTAACCCATTCTGAGACCACGTGGTCCAGGCAGCCATCTCTGCCCTTAAACTTCATATCACCTGGGACGGATGGATTCACAGCCAAATTTTATAAAACTTTTAGGGCCAGATGTACGGAAGTTTATTGCAGTTGCAAAGGGGTATAAACTGTGGCACAATGTACTAACCCTATTTTGAAATTAGCGACTCGCAAAAGAGGGTTAGCGACTCGCTATTAGGAAGGGGCGTGCCAAGAGCGTCCCTTCCTAATAGCAAATGCTATTGACATGTATGAGTGTTTTGCAACCGCATTGGCGACTCACAATTTGCCGCAATTTGAGAGTCGCAAAATCCAATGGTCATACACCTGGCCCTTTGTTCTGATTTAGTACCCCATTTGACTGCACTATTTAGCCACAGAGTTACTTCTCGAGGGCTTACACACTCGATGAGTGAAGTTCTAATTTCAGTTCTGCCAAAGTCGGGCAAGTATCCACACAACTGTTCTTCATATAGGCCCATCGCTTTACTAAACTGGGATGCTAAATTATATACTAAGATTTTGGCATCTCGATTCGAAGACCTCTAGCCGGATTTGATTCACCCAGATCCGTCCTGATTCATTAAGGTGAGACAAACTGATGAAAATCTGAGGAGGGTGATACACTTGCTCAAAAAAGCCACTAGAAAACACATACCAGCAGTCCTATTGGCGTTAGATGCTGGAAAAGCTTTTGACAGGGTGGATTGGTTCTTCTTTTTTCACACTCCCCGTAAATTTGGAATGTGCGAACAATTTATCAACATGGTCCAGGCTAAATATGCGACCACTTTCACGAAGTGGTCATGAACATGGTCGGGTCCGACCTCTTTAAATTAGAGAGGGGAACTGGTCAGGGGTGCCCTCGTTCTCTGCTCTTATTTACCCTCAGTATAGAGCCACTTGCAGCAAAGGTGAGAGGAAAAAGAGATTCAAGGCCTCCCCTTTGGATCCACCACCACAAAATGGCACTATTAGCAGAGGATGTTCTGCTTTCCCTGACTTCACCGTGACCTCTCTGGCGGCCCTACAACAAGAAGAACAAGAAAGTAACAGGCTACCGTATTAATCTCCACAAATCTTTCATCTTGAAATTGACTCTCCCTCTGGCAGAGATGCTAGCGGACAGCATCCCTTCCCAATGGGTTCAAAAAAGAACTCACATACTCAGGGATGAAAATCACTCCCAATATATCTGCTTTATATGGGGCCAACTATCCCCCACTTCTGCGACAACTCACTGCGGACCTCAAAAGGTGGGCTCCTACATACCTATCATGGTTGGGCCACATCCAAGCAATTAAAATGACTGTCTTGCCACATTTTGTGTATATATTATTCAGGGCCTTCCAATTGAAGTAGAGCAAGGACTCTTTACAAAACTCCGCTCTCTAGGGACCACCTTTATCTGGCAGGATCAGAGAGCCAGACTCACCTATAAATTGCTGCGTTTGGTGAGGGAGGCAGGATGGTTGGTCATATCAGACGTCCCCACTTATTATAAAGCAGCTCAGCTGAGGGTGATCACTAAATGGTCTTCGCTGACATTAGACAAACACTGGCTCCTCATGGACCGGGCATTCGTGGGCAGATGTATATCAGACATGCTGTGGAAACAAAAAGTGGACCAACGACCTAATGCATACATTCGCAAACACACAAAAACGACCCTGACAGCATGGGATGACGTGCATCGCTCCATGGCTTGGACCAAGTTCCCCTTTCCGTTTACCCAGATGCATTTGAACCCCGCCTTCCCCCAGCCCTTAAGCCAGGTCCTATCAATCTCTGGAGAGAGAGGGGATGTCTCACCACCTCGGACGGGTTTTATGGTTGGGATATTCTTACCTTTGAAAACTGTCAGCGAGGCTTTGGACTCCCACATTCTCAGAGGAACCACTACACACAATTCAAAGACTGGGTACTCCACCCAGACGTGAGCGATGCTGCCACTAGAAGAACTCTCCCCAATTGAAACATTTGTGAGACAGGCGAGGGGGGCGAACAGTACCATCTCTTTTCTCTATTCGCTTTTCTTTGACACATCCCATAAAATTAGACCACAGCACGGACTTCTGGTCTACTATATTAGGGGAAGATATCCCCGAGGAACAGTGGTGGAAATTATGACGTGACATACCACGATTCAATCATTCTATGGGGATGACCCAACAGGCCAGTGGAAGTCGGTCCTGGAAAATAATAGACCATCTTGTGAGGGTAACTCTAATTTGGGGAAAGCTAATGAGAAATTCAACTCCTGGATCCAAGGATCCTTGGATATGATACTCCCAAAAAAACCTGCCCTCGTGTCAAATAGGCCGAAAACTGCTCCTTGGTTTACCGATAATCTAAGGGAACTCAAACAACGTTGCAGACGGCTTGAAAGGAAATGGAGGCTGGACTACTCTGATCCTAGTAAAACGGAATATAGGGAATCTATTAAACTTTATAAATCCGAAATTAAAGCCACTCAAGCTACTTTTTATGAACAGAAAATTGTTCTAACTGCTAATTCCCCCAAAGAAATTTTTTAAATTACCAGAACCCTTACCAAACTACCCCTGAAACCTCCCAGATTACGTGATGTCCTTGCACACTGCAATACGCTGGCAGAGTTTTTTCACAAGAAAATTCAAACGATTTATCAGGCATTTTCACCTTCTCAATCTACTAGCACCATGATTGTTCCTGTTGAATCGACTGTAAGGCCCCATACTCTTTTAGCACAATTCCCCCTTCTTGATTCGGCCTCGTTGGGTCCCATCATGGCCCACATAAAATCGGGCTCTCCTATTGACCCTGCCCCACCCCAGGCTGTCATTCTGGTAGCCGATACCATCCGCCCCATAATTTTGGACCTGGTAAACTCTTTCATCTCCTCTGGTTCAGCCCCGTCAGCATGGAAATGCGCGATGGTTAAAGCCCTGTTCAAAAAACCTAATTTGGATTAGGACAATCTGGCTAACGATCGCCCCATTTCCCTCTTGCCTTGGGTGAGTAAGATTCTAGAGAGGTATGTAAACAACAGCATGGTAGCCTTTCTAGAAACTAATAATCTACTATACCCCTCTCAGACCGGGTTTCGTCCCCAAATGGGTACCGAGACGGCCCTCCTTGCAGTGACTGAGGAATCGAGAAGGATTTTAGACCAAGGGGGCACTGCGGCTATTATCCTTCTTGACCTCAGTGCTGCATTTGATACTGTCAATCATGCCATATTGCTCCTTAGACTCATGAACCTGGGAGTGTCTGGTATGGCAGTAGAGTGGCTGCAATCTTTTCTCAGTGGTCACTCTTTTAGGGTCTTTGAGGTAGATGTAGTCTCCGATCAGTATCCTCTTAATTGCGGGGTCCCTTAGGGCTCCGCCCTGAGCCCCACGCTATTTAATATATATCTGAAACCTTTGGCAGAAATTGTCCATCCATTTGGCATAAAAATCGTCTCCTATACAGATGATACCCAGCTCGTGGTAGCTCTCAACCATCCTGAAAAGTCATCTAGCACGCTAGGCCGTTGCCTAGAGGAGGTTGCCAAGTGGATGGAACAATCATGCCTTAAACTTAATGGGGATAAGACGGAGCTCATGCTTTTGGGCAATTCTCCTGTCTTTAACCCGGCCTCCTTGTGGCCAGTTTGCCTAGGCCCGGCTCCGACCCCTAAAGATCAACTCAAGAGCCTAGGAATCTGGATTGATCACTCTCTTTCATTCAGTCACCAGGCAGCTAAACTTTCTGCTATCTGCTAAGAATGCTGTATAAGGTTCTTCCCCTTCTCCCTTTCCACGCCAGAAGGATTACGGTCCAAGCACTGATCCTTTCTCGCCTGGATTATGGTAATGCTTTATACCTGTAAGCACCTCAGTACACCATCAACAAGCTCCAAGTAATACAGAATTGTGCTGCCCGTAGACTTCTTCAGGTTCCTCGTTAGCACTCTGCCAAACAGGCATTAAAGAGCCTGCACTGGCTGCCGATCAGACAAAGGATCCAGTTTAAGGCTATGTGCCTGGCCCACAAAGCCTTCTGGAAGAAGGGCCCCCCCGTACTTCAGTCACTTATCACCCCTTAACATCCGAAGAAAGATCTTTGGTCATCTGGATCTTTTCTTGCCCTTCAATCCCTACAAAGCTCCAAAAGATATTTGCCAGCACATCTGATCTTTGTTGGAGAGTGTGTGGGTTGCTGAAAGACTTCCATCATACAAAGTGGAACTGTCCTATAATCCGCCCATTTTGGTCTGAAATTTAGCATAGAATAAAGACATACTGGGTAACCCACTCCCTTCCATTTGATTACAATAGGGGATGTCAAAACCCATTAGAAACTGTTTGACTCACTAGCGTTTAAATGTACACTGCTGATGATCCCGTTGCAGATTGGTGACACTGTATAATGCTGTGCCCAATCAAAACTCAATAAAGAAAACATTTGACTAGAATGGCTAAAAGCTACTGGTGGGTGGTGCCCCATGCAGCACATTTCCTATATAGAGCACTGCGGGTGGCAGATGTTCCTCCAGAGGAAACCCTTTCAGCTAAGCCAATGCCCAACAATGAGCACAGATAATGGGGATTGATCAACCACCCATTTTAGAGTGGTTAACCAAGCACCAGGTCTGGCACAGTTATTATCAAAGTCCACAGAGTAGACTTTCACTGAAAAAGAAGCACAGTGTCCCTAACATGGAAGAAACACCCACAGCAAGTTAGATAGATTAAATATGTGGGTATTGATAATTGGGGCCTCTAGTGCCAACATTTACTTATATAATTTTCACCTGCACTGACAAGTCATTGGTGGATTTTTCACCAAACAGTTAATCCACCAAAGTGTCAACTGCAATTGTGGGTATAGCCACATTGGTGGAGAGGACTCCCCTGCATTAGCAAAGAACTCTGAACTTAGCAGAATTTTCCATGCAGGCCTTGATAGAGGAGGAACTTCTGCTACAACAATGTTGGCCCTACCAATTCGCTTTTCGCTCCCTGATGTTTTAAATATTGCAGCAGAGAGTTCTTGTAGCTAATTGGATGAATTATTAGTTATTTGGAGACGGAGGACATGGCACAAGAAGAAAAAAATCTTTGGAAAATAGATGCAACTCTCCTTCGAAAAAAATACTTTTAAAATCCTTATAAGTTAATCAATTTGACAAATACTGAAAATTGAGACCCTGCAGAGATCAGTACGTGATTTTCTGTCTGAATCCTCAACTGTTGAGGATTCCATAAGCTGAAGTACAATCTTCTGAAACTTCATGGCAAGAAACTACCAGTCATACATGGTAGATGAAAACCTCACTCACTCTTGCCTAGAACTCCGGTAACCTTCATTATGGAAATGGGTAAGCATAGGCACTACTGTAAAGTCAGGCCTATGGTAGAAAGCTTTCTGTGAAAAAACTATTCTCACCACACAAAATGTAGACTATTGTCATATTATCAGTCTGGGGCAATTTTCCAGAGTGAAGGTCTAAACAAGGCTGAACCTCACCCATTTAAACAGACATATGTCACTTCCAACATTCTGAGATTGAAGTATGAACACATGTTGAAGAGAAATATATGGGCTTCGAAAACATGGCAGACAGAAATGTAGCCAGTACGTACCAGTATGCCTAAGCTTCTATGGTGCTACTGCTGATCTTAACTGTGTGGCTCTCACTCAGCAGCTTCCCCGGAAGGCCTGCTTATGGAGCTCCAAGAGTTACTGTGAGCTGACTGAGAAGGTGCTGAATGCAGGATGGAGGTGCCCCACATCTCTGTCTTCTTTCCTCTCTTGGTGACACAGCCCAATGATGATCCCAGAAAACAGCTATCCTTCAGTCCCACGCCATGCGTTGCCACTCCAATTCTTGGGCTGGCTGGAGACTTTGAGAGCACTAAAGCGTGGAACACTTTATCACTCTTACTACAGTTCTAATAGCCCAGTGCACCAATGCTCTAAGTTGTCATTTTCTTTCCTTTCTGTCTTCACTATCAGCCCGTTCGCCTCCAAATGACCATGGAAGAGACGCAACACTGAGCACCCACAGTATCTGCGGTGAATTATATTATGATATCAGGGGCATAAGGGAAAGCAGATCACTTCAATTAATGTGGTAGGCAAAACTGTAGATGAGTGTTTGTGTTGGATGTTCACCCGAGATTTGTTTATATTGTACTTAAGAGATCACCAGAGTCAACCTAGACAACTGACTTCCATAATTACTTTGCTTCTAATGTGCTCTAAGCACCGTTTGGTGTACATGGCCCTGTTTTTCTGCTTAGCTATGTCTGTTGGTAAAGAAAACTCAGGGTAATTTCCATTCATATGAAGATCCTGGGAGGCTCTGATCCTTACTGCACGTCAAGATTTATTACATTTAGCTGGAATATATTTTCCACTTTTGTAATGGGGGCACAGGCATGATGGTTCTAAGCTCTTAGCTTGTAACAGAAAGGCTGCTGTAGCTGAACTATCTAAGCAGTGTGTGGAAAAGGGAAGGGGGTCATAACAAAAAACACATAAGTTGTACTGGGGGAGATCACTGAATGCCACATTATGCACAAAGGGACAGACACTGCAGCTTTTTTCCGTTTAAGCCCATATGCCCTCCTCTGCTCGGTTTCCTGACAAAGTCTGAAGCAATACAATCTTCAGCTGCTGCTACCAGAACCACCAACCATGCTTATCGAAAGGGATCACAATGCTCCTGACATTTTTATATCAGCTCTTGACGTCTGGCCCCTTCATAGTGGAATTTCTGGAGCTTCAATTTGAGCTCAGTCGGTCTTCCCCTCTAACTCATCTGGGAGAGTCCGTCTCTCTGAATCTAGTACTATCATATATATCTAACTCCACTTTGGCTGGTGAAGACTTGAATAATCCAAAGATGTTAAAACGTATTAATACCATGTGCTTCTTTTCTGGAAGATCTAATAGTGATCTTTTTTTTTTTTTTTTTTAACAACAGTTTTTATTATGTCAATCGTCAAATACAATGCAGAGCTCTGTAACCCAGAGACAGACTGCCACATGTAACACATAACATATTGCGTTGAATTTTAATATATACATTATGCAAAAACTGAAATAATAAAGAAACAAATCCCCCCCTGCACTGTCTTCGCATCACACTGAATAACACAGATTTGCCTGCAGATGAAGAAACATTATCCGCAGGACCTTAGAGGTCCAGAACCACAACTCCTGCCCCACTTAACCCTCAACTGCCACGTCCCTCACGGCAGGGGACTCTAGGTCCAAACCCTGATACGTCACCCACCTCTTCCAGATCTTAAAATGCTTCAACGGGCACCCTCGTGCCTTAAAGATAGGAACCTCCAGACCCATATTACAATCTAAACCATTTTTCCAAGCCGAGAGCCGAGGTGGAGCCCCAGCCTTCCACTGACGGGCAACGTCCCGCTTAGCCAGCGTAAAGCTCAGTAGCATCAGATGGCGCTTAAAAAGATTTCCCCCACCCCCTCCATTATATGTAACAGCACCAATTTAGGGGAGTACGGGAGCTCCCACCCCAAGACCTCAGCAAAGCATGTCAAAAACCCCCCGCCAGAACCTTTCAAGCACCGCGCACTGCCAAATTTTGTGAAACAGGGTACAATCCGCAGAGCCACATCGTAGGCACACTGGGGTCTCTATCAAGCCCGCCCTCCACAGCCTGATGCGAGTATAATATACACGGTGAATATAATTAAATTGGATCAGCCGAAGGCGCATGGCTATTGCCGCTCCTCGATTGGACGCAAGCGCTTCCGTCCAGTCCTCCTCATCCAGGGGACCAAGGTCATCCTCCCACCTCGCCCTAAGTTTATCTAAAGTGGTGGGGCAATTTGTCACCAGAGTTTGATATCTCTTGGAAATTTTATGATCAAGTAGGTCACCCATAAATACTTTAGCTTCAACAGGACTGAACTCAGGAAGAGACTCCAACCCCGCAATGGTGGGAAGGATGGCGTGTCCAAACTGTAAGTATTTTAAAAATTGTGTTTTCGGCATCTGATATTCATTCTGGAGATCCTGGAAAGATTTTAAGACCGTGCCACGCATAACGTCCCCTAGAGTAGAGATCCCAATGTTATCCCAGTCTCAGAAACCCCCCAAGCCTGCAAGTTGTGGCAGTCTACCATTGGACCAAAGGGGGGGGTCTCTCGTGTCAGCCTGCCCCACCACCACATCCTGCGCAGGGCCTGCCTCCACACGTGGAAAACCACCCTTGTGGCAGACGGAAGTGTCTTGCAGATAGAAGCCGAATATAAGACCGTATGTACGGAATAGGATCCCATCTGGCACCGCTCCACTGCATATGTAGGATCAGAGTGATCCTCATACTACCATTCGTTCAATATCAGGAGTTGCGAGGCCACATAGTAGGACTGGATAAACGAGGTTGACAGCCTACCACAATACGTGGACTGAAAACACGTCCGTAGCGTCACCCTGGGTGCCCTTCCTGCCCAAAGAAACTGTCCCAGGACCGATTTAACCTGGCGGAACCAAGAGGGCCTAAAAGGGAATGGATGATTCTGTAGCTGGTATAGCAAATGCGGCAACGAAACCATTTTAAAGATGGCCGACCGCCCTGGAAGAGAAAGGGGCATGAGACCATGTTCTCAATTTGTCGCGCACTCGCGCTCAAACCGATGCAACATTACGATCTCAGAACTCCCCCAAAGAATCAGACAGAAAACCCCCAGATATTTCATACCGACCGCGGTGACCTGCACCGCAGAGGCCCAGGTATCCAATTCTACCGGACGTCCTAATGTCCACAGCACAGACTTACTTGCGTTCATAAATAGACCGGAGGGCTCCCCGAATATTTCCATAATACGCAGCAATCTAGGGCCCGTCCTATTGACGTCAGTCAATATGAAAAGAACATTGTTCGCGTAGAGTGTGATACGGTCCGATAGTCCCTTTGCCCATTCGAAGCCCGCCACTTGTGCGTTGATCCGCACCCAACTCGCAGGGGCTCCATCGCGAGGGCAAAAAAATGGCGACAGGAGGCACCCCTGACGGGTATCTCCGCCCGATAGGAAACGTGAAGGAGGCAGCTCCCGCAACCCGGACCAATGCCATGATATGTGTATAAGGAGGTTTAAAATAGGCCAAGAAACGTGGGCCCAAATTCAAATTATCCAAGAGCGCAAAGAGATACGTCCAACTAAAGGAATCAAAAGCCCTATCCATATCAGTCAAGAGAAGAGCCGCTGGCATCTCCAGCCTCCGAATCAAGTCTATAGCGATGTGCGCCCGCCGAATATTGTGCCGTGTCAACCGTTGAGGCACGAAGCCCGCCTGGTCCAGATGGACAAGCAAGGTGATATGGGAGCAAAGGCGAGCGGCCAAGGCCTTGGCCAAAATCTTGGCCTCAATATTTAGCAGCGAAATGGGGTGTTATGTAGAGTGTTGGTCCGGAGGACGGCCCGGCCTTTGGAACACAACCACCTCGGCGTGTCTCCAGTCTCTTAGAAGGCATCCATGCTCCCGGACCTCCTCCACAACCCGAAGGAGATGGGGTCCCAGTTTAGAAAAATATCTCTTAAAGAACTCACAGGGGAATCCGTTGGATCCTGGGGCCTTCCCAGAATTAAGTTCCCCTAATGCCGTGCCCAGTTCCTCCACCGTGAGTGGGAGATCCAATTCCGCACTAACCTCAACGGAAAGAGAGACTGGGGCAGAAAATCTAAAATAAATCGGCGGACCATGTCCTCTGACAAGGACTCCCGTGGGGCATACAAATCGGCATAGTAGTGCGCAAAGCTCTCAGCAATAACTGCGGGATCACCCACTGCTCTCCCATCCTGCCCCAAAAGCCCAGGGAGAACCAAAGAACTGGACTCATCGCCCCATTGATAGATCCTACTACGGGACGCAAGCCATGCCAAACGAGCCTCATCCAGCAATAAGTCCGCGTTCATTTGTCTCGCCACTAATAACTGTCAACGCGCCAGGGCAACCCCATCCTCCCTACTTGCGCGTTCCAATTCCAACAAGTGAGGCTCCGAGTGCACCAGGAACTCCTTCTTAGACCGCCGTGCCGCGGAGCAATAAGATATGTCCACCCCCCGAATAGCAGATTTCATCGCTTCCCATAGCGGTGCAGCATTCGCCACCGAGCCCACATTAAGATCCAGATATTGATCAGTGGCCTGTCCCAAATGATCCCTATACTGGTCATCTTGCAGATGCCAGGGGTAAGACCCCAACAAAAAGGTGGCCTCGCAGGGCCGAAGCGTAGCATGAGTGCGACTGGGGAGTGGTCCGATAGACCTCTGGGAAGGATCTCCACATCCGTTACTCTCCCAGCCACCGCAGCCGGTACAAAGACATAGTCCAACCATGAGAACGATTCATGCACCACAGAGAAATATGTATAACCCTGCTCCTCCGCATGCTGCCGTCTCCAGGAGTCAACCCAGCCCAGACCCGACACCAGGAGGATAATTTAGTTGTTTGACCAGCGGCTGACGTTCCCCCTCGTCGCCATCTATCCTGAACCCCATCCATCACATCATTCCAGTCACCACCCACTCCCGTCACTCCATCCGGAACATCTGCCCACAAAGTCATAATGCGTTCGGTCAATGTCCAGGACAGAGGAGGAAGGCAGAAACACTACCCAGCACAACCAGTTCCTCATAAATGAATCCTTGGATAAAAAATACCTCCCCTGGGTGTCCGCCCACGTCTTGGAGTGAACGTATGGGACCCTGCGATGAATAAGAAGAGCCACCCCACAGGAGCCCCTCATGAACCCAGAGTGGAAAATCTGAAAATACCCATATCGCTGTAAGCACAGGGCCTTGGTCCCCAATAAATGTGTCTCCTGCAACATAAAAATATCAGCCTGGTAGCGCTTTGGCTGATGAAGGATAACCCCCCTCTTCACTTTAGCCAATGCCCCCTTAACATTCCAACTCACAACCTAAGGGCCCCGGCAGTAGGCCATGGGCTAACAGCAGGGGTGGACATCTAGAGAAACAGTACACACAATGAGCAGAACCTGCGGCGACATATAAATGTAAATGTAAATGTAAATGTCAAGGTACTTATAGAGCGCACTGTCACCAGACGGCCACCTTGCGGTGTCGCCTTTGCGGTTTCCTGGCGCTGATACTCATACCGCTGTGGAACCCCTCCTGGCTTTCCCTGTGAAGTGTCCACTCCTGGGCACCCCCAGGGTGAAGCCAGGCATCCTTAGCGCTGTTGGGGCCGGTGTGGAGGCTAAGCAAGCTATTGCCCAGAGTTGCAGCGTGGGGCCCGTGATTAGAATAGGCACCGAGGCGAGAATAGACAGGTCCGAGGAAATTGAGCCCGAGCCCCGCCGAGGCGGGAATCGAACCCTGGTCCTTGGCCAGAACTCTGCTTCAGGATCTGCCGCTCTAACCATTGAGCCACACTCCTCCACAGCGGCACATAGCAGCAAGATGACAGTGCAGTGAAATCAAAACAATCCCTCAAAACGTAAAGATTAGAGCAAAAGACATCTGAAATAAGATTAGAAAACTTGCAAATAGTGAGCAAAAACAACCCCACCCCAATACCTCAAAACCACTGAAATATCTGTTGCGGTGATGGCGACCCCAACGGGAGCCACCGGTCTACCTCCGCCAATGGATCCCCAAAAACCCCCCCATGAAACCCGGGCTGGCCCCCAGACAGCAAGGCCGACAGGGGATAGTAGTCCGATCTTGTGCATCGACGGCTTAAACAAATATGCATGTATGTTTGTCCACTATGAAAGTCACGAAGAAGTTACGGGCCGGCTTCCCCGAGCGGGGCACCGAAGCCGATCTACTGACATCATCATGGAACTGCGAGCGGCGTCCGGATCTTGAGCACCTGCTCCCTTTAACTTTAGGTTTAGGTGGCTTCTGAGTGGATTCACTCGTTGATGAGTCGGACTCTAGTCTTGGCGGTGTATGCGAACGCACCCGTACTGTCTCATCTGTCCATTGGAAGACGTCCTCGGGGGAATCAAAAAACAGCGTCCGTGACTGATAAACCACCCTCAGCTAGGCAGGATACAGGATAGCATAGGGCAGCTTCAAGTCACGTAGGCGGGCCTTCGTCGCCATAAAGGATTGGCGCTTCTGCTGAACCAGGCGAGTATAGTCTGGAAATATAAGGATTGTCAAAATGCAATGGTTCCTTAAGGCGGGCGTGTTTCAGGATAGCATCCCGATCATGATAATTTAGAATTTTCGCTATGACTGGTCGTGTTCGTGCTCCCGGTGGCGGCTTCTGAATAAGGGCCCGATGCGTCCTCTCAATGATAAAGCAATAAGACATGATTTCTGGGGGAAGCCAACCAACTAGCCATTTCGTCAAGAACTGTTCCATGTTCCCCCCCTCACAGCCCTCCGGGAACCCCACAAAACGCAGATTAATTCTCCGTGCCCTCCCTTCCGTATCCTCAACACGAGATGCCAGGCCCCTAGTGAGGGTCTCCAACTATGCTACTTTCTTTTGCAATGTACTGACCGAGTCCTCCACTCCAGAGACCCTGTTTTCAGCCGCTGCAATGCGCTCCGTAGCGTTGCGCAGGTCCTGGCGGAGGGGTAAGACCTCAGAACCTACCTCCCCTATTTTAGTCTCGAGGGCTGTGCGGGACTGTGTAATTGCTAATAGTGATCTTGGATGTATCTTCTTTACTGATTTCTGCCACAGCTATATTGTTGTAAATGGGTTCACTGTTAGGGTCTGGTGAGAAGACGGCCTATTTGTCTAGGCCAATGCTTAATCTCATGCCATGACTAAAGACGCATCCAATGACTGAACTGCAGATCTCAAGTCTGCAGCGACGATTCCTGATGAAGGAGCATCAATACTATTACAAAGAGTCCCAGCTTAAGAGATGTTAAGAAAAGCTAACACAACATTAAACAAGGCACCATCAAACAATAGGGAACCAGGAACTCATTTTTAGATATCTGAAAGCTTTCTCCGATGCTCAGCTGCTATTTACAAGGAGCTCAAGAATTGTATTCAGTCAATAAAGTGAAATAACTTAGGACATGACTCATCGAGAAACTTGAAAAACAATATTCTGAAATTATGTGGTTGCTATCTGGTAGGAGGTCTGCTTTTAAATAAATGGAAACACCCATTCAAGACTATGCTGGGCTGGGCGAATCCGATTAAAATGGTTCTGTTATCAACAATTCCTTTTTTGAGTGTTACTTATTTAAGTACTCCAGTCTTTCTTTAATCTACTTGACACTGCTAACTAACAATTTAAATGTTCTGACACAGAAGCCTGATTTACTACTGGACATCTTCAGGGAAGCAACCTGCTATGCTTGCGCAAGAAATCTGCAGAATTCAGACTTTTATGAATATCTATTTTAACAAGCCTCTTACTTTGTTCATACTTTTCCTGATGACACCAGATACGTCAAATTCAAGGGCCTTCTCTATGTTTACTGCATATGGGATGACATATGCATACAATATTAGAGCCTGAGATTTCATGGCTATTCTCCCTTATGGAAAATCCAGCACCATCTGGCATTTTGCACCTCTCTAGAGATTCATCACATCTAAATCACAACTATAGTTTTTGCATCAACTATTTCATTCTAGTATATTAAACTCCCTTAGACAAGCTCCCTAAATAAATTGGAATTCCCTGTTTAATATTCTAGAATACCTACAGTTGCAAGATTACATACATTTGCCAAACTGTGATGTGCAAGCCCAGTGGACCCCTGCAATTTTGTCACTTATTTAACTGTCCTTATTCCAAAGCTTATCTTTTACCATCTCTTTGCTTCCAATCTTGGAAACGAACAATCCAATAGGACCAGGAATTCATCAAAGTGGTTAGCCACAGAGATACAATAGAATACGTTCATGGATTCACTTATAATGTGTTCTGTGTTTGACCGATATAAATTTTTACTTCAACATTAGTGGACCCTTTGATTTTTTTATATAACCCTGGTGATTGGAATACTAACTCTAGAACCGGTGGTCATTGTACTCGTGTTGCTCACCAGTCGCAGACCAGGTTCATATGTTTGCATTGTGTCACACTCTTCAATCTTTTTAGCAAGAAGAATTTGGAATAATCTCCACCTCTGTTGGCAAACTACAGAGTATGATCTATTTAATGTCTGAGTTATTGATTATCTCAGAGATTTGTGATTTTTTTTCTGGCAGGTCTGGTAACTCAACTGAAGATTACACATCAGTGCTAGGTCTATAGTCATTCATATATCCATTTATGGGTATAGAATGTACTATATATTTATTGCTTCGAGAAAATAATGTGTCAACAACATAGCACCCAGAGATTTAAATTACGTCTACAGTGTGTTCAATAAAGAAGCCTTTAATAATTAGGTTTCTATATAAATTTATCGATGATAGGGCTTTGTTAATCTTGACTAAAATGCGGGCATAGGACTGACTGAATGCATGATATATTAAAAGGTGTTCTCTTTTTCAATATTTTTTAGGACAGATTATATATTAGAACAGTATGGATTGCATCACTGTTCTGTAAATTTCAAATTAAAGACACTAGGAGGAGACAACAAGAATTAATCATTAATGGACATAGTTTTGAGAATCTTTGCAGCAGCACAATCAGTAATACCAATCTGTGAAAATAATGCCCATCAGAAAGGTTGAAAAGGAAGGTGGGTCTTTATTCTTCTCAACTAAGTGGATTTAATCTTTATTCTTCTTAAAACAGCAGTTGTAGAATGTTTCCTTACAGATTAACACTTCTTGAACATGAGGAACAGCCAATTCGTTTCACTATTTGTGACTTAAAGGCATTCTCAAGGCTAGTGGGCTGAGAGAGTGCTCAAACACATGAGAAATATTTATTTGCCTGATGTTAGCATAATTTTTAAAGAATTGGAACCCCATCTTGTTCCCCATCCGAGAGGGTTGTGGCACTGCATTTGTGATTCATCTGATCACTGTCAAATGGAAAAAGACGGTTTATACCTTCCATATATTCTTATCCTTACTATAGAGGGTCAAGGACTCAGGCTCTTATGCTGGATCTCAAAGCCCTAGTTGATGGACCACAGATGGATTGCATGGAAGAGAAAATAACACCCAAGACTATGGCCTTTCAAAACATAAATCAACCATCTAACCTTCTATAGTCACTCGTATGCCACACAAGCTTCAACATGGAAGTTGCCCACACAGCAATTTGCAAACTAGACACTTTCTTAGCATGACAAATGTTACCTGTCTGATCAAATGCTGTCTTTAGGAAGCGAATAAAGAAATCAGCATTATTCACATATAATGACATTACACAAAGTACAGTGTCTTGACGGCCGGTTGTATGGTGAGGATGGACATCATCTAGCAAGGTATGAGAACGTCCTGTCCTGGAAGAAGTAATTTTCTAGTAGGATTGAAAATAACAGTGTAACAAACACGAGAGCAAAACAAACTAAAACCAGGATTTATCCTTTTTTAGGATGTGCCCAGTAAACCCTGAAGTCACTGCAGGCTTGTAGCAATAATAGAATCAGTAATGATGTTTCCTAAATGTCACCAGTATGTTTAGAGCCAATTAATCAGACAAGGTGGATAAGTGAGTTCACCACGGACTGCTGACATTTATAGTGATCTGCAGGTCACGTGTAAAAATCTTGGCATGGCCAACAAAAGCTTTCCATCATTTTGAAGTAACACTGAAGTGGGTAATGTTAACACCTATTATTTACATCACATGGAAATGGCTGAGGTGAAGTATGAAGTGCTATATAATGGAAGAGTATATACATTAAAAATAAATTATTATATCTTTGGACGCTTGTTCTTGAGAAGCCTTTCAACAGCTGAATGACCTGTCAGATTATGAACATATATCTGGTAAATGGAGACCCTGGATGCAAAAGAAGGTAATGATTATCAGATCTCAGTCACAGGTGGCATATTCATGGAATACTCTGTTCAGGGTGAGTTTTCCATTGATTGTGAACTACAGACACTGATTACCTCCAGCCCTTTCAGCAGCAACTTCATGACTTCTCTGGCTGGCTTTTGGAACAAAGTCTAGAAGTACATTAGAGCTCCCTGCAGTAAAAGTACTAACAGCATAGAGGACTCTTTCATTCTAGTGGTTCCTTTACAATGGTGGGTTTCCCAATGTTGAGACTCTCTTGGTGGAAGAGACTCCTAACCTACTGAGGTTTTCTTAGTGTTAGCAAAACGCCCAAGAACAACCCTATATTGATGAACTCTTGATGCCGAAGCCCCTATAGTAGCTGCAAGAAGATTCGAAGAATGCACTAAAATACAAGAGAACACCTGGTGGTATTGAGGGTAGGATAGCAAGGTTATTTGGTTGATGGGTTGGTCCCTTAGTTTGTGCCGAGTTCTTCCATTGAAGGACAGTCTGTAGGAGCCCATTAATTAACAAAGCTGATTAAACACTACATACATTCCTCCCTGTTAAAATTCCTTTCAAGTAAGCAGAGAAACTCTTATTGCAAGGAAGAACAGAACGACACTATCTGACATGCATTCTTGCACACAACAGGAAACTCTGCTATAAAAGAAACAATGGCAAGTGAAAAGAAAAGTCATGGGGTAAAGCCTAGTAAAAGAAATAACATAAAAAATAAATTTTAAAAAAGTCAGTTACTTGACGACATAAAACAAAGCGGTTTAAAAAGACATAATGGTAGTGAAAAAAATAAAGAACCCAAGATTTACTATTTTGGGCCTGGATACATATTGAAAAAAACTTAAAGGACGCTAGCTGCCTCCATACTGCCAGCTTGTATTCTGGAGCAGCACCATGTCTTAAAACCACAGTGTGAAATGCCTACTTATTTGGACTGCTGCCTATGTGGCCACATTTCTTTATTTACGGGTGAGTCAAAATGACTTCCTGGGCGAGTTAACAGTTTAATTTAACTCTATTGGGATCAAAAAGGACATATTTGGATATGCAGTCTTAACATATTTGAAATAGTTATTTTTGACAAAAATATTTTTGGGGAATGAAATAGGTTTTTCGGCGATGTTGTGATGGAGAATATGTTGTGATGAGAATATTAATGAAGATACAATGATCAAGAACTACCCTTCAGGGGGGCACAGAATCACAAAACAGGACAATTATGAACGCACCTCGCACAAGTCATGAAATTACCTATAACCAAGCCATGATATGGACTATAGAAGCAATCATATTAATGTCATGCAAGCCATTACTTTGTCCTAAAAGGAGCATGACATTCAGATAAAACGTGAAAATACTTCACAGGATTCATGGTCTCGAATCTTATGACACAAAGAACTTATGGATCTCCACGAAAAAGCTCGATATTTCACCCCGTAGTAACCATGAAATCGCTATAAATAGGAAATGATTCCACTGACTGCACCACAAATCTTATCTAATAGTAGTATACGGTTTACATAAAATTTACCTCACAGATGTATTAAACATTTCTTATGTTGTGGTAAGACATTTCAATGCACCAGTGGATCATTAAACTCTCTTCCTTCTATTATAAAAGGGAGGCCATAATACCAAGAAATGTAATTAAAGTTAATGTCATCATTAAAATCTTCAAAACTGTCGTGAAGTTTTCCCATAATGAAAATGCAAACAATGAATATTACAAATTTCCACTATGAAGATGAATATGCTCTCAAGAGCCAAATATTTCTTATATAAACTACAAATGTTTCCACACTAGTCCCATGAAATGGTCCCCCTACAGGTCATGAATTCATGCCTACATAAGCCATAAAATCACTTTCAGAAACACATTTTTAACCCTTGTACACCCCTTCGTACTGTTCCATGTCCTGTTCTCATTTTTAATAAAAAAGTGCCTCTATAAGAGCCATGTACGCACCCACTATGTACCACGTAATTACAAAAAAACAACCCCTCACGCTTGCTTTGAGACTGCTTCCTCAAGCTATGCAAATACTACCAAAAGCCATAAATTGTCCAACATGAACTTCTTTCCAGGTAAGTCAGAAATCTAAGGTGTTCTCTCAGGACATATGCCTTGGAAAGAGTTTAATGTTTTCAATGTAACCAATCAATAGACTTCCTTACAAGGCTGATCGTTGTCCCTGCTGCAGTCGGTTACAATCTTCCTTCAGTGTACGGACTGTATGCCAGGCGTGACCCCAGACCTTCCTCAGCTGCTGATAAGAAAATTGCCGCTTAGGATCCTGAACTGTCAAAAAGAAAAAGAAACAGAATGATGAAAACCAAAGACAAATGTTACAGAACCACAGTAACAGTCACAAACATTGTTACAACTCTAACAATGAATCAAGACAGTCAACAGCAAAGACAAAAACAACTATCATCAAGGTGAAAAGTACAATAATAAATATAAAAAATTACATCTAGCAAAACCAGAAACACAGTTGTGGTCACTCTACAGCCCAAAAATAACACAAACATACCAAACACCTGTACACCTATCACCGCTTAAGAGAAATCAACCATGCTACTAAATAATAAAAGGAGCAACCTCACTCCTAACATCAGAAACAAGCATTGGCATAGCCAATAGGTCTCGCCTTTGGGACCTTATAAGTGTTTAGCCATGCAACGGTTGATATTGTTGCACCAAGGATATTGTGCTGTATAACTAAATACTTATAAGGTCCCAAAAGCGAGACCTATTGGCTATGTCAATGCTTGTTTTCCATTGTGCGCGCTACAGCAGCGCCAGTCCAGAGCCCAAAGACATGCTAGGTGTGTCCTCTGCTGCCGATTGACAGCAGAGGACAGGAGCAGTGGCTGGCTGGATGCTTCAGGGTGCACATGTCACTTTGGCCGGCTGTCATGTGCCTGCCAAACTGAAATGCGCACTTTGAAGCTCTCTCACCCAGCTGATTGAGACAGCTGGGTGGAGACCAAGCACAGGCCTCCAGGGTCTGAAACAGCGTCCAGCCAGCTGCTCTATACCAGCATGAGAGCAGCACCAGGATTGGTTAGAGGAATTGAGGAGACAGAGCACAACACGGAGCGAGGAGCATGACGGAGTCGTGCAGCAAGCAAGGTAAGTGGTTATTTTTTCTTTTTATTTACACTCATTATGCTTGCATGCACCCACCCACCACCCATTTGCCTCCCCTCCCCCAATCTTCCTAAATGCCAGCCGCCGCTGGAACCTGCTGCTGTTGATTCACTTGAGGGAATTTACACCAATTGTAATAACATGGGAGAACTGGAATGGTACGAGCATCCCGCTCCCTTGCACCGGACTATGAGAGAAGGCATGTGACAAATTGTAAATTCAATACAATGTCTGGTAAACCGTGACATGCTTGATAATGAGATGAAGGCAGAGTTTGATGATGTACAAAGGAACAAAGGAACCTGCGAGAGTGGGAAATGGGGAAATCGTCTGTAGTGTATGGGTGACTTCTGGAAAAAGTTAATAAAATATGTTTTAAAAAACAATACGGTTGTGAAGCTAAATATGAGTAACTGCATGTCATTATAATGAACGCATTCTATTTGTTCAGTCGATATGCCACATAGGGGGCTTAATGTAGGTAATCATTGAAAAAAATGATCCGTAGTACGAACTGTGCTGCTATTAAATATCCAAATACTTCATTCACCTCTCCGCAATTAACTAGCAACGTTATGCAAAAAAAATGTTCCCCTATACCTGCCTTCATGATTGACGAGGATATCTAGAATGTGGGCCCTATCTGGCTTAAAATCACCAACTGTGCCCAGTAGCAAAGGCACTTCTCGCAGAGGGAAACTCAGTCCAAAATAAAATCTTCAACTGCACCAAAATGACCACAAATACTCCCTCGTACCGCCAAGCTAACACAATAAAATCTTACTTCACCACATAATCAACTGATATCAGGGGCAATATTCTAGGGAAATCCGAGCCTGGGTCCAGCCATGATGCAGCATGAATGTATAACGCTGCAATGGATGTTTTCTGACCATGGGGCTTACTTAATACTCCAACCATAGCCTCACGTGGGTACGGAGCAAACAAATGTTTCCGAGTGCAGATGAATTCCCCTCGTGAATTCAATACACAAATCGCAATGAGAAGTTTGCAGGTGCATTTCTAAGCACAGGACAAACAGCCAATCAGCTAGGGTGTTGCTGGAGTGCACTGGGTGGACACAGTTCTATTTCAGTTGGAGGGAGGGAGGATCAGCCAGGTTAATTGACCTTTGCTCCACACGCCTATCCAGCTAACAAGAAAGGAGTACAAGACGTGCCTTATGGAAAAATCCCTATGCCATTGGGAATGTCGAACTCCATGCAGAACGTGAGAGAGAAAGTGAGCGGTCTGTTGGCTGGAGATCAAGATTGCTGTAGGTTGACAAAGCTATGGGTGGATCTCCGTATTGGAACAGCAGCATGTGCGCAGTTTGCAAATCTCTATGTATGTTCAATGGTGCAGCAGAGAGGGGAAAGAGCAGAGGGTGCTTCAGTCAATGAGTGTGGTGTGTTTGTAGGGATAGATTTCCCCAATCCTTCAAAAGGAGGGACGCTGCAGGTGAGGAGGGAGCTGCACTGGCAGGGTTGAGTGCATCTGGGAAGGGCAAATTTAATTACAGAGGTGAGTGGAAGGACTGTGTGGGGGTCTCAGTACTGGAATATTATGGGTTACTTTAGGTAAGTGTTGAGAGCCTTGGCAGAACTGTGGCAGGATGGGATTATCAGAATAGCAAGAGATGCCGTGGCTGAGGATTAAGTTGCATTGTCCGGGCTATGTGTGTTTGCATGTGTGTGTGTACCCATGTAACGGCAGTGCTGAGTGCCAGCAGCATAGCGTGGGTTGCCAGCGCCCAGGGTGAAATTTTAAAAGAAAGTATTGCACCCCCTAACTTGTGGGCCATTAGCTCAGGAAGTGCTAACGGTCCACGGGTTAGGAGGTGCAATACTTTGATTTAAAATGTTGCACCCCCTAGGAATTTTGCACCCGGGGCAACCGCCCCTCTGGACCCCCCACACAACACCACTGCTGAGTGCCGCGTGCCACAACTGAGGTACATTAGTTGTCTGCTGTACCCTGCACTATAACAGCACAGGATGGGAAGCCAGCTGAGGATTTAAGAAGCGCTGGAGATAAAAAAGTAGGTGCATTAAAAATGAGGTGCACTTCCAAGTAACAGAACAGCAGGAGTGCTGCAGATGACATTTGCACTGGATTTGTAGAGCTGCAGTATCACCAGCAGATCGAAAAGCAAGGGATTCTACACATCAGGTTTGAGTTGCATTGCTTTAGCTGTGTGTGGATTTGAGTCCTTGACTAGTAAGGGCTGATACAAGGCAGCGCTCAGTATAGCAGATCTGTGTGAGGGTCCACAGTGGAACAGCCTGTGGAACTGCAGGTCAGGATTGAGGTGTGGTGGTAGAGACATATGGTCGAGTTCTAAGAAAGCAAGGACTTTATATGCGTAAATAATTTTGGGTTTTGCCTGAGTTGTGGGCGAGCTTCCGTTCTGGACCAGCAAGTGAGCTACAGGCTCAAACTAAGTAGAGCTGGAGATGCTGCATGTACACCATAACAATGCACTAGCAAGGGATGCTGCAGCTCTGACTGAGGAGCACTGTTTAACAAGAAGCGCAAGCAAAAAGTGGACACGAGTGGTGCGCGCGCGATGGGAAAAGTGAAAGTAGGCTACGCACATGAAAGTGAAAGTGATCGCGGCTGTACATATTGCAAAGGTGCCGGCTGCGCTCGTGAACGCAAGCGCTAGGCCAGCCAGCAGCACTTTGAAAACTCACCTACTAAATGTCTCTCCGAGCAGCGCATGCGCGCTCACTCAGCGAGACCTAAAAACATCATAAGCAAGTCAACATAGGAATATCCAAGATCACTGTCAACAACTGAAATGAAATAAGATAGTTGAAAGACAACAAAACTCTACCCAACCACAAACATCTGAGACAAACCCAGCTGTCAACAAATGCTAGTGCAACCTAATCATTGCGAACCTCGAGATCCGCTCAACAATACTTCACAACTGTCTAAAGAGTAGAGACAAATTATCCTCTTCTACCACCTCACTCAACAACTCCTTCATATTTCACCTAACCTTCAGACCCCTTGATTTTCATAAATTGTTCATTAGTAAATTCTCAAACCTCCATTCAATTGTGCCTTTCTCCCACTCTACGAACCTCTTTCTTTCTGACTTGCATCAACCTAATATCCAATTAAAGCTCGACTAACAGGACAGAGAACACATGCCACCCAATCAAAAGACACCGGCTCCACTTCAGCATTGGTTCATCATACATACTAGGCCACACAGCAATCTATATAGGATACTATGACTACAACACCACATAATGTACCATCTACCAACCTCGGTATGCACATCCTAGCAAACACAGACCTCCAAAAGGTTTGTATTTCATTCAAAACGTTCTAGATGGGTTCAAGTCATATAAACATGCTCTCAAGCAACACCAACCACATCGTAGACATCAACACTAGGGTAGATAGTCTCAATAAAATGCTATAAGACTGCTGACTACACACCGCTCCCAAGCCTCTGCACTTCGATCACACAACACCTAAAGAGTAATAAAAGAGATCAACAAGATATATACGTGGTAGCACAAATCCCAACTCACCTCAGGCTTCTGAAGTCTGCACCATACACACAAAAAGAAGTAGTCTTGTCAAAATATAACTTTTTCACGATATCACGCAAGCTAAAAACTAAAGCAAAGCACTATTCATTTTTTTTTTCCAAACAAATTTTATTCAGTGACATCAAATCGAGTAGGATCAATACAAAGGGATAAAAGAGTTTCACCACGCTGCTGATATTAGTCAGTCATCGACAGTCATATTAATGAATATACATTGCCATTCACGCCTTCTCGCCAGATGTGTCCTTCTCAATGGGCAACTGTATTCATCCATCTTATCAGAATTCTCAGAAGAACTGTGCTCTATATCCCTATTCCGGGGAATCAACTTCAAGTGTCCATATCAGTCCTCACTCATATCTACCAAAACAACCAATGAAATAACAAAGTTCCTCCCCCCTCCCCCCCCTGGTCCTACCCACCCCCCTCCCCCACTCCAGGCATGTCGCTCCATCATCTAGCCCTCAGTGGAGAATAGTATTTAATCATGTAGGACATCTGGCTCCATACTTCAAGTAAGAAGGTATCCACATAAGGGGGAGCCACTATACAGTACGTGCTTGCCAACCCCCAAGTTACCTGCTCAGGTAGGGCAATGTTCAATCCCTATACACAATTCATAGACATCTAATAGTGCAGTAACTCCCAACCCAAAGCATTTGTACCTAGAATCACCAAGAGAAATTTGCAGTGGACAATCCATCTTTCCTTGATAAGATCAACTAAATCAAGCATAATATAGTTATGAGAGAATTATCAAACCCCCTCTTTCCCTTAGGAAGAGCAAACAGTTACACAGGTGACATTCATTCATCATCCAGTCAACAGAGGAGGGACAGTCCTGTATCCACCGGGGAACTTGAATATAACGCCGCATTAGAACACAATGTTCTAACTGGTAACAAATCAATGTCTTACTTTAGATACATTATATTGGGGCAAAGTCACATTCCTTGGCATGTTTTCTTGCCATAGCGCTCCTAATGAAACGGTGTTAGAAGAAAATATTGCATTTATTTAAACTAGCTAGACATATTTAAAAGCTACATTAGAGGTCTATTATACTTAAACCAGCCATGTCATAAATGAAATAAAAGAACGCAATCCAAAACTCTTGAATTTAGCTTCTCGGACTGTTGACTAAGCTGTCATTTGTATAACAATCATCTTAAAATTTTACAAACACAACTCTGGTACAAACAGCAGTAGTTCAATTCAAATCTTTATTTCGGTTATTGCTAACCATAAAAGACATACATAAAATATACAATTCATCATTACAGGAACACCAACCAAACAGCAGTAGCAATTTGCCTTCCTTAGGACACCAGTTTATATATTTTTCCTAATGTTAATACTAAAATTCACTATTATTTCTTATTATTGATGACAGTTATACTACTGGCTTGTAATAGATGTCAAAGGTGAAAATATGCTTGACATATTACTTTCTTATTACTTAGGGGTGCCGCTCGAGGACCGTTTCCCTGCTGCTGGATACTGGGGCTTGTCAGCGCAACGGACGCCGCATCCTGGAGCAATAACGCTGCCTGAACTCACCTGCTGAAGGGGAGAGCCTGCTAATTGAGATCCACGCATTCGGGACTGCGAGGACCAGGGAGCCGTGCGCGCTCCACACCGGCTGCACCTGGCCCTCTTCCCAACTCCTCCCCTGCAAGGTACATTACGACTCGCGGCCCCCGCTTCGCGGGAGCCGCTCGAGGACCGTTTCCCTGCTGCTGGATACTGGGGCTTGTCAGCCCAACGGACGCCGCATCCTGGAGCAATAACGCTGCCTGAACTCACCTGCTGAAGGGGAGAGCCTGCTAATTGAGATCCACGCATTCGGGACTGCGAGGACCAGGGAGCCGTGCGCGCTCCACACCGGCTGCACCTGGCCCTCTTCCCAACTCCTCCCCTGCAAGGTACATTACGACTCGCGGCCCCCGCTTCGCGGGTGCCGCTCGAGGACCGTTTCCCTGCTGCTGGATACTGGGGCTTGTCAGCCCAACGGACGCCGCATCCTGGAGCAATAACGCTGCCTGAACTCACCTGCTGAAGGGGAGAGCCTGCTAATTGAGATCCACGCATTCGGGACTGCGAGGACCAGGGAGCCGTGCGCGCTCCACACCGGCTGCACCTGGCCCTCTTCCCAACTCCTCCCCTGCAAGGTACATTACGACTCGCGGCCCCCGCTTCGCGGGTGCCGCTCGAGGACCGTTTCCCTGCTGCTGGATACTGGGGCTTGTCAGCCCAACGGACGCCGCATCCTGGAGCAATAACGCTGCCTGAACTCACCTGCTGAAGGGGAGAGCCTGCTAATTGAGATCCACGCATTCGGGACTGCGAGGACCAGGGAGCCGTGCGCGCTCCACACCGGCTGCACCTGGCCCTCTTCCCAACTCCTCCCCTGCAAGGTACATTACGACTCGCGGCCCCCGCTTCGCGGGTGCCGCTCGAGGACCGTTTCCCTGCTGCTGGATACTGGGGCTTGTCAGCCCAACGGATGCCGCATCCTGGAGCAATAACGCTGCCTGAACTCACCTGCTGAAGGGGAGAGCCTGCTAATTGAGATCCACGCATTCGGGACTGCGAGGACCAGGGAGCCGTGCGCGCTCCACACCGGCTGCACCTGGCCCTCTTCCCAACTCCTCCCCTGCAAGGTACATTACGACTCGCGGCCCCCGCTTCGCGGGTGCCGCTCGAGGACCGTTTCCCTGCTGCTGGATACTGGGGCTTGTCAGCCCAACGGACGCCGCATCCTGGAGCAATAACGCTGCCTGAACTCACCTGCTGAAGGGGAGAGCCTGCTAATTGAGATCCACGCATTCGGGACTGCGAGGACCAGGGAGCCGTGCGCGCTCCACACCGGCTGCACCTGGCCCTCTTCCCGACTCCTCCCCTATCTCCGCCCCCCTCCTCTATATTATCACAATACAGTTCTCGCGCGCTAGCGGGACGCGTGCGGGACGGGAGCCGGGGCGAAGACCGGGCAAAGAGCGGGCCCTCTGAGGCCCTCAGAGTCACGAGGAGACCGGACTGGGGTAAATCCCTATTCGCAACATCTACGAACCGTGAGTCTACAGTTTGATACTGTTAATATTAACATGGCTGACATTGTAGCTATTAACTCTCCTGCTAAACATGGTGTTCCAACCAAAGGTACATTGGTAGACTATTTTAAAAAGATGGCAGTACCCACGGACAAGGAGACTACACTCGATGAACGAAGGGCCGAGCGACGCCGTTCCATAGAGTGCATGAAAAATAGGACATTACTGGACAGTACATCTCTTCTGACTTCGTCCCTTATTGTGCTAAGCCCTTCTACCTTGACGCAGGAGGCGCTAGCCATGGATAACGTCCCAGAGCTGTTAAGAACAATTGATCCTATACCCAGTAATTTTAACTCCTTACCAGTTTTAACTAATGTGTCTTCCGCTTATACTTCTACTATTTCTGGAAAGGAAATCGATATTGTTATTACTCCAACTGAACCGAGGGCTAAGACCACTATTAAAAAGGCAGGGAGGGTACAGGTGTCCAAAGTTATAAGGCCCCCCCCGCTCAAGAGAAGAAAGAGGTTAGGTAACTTGCCAATTCGCAATATTAATCACACTGATTTTGGCAAGGGCCCCACACAAACTGAGAGCATTGCATCACTGACAAAGGCTCCATTACCACTCTTAACTACACGCGACTTGGCTGTAACACCCTCCACCTCCCTGGTTCTTCCCCCTCCTGACTTGTCTCGCTCTCCATTGCTCCTACCTGAACTATGTACAGTGACATCACACCTTGAGAGCATCGAGAAGCTGATTAGATCGTTCACTCTACCCATCATAGAAAGATTAAAAAATATAGAGTCACGACTGGGGAATTTAGAATCTTTATTCACAAAACATCCAGGGACACCGAAAGATTCCACACATCACCCGTCTCCCCCTACGGATTCAGATCCACCTCTCACGCACACTAGGATTAACGAGATAGGCAGCTCCAATTCTCAGTGTAGGGATAAGCCCACCCTTACCGCAATTAATCCAACTCATGGCCAACATGTAGATGGTGAACTAAGGAAGGAAATAATAAACCCTAACAGAGTAACATCCCCAAACGAGAAGGGGGGGAATCACTTCTCAGTTATAGTAAGTGATTCACGTAGCCATCAAGTTAATTTGCCCCCAGAGGCGGTACCATATGTGGTGGTGTTAACTGAAGTTCCACCTCTGGATAAGGGCAGAAATGAGGGTTATTATAACCTAAAAAACAAAATCGTGCACTGGCTTAGGACAAATAGACCCCTTCCCCCTAACATCAATGGAGAGATACTGCATGTGCGGAGACTTCCTTGGTTGGGCCGTAGAATCAAAGATCTAGAAGGGGATGTAATCATTATTAATTTTAGAGACCCCAATGCAGTCAAATACATCTTAGACTACCCTCTGGGCTCTACACGGGGATCTATAAACCCCCGTGTATTATCTTATTTCTACCCAAGATCAACAGTCTCTTATAATGTACATCCCAGGGCTCCAAGAAAAACTGTGGCCCTTTTTCATCCATTCGTAGCACCATCTGCTTCCCTTGTTCCACATTGTAACATGCATGTACCTAGTCACGTGGCATATGAAAAAGTAGCAGAATGGACTACGGTTCCACCTAGAAATCACATAATGGGACCTCGGAGGGTGAATTACACGCTACCATTTACTCCCCTCGAAGTTGATAATAGATTTGGGGCTTTATCAGGAGTTGATGACTGTGATTGACTCAGTATTTCCTTTGGCTATGGGCATGGCATACATGGGGGCCAGGACGAGGGTATGGATTTGATTTTCAAACGGTCGACTTGCTGTCCACACCATTCTATCTCTGACAGGCAACTTATGTCCTCACTGGTGGGTCGCTCAGGGCCCCTGGAACATGCTCTGGCGGCCACAGACGAAATAGCTACCGAATCTTACTGTTCCGCAAACATGGAGAACGGGGTGGAGGCGGTGGGTGGCTGCTTCCCACGAAAGGCCAAAGTTCCACAGGGGCCCTCATGCAACGCACAAAGTGCGCGGGAGGTCTGTGCTCTATTGAGGATAGAAGAAATTACCCCGCACGAGGCTTTTATGCCTGTAACTAGAACTTTGAGGGCTTTAGAGATTCTGTCATGGAATGTGGCTGGGCTCCCCAATAAGTTAGGCAATACTGATTGGGAAACCTTTATCAAAAAACAGGACATATGTATGTTCCAAGAGACGTGGTCCAGAGAAAATCTTAGCCACCCTGGTTTTGCTACTTTTGATATTCCAGCTAGATGGGGCGGGAAGGGACGCCCGTCTGGTGGCCTATCAACATGGATTGCATGTCATTTAGGTTGCACTGCCGAGGTGGTAGAAACTAACTCTCTGGATATCCTATGTGTCGTCCTGCGTTGGCCCAATGGGGCGGGTCTGAGACTGGTAAATATATACTCTAGACCGGTTGGAGTTGCAGCCACCTCAAGGACACTGGAGAATTTAGGGCTTTTTCTTGACTCCCTCACTGGCCCAGATATACTCTTGGTCGGAGGGGATTTCAATATTCAGTTCGAACCACTCCCGGCGTATCTAGATGGGATCAGCAGTGAGGAGGATGATTTCTGGGGAATTCAGAGAATTACAGGTCCGCCAGCCAGGGTAGCATCACCTCTCCTATTGCAAGTTCTAACATTAATATTGGCAAATTCACTTAGAGCATGCAATGGTAGGTTTAAGGGGGATAATCCGCCCAAGCCAACTTTTAATAGACCAAGGCAGGAGTCCCGGATCGATTACATACTGATCAGACTCCAAGACTGGAAATTGGCATTAGACTTTAAAATTGCCCAAAGGGCTGATAGTGATCATAACCCCTTAATCCTCTCATTAGCTGTGGATGGTTTTCTCAGGCCAGAAACTCGGGGAAATGGTTTACCTGCCCCTAGCCTCACTCTGTCTAGCAACAGACGAAGACTAAGGTGGGATAGACTATTAGAGAAACCGAATTGTATAAGGGCTATATATGAGCAAGTGGCTGTAACTTTGGAAAGAATGGAGAGCCTTCTCCCTCAATTGCCCTCGCCGGAGGGCTGTTCTTCCCTTGAGGATATCCATCAGACTTTTTGCGCCAACCTAGCTGAGGTATTGAATCCTGTGGTTCGGGGCAGGAAAACGAGGAGTAAAGAGCCTCTTGGTTCAACGCCAGCTGTAGGCTGGCAAAGAAAGATCTCCTCCAAGCACTTAAGAATAAGGAAACATCCTCTGTGATCAGGGAAAAGAGGGTGGCCTATAAGTCCAGTCTTGAAGCTGCGAAAATAGACTGGGACTGGGAGAATTGGTCAGAAATAACATCTGCTCTCAAAGTCAGAGATTCCAAAAAATTCTGGCACATAGTCAGACATGGTTCTGCTGAACCTGTTAAGGCAATAGATGGTAATGTTACAGCTGAAGTCTGGGAAAAACACTTCTCGTCCCTTTATAGCAGTGTTGGGATAGACCAAATGGGAACTCCGCCTGAGAGCTTAGTGAACCCCACTGATAGTTGCATGGTGCTGGAAGACTTTAAGCTGGAGGAAGTGGAAAGGGCAATCACCTGCCTTTCTTTAGGAAAAGCGCCAGGCTTAGATAAGATTCCAGGTGACCTCCTAAGGCACGAAGTCAGAATTTGGGCATTCTACTTCCAGATACTGTTCAACGCAATTATTCATGGGATGGCACTTCCCCCAACTTGGCTGGGGGCGGAGATTGGGCCCATTTTTAAAAGGGGCTCACCTTTGCTCCCCGCCAATTATAGACCGATCAGTCTGATAGACGTTCCACAGAAACTCTTTGCGAGGCTTCTGCTGGATCGACTTTTGGACTGGATTGAGGAGAGGGATGTCCTGAGCCCTCTCCAGGCTGGGTTTCGCCAGAAGATCTCTACCGTGGACCAGGTCTTTAGGCTGTCCCTTATTTATTGGAAAACAATACAGCTGGAGGGTGGCAGCCTCTATACTGTATTTGTAGATCTAAGGGCTGCGTTCGACCTTGTTCCGCGTGGTAAGCTTTGGGAAGTCTTGGCGAAAGTTGGGGTGCCAGCTGATCTCCTGAATATGATCATCCGCCTCCATACAAACACCTATGCCCGTGTGAGGTGCGGTGCGCAGGGTGTACTCTCAAACAAGTTTCCCGTTGAGAGAGGGGTTAGGCAGGGGTGCGTACTTGCACCGACCCTGTTCTGCCTCTTTGTCAACGGGGTTATTGACCACCTTAATGGGGTCCCCAATTCGGATGTCCCGAAGTTGGCGGGAAGGAGGGTCCCAGCGATTATGTTCGCTGATGATACCCTCCTTCTCTCCAAGTCACCTATGGGAATCCAGCGTGTTCTGGATGGTTTTGGGGACTTCTGTAGAGAGCATGGATTGGAAATTAACACCACAAAGACCAAATTTATGGCCTTCAATCCGCCACCCAGGTTTCACCGCATTCCTCGCATTGGGGAAAATGTATTAGACCGAGTGAGCACATTTGAATACCTTGGTGTCACACTCAACGAGGAACTGGGGTGGGGTCAACACCAGGAGAAAACAAGGCTGAAGCTGGCGCAACATATTGGTGGAATACTAGCAATGGTGGGGAAGAATAGGTCAACCCTTAAACCCATAGGCCCTCCTCTTCATATTTATAGAGTCCAAGCAAGAGGAGCAGTTACCTATGGGAGTGAATTATGGGGTCATAAAATCCTGGACAGCCTAACAAAGGAGGAGAACAGATTCCTTAGGTGTCTAGCAGCTCTTCCACCGAGCACACCGCTAGTGCCTTTACGACTTGACCTAGGCATTAGACCACTGGAGGAAGAGTTGGCACTTCGTCCTGTGATCTACTGGCGCAGATTATGGACAGTGCCTGAATTGATTCACTATAGACAGGGTCTCCAGGAAGTTCTCAGCTTCCCAAATTCGGGGAACATTCCTTGGCTTAAATTCATAAGGAATAGTTTGATGAGCCTAGGACTAGATGCACTATGGAACGATCCTGGTAATGTTTGTCCCAAACTTTCTAAAAAGGCTCTAACCAAGGTGTATCATGATTCTAAGGCTCCTTTACTCCGACCCTCCAAATCCGTAGGGTCCCTAACAAACCAATTCCTTTTTATGAAGAGTACATACATCTTCGAATCGGCCTTGGATAATGTTTACCCCGTAATAATTAGGAAGCTCTACCTCCAATGGAGGCACGGGTCCTTGCCAATTCGTGCTTTCACTAGCTCCTGGTCCCAGTCGACACCCAGTATTTGCCCGGCATGCAGCGCAAGTGAGGAAACTGAGCTGCATTTTATATTTTTTTTGCACAGGCTATACTGAGTTCCGAAGAAAGTGGATCATTCCCATCTGTAGGAACCTGGGCTTCGTAAGGTGCCATCAAGCCTTTAGAATTCTTAAGAGCGAAACAGCCGCGCACATTGTCTTCGCAGTGGCAAAATTCTTGGGGGCTTTCTGGCACAAACGGAAAAAATACCTAAAAATGTCGATTTGATTTATGCATGTAATTAGTATGTATTAGCTGTTTGGATGCATTATTTTTAAAGATTTTATTATTGTTGCCAAATGTTTTATACTGATTTTATGTGCTTTTATGGATTTATTCCGAAATAAAGTTTTCTTGAACTTGAACTTGAACTTAAGCACCTAATGTTCAAAGTTTGTTTAATGTTATAAAGATTACCCAAGCTTACTAAAACCCTAAAAATATCCAATGTGTGCTAAAGACATTTTGCTATCCAAGTTAGCAAGGAGCTTGTTTTCATTTATGCTCCAACACTATAATGAAAGATGTACTTAATGTTGCCAGACTAATAGACAGAGCCATTGTTTCTAAATAGTCTTTGATAGAGGAGTTGTTTATAGAGAGCAAACTAATAATCACTCATACAGGATCTTATAAGAATTATTAAAGGGTGACTGAAGGCTTTCCCTCAACAATAGTAATTAGTGCTTCAGAAAAAATGACTATGTATATATACACCTAAGAAACTATCCTTCCTTCATTAGATGCATACAAAATCAATTCTGATGACAGGAACACTTATTCACAATTAACAAAAACATGGTATTTGCAAATGTGTGCACCAAAAGAATCCATGTCGAAGGCCTTGTTGACAAGCAAATTTCAGTACAGGTCAAGTGGCAATTGTGACATGAAAGTTTGGGCCATCAGAGACATTGATGTTTGCACAGAAAAGCATAATTAAAACCTTCTATTTGTAAACAGATACAGTGGGGCTATCTCTTCAAACCACTGATTAACAATCCGAGATGTAGAAGTACACAAGAATGCTAACAAGTCCTTAAAAAGGCCACAATTGCTAGTCGGTAGTTGAACCACTTGAGGAATCTTTAATTATTTTCTATAAACATTCAAGACAAAAGCCTTCATGAGAAACAGTACATCAGCAATGAATCTCAGAAGATTTTGACTGACCTCCTTACAGGCTTGCTGGTAATCTTAGTTGTAGAGTCATAATATACTATCGAGCAAGACCAAACGTTGTTTTGATACTTGACACATTAGAACGACAAGTCAAGCTTTATAGTGTCTTGTGTAGTATTGTCTCTTAACAGAAATTACTTCAATTTCACAAAGGATTTTACCTAGGGGAGCCTGGGAGAACTGTTATGAAAGGTTACTGGAGCCCGTCTGGCACCTGTGGATCATTCTAAAGGTGAGGAATATGCTTTTAGAAGTATCAACAGAAATATTTTCTTCTATTGACAATCCCTACAGGGAACCAATAAGACTTTGCAATAAATGTATTGACAACATTCCATTGCTGCACAGGAAGACTGACACGCTTAAATCACTCCACAGTTAACTCAATGAAAAAGTAAAGAAGTTAATTTTACCACTCAGCATCAAACACACTGAAACTTTTTATTCCTAGGAAAGGAAACCAATAAACCCCCATCTACAAAACCATACAACGAGAATGTTCTCGAACAATATAATAGTCAGTTTCCCAACACCTTTAAGGATAATATGGCATAAAGTCAATGTGTAAGGCACAAAAATCAGAAGAAAGATGATTTCCTAGAATGTGAAATTATTTGCCCAAAAAATGTCTATCAGCACATAGCCTTACAGTTTGGTAAATTAGTCAAGCAAATGCATCCCATACTCTACAGAGCCTAGCTTCTAGATACAAAACGAAGGAATTCAAAATGGTCTTCTTTACCACCTCCAGTACTCTAATAACATATGCAGATAAATTGGTTACTTCTTGAATAATGTAATATTGAAAACCGAAAAAAGTGTTTGCTTTTAGAAAGCAAAGCATCAGAGCTCATTTAGTGCAAGCTAATTGTGCAGTGTTCTCTTAAATACCCATTCTTACTAACAGTTAAGCGGCACATCAAATGCATTGAAAGTTGAAAACACAAAAATATGAGTCTTGTCCCTCAATTTAATTGGAAACTAAAACCACTCTGAACTGTGAATTTTTCAGTTTTATTTACTGCATAAAACATCCATGCAACCTCATACATATTTAGCAGAAAGACAACTTAAGAACTGAGCTGAGAATCTTACAACACCATGCCAAAGTATTGTGTTCACAATGCTCTGCTGCTGGAGTGGTTTACTAAGC
This sequence comes from Triturus cristatus, assembly GCF_964204655.1. Lineage (NCBI taxonomy): Eukaryota > Metazoa > Chordata > Amphibia > Caudata > Salamandridae > Triturus > Triturus cristatus. Next base: position 628,451,573 of record NC_140594.1, on the reverse strand, counting down.
AAACACAGTCCAAATGATTTCAATGACTAGTTCTAGAAGCTAACCAACATAGCATTGAGGGTACCAGCATAAAAACCATCAGCAAAAGTAGACTCATTGTATCCATAATGTAAATACTGTGGTATATTACTGAACACCAGAGAGACGTTCTCTAAGAGTAACAAAACAGAAATGTAGCTATCAAGGAACAGTCTCAAAAATCTAAATTAGACTATCACAACCAGGAAAAATTTGAAATAATCACAACAATAAACAGACACCAATATAACGACGAGTGATTGCTCAAACCCTGTAACTATCAACACCAAAAAGAAATAAAACCTATCATCAACACTACACGCCAATCAAAAGAAAGTCATGTTTTCCATAAAGGCACAACACCCACCTAAACTTCAAAATGCCATACCCATGTGCTGATTAGCATTATTGCAAATAATCTAAATACTCTTCAACTAATCCTGTGTAACAAAACCTATAACACAAAAATGAAAAACACCTACACTCAATACCAGAAACGTCTGTGCTCAACTACCTTATGATTTACTAGCAGATACCAAGACCACAGTAATTGCCTAAATGTAGTTAGGGGCTTGTCCTCTACACAACCTGCTACAAGTAAACACTGAATATCCAAAGGAAACATGGGTGACCAGGTAGAAAAGATAAAAGGGTACACTCTTGACTGGATCCTAGCCTGCATTGGAAACATCAAAAACATCATGATGAATGTCTGGAAAACACAGAACACAGACTTCAAAGACTTAGACTCAGCATTTCCACAATCAAACAATTACCTACCCAAAACCAAATATTACATGCATTTGATTGGTCTAATAAATCAGAAAATATATATTGTTATACGACCACTTATGTGCCCTTCAAACTATCTGATCCATGGGAAACAAACAGGCACACACTAACCACTAATCCGCATTAGTGTCACGAGCATCTCTTAGCCAGCATGCAGAAAACATCAAATACACGTACAACTACATCCTACAAGCAATCAACAGACAAAGAAAAAAAAAATCAAAACTTTTGTATAATAGAACACATACAGTAATACGTAGACGCCCATCAGAAAAGAATCTCAAAATACAGCTACGAAAAACTCAAAAGGAATACATTCAAGATGATGCAGAGGTCAAACACACCAATTATCCAGTTTTTGCCCCTGATCCAACATTCAGCATCTAAAAACCACACCAAGCCAGTACAACTGCAACAGCGTACATAGCGGACTCAGCTGCATACTAACTTTATAGGCAACTTGCCCACGGCTCTGATCCTTGCGAAAGAATAGCCTGTTCACTATTAAAAACATCCCAACACGAGCGGACAAATGATAAACAGTCCTTAAAATCAAACACAACCTTCTGGTGCCTCCAAGATCACTGATCACAATATCCCCTAGTAGTGTAGTAGTGCACTTAACACATGTGGATCACGTTACAGCCAAAATAAGAACTTAGTGTCACTTGCAGCCAATCAGTGCACGTAGCAAAAGACACTCCCATAACTGATCCCACCACAGTATTGTGTAATTCCTTAAAGATTAGCTTCGTCCTGTACCCTGTTCAATAAATAATTCAACACCCTCCACAACACTCTGCTGCAGCTCGATAAATGCCATCAAACATACATTCAAAACGCAACCAATCTAACATTTCACCTGATCCACAATTACTAAAAGGCTCAGCTATACCATCAATATCACCAAACAATGGTTGCAACCAAACCGGTAAGTCTTAATGTCTCCAGAATATTATACTTCTTGTTAGCCTGATTCAGATAAAGGAGCGTTATCCAATGTAATGCACCATGACTTCGGCAGGCATGTACATACTCCGCTCAGACAGCGAATGTTTCTGGTTAGGATGTTAATCCTAGACTAGGCTTGCAAAGTTAAATGAATAAGATAGTGAAATGCGGTCACTGTAATTCAAATTACTCAAGAGTAATCAACTACTCCTGGGGGAAATTGAGTTAAGCCATTATTGGTCAAGCCATAAATAAAAGCAAAGTACGACTACATCAATATAAAATTTGAGGGCACTCTGCAAAAGATGTTGGCTTACATAGGAGTCAAGATACCATAACTAGTTTAGCACCTAAAGCAAACGGAATGGCACTCACCATCCAAAACTCTGCATTGACTTCCTGTAGCAGCCAAAGTCAGCTTCAAATTACAATACTTGACAGTATATAAAGCACTCCCATTACATTTTAAAAATCACATTCATCCACAAAGAAAACTCTAGAGATGAAAAGGAATGGCAAAAGTCTCAAAGTGCGTAGCCAAAATGTAGCTAGATCAGAAAGTGTGTTGTGTTCTGTGGAGGTAGTCCTGCAGCTTAGACTTGCACCTACGGACAGATACAGTTGCCTCAGTACTGGATCATATGCTTAACAACAGGTTGAATTAAGCATAAAGAGACAGGAGCACTTAGTTGCGTTAGTCCCACACCTCGACAGTCAAATGTGGAAAAAGATGCACTCAACAAAAGAAGAGAGGAAAAGAAGGTAGAGAACGAAAGTTTCAAAATAGATTGCAGAACACAGAATAAGCAGTACAAATCTCATGCAAACCCAAGTAATGTGTGTTGCATACACACAAATAACAAAACGATCATCACCAGAGAGCAACACCTCATCAGCATCACAAACATTAACAGAAACATCAAAACCAGAGAGATCAACCAAACAAAATGTGCAAGACCATAACCTATTGCACATGCATTACTGCACAACCAAAATATTGAAAGCAAAGATAAACCATGGGCTTATTTTGACCTACAAAATTACTTTGTAACTAGTTGTGCAGAAATGTAATGTACAAAGGACAAAATAATGATGTGGGTGTTTCTGTGAGGATTTTTTTCTGTATGTTGTTAATTTTCTACACCAAAACTCACCTTTCACACATTGTATGTACATGAGGGCCCCAGCACAGCACTTGCAAGAATCCTCATCTTACTCCACCCTTAAACCATGATTTTGTACCTCTGAGGCCCATGCTCCAAAAAATACATTTTACAAACAAGATTCAGCCATGATGCACAAAAAAACTGATAAGCTTTCAGAAAGTCTTCCACAAGCACTGACACATGTATTTTACTTTTAACTTATTAAGCATTTAAGAATGTTAATATAATATATTCAACTGCTCCTGCACCACAGCTATTGGACAATCTGTGGTGGAATGTAGAGTACTATTTTTGACTTGTATATTATACAGGGTGGGTGATGGGAGGTGAGAAGGATACTACTGCATCATTATCCACACATGGGGCCACACTGAACTTTGTCGCTTGGAATGCCAGAGGGCTGAATAACAACCATAAGATGCGTAAGGTGGTATTATATCTGCAACAATACCACATAGACGTAGCCATTCTACAGGAAACACATTTGGCCCCTCAAACCAGGTTGCTCTCTCAGTGCAGGATGAGGTGGGGTTCACTATGCATGCACGCGGGGTCTTGGGATGGGCACGCCGTGGATTTGGCGTCAGATTGAGGGAGGTCTGTGTGGACCCAGGGGGACGATATGTGATCACTCACTGTAATAAGGGGCATTTTAAAGCACTACCAATAGGTGTCTATGGACCTAACTTTGATGAACCTCAGTTCTATTACTCGCTACACAACAAGATTGTGCGCTATGGCCCTATACCGACGCTTTGGGAAGGAGATTTCAATTGCGTGCTATCCCCCAACTTGGATAGATCTAGGGGGCCCGCGCGGAAACCCGCAGCGTCCGCCCATGCTACAACTGCTCTAGCTGAGGTCAGCGGAATGGTGGACGTCTGGCGTTATAGCTTTCCCCAGGGCAGGGAATACACACATTACTCCTCTGTGCACGATGTACATACACGTATCGACTACTGGCTTATTTCCTGCCTTGTCTTACAAGGACCGCTGTGAGCACCTGCCTGGAACATATTCCGATTAGTCAGCCTTTAAAGCCTACAATCGGGGGATCGCAATTTCGAAATATGGCGGGGTGCTTCGATCTATCCAAAATAGACTACAGAAAATAGAAGAGGAATTGATGGAGCAAGAGCACACGTCATGGTCGGGGTCCTGCCCAAAGATCCTAGCACAGACCAAGGCTAAATTGGTGGGATTTAATGAATTGGCACAAAATGAGATGACACATTTAGAGAAATATGCCACTGCTGGGGTATATGGGGAGGGAAAAAGTCCCAGCGCTACATTGGCAGCCCTCATCCAACCTAACAGGGAGGAAAACGAGGTGCTCATGGTGCACGATGTACAAGTGGAACCAGTCAGAGGAGCGGCCCAAGTATTGGATGGATTACATAATTACTATGCTAAATTGTACACTTTGCGAAAAACGCATGATGACGCTACTCCGGATTATCTATCCTATATTGCCATGAATTGGCTCTCCAACACTCTTAGGGAGAGGCTGAAGGTCCCCACTCTCTGCCCGACTGAGATAGTAGCCGCACTTAAAGATATGCCCAGTGAGAAGGCACCGGGATCTGATGGCTTCACTGTAGCCATTTATAAGGCTTATCAGGACAAACCTATTCCACACATGGTCAGCCTGTTGAAGAGATGTCCCGAGAGGGCGGTATGCCTCCAACTATGTGGGAATCGCTGCTGATAGCGTTGCTAAAACCGGGTAAGCCCCCTGCGTAGTGCTCATCATATAGGCCCTTATTGCTGCTTATTGCTGCTTACTACTGACACAAAACTGTTTGCCAAAATATTGGAACAGGCTGGCCCCTCTACTTCCTGGTAATGTAGGCCCAGAACAACCCAGGTTTGTCCCTGGTTGATCACTTACCAGTAATCTTCACACTCTCTTCAGCACGATTTCCTGAATTGACCCTGGAGTCCACACGTCAGCCGTATTTTTAGATACTGAAAAAGCGTTTGACTCAGTTGAATGGTCCTTTATGCTGGTGGTGCTGCGGCGGGTGGGCACCGGCAACATTTTCTGTACAAATCCAGGTCCTGTACACTAAACCGTTAGCGGGTGTGCGCATGAACGGCGTGCTATCTCCTCCAAAATCAATCACAAGAAGGATGCGCGCTCTTGCCGCTTCTGTATGCCCTGGTTGCGGAGCCACTGCCTTGCGAGAATACCATGCTCACCATGGTATCAGATTTCCTAATGATAATTTAATAATCTCTGCATATGCGGATGATACACTAATGTATGTGCATGACCTCGAACATAATCTAGCCCCAGTATTGCGCGAGGTGGTGAAATTTGGTAGCCACTTGGGTTTAGTCAAACTGGAATAAATCACGTATATTTCCGCTCACAGCACACACCACGCCTATTCAGCTGGAATTTCCACTTGCATAGACAGGGCAGTAATACAGTATACAGGCATTACGTGCGCTGAAAACAGACAGCGTGGGGGACTTCTTTGGGGGTGGTGTAATTAATACCTAGGAACAGAGCCAATCAAAAACTCCTGACATAGCACCACCACTATCACAGGTCACGTCAATCTCTCAGCACATTGCTAGGACCCGATAAATCGGAACCACAGGAAATGGCCCCACTGACATATCTATTACAGACACGGTCCCCCCGTCGGGGGATCTCAACACTATATAAGCTCATGAGAACAAATGTTGTCCCGATGCACACAAAGACACGGCAGGAATGTCACGATGACCTGGGAATAGCAATAACAGACAAACAATTAGCAGATTGCTGCTCGTTAACTAAAACTATTTCACAGAACCGACAGCACCGTTTAGTACATTTTAAATACCTTAACCGGTTATATTACACACCGGCACGATTATTAAAATATGGGCTGAGTAGCGATGATCGATGTTTGAGGTGTGGCGTCGAGGTGGCTGACTTCAGGTATGTGGCTTGGTTCTTCCCTGGGATCTGTAGAAACTGGGCAACAGTGTTGGAGGTGTTGCAGGATGTGGTGGGGCTGCCACTCCAAGACACGCAATTAGCGGCTTTACTGGGCTTTGACTAGGACATTCCAAAAACAAATCAGCATCTGGTGGCTCTAGATCTTTTAATGGCAGGGAGGAGAATCGCTATGCGCTGAATGAAGGCCCCTTACAAACAATATCGGAATGGCACAATGACATGACCTACTGTAACACACAGGCAGATACCGACAATGCTCTCATGCCAACACGTGGCAGACCACACGATATATGGGGGCCACATCAGGCATACTTGAACCGCACGTCAGGTACAGAAGAAGTAGATAATAATCTGAATGCGCTTGACCCTGTATAAGGGGTAGACACTACTAGGGTTGAAGATCGGACTAGAGCAAGCCCCTTTAGCAAAAGAGGTGACACGGGTCATCACGTGGGGTTGAAGGACTTGATTCCCTTTGTCGGCTGCAATGATGGGCAAGTTGACCAGGGTAAAATTAAAATGCATCAGACATGACACTTTGTTTATTGGTTGATGTGACTCCACGAGTAACCCCTTGTTGCTTTTCGCCCCAGGCTCGACCTGAATGGATATGTACTTTTCCACTATACGGATGTACTTGTACAATACTGTAATTGGTGCTATTTGGTAACACATTTTAAGAATGTATGCAAAATGATAAATAAAGTTTAAAAGAATGTTAATATAATATTTCCCTGTTGCAAAAATAGAATACTTGTTTTCACAAATCTAGCCATTTAGCCAATGTATAAAGAAAATGTTAGTTTATTTTATTCATATTTATTGCTACGCACTTATTTTCTTGTACATTAATTGCCGTTTTACTTTTCACCTGCAATATTTTTGTGGCATATTGTAAGGAAATACCTTAGCCACACAATTATTTGCTACTTGAAAGTATTTATGTCAATTACAATTAAATGCTGTTATGTCATGGATTGTTTGTTCAATCACAAAAAAAACCTAAGATCCAGTGACAAACAAGCGTCAATTACAATGAAACACAAACTTCAAAACTAATGACACACAAATGGCTAACCCAACAGCAAGCAAACACTTGAACCAATGACATGCCAGCATCAGAATAAGTGGCACACAAGCATGGAGATCAAGGACACACAAAGCACTGAAGGGCTAAATTCTTGAAAACATTAACACCAACATACAAATCAATGGCTTACAATGACTAAAACAAATGACATGAAAGCAACAAACCTACTGCCACAACAAAAGCAAGCATAAAAAAGCGATGACATGGAAGTGTTAAAACACTACGGAGATTCCGCTGGGCATGTGTACGGCCCTCCGCATGGTGGGGACTGGACGGCATTAGCCGAATGGAAGGTGTTGGGGGTTCAGGTGCTGGGAGACCTCTATGAGAACGGAATCCTTTTACCCTTTCCGGCACTGCAGGATAGATATGGTCTCCCTCGGGGGACTACTTGCTGCATACGGCACTAGTCTCGACAATGCAACGGTACTGGAAGACGGGATTGTCGGAACCGCAGACCTCAATGGCATGCCAATATGTGGTAATGGCTGCAGGAACCTTTAAGGCTATCACGTGCCTGTATAGGCGCATGCTGACTGAAGCACTAGAACCGTTGCGCGTGCTACAGGGGAAATGGGAAGCAGACCTAGGCAGGGAAATCCCCAAAAAGACATGGACCCAGCTGGTTAGAAGGGCCTGGAAAAGCACGAGGAACACCAGATTTCAATTGGTGCAATTTTATATACTGCACAGAGCGTACTTAACACCAGCTAAGATTAACCAATTCTTTAATACGGCCGCCGCTCAGTGCCCGAGGTGTAGTTTGGAGGGGTCCAACTTCCAGCATATGATGTGGGGATGTACCTGTTTGAGAACATATTGGGTGGAAGTGCTAGATTTGCTGTGTGGCATAACTGATCGTAACATAGACCCGGATCAGGGTGTTTGTTTATAACACTGGTTCCCGCATACCTCTAAAACTAAAGTGACGAGCAAATTTATAGATTTGGGCCTTGTATTAGATAAGAAGAGAGATCACACTGCACTGGAAATCAGCAAGAGGGCCCAGTGTGGGGAGATGGAGGGCGGAATCCCTCAAATGGGCACTGAGCGAAGGTACACTTGGGCTACAACAGGCCCTGCGATCTACTAATGAAAAGGCACTGGAAGCAGCATGGGAGGCGTTAGTTGTACTGCTACAGGCACCAGAGACGGGTTCAGAGGAGGGTTCGTACTTGGAAGATCAAGAAGGTGCACCTGGCGCCATAGCACTAGGAGCATAATTTTGGGCATGCACTGTGGAACAAGCGTTGAGTTCATATGAAAGTTTGTTACCTGCACTGCACTACTGTTGTTGAATTTTCTGCCTCAGGAGACTTAGATGTACCTTTAATGGTTATGCTGCGAGCATCTACAGCACACTTGTGGCGGGGGGGAGGGGGATAAGGGGACCTGCAGCTTGAGATTTCTTATGATGGCCCCAATTTGATTTTGCAATGCTGCATTATGTCAGTTTGCCTGTGGGTTTATTTGGGGGGGAAAAACTAATAAAAATAAATATTTGTTTTTTTTAATGGAAGCGTTAAAACACTCAAAGGCAACTGGTAAACAAACAAAGACACACAAGTATCAAAACTCATGCCAAGCACTCTGCAAATCTAGTCATAACAGCAGTAGTAGCAGAAATAGGGCTAAATAGCAGTAATTAGCAGATACTCACGGATACAGATAACGCTATCAGGATGGGGCCGTAATGATATTTGGGGCTCATAAACAGTCTTGCTGTTGTCAAACAGAAAAAAGAGGTCTGTTTCTGTTGTCCGTCCGTCATTAAGCTAAGAAGAATAAAAACATCAAAGTTAAGTTTCAGAAAGGTTGATAGGAATATCTTTGTGACTCGGATCCGAATCAGGCAATTACTCAACTTTAAATAAAATTAATAATAATAAAATGTAAAATACATTTTTTTTTTTAAAGAGAGTGCCATAGGTGCCATATGCCATCAATGTGCGTCTTTACTATGTGTAATGTGAAAAGGGGCAAGATAGAAGGGGTGCATCCGAGGCGAGTGGAAAAGATCTATCATATGCTTTTACAACTTTGGAGGTCACATTCAAAATCGAATCTAATGGGATTATTAGATGTGGGAAGGAAGTCAAGGGACGAAATTATTGACCCACTGAGGTATCAGTGGTAAAAGGATTTCACCAGATTTTTGATAAAGCTGGTTATGTAGGATCTCTGGATCATTTGAAGTACACAAAACTACTTACCTTGCTCTCTGCAATACACTGAGTGACAGGTTTCTGAGGGTCCAAAGCAAGCCCTGCCTCCTGGAGCAATTCCTGGTCCGATTCTGAAATGCCAGAGTCCTCTGCGATCCGAGTCATCAAATTTTGCAAGCTCTCGCTCTCGTCCACCACCGAGTACGTGTGTAGCATGCCTGTCACCATGTTCAACACCTGCACCAACTGAAAAAGATGAAGGGTTATACCGCTGATTGGTATGAAACAAGCCATTAGCACTGGTCCTCTGAGACACTTGTGCAAACCCAGTCAGTGATCTCAGGGCATAAAAAGAAGCAAGCGCCATTTTGGTCACAGACATGTGAACAAACTCACACTCCCTGATACACAGGCTTATGGACAATTGCACAAACTTGCACCTGCTGTCCAAAGACAAGTGAACCAAGACAGTCACTGAGCCTCTGATTAGTGAGTATACTCACACTTGAAATAATCGATGAGCTGGAGCGCTGAGGGTAAGAGTGGCTCGTTGATATACCAGTAACAGCAAGAAGATTCGAAAAGGTTGCGGGAGCAGTGAAACACATTCTTTCTTTGGAAATTTTTTTATTGTGTTTTCTATTATACATGGAAGCTCCACTAGTAAGACAACAGCACTGCAATACTTTAGACGATAAGCAAGGTACAAAAGTGGCATGTATTCATTGGCACAAACAAGCTGTACCTAGAAAATACGAACTTCCATTTACCTCTTTAGGGCTTAGCCTTCCATGGTTGCTTCAACTACCTTTATGATAGCCAATAGTGCATGCATGAGTATCAGATCTCTCAAGATCTGCAATTCTTCCATTTCATATGTGATCTATCGGTGTGCAGATGGCACTAACCTCTTTAGGTTTTATACCTCACTCAGAGTGGCTATTCTATTATCTTAGTGTCTAAAGCTCACTAGGCCAATGCATAGAAAAACATTTTTTTTACATACATTACTTCGAAGATACAGTGGTACATTTGTGGCAAAGTCTTCCTCATAACAGTTACTGATTAAACTGCATGGAGCATTCACTGGGGTGCCTAGTATCTGGGAGCTACCACTGTGGGAGGCATTGCCTCCTAGCACCGTACCCAAGAAATAAACCTGAAATGTCAACTTGGGACATAAATACAGGAATGTACGGTGGAGAGGAAGGGGGCAAGTGTTGCGACAGCAATGAAGATGACGGGGTGTGCTGGCGCAGGGAAACGCGCTGTGATACCTCGGTGACTTGGCTGCAGCAGGGGCACTTACTGGGTGAGATTAAGGAGACCTCATGGAGAAAGTGGGTGTCTCTGCCTGGAAGGGCGTTTATTTGGGCAAGCCTTGCGGGCTTTGTGACAATGGGGATGTAGCATCTTCGGCAGTTGTTTGCAGAAGCACCAGTAGCACTGCCCACTCGATGGTGAACATGTCTCTCAGCCTCAAGTTGACCAGATGCTGAAAAAGAATAAGAAGGATACTCATTTCGAAGCGCGTCTTCCTCTGCAACACCCCACTTAAGTACAACTCCTATCCAGGCCTCTAGAGGGGGGCCTGCTGGTACGCGCCAGTGCATGGTGATGGCACGCTTGGTTAACAGAAGGGCCAGGGCCACGAAGCATGTTTGCACTTTGAGCTGCTTCCTACATCTAAATACGCCTAGTGAACAGGCTTCCCAAGAATCGAGGTCCAGGAGTCTTATGACCTCTCGCATTGTAGTGTGAATGGGGTGCCAGAATTGCTGGAGAGTTGGACAATCTCAGTGCATGTGCAAGAGCTTCACGTTTGAAGCGTGACAGCGAGGGCAGCAACTTGCGAGTCGCTCCCATTCCTTATCATGAAGTGGCCTCCCGAATTCGGCCGGCAGAGTGGGTCGAGAGGGACGTGTGCCAGTCCTCGTATGGCCTTATAAAACCAGGTAATGAGATAGCGCCCGGGACCAGTAGTTAACACAGCGTGGAGCACTGGATGAGTGGTGGGCTCACCTCCAAACAGATCGCAGAGGCGACGGCAGGCAGGCATGCATGAGCAGTCGATGGAAGAGACTTTTTACCGGGGGGGGGGGGGGGGCGGCACTCCACTCTCCTCAGTCATCTGGGCAAAGGAGTGTAAGCCTGGTTAACCAATTTTAGTGCTCAACCGAGATGGACGTTTATGAGAGAGGGTTCAGGAGTCTCCCCCTGAGAACATTTTTAAAAATTGGCGTACAGTAGTGTAACTTTCATCCAGGTATAATAAGAATCTGGACCACATATGGGTACCCACAACCCCTGACTTGCCTCTTAGTTCACTAATAACATTGTAATCAGAGGGGGGGGCAGGGATGTTTCTCAATTCATGTTTAAAAACTCACGTTTAATAAATACTTCTCAATGCATGTATCTATTTACAGGTTGCCAGCACGTTGCATTTTGCCACCTTGGGAGTGTATAGAGATGAAGTTGGGCAGTATAATTACTCAACTACAAACAGCTGCATGGCTCTGCACTTTGCAGATTTTCCAGGGTGCCAGGGATACAGTCTTCCATTGTGTACTCAAATGGTTTTCATAACATGAATAACCAAGATCACAATAAGCCCTGTTTGTGTAAAATCAGAACAGAGTCACCTATAACTTAATTATACACACCGTGAAAATACGTTTGTGGCATTTCAAAGGCAATCACTTTGGAGCGCAAACAAATTGGCACGTTAAAAGCATATCATTTAATATCTTATTTGAGTATATTTTTGCTGTTCACTTTTTGGCAGAACTAATAAGTGCTCTGGAAACAAGGTGTTCACGCAAGGCCAATGTGTGGACTCTTGGGGACAGCGCTGGCGGCAGATGTATTCTCAGCTTCGTAAGCAACACTCGATGTTGCCCACGGGCACACTTTTTTACTTCCTGGTACTTCAGCTGCCTGACTGCAAAACGATAGTTGCTCAGACCTGGGCTGCTAAATCCAACCATCTGGAGTCTAAAGAGGCCAATCTGTGTAAATATTACTGGTTTTGTTCAAGTGTCTAAAGGACTAGGTGGTGCTTTTTAAAATATTATTACTAAAAGCCCCTCTAATACCAGTCCCGATCGCACAACTTTATTTTCATTTGGAAGAGGAAAAGCTTAGACCCACAGGGATTTTCAGGCCTGGTACGCACTTTACAGTCAGATTTCTGCACAGGTGATTTATAACCCTAAAACATTTTTTAGGAATTGTAACTTGTAATCTACAAGTTACTCTCAAATCTTGACAGCACCCCCGCTCTCCTAAAAATGAAAGTTAGCTCGTACATGCGCACTAAATGCGCATGTGCCTCTGGAAACTGTCTGATCCTCGAGTGAGGGAGGGTGACGTTTCAGCCTGGCTCCAAGGCACGCACTGTGTTTTTTGGCTTGTAGATAGTAATTGCTGCCAGGAATTACCATCCAAATGCCTCCCAAAATTGGCAAGCGTGAAGCCCCAATGCTCAGGCACAGGAACCACTCCTGACTGCTGGTAATGAGCATGGGCATCGGCTCCATTGTTATGCTGTTTTTTTTGGGCACAAAGGGTGAGGGTGTAGATGGAGCATAGAGACAGAAAAGATGACCTTCCAAGGCACTCCTGCAGCAGATGCATGTGTAACCTAGCATGTGGGAATGTGGCAAAACAAGAGGCCATCATCTCCAAGAGGCGCATGACCTTTATGGCTATCACCTGGCAATGTGGCTGAAAAAGAGGTAGCACTGCATGGAATGCTTGTATCCTTGCTCGGCTAAGGTATGCTTTTCCCACTCGAAAGGCACATTTTGCTCCAATAAAAGGCTGGTCTTGCATGGGCTTGCCTGCATTGATGGTGAAGCCCAGGCTGTGCAAGAGATGTAAGGTTGCTTGGGGGGGCGCAAGGCATTGTTGCTGCATGGTGCTCTTGATCAGCCAATCCTCCAGGTAAGGAAAGACATGGACATAAGTTATTCTAAGGCGAGCGGCTACCACTGCAAGACACTTTATAAACACCCTGGGTGCTGTGGTTACTCCAAAGGGCAGCACTTAGAATTGATAATGCTGACCATTTATCACAACCGGAGGATGCTTCGATGTGCAGGGTGGATGGATTGGTGAAAGTAGGTGTCCTTTAGGTTGAGGGCAGCCTTGCTGTAGTAGAGGAATGACATCCTGAAGCATCACCATGTGAAAGTGCTCTGATAGATCATAGTTATTGAGAGGCCCAAGGTAGAGGATGGGCCCGAATGGCTTGTCCTTTTTGGGTTCAGGAAGTATATGGTTACTGCGCTGTTGTGGCGGCACAGGTTCTATAGCCCCTTTGCTGAGTAGTGCATGCATTTACTCTTGGAGCAGATGCTGATGTTTTCTGCCGGGGGTGATGTCTGGGGGTGTTTGCCTGTGTATTAGGGAATACCTCTTGACTAATATCTAGAACACACTGGTCCGAGGTGATCTCCGCCTGGCGGGGGGAAAACCTCTGCAACCTTACCCCGACAGGGGTTAAATGGTCGGGGTTGGGTTGGGGGTATAGAGGGAGTCACTGCTTGGCAGGTGCGGCTGCTTTGATGGCTGCGGATTTTCCCCTACCACAGCCGTTACTGCCCTTGTATCCCCCCTGTCGTAACCTCATGAGAGCGTTTGCTGTTAGTGTTAGGGGAAGGAGGTGGATGCCTCAGGAGTGGTGGCTTTGGCTCTGCCACGGAACTGCAAGCGGCAAAAGGGGCCACAACCCGTGGGGGTCTACAAGGTGCCCATGGCTTTGTCTGTATCAGTATCCTTCTTATTCTTTTTCAGCATCTGGTCAACTTGAGGCTGAAAGAGATGTTCACCATCGAAAGGCAAGTTGACCAGATGCTACTGAACCTCTGACTGAAAACCAGGAGCATGCAGCCAGGTGTGTCTGCATAGAACAATACTAGTTTTGATGCCCCAGGTAGCAGTGTCTGCTGTATCCAAGACACACCTAATGTTGGTAGTGGAGAAATTTTTACCTTCCGATACCAACTCCTGACCACTCTTTCTGCACTAGTCCGGGTGTGTTGCGACAACACCTCCATATGGTTCCAGTGAGCACGGTTGCACCGAGAGTAACCCTACAGAATTAACGATATGTCAAGGTGCAGCGGATTTGACCTCTACCTTTTCCTGGCTGCATTAACCTCCTTAATCTCCTGGACCAGTGGGCGGGGGGGCTCACCGTGCCCCGGCAAGTATGAACGTTTCCGTGCAGTGTGCACCACTAAAGAGTCAGATGAATGCTGTCCCTGGATGTAAGGAGGGTCAAAGGGGGAAGTTTTAAACTTCTTGTCCACCCTTAGTGTACCTAAACTGGCTCCTAAAGCACTAGAAGGTATTGCAAGGATCTTTGAGTGGAAGATAGAGGCACTATGAGGAAGTTATCCTGATCAAGCTGCTTATGCATCTCGACTTTAAGGGAAGCAGCTGCTCCTTGCAGTACCTCATGATATGCAGTTGCATCATCCAAAGCAGAAGGTTTAGATGGATATAGGTCCGGCTCAGTCTCAGTGTCATAAGGTGCATCCTAGTGGTCACTGAGAGACCTAAGGCCATCCACCCTAAACCAGGAAGCAGGGGAACCCTGAGGAGACTTTAACGGAGGGTCCATTGGTAGCAGCGGGAAGACCGGGTGATTGTGTGGTTAAGACGGCTGGGAAGGAGAAGGTTAAGTGCAAGGTGGAAGTGCTAGTGATATGCTCTTATCGTGGCTTAGAGGTTTTTTTTTAGGAGCCATGTCCAAAGGTGCATTGATGGCCTCCTCAAAGGTGAGTTTAGCCAAGATTTGCCCAGTTCCAGGCTGAATATGAATTTGCTGCTGTCTGGTGTTGCGTTTCTCTTGAAGTTGGTGAAGGATAGGTTGCTCCTGATCCTGGGAGAGACAAAGAACGGAGCTCTGGAAGTTGACCTCCTCGGAGCGGAGTGAGTCTAATGGTTTGCCAGCACCAACTTGATTTTGGCTCTGAAGTCTTTGGTGTTGAGCTTTGCTTCGAGGGCGGTTGTGAGTTCGGAGCTGAAAAGCTTGCTGATGTGGAAGGGCATGTCTTGAAACTGTACTTCAATGCCATGTAGTGTACTCCTGTCAGCATCTCGCAGTCGACCATGGCCGTGTGGCACTGGCGGACAGGAGGTCAAATGGCTGGCCTATGAGATCGAGGAGCCATGCTCGAGTGTGTTGCTCGGTTTTCAAGTGGTGCTGGCCAATGGAAGCTGAGGCAACGATACTCACTGCGGCTAACTGGTAGAAGGGCGCTGGGCGGGTGGAGGCTCATTGATGCTGGAGGATGCTTCCTCTTCCAGCTCCGAAAGTTACATTTCTGCCAAGGAACGCTCCAGCTGCTGCCCGGCCGCAGTCTCCTGTTCTCCGAACAGGCCCAGGGATGGGTCTTCTGAACATCAGTGCATCACAGATGGAGACACAAGTTGACAATCCCGACGGTATCGGAGAGTCATTTTTCTTTCAAAAGGCTGCACATGCTAAGCGAGAGCCTTCCTGATGGTCTGGGTACAGACAAAGGTTGCAAACCTGATGAAGGTCTGCCCTAATGTACTTTGCTCGACACTTCGGGCAGTAGCGGAATGGAGTCCTTTCCATTATGGCTGCATGTCAAGGAATGGAAGGAGGCCCGAAGGGGCCAGGCCCCGTATGGGGTGCCAAAGTAGTCGACAATGAAAGCTAAAGAGAGACGACTAGAATGCTTTTAACTGAAGTAGACACACTGTTTCTTCAACTGAAGAGGCAGATGGAAACGTAAGGGCCCAGCAAGATCACTATGCGGCATCGAAATGATTCTCAAAAGGAACACGTTAGAACCCGATGGTGGAAAAAAATTGAGCCAATACCCATGCACATTACCAGCAATAGGTGGTGTCACGGTATCTCGTGACTCAAGAAGACTTAGAAGAAAAACAACTTGCACATGTCCATTACAGCATGTGTATCTACAGCTACATGCCAGAATCCGAATTTTCTGATGCAAGTAGCAGTTTGTTAACCACTTCATTCAGGAGTTACCATGAGGCTAAGCACCAATCCCCAAATCGCTTTCTAATTTTGGTGTGTAGTGTTAGTACAAGAGAGGAGTGATCACAGACTACCTTGACTAGACGTCTTTTATCTGAGAATCTATTAGTATATAACTGTCAGGTAAAGAAATAATTGATCCTACAGGATAAGTTATGACCCCAGACGAGAAGTGCCTTTCGGTACCATGAAGACCCCAAAATATATAGATCAGTCCCTCGCCACACACAAAATTACTTAGTTTAGTATGAATTTTGCATAACAAGTGTTTTGGATTGGCGTTTATCCTTTCATGCATCCTTTACTAAATCTTTTACGAAATTGAAATCTCATCCACCATTGTTACTGCCTTTGGTGGGTCTGCCAAGAGTGTGCCCGATGTCTGCAATGTTTTATTTTGTAGACCCAGGACAGATAAGCACTGATCAAAAGTAGTTATTCCATCTCCCATGTTCCCAGCACAATTGCATATGTTTCTGTGGTGTCTGTCCAAGTTCACAGAGGGTGGAATGTTACTGTTTTTAAATTAGTGCTGCTACCCCTCAGGTCCCAGACGTGTACCCTGAATGAAAAAGTACTCTATATTTTGCTTGCACAATGAACCCAAAGCACTGAAGAACTCCCCCTCCCGCACCCTAGCACTGTGCAATGCACCTCGAACTGCCCAAAGCATGATGTGCCCTTTGCCCGAACATTGTACGATTCAAGTTTATAGAAAGGGATCATTGTGGCGATTCAACAGTTTGGTTGCTAAACCCCTATAATTCACTCTTACAAAAAACAATGTTTTGTTCATTATCAACAAAATACCCCTAGTTCGGTATACTGTCATCAACACATATTGGCTTCCCCTCTGTATGCCCTTATATTACATTTACAGCTATAGTGTAGAGATCTCTTTTCACATAAGCAGGAGACACTGAAATTGTGTCAGCCTACGTCAGTCCTTAAATGCCCAGTGGGTCAATCAGCATAATTCAAACCACCTTTTTTCCTTTCGTCTCCCTAGAATTCATCGCTTTAAGATTTGGTGTTTTTCGACAAGCTTTTAAAAAAATATATATATATATTTACCACTCCAAAATGGGTGTCCAAAACCTTGAAATGGTAAATTAAAACAAAAACCAAAATGGCTGCATCTTTACGCATGCATGGAGATGCTGGGAATGCCATAGCATCATGACACATACACGCGCATGCAAACATATTAAATCGTCGCAGTTTGTTTTTTTAACTTCATTGTTGCGGTCAATACCTTCATTAATGAATATTTGTATTGTTGCCAATTCTGAACGGCACCTGTAAACAGCACTGCCAAAGCCAATAAGTTTGCATTGGTCAAAAAAAAGGTACGACCTATTGGTTTTGCCAATGATGGTTTAACTATTGCTACCACTCACTCACTAGTTAAGCGGATCCGATGGTTCATCTGAGATGTCCTTTTTTACATTCAACTGTTCCAAAGCATCGCTGTATGTTCAGGTGAGTTTATATTCTGCTGGTTTTTATCTGCCTTTTGGGGCTGCCAGCGAGTTGTTCACCTTATATTTACTCTGTTCAGCAGCAGCGCTCTCATTATTCTACTCAGGCCTTGCCTTAACCTGTGTTCTGCAGTGTGTAATATTTCAACTAGCTCACTTTTCTCTGCTGTTTTCCCCTCCCAGTCTTCTCTTCAGATGGCAGTCACAAGAAATCTGATCGAGCTGCAGCCACCGCCTTTCTTCTTTCCAGGGTTCCGACTGCCATTTTTTGAACTGTGGAGACACAGGCTAGGCAGTCTTATTCACTTGGGCACAACATCTCTTCCCCATCCTGCCGCTTCATGAGGGCTATGCCCATTGTGCACCAGGTCTGACCAAAGACCTTTTGTTCTCCTGCTGGTCGCTACTGGAACCTAGTGACACCTTCGAACTCTACATTGGTCCTCCTGCCAGCATGCTGGTCTTGCTATTCACCACTATCTCACTGCCAGAGCTCCTGGATTTTCTCCCAACATGTGCCATAAGGCTCCAAGTGTAGGCAGCGCAGCATGCAAGTCAGTCCTCAACAGTTCAGAGTAAGGACTCCTCTGCTTGTCACTAAGGCTTCCCTACAATTCAAGGATTAAATGTGAAGTTGGACACCCTAAATCATTACGCTACAGTTGCAGGATTAAGTAGGATTATTAGCAGGGTTGATGAGTCAGTAGGAATTTCCTCGAATGAGCCATCTTGCTTCAGTGAAATACATTCTTGGTCACAAGATTTACTTAGTGAATGAAACAGTTCTGACTCATAGACAACCTAGCTTGCAGACATGTCGTAAGGTGAGGGGGTGCCCATGGAGGAGTAAGAGTCCAGCAAGAGCACCTGCGCTGCACCCTAGTAGTATGATTTACATTTTTGATCCATTAAGGAAGATCCAATCTCAATCTATGGATTTTTCCACAAATTTGACAAGCAGCGAGAATTCAACAGTCTCCCAGATCCTGAGTCATTCTTATTTGGATATAGTCAGTGTGACAGCTGATGACTGGTGACAAAGTTGATCCCTGGAGCACACTACGCATGGCCCAGTGATTTCAGAGCAGCCCTTCAGATTCACCTGCTGACTTGACTGCAGTTAGAAACTTACAACCTGAAACTCTGAAGCTGTTCCACCGATTCTAAAAAAGGTGTCCACCAGCTACCTGTGGAGAAATCAATAGTGCACTTTGTCAAAGATTCTGGACAGATTAGGGGGAAATCAGTTCAGAGTCCAGGCCTTAGTCTCTAGCAAAGAGATGCTTTTCCATCTAGCAATTTAAGTGGTTTCAAAATCCTTACATGGTCTGTAGCCTATTTTGAATCTGTTGATGAAATCATAATTTGAAGGTGAGACCGGAGTTGTGATATAACCCCCTATTCCAAGAACCTTTGTGAAGGATGCTGGATGGATGACTGGTCTAAATATTGCTGATTATCTGAATTAGGATACAAAAGGTTGTTCAGGGTAAAAAACCTCTGTCATCCGTAAAGCACTAATGAATATTGGGATTATGGCATGGTGGCTGACTGGCAGAATTAATCACTCACAGATACTGGGCCATAGCTGTTTGAAAAAAATTCACTTACTAAGCCAACAATCTCAAACTTGCATAGGAACAAACTCAAACCGACTCACCCTCTTCACAGGGGTACAAAGAAGTGAACAGTCTCACACTGAGTAGGCAACAGGCAATTAAACTAAGCCTGCACATCATGAAAGACATATGAACAAACTTGCACTCAAAGATGCACGCACATATGAACAAATTGTGCCATCCCCAGACTGTGGTGTGTTCTATAAAGTGTCCATATCCATAATCTACTGTGCTGGGGATGTTATCTGACAGTTTTTCTCTAGAAGGGCATCTCACAATCCACTTCTAAATCTTAAAAAGGACCCTCAGCCATTGTCTTTTAGTTTTTCTCTTGGGCGTTCGTAGTGGATACTGCCCTGTATGGGGTACCCGTAGCTTAAGTATCTGTCCACGTCAGCCTCTTGTGCAACATTATCAGCCCATTTTAGGCTCTCCTGGTTATTCAAACCTACATCGACCTTTCATACCTGCTCCAGCCGTTTTATCCTGCATTAGGACTTAACCAACCAAAATCTCTATTTCAACATGAGTGTGTAACGGCATGCTTTTTCACAGTCTCCCCATCTGGCAAAATACCTAACTCATTTAAATCCTTCATGTTACATACAATGTTCATGCCTGTCTGTCTTGGGTCATGAGAAGCTCAGTACCATAATTCAGAGACCCTTTGCGCCCTCTTGCCATGTCTTCATGCAACACTCTCTGCTCCCTGGTTACCAGTCCACAACACCTTCTCTCTGGAAAAGTAACCATGGTATCCCATTTTAAACTCACTTTTAAATTGAGGATATCATCCAGTGCCCGGAAACACCCATGGGGGCCATACGTTGGATGAGTTCCCCTTTGACGTGGCTGCCACATCAGCATCAGTTGTAGCCATTTCTCCAGCTTCTCTGCCAGGACTCTGCAGTAAACAAACAAACACCATTATTAAGTGGCAGAGAAGGAAGGATGAGATGGAAAAAAGGGAATTAGCAGAATGGAAACGAAGGGAAACAAAGAGGAAGATTGGGAAACTGGGAAAAGTCTTTAAAAAGGATCCAAGATGACATCTTGGGCCCATCATAAATGGAGAAGGGCACTATCACCAAAACATCCATGTAAATTAAAAAAGATATCAATTGCACCCATCTGAACATAAGAGGCATTTCAGCTGGGAAAGTAAAGCATACAGGAATGAGAAAGATGGACTATGATAAACCCAAAGAACCGTTAATAAACACCCTGCCCAATCTTGGACTAGTTTCTACTGTACTTCTGTTTTCATTGGAAGGGACCATTTTTGTTTTGGTGGGTCGTTTTAGGAATACATAATTTTTTTTAACCAATTTACTGAACCTTAAACTGAGTTGTTCTATTTGCACTCTGAGCAATACTGCATTAAAAGAGAAGGCCAGAGAAGCATAGCAAACTTAACATACAGCTTTCCTGCGTCTTGCCCCTTTGTCGCAAACATTGAACTGTGTTTACTGGCACTGTAATAAACCAAATGAGTCCTGAAGATTATCAACTGCGTGGGGACACTGCTACATAGAAAAACACAAGTCATGAGGCTTAATGTCATTTAAAAATCAATCACCTTAAAACTGAACGGCAAAAAAAGTTTGGAGATGCATCTCAGATGCAATAGGAGAGAGCACCTATACATTTTGGAGAAGGCACTACTTTTCACTGCTCCTTTTACTTACTTTATTATTTGTAGAAGTTGTATCAGAGACTGAACACCGTCTTTACTGTGTGTTATTATTTGCTATGCCACACGGTGTCTGAGTTTCTTACTGCTACCAGAGTAACCCCTGGCTGTTTAATCTCACCACACCAAGAGAGGCAAGTGACCAAAGGAAGGGGCTTGATTATTTAGTGGAGTGCAATAGTATAGTGACGCTGAAACACCTGTGGTTGAACACTAGCAGCGAACCAGGATAGGCCCCTCAATTTTCAACTGCCCCGGGATCCCATGAAAAGGTCTTACACATGCAGCCAAGAGGTTTACTAGCACAATGTTCTTATAGTCCAGTTTTAGAGCTCAGGGTGATTGAGACCGAGGTTTCCAATGCAGTTGATTGGGAGGGTTGCTTTGGCCAAAATTATACTTCTACAGAGGGAGTTGTATAATTTCCAGGATATAGAGGCAGGTTTCTTTCAATAAATCTTCTGTGAGCTGAACATCATTATTATTTGACATATTTGGGGCGAGATTGAATAGGAATCAGTTACACAGAAACTCTAAATAAAGCAAGCAGTATTGAAGCACTGAATTTTGAAAACTATTACATTGACACTACTTCCTTTAGAGTATCACCAGGAGCCAGACTGGTTCCAGAGACTTTAGTAGCTGTGCTCCTGCATGCTTAAAGGTGGCACTGTGTGGCTCCCCACTGCCCTGGAAGTGACTTGGTGGAGACACATTTAGCCACCACCTCTGCGTGTTGACATCAATTTCAACAATTTTGCCTTCCACACACTCAGAAACGGAGCATCGAACAATATGCCGGGACAGTGTGTGCCTATTCTATTCTGATCTTCTTCAGAACTCAAGGAAGGAAAGATAGTAGTTGAAAAACAAAAACACACCTCTGTTCTATTCCAGCCGGAATGCTGCTTCTTTTTTTATTTTATTTTTTAACAAGTGTCTTGGAGGAAATTCCAATGCAAAAACAGAAAATGCTGACTCTGCGTTCAACAGTGGTGAATAAATCTAGCTGGGTGCAGTCCAGTGACATCTCAGAATAAAGAACCCAGCTAGTTCCTTGACTACCAGGAAGATTTTCTGCTTGACCAGCCACCTTTAGAGATGTAAAGCCTCTGACACAAGATTTAGGAACCCACTCGACCATTCTTGTTGCGAGACTACATGTCAGTCATGTTGTTTGTGTGTATCTGCAGTTTCCTCCCCTTGATAGATTGTAGGGGTAGAAAGATCGAACAAAAAGCTACAGTAGATTTTATATGGAGCTAGCTCTTCACCGGAAACTAGAAGCCTCTGATTTCCACCTTGCCCAGATGACCATCACACCACAGCACTGATGCGTCTGTAGCAACCATGAAATCCAAGTGGGAAAGGGAGAGTGGCCTGGCACAGGTGAGGTTGGCATCTGTCTGCCAGCATAAAAGATCTTGCACCCTTTTACAAGATCTGAATGGAGTCTGAGAAACAGCACTGATGCTGAGCCCACTGAAATCTGAGGTCTAACTGTAGGGTCCACACATGTCATCTGGTCCTGAAGGCCACCATGTCCACAATAGCCGCAGTTTTTTTTCTTTTTTTTACTTCAATACAATACAATACAAAGAGCTTTATTCGAGAATTTCTCATAAAAGCAGTACACACAATAATTATTAATATCATACATCATAAAAAACAATCAATTTAAAAAGGATAAGCATAGTTACAATAAATTAGCACAATCCCAGTATCACATTCATCTAGACGGTTAACTCCTAGGCAATGGTGCTCTGCCTAATGGACCATGCCCAACACAAGAATTTGGCGGTTGCAACAGTCATTTGGAGACAGGAACTAGTGGAGATGATTCTCATAGCTACAGTACCATTGGAAATGTTTACATTTCTGCAAGCCGGTGCTAACCAAATACGCCGAGGGGCAGTATAGGCCTTGCAGGAAAACAAGAAATGCCCAATGGACTCCTTTGTTGTTCCACAAGCGGGACAGGTAATATCAGTAGACCCCCTCCATCTCCCGGTTAAAGACCTTAATGGGAGGGCGCCTATCCTCAGTTGAAAAAAAAGTTTCCTGTCCCTTGGGTTAGTTATAATGTCCCAAAATGATTCTAGTATAGGGAGGGACTTAACCTCCAAAAAACGACCAGACATAGACCCTGCATCAGATTTTCTCCATGCATGTTCGGACACATAGGCCCAATACAATTCCTTAATTGCTTGCTTACTAGGGAAGACAGCTTCATGTGGGGTATCCCATAGCATCTTTAGCCCAAGCGTACATAACAATGCTCTAAGTTTGGTCAACCATTGGATCTTGTGAAAAACATCAGCCTTAATCACTGCTGCAAAGCCCTCAGCATAATGCTTAAGTTCTGGTGTAGACCAGAGCCGCCTCCAATATAAGATCGGGCGTAATCTTGCCAGATCCCCTACAGCCTCCCTTCCCAGATCATATCTCATTGGGATCAGAGGAGTACTTTTAGGGAGACCGACTAATGACCTAAGAAACTTATTCTCAGACATCTGCATCGAGTTAAGGTTACCAAATCCCCACAATTCTGCACCATACAGTGCAGATCCCAGAGATTTTGCTTCATACACCTTCAAAACTGGTGCAATGGGTTTCGACTGTGATTTCCTGTGCTCAAGCCCAAGGATTCCAGACACTTGCCTATGCTTTAAGGCAGCCAATTCAATATGCTGAGCCCATCTTAAATCATCAGTTATATGAACGCCCAGGTAAGTGAAGGCTCCGACTACATCCAGGGGGTGTTGGCTCAAAAACAGCCTGGGTCTGGCACTGCGATGCGGGTTAAAAAACATAAGTTTGGTCTTTGCCACATTTACTTCCAGGCCATAATTCCTGCAGAAATCGTCAAAAATACAGAGAGCACTTTGCAGGCCACTAGGGGTCTTAGACAGGATCAACGTATCGTCAGCGAACATCAAGATCGGAATCTTGATGCCCGCCAACGAAGGTGCGTCCACATTCGAAGCCAGCATTCTGGCTACTACCCCATTAATAAATAAAGAAAAGAGCAGCGGGGCCATCGCACAACCCTGTCGCACGCCCCGTTCTACTGGGAAATCATCAGTAGTCTCGCCCTGCGTACCCCACTGTATCCTAGCGAAATTAGCCGCATGTAACCGCATAACCATAGTCAACAAGTCGTCAGGCAGACCCAGGCTTCTTAATTCAAACCACAACTTGGACCTAGGCACCAGGTCAGAGGCAGCCCGCAAGTCTACAAAAGCAGCGTACAAGCTGCCTCCACCCAGCGCCACAGTCCGCCATTGAACCATAGTAAAACGGAACACCTGGTCTATCGTGCTAGTAGCCCTCCGGAACCCTGCTTGGTAGGGTGATAATGCATTGTGCTCATCCACCCATTCCATGAGTCTATTTACAACCATCCTCCCCACGACCTTTTGTATTGTCGCTATCAGGCTGATAGGCCGAAAGTTCCCAGGCGATCCCCTATCGCCCTTCTTGAATATGGGAATGATGATTGCACCCCTCCAACTCAACGGTACCGGTGCTCCTTGGGCAACTGCATTAGCAAGGAGAAGGATGTATCTGCCCCATCTATCCTTATCATAAATAAAGAGATCTGCCGGTACCCCATCCATCCCAGGGGCTCTACCCGACGATACAACACTTAGAGCCAACAGAACCTCATTGAGGCTAAAAAATGGCTCATTTGGGTAGACATCCTTAAACCCTTCCCTCTCCCTGCCAGGGTTAGGATCAGCATATTGAGGTTTAAAGTATTTGACCCAATCCTCCTCCGGGACATTGTTGTCAGGGCAATCGGGCACGCCACCTCTCCCCCATCTAACAATACTCCAGAAAAGCCTGGAGTCCTTTGAGCCGCAGGCTTCCAGCAACTCTCTCCAGTGCCTCTCGTCCCACTCCTTTTTTGCTGCAACTATGCAGTTTTTATAATTGCTTCTAGCACCACGAATTAACACCAGGTCCCTGGACTTAATGGCGCTGCCCAGGGCCAACCTTGCCGTCCTGCACTGTGCATTATACCACTTCGCAGTCGTGTTAGGGGCCCTGCATTTGTTAGCCCTACCTGCCTTCTGAAAATGTGACTTGATAGTTAAAAAGAGTTTATCATGGATTATTGTCGCTTCCTGTGACCCCTGGGTAACAGCGACAGCCTGCTCCAAAGCCTCGATAGCTCTATCCACTTCCCTGTTTATACTAGCTATAGAATCTTGGTTGGCCAATACACGGGGCCATTTTAGCTGACGTGTGTTATTGGAAGAAACTGGTAGAGGGAGACGTTCCCACGCTGTTCGACCATTCCCACTAGACAACGTCCACCATCCATGGGAGATACACAAAGGATCATGATCACTTTCCAACCTATGGATAACCTCCATATCATTAACCAGGTTCCATATTTCCAGGTTGCACATGACATAGTCTATCCTGCTCCTGCTCCGGTTGTTATTAAAGGTGCAAGCTCCCATCCTATCGCTCTTGGTTCTCCCATTCAACGCACGGAGGCCTCTCTCCAGGCAGATGGCATTTAGGCAAATGATGTCATCGGACCATCGCTTTATCGGATCTAAATCAAGTGGAGGGACACCCCAATGCCTATCTTCATCTATCCCTAGACAGTCATCGCCTATATCTAGCGGTTCAAATGTACGATTAAAATCACCAGCAATTATAATATTGTTAGCCAGGGAATAGGCGTCTAGGAGAGCCACCAAGGAAGCTAAGGCTTCTGACTTTCCACCCTTGTTACCCCTAATATATACATTGTATAGGTCAAGGCACCCTAGCAATCCCAAATCTAGGTTTATGAGTTGGATGTCCCTACTCCCTGTCTCGATAGCTCTTATATTTAAAGACAGGTTTTGCCGGACCCAAATCGTCAAACCTCCCATAGGCCGGCCCTTTTTACCCTTAGTGGCTGGCACAGAATAGTTCAAAAAGCCCTGCAGGAACATGGGTTCGCACACCCATGTCTCTTGGAATATACAGATATCAAAACCATTGACAAAGTCAACCCACTCTTGGGACTCATGTTTTATATGCAAGCCCGCTATATTCCATGACATTAAGCTTCCAATCCCAACCCCACCTTTGTTAGGATCTTTCCTGCCTGGCACAAACGGAAGCAGTGGCACGTTAGAGGTTGTAATTGAACCATTTCCGTCTGTAACACAAATCTCACCAACCATCAAAACCTCCTCCCTACAAATGTTATCATATACAATAATGGGGTCTCGATCAGTAAGGGGAGCAAACCCAACTACTTGTTTGCTAGAAAAATCAATACGTTGTGGCTTCGCACGGGTAACACCCCCAACCAGGGGTGCCCTCGAACCCCACAACTGCTGTAATCTTCAATCGCACCCTTCCATATCTGTAAAAACATCGAACCTGTTTACAGTCTCCAAGGGTGTAAAAGATCTTAAATGCTCCATTCCCCAATTAATATTTGTGTTAAATCTAAGAGGAACAGTATTCCACCTAGAGGGATCAACAACAGGTACTGAGTGTTGTACTTGTGCAAGGCGCCCCGTGTCAAAAGGAGCTAAATAATTCGGGTAAATGGGTGCTTGACCACTTACATAGGTTGTAGGAAACACCAGTAATCTTGGGTAGAAGTATGTCAAAGCACGAGGTATGATGAAGTTCATTCCATTACCCGAAGGCCAATTTAGAATATAGTTGACCACTCGTGGATCTCTAAAATTAACCACGACTACATCTCCCTCGAGATCTTTACTTCTGCCACCCAGCCATGGGAGTTGCCGAACATGCACTATTTCACCATTGATGTTATTTGTTATAGGTCTGTGTATACTAAGCCAGTGCATGATTTTGTTTTTTAACTGGGCAAACCCTTCCCTTTTATTATCTGTCAATATGGGGACCCCCGTCAAGACGACCACATAAGGCACAGCTTCAGGGGGGAGTTCAACTATTGGACCTTTATTCGTTGGAACCCTTGTATATCTGGTGCTCCCCGCCCCCTCCTGCAAATTTCCTGGGAATACATTATCTGTTCCTCTCATAGGTTCGTTTACGGGAATTACAGCTGGTTTATTTACCATCATTGGGGGAGGTAGCCTTTGTTGTTGGGGTTTTGCTAGATTAGGAGGTACTGTTGTAACTTTAGGGGCTGAGCTATTTGGTTTTACACCCAAGTTTAAAGGGGACAACACCGTACTCACAATATCCCTAGTTGCAACATCCTTGCTCCTAATAGCCGACTCAATAACCTCAAGACGTTTCTCCACCCTCTTTAGCCCCTCAATAATTGGAAAAACGAGGGACCTAATTAGTTGTTCCATGCTATCTGGTAGAAGGGTGGAGAGTGCTGTTTTCAATACGGAATCAGCAGAAAAGGCAGTGGGTGAAATGGTGCTAGCTTCCTTGTCAATATGGGTAGGTTTATGGGGATTAGCTAATACGGCAACTGGCGCCTGGTCTATTCTAGTGTCCGGCTTAGGATGCCTGCCAAAATCTTTATGACTAATCTTAGGTTTTTGATATTCACCCCCTTTGCGTCTTCTTTTGCCTGGAGGGGGACCATGAACCTTGGGCGGGATTGATTTAATCATCTTGGATCGAACAGGTTTACCCCTGCTGGTAGTTGAATTAGTTAAATTAACAGTTAGTACACTAAGGCTGGGAGGGGTGGAATGGCTACCAGACTGGTCGATTAAAGGGGTAGGAGTACATATGGAATCACGTAACAATAGAGGGGCGCTCTCAAGAAATATGAGGTCGTCAATACCGCTAGGGCATCCTCCACTAGGAGGGAGAGACTGAGGCATGGGATCTTTTGGAGCCCAATTTTTCAAGCATTCGATCGAGCGACGACGCTCCGCCCTACGCTCTTCTAGTATTGACTCCCTGTCTAGATCGGTGGAAACCCTTGTGAAATAACTATCAAGAGTGCCAGTTGAAAACCCCCCCGGCTTTTCTACAATAACATTGGTCAGACTCTGGGCCATAGCAAAAATGCTGGGAAACAAATCTATACAACACAATAGGGACGTAAGAGAATTGGCCCTGCCCGGCCTCTCTTGGCCTCTGAGGGCCTTAGAGGGCCCGCCCTTTGCCCGGGCTTAGCCCCGGACTACGCCCCGCACGCGTCCCGCTTACGCGAGACAGGGAACGACTAATATAAGGAAAGGGAGGAGTCGGGAAGAGGAACCAGGTGCGGCAGGTCAACAGGCAGCAAAGCGCCCTGGTCCTCGCAGTCTCGAGGTTAAAAACAAGTAAAAATTGTCCTCTGCCTCCCTGTTCAGCAATCAAGTTCTCCGTGTCAGCCCCAGCAGCGAATACACAATCCAAGCCTGCACAGCTACCACAAAGGGTTTCCCGGCGCAGGGCAGTCGCAGATCTGCTATCTCATAGTGTTGACTCAGAATAGCCAAGTCTTCAACATCTTGCGAAAAGTAAGAAATTACTTGCTGTTCCTTTGAGCATCCAGCAAATAATTCTAAAGCTCAGGACCCAGATAGGCAAAGGAATAGCCTTTCATATGGGTTAAACTAAACCTAGGAACACCGAACAGAGCTTGGGTTGAAGATCTTAACTGCAGAGTGGGCTGATAAGGAGATAACAGTTCCTGATTGTAATGTGGTCCCAGGCCAAATTCGGCCTTAAACATATAGCACAGTGCTTTAAATTCAATACGTTTGGCAACCTTAAGCCAATGAAGTTCCTTAAGCAAATGAGACTGAAGCATATTTGGGTACGCGGTACAGGAGCCTAGCTGCAGCGTTCTGAACAACTTGCAAGTGATGTATGGATGTCTTATCTGTGTCTAAATACAGCACATTGCCGTAGTCCAATCTGGAAAACATCAGAGCCTGTATGACTGTCCTCTGAGCCGCTAAAGGAATAAGCCACAGAATCTTTTTCAGCCATTTAAGGACAGCAAAGCAAGTGGCAGTTACCTTAGCTATCTGCAGCTTCATCGAGAGCTTTGCATCAATAAGAAAGCCCAGGTTTTTTAACCTTAGAAACCGGAGTGGGCGGAGTCCCTAACAATTCTGGCCAATGTCTTGCAAGGGAGGAGTTGCAGCACCAGAACCAAAACCTCAATCATATCACTGTTAAGTTTGAGTGAGTTTTGATTCAGCCAAGACGCGATTTTCACCATACCTAGGTGCAGCAAAGAAGACAAGGAAAAGATTAACTGAGTATCATCGGCATATGAGAAAAGGGTGAGTCCACAGCTCTCCATTAGGTTTGCCAAGGGGTGTACATAGATATTGAACAGTAGAGGGCTTAGAATGGATCCCTGCGGGACACCAGAAATTAAAGCCTATGTTTGAGACCTCACGTTTGATGAAAAAACCTGGAACGTACGGTCCTTTAAGAAGGAGACAAGCCCCAACAGCTGAGCCTTCCAGGGCTATGGACTCCAGCCAATTAACCAGGAGAGAGTGGGACACCGTATTGAATGCTGCGCTCAAGTGCAGCAAGACGAGCGCGGCTGTGCCTCCCTCATGCAGGTATTGTCTGAGATGTTCCGTTACGCCAAGAAGGGAAGACTCACTGCTGTGCCCAGCCCTGAAACCCACCTGGGAAGGGTGGAGAGGGCAGTAAACCTCCACAAACGCAGTGAGTTGGGCGTTGACAAGTTTTTCCAAAACCTTGGAGAAAACAGATAGCAAAGAAACTGGCCAGAAGTTCGAAAGACAGTCAGGATCCAAATTGGCTTTTTTTTTTTTTTTTTTAAAGTGGGAGGACAAGAGCATGAAGGGAATAGTTATCGAGGCACAGGTGAGACTTTTGGTTGTTGTTGGAAAACCCCAACGATTTCAGGGATTCACATTTCAACTGGAGATGGTGTAGGAAGCTGGCTCTGTATATACTATACTAAAAGGAGGTATAGTGTGCACAGAGTCCAGGGAGTCCCCAAAGGTATGGCAGAGGTATAAGTAAATAGAACCTTATTCTCAATGTAGTGGTGGCTGGGCAGCTCGGCTTATAAGAGGGTAGTGTTAAGCATTTGTTGTACACACTCAGGCAAAAACATGATGTCACACACTCAAAGACTGAATCCAGACCAATTGTTTACATACAAAGTTGTTACTTTGTTGTTTTATTACTAGAACCAAGAATCAGTTAGTGCAGGTAAGTAGTACAGTTTGAGTTAGACAGTGCAAGGCAATAGATGGAACTACAATGCAATCCTATGGAGGTAAACAATGTTAAGCAGTTTGCAGATAAGTACTCTACTTACTTCCCCAGGCTTCAGGGGTTTACGACAACATAGGCAAGGTTCATGACCACGTAGGTACTGCACCACCAGCGCACTGGGGCGGCCGGGTGCAGAGGTCAATGGGCCCAATGTTATCCAAAGGAGCCAGGGGGTACCTCGAAGAGGCACAGGTTGTAGGTAGGTATCCGAAGTTTTAGGGCAAATGCACCGGGGGTTGAGGTGAGCACGGGGGGAGCCACAAAGCTACACTGCCAGTGGCACAGGGGCGGCCAGGGGCAGGGTGGAAAATCAGCATCGGGCGCCCAATGCTTCTTAATGAAAGCCATCAGTTTTGGAAAGAGGCTGAAGGCTTGGACACGGAGGCTGGACGAAGGCGACCAACGGCTGGGCAGGTAAGTTGGATAGCTCGGGCACACCTGGGCACTGTCGGTTGGGCTTCCTGGTGGGCTGAGGATGCCGGGGTACCTTTTGGTTTCAGGTTTCTTTAGCTGGTTCCGGTCACGGTCGGGGGGATCCTTTGAACAGAGGCTGCAGGTGTCCAGCGGGGGGAAATTGAGTCCTGAAGAGATCAGTCACCCATGCAGACGAGATCAGGATCGCTGGGGAGACTTCACAGGATAGGAAAGTCACTCAAACTCGGGCTGCGGGCGTCGGTTGCAGAGTAGGACAGTGTCACGGATCCGCATGGATCCGGAGACTGGTGTTGGTTTCTTTGCTGGACAAATCTGGTGTCCACGAGAGACAGGAGTCTTTGTCAAAGTCAGCACAGGTCCTCCGGGGTTTTGAGGTTGCTGGCTGTGGGCCACGCCAATTTCTGGAAGCAGGGTCGCTATAGGAGGAGACAGGCTGGTAGGGCTGGGACCAAGTCAGTCTTCATCTTCTCCACTGCTGCATGGCTCTTCGGCCCTCCTTCTCTTAGGTCGCCGTATCTGAAGAGGGGTGTGCAGGTCAGGACCAATGGGTCACTTCCCTGTGCTGTCTACACCCCCTATTATGCCTCCTCCAGTGACGGGGGACATAGGCCTCTTCCTGATTGGGTAAGTCCCCTCATCTTCATGATGGAGGGGACTGAGATGTGTGCTTCACTTCGCCTCCCCCACCTGAGGGGTGTGGTTGGCAACAGTGGGCACACTTCCCTGCCTGGCTAGGTTGTCCAGCCGATTCTAATACCCAAAGTGGGGGTCATGCAGCTATGCCCTCACCGGTGGTATGGTGCACCCTGCCTTTAGGGCTGCACGGCCTGCTAGAGGGGTGACTTACCCATGTCACAGGCAGTGTTGGTGGGCATGGCACCTAGGGATGGGAGCCATGTTGACTCTTCAGTTTAGTCTGCACCAAAACACGCAACCTGCAATGGCAGTGTGTGGGTGTTCAGGTGAGGGGTCTCTGAGGGTGGCATTATGCATGCTGAAACCCTCAGTGGCCCTCTCTGGTCACCAGGCCCTTGATACCAGGGGTACCTTTTACAAGGGACTTACAAGTGGCCCAGACGTGTGCCAATTGTGGAGACAATGGTACAGTTTTGGGAAAGAACACAGGCCTTGGGAACCTGATTAGCAGGGACCCACGGCACACTCAGTCAGGTTGGCATCATGTATCTGGCAAAATGTTAGGGGGTAACCATGCAAAAAGGGGCAGTTTCCCACAGGTGGTCCACGACTGTGGTCTACGACTGACTGCAACAAGCTTGCCTCTAGCAGGCAGTCATTAGGGTTTGGGAATACATGTATTCACGACTTCTGAAGATGGGCAGGGCCTATGGCCATCACTTTCACGAACTACTGAGGTGCCAACTTAAGACAAAAGAGAGCACAGTAAATTGAAAGTGTTCCTGACCTACTTGAACCGCTGGTAACACCTTTGGAACTGCAGGACTGGTATATGGAAATATGTGTCCTGCAAGTTTGGTGACACCACTCAGTCTCCTAGGACCACAGCTGAAAAGACCTGAGCTATGGTGAGCATTTTGAACTTGTCCTTCCTCAAAAAAAGTATTAAGCCGGTGCAGATCCAAGATGGGTATGAGCCCTCCGTCCTCCTTCGAACTAGAAAGTAGCATAAGTAGCACCCATCCTGAATCTGGCTCCTGCTAAACAACTTTGGACAACACAAGAATGACTTTCTGCATCAGGATTGTGGAGCGGTCCTACAAAAGTCACTCAGGCGTAGGAGAAAGACTGGGTGGGGAAGAAACAAAAGGCAGGACAACACCCCATTGAACAATTTGTAAGACTCAACTCTTGGACAACATGGATATCCAGCTGGGGAGGAAGTGCCATACTCCCTCCTACTGGCCAGGCATAAATCGGTAAGAGCAAATTAAAGTGGTTTGCCAGCTGCTGCAGCAGAGGAAGAAGAGTTAAAAGATTGCTGGCCCTGTTGGACCAAACTGTTTCAGTTGTTGCCACGTCCTCTGCCTCGAAAAGGCTTTGTCAGTTTACTGTAGTACAGGAAGCGAAGGCTGGCATTGTATGTAAGTTAGCCCCGTGGAGTAAACCTTACACTCAATGCAATGGTGTGGAAATTGCTTAGGTGGGGACACCCCAAAGAACTTAGTTGAGGTGTGACTGTCTTCAAGGTGTTCTAGCACCAAATTAGCCTTTTCAACAAATAGTCTGGAGCCACCAAGGGCAAGTCCATTAAGAACATGTGTACGTCCCCTGAGAACCTGGTTGATCTCATCCAGTCGTGCTGTCTGAGCATGAAAATGCTGCCAATAGCTCCACCTATTAATTTAATAGTATACAGGCCAGCTCAGAGCACATACTTCAGCAGCATCCTGAAATTCATGTACAGGTTGAGTCAAAGGTCACTGACTTTCTATATAGACACCTGATCTACCAGGCTTACCGGTGTGGAATGTTTTGTTAACAAGCCGGGATCACAAGGACCAGTATGTGTCATCTATCCACAGGGCAACAGCCAGCGGGCATGAGCATGTCTTGGATCATGTGGCCATAAGGACATCAGTAATGGCTTCACTGAAAGACAGTAATGGTTCAGGAGAAGATGGCCCTAGTTGAAGAATCTCAACAAATCTGTCTTTGTCTGAATAGAGGGCAACTGCAAGGCTAGGCTTGACAAATAGACACTGTGTGGGCTCTCCCAACAGCAGGCATATAATGAGTAAAGGGAAAAGGTTCTTCAGTCCCGAGTCCTCAGTAACCCCAGAATCAGTGGGGTATTAATGAGTCAACACTTGCACAGGAGCAAGAAAAACCTTATGTATAACCTGCATCAACAAGCTGGCCACATGTATAAGGCATACATTAACCAACAAAGGCAACCACGGCCTTCCATATAATGGATTAATGCAGGCCCAGCTTCCATTGGACTTGCTCTAAATATGACAGCATTGAACGTACATGTAGAGAAATAAGCCATACCTTCGAACATTTTGGAATTGGCACATTAGGTTTTATTTTCTTCTCTTTTTATTGTTGAAAAATGTCATGAAGCCTCTACTTATGATATTGATGCATGCTCACTGGTGGCATAGCACTTCTACATTTCACTTTATATTTTCAATAGATTTTTTTTTTTTCAGTAACAACTTTCTTCTGTGTTTGTTTACCATGTTATATGAATTAATGTATTACTCTTTAATGAAGTAATAACTAATATTGAATTGTACAGTTGGCGGATCATTTGATTTGTTTTTCTCGTGCTCTGTATTATACTATATGAAGATTTTTCCACGTAAGAAGCTCTATTTTATTTGTACCACAAAAACATGATTGTTACTATAGCATCATCACCTGCAAAGCAAAAAGGGTCCGTTTTCTAAAGTGAAACCAAGCATTGCTAGACTGTTTTCATGTTTGTAAATGAGAGTAATGTATTCTAAAAGTTCTGGCGTGACCTTTGTAGTTTAGTGGCAGAAAGGGACTTTCAGAATTAATGAAGATGAGTGGTTTAAGGATGCTGTAAATCTGTTTATGTATGTAAAAAAAACTAATAGTTATAAAAAAAAAACTAAGGTCAGAGATATTATAAATGTTGTACTTACATAACATGTAACTATTGGGTTCAAATTGAACTGAACCAATATACGAAATGTCAGAAGAAACAGACAAGCAATATAAGTCATACATTGCTTTATGAAGACAGTAGAAATATTTACCTTCATGGAATTTGTACCACTTTTAGTGTATGCCAACTCCTTTAGAACTGGTTAATAAAAGAAGGTGAGCTGCACTGACAACCATCCCAACCCAGGTCCCAAACGTTGTTCTCTAAATGCAAAGTTGAGGCATGCAATATACTCGGAAGAGAAGGCTAGATGGGTGTTGCGTCTAAGGAAGAATAAGGACTAGGAGTACTTGAGTTGCCTCTTTCTCCAAAGATGGGAAACCTGATAAAACATAAAAAGTGGAAAGAGACAGTACACCCAGCCAGGATTTAAGCAGAGAAACTGCACATAACTTCCAAGCCAAAAGCTGCAACTTTTATAGAAAATGGATCAAGTGAGAAATGATGGCAAAGTGCACATGCAGCCACATAAACTGATGTCCTGCAAATGTAGTCTATGGATATGCTTCTTAAGAAGACCACCAATGCCACTGTTACTCTGTTGGAATGATCCTAAAGTCTGATTGCTCTGAATTCTAAAGTTACAGGTTTTTGAGGTACTAGAGAATATCTATTTTGTACTTGTATCATTCAGTCTAGATTTGCCTAAGGAGAGTCGACCACACCTTATGAAGAGATGTCTAAGGTCTCTGGAAAGGCTAAAGGTAAAATGTAATTGTTCTGGAGTGGTCAAGGATGCAGTAATATTTACCCAGCCGATATATCATGTGGTCATGGCTTAAAGAAAGAAACATTATTTCCTGATTTATGTGAAATTTCGTAAGTACTTCTGTAGTAAACAAACCCAACTGTCCACAGGACAACCTTGTGTTTTTGGAATGTATATAAGACACCTTTGTGGAAAGGGCTAGAATGTAGATACTTTTTCTGCAATAGGTAATTGCTACTCAGATTGGTTGTGAAAAATATTAAAATTCCACTGATATTTCAGAACTCTAATGCAAATAAGTAGAAAAGTACGTCACAGTGATGCTGCACAGACCTATTTATCATGTAATAATAATAACAATTTTTAAGAAGTGTATTGGGTTACACTTCAGTTGTTGATAAGCACTAAAACAACAAGTGCTACTATTACTTATTTTAGTGGTACTCAATTTACCATCCTCAGCAGCACAGAATGCAAAGTTGGTCTTACTGGGATATAAACTTGTTGTCTGCATATCACTGCGTATATCCGTAGAGTTCATTTACGCACTGACCCATCGTGGTGCCACTGGGAACAGTCATACGTCCCAAAATCTGAAGGGTAATAATAGAAAGAATGCCAGACCCAGAGAGAGACGGATCTAACCGCTGTGCACTCTCTGGGGTGCGAATGCATACCGGGTGGCTTACCGTATTTTGAGATGACACTAGCCAGGCAGTGGTATTTGGTATTAGTCGATACCTCTACACAGTGTGGCTATATAGGAAAAAGCAGGGTATGTCGCTTTAATTGGTATGCTTGCTTTTACAATAGATCAGTCATCTTACTTGTGTCCCAAGACGGCCGCAGGGTCCGAGTGTTTTGATAGATGCAGCACCGTATTTTTAAAAGAAATGTGTCAGCTGCTGTATTTTTTTTTAGTTAAAGCCCCTTTGGGTCACCTACCTGCTCAAAGCAGAGATGGACTGTGTCTGGGGACATCTTGCTTTTATCTGTTTTAACTTATTTCTCTATTTGTAAAAACATTTTTATGATCTTAATCATTTAATCAAACTAAAATATTTTTGACAATGTTATTAATTGTACGTTCATAATGCCTTCGTATGCTTTTATGGTCTAAAGAACCAAAATAAAGGTGAAACTAAGCTAATAAAAATAATCAATTAAGATCCTTGCTTTGGCCAGATAACTAATGAAAATTGAAATGGCATTCGAGGAAGCTTTGAAAGGACTGGAGGTCTCTTCAAGACACAGCAGCAGACCTAAGACAATGTCTTGCATAGCCACCTGTTGTATTCCTTTCTAGCAAGCCCATTGAGACACAGTTAGCATCACAGCAATTAAAAGTGTGTATGCTAACCTTTAGGGATCCAGTTGAAACAGCTTATCGTAGGAGGGGAATCAGAGTTCTGAAAACCAAAATTTGTTAACCTAAATGGGAATGGCCAGAATTATCTTGGAACTGGGGAACTCTCGAATCTTTGTAAAATGTGGTGAATGGGGGAAAGGGAGGGAAAGCTACAGAGACATTTGACTGAACATTTGAAAGGAACAACATCTTCCAAAGATTTACTTTTCTACCCCCAGCCCTGGTGGGAGGAAAAACTAGACACAGCTGATTATTTTAGAAAAAAATATATTTATTGAAAGCCCATATCCCAAATGACTGTCAGAAGCGCTTTGCAAAATATTTTCCATTTGGAAGCATGGTGGTATCTGTTAAACCCATTCACCTTCCCATCCAGAAGAGAAGCACTTTTTTTCTTTCTTTTTTTTTACACAAACTTTATTGCATTTTACATTTACTTTTTAAAACACATATTACATTTGTTTTTATGCAGTAACGTCATAAACTTCTACATTTATAGGCTATGACACCGGGATTTATACTTCTATAGTTACAATTTTTAGCCTTGTCTCGTATAATGGCGCACCTCTACTGTCTTTCGTACGACCTGTGCTTTCCTTCTGCATGCAATATTCTGCAAGTTGATTTCGCTGTGTTGTTTCCATTTAAACTTAACATAACCCTCTAGCCCACCCCCCTCCCCTCCTGCAGTTGACTAACTGAAACCCAACCGGTATTTGCCCAGGTATACCCGTCCATACCCTACTATACAATAGATATCGAACATCCGAGTAGGTCGGTCCTTTCAGTTAACTACAGTATTATTACAGTTCCCACCTGTGTCCATTGCTCCTCTTTCCTCTGTTAGCTCGTTTTACCTGTGGGTTGTCCACACTGATGTTTCCCCGGCGCTTGAATGACTGGAGGCTGTACCTATTCCGGTAGCCCCGTGTTTTCCTCCAACGCTTGGGTAGTCCCACCCCACGCTTTAAAAGTCTCACACATCATGTCCCAGGCCATTGCTATGGGTATTTTCCTCTGTCCTTGTTGTTCTTCCCTACGTATCGCTGCACTTTCAGCCAGGCTCCACGTCACTACCTCCTCCTTCCATGTGTCTATGTTTGGCGGTCTTGTTGCCTTCCATCTACTAGAAATGAGCCTCTTTGCCAGTATCCGCTCTAAATTAGCAAAACGCGCCTGTACTTTATATCCCTTCACCTTAGGATATACCCCTAATATGCAGCTTTTTACCGTATTCCAGGTCTGTCCGCCTACCACATCCGTTAACACCTGCGCTACTTGTGCCCAGTATTGTGTGAGTGCCGGACATGCCCATAATAGGTGTATAAACCCTGCGTCGCCTTCTATACATCTCGGGCAGTTTGATGATGCTGTAGGGAACATTTTGTGGATTCTATGTGGTGTT
Source organism: Triturus cristatus (assembly GCF_964204655.1). Lineage (NCBI taxonomy): Eukaryota > Metazoa > Chordata > Amphibia > Caudata > Salamandridae > Triturus > Triturus cristatus. Next base: position 628,413,880 of record NC_140594.1, on the reverse strand, counting down.
AGATATGCCCTTTGCATTATTAAGTATTGAATGAATTTGAACCGTGCATAAAGTGACACTACGTTCGGGTAGGCCAGTAGTGACTCCCATTCCCGGTCCATCAGTTCTGTGTCTATGTCTGCCTCCCATTTCTCACGCAGGGTCCCTAATGGAGAAGTCTGAATCAGAAGAGAAGCACTTGGCATTGTTTGCAAGTATCCGATTCCACAGCATACTCAAAGGATGATCAGAAATCAGATAGAATCCAACCTTGCTGATTTATAAAAACAACAAATAAAAACAAATATGATCCATAAGATCCGACGTAGAGGTGGTTTATTTTCCTACCTCACAGCCAAGTCCTAAACTGACCTCCCACTCCACCTCTGAACCTTCCCTTCACTTTACTTGCAGACTTCACAAAGGGACTCAAGACCTGGTTCTTCGGCTAAGCCTCTCCATACCTTTAGAGCCTGGATACCCCCAGATTGATAAGACGCGCTATACAAATACAGATCGATGATGCGGATGAAGAACCTAAATGCCTTCCCCACTGAGCAGAGAAAGAAAAAGCTTTGAGAGCTGAAAAGATGGTCTTGAGCTGGAGATGGATATCTAAAGAGCTGTGTTTTCAGTTAACCAAAGTCTGGCAGGCTTAATAATGCATTCATAACACATTCATATAGGATTAATATTGTGGTCCTCAAAATTTGAGGGAACATAGGTTAATATCAAAAGCCATTTAAAAGATTCCTCTCTTTACTCAACCAAAGAAGGGATTGCAGAATGTGACTCAGGATCACAAAACTCTGTGGCGCCCTGAGTTGATCTCCGTCATAAACCATGTGTTGCCTAGGATTATTCATCTACAAACGTGTCAAAGTGACACCATAGATGCAGGAGGCAATCAACAGGAAGCAGCTAAGAGGAGATGTGATGAATGGTCAGTCCTAAACATCAAATACTTGTGATGGAAAGGCTGGGCCCAGAGAAGTGTCATGGTCACCATCTGAAAATTCAGTGTTGGCATGTCCCAGATGCCCTTGAATGTATGTAGGTGTATGGTATTTCTACAGCATGAACTAGTCAAAATGTAGCGAAGAGCTGTACATAGACAAAGACCAGCATGAAGTTAACAAGTAAGAGTTTAGGGAGCTGTGTTGAGGATAATTAATGCATTGTGGAGTAGTGTTCGTTAAAGAGGTTTTATCTTGGACTCTTTCCTAAATTAGAGCAACACTGGGGTTGTCCTATGGGGATGTTGCTCTGGATCCTGGGTGCAATAAGGGAAAAGACCTACTCTCTTTTTGACTTTATTCTTACACCTCTGACTCTACAGGCAGATGGTGTTCTGGCTGCGGGTGTGCCGAGATCCACCATAGATGGCGAGCTTGTCTGCAAAATAAGCGGCGGTGTTAGTTGGGATAGCTTTGTAAATTATGCAACTGATTTTGAAGACGGTGCAGGGAAGCAAGGGAAGACAATGGAGTTCTATCAGGATGGGGTGTAATTATCAGATTTCTTCAGGCCATGGATAAGATGTCCTGCAGCACTAAGGGGTACCAGTGTGGCATCCGGGAGACCATGGAATAGGGAATTACCACCATTCAAATGCGAAGGTACAAGGGCTTGAAGTTGCTTTCTAGACGAAAAGGTTTGACTTTCTTTAGAAGAGAGAGCTGGAACCAGGCTGTATTTGTAGTTTGGCAATGTGTTCCTTGAGGGTGAGATTGGTGTCCTGGGTAAATCCAAGTGACCTGGCATTCTGTGAAGTTGGGGCTTGAAGCGGTCAAGGTTCATGCCACCGAGCCAGGTTGGCACTTTATCTTGTTCATTATTTATGACATATATAAATATTTGTGTCTTTGTTGCGTTGGGCTTTGGGTAGGAGCGCGACATTCAAGTCTGGATGATGTGCATGCAGTGTTTGAGACACTGGATGTCTGAAGCAGAGGAGACTTTCAAATTTGGCTGTCTATCATCGGCATACTGGTGAATCTTGATGCTGTTATCTGTGCGTGGAGCACCAATTGGCTCCAAGTACAGGTTAAAGATGACAGGAGACGGAGCCCTGGGATGAAAGGGATTTTTTGTGACCTTGACATGCAAATGTGAACAAATTGATGTCAGTTGGAAAGAGAAGAGAATCAGTGAACACCACTGCCAGTGATTCCTATTCAAGAGTCAATAGTGTGTTTGAGGATGTGGTGGTCCACTGTGGTAAAAGCAGCTGAGAGGTCCAGTAGTATCAGGAGGCATGTCTGTGAAGTGTAACATAGCTGTTTCTGTGCTGCAGAGTGATCTGAAGAAAGACTGGCAGTCGTGTGGGAGATGGCTGGCACTGATGTGGTTTCGGAGTTGAACACAGACTGCTTTTCAATTATCTTGTCGATGAATGGTAATGGAGTGATGGGCTGATAGTTGGCGAGGTTTATCAGGGTCTAGTGTAGGGTTTCTTTAGGAGTGAGAGTACATGGCCTGTCTTGAGAGCTTCTGGGAAGGTGCCTTCGAGTGAAGTATTAACAGAGCTAGGAAGGGGTAATATATTATCTTCATAAGAAGTGGCTTTCAGGAAGCTGAGAAGGTCAGCAAGATCTGGGAGAGATAGGGTTTTGAAGGCTGACCATTGCGGAATTCTACAGGAAGGGGTGTGTATAAGAAATGATGCAAGCTTGGTGTTGGGAGAGGGTGTTGATGCAGTATTTGATTGTCTTGAACAACATTCTGCTTCTGTTGGTGGCTTCAATGAGGTGGATAGCGCCAAGGTGATTTTTTTCTAAATGTCTACTGTAGCAGCTGTACTGGACTAACCACTAAAGGAGAAGGCTATGTACAGCCTTCCAGTATATAACAGTCATTTAACAAAACGTTCAGATATAAACTTACAGAACCTTTCCACAATTCAGCTACTGGGATTCAGTGGATCTACACCCTTGAGGGAAAAGGGACAGTTCTTCCCTAATACTTTTGGAAATAGGATCAGCCCCTCCTGATAAATCAGTTACCTGGGTTAAGTTATTTCTTACCCTACAATTACTGGGACGGGACCACTCCCTGTGCTTCAGTTGTTGAGAGGAAGTTTCTGCTGGTTCTTCAGTTATGCATAGCCTGCCTGTCCCAATTTTTCAGTTACTGCAAAGCAACCCCACCTACCCCTTATTTACTGGGTTTAGTTTCACCCCATCCTTCATGTAATAGAGATCAGTGGAGGCACGACTGGGTGGGGAGGGCAGACTCTGCCTATCCATCTCTAGGATTCCCCTCTTCATTCGCTGGGGTTCAACCCATGCAAATTCTTTAGTTAGGGGTTTCAGCTTTCCACGTCACATTCTCTCACCTCTGAAGATTATTAGGAGTTGGTAGGTGACTGGAAAACTTTACTTCACCGAATAAATCTTCAGAAACCACGATGTCCAGCTCACCCTTTTGCCTTACTTTCGTATGCCTAAAAAAAGGAGATAACAATTAACCTTTCAGCATTGCCTGTGTGTTCTCATTGGTACTGTTCACCTTCTTTCAAATGTTGACCAGTCAATCTAAGAAAATACTTTCTTAGTTGGTAAATCACATTATATATTCATCTGAGAAGTGTCCTCCTCCTCACACATAAAAATAAGGAAACAAACTATTAGAATAACCCATATCAGCTACGACAGTTCTCGCTCCAAGGAGAGACCATTTCTGCAACCCAACTTGCCAGAGTCAGAGACTATACTGCAAGAAACCTCTGCCACAAAACATTACCCACCCTTAACAAAAATAAATTCTTTAGCACCAATTAAAAAGGACAAATAAAAATGTCTTTTCCTTCTACTACTCACCATTGCACTGGTTGCCAGTTTGGTAAAAATGGGCGGAAGCCCGTGATGCATTCGAAAGCAAGAGTGCCAAAACTCCAGTAGTCCACAGTCACAGTGTACTTCTGCTGCTCCAGAAGCTCCGGTGCCTGCAAAAATAGAATTCCAACTATCAGCCATAAACTTTTGCAGACAGAAGTGATGCTTTCTTACCAATGGCACTAAATAAAATCAAGAATACAGAAATGGATATCTTGCCTGGTTATCATACTACTTGCACTACTATGAGCAGAAACAGTAATACCAAACCAGGCGTTGGGAGCTTGGCCATGTGGCAACAAACCATACAACAGACAAGAAACCCAAGCAAGCACTGCCCTGGCATGCATATTATCATCAGCCACGTATCTTTAGTAAGAAAAATGTTACTTACCCTGTAAGCATCTGTTTGTAGTGTGTGTAATGCTGTAGAGTCACATGCTCTGCATACTCCTGCCATCTAGTACTGGGCTCAGACATTACCTCTTTTTCTACTAAGAACTTTCGTCTCCCAGAATGTGCTATGCCTCCTCCTTTAGTCCACAACGCGCATGGGCACTAACTCTAGATTTTATTTTGACTCAGCGGTTGAGAAGTGAAACTGGAGAGTAGATTAGTACTATTGTGATGTACCCTGCGCATTTTAAGTTGTTAAAAAAGTAAAGTGTGAAAAAAGTAAAAAATTGCCAGCCTCCCAAGAGGAAGATGGGCACATGTGCATATATACAGCAATACACACTACGGACAGATTCTTAAAGGAGAATATTTTCCTTTAATAGCATGTGTAGCTACGGATATACCTGGTCTGTGTCGATTGTAAAGCAGTTTCCTTCTAAGCAGTGGTTAGTAGGAAGATGAAGTTGATGTTTTTAACAATGTTCTTAATACTGTCTGTCCACCATAGCCCGTTGACAGACTGGCAGATGCACACTTTAATGCTTTGTAAAGAAAGGTATTAGGTGTTATCCAGCCAACTGCCTTGCAGATGTCTGCTGAAGGCAAGTTACCGAGGAAAGCCATGGTTGCTTCTTTCCTAAGTGTAGAGTGTGCCCTGGGAGGTACAGTGACTATTGTTTAGGTTTGGTGCATCAAGTTTGGATACATTTGACAATGTACCTTGCAATGCCTTCCACTTATGGGGCTTAGTGAAAGTTACAAAAAGTTGTTAGTTTTACAGAGAGATTTAAGTTCTGTCAACACACAACATGAGTGCCCACTTGGTATGTGTGTAAAGCCCTTTACACTACCAAATCAGGTTGTGAAAAGAATACAAGCAGCTCAACAGTCCGGTTAATGTGGAAATGTGAGACTACCTTGGGCAGGAAAAACAGGACTTATTTTAAGGCCTACCCTGTCCATCTGCACCCAAATGATTACAGTATGCCATGACAGAGGCAAAGTGGAGGTGTTTGAGGTATATGCAAGACATGCCGTCTGAAGGGTTGAATGGCAGCTGATGAAGTTTTGAATCCTCACTTTGAAGGAGTCTAGTTGCTTTGAAATGCAGCAGTGGACAAATCTCTTCCACTTGGATGCATAACATGCAGATGTAGTGGGACTACACATCTCACGCAACATGGTAAAACACTTATGAGGGAAGTTTATGTAGCCAAACTGAAAGACCTCAGGGTTCAGATTGCTAGGTTTAGTTGTTTGCGAACTGGGTGCCAGATTTGGCCGCGTTATTGGGTAAGAAGGTCGGGCTGATGGGAAGCTTCTCACATGGGGGGGGGCTGATGGACATCTTCAAGAGAAGTACCAGGGCAGTCTGCCCCAAGTTGGGGCTACTATGTTGAGGGTCATGGACTCCTTACTGAGCTTCCTCACCACGTACAGGATGAATGGGAGAGCAGGGAAAGTAGGCACACATCCCTAACCAGTTCATCCATCAAGTATTGCCCATGGAATTTGGGTGTGGAAATCTGGAGGCAAAGCTTAGCCATTTTGATTTTTTGGGGGATGCTGAAGAGGTTGATGGCTAGGATTCCCTACTGTTGGGAGTAACTGTATAGGACTTACATGTGGAGTTCCCACTTGTTGATACGTCCTGATTAACAGGTCTGCATAGTTGTTGCCTATTCCAGGTAATGACCTACTAAAAGATGGATCTTATTGTGGATTGCCTAGTGCCAGATCTTCTGTGCTAACAGACAGCTGGAGGGGGAGTGAACACCCACTGTTTCTCTATGTAATATACAGCTGTCAAGGTGTAAGTCTTTATGAAGACAACTTTGCCCTCAGTAGGTCTGTAGAAGGCTGTGAGGGCTAGGTGGATAACCAAGAGCTGCGGATCGCTGATGTGCTGACCCATATGAGGAAGGCTCCAACTATCTTGCATAGTCATGTAGCCAACATGTGTGCCCCATCTAGTGAGCAATAACTGGGTGAGGAGGGTCCAACAAAGGCTGCCAAGAAACAGATTATTGCTGTACCACCATTACAGAGAGCGTGGAGTGCTGCCCTTTATTCTTCATTATGAGCCTCTGCTCATGACCTTTGTCTCACAAGTAACTGCTGGAGAGGGTGTATGCATAATCTGGTGCATGGCAGAATTGCTAAGCAGGATACCATCATACCCAAGAGCTTTGTTACAGTTCGAACAGTTCAAGGATGAGTGGACTGAAAGAAATCAGCATTTGCTGAAAGGCCATCACCCACTGTTGGTTGTGATATATTTTCCCATGACAGTATTTAACATTGAGCCTATGAAGGACTGGATCTATTGGGCGGCAGGGGGACTTTGTTGTGTTTATGGTGAGCCTGAAGCTGTGAAGCAGGGTTATGGCTTTTTGACTGTGTGCTAGGCATTATTGCCTGCTACTGCTCTATATCAACCATCTAGGTACAGAAATATGTGAATGCAGCCTCTGGTAAAGAAGAGTGGCCACCACTGGCAGACACTTGGCAAACACCCTAGAAGCGGTAGTGAGTCCAAAGGGTAGAACATATACAGGTTTTAAAAATAAGTTGGTACTGAATGAATCCTCTATGGCAATGGTTTTTGATTTTGTGTATTATGAGATAAAAATAACCTTGAATAAGAGGTGTCAGAAATAAATTGTAAAGACCAATTGGCTGCAATAGAAGTATATAAGCTGCAGGGAAAACATCCTCCCTTTATGGGGCCAAAATTAGAGGCTATGCAAATGCATTCGCACCGACTTTCTTGAAACATTTAGTGAGTTAACTATCAAGCAACAATAACTCTCTATTTCTGAACTTGGAGATAAGGCAATTAATTGCCTGTTTAGCTAAGAGAAGGCTACTCCTATTTTGGATAAGGATCTTGAGGACTAAAGAATTTCTTTAAAATAAAAAATAAATAAGTGTGGCCAACTGCCTAAGCAGGGACACTTAGGATAATTCCAACTTGTATGAGCTTGTTAAGCCCTTGCGTGTGTCACATTTGTGGACCTGTACAAGGAAAAACACCCTAGAATTAATGTGTGATATTAAATTTGACCACAGGAATGGCCAACTGAAGCAGCTGGCTAGACTAGCTCTTGGGAGGCTAACAGGCACATTCTTAGCAATAAAGAGAGCTTCAGGCGTCAAATGTTAACTGGAAGAGTTGAAACTGATGGCAATCAATGTTCTGCATAGGACATTTCTATGCAAAACCTTGAAAGTCGCATCCGCTTCACATAACTTCCCTAATGGCAAATCTAGGCTCTGTCATAACTATACAGATTGGTTTGAAAATGAGGCACACTGTTTTTCAATCCAATATGTGCCAGTCCATGGCACAAAATAGCTAAACTAGTTACAGAGAAATGAAGGCATGTGGAGCTACCAGGATTCCGTTAGTTTACGTAAATTGGATACGTTTCTGAAATATTTTATGCCTCCTGCTTGGGGTATTAGCTGCCATTTACTTGCATCTGTGTCTTATATGATACATTATTAACAAAATTAATTTAAACTTATCTGAAGGATTGCATCTTGTGTTTGCTTGGGTTTATGGGTTGATACCCAAAATAATTTATTCAGACCGACATTTTAAAAAGCATGTGTTAGCAAAACAGTATGCATCTAAATGCTGGCCTGGAATCAGCCCATTCAAAAACTCACATTCAACACCTCAACCAACCAGCAACATTCCAAACCACATGCACCAATACAGCTCACATCCAATACAGTCTCAAAAAACAGATAGTCTATCTGAATCATGCTAGTCCCATATGTGACTAGCCAATTAACTCAAAAAACACCGAACTCTGCATAAATTGCACTGCTGATAAACATGTAACAAACTGCAGCAATGACAGTAAATGCACACCATAAAGTCACTTGTCAACCATGCAAAAATCACAATACAAGCAACCCCTCATGAGGAGGCTAACTCTGCGTAATCAACTCCCATTTAGTAAAATCAAGATGGCCATCCATAATCCAAACTCGTTGTAAATTAAATTCTCAACCAAACAGTCAGCCATCTATCAACACTAACAAACTCACTAGACCCCAAACAACTTCTTTGTAGGTCACAGGTCATCTGTAACTAGTAGCATTGCTGAATCAATAAAATTAAAACAAGAAAGGATTCCTTTGATTGCATTCTAAAAAGATATATCTTGTCATTTGGGCAACACACGTACGAGCATGAGTGCCACACAAAGTTATAACAATCCAGTGGCAGATGGGCTGATATTCTCGCCTAAGCATTACGCTAAGATCAGTCACATGTCACCTATGCTAATAAACGTGCACATTTCAACTCTACAAGAAGACATGGTACCAGGTACTGCAGGGTTCCAACGAAGGATGTGCATAAGCTGCCTTGGTCCAGCTCCTTGGCATACCCCAGGTCAATTATTTTATGGATTAACTGAAAGAGACAAACAGATAAATGAAGAATATTTTAAAATGCAGCAATTTGACAGCAGAGTAAATTATCACAAGTACCCACACTGATGTTTAAGGCCAACACAATTTTCAACTAACCTAAAGAATGCCTGCCTACTACCGAAAGAGGGACTGTTGATTACTGAAGCTTTAAGGGAGAGGTAAGAATGCCTGCTACCATAAGGAGAGTGTTAATAAGAAAGCCAGTAGGTATGCCTGGTACTAAAAGGAGGACTGTGGATTGCTGCAGTCTATAAGCACAGGAATGTCTGAGATTATGGGAGTGGCCATGAAGGTGCTCTTGGGACTAAAGAACAAGTTACTTACCTTCGGTAACGATGTATCTGTAAGAAACATTAGTTAGTTAGATTCCTCACCTTAGAATATCCCCAGGCGTCAGACTGGATCCGGAAGATTTTTGTAGCAATACCCCTTGCGCGTCGCTAGGCGTCGTCTGCGGCTCCGCGTCCGTCGTTGTGCGCCGGAATGACGTTGGAGTACTTAGACGCCGCCCTCGCGCGCTGACGTCAGTTCTTGTACATAGCTTTCCGCGCCAGGAACGCAGAGCCATGCAAGAGACCGACACTGGTGCCAAAAAATCTATGGCCCTGAAAGGGATAGCCTTAACCCTAGATGTCAGTTCGCAGAACGGGGAGGATGGGTGGGTCGGTGAGGAATCTAACTAATGTTTCTTACAGATACATCGTTACCGAAGGTAAGTAACTTGTTCATCTGAAAGAAACACGTTAGTTAGATTCCTCACCTTAGAATAGATACCCAAGCAATACCAACCCCGGTGGTGGGTCTGCGAACCAAGATCACACCAGAAAGTCCTGGAGGACAGAACGGCCAAAGAAGCCATCCCTCCGGACTTGGCTGTCTAGGCAATAATGCCTGGCAAACGTGTGCAGCGAAGCCCACGTCGCCGCCTGACAGATGTCCTGCAAAGGGACTCCCCGTCACAAAGCAGTAGTAGCCGCTGTGGCCCGAGTAGAATGGGCTCGCAGCCCAACAGGAGGGTCCTTTTATGCCAAGGAATAACAGGTTTTTATACACAAAACGCCCCACCGGGAGATGGTCCGTTTGTGCACAGCTTTTCCCTTCTTAGCACCCACGTAGCCAACGAAAAGCTGGTCGTCCACCCGGAACTGTTTCGTGCGGTCCAAATAAAAGGAGAGCGCACGTTTTGGGTCCAGACGGTGGAACCGCTCTTCCTCTTTGGAAGGATGCGGAGGTGGAAAGAAGGTGGGCAAGGTGACAGATTGCCCAAGATGAAAGGGGGTCACCACTTTTGGTAGAAAGGAAGGACGAGGCCGAAGGACAACCTTGTCCGGATGAACAGATAGAAAAGGAGGCTTGGACGATAGAGCCTGGAGCTCACTCACCCGTCTAGCCGAGGTGATGGCTACCAGGAAAGCAGTCTTAAGAGTGAGAAGACGAAGAGGACAATTGTGAAGAGGCTCAAAGGGAGCGCACATCAGGAATGTTAAGACAAGATTCAAGTCCCACTGAGGCATTACGAAAGGGACAGGAGGGAACGTGTGAATAATGCCTTTAAGAAAGCGTGACACTACAGGGGACTTGAAAAGAGAGGGCTGATCAGGAAGCCGTAAGAAGGCAGAGATGGCAGCAAGATAACCTTTCAAGGTGCCCAGGGCAGAGCCCTGCCGGGCCAAAGAAAGAAGAAAGAAGAGAACCTCAGAAAGAGGGGCGGAAAGGGGATCCACAGCCTTTGCTGTGCACCATGCCACAAATTTGTTCCACCGGCAGGCGTATACCGTCTTTGTGGAGGGACGCCTGGCTGCCAGAATGATATCACAGACTTCAGGAGGCAAGTCAAATGGCATCAACTGCCGCCGCTCAATCTCCACGCATGGAGGTGGAGGCTGGACAGGTTGGGGTGGAGGACCGTCCCCTGCTGCTGCGACAGAAGATCCTCCCGAAGGGGCAGACGTATTGGAGGATCGGTCAACATACTGAGTAGCTCGGGATACCAGTACCTTCGTGCCCAGTCCGGAGCCACCAAGATGACTTGGGCCCGGTCGCGCCTGATCTTCTTCAGCACTCTGGGCAGAAGTGGTATAGGCAGAAAGGCGTACAACAGACCGCAACTCCACTCGCGACGAAAAGCGTCGCCGAGCGAGTGCCGCCTTGGAAATTCCAACGGGCAGAAGTGCTGACATTGCGCGTTCTCGTCGGTGGCGAATAGATCTAACCAAGGCTCTCCCCACTGCAGAAAGAGACCTTGCGCCACATCTGAGTTCAGACGCCATTCGTGATCCATCATGCACCGGCGGCTGAGTTCGTCTGCTCTGGCGTTCAGAGAGCCCGCCAGATGTTGAACCACCAGGGTGATGCCCTGGTGTTCCAGCCATGTCCAGAGGCGCAGAGCCTCCTGACAAAGGGTCCACGACCCCACCCCGCCCTGTTTGTTGCAATACCACATGGCGGTGGTGTTGTCCGTGAACACCTGCACGACACTTCCCCGGACAGAGGGAAGGAAGGCTTTCAGTGCAAGTCAGATCGCTCTCAGCTCCAACAAGTTGATGTGGAGGCGAGACTCCGCCGGAGACCAGAGGCCTCTGATCTCCGCCTCTCCCATATGGCCACCCCATCCCAGGAGGGACGCATCCGTCACTACGACATGCTCCGGTAGGGGTAGGGAGAGGCTCTTGCCCGTGACCCAATCGTGGTCCGTGAGCCACCACTGCAACTGCTGTGCAGTGCCCTCCGAGATCAAGACATGGTCGGACAGGTTGCCGTGATGCTGGGCCCACTGAAACTTCAGGTCCCACTGCAGAGCCCGCATGCGCCGCCTGGCGTGATGCACTAGTAGGATGCAGGAGGCCATCAGCCCCAGAAGCCGCAACACTAGCCTGACCGAAACCCAGGACAGAGGCCGAAAGATGGGAATCAGGGCCTGTATATCCCGGACCCGCTGTTCCGGTGGATGAACCCAGAACTGCGCCGAATCGAGAACCGCTCCGATGAAGAGGAGCTTCTGAGAGGGGCTCAGGTGTGACTTCGGCACGTTGATGGAAAACCCCAGCAAATGCAGGAGATCCGCCGTAGTCTGGAGGTGGGAGACGACTGTCTGGGGCGAGCCCGCCTTCAACAACCAGTCGTCGAGATAGGGGTAGACTGGAACCCCTGATCTGCGCAGATGAGCTGCGACCACCGCGATCACTTTCGTGAACACCCGAGGGGCACTGGTAAGGCCGAAGGGGAGCACGGTGAACTGAAAGTGCTCCGGACCCACCGTGAACCGCAGGTAACGCCGGTGGGCCGGCAGGACGGGGACGTGGAAATATGCGTCCTGCAAGTCCAACGCTACCATCCAGTCTCCAGGGTCTAGGGCAGCTAGAACCTGAGCCAAAGTCAACATTTTGAACCGTTCCTTCCGGAGGAAGGCATTCACGTTCCGGAGGAACAAGATAGGGCGCAGGCCCCCCTTGCCCTTCTTGGGAACCAGAAAGTAGTGGGAATAACAACCACGACCTACTTCTGGGCTCGGAACGTGCTCGACAGCCTCTTTGGCCAAGAGGGCCGAAACTTCCTCTCGCAGAAGATTCAAATGATCCTCCGAGATACGGTGGTGCTGCGGTGGCATGGCTGGAGTGGTCGTCTCGAAGGGGAGGGAGTAGCCCCTTCGGACGATTTGCAGCACCCACCTGTCCGAAGTGATGGTACGCCAGTGGAGCAGGTGATGGCGAACCCTGCCTCCCACTGGCGAGGAATGGGCCTGAAAGCTCGGACTAGGAAGGCTTTGAGGTCGGATGCTGCCGGGGTGGATGTGGACTGACCGCGTTATCCTCCAGTACCGCCTCGGCGGAAACCACGTCCGTGACCGCGTGCAGGCTGGTTCTGCGGCCGGTGGCTAGGCGGACATGAGGAGGTGCCCCTGCCTTGGCCACGAAAGGAGCGAAAAGCGGAAGTTTGTGGCCGTGGGGCCAAGAGGCCCAAGGACTTGGCCGTAGCCCGTGAGACCTTGAAGCGAGTCAGCGCACTGGCCGCTTTCTCACCAAAAAGGCGAGCGCCATCAAAAGGCATGTCCATGAGAGTGCTCTGGACATCCCCTGAAAAGAACGTGGACCGCAGCCAGGCGTGACGTCGAAGCGCCACCGTGGTAGAAATCGCCCTACCCAGCGAGTCCGTAGTGTCGAGTCCACATCGGATGGCATGGCACGCTGCATCTCTCCCATCGGCCAGAGCCGAGGAAAGCCGTGCCCGGGCATCCTCCGGGCACAGTGGCAGCACGTCCTCCACCGTATCCCACAGAGAGTGGGAATAACGGTGCAAGAGACAGGCGGTGTTCAAAGACCGCAGGCCCAAACTGAGCGAGGAGAACAGCTTTTTACCGAACTGTTCCAGTCTCTTGGAATCCCGGTCCGGAGGAGCGGACGGGAAGGAGGATTGGGAGGTAGAGGCCTGGATAACCAGACTCTCGGGGGTGGGGTGTTGGGACAGAAAACTGGGGTCGCCCGGAGCAGGGCGGTGGCGCCTGGCAACGTTCCTATCCACAGGAGGGACTGTGGAGGGCTTGGACCAGGTGCCCTGCAGAACGTCAGTGAGGACCTCATTGAATTGCAGCAGAGGCTCAGTGGAGCATGCAGCAGACTGAAGCACCTCAGTGAGGATGTTAGTCCTCACAGCCACGGCAGGCAGCTCAAGCCCAAGGGCCGCGGCCGCCTTGCGCAGCACCACAGAAAAAGCTGCACCCTCCTCCAAAGCCACAGTCGGAGGAGAGATGAAGCCAGTGTCCGGTGAGGTATCCAAACCACTGGCCTCCCCCAGTTCATCTGCCCAGTCCTGTGAAAGTTGGCCCTGAAGGGCCATAGGGTCCTCAGACCCCTCCCAGTCGCCCCCGTCATCCGATTCCTGGTATACAGGAGGAATGATCGGAGCCGGTCGATAGACAAATTGTGTCTCTAGCGGCATCGGATGCGGCGTCGGGCGGCACCGCACCGGCGTCGGGACTGGACAGGGGCTGAACCGGGGATCGACGTCGACCGGAGTCGGCGTCGGAGGTGGCACCGGTGTCGACGCCGGCGGAGGAGGCGTGACGAGGTCGACCGGCGTCGACGGGGGCCCAGGCCTGGGCCCCTCGGGGACCTGCGGCGTCGGGGCCGGAGCCTCCAACGGCGCCGGGGCCGGAGCCGCCGGCGCGCAAGGTCACCCAGTCGAGTCCGCGGGGCCCGAAGGCACGCCGGCGGGCGTCGACGGCGGGGCCAGGCTCCTCATGGCCGAGAGGAAGGCACTGACCTCCGCCGGCGTCGCGTCAGTCCCAGGGACCGGCGGGTATGGGGACGTGCGCGGCGCCTGCGGCAGAGCCGCGGTGGTGGAACCACCCTGACCCTCGGCCGAGTCGCGCGACCGGCGAGGGGAGTCCAAAGAGCGGTGTCGCCTCTTGGACTTCTTGGAGTGCTTCGACTTACCCGAAGACTTCGAGCCAGACGAGCGACGATGTCGAGTGTGGCTCCGCGACCGATCCTTGGACCTCCTCCTAGACCAGGATCGAGAGTGGCGCGGAGCCGAGTGGCGAAGCTCGAGAAGCTTACGGGACCACTCCCGCCGAGCTTTCGAGGTCAGGGCCATACAATCGGAGCACGACTCCGCGTCATGGTCGAGGCCCAAACAGTACAGGCACCGGCGGTGATGATCGGTCACCGACATCAGTCGGTGACAGTCGTCGCAGGCCTTGAAACCAGGCATCCTACCGGCACCAGAGTAGAGACAGTGACCAAAAGAGTCAAAAAAGTTAGTCAAAAAATGACTAAAGGGGTAGCTCTTCCGGATCGGCGCTTACTGGCGCGGAAAAAAGAAGAACTGACGTCAGCGCGCGAGGGCGGCGTCTAAGTACTCCGACGACGTCATTCCGGCGCACGACGCCAACGACGGACGCCGAGCCGCAGACGACACCTAGCGACGCGCAAGGGGTATTGCTACAAAAATCTTCCGGAACCAGTCTGACGCCTGGGGATATTCTAAGGTGAGGAATCTAACTAACATGTTTCTTTCAGATGGGCGGGACAAAGAAGAGGGACTAGAACTATACAAAAGCACTGTATCATGCACGGGGCTACCAGTGCCTAGCGCTATGTTACAGCAGACAGGGATGACTGCACCCACGATTAGGAGGGGCGGGGGGACAGAACTGTGGTATGCTGGACTAAAATGCAGGTGCCTTGTTCTACATGTTATAAAAGAGACGTAACTGGTAGAAGTAAGTGGGTGGGCAGAGAGGAATGCTGGACATGGGGACTGAGAAAACACCAATGCTGCCTGGGTCTAAAATAAACCACAGAGATATGTCTGGTGCTTTAAAGGAGGGAAAGAATGCAGAGGAATACCTTGGATTATAAGGACAAGAGACGCAACAAATACTGTAGAAGAGGCACAGAGAAGAATCTAGGACAAGGGGAATACGAAGTCACAAATTAGAGCTCGTTAAGTTAAATGTCTTGCTATCCAAAATATGCAGAGTCAATACAGTCCTTCACGTGCATAACAAAATTGATCAAAGAAATAAATATTAATAAAAAAACAGTGCAGATTTGCATCAAACGGGTTCCTGTGATTATCCATGCTTTACAAGTTAAATGGTCCACATAGACTGACATCAATTACATTCGCATGCTCAAAAGTCCTGCACTATGGCTCCTTTTGTCCTGTCGTTGAGCACAAATTATATAAAATTGTTATTTAATCATACGATTGCAGGAATCAACAAAGACAATCACATGCATAATAAGTCTTAATAACAGACAGTGCAAATTTACATCAAACAAGAAGATCCTGTAATTGCCCATAGTCAAGTTAAAAGTTTAAAAGTCCACGTAAACCAAAATTAAATACATGTGTTTGCTCCAATGTCACGCACTAGGCCTAATTTAGACCTGTTGATGAGCATACATTTTATAAAATTGTAGTTTAATCTTAAATTTGCTGGATTCAGCACCTCCCTCTACGACAGCTTAACTGCAAGTCCAAACTGAAAGCTGATTAAACAATGGACAAAGCACGGTAGCAGTGAGCTGTGCAAAGTACTATAAGGGAGATAAAGAAATGCCTTGAACTACATGGGTCACAGAGGAATGCTAGGAACTATAGAGCTGGAAAGAGAGAAGTGCCTGGGAAAAGATATGGCACTGATAGCTGTCTGGAATATTAAGGAACAGAGAACATGTATCGGGTTTGCATAAAATTATCAGGGATATGACCTGCTCTTGGGCTAATCTGACCAGCTCCTGTAAGTTGTGCGATATAGAGCTTTACCTGGGAAAGATGGATACAGGCCTGAGCCTGAACTTGTGGTGGATATAGATTCGTGGTGAGGATTGTTTCAGGTGAAGCCATTCTATTGGGTTTTAGTGGAATACACAGTTTTTCCTGAGATTGTGAAGAATACAGAGGACCTGTCTGGGGTTGTAGAAACATAACTTTCCTGGAGCCATAACAGATGCAGAGTAGCTTTCACTGTGGTTGTGTGGAAACAAGCTTTTCTTAGTTTGTTAAGGAGGACACAGGGTTTTGGATGGGGTTTTGGAACATACAACGTTTTGCTGTGGGTTGTGAATGAAACAAAGCTCCTTCTGGAGCCGAAGCAGAACGTGTCACAGGACCATAGTAAGTGCAAAGCATATTTGCCTGGGGTTGTGTTAAATGTTAAGCTTTGACAGGGTTGTGAGGGATATAGAGTTTTCTCTGGGCATCTGATTAAAGTGCAGAAGTTTGCTTGAGGTTGTACGGATATCATGTTTTGCTTAGGGCTTCTGCGGACTTCTGGTGGATACAGAATTTTGTGTGGCTTTATTAGATACAGAGCTTTGGGATCATAGAGGATTTGGAACTTAACTGAGGTTTTTATGGATATAGCAGAGACTCTGAAGAGGGGACGAATGTGAC
The DNA here is from genome assembly GCF_964204655.1 of Triturus cristatus. NCBI lineage: Eukaryota > Metazoa > Chordata > Amphibia > Caudata > Salamandridae > Triturus > Triturus cristatus. Next base: position 628,397,315 of record NC_140594.1, on the reverse strand, counting down.
ATTTTATTGTGGCCCAGTATTTAGTGACCTCAGTTTTACCCCATGGTCTGAATCCTGCCCTTCTAGCCCTAATCAATATCTCTCGGATACAGCTGGCAGGGTGCAGCCTGCCAAGAAAGATATGCTGATAAATCGGCGAGTTAATCCATTGTTCCTGAGCCAGATCCTGTGGTGGCCTTACTAGAAAGGCGCAGGAGAAACAGAGAATGTTTTCATTAACAGATTCTGGACCCTCCGCCCAGTCAGATCCACGACAATACAATGAAAAACGGCCTGTCCAGTATGGCTTATGCTTCCTGTTTAAATATTATTCAGATATAGGCCTTTTTCCATTCGTCCACAAACCCTAACGCAAACAAGAGCCTACCTTCCGGGTTCTCATAATAAGACAAAATGACCAAATACAATGCCATGCAATTCACTAAGTGAACACTATCACAACACACGCAATTAAAGAACTATATGTACAAGAGACAGTAACACATCAGAAATACTAACAGAGGTAAATCGCATGCAAGACACCAGGTACTTTTTTGATGTTCCCTCAGAACGTATTTTTTTTGTATATCACCCGCTCCCTTCATGTCTCATTCTCTCTCTTTCCCTTAGAGCGCGGAACTAATTTCCTTTTGAGATACACATGAAGAAAAAGTGTTCCTGGGATTCCCAAGAACACAGGCCCTCCGTGTAATTTTGATTCAGCATAGAGACGCCAGAAAGTGTTTTAAACTATTACTTCAATACAGGATACGTTTGATTTTCTTGTGTGGTGAGATTCCAGGAAGAGGCTCATTTCCTTGGTACCCCAACAATTTCTTTCAGACGCACAGGCTGGGAGGAAGCCATTCCCTTAATACTACTGCAATTTTCCTAGCTCAGTGTGCTCTGCACAGGTTTGTTGAAAACATTTCAGTCCCCTGAAACTTGGTTGTAGGCTATACAAATAGCTATAGCTATGTTGTAAACACATTACTGTGAAGTCTAGAACCCGTCGTAAGCAATATTATATATGATATACTTTTCCTGCGATGGATTTTATCGAGATGTTGTTATCATGCACTTTTATGGTTCTTTGAACCGAAATAAATTTGAAATTGAATATTTTAGCCACCCTTTGCTTTGAAGAAAGAGCATAAGTCCACAAGCCCAGACATATGCCTATAGACCAAACTCCTATTTTTGCAGTTTAGTGCATAAAGAACTTAGGGTTAAGGATAAATGGAGAAGAAATGGTTATCCACTCTATTCTTTCGTTTTATTCTCATAATAAATGGACTCCAGTATGGCACAAAGATTGCCTTGCAAAAAGTAATGTGAAGAATAATTCTCCAGTGTATTATCTGTTAATTACAACTCTACACCTCAAATGCTACCATCAGATTTACAGGAAAGGGGGCACATTGTGTCAATCAATAAAGAAGATTAACAAATGCAAGTGGGCTTACAATGTACCTTCCAAATAATTTACATTTTAAAGTCATCACTGATGCTTTACCCTCCAAATCGCCCTGTCATCCTCCAGCCCTTTCCACTGCCACAAAATGTTATGTCCCTTGAGTCCTTGGTAGGACAGGCAGTTCCAGCCTTCATGCATTTGTTTTGAATGTAGATATGAATGTTTTGTGGGCCAGCACAGCAATGACAAACCCTTTGTTAAGGCGCTACAGACACTTGTGCCAGATATCATCAGATTGTCTTCAATGAATCCTACAGGGCAGTGAAAAACAGACGTTCTACAGATTCCTTCTGCAGTATGGAGGGTTGGATAAAACAGTTACTCACACGATGCAGTGCACTCGAACATATATTTAGTGTAAGTCATTCCTTTACTCTTGACCCATAATTAAAAGGTTCAGGAAGCAAAGATCCACTTCAGCTACTCAAAGTGGACACCCCAACTAGTTAACATCCTCTTCAGAGGGGACTTACAGGGCTTTCGGATGAAAAAGAGAGGAAGGTTTGGGAGATAGAGGGAGAGGGGTGCTTTGATAAAGACGGGGAACATAAGTTGTAAGATTCCAAAAATCTACTATTATCTTTTGATGAGCTGATGTTGCGACTTGGTGCATTCAGAACTTCAAATATTCACAAGTAATTAACAGAACATTTAAGACCTGCTTAGTACCGTTTTGAGGAAAGATCAAAGGCACAATCTTGATAATATGAAATGGATGATGTCCCATCGGCAATGAAAGGATTAGGAATGAGCAGTAAAGTATGAAAACGGATCTTATTTATGCAGGAAAATCAAGGGCATCACAAGTAAATACATCCGGTGGGTTGCTTTGAGATCATAAATAAATCAAGCTAGTTGCGTTACTAAATTAAGAGGGTATGCGCAAATCAGGCTGTGTTTCTGATTGCAGCTTTATAGAAATATTATTTTGCTGCTTTGCAACACTGTACATACCAGAGGTTACCATACAAATGAATGGTACTTAATGTAGTGTCCACGGAAGGATGAACGACTGAGTCAGCACTGCTAGAATTTGAACTTTTCATTTGCATGTAACACTGCTCCCAGAAACGAGCACTTAACTCATCAGCTATCCTAACAAGCATTGGCATAGCCAATAGGTCTCGCTTGTGGGACTTTTTAAGTATTTAGTTATGCAGCACAATATCCTTGGTGCAACAACATTAACTGTTGCATGGTTAAACACTTATAAGGTTCCAAAGGCGATACCTATTGGCTATGCCAAAGCTTGTTTTTTTAATCCCAGAACGTGCTATGCAAATGGCGGCGAGGTCTGACGAGGAACATGCCCGTAAGAACGCTCTTCCCTCTGTAACATGATGAATTGCGGAAGCTCTGATTGAAAATTCTAATCACAGCCTGGCAGTCCTTCAGATCACACCCGGTGACCAGGGCCGGACTGGCCCTAGCGGGCACTGGGCATAGTGACCACACCGTCATCCGCTCCACTCAACACGCATGCACAGACGTCACCCATAGATAACACTGACACTTTCATTGTGGGTGAAGAACTGCTGCAGGTTTATTTCATACAACATAAGTATGACGATAAGTGGGTTATCTTACGGGCGATCCAGGGCAAGCAGCCCCTCGCTGCTCCGCCCGCCTGTCGAGCCAGCACGCACGGTGGGTCGATGCCCTGCAGTGCGGCACATATTTTCAGATCATCCTTTGGATCACGTGATCTGTCTCATACTCCCGCCCCTTTTGACGGGGGCGGAGCGTGTTGTGGCACACCCCCGGTTGGTCAGGCCCCCCAACCGCCCGAAGGACTAACGGGGCGCCGTCGCGGTCTTCGCAGAACCTCCTTTGGCTCCCGGACCTTGGCTCGGGCACCCTTACTGTGCCGGACAGGGGTACCCTTACTGTACCGCCTGTCGCAGAGGTACCCTTACTGTACCCTTCTGCCTCCAGATCGCCCTGTAACTCCGCCTGCAACGCAAGAAAAAACATTAAAACATTCCAATAGCGCGCTACCTCCGCTGCGCAGGGTAAGCGGAAAGGGTGGGAATGCGCGTGGCCAGGAGGAGCGCGCCGGAAGCAGAGGACAAACAGAGGGGGTGAGGCGCCTAAAAAGGGGGGGGCTAGCCTCGCCCACCCTAGCGGCACGCCTCCCCCGGACAATCCCATTGGGGGCCTCCCCTCCCCGAGGTGCGGCCTCACGCGAGGCGGAACAAGGGGGGAGGCTCCGACGGGCGGCCACTAGAAGGCTGCCCTGCTGATATCCCCCTGCGCGGGACGCGGGCAGCGGCATAGTGACCACACCGTCATCCGCTCCACTCAACACGCATGCACAGACGTCACCCATAGATAACACTGACACTTTCATTGTGGGTGAAGAACTGCTGCAGGTTTATTTCATACAACATAAGTATGACGATAAGTGGGTTATCTTACGGGCGATCCAGGGCAAGCAGCCCCTCGCTGCTCCGCCCGCCTGTCGAGCCAGCACGCACGGTGGGTCGATGCCCTGCAGTGCGGCACATATTTTCAGATCATCCTTTGGATCACGTGATCTGTCTCATACTCCCGCCCCTTTTGACGGGGGCGGAGCGTGTTGTGGCACACCCCCGGTTGGTCAGGCCCCCCAACCGCCCGAAGGACTAACGGGGCGCCGTCGCGGTCTTCGCAGAACCTCCTTTGGCTCCCGGACCTTGGCTCGGGCACCCTTACTGTGCCGGACAGGGGTACCCTTACTGTACCGCCTGTCGCAGAGGTACCCTTACTGTACCCTTCTGCCTCCAGATCGCCCTGTAACTCCGCCACAGCTCTGGGGAGGCTTTCGTCGCTGCCAGAGCCCCCCTTCCTCCCTTCGCTGTTATAGGTGCCCTGCCCCTGCGAGCCAGCTTTTAGTGGGCTAAATTATGGGTCCTGTTCTGCAACCCGTAAATGACGGCATTAATTTGCAACATTACTCAGGAGCCCAGGGCAGACTAACAAAGGATGTCTTTTTGCCCCACTGCCATTCAGCTTAGACGTTACTGGTGTTCCTAACTTTCTTTGCGATGCCCCTGCAGATCTTCCTAACGTAATATGGGAAGATCTAGCACCTACATATGGAGCCAGAACTGAACCATAGCTGAATTCGTCAATCCATCGATTCCCTTCATATCCTGGCACGAAGAAGGTTTTGATTTCCACTTTGTCTACAAAGGTGATGTATAGATAGCGTCATGATTCCTGAATTGCTGCTGCTGCTGCGAGGGGTGCATGATTTCTCGGCAGGACAAAACATTTTAACGTAACTGCTAAATGGCGGCTTTTATCATGACTCCGGATAAAGCCAATATGGCTGACTGAGCTGCCGAAGAATACATCTCTCAGCTCGAGGACCAAACTTGTGAACGTTTCCCACCTCCCTGGCTCCAAGGAGAAGCTGAGCGAGAAGAGCAGCACCTAACTATTTCTCAGGCTGGAAAATATGGCATGGGTAACAAGGCATTGGTGAAATAGGCGCTTATGGACCTGCAATCCTATTAAGATTTTTCACTTGGCCAAATTAGGTGCCTTCCTGGCTTGGAATTGTGTTCCCAACAGCTACAGCACAATAGCAGGGTGAAGGTAACGTGTGAGTTAACCACTTTACCTACGTATAAAAACACAAGCTGACATCACGGGTATCTCAATTTTCTTCCTTTCACATCTTATTATCCTATTGTTTACTACAAACTGACCCATATCTTAGCAACATCTCCTCGTTTTAGCCTTTCTACTTGCAAATAAAGTTACATTAAATTTGACGATATTCTTATACTAGTCCCGCTGTTTATCCCAATCTTTTCGTACTCTCCACTGGGACAGCGTAACCAATTTCCTTGCTTGTTGAATAGAAGCTAGCTTTTGGACTTTATTGCTGCTGAAAGGAGTTAATAGGTTTGCCTACAGTCCTTGTTATACCGGTGTTGCTGTGCTATAGGTAATTCGTTGCACCGACATCGTGGCTTGAAAATGAAACTTCTTATTTTATCAAATAATATGTTGTGAGCCCCAGTGATGATTTCGTTGACATCTTCATAGTTGGCAGTGTCTCTATCTTGCCAATACCTGGTTCACGTCCGCCTTAAATGACGACATTACATCTGGCTTTTCCGCCAGCCTTGCCCATTAACCTGTCAAATGTCTGTGGAGAGCAGCACATCTCTGGTCATGCTCATTTCAGAAGGTGTTAAGCCCTTTCCATTACTAGAAAGTTTAAAAGCAAATTCAAGAGGTATGGTCGCTCTCTCAATTATTACCATGTAGCTGAGGGCATGCCATTCACGGGTGTCTGGTTGAAGTATGCACAGGTCATTGACACTCTCCCACGTGCAGTGCTGTGAACCGTTTGAAGTAGTTCATCAGATTCAGCCAGCCACCCCCTAGGTGGAGTCTTGCACTCCCAAACTTCTGCTCGTGTAAAACCCGGCCACACCTCCAGTTCAGTGAAATTTAGTAATTCACGACACTGACAACCCCAGGGGCCAAATACTGGGCTGTGTAAATGCGGCCCAATACCACCATGAACAATTAGCTTGGAGTGGATGGGTGTTAACCTAGGCTGGCTGAAGGCAAAACCTTTGACAATCACTCCTGGCAAGATGTGCCAACGCAGGTAGAATAAAGAGTTATCCAGCCCTCCTTACTTCCTTTCCCAGTTCGACACAGGTCGAAGAAGAATGCCCCTTCCAGAAAGGTCATGGCCTTATCCCTGAAGCCTATCCATACAGCATTCTACCGGAAATCTACAGCATTGCTTTGTAAAGCTGTTTCTGGTTCCACAATTATTTGTGGTCGATATGCTCTCCCTCAGTTTGAACAAAATCTGAGCTAAATCGTACGCCTGCCTAATTCCCAGGGCTGTCTGGCTTAATGCTTTACGCCTGTAATTGCCCCACCAAATGTGGCCTTGCACTGAAAGTTAACTTGGTTGTCTCAACTTTCCTTTTAGAGCTAGGAACGCCCCCGAGCTCCTTGTGCTTACTAAATGGACCCGCTCCTTAGTTTCCAGCACACAATGCACTTAAATGTCATCTGGCCCTGGCGCCTAGCAAACAACAGTGACGCTGGAAGCAGAGGACGAACAGAGGGGGTGAGGCGCCTAAAAAGGGGGGGCTAGCCTCGCCCACCCTAGCGGCATGCCTCCCCCGGACAATCCCATTGGGGGCCTCCCCTCCCCGAGGTGCGGCCTCACGCGAGGCGGAACAAGGGGGGAGGCTCCGACGGGCGGCCACTAGAAGGCTGCCCTGCTGATGTCCCCCTGCGCGGGACGCGGGCAGCGGCACTCCCCCGGTGCACCGCATGGGTGGGGGCCGTTTTTGTTACAGGGCCGTTTTTGCAGCATAGCTGCAAAATCGGCCCTGTAACAAAATCGGCCGAAAACCGGCCCTGGCAAAGAGCTTGGCGGCACCCCCAACCCCCGCGGAGGGGCCGGTTTTGGTTCCCAGTCTGGCCCTGCCGGTGACAGTTGATTCACGCCCTTTCATGCTCGCCGCCTCACGCCGCTGATGCTGCCTCGTTTGCATGAGTCTATCATTAGCACACAAAGCATGATGGATCGGCCCAGGTACCTGTATCCTTAGAACCGGGCGGATGATGCTATTTTCAGCATCCGGGGGACTGTGTGTGACATTGTCGTGAATGAAAGAAGAAACGAATACTGTATTGGATATGCCTCCTTGCTGCCAGTGTTTAGGGAGACAACGGTGCATTGTGGGCATTGCGAGCGCGAGGCCTGTTTTTTCCCCTCACCAGCAACTGCTGTAGGAAATCATTGATCATAATCGCAAAGCTTAAACACAGTCTAGCAAATACACGCGATATATGGCGTCTGTTCACATTCACAGGAGCGAACATCTACAGATCATGTATTAGGAATGACTTGTTTTTCACAGCAGTGCCACGCAAGGGTGGGAAGGTGTGGCCTGATCTGTCCCATTCCAGCAGGCTCTCTCAGCTTTGTAATACAATGCGCTGAGACACAGTCTATTTCTAATATTTCAAATCGGATCTCTTAGTTTATGTTGCACATACCTGGTACCAAGGACACTGGCGATTATGCATCACTGGGAGGTAATTGATATGGCAGGGCTGACTGAATGGCGCAGGAGGAAAAGTCTAATTATGTGACATCACACAGCACATTCTCTGGCAGTATTGTTTTGCTAGTCTGCCATTTTATCATAGATTAATACCACCTGGGCTAGCACAGGTTTATTACCTGAATGCAGCAATTGTTAACTGAAAGGTGACCAATTAACGTTTCGAAAAGGTTAGTCAAGATGCAGAACCACTTCTTGTGGTTTTTAAAGTAACTTTTGATCCAGTTGAACTAGAACCAATTGTTTTGCTGAAATCTACAAATTGTGCAGCAGATGGTGTATTAAGTTGCAAGTGTGAAAAATCCCAGATGAGGCCAAACACATCCCGGTTGCAAATCTGCCCAATTTTAGATGCTCTGACTAAACCAGGACCTCCAAATAATACACCTTTCACATGTTTTTCAATTTAAAATTGATTTATACAGAATCAATGACCCTAAATCTGAAGAAGCAACAGCTAGCTAGATAAGGATTGACATATCACAATATCTTCATAATATGACTGTGTGCGAAGCCATTTCTTTTATTCTGTCTACGTGACCCAAAAACAAAAATACACACTGGTCCTTTCAAGCTGGCCCATCCCACAGCAGCACCAGATTCCCTGACAGGACGGTCCAACACTGTACCTGGAAAATGATCACCACTTCTGAATTTATTACTCCAAATCTTTATAGGAGAGGTGGATATTGTTGAAGCTACACTATGCCGACGTGACTTGTATACGTCATCCACTAGACTACACATAAAATTCAGGACCTAAGTGTCTGTTACACATCTAGCGATGCTATTTCTTTTGAAAATGTTTTTTTACGGATATCAGAGGATCCAGTTTTTAACAACGAGCTGGGGTTCATGTGTATTGTTCACAGTCAAGGGTTTTCGCAATAGCCTGGCGCATGTGGAGAGGTGTGGCTCACTGGTTAGAGGCGGCAGACCCGTAAGCAGAGAATCGGCCAGGGACCAGGGTTCAATTCCCGACGCGGCAGGGTCGTGGACCAGGGTCAAAACGGACTCGATAATTCTCGCCTCGGTACCTACACTAACCAGGGACACACTCGGCAACTCTGGGCATTAAGCTTGCCTCATCTCTACAACGGCCCCCCACAGACGCCAGGGATGCCTGGTTTCACCTTGGAGATACACAGAAAGGGACCATCTCACAGGGATAGCCAGGACGGGTTCCCCAGCGGTCTACAGCGCCGGGACGCCCCGTTGCTGGGGCAGCTGTGCGCTTTACAAGTCTACAACATTTACATTTACATTTACATGTGCATGGTACATGCAATGCAGAGGGAGTCATGGAGCCAGACATTTACATGAAGACCCTGCTGGCCGGGCTTGCCTGCTGCGCCTCGGCATCTCTTCCTGAAGCGTGTCTCCTGGGACAGCAGTTAGCGAGGTTACATGTTAATTTGTTGCTTACTGTCAAATACGATACACATGCATATTAAATTAGTATATTAGGGGACCTCCTCACACTCGCAAATTCTACACCTATCTGTGGCTTGAAAGGATTTTAATTCATTCCCGCCATTCAGCAAGCTGCACAGGCATACGAGGGGGAATAACGGGCTTGGGAGAGACTTCTTGCTAGCCATGAAACGCAGCAAATGTCAATTTTCAACCGCTTGTGAAGCGACACACTTGTAAGAAGCAACAAGCATTGCCTGGGCGGCCGTGAAAGCGAAAGTGACCACGATCACGGGGACGCGCTCTGTGGTGGGGGATGGGCGGAGTGAGACACACTGTAAGGGTGCCGCGAGGAAAGCCAGATGGCAGCTGTGCGCGTGCTCACATGCGTAACCGCAAGCTGGAGGCCAGCAAAAGGGTCTGGTCGGACTGTTAAAAGCCCACTTACTAAATGTCTCGCCAGAGCTGCGCATGCGCTGGCTCAGGCGAGACATAAAAAGGGGCGACTTAACAAATAGTTGTCTTCATGAATATTAACCAAGTAGGCAAGGTACAGGGAAATATTTGAGCTCTAATCCTTTTTCTATTTACTGAATGAAATCTATTCACTCTGGTACCAAATGATTTTTATGGCTGGCTCGTAACTTGCTACTGGAAATGTTGTATCATGGCAGTACATAAGACCCCAGATGGATTAAGGATCTCAGTAAAGATGGGCAGTGGCAGGGAGATTAATGGAATCTGGTAAGTCTTTGCTTTGTTCTAGATAAAGTCCCAACACTGGCAGTGCTCCGGCATTCCAAAGAGATAGTCCCAACCAGCTCCTCCCATGACAACCACCCCAGGGACATCTTAAGGATTTTGGGGACCCTGGGGCAAACAGATTTTGGGAGCCCCTGTTCAGAACAGCTGTGAATTTATGATCCAATTTCAGCTCTCTCATGCCCTCTTTGGACTGGCAGCACACTGTCACACTTGTCCAAATTCTTAATATGTGTACATCTAATATTTAGAGATAGTGATGTGTCTTTTCAATATTGTAACACAGCAGCAGCTCACTAATATTACAGCAAATAATCTGGGCGACACCGTCCCATTTCTTACATGTGCGGTCCTGTTGTGATCTAAAATAATTTTTATGGATGCTGCATGAAACAAACATATTTTTCAGCAAACTGTCTGTAATAGATTCTCACACATCACCCACAGCAACAATAAATCAATGGAAAACGATATTTAAAAAATCTGTTTAAGACTTATTCAAGGTCATCAGGGCAAGAATCTGCAGCACAGAACTGGTTCTATCAGGGGGCCCACTTTGACCATGCCTTAAAACGTGTCTGCCCCACATCCTTCCCTCTGCACCACCACCGGCCTCACCCGCTGCTGCCCCTTCTGAAGGACGATATTCTCTGGTTTCAGATCTCGATGGATGATGCGATTCTCATGCAGATACCGGAGAGCTGACGCTGCAAAACAAATAAGAGGAAATGTCACACAATGATAGGCAATGGGACTGTCACAGCTCTGAAGAAAAGCGTTTACCTAGCACTGACATCCAGTGCATAATGTGTAAATATAAATAAATAAGCGCAGGCGGGCAAAGTTTTCTTAGAGACCTGCAACTGGCACTGCTGAATGTCAGGGATGCCCAATAGCACAGCCGAAGAGAAAGGAAGACTAATCTTGATACTAACTTGTGCCCCTTCTTCCCCACTCAACACTTCCTGCCTCTATAGCCCACTCTCCGTTTTCATTTTTTGTATCTTTCTCTTCCTCTCTTCCTTTTCTCCCTTTCTCTGCTCTGCTCTGGTCCTTCTACACATCCACGTATCCACTCCTGGCTTCCTCCTTCCATCACCCACTAACCACTTGCTACAGCAGAAGTCCTACTCTCCCTCAATTTCCCCTCTACCCATGCCCTCTACACTTCTGCGTACACTTACTCCTTACTAACGCCGCACTGGCATCACCCCGCGACTGTCTGGAAGCAGAACGTCTGATAGCTGATGAAGGGCTGATCCTACCTCAACTGTCTTCAGCAGATCTTTGGTACAGACTCAGATGCTCTAGCTGGCGCGTGCATTACTCTACACACGTTCACTGGAAGAGCTGCCACTAGGTCCATTTTATAATGCACCCAAACCTTGCAAGGGCTCAGATGCTACAGACTAAAGTTCCTACACTTGCATTTCCCGTTCTGTGGCACCCTGCTTCTGCATCCCTCCTGGCGTGGTGCCATATTTTATTTTATTTATTTATTTATTTCATTTATAAAGTTTATATAGCGCGAACTTGACCCAAGAGGGCATCAGAGCGCTTTACATTTAGGATCGTTGCGTTAAAAGTTACTTCAGATACAAGAGCTTAGTAAGATACAGTACACATAAACAATGTTTCAAGAATTCGTAGGAGGGAGGGGAGGAAGGAGTAATAGCGGGGAGACTAGGAGGAACTGTGCCCAATGTCCGGCTGGGTAGGTGATGGTCAAGGGGGAAACTAGGGCCAATCTCCTCATTAGCTGTCTAGCAGCTCCACCGGTCATCCACCATGTTGCTCAGGTCTCAGCGTTCAGGAAAACCAGTTTTTAGTTGATTTGATTTGCGAAAGGTTATACAGCGCTGTCTAGACCCGGAGGTATCAGAGCGCTTAACCAGAGGATTGTTGCATTACAGGGTACATCAAAAAGATTACATAGCGCTGGCTAGACCCGGAGGTATCAGAGCTCTATAACAGAGGAGCATTGCGTTACAAATTACATCAGTTACAATAGCGTAGTAAGATACAGTAAATAAACAACGAGGTTGAGAGAATTTGTAGGAAAGGAGGGGAAGAAGGAGCCACAGCAGGGAGACGAGGGAGAACTGTGTCCAATGTCCGGCTGGGTAGGTGACGGTCGAGGGGGAAACCAGGGCCAATCTCCTCATTAGTTGTCTAGCAACTCCACCGGGCATCAGCCATGTTGCTCAGGTCTCAACGTTCGGGAAAAACATAGGTTATGAGGGTCGAGGTAAAAGAAGGAGGTGGGGGGAGGGAGTAAAAACAAGTCAGAGAGGGAGCTGGGGCTACCATATAGGCCGATGGGGGATGTGATCAAGGTCTAGTCGGAGTCCGGTGGTAGGGAAAACTGTGGCAGCCATCTTGGGGTCAGGCAAGGGATTCTGACCTTGGAGTTAGAGACATCCTGTAACCATTTGCCGGTAACTCTCAAAGTGCAGGGGGGCCCCACGCCACATATATATTCAATTGGCCCTATCAACTTGCTGGAGCTATGTGATGTAAGGTGCCCTAGTGATGTGGAGATCGGGTGCCACTCCTCCCCTGGTGCAGATCTGTAGCTGTATGAGAGGCCCCAGTGCCCATTCGAGGCATGGCGTCTGCTGCGGGCGCCATGTTGAAGTCAGGCAATCTCTAAATTTACTGCCTCTCAGGTGGTTGCAATGCTGTGCCGTCCGGGCCGCGAGGGGACCCCATCCAGCAAGGGGTATCCGGTGTGGTGCCCTCCGCCTCTATCAGGTGACCGCCTCTCCCCCGCTGAGCCTCCACCTGCTTCGACTGATCGCTTCGCGCCCCCAGGAAATAGCACCCGTCGCGTCTGCTGCCCAGCGCCGCAATCACTCACTAGGTCGCCACAAGCAGGGGGTCCCAGCAGGCTTCGAGGTACGGCCCGTGTACGTGCCGCCAGACCCGCAAAGTTCGCTCCACACCTCCGGTCCCGCACCTCCGGCAGCTACCGGCGGATCTCTGGCAGGACCGCAGCCTCTCTTCTGACCTCTATCGCTTGTCCGCCAGCGCTCCATAACTTCATCTCAAGCGCTGCAGAAAAGACCGGAGCAGTCTCTACCTCAATACAGGTGCACTCCCACTCATTTAATGTCCCTAGGTTGGTGGTGTCGATAAGTAGACTTAGTTTGACAACGGAGCCATTATAGCTCTCGTCCACACGGCCATCTTGGAGGACTCCCAGTTGCCTTGATTCTTTAAATAATATCCAGCAGTGATCTTCTCTCTGGCTCAATCAAGATTGGTGCAAAGACAAAAAGGGGGCAAAGTGAAAATTATTGGCCCAAAGCTTAATCTCCTGGACACTGATGTATACACCATGCCTTGCAGTCCACAAAGAGAGGCACAAAATGTAGGCTTTTGTGATCTCGGTACTTCAAACTGATTCCCTCACCCACATGAGGTGTCATGCTTCACCACTGGGGTCGTTCCGAAACCAACACTATCAACAGGCTCACTACAAACTAATTTTTTGTGAGGCTGTCAGAGTATCAATATATTAAAGCTCTATATGTTGTAGTGTCATGTGACTACTGAGGTGGTGTTAGTATTTTTCACCATCCGGGATCGAACAGCTGTTAAAGCTGTGTACACGTGGGTTGAAAAATCTTTATTACCGCATTAGCATCACAAGATCAAAAACAAGAGGCGTGGGTTATTTGGACTCAGTACATTTAATCAATGGTCTAATCAATGTTCCTGCCCTAATCTTAATCAACGGATAGGTCGCAAACATTAGACAGAACTTATGGCCCCTACCATTCCCTTCCTATCACAAAACTCCTATTATTTTGTTTTGTTGTGATAAGGAAAAAGTGCGTATGACCAGTTACCAGGGTGAAACAAAATGTACCCTTGTTCCTGGAAAGTGCTCCATGTAATCCCTAGAACAGTGATTCCAAAACCACATACCTTTAATGGACATGAGGCAGGGCGTGCGATTTTTAAATTTAACTAATGCATAGTGTGGTAGCGCATAGTTATTTACAGACAGCACATTTTCCATTGAAATGCCCACTACATTTTGTATAGACATACAGATCTACGGATACAACTAAATAGCACCCAAATAATAATGTATGGAAATTGGTTTCTGTTAATATGTATCATTTGTGGATCATAAAAAGAGTCTTGATTTGTTTTGATCCTATTAAAATCAGTTTCCAGCACACTTCACAATTACAAAAAAGTGCTCCGTTTTTGCTTCCCCAATTACTGGATTCCTACAGTCCATTTGCAGGTATTTATTTTTGTTGCAAAAAACAACATCCTACATTGTCACATAATTCACTCTATAAACTCCTCCCACTTTGCAGTCAGAGAAAAAAAAAAGTAAACGCCACCACCCCCATGTTAAAAAAAATAAAGCAGTCTGACATTTGACCTCAGTTTTTGAATCACTGGCAAATGTGACAAGTTAAATACAGCATTTAAAAGCATCTTTATTTATTGCTGTGACTTTCGTGACCGACCAAACTCAGCTGGGGACCCACAGTTTGGGAAACACTGCACTGGAGTATATTCCCATAGGCTGGGTGTGGCTGAGAAATCGTCCTCTTATCGGAAAACGACCCAAGGCTGTTGCTCTGATCCTGCATTACACCCCACTGGCCTCTGCTCCCACAGAATTAGCCTTGAACCAAAGTATTTGAACTCTAGTCCTGACCCCTTGGTTACACATTTGCTCTACCAAGAGAGCGGTGCAGAGAATGTACTGGTTCTCTATTATCCTGAAGGTTCCTATCAGCACTCGTTATGCCTAAATGTTTGCACCAATGACACTTCCTGTGAGGACATGCTATGCCTTTTAATCCATGCCGCTTTACATGCTGTGTATTAGTTCACGATGTTTTATGGTGCAATGGGTAACTGAAGTCACTTATTTTGGACTTTATTAGAGGGACAGTTAAATCCTAACTTTGAAAAACTCAGAATGCTCGTTTTGGGGGTCATAAGTGGTCAGCCAATGGCAACACATGTAATAGGAGCCATTTACTACACCCAGTAAATGCCTCCCCCAGGGGTACAGGTATTTGCCCGATGAGGTAAACACGCAACCTCGTCATCACAGATTTAGATTTAGAAGTTTAATTTAAAGGGTATAGAATTGCAGCTCAGGGGATCAGGGTTAAGTCTTTAGCTTTGGTGTAAGCTTCATGTAAAGGAGCGGGGTCCGAGGTGGTCCAGAAGTGCCAAAATCAGGGCAGATTTTCAGAACATGAACATGACAAAGCACATTTAATTGATCTAAACGAATTTGGGTTTTTTAATCACTACCAATCGTGAAAATCATGCATGGGTTTGGCCCTAGTGGACAGAACTTGGATAACCCAAACCTGAATTCATGTTTTAGGCTCAAGGGTTTGCTTTACTTTCAGACGCCTAAGTATAGGAGTTTAGGCTTAGCGATTGGTTTAATTTTAAGATTAGGCACGTTAGAATTTATTTTATTTAGAGGTTTTAAGATGTGTAGTACACCACCCTGTGATACTTAAGCAAGCTTGTGGCACCAGATACAGACAAAAATCATAAGCATTGTCAGGCGTTCCTTTCTGCATGCAGGATAGCCATACAGAGATATCTGATGATGATGATGATGAGAGGTTGTTGGGTGACAGTGTGACCACATTAGGTGGAAAGTATACACTGAATGAGCTAAATTGCCCAGTCACAAAGTATGGGGTGACATGTATCAATAACAGCTGAATGCAGAGGTTATTTTTATTTATGACCGCCTCAGTCGTGTTTATGTAGAAACTTAACTAGAGCGAGAAAAAATTAAGGACCAACGCACATTCTCCCTAGTTACTATACCAACACGCAAAAAGGTGCATGGACCACCTCACACAATAATGGCATGCTTGATCATGGGAACCTTCCCTTCATTTGCGCAGCTGAATACTACCCAAATGGGTTCAAGTGTTGACTGGGAGTTCTATATAAACTGCCTTATCTGGATAAATGAAGGGATCCAGTTTATGTTGTAAAAATGCCTATGGCCAGTGCTTTATTTGAGCTGGTGGTTTACGGTGGTCAGCACCGGCACTTAATTGTTAGCACCGGCATTTATGATAGTCTGCACATGGTGGCGATGCAAGTCCAATTTAGAGATAAGGACAACAGCTACGTATTAATTCAATTCACAATAAAAAAAAATATTACTACCTACCACCCAGCTATCTTTTATGGCTTTGGGGGCATGAAATAATCACACTTTTAAGAGTGAGATGATTAGTAGTGTGTTGGTGCTGTCATTGGAAGCTCTGGCAGAGTGCATGTGTGGTGCAAGCTGCAGTGGCCTCCTGACGAGGACTGTGGCACTTAATGTTTTACAAACTAAGCACTGCCGCCCTATGGCATGCCTCAAAGATATCTCTTTATTTCCGGGTTGCCTATGCCATGGTTAAACTATGTTGTGTGGCGACAGTTAATGGTGCAAACATCCCATTCACTAATAGTTACTATGTATATGTTTCAACTGAGTTACAAAGCCCACCAAAGTTTCCGGCTTTCTTCAGGGCTCGTATATTCCCTGTCTATATGCTTCTGAATGGTGTTAAGCATGCACATGGAAGTAGAGGCATAAGGCTCTCATACCTGTTTATTTGTTAAAAATCACCTGCAAACGAGACAGAATGTTATATTTTAGATTTATTAATTTATTCAATGACTATCACTCATCTATTAGTGATCACTGAGAATAGGTACACTTACAACAACTTTAATGTGCCTTCTCCCCAGCAATGCTGCCTTTTCGTGTACCCAGCACACTAAAAAAAAGCACACACACACACTACACCGCACATACATAAATATTACCACATGCAAAGATATGTGGAAATCAGTTCTAAATGGTTCAAGCTTTTAACTACCGTGTTGACCAACAGTATGAGGCAAATCGTCCATTAAAATAGAACCCCTGGTTTCCTGTCACCATCTACTGGCTGTGGCATCGGCCATTATTAAGCCTCTATTAAAGTCGTCTGTTTTGATCTTTTCAGCAATAAGCATCCCTCATTTATGCAGTGATTAATGAGCGCAAGGGATTCAGCAATATTACTAGGCTTTCCAAACCCATCCCCCAATGTGAATCAAATTTCGGAATTGTCTGGATCTGCAGGTGGGGTTTATCATCAAGATATATCAGAGGGTATATGCACACATTTAACAGTGACAGCTGAGGAAGGGAGGACATTGAGAACCCCAACAGACGTGCCCTGAAATCTTAAGAGTTTGCCATGGAGATTTCAACTTGCTAGCTTTAGTTCATAAGAAAGTATTCACCCCATTCTAATGGTGTTCCAAATGTTCCAGACTATTCCCAAAGGTGACTGATGAGGTTATGGTGATTTCTGTGACATACAAGGTGAACCAGTTGAGAAGGTTTAAGGGGAGCAGATGCATTACGCTCATTACATTAAGACGGTGATCACCCCTGTTCATCAATACTGATGCAATCCATGATGTCCATTCTGCAATGATTTGTCTCTGAAATCCATATTCTGTTAATATAGGTTATCAGCCTCTGAAATATTTTAACTGTTTAGTGGTTTTGAAAGATGTATTTCATCTTTCCAGGTAAGGTTTCTCATTAACTAGAAATACAAGTACATTTTAAAAAGCTTTCCTGAAGGTTATGTAGGATTTAACTACAATTGCCTCTGTCTCATTGGCAAACTTAACAAGTGAAAGCAAGGTCAAGACTCTAAATCAACCTTCTTTATGCCGTTACCAAAGTTTCTAGTAGGAGGGTCCTTTCGACCAGCGGTGAGTCAATCAAGATATGGGAGTAATGTCTAGAACATAGATGTTAACGTTATATGTGAGCAGTAAGGGGCAGAGAGGGTTTTCCGCTGCAATGGTGAGTGAGTACCCTCTCCTCCTCTCCTTTCAATTCCAAAAACAAAACCCCACTTATGGGCTTTTGTATTTGAAAACAAAAGGAAGTTTGACATCCATCAAACTTTCAAAGCATTTATAGGGACAGCTGTGATGGTGGTTCCTATAAAATGCAAAAGATGTCTGTTGGATTGTCGGACATTTCTATAGTTGGAGGGCAGAGTACCCTAATCATGGCGGGAGTAAAGTACTCTGCCGTGGCAACAGAACTTAATCCGTAAGTCAAATTCTAAATCGGGCCCTAAGTGGATACCTTTGCATGTTCAAAAACACCATAAACACTCCAAGACCAAGTAGAACGATTGCATGCCAATTCTTTGTGTCATACACTAACAGGCTGAAGTATGAACTGGCCCCTGATGATCTCTCTGTCTTGGCAAGTCTGTAAAGTTGCTACCAGTTGAAGGAACTTTATTCAACTAAAAAGAAAACGGTGTCATAGCATTGCCATTGGTAGACTGTAGTCACGTTTATGGATTTGCCTTCAACTAAAGTTGGGGCTTTGTGTTTTTGATTTAGAGATAGCAGTTTGCCAAAATGTCTCAAATTCAGAGGGACATAGTTTGGGCCCTATTCACCAAGTAATCTGAAGCAAAAGTCTAACTTTACGACTTTTGGTTTTCACAGAGTTCATTTAAGAGTCGACCATTTATCTCACGTTCCTTAATTTCCTTTTTGTAAACTTTGCGTTCCGGATCATTGATTACACTTCATCCGGCCCGAGCCGGAGATTCCAGTACGAGCCAGAGATTCCGGTACGAGCCTGAGATTCCGGTACGAGCCAGAGATTCCGGTACGAGCCAGAGATTCCGGTACGAGCCAGAGATTCCGGTACGAGCCAGAGATTCCGGTAC
Source organism: Triturus cristatus (assembly GCF_964204655.1). Classification (NCBI taxonomy): domain Eukaryota; kingdom Metazoa; phylum Chordata; class Amphibia; order Caudata; family Salamandridae; genus Triturus; species Triturus cristatus. The sequence goes on along the minus strand of NC_140594.1, from coordinate 628,378,812 downwards.
GAGCCAGAGATTCCGGTACGAGCCAGAGATTCCGGTACGAGCCAGAGATTCCGGTACGAGCCAGAGATTCCGGTACGAGCCAGAGATTCCGGTACGAGCCGGAGATTCTGATACGAGCCGGAGAGTACGGCCCGACTGTGGACGTAAAGATATGACTCGTAAATGACCTCTGTGAATACCAATAGTCATAAAGTTAGACTTTTGCCTCAGATTGCCTTCGTGTATCGGGCCCTTTATGTTTAGGCTTAATGGCTAATCTTTATGAGGCTGAGATCTGGGGATTTAGTATTGTAGGTTTTAAAGTTAGGATAGGATTAGTTCAATTTAAGAGGTTAATTTTATGAATACAAATATTTACTAAGGTTTAGTGCTTAATCAGGCTGAAGCATGTGCGGGTTAAAGGCAAACACAGGCTAATGCAACTACAGATTCCCCAAAAATTGTATTATACAAGAGTCCAGTTGCGAACGTTTGGCTGATCTAGTAGCAATATTTGTTAGCAAGGGTGTAGATTAAAAGGTGCTTTTATATGCATTTTGTGGGGCTGTCTGATTATTGAGGTATACTGGATGCAAGTTTTCATAGAACTGGAGGCAACTGGTGCACAAGAGGTTTCTAGATATCAAAAAGCATTCATTACACAGGGTCCTATTGTGTTAAAGAGAGATACAGCATGGTGATGGAGTTGTCAAACACCACAGTCTATTGAGGAAAGGAAACGCAGTATGGACTCGTACATGGCAGTGGAAAAGACAGTATATGCAAACAGAGGGTTATCTCCTAAAATATGACAAGCTTTGAGGTCGTAGGTGAGACACAGCAGGTTTCAGTGACACACTGCAATAAGTCACAGGTTCAAGATTGTATTATCGAAACTATGCATCAAAGACTGTACATGGTAAGAGAATGAAAGAACTTTTTTCGGAATGTCTTCTTCCCAATATGCTTTTCTGTTTCTATAATGTGTGCTAAACAGCAATGTTACTTTGTTCAAATGATATGAATGATGAATTCAAATTGCAGTATGAATACTGCAAATTTGCTCCACGGTTCTCTTTATAACGGTGGTTTTGAAAAGTACAGGAACATGGGTCTAAATTAAGAGGTTATGCTTAGGCGTGCATAATTAAGGTTATAGTTAGTGGTAAAGATATGGGTTTTCGGGAATAAGTTGAGCAGATTTGCCTTAGGAGTTTTATGCTTAAGATTTAGACTTAGGGATTTAAGCTTCAAAGTTAACACTTGCAGGCTCCAGTTTTGTCAAATTATGTTTAAGATTAGGGGTTAAGTTTAAAGGCTTAGGCATGCAAATTTACGCTTAATGTACCAATAATTATTTTCAGATTCGGGAAGTTCAAGCTCAGCGCTCCGGTTTAGGGAGCTTAGCCTACATTTGTGAGTTTAGTCTTAGACTATTGAATTTAGAATTACATGTTGGAGTTGCAAGTTTAGGTTTAGGGTTCCAGTTTAAAGGCTTTCTGTTGTGGTTGTCATGGTGGGAGTAAGGCTCAAGGGTTATGTTTGTCAGATTAGGTGTACATTTGCTCCTAGATTTGAGGCTTAAGTGTTTAAACACATCCGTAATCCTCTAAACTTAAATCTCCAAGGACACACATCTAAATTACATTTTGATTCGAGTGCAGGTGCTGGAGATAGTCTGATGTTTAGGCTTGGGCTTTGAGGAAATCCTAACACCAATGTTAATGACAAACTGAATAAAAGTATTTTAAGTGATTTACTTCAACTTAAGCATTCCAAACGAAAGTACTCTAAATGAGCCACATCCAGATGCTTCACGCACTAATCTGAATTTCTTTAATACACTGTATTTCACTTGGTATTTCTGTTTTGAGTCACAAATTGGTTTCCTTGCTTTTGCTAAGGGTTTTGTGCATCTTTTGTTTATTCTGGGCCAGACATCCCTGCCACGAACCTCTTCCTTATTTACATTAGGCTTACTTTCCGTGTTTTTGCCTTCCTACATATTTATCAATTTATCAAAACTGTTTCCCTTCCTTTGTTTGCAAGTGTAGGTACTTGGCAGTCAGTGGCTATTAGTCCACACCCAACAGTTGCAAGGCTTCCAAGATGTGTTCCTCTGAGCAAGTTATGAGTTTGTTACTTTTTCATTTCAAAGTACCAAGTTTTGTAGGGACACATACACTTTTAAAGTATGTGCTAGGTGAGTTTTCTACTGACTTATATTTCCTTTGTTTATACATAATCATAGAAGCAATGCTAGTCAATCAGACTCATTAAGCTTTCTAAACACGTACTTGTAAAATATGGTCTGTCAAAGTTACAATGCCACATTTTGAAATATATCACTGGTGTACATATAGGTTTTAAATGTTTTTCTGCTGCAAGCTCCCAAATCGGTTTTCTAAAATATAATATGTACCATTTTGATCTATGTACTATCCTTGATTATTCTCAAGAATGTATTGCTTAAACCCTCCACACTGCACTGCCTCCTCTTCCACTCTAACACATACCCAGTACCAACCCCTCCCCAAACCTAGTGCAGCAAAAAAAACCTTACACAGTTAGTTCCCAACCAACACAAAGACTTCCCTCATCCCACTTAAACCCCAAAACACAATTTACTTTATTACCTTATACTCCACTCACCAATGTCAGACAGTAGGACAAGGATGGCACCCTCTCGAAGACCACAGCAGTTCTCAAACTGGTTCAGAGACTGTATAAATAAATAAAAATAAAAAAACACAAAAGTGATATAGCCTGATCTTTAGATTGCCAATCGAAAAGAAACTCACAGGATTAAACTTTATACACAGAAATAAGCCAGGCTGATTTAGATGATCCACATAGAAGGGGTGCTTGGGGACTCCCAGAAATTCCAATGTGGCATGTAGCTCGGAGACAAGATTAGATAGGCTCCAAGTCACAGAAGGAAGACATAGGGTTCAAAGAGGTTAGTGATTTAAAGTTACCTACAAGAAACACTCTGAGGATGGATGAAACAATGGATCCTACAACTTTGAACAATATATTGCTTTTTGGATATTCTGTACACAGAAGGCCCAATACAAACAACCTTTTCTACAAGTTACCACCTGCAAATGCCAATGACTGATCGCAATTCAAAGAACAACAGTTTTTGAATGTTTACACATACAGACGAACTTTCTACTATAGAAAATCTACCAGCTTTGCAGATTTCCCGCAAATTGTAAAATCAGGGTTAGAAGCGGTAACATAGGTGTGTACATGGAAGGAGAAGAGCTGGCACTGAGAAGGACGTGACCGGCTACCAATTTCTAACTTACCAGATATTCACAAACATTTCCAATGATTTTCACACTCAAACCTCCACACATAACTTTAGAGCTAAAAATGCAGTGAGCAATTTGCATTTAAAATAGTACCATGCATCTCAAATTATTCAGGGGGGCAGGCGAGAGATTTCCCAACTAGGGAAAATATTTGTTATACAGTCAGCCAGTCCTCCCAAGATTTTAGCTTACGTCACCATTTAAAGGGATAAATGAGTTTCAGCCGTAGATATTAGTTGGATGCTGCTAGTCTTCTCTGGCACAAAACAATGTGTGAACAAAATCCCAGTACTTTTTCCTGGAATCAGTTTGATGGCTGTCAGAAGAGTGTACTTTTGAATTTCCCCCCAGAAGCTCTGAAGAAGTCTTCTGTATCTTGAAAGGAGGCATTGGAGGAAGGTGAAAGAATCATCCAAGATGATGTTCAGTTATGGTTAATAGATATCTATTGATAGTATGCATAAGAGACACCGTCCTCCATCCTATCAGTGATAGATGTGCCAGGATGTTCACTGGAAAAGTAGAGCACCCAAGAGGGGAAGCCAGTACAACTCTTATTATTTTTAGCGTTCTGGGCAACGGTAGGAAAAGATGAGACTAACTGGAGTTTGGTACAAAATATTTTTTTTATCTGCAGTAGATTATGTAGCTTTGGACTGCCCTGTATTTTTAAATAAGAACCTCAGTAATGAGGCATGCAGCCAAACATAAAACGTCTTGACCACAGACCTGTTCATCAAACGAGCTGTAGTTTCTGCCATGTCTCTCGTGTAGCTGCTTTATAGCTACTTCCTTTTTCTCTGGCAAAAGGAGGAATTCCTCTGTTGCATTCAAAGGTCAACATTCTCTAAACCTTATCTAAACTGTCCCACTCTTGCAGACAACAACATACTGTGGCAAAGGCTGCAATTTCTGAAGTAAGAACAGAAAAGCAGTCTCCTAAGGCATTTCTCCCAGAAATGTCCATGCATTCACCTATTTTTCTAAAACAAAAGCAAGTCAACACTGTGTTAGCCTTTTCCTTGACCACACAGGTCCTGTGTCAGAGAGCTGATGTGGAAAAATGCCCCAAAAATATTTCATTTTAGCTACCTTATAATGTGATGCCCATGCTTTGGAAGTAAATGGCTCAGAATGTTTACTTCATTAAAGTACTGAATGTTTAATCATAGCAGACTCATTACACCATAAAGGTTTTAACAATGTAGAAAAAGCAAGCCTGACCTTATGTGGCAGTCTTGGAAGGAGATACAGCACAAAAAAGAGGCCTTTGGCAAAAAGACTGTTTCCCACAGTGGAAGTAATTGCCCAACACTTGATAGCTGTAAGAAGGGTCACTGAACAGCTTCAGTAATATTACCAATAAATATTAACAGCAGTGTCATCAGTGTTTTTATTTGTGATGTCTTGTTGAACCTATCAGGTCATGAACAATGCATACTGTGGGTTGGAGTTAAATCCCATACTTTTTTATGTTTTGTGGATACTACGACTTGGCAACTCATTTTTTTGTTTTGGAACTTTTGCCGACATCTATAAACTCTGTCATAGTTAAAATGTTCCCCAGTACCGGCTAGATGTCGTATAACACTGGCCGGAGATACTTTTAAATATTTGGGAATCCACATCACCCATGACCTGGGGGTCTTTATGACTTTGAACCTCCAAGCTCCCTTGCGACAGCTACCAAGAGACACAAAATACTGGCATTCACTCCTGCTAACACTTTTGGGAAAGGCGGTACTTTTTAAGATGATGGCACTTCCGGGGTTTCTGTACGCCCTGCAAAACACCCCTTTCTTGGTCCCCCAGTCACACTTCCAAGCAGTAGAATCCGAAGTCACAAAACTCCTCTGGAATAACAAACCAGCGCGCATAGCTATGACAAAGTTGTTCCGAACGTGGTACGATGGTGGTATCGCACTCCCAAGTATACAAGTATACTATTGGGCGTCCCAATTAACTGTCATCAATCACTGGCTCCATGTCCCGCACACGGATCCAGCCTATGGCCTTGATAGATTAGAACTAGGCGAGGAGGGACTATATTGAGCGCTCTATAACAAGATACGGGCCCTGACAGACTCAACGAACCACATACTCCAAGTATGGAACATAGTGCACAGAACGTTGGGGTGGCATAATAAGATCACACAAGCAACACCCCTCTGGGTCACGGATAAACTAGGTAGGCTGGGCAAGAGCAAAGGCTTCAAACACTGGGACAACATGGGGATATCTAAGGTTGGGGACTCTGGGTGCGGGGAAAGATGGATCCCTTTGAGCAACTCCAGAAGCAATACGAGATGGCACCGACAGAACAGTTCCGTTATTGTCAGATCAAGCACGCACTAGAGGCAGCGATTGCCCCTGGCACTACTCCACCCGAGGCTTCTCCGCTAGAGGATAGACTACTAACGGGTCATATGACCACAAAAGCAATTTCCATGACTTACCGTAAGATTGTCAACAACATGCCTGACCCCATGCAAAGGCTCCGAGACAAATGGGGGGCGGAGGTGGGAGAATTAGATGACACTGACTGGCAAGAAGCGCTTGCGTCACCCAGAGAGGTAGCAATCACATCCAAGCTGTGATTAGTAAAGCTCAAAATACTCCACAGAATTTACTATACTAGAACCATGCTCTATAAAATAGAAGAGCTCCTACCCAGCTTTGCCTCCGACAATGTGGGGCGATTGGTACCTTTTTCCACACACTCTGGGAGTGCCCCGTAATACAGTCCTACTGGAAATCTGTTATGAACACCATTACAAGAGTTAGCGGGAAACCAGTTCCTCATGAATCCAAACGCTGCCTTCTAAATATTTAGGAAGCAACAGATTTTAACTCCATAGCGCAGACATGGGCGACACTGGGAATGATGCTGGGTAAGAGAAACATTGGCCAGCAATTGGGGGGGGGGGGGCAACTGCACCCACACACACGGGATGGTGTAAAGATATGGACAGGGCCATGGTGGCAGAAAAGACTGTATATGTGCGGAGAGGTTGTCCAAAAAAGTGGATTAAACTGTGGGGTGGATGGAACACCTACAGAGGGGGACTATGTGAACTAACGACAATGCCTCCTGAACCGGAACTGTCTTAATGTACAGGACACTAACGTTTGTGCTGACATGCACGCACGCGCAACAAGTGTGTGAAGGGATGATGATCCTGACAATTGATCTGTACTGTGTATTGTGATATGTACTTACACATTGTGATGAACCCGAATGACGTCATTGTGCCACGTATGCTCAATAAAGAGATTTTTTTTTTTTAATGTTCCCCAGGGAACTTAATGAGGCACCCCTGCTAGAAAAAACGGTTTGCAACTGGTTCCACCCCCTCTCCCCCGCCCCCTTGGAGGAGATCCCAGCCTGTCTACCTACACAAAGGAGAGGGCTACCTAAGGTGTGACTTACTTGTGCCTCTCTGAAGCAGTAGCCCCTTTGAACCTGGGCCATCTGTGGCCACAGCCCTTCTGGAAGAAGGAGGTCACATCTTCTCCCTCCAGCAGACCCTTTGTTGCCCTTCCTGAGAGTGCTTCCCACCTCTTTGCATGAGGGCAGCAGACTGTCTTGGGTGACAAACCTGCAGTTAATCAGAAGTGGCTACTAGAGGTTTGGGGCAAGAAAACGGTGACTTTCTAAAGTCACCTTTGTATTACAAGTTACCTTGAATCTGACTTCATCAATAAGTCAGTTTTAATTCAAGTAAAACCTTGAATACTATATTTGGTGGTCCTAAATGGAAGTCCACACTTAGTTTGTGTGCTAATGAAATCCTATGCAAGCCAATGGGATGGGACTGCCGGTCTTACTAGAGTAAAAACGACAATTTCAAGTTTTCACTACCAGGACTTGTAAAGTAAAATTTTGACATGTTCTTTTTAGGTCGCAGCCTACTAGACAGCAGAGCTGTATGGTATTCAAAAGACATCTTGGAGTGTAAGAAAGTACCTGGAAATACATTCTGCCCATTGCTTGCTATTGGCTTTGTGGTTTGTAACTCATGTTTTCTGGCTTTCCATTTGCTGGCCATATTTGCTTTAGGCTGTCCAGCTCGAGTTCGTACCGCCACATACCAAAGTAGAGTTTACAGTAGTCTTTCACAAACTCGTTTTCTGTAATTAACAAGCTTGTAAATTTTGTTCTTATCTTGTCACATTTTCTGGACCTTCAAAGACGGAGGACAAATTTCAAGCTGTGTCTTCAAGGGAGCCTGGTGTTTATTTTGCTTTCGGCTGACTTCAAAGTGAAAGCATTTACAGGAAAGAGGAATGCAGCGTACTTTCACCATGGAGCCTGCTTGTGCTCTATTTAAAAATAATATTTTCGACATAGCCACCTCAAAAGATATCTCTTTCTTCAGCTGCACAAAACATTTGTCTTTCATTCATAGGGCATGAAGTTCACTATTGGCAGTCAGGGCGGGAGAAGCATAAACATTTCTAAAATCATGTTTGAAAACGAATATTTACAAAATAAAAACTTGCACTGTTTAGTCTGATGTACTAGAACTTCTAAGATACAACAGTTCTGCCTGTGAATGAAATACATTTTGGGAATTTTTGCTGAGACTTTCATATTTAACATTTATTTTGCAAAATGTCTTTACAACTGAAGCTGGGCCAAACGTTAAGTGTGCAGGCACCTTTGTTACTTGCTTGCTTTCTTTCATGTTGATTAACTTGTAAATAAATGCTTGCTCATTTTCAACGGGGCCCCATACAAAGTTTAGGAGGGCCCTTGCGAACCGCACTGATTTAGTCTGATGTACAAGTACTACTAAGATGAAGCAGTTCTGCTTGTGAATAAAAATTTTTAAAAAAAGAATTTTGGAGAGACTTTTTCATATATAACAATTTTTTTGTGCAAAATTCCTCTATTGTGAGTCCATTTAATCTGTGAAACTGCCTTTTTAGGGACATAGTACAAAACGGCATTTCAGTCTCAGTCGAACATATGGCGATCTTGGGCAGATTACACTGCTTATGGCCCATTCACTGTCCAGCATAGGATAAGATCTTTTCACAGGAAAGAGTCAGCCGCATTGTAATGCAATTTAATAATACATGGTTTTCACTTTGACGTGTAAAGCAAATGCTTTATTTATTACATCTGTAGCAACTCGTTTTGCAGAGTAGGATACGTTTAAAAGCACTTTATGAAAACTTTTATTTTTATGTTTGGATACACAATTTTGTATTATCTTTGCAGGCACTTCGGTCATGATTTGAATGGTGCAGTGACACAGGGCCAAAAGGTTATGGAACCCACTAAGCACTGATTATTGCCATATTTTACCACTAACAAGCAGTTACCTTGCAGGCACTAAAGTCATGATTTGAATGGTGTAGCAGGTGCAGTGGCACAAAGACCAAAAGGTATAGGAAACCCACTAAACACTGATTATTGCCTAAATAAGCAGTCACAAGTGCAATTACCTTGCAGGCACTAGGGTCAAGATTTGAACGGTGCAGCAGGTGCAGTGGCAATGGAGACAAAAGATCAAGGAAACCCACTGAACACAGATTATTGCTATATTTTACTACTAAACAGTCACGAGTGCAGTTACCTTGCAGGCACTAGGGGCATTATTTGAATGGTGCAGCAGGTGCAGTGGCACAGGGGCCAAAAGGTCTAGGAAACCCACTGAACACTGAGTATTGCTATATATTACTACTAAACAAGCAGTTACAAGTGCAGTTACCTTGAAGGCACTATGGTCATGAGTTGTTTAGTGCAGAGGGTGCAGTGGCACAGGGGCCAAAAGGTCTAGGAAACCCACAGAATATACATTATTGGTATATTTTGCTACTACCCCCAACTAGGAACCAGCTCTGGGCACTATCTCCCCGCTCCCCTAGTGACCATCTACTGTTCAGTGCTCCCTGTGGCGCAGAGAGACCGCACCTCCTGACCCTTCCGTTCTCCCCTCATGGGTTTCCTCCCTTGCAGGCTTCCTCTTCTCCTCACCTAGGACACTGGCACACCTTAAAAGTGTATGGACTCCTTTTTTCTCAGTACGGGCAGCTTTTATAACAAGCATTGGCATAGCCAATAGGTCTCGCTTTTGGGACCTTATAAGTGTAATATATGCATATATGTTTGTAGTGATAGTGATTATACCTTTATCTGAAGTTATGGCAATTTGGCACCTATATCTGCAGTGATCGTGATCTCACACCTATATTTGCAGTGATGTGAGGTTATACTAATAACTAAAAAGATAGACATGGTATACCTATATCTGCAGTGATAGTGATGTTACCTTTATATCTGCAGAGACAATAATCTTACACTTTTAAATGCAATTTGATCTGGCATTTATATCTGCAGTGATAGTGATCTCACACCTATATCTGCAGTGATAGTGATCTCACACCAATATATGCAGTGATCATGATCTCACACCTATATTTGCAGTGATGTGAGGTTATACTAATAACTAAAAAGATAGACATGTTATACCTATATCTGCAGTGATAGTGATGTTACCTTTATATCTGCAGTGACAATAATCTTACACTTTTAAATGCAGTTTGATCTGGCATTTATATCTGCAGTGATAGTGATCTCACACCTATATCTGCAGTGATAATGATTGTATACTAATAACTGCAGAGATAGACATGTTATACCTATTTCTGCAGTGATAGTGATCTCATCATTATATCTATAGTGAGAATAATCTCACACTTCTAAATGTAGTTTGGTAATATCAAAACTATATCTTCACTTATAGTGATTTTGCACTATGTGCAGTGATATTACCATATTGATATTTGTAGTATAGGTATCTTACACCTATATTAGCAGTAATAGTGATCCCACACCAATATCTGCAGTGTACTAATAGTACACTTGTATCTGCATTCTAAAGGTTTCACATTATTATCTGCAGTCATTGTTATTTAACACCTGCATCTGCATTGATAGTGATCTTACACCAATATCTGTAGTGATAGAAAGAATACCAATATCTGCAATGAAAATTATATTCTATGTAGATCTGTAGTAATAATTATATTACACCTATATCTGCATTAATAGTCAACTCACACCAATATCTGCAGTGATAGTGAAATCACACCTATATTTGCAGCGATAGTAATCTTATACCTATATGTACAGTTTTCCTAATCTAACACCTATATTTGCAGTGATAGTGATGTCACACCTATATCTGAAGTAAGTAATCTCACACTAATATTTGTAGTGATGGTAATCACACACCAATATTTGCTATAATAGTTATCCCACAGTTATATTTGCAGTAATAGTGATATCACATTTATATCTACAGTGATATCATCTCATACTTGCAAGTGCAGTGACATTTAGTGCGCAAATTGGAAAGTACTGTAAAGTGCTTTTCAAAGTAGCATTTGTGTAGAACAATTATGTATATGAGCCCGTGAGTGTAGCCACTACATTAAATGCATGCAGTATTCTATGCCTGTATGAAAAGAAATTAACACTAACTGTACGAGCTTACACGGCAGCCTACTGACTGTATGAAAGAAGATGGGCCTCAGAATTAAAAGAAGCCAGCAGTGCATATAAAGTAGCTGCTGGGCCAAAATGTCTATATAAGGAAAGGCACCACTTTGATGTTTAATTTGCAATATGTTGAATGCTGGCGATTAAACAAGCTATGGTAGCACTACACAGGCACAGCGCGAAAGCTGTCCTCATATATTAGGAGTATGTAGCACGTAGGATTAGATTATACTAAAAAGTGCACATACAGGAAGCGCACTGAAGTGAAGTGAACTGCAGGCGAGCTGCACTTAGTTAACGGTAGAGAAATGCACACTGAGAACACCAAAGACAGCCCATAGAGATTGCAGCGCACCTGGGTTGATGAGCTATGTGTAATAGATGTTTTTGCAGGAGGGTGCGATAAGGCTTGCATGTCCGTAGAAATGAACTTTAAAAAGCTTTGTTTGTTTCGTATGGAAAATCTATGTAATAAAGGGCGACAGTTCGTATGTAAATAGGCTGTGAAGTGCGTAAGTTTAGACTTAACTAAAAAGTGTACATATAGGAAACGCACTAAGTGTACTGCAGGTGAAGTGCACTTATAGTGAACACAGAAAAGATGCACATTTAGACACTATAGTCTGACCACATAGATTGTAGCGAACCTGCAATGGTGCCAACTATGTGTAACACATATACGCAGGTTGATGTTATAAGAGTTCCATGTGTGGAGAAGGCGGTTTTAAAACATTTCGTTTGTTGTGTGCGGAAAAGTAAGGTATTAAATAAATACCGGCGGCAGTGCGCAATTTAGGAGGCTGTGAAGTGCTATGTTTAGACTGCACTAAAAAGTGTACATAAAGAAAGTGCACTAAATTTGAACTGTAGGCAATGTGCACTGTCAGTTAACAGAGAAGAAATGCACACCAAGAACACCAGTAACTGCTCTTGAAGATTGTAGCTTGCCTGGGATGGTGCCAATTATGTAGAACACATGTTACGCAGGCTGGTGTGATAAGACTTGCAAGGATGGTAAAGACGGATTTAAAACGCTTTTTATTGTTTTGCGCGGTGAAGCAATGTAATAACTAATTAATTACACCTGGATGCATGTTAAGAAGCTATGAAGTGCGTAGTATTATACAACAGTATAAACTGCATATACAGGAAGAGCACATAAGTGAACTGCAGGCCAATGGAGGAGAGGTACACATTGGGAACATTAGAGATGCACTTACAGACATTGCAGCGTGGTTGAATGGTGCTAGTTATGTGTCCTTATGTGTAACATTTTACGTAGGTTGATGTAATAAAGCTTGCATGTTTGCAGATGGCGGCTGTAAAAAGTATTCATCTCAGTGTCGCAAAGCATTTTAATAAATAAATGAGCGCGTCTGGACGCATATTAGAAGGCTGTGAAGTTAATAGATTAGGCTACAGTAAAAAGTGTACATACAAGAAGTTAAGTGTAGTAAACTGCATGTGAGGTGCACTCACAGGCAACATACAAAGGATGCACGTTGGGGATAGCAGAGACGCCGTTACACATATTGCAGTATGTCTGGGATGGTGTCAGTAATGTGAAACACATGGTACGCAGGTCAGCGCAATAAGGCTTGTATGTCCAAAAAGGCTGTTGCAAAAGGCACCTTTTACTCTGCGTGACATAATATTTTAAACAAAAAGTTAATACTGGCAGGGCGTATATTAGGAGGCCGTGAAGTACGTAGGTTTATATTACACTTAATACTGCACATATAGGCAGTGCGCTGAAGAGAACTGCAGGCGAGTTGCACTTACAGTCAATAGTAAAGAGAAGCATACCGAAAACATCATAGATTGCGCACAAAAATTGCAGCGCGTTTGGGATGATGCCAGTTATATTGAACACATATAGGCAGGTTAGTGCGAGAATGCGTGCGTGGCCGCAAAAGGCAGTTCTAAAATGCTCACTTTGCTCAGTGTGGCAAATTAATGTAATAAATAAATTGGTTCGCACGTGCACCATTTACGATGCTGTGAAGTGGGAAGTATTACACTTCGGTAAAGTAAACATACAGGAAGCACACTAAAGCGAACTGCAGGCAAGGTGCAATTACAATAAAAGAAAGGGAGATGCTCTGAAAACACCAGGGACGTCCCTACACACATTGCAGCACGTGTGGAATGGTGCCAGTTATGTGGAAACTATGTTTGTCTGGTGGTGTGACAAATCTTGCATGTTTGGAGAATGCGTCTGGAAAAGGCTCCTTTTGCCCTGCGTGGTTAATTAATGTAATAAATTATTAAATGCGGCCGGGTCGGGTATTTTAGTACGCTTATATCACGTTCCATTTATCAATACTTTCTGCCCTATTAACGCTTGCGTGTTCTTCACTGGTCTGGGTACATATTAAAAAAAAAACTTAAGTGTATAATATAATTATAATGAGTTAAAAGTTACACAACAGCTTCTGTAAAAAAAAGATTATTCCTTACCGTAACATTAGAGTGAATGTATAGCCTAGGCAAGTCTCTGCTAAACGTATACATATAAAGTGTAGTTCTCGGCATTGAAAACTATACATTGACAATTATTAACTCAACTGAGTAACAGATAAGCAAGCACTATCGAATAAGCAATACTATATTGGCCTTTTCAAAAAAAATATTCTAAAAGCATAAGAGTAAAAGCTGCATAAGGAATTGTATTCAAAGGTATTTTTTACGATTAGAGGCTGGGAAGTACGTAGAATTATACCACACCAAGTGCACATCTACCCCAACTGCACATACAAGAAGCGTACTTAAGTGAATAGTGGTGAGGTGCACCCATAATTAACGGAGGAGAGATGAACACTGGGAACCCTAGAGACCAGGTATAGACATTGCAGCGCATCTGCGTTGGTAGCAGTTCTGTGTAACGTGTCAGATGCAAGTTGGTGTGATAAGCTTGCATGTACGGAAAAGGCGGTTGTAAAACACTCTTTTTCTAACGTCCAGCAAAGGCAATTTTAAGTAATTAATTGCAGCTGGGCACATATTAGGAGGATGTGTAGTACGTAAAATTGAACTACACTAAAATGCGTACACATAGGAAGTGCACTTAAGTGAACTGCAGGGAGGTGCAGGCACAGTTAACAAAGGTGAGATGCACACTAGATGCCAGAGACTGCCCACACACATTGCAGCGCGCCAGGGATGGTGCTATTTATGTGTAACACATGTTACGGAGGTTGGTGCGATAAGGAGTGCATGTCCGAGAAAGCAGCTCTAAAACGCTCCCTTTGTCCGCCGTGCAAACTTATTTAATAAATGAAGACGTATGGGCCTGGGATATAGGATGATGCGAAATGCATGGAGTAGGACTATACTAACAAGACAAGCCCGGCGGAGCGTGGCGCGCGCGCTTGGCGGGGGCGGGGAGCGCATTCCAGGCGGGGAGCGGACCCTTTGAAGTAGGATGCCAAACGGATTGCATGGCGGCACGATGCACGTGATTGTGCGCGTGCTCGCCATGCAATCCGCTTTTGGGAGCACTTTTGGGAGCCCCTTTACTAGAGTCTCGCTGAGCGATCGCTTACGCGATAGCCAGCGAGACCTAATGAGCGATCGCTTACGCGATAGCCAGCGAGACCTAAAAAGCACTTAAAAGTTCTATAAAGCAACCCAGCATAGACTGTATGAGCTCGGGGATAGAGCTGGGAAGCTGCTAGCCTGGCTGGAGTGGAGGGAGGTGGCTGAGCTGTGGGTCCCCCAGTTAACTATTAGTGATACACAGACCATATCGGACCCACAAGAGATTTTAGAAGCTTTTGCAGATTATTTTGAACAAATTTATACGCCCTTGGTCACCACTACTGCCGAAGATTCCTGTCAATTCCTGGTGGACTTGCCTTTGCCAAGCCTGTCCCCCAGCTAAAGAGATTTGCTGGAGGACGATATTACTGAAGAGGAGGTCTGCATAGCGATAGGAAATATACAGTCTTGGAAGGCGATGGACCCGAACGGGATCCCTATTGAACTCCTGAAATCCACTAGCTCTATAATAGTACCCTACCTGAGGGACATGTACAACGACAGCTATGAGACGGGGTTTTTGCCGAAGGATCAGAGACTTGCGTCCATTGTAGTCATCCGTAAACCATGGAAACGCGGGAACAAATGCGTGTCCTGTCGGCCGATTTCCCTGATCAATGCTGAGGCCAAAATCCTTGTGAAATTACAGGCTTCAAGATTGGCACCACTCCTCACCTTGCTCGCACACGTGGACCAATCTGGCTTCATGCCGGGCCGCAGCACGGCCCTTAACATCCGTAGGCTCCATAATGTGATTGGCCGCAAGCACGTCATAGAGGACGACGCCATAATCTTATCCCTGGACGCCAAAATGGCATTCAATTTGATCGAGTGGCCGTACCTCTTTGAGGTGTTGCAACGCTTGGGGTTTGGACCAAAGTTCATGGGCTGGATTAGTCTATTATATACAGATCTCAGAGGACAAATTAAAGTTAATAATCACACATCCCGTGTGTTCCCATTGAAGAGGGGCACCAGACAGGGTTGCCCCCTGTCTCCGCTGATTTTCTTCCCCGATACTAGAGCCGCTGGCGGCATAGGTCAGAGGAGATGTTTTATTAAGGGGACTGAAATGGGCAGAGGGACAAGAAGACAAGATATCCCCCTACGCAGATGATATTCTGCTCTACTTAGCTGCCCCCACGAAATCACTTTACAGAATTTTAAATATCCTCACAAATTTTGGGAAATACTCGGGGTACTCGATCAATTGGTCTGAATCCGTGCTTTTCTCTCTACATGTCGAGAACAAGAACAAGGGACACCCTACTTACTAGCAACCAGGGTCATTCATATATAACAGAAACAATGGTTTGAGCTGAAAAAATGCTAATTTATAATGGTAATGGTATGCACAATCGCAATCATGAAGGGTTATCATGATGTCAGAAAGAAAGGAGACCCTGTAGACCTTTGTTTGTATATACATTAATTCTTTTGTAATATATAAAGAATATACAGGTATGTACAAAAAAGAAAATAAACAGTGTTTTGTGTCCCCAGTGTGAAATGGAACCATGAAACAGAAAGTGACAAAATAAGTGATGTATACAACTTGGTTTCCACAATTTTTAAAGATGACCATTTATAACTTTTCCATGATCACAGTCACTGTATGCAATAATCAGAGCTGTTGAACTGGTTCACTTTAAATTGCTGTTGACGACGTTTCAACTCTGCGTGCGTTTAAGGGTCTCTTCAGGACCAAGGGCTATAGGGACATCTAAGAAGCAAAAAAAGAAACGAATTGCTACGAATATTGAATACCAGCTACAGAACTAAAAAAGGAATGCAAAGCGCTTTCTAATACCCGATGGGGGTTGCGCAGCCACGTGAAGAAGGTGAGATGTGTGAAACACTGGTAAAGTGAAAAAGTGACAGAGGTAGAGGGAATACTCATACACGAGTGGGAGAAAAGAAATCAGACGGTAAGAGTTACACATGGAGGCAGTTTCTCTTAAATGTGTGTAACATGAGCCACATAATTGTCAATTCCTTACCCCAGTGTGAGGAAAGAAGTGACTGGCTGGCAAACACGGTTGTTTTCAATGGGCTGAATAGCGATGTGATGTACTGTCAAGTAAACTAAAGATAGGATCGGCCAGTAACAGGTGGGGCGAATCCCTGTAGGAGGAAAGCAATGGCTCTCATGAGTGCTCAATTCATACAGCCTTGGCAAGTGACTGCAGGGGTTTAGTAAATGCCAGTGGAGGGAGCTTACCACAATCCGTTGTGCAGGTGGTGCGGCAGCTCCAGCCTGTACAATATGTATATTAAACCGAGGACCCAATCGTGCCGTCGGTGCAGGAACGAATCTGCAAAGGTCATTTCTCAAGTTAGTAAAGTGTCCAGTAGTTACACCTTATACAATAAACTAACAGTGTATACAAACTCCACTGGCTGCAAGTGAGTGGGCCGCTGGTTGCGAACTGGAAGACGGACCTGCAGGAATGGGCATTAGCGGAGGAGGGGCATATGCGCAGCACTAGGAGGGATGCCAAACTCCCGGAAGTATTGCAGGCATGGGGGCTAATGGTCCAGAAGATGGGGAGGAGCTCCCCGAATTCTACATAGACAGTGTTGTCAGATGTTAGTCATATGGGGATTGAATCCCCCAGGAAGGAGGAGAGACGGGAGGATACCCCTGATTGAGATGTTGTTAGGTAAACCTCTAGGTGGGTGGGCCCGGCGAGGGGGATGGGGTGAGGGTGGGAGGGGGGGATGTTCAGTTACAAGTTCATATGATTGTTATTGACAGTGTTCATGCTTATTGCTGGTTCGGTACACACTTCAAAGCCAACCCTAATTGGACTAACTGTTGCTGGACAGAGACTGTGAGGCTTCTTATTCAGAATTGTTTGTAAAATGGAACTGTTTTATTATGTGCCGTGAACCTTAAAACCGCAATAAAGAAATAAAAAAAATTAAAATATAGTGTATAAAAACTGTGAAGGGAAGTTCTAATGTAACTGCGTACAGTTAGTTTAATCAATCTAGAGCTAAGCAATGAGGACACTATAATTGTGGAAAAAAGTATGCCGGAGAACATGTACCGCAGTAATTTAGAACTCATCAGCCACGTATTGAGCCCGATAACTGTCGAGCGATAATCATGCAACTAGTGGGATAACTGAAAATAAGGCCAAGAGGGGCCGATTCTTTGGTCCTACGGCTCAAATTATAGCTATCTGGAGGCAGGCCAACAGGAAACTTGGCTGGCTGGATGAACTGACTCAGGTGACCCCGCTGTGGTCGACCCAAAAACTTGGGACACTATGTCATCAACCCAGGTTTGACAGATGGGACACTATTGGTATTTCTACCATCAGCCACCTTTGGAAAAAAGGGAAAATGGTGCCATTTGCACAACTGGAAACAGACTATGACCTGGCCGGGGGGAGATTTTCCGCTACCTACCTGCAAATCCGTCACGCTCTTACTTCTGCACTCTCCGAGACTGGGGAGGTGCCAGACCGTACTACTACTAAGATGAAATCGTTCTGCGTGTGATTAAAGGATTATGTTACCTACCCTGTAAGCATCTTTTCGTGGTGTATAGTGCTGTAGATTCACATGTTTTGCATAATCCTGCCATCTAGTGTTGGGTTTGGAGTTGTTCAACTTGTTTTTCTTCGAATAAGTCTTTCGAGTCACAAGGTAAAGTGACTTATCTCTGTGATATTGCGCATGGGAATAGACTCCTTAATTAGATTGTTTTTCCGAAGAGCGGGTGAGAAAGGAGTGTAAGGAAAATGTGAGAATAAAGATGCCTATGCTAAATGTTGATGTATTAGAGGAGTGTGTAAAATGTAACTGCAAAGGCCACAAACGTCCGGGGAGGACAGAGGGTGCATGTGAATCTACAGCACTTTACGCCATGAACAGATGCTTACAGGGTAAGTAACATAATCCACTCGATGGCATGTGTGGCTAGAGATACACATGCTCTGCACAGACTGTAAAGCAGCCCCTCCTTAGAAGCGGTGGCCAGCGTGTGGGAGTTGCAGTAGTTTGAAAAAGGGTACGTAACACTTCCAGACCCACATTGGCTTGTTGGTGTGCTAACACATATACACAGTAGTGTTTAGTAAATGCATGTGGAGTAAACCATGTAGCTGCATTACAAATCTCAGCTATGGGGATATTTCCTTAAATAAATGTTGTAGTTGTTACCTTTTTATGAGTAGTGTGCACTCTAGAGTTACAGGTAAAGGTCTTTTAGCTTTAATCTAGCAAGTAATACATTTTACTATCCATCTGCTATGCCTGACTTGGAGATAGGATTGCCTGTGTGCGGTGGAGAAAAGGCTAAAGAGAGTTGCTTTGTTTTACTGAAGGTTTTAGTTCTAACCATATAGAACATGAGTGCTCTTTTTACGTCTAAGGTATGAAGAGCTCTTTCTGGTACAGAATCAGAGTTAGGGAGGAAGACAGGTAGCTCAATGGATTGATTGAGATGAAACTGAGAGACTACCTTAGGTAGAAATATAGGATTAGTCCAAAGAACCAGTTTGTCTGTATGTATTTGAAAGAAGGGTTCTTATAAGGTTAATGCCTGGAGCTCACTAAAATGCCTGAGTGAGGAAATGGCAACCAGAAATGCCACTTTCTAGGCTAGAAATTGAAGGGGGTACATATGCAGAGACTCAAAAGGAGGAACCATAAGCATAGTAAACACAATATTTAGCTTCCAAGAGAGTGCTGGAGGTGCACAAGGTGGAAAGACTTGGAGTCCTTCCATAAATGCTTTAATGACTGAGATTTTGAAGAGTGATAGTTGCTATCTATTTTGGAGATAGGAAGCTACTGCAGCAAGATGCAACGTAATGGAAGTGTATGCTAAACTGGACTTTTGCAAATGAAGGAAGTAACAAATAATGGTGTGCACAGTGACTTTGATAGGCTTAACTTGTTTAGGCTGACAGAAGCAAACAAAGCGTTTCTATTTTTCAGCATAATAGGCTCTAGTTGCGAGTCTGCGTGCTTGTCTAAGAATATCCATACATTCTGATGTTAAGTTTAAATAACCAAATTCTAAAACCTGAGGAGCCGAATCGCTAGTATCTTGGGGTCAGTGTGTCTTATTTGTCCTTAATCCAGAGTGAGAAGTTCTAGCCAGTTGAGGAGCTTCTCATGTGGTACTACTGAGAGATCTAGTAGTGTTGTGAACCAGGGCTGATGTGCTCAGGTGGAAGCTACGAGGATCACGGTGAAAGTTGTCTGTCTGAGTTTCCGAACTAGAAATGGAATGGAAGGTAGAGGTGAAAATGCATAGGCAAATATCCCTGACCAACACATTCATGGTGCGTTGCCCTTGGATAGTGGGTGTGGGAACCTGGATGCGAAGTCTGGGCATTTTGCGTTTTCGGTGGTGACAAACAAGTCTATGTGAGGAAACCCTCACTTTTTTAAGTATGGAAGGAGGACTTGTGGGCTGAGTTCACATTCATAGGTTTGTTGGTGTGTTCTGCTGAGCACGTCAGCAAAATGTCCATCCCCGGCAGATATTCCGTCAACAGCTGAATGTGATGGTGAAGAGGCCAGTTCCATATGGCACAAGAGAGGTGTGTTAACTGAGAAGACCATCCTGCCCCTCCCTCCCCTTGTTTTAGTAGATAGTACATGGCTGTCATATTGTCAGTTTGGACTAGGACAACCTTATGAGAGATGAGGTAGCAATGCTTTCAGTGCCAGGAATACTGACTGAAGTTCCAAGCAGTTCTTGAGTAGAGATTGATGTCTGGCATCCCACAGACCTTGTATTGTCAATCAATCAATCAATCACTGCATTTGTAAAGCCCGCTACATACCCGAGAGGGTCTCAAGGCGCTGGGGAGGGGGGGGGGGGTGCTACTGGTCGAAGAGCCAGGTCTTGTGGAGTCTTCTGAAGGCCAGCAGGTCCTGGGTCTGTCGTAGGATGGTGGGGAGAGTGTTCCAGGTCTTGGCGGCGAGGTAGGAGAAGGATCTGCCGCCGCCCGTGGTTTTTCGGATGCGAGGGACTGTGGCGAGGGCGAGGTTGGCTGAGCGGATGCTTCGGGTGGGGGTGTGGAAGCTGAGTCGGTTGTTGAGGTAGGTGGGTCCGGTGTTGTGCAGTGCTTTGTGTGCGTGGATCAGGAGCTTGAAGGTGATCCTTTTGTTGACGGGGAGCCAGTGCAGGCCTCTCAGGTGGAGTGTGATGTGGCTGCGGCGGGGGACGTTGAGGATGAGTCGAGCCGAGGCGTTCTGGATGCGTTGGAGTCGTCTCAGGAGCTTGTTTGTAGTTCCTGAGTAGAGGGCGTTCCCGTAGTCGAGTCTGTTGGTGATGAGGGCCTGGTTAACGGTTTTTCTCGTGTCGAGGGGGAGCCATTTGAAGATCCTGCGGAGGATGTTGAAGCAGGACGCGGAGACGGCGTTGACTTGCCTGGTCATGGAGAGAGTGGAGTCGAGGATGACCCCCAGGTTGCGTGCGTGGTCCGTGGGTTCCGGGGCTGTGCCTAGTGACGTGGGCCACCAAGAGTCGTCCCAGGCTGATGGGGTGGGTCCGAGAATGAGGACCTCTGTCTTGTCTGAGTTCAGCTTCAGTCTGCTGTCCTTCATTTAGTCGGCTACGGCCTTCATTCCTCTGTGGAGGTTAGCTTTGGCGGTGTGGGGATCTTCAGTGAGGGATATGATCCGCTGGGTGTCGTCGGCGTAGGAGATGATGTTGAGGTTGTGTTGTCGTGCGACGTGGGCGAGGGGGGCCATGTAGATCTTGAACAGCGTCGGGCTGAGGGAGGATCCCTGTGGGACGCCGCAGATGATCTTGGTGGTTTTGTTTCTCCTTTGTCAATCAGGGTCCGGGTGTCGTCAGTGGCGGCGATGAGGGCGGTCTCGGTGCTGTGGTTGCTGCGAAAACCGGATTGGGAAGGGTCCAGGATGTTGTTAACTTCAAGGTAGCGGGTCAGCTGTTTGTTGACAATCTTCTCGGTCACTTTTGCCGGGAAAGGGAGCAGGGAGATGGGCCGGAAGTTCTTGAGGTCCTTGGGGTCCGCCTTGGGCTTCTTCATAAGGGCGTTGATCTCGGCGTGCTTCCAGCTTTCTGAGAAGGTTGCTGTCTCGAAGGAACTGTTGATTGTTTTCCGGAGGTGGGGCGCGATGGTTGCGCTGACTTTGTTGAAGACGGGGTGAGGGCAGGGGTCCGATGGGGATCCGGAGTGGATGGAGTTCATGGTTTTGATGGTGTCTTCGTCGCTGACGCTGGACCAGACGGTCAGGCGACAGGTGCGAGTGGTAGTCGCAGGGGTGGTGGACTCGGTGGTGGGTGCGGGGGGGGGGTCGGAGTTGAAGCTGTCGTGGATGTCGGTGATCTTGCGGTGGAAGAAGGTGGCCAGGGAGTCGCACAGGTCTTGAGATGGCGGGATGTCGTTGGTGTTGGAGCTGGGGTTGGAGAGTTATTTCACGATGCTGAAGAGCTCTTTGGTGTTGTGTGCGTTGTTGTCTAGGCGGTCCTTGAAGGCGGTCTTCTTGGCGGTCCTGATGAGTTGGTGGTGTCTGCGTGTGGCGCTCTTGAGGCCTGTGTGGTTGTCTGGTGTTCTGTCGTGGAGCCATTTCTTCTCCAGCTTCCGACAGGTGTGCTTGGAGATTCAGAGGTCCTCGGTGAACCAGGCGGCTTTCTTGTGGATGTGGTTGGTTGTAGAGGTCTTGAGAGGGGCGAGGGTGTTGGCAAAGTCGTTGATCCACTGTGTGAGGTTGGTCGCGGCGGTGTCTGGGTCGGTGGGGTGTCTCAGGGCGAGGGCGGTAGTCAGTTGGTCCTCGGTGACCTTGCCCCAGCAGCGGCGTGGTAGCTGTTGGGTGCGGTGGTGTGTGGTGGGTTTTCTGAAGGTGAAGTGAACGCATCTGTGGTCAGTCCAGTGTGGTTCGGTGGTGTGGTTGAAGGAGACGTGGGGGCTTGCGGAGAAGATGGGGGTCGAGCGTGTGTCCAGCGGCGTGAGTAGGTGTCGTTACGAGCTGTTTGAGTCCGAGGTTGGCGAGGTTGTCGATCAGGGTGGTGGAGTTGAATCGTTGTTGTTCTCAAGGTGGAAGTTCAGGTCCCCGAGGAGGATGTAGTCCGTGGAAGCGAGGGCGTGGGTGCTGATAAGGTCGGCGATGGTGTCACTGAACTGTGGGCGGGGTACGGGAGGTCTGTAGATGAGAGTTCCTCTGAGGGTGGTGTTGGGGTCGGTGTGGATCTGGAAGTGCATGTGCTCGGCGGTGGTGAGGGTGTCAACGGTGTTCGTTGAGATTTTGATGGAGTCTTTGTGTGAGGTCTTGTAGGTGTGCAGCCCAACCCGTCCCTGAAGTATCTGTCGCTGGAGGGATTTGAGGCACAGAGTCCAAGAAAGGCCACCCTTTCAACAGACTGTTGGGGTTCCACCATTGCAGAAAACAAAGTTTGCCAGTATCAATACTAGATCCTTGAGCTGACCCTGTGACTGAGACCACTGACGAGAGAGACACTGCTGTAGCAGGTGCATGTGTAGACTGGCGTTGGGAACTATAGCAATGCAAGATGCCATCATACCCATTAGATGCATGACAGTCTGAACTAGGAGTATTTTGTTTGGCTGGAATTGAGGTAGAAGTGTCTAAAAGTTTTGTATTTGAGTGGGATTGGGGTAAGCTATCCCCAACTGTGCGCTGAGGATTGCTCCAAGTATGGTTGAAGCGGCTGAAGGTGAGAATTGGGAACACTGGTGGTGAACCTTAACTTGAGGAGCAGATCTACTGTCAGCTGTGTGTGGTGCTGACACTGCTGATGTGTGCTGGTTTTGAAGAATTAATCATCCAAGTATGCTAATACATGAACGTTTTATTGTCGTGGATATGCCGCTACTTCTGCCAAGCACTTTGTAAAGACCCTTGGTGCAGTAGTAGACCTGAACAGGAGAACTTTGAATTTGTAGTGTTTTCCTGCTATGACAAACCCAAGGTATTTGCGGTGAGCAGGGTGAATGGGTATATGGAAGTAAGCATCCTTTAGGTTCAGAGTGTCCATAAAGTTCCCTTTTGTAGAAGTGGAATTACATCCTATTGAGTGACGTATCTCCAGTTGCTTGCCTATTGGCTCGTTTAATGGCTGTGGTATCAACAATGGATGACGTACCATGCCAGGGATAATGGGCAGAAACTGTGTATCTTCATGAGTGGTTGACAGTGTATCAATGAGGAAGTCTTGTTCTATTATCTCTTTATGTAATTAAACTCCATGATAATTAGCTGCCCTAGCAATCACTTGATGGTAGGTACTAGCATCTCCAGGAGGGAAGGGATAAACTGGATAAAGATCTGGCTCATTGGGAGTTAAGGGGTCTATATCATAAGTGTCCCAAGGATCAGAGTCCCCTAATGGTTCTCCTATACCCCCGTAGTCAGACCTAGGTGAACCTGGAGGTGTATTATCCAGAGGGTCATGAGGTGGAGAGGAAGGCAGGGATGGAGGTGGTGATGCTGGAAGAGGTGGCGGAGGGGGTGGTGGTGGTGGAGGAGGAGGAGGAGGATGTGTAGTGCTGGTAGCCCTGTCCTTTGTCCTCTTTCAGAGAGGTGCAGGAACGTCCAATTCCTCCTCAAACGTTAACTGTCTCTTCTCTGGAGGAGAGGCTATAATTAGCCCTGTGCTTTCTTGAATGTGGATGTTCCTTTGTCCAACGTACATTTTTTCAAGTATAGGCTTGACCAGGGACATGGAAAAAGAGGATTGCTTTGAGAGTTTCAGCTTCAATTTCGGAATTGAGGCATTGGAAGATTTTTGTTGGGCACCGAAAGTAGACAGAGCCAGTTGCTGAGTCGGTCCCGAAGCCTTAGTGGAGACCAAGGAATGTGAATGATCTGAGGTGGCTGAACCCATGGACTTAGCCTTGGTGGTTGTTTTCGGTACCAGGCAGGAAGGCGGGGCATTCGAAGTATCTTTTTGGATCCGACCATGGCCAGGTAGCAGTGGCGGCCAGGCGACCTTTAAGAGGGGGGGAGAGCGAATGTTTGAAAGTCTTTAAGGGCGGTGGAAGAGGGTCTGGGGCAACAGTACTAACTTGCTGCCCGAGTGGCAGGGTGTACTCCAATTTCTTCCTCCACATCGGAGCCGGAGATCTCTGACAGAGAACTCATCTTCTTCCAAATTGGCAGCAGGCTCTTCCTGGGCATGCTCCCCACCAAAAAAGCCAGGAGTATAGTCTTTGCTGCGGCGAGACATCTCCAGTCAACACACCCTTCGATCACGAAGTGTCTTTTTCGATCTGAAAGAACTGCAGGCATCGCAGTGGGCCTCGTGGTGATCAGGCATAAGGCAAAGGTTGCACACCTGGTGTTGGTCGGTGTGTGGATATTTGGTGTGAAACTGTGGGCAAAATTAAGTAAGTGTCCGTTCCATCAGGAACACATCTTCAGCACCAACCATGCACATGGAAGGGTAGTCCCGAGCGAGACGGGTGGTGCCCCGAAGGGCGATCAGCCGATGTCTTAATCGGCAAAGGTTTTCAAGCAGGGCAGTAGAGGAAAAGTGCAATCGAGATACGCTATACCATTGAAGACAGGATAGGACCGAAGACTCATACCGAACAGAGATGAACACACGTCCGAACCCAACGGCAGAGAGAAAACAATCTAACAAAGGAGGTGATGCCCATAAGTAATATCACCGAGAGAGGAGTCACTCTACCTAGTTACTTGAAAGGTTGTTTTTTTTTTTTTTTTTAACAAGTTGTACCACTCCAAACCCCACACTAGATGGCAGGAGAATGCAGAGCATGTGTATCTACAGCCATACATACTACTGAACATACCTTTTTGGAATTTTTGAATAGACTTTTTTTTTTATATTTTACACGTTTGCAGCAGAATGTCTTTAAAAATGAAGGTGGCACACAAGTTAAATGTGGAGGAAATCCTAGTTACTTTCTTTCACGTTGATCAACTTGTAAATAAATGCTTGCCCATTTTGAACAGGGGGTCGTAGCTGCAAAGGTCAGGCGTGCCCTTGCAGCCCTCATACTATAGATCTATAGGGATGTTATAGTATAGCTTATACAGCAGCGCTGGCTTCAGTGCAGCATAGCTCAAAGAAAAAAAGGCTATAACATATTCAATGCTGATAGTGTCAAAGCTTTTTTTTCTTTACCTCAGGCGTTTGCAACATGGCTAAAATACATTGGCAAAGCAACTAGTTCTTGCATAGGCAAGACCTATTGGTTTTGCCAATGTTTGTTAATATTCATTACCCTGCCTTATGGGCTAATAAGCCCTGCCTTTGGGTGCCTTTCAAATATTAAAAAGGAAGATTAGGAAAAAGGGTTATAGTGCCATGTTGAGTTGGCAGTTTAAAATCTGCCTGACTAGACTACAGTAGCAGACCTGGAGCCATGCTTTCACTTTGTCACATCAGTTCCGGCACAATGTATGCTACAGTCCACTAGTGACATTCAACTTACTATGCCTGGTACCATATACAAGGGACTTCCAGGTAAGTTAAATATCCCATAAGGGATTAGCCAATTGCAGATACACTCGGAGGTGTCAGAGCAGGACCCAGTGCACTTCAGAGTCAAAAAGCAGCAGCATCAGTACAAACATTTGAGCAGGGGGTGAGCACACAAGAAAAGGTACTACATCTATATCATTATTTTTATATCTATATATTTTTTTTCATATTTGTCGATTTTATACTTGCGCCTCCTGCCTCGTAGGGACGCTGCATGATCCTGATGGTTCATCAGTCACTGTGGTCTGTTTCGCTTTATCCAATGTAATGGTATTTGAGGTCTCCGGGAGACATTCTGTATTCAAATGAAGCTGCAGATTCTTTAATAAAATGAAATACTATGACATGGTCTCCTTCAAGCTTCCAAATCAATTTCTCATGCATTTTCTTAAGTCTTGTCTGTTTTTAATTCGAGTTATGCCCCCTACTTGCTTTTAGAAGCGGTCAACGCAGCCATAAGATGTGGTTCATACAGTTTGCTATGCAATGCACGTAGGCCCTCACACACACACTCAAACAATTAAACGCTTTCTTGTTCCCACTATACTTTTAGCTTTTTGGGTGTTTACAATTGTAAACGTAAGTCTTTATAGGTATTTCGTATGGTGTTCAAGGTTATACAAAGTTTCTGTTTGTACGTTGAGATCATGTCCACGCTATAGGAAATCAAACAGGTAATTTGGCAAATTGAATATGTTGTACGTATAAGCAGCATACTACACACTTTCTACGCTTCTGCAAGTGTCCATCTCTCCCACTTGTCGCGTAAATGTCAACGATATCCATAGATTGCTATTGGAACATTTTGCAGTGACAGTTACAGGTAATTTACCCTCTGATTTAAGCAGTGCTTCTGTGACTTTTCACTCTGCACCCGAAAAATCTGTCCTTTTTATCTGCTCCTCGTCTTTTTTTCTAATGCCACAAAGCTCACAGCCGCATTTAACAGATCACAAACGTATGTACCGTTACCTTGGCTTACATGTGGTAAAAATCTTAAACTAAAAGACGTGGAATTGAATACTGCAGCATACACTTTCCTTGTTTTTGTTTTCTTTTAAGCAATTTTATCAAGTTTCATCATTATGGCATGTACATAGATATCACAACAGTATCATCATATCTGCGGGTTCAGTGAAAAAGTAGCTTTTATTCCGGAGTATGACTTTGAGCTTCCTACACTTCCGGGATACTGAGACAGTGCTGAGAGAAGCACATGCTTAATAGGAAACTTATCAAGATTTCTTCAATTGGACTGGTCGGAAGCGGCCAATAATATAGTCGTCAATCCAACCTTATGAGGGTAGAACACACCTGGCCTGCTAGAGGACTTGAGGTCATCTGTCTTAAATTGTAGCACGACTGGAACGGTCATAATGAAACCGATTAGAACATTAAGAACGTGGAACATTCTTCACAACTACCAGTCTCTGACTGTAAGCGGGATCTTTTAAGATAACTTTTGTTACTCTTGACCAATCGACCGTGGATTTGGCCTTGAAGAAGTCACTTTGTGACGAAACACGTGTTGGGTGTTTTTCCTGGTTCTAATATACGTTTAGAGTCTACTACCATCTGGCTCATGTCTTCAATTTAGAAACAACAGTGATATGATATTAATTATTGTGATTTTTTTTGATTTTTTTTAAATGATCCATATGGATTACTTTGTGAGTGCTTAGGTACTATGATTTCATACGACTGAGCTTAGCTGGGAAGAGCAGCAAGTAGGACAATCCAACCTGTCGCAGCTGACACTTCACTCCCAGGAAGGAGGCCCTACGATGTTGCACGGATAGGGTGTAGTCCGGGAACATGAATATGCGGGTATTCTCATAGTGGAGCGGCGCAGTCGAACGTGTCACCTGTACCAGAGCCTCCTAGTCTCTAATTTATTATAAGTACCACCACATGTTGAGGGGGTGCTCCCGCTGGTGGCCGCCATGCCAGGAGGCGGTGGATGCATTCCACAAGGATGTGGGCAGACAGCTGTGCCAGCCAGGTTTCGAAGAACTTCACTGGGTCAGCACCCTCGGCCCCTTCCGGAAACCCATTATGCATAGATAATTTCGGTGAGAATGTCCTAACGATTTTTCTGCCATAATTTCCAACCCTTGGACCTTAGTGGTGTGCAAGCGAATATGGCCCATCAAATCTATCATTGACAATTGTAGCCTCGTAATTGCGTTTTCATTGTGTGCTACTCGGTCAGCTAGTTTTTGCTGCTCAAGCGTTAGTAGGTTCAGATCAAGTGCCACTGCATCAATTCTAACCCGCAGGTCCAGTCTCGATTCTGCTATGGCTTCCAGTATCTTGTCCAGTTTGGCAACAGTGTGCATGCTTGCCCCCATGTCTGTCGGGCCTCCAGGTCAAAGCGGTCCACCACATCATTCTTCTAATGGCATGTGTCTGGGGTCCTGCTCCGGAATGCACTCCACAGCCTGCAGCCATTGTTATTTCCACACTCGTGATCCTATTCCTCCATGCTCGTGGATCACGGTATGCAATTCTTTGTGCTGTTGTGGACCCGTAAGACACCAAGCACACACTTTACCAGACCCGATTGAGGGACAGAGACACCCCCCCACCCCAGCCCCTGTTGCTAATTTAGCGTCTGCACCGAGGTAGGACAGACCCCCTAAATTCCTTTGCGAGGCCTGGATCTTAGTGCTCTCAGTGTTGGCTTCCTCTCAGCATTGGCAGGATCACCCCGTAGGGCCTGCCTCTCCCCTGTGTAGTCAATCTACCACTCCCAGGGGGGCACGAGCAGTCCAACATTTGACCAAGGGGGCCACCAAGTGTGCAATTGCAGGAAGCCCTCCTGCCTCCACCACACACCATCCGGTGGTGTCCAGTCCGTGTAACGGTCAATTTCAGGGCCCCGCTAGGTACTGCAGCGTCCTTTATCCTCAATTATCCCCTTGCAGCCAATGCCACTATCAGATACAGCAGCTGGCTCAGTTATGGTGGGCTTGGCGTGCACTGGCAGTGTTCCCGGTTTCCTCCCCCTGCATCAGGAGGTCTTTGTCCAGGCTATGAATCAGTATGGGGGGGGCGGATAGCAGTAGGCCCTCACAGCCCTTTCTCCCTCATCTATGTCGAGTTATTAGGAGATCAAGGGCCTCCCAATGCACAGCCTCGTCGCCTCCGTCACACAGTTGGACCGTCGGACCAAGGAAGGGCTCAGCGCTTGATGGACGTTCCTCGCAGCTTAGAGTCATGCTTGCTCCGGGGTCATTGGCATCCGTCCTGTGGTTCAAGCTCTTTATCATTTTTTCTGCCGTATAAAGGTAGGCCCAGTCATGTTGCTGCAGAGAGGGAATCGTGCTGCAAAGCCAGCTCCCCCCCCCTCGCCAGCACCTACCGCACATTATTCAGTGCTTGGTCTTCTCCCCCATGGGCCCGGCCACCTGGAGTTCATGCAGGATCGCCGGCACCTGCTACATACACACACTGCAGCCAGTGATGTATAGGCCTTCCCCAGATCCACCTTGACATCTTGCTGTCTCCCCGAGAAAGAATAGCCCCAAGTACTTGTACTGACTCTACACGCTCCTCCCAGAGCACAATACGGGAAAGTAGACATCACTCCTCCCAAGCTAAACCTACTCCACCTTTGCCAGCAAATCTCACCGTCCCTCCAACTGTCATTTGCAGGTGGAAAAAGTAAGCATATCGTACCCAGAATGGGGGAATAGCCAGGCTTAAAAGTGGGAGGGAAAAAATGGGACGCTCTCTAAAAGTGACATGGCATATGTAATTAAGAGTGTAGATTAAACAAACTAAAACTCTGTGCTTCCCACAGTGTGCCACTCGACTGGTACTTTGCTGCTTCTTTCTACTTTCTGTATTGCTTCCGATATAGAACACAACAACTGACATACAGCTAAAACAAGCCAGGACTATTGGCTTTCACATTGGTTGTTAGCTATACAAGATACATGAGTGACAATGATTTTGTTTGAAATACTATTGAAAATGTTTACATTTTGAAATTATGAGACTGTGAATTAAACATAACTGAGGTATGTGAACAAGGTAGCAGTCTTCAGAATGTCTCTATCTCTACACTGGTCCCTTCACAGCACATTCCACTGCCTTTTATGTCACGTCTGCCCTTTTTCGCTTCACATATTTATGAAATCCTCTATCAGCTGTTATCACACCACATCTCTTTCCTCTTCAGTAGTCTTTTCACTCTGCCTTTTATGTACTTCAGTGCATCTCCTTCACACAACACAACAACTCACATGTAAGCAATGCATCTTCTTTTACTTATCCCAGCTGTGAACCTCCCACACACACATTTGAATAGAGGCACGGTTGAAACTAGCATACGTGGACATTGCTCTGTGCCCTTTGTAGAGAGGCCAAGGACTGGATGATCATGTTTTTAACCCCTTTTTGATCCAGTAACAGCCACTGTTAGACACGCGCTCTGCATTCAGCCTCAACTCAAGAATTTACAATCGTTGTCCATTTTAAACATATGGATGCGACTCAGTTCAATGTATGCACTACAGAAGAGTAATATTCTTCAATCCTACATAAATACAACATCCAATAAATAAACACTCTTAGGGAATGGAAGAGTAAGTAAAACATGAACTATAAAAAGGAACTAAATCCCTGACTTGGATTACTTTAAAGTGTTTTATATTCGTTGTTCAGAAATCAATCCGTGTTTTTGTCTGTAATGCTAACGACATGACTGTAGGGCCCGATAAGGGCCCTTTTCAATATTAGCTTGTAATTACTACCGGGTTTAAGACCAGGAGGGTAGCGATCCAATTATAGCCCTGGGAATAACACATGGAAAAGGAAAGGGTAATGTGGTCATTCTTCACTCAATGGAGAAAACATGTACATTTTGATATAGACATACCTCCTGCAATCAGAGATTTCAGCAATACCCCTGGTATCCCCACACCATATTCTAGAATACTTATGAAGAGGTAGTTAACATAACAAATAGGCAATACAGTTATGTGCATCATAACACCATGTACAGACTGGAGGGCGGGTGGTGCAGGCAGATATTAAATTACAGCTAGTGAGGGAAATTGTGCATTTTATTAGAAGAAATGTGGACTGTTATAAAAGTTCAAAGCTCAAATTCTAACACTTTCTGTCTGCAATTGAAGTATCTTTGTTTAGAGTGGAGATTAATGATAAGTGGAACTGGGCTGGCCCTCAACAGTCCCACAACCTTCTTAGATAATTTGTTGAAGCGCTACAGCAGTAAGGACTCCAAAAGAAGTAATTTCCTTCCTTTATAGTGGAACTGATATTACACTGGAACCAGTATATTGACATCTTTTGCATTCGGACTAACCACACATTCGTATTAAAAAACATGTGAACGTACATACGCAACTCGATTACTTCCATGTGTAAATGTGTGTTGAACTGAAACTTTTAAAGACCACAGCTTTATTGCTAGGTACAAAACTCAGGAGTTTGACTGGACCCAAAAAATATAAATGATAAGATCCTGTGAGCAGTTAGTAGAACTGTATTATTTATTAGTATTAATTTCAAAAGTTCCTGATCCGCCACCATGACATCTTTTCGAAACCAGAGACCTCTTAAGATGAAAATAAATGAATTCCTATAAATATATATATATATATTTTTTTTTTCATTGCCTTCGGACGAAAAAGAACGAAAAAGGCTGCACAGCAATTATATTCCATTTCACTGTAAAGCCTGAACAAGGCATTAGTACTGACTTAGAAGGGCCGGGAACTGTAGTCTTAAAACACCATACAGTAGAGTAAGGATGGAGAGCGTATGGAGAGCGTGCGGACTGAAAAATCCACTACATGTTGATGGTATTTAATCGAGGCAACCCCCCCCCCCCTCTCTCCCCTTGTTAGGTCTGAATTGAAATAAGTTTGTATACGGTTTGATCTGAAAGGTTGCAAAAACAATCTGCCAGTCATTCTTCCTAGAAATAATATGGCAGTTCTGAGACTTTCGGGAGGGAAAGAACATGATTGCGGCTGAAGTCTAGCTCCATTTCACCAATCTGCCCCGCTTCAGTAGAATGGTGATCAACGTTGATTTTTTGGGACTGAACAAGCGCCTTCTGGGGACTAGGATACAAAGGAACATACTGGGTTCTTAGAAGCACATTGAGGGAATTAACCTGGCTTACTCCAGGTTGTGTTAATACCCAAAGGTCAAATACTATTCTCTCCTGCTGGCGAGACAGGCGTTGGACTGGTGGGAGAGGACCCTGGACACTCAATTAGAGTTCAACAGTGAAGAAATATTAGGCCATTTCAACAAAGCATAGTGATTCTAAAATCATGAAACATGAAAATAAACTAATTTCATTTCACACATTAGTACAGTAATTAAAAATCTAAAGTAAGGTAAAAGGGACACGTGCACCGTGCTGTGACGCCTGTGAAGCAGTTATAAATCTAGAAAATAAAACCCTGAAACAGCAAGCAACTAGATGCTAATTATGTGAAATAAAAGACTGAGAGGAGAAAACAAACAGCCTAATTGCTCCAGTGGGTGTATATTAAGAGATAGTTTTGTTGTCATATAGCCTCATGGGATTTATAATTTATCATTGTATGTTCCCTCTTAGTTATTTTTGTTGCCTGGGAATTCAGTTAAGGAAGTTGCTGTGAAGTCACTCACCATAGCAACACTCACCAAAGCAACTTCTGTTTCCTTAGTGCTTCCATCAGCCTTATGAATGGGCATCCTCTTGCTGCATGGTAGCCAAGAGTGAGTGCTTTAAGACGTTAGAAAACTAAGCTGTTAGAAATTTGAGTGTATAGCCCTGATTCCTCCCAGGGACTGCCCTGATCTCGCAAAGCTAGTTCTTGGCACCTCAATCCTCTTTGCTGCACTGTCCGTTGAAAATGTATTAGGACTCTGATTTAGTCAAGCAATGCAGGGAAGATCATATATCTAAAGGGGGTGAAAGACTGGAAAAGCAGGAGTTGTAAAGGTGAGCACTTTATATTGCTTACATATGTGCTTTTCAGTCCTAGGCATCAGATGACTTTGAAATATGAACTACAGAAAGGAGGTAGAAAATGTGAGGATCATGTAAACGGCCTAGCTAAACCAATTTGATAGCACTGCTGGACTAAACTAGCTATCAACCCAGGGCCTAATGTCTAAGATAATGAGTTCAAAGAACGGGTAAGAAGGTACTCAAGGGGCCGCTTTTTTGTTTTCAAATGATGGAGGCCAGTATCTGGAAGACCAAGGAAGTGTTCTTGGCAATGAATGCACGCGCATCGATGCCTACAGGAGGAAATTCTGCAGAGGAAAGTTCGCACTGATGTAAGAGACTATTCACTTGGAAATGAAAGCTTGTGTTGCTTTCCTTCAATGAGTTGTTACAGAAAGTGTTGAACAGCTAATAGGATTGTTGATGTATTTTAGTATGCTCAAATAAAAACGGTTCTACCCCATGCCATCTAAATGATTGCATGCTCTCTGTGCCTCGGAGCAGGAATCGGGCAATAAAGGCGAGTAACGGCAATTCTTGGTTCTAATGCAACTTTGAAATGACTTATTAAATTAGCATGCGCTGTTATTAGTCTCTCATCAAAATTGTATACTCATTCTATATTGGAAGTCTTCAGCTTGCTCATTTGATAAGCCGACTAGCTCAAAACCATAAATTCAGCCCTCCTGGTGACCAGTTTGATGTCTGGCATGAACATCTTGCAGATAGCATATTCGGACAATGTCTGCAGAAACAGTTTGCTTTGCAGATCCTATGCCAAATTCTGTAAAATGTTTAAGCGGATGACAGATGAAGGAACAGAAACTAATGTATCTGACTGTGGAGGCATGAAATATATTAAGAGCAAATGGTTACACTATATTCCGGGTTCAGACAGGAAGAAACACTACCTTTTTTTTTTTTTTTTTTACAGTATATGCTCCTAAAATTAGGTTAATTGACACATGGATGGCTGCTCTGATCAGGGTGGGCTGAGCCAGGCCATGACTGGCTAATGGTGTCTTGGGCAAATTCCCAATAACTAAGGGAAGTCAGAGGCACTAGGCAATCCTTGTATCAAATATTGTTTGTTAGCTGCCTCCGGAACATCAGGAGCAAGGTACTACCACTGCAAGCACCTGAAAAGCTAAGATCCGCTTCTCTTTAGGTTTGGAGTTTCAGAGGAAAGTGACAGCAAGTAGTCAAGGCTTCAGCCTGAACGGTGGATTAGGTGCAGAGACTCTGAAAAAGAAATTATGAATGGCACACCATCATTAAAATGTCCAGGCGGTGTTATAACCTTCTGTTTATGAATGTACTCAGTCTTACTACTTTCTGAAAAGTATAAGACAGTTATTAAATGTTAGATCGAATGGCATAGGAAAAGTCAATATTGCTGTGCAGCTAGTAGTTGGTTACTATCTATCTACTCTATAATCAATACAGAGACCGACTGACTCCTCAGGGGTTGATGCAGGAGAAATTCTGCACACTGCCAAAGGGAAAACATTTTCTAGGCTGCATGTAATACAGACTAAGCCAGTATGCTTCACTGAGTTTAACCAAATTAAAAAAGTTCTGTTCGCGTCCTTGTGTTACAGTTTTAGTCACGCCTACAATCGGGTCTTTCCAGCAGCTCTGTGCCTAGCCACTCACATGTGGCACAAGCCAGTGGGATGGCAGATGAGGGCTATGTACAGGAGGGACAAAGTTGCCTTTGCCTTTGGACACACATAGCCACTGTCGTCTGGCACCAGAGGAACACTGCACATTGCACTGGCACAAGAATGTATGTTCAGTCGTGATGTGTGCTTTCTGGCTTCCATAGGTGAAGAAGCTGGACAGCAGAAACACACCGGCAAGCACAGGTAGGGCTGCACATGAAGCTTTACAGGCCACACTAGAGGGGAGGCAATTTCAGGGTTTGGACAGTACCTTGGGCAATGTGCACAGCAGAAGCAGCTTGACCTGTAGGCTTTGCAAGCTCCTCGTGCGCCCCTCGTGACTTGAGCATAGCACGGATTACTTCTGCCTCATGGACACATTCAGAGAATTGTACGCTCTCTGCTCATGGCAGTTCTGGTCCTTAGATGGAGCTTGGCAGCAGCCGTAATCGTTCAGTCTAAGCCAAACTCCACTCCAATGCAGCAGACCACAAAGCAGTATTAGCAGCGGCCTAGCTTTGCAGGTCTGGAGCAGGTTATGGCAGGCTCTCCGCATAAAGAACAGTCTACCTCCTTCAGGTCATAGCGAGAGCTTTGAATTTCCTCCTTTTGAATCAATGCTTATTCTGTGCTTGTGCACAAAGGCTCACAAAGCCAGCTTTATTAGAGCACAGTGGTAGTTGGTCTCAGACAGATGAAGCATTTGAAATTTGGGGGGAAACAATTGCACTCAAGTGCATTTTTCTCCAAGAACACTTCATCCCAATGGTAACAAACATTTAATAATGATAATATTCTCAAGAGTGTTTGATTCCATGGATATATCAGAAATTCCATAATATCATTGCTAATTGTGTATTTGTCTAGGATAGTTCTCGAGCCAAACGGAGACTGTTGCCGGGTTTCAGTTCGCCTTGCAATTCATCAATGATAGAGGGAATGATAGGTTCACACTACATCCTCTGTGGGCCCTATGACAAAAAAGTTAAAAAACACACGGTACTGTGGCTTTTTTCATAGCCAGGAGGTTGCCTGGTTATATTGCTGAGCACTGTGTGTTGCCAATTAACAATTTTGAATGAAAGGATTTTAAGATAAAAGGAAACTAAATCCTCATCCAATACATTGTGATCAGACTTGTAGGTTAGTTCACAATGAGCTCTTTAAAGGCGTCCATAGGTATGAGCATCAGCGTTTGAAAGTTAAATGTTTATGTTGTTATTGTTGGGGTGCCATTTGTCACCTTGGTCAGGGGTTAAAATTCTATTGTGGTAGGCACTGAATCTTTGTTGCTGTCGCCCTATCGAAGGGTTAAAAATAAATAATATTGTGGTCTATTAGCACCCTCACAATGCAGAGGTTTCAGTCAATATGCTTCTGCCCTATTTCACCCCTAGCAAGGTTCTTGTTCTTAATCCAGACCTAGATCCCCACAGTTTCCATTCTCTTTGCACGTGCAGATTGCTGGGGATGTGAAGACAGCCCTCAGGTTAGGTTCAGGGGCTGGCAGGGACTGTGCCCTTAGGTGCAATGTTTGTCAAGATGGTGTGTCTTTGCACTCCACAGGCAGAACTGTCCAAATTCACAAGGTACATTGAGGTGAGCACAGAGTCCTGCCTTACTACATTAATGGGTTATGTGATAGACACAAGAGTCTCAACAAAGGCATGTCCTAGGAGATGGAGAGGACTGATTAGAGCTTGGACTTGCAGAGAGTGTGGGACATGTCTAGTTAAAAAGCCCATGGTGTTTCACATGACAGCTCACCTTCTTCGGGGCGCATAGATTCTTGTTGACACCAGAGTTGGATAATCCAACATGATGCACGTGTTCTCCCTCACCCCTTTCTCCTGCTGTCTCTGCCACTCTGTTTCCCCCTCCTCCTCTCAATCCTTCTCTCTTGCTTCCCCTTCTACCACCTCCTCTGCCTCCCCACCCCCAAAAGGGAGGGGGCTCCTAGTTCTGACAGACAACAGAAATTCAATTTTTTCATAAACATTTGAAGCAATTGCCATGGGATTCATGACAAGTCCCCTGTGCAGAAAAACATACTTGGTCAGTCACAAATGTTGAAGAGTCATTCAGGGCCCACATCACTGTCCCTATGCAGAAAACGACTCGTCTTCCAGTCAGTTCTGCTGGTACCAGAAGCAAGTCGGTGCCGTGCCTTTAAGCCCGGACATCAGGAGGAGCAAGTAGCCTCATTTCATCCTGAGGAAGTTACTCTCTGTCCGCGAGTGGTGCTGCTGATGTGGACTCTTCTCATTTGTGGGTGTTTGTGCGACAGTCCCTCATCTCTTCCTTAGCAAAAGCGCCCGCTTAGCTCCACACTTCAATCTAGCCAGGTGAGTGATCTTGCCACATGGGTACTGTTCACTTGACTTAGTCAGAGACATACTGTGCCTGAGACCACTGAAGTATCTATTCCCCATGAAATCTCCTGCCATTTGTTCTGATGAAATCAGCTGGTCAGAAGTAATTCTAGCAGATTTTACGCAGAAAACCTTACCCCCATGTCATCCTTAATTTAGGTTAGGCCTTGTACCTTTCATCATGCCGTTTGTTTGTTCGTTTAAAAAATAAATTGGCTTGTCACAGAAAGGATAATATTCCTTGAATGGTTCTGAACCTATACATAGGTCTACTGAAAGTGAATTTGTAGAAGAAGCTGGGCGCAATGCTCTGTGCTCATCATTTCCACCCTTAAAGAACACTGGTCAAAAGCAGAGACTTGCCAAGCCTGCTTCGCCTATGAAGACTGCCCTTCAACAAGCACCTGCTCTAAGATTCTCTTTCCCTACAAGCCATTGTGCTGGATCTTTGAGTAGGCTCTGCATACGAAGTACAGGGACTGGTCTCCAACTAGGTACCGCACTCTGTGACACTTCTCCCAGAGGCTGTTGGGAACATATTTCAGGTATGCCAAGGGGACTGGGGCACTAAGAGCTTGCCAAAATGAATGCTAGAAGCAGAGCTGTAGTTATCCTTAGTGTAGCATGTGCAGTGCTACTGGGCCCAGCCAGAGGTGTGAGGGGCCCAGAGCATTTGTGACCACCTTACCACTCAACCAGGTGCTTGGCAGGGCCCTTTTCCATTATTGCATTCGGCCCATGGCGCACTTAAACTGCCACTGGGCAGGAGCAGAAGGTAAGGATTTAAGCTAACATAACTAGTGAATTCCAAGTGTTTTAGGTTTTGTCTTCTAGGCTTCCAGCTTTTTTAATTTTGAAACTGAAAGATGTTTTAATGAGATGCTGAAGTACAGATGAAGTCACAAGTAACAACCTACTGCTACCTTAAAACATCAAGTAAGGGATAGCGATCTTGTAATCACTACATGAATAATCAAATGCGGTTACATAGAGATACAAGGCTCACCTGGCAAGAATAATGCTTTCAGTAAGCATAACTTGATATCCAGCATATTTACAGCCCTGTCATTATCATCAAGGAAAATGAGCCAAGATGACTGGCAGGTGGCTGGAAGATATCTACATAGACAATAATGTGCCGCGTCCTTAGAATCATATGTCCACATGGGACGTCTTTGGGTTGAAATCAGTGGTGGCTCCTCCACTAAGGCGGAGGAGCGCCGCCCCACTGCTCTTAGAGCAGTGAACCCGCAGTGAAAGAGGGCAAAATAAAATGATAATAACTGAAAGTTATTCTCATTTTATTTTTGGTTGCCTCGGGGCTGGTGGCTCAGGGAGGAGGAGTGGACTGTGCACACTAAGTGCGCATAACTGCCTGGCTGGCTGGCTTGGCCCGGCCAAGAAGTCATGCACACATTGCATATTCCTCACCAGGCTGTAATGGACAGCTTGATGGGAATATGCACAGGCTCACTGTCCCGATCTGAGGGCAGATCCATGACGCTCAGACCAATCACAATGCCACATTACAGCGTTGCGACTGGCTCAAGGGAGCCTGGGTGCTTCCTGTAGCTTCTTCCGGACCGGACTGGAGAAGAGAAGCGGTGATGGAGTGGCGGCAGAAAATATACGTTTTCTTTTTTACGATGTTCAACCCCTCTGCCCCCCCGCCGAACCACTCCAGTCCCTAGCAGCCGCCACTGGTTGAAATATCGTTCACCAAGTAGAAAAAACAAGGTCTCCGTTCTAAGTCTTGGAATGTGTGAACAAATACAGTTGTAAGGTATGTCTCTCGATGGTATTTCAGAAATCAATTTAACTTTAAAGTTGAACGCAAAAGCAGGCAGTGAGACAAGCTAAGCATATTCAATTAGCGGAGGGGATTTGAATGTCGACCCTACAGACCCTTTTTCATTAAGTAGTTTGCATCCCACTTACCTTTCGTAAGTCTCCACCCTCACAGTACTCCATCGCCAGCAGCGGCAGATCATTGGGGGCAAGTTTCTGCATTCCTTCTGGAACATCACGGGCTGCCACCACATTTGGGTGATTCAACCTGAGAAAGAAAAAGCGGAGAGATATGTAGATGCTGTGTAACATCCTGGTGAGTGCATACTGTCACCGATGATCGACATGCAGTCCACAATTCACAGAAAACCTAACTTCACTCATCGCCTTTAATTGAAATGCTATACTGTTTATCTCCTATCATCTATTCTAGACAGTCAAACTCCAGGTCCCAGTTACAGGGACTGTTAATGTATTGGTGGATTTCAGCCATTTGCAGCAGATGGGCAATTTGGAGCCCTGGGTAATCTCATGGGTCTGAGATCTACCTCTAAAATGTACACATATCACAAGAACTTACAAATAATGGGAATTGAACACTTTCAAGCAGAAAATACAGGGACATCATGCTTTACCTAGCAAGTCTCTACAAGCATTACAACACGCAAGGTATTTGACAGGAAAATGGGGTGAAATTTGTATTTTTCAGGCAATTATATAGGCCTGGAAGGATGGATGGAAAAATAAAGAAATGTGGTAATGTGTTACCAATTTTGTTGCAGAAGCAGCCTTTGATATTTTATAGGGTAGAAACATAGCTTTTCTTCCCAAGTCAGGATACATTACAGGGAGTCAGGCAAGTCAGGCAACCCCATTCTCATGCCATAAGCTCATCCCAGTCCTATAGTCAACATCGGTTACCAGCGGAGAGCGACGATTGGTGTACATAGGATCTCGAAGACAGCATGCAACAAAAGAAGCATTTCTTAATGGTAAATTCTGACTTTTGGAAGTGCCGACCCTCCTCCCTGAAACACCTCCACCTTTAGGCTGATAGTCAAATCAGCCAATATAAATAAAATAGAATAAAAATAATTAAAATAAATTGAGAGCTCTGTCTTCCAGCCACCAGCCGGGCTCCTCCCGTTCAGGTGTCCTCTCCTGCAATGCTGCTGCTCTCTGGATACTAGCCTTGAATTCCAAGGGCACGTCATAATGTGGCATCTCAACATGCCATCATACGTCACCACTACGGGCGGTACCACGTTTTCCATGTTTACCGGGGATCAGACAAGGCTACCATCGATTCTCTTACCCGTTTTGCTTTTCTTTGCAGACGTTTGTAAAATAAGTAAAACATATTTTCTAACTTCATTGTGCTGACGAGCTACTTATCTGATGGGAAAACACAGCCAGTGAAAGTTCACATAAAAAGCCAAGGCCACGATTTCTGAACCTTTGTCGGAATGTCCCATGGAGTCCGTTATTTCAGCGTGCTCCAATGGCAACAATGTGTTCCACTTGGCTTTTTGTCTTGCTGTATGCTCGAGACAGACTGTTATGATACAGAAAAGCTTCCCAGCAGCAGAGGGCGTATTATTTCCAGAGGAAAAGTACGCCATTCTCGCCGGACGACCATAATGAGCCTCTAAACACCGGCTTCAACGCGGGAAATAATACTTGCATAAGTAACATGAGAAAACACCTGAATAAACGGGAATAAGCTAGCCATCAGTGATACCTGTAGTACATCACGTGCACAGTGAACATGAATAAAGTGAATGTCCACACGGAGTGTGAAGTAGTACGTGCTTTATTGGAGAGAGAGAGCAGGCAACTGCCGGCAGCCTATACAAAATGGTGTCTAATCCCACGTCAGCGCATCCACAATGCATTGCGGATGCATGACGCAGGAGAAAGACTTGAATGCAACACCACACATCCTCCCCCTTTACAACCTGATACAAAAGGGTAAAAAGGATATTGCACATGTGAACCAGTGGTGAGCAATTATCCAATAAATATAGAATAAGGGAGCAGAAGCACAAAGAGGGGAGAAAAGGAACGGATCCTAATAAATAGCGGTAGAATAGGTATATAGGAGAATCCAATAAATACTATATAAATACAACAGAGACTATAAATAGCAAGTCCAAATAAATAGTTGTAGAATAAATAAATGTAACAGTCCAATAAATACTGTGGAATATTTACGCTGTAGGAACTGAACTAGCACAGGCAGTTCATGTAGGTTGCATATCAAATTCATTATATCTTTTTGGCAACAAACTATTCCTTCCCCTACACGTATACTTAGGAGAAGCATGGGGTGAGTGTACGTCTGTTTCTAGGTACTCAGACTCAGATTCAGTAACCACATCCCCAAAAATGCTTTGGGCAGTGGAGCTCTGTGTCTCAAGGTTTTCAATATCACTAGATTCAGGGTTGGGTGAAATAGGTGAGTGATTAGGATTTCCTGCTTCCCCAGGCTCATGAGGACTGCTCAGTTCCTCACAAGAAGTTGATTCCCTGTTGTCAGTAGTGGGCTCTAGACATTCCCTGTTGTCAGCAGTGGGCTCTAGACTTTCTACCTCAGACCAGAACCACCCATCGTCTTCCTCTGCGGTACTCTCGTCTTTCCCCCACCATAAAACTTTGTTGCATTTGGCCATTCTGGTGAGAGACCATATTTTCCCAATACTTAGCATGGCAGATCGGGAATACAGCTCCTTGATTTGTTGGGGCTGACTGATCCTGCTGCTCCCCTTCTTACAGGTGGTGCCTAACTGGATTCTGACCCAATCACCAACACTAAGATACGAGTCCTTCACTCCGGGTTTCTTGTCGTAGTATTCCTAGTATATTTTCTGTGCCTTTTCTAGGTTGCTTTTCACAATGGATGGGGACCATCTGCTCTGAAGTTTTAGGTTCATCCGCACGTTATTGTCTTGGGTGTAGGGCTCTCTTCCTCGCAATATTTTAAAAGGACTGTATCCAGTCAAGGTGGGCATTATGCGATAGGCCCATATTGTTTTCTCAATCTCAGTTTTCCAATCCTTTCCAGCATTTATGGCTGCCTGAATGGATCTCATGATGACGCGGTTGAAACGTTCTACCAATCCATTTCCTGCTGGATGGTACACTGGAGTGTGTTTTTCTTTAATGCCGTTTCTTCTCAGAAACGCGGTCCATTTTTCTGAAGTGAATTGTGGGCCGTTGTCGCATAGTATGGTCCTAGGAATGCCTTCACAGAGAAATGTGCTGGTTAAAAATGCAATGACACCAGAGGTATCTGTCCTCTCACAGTTTTTTATTTCTGGCCATTTTGAGTATCTGTCCATTAGCACAATGACATATTTCGCCACACTCCACGGGTCCTAATACCTCAATATAGAGTTCCTCCCAAGGATTCTCAGGAATGCTGTATTCTCCCAATGGTGGCCTAAATGTGACTAATGATTTGTCAGCGCTGGCGCAATGGACGTGTGCTCTCACTTTTTACTTGATCTCATTGTCGATGCCAGGCCACCAATAGGATGACTTCACTCTCCTCTTAGACTTGACGATACCAAGATGACCTTTAAGCATAATGTTAAGTATTACCAGACATAGTGATAACTAAAGGAGGACCGCTAGAGTTCTCAAGGTCAACTACTGAAGCCAAGGTAATTACCTAGAATCTTGGAGTAAAATGCTGCCTAAGACGTTTTTGTTAAGGAGCAAAGTAACTCACAAAACTGACTGACTTGACTACAGGTTAAAATGCAGATCACGACGGATCACTGTGTTCTCATCTCCAGCTGCACCATAACGTGCCACAGCCAGACAGTGCGTCTGGACAGAGAGCGGGTTGGGGACCTAACACCGCAGCTAAAGTGATGAGACAGGACCAATGTTGTGCAGTGTTTTGTATCCCATGGAATCTGGGCCTCAATTTTCCTTCTCTGAATCACTAAGTCCGTGAGATACCAACAACACCTCATGGGAACCACCAAGCAGTGGATACAACTAGAACCGGAAGTTCATTACAGCAAAGAGGGTACAAGGTGATGTAGGAGTGATTTACGAGAACTCTGTTTACGGACGAATTATGGCAGAATAAACGGTTACATCTCAAACCCTGATAAACTCAATACTCTCTAGAATGCTGCTTTCCTGGCATGATTTATCGGTTTTCTACAACTTTCACAAGCCAATCCACTTGCTTATTAAAATAATCAAGTTGAAAAAAATAAAAAAAATAACAGCCCGCACTATGAACAACACTGTCCAACGGCATTACTACTTGGCCTGAGCATTTCTCCCTTTCTCCCAGGAACAGATAAGGAGAACTTGTGGATGGGCAACAAGAGAGGGAGAGTTTGTATAAATAAAGTACATACCCATGCACCTATGTCTATGGCAGAACATTTGGAAGTGTATGGTTTGCGAATTCTCTACTCCTCTCCCCTACTCCTAAAGCAAAGGGATTATGCCTAGTCGCCTACTTCCACCTACCCCTGCAAATACGTTCTGAAGGCTCCACTACGTTATTAAGATGAAACCAAGAAGGCAAACAAATGCAGAAAGGCACAGTGGGATGTTGTCTCCCCCCCCCCCAACTGCAAGAAATAAAGTAATGCTATTTTGTACAATCTCTCTTAAAACCAAGATTTCTGCAATAGGAGTGTCGAGCCCATGAGCTATTTGACAGATAACACACAGATAAATCCATTAAAATATTAAAAGGGGGGGGGGGAGTTACCGTTCAAAATCGCGGGAAGGGTGAACAAAAATCAGCTTTGTTCTCTTACAGTTAGTAAAAAATAGAAAACTTACCTTTTGGACTCAATTGACAAAATACCTTGAGAAAAGTTGGAAATGTAAGCAGTCTGTGTGTGTACAAGTTAAGGTGCTATTAATCCACCTGGTAAAAAATCAATACCCTGGGGCTCGTTATTTATCGGGTGCGATAAATAACACCTATTATGAGTTATTGGGGAATGACATGTGGATTTTGGCG
Source organism: Triturus cristatus (assembly GCF_964204655.1). Lineage (NCBI taxonomy): Eukaryota > Metazoa > Chordata > Amphibia > Caudata > Salamandridae > Triturus > Triturus cristatus. The sequence goes on along the minus strand of NC_140594.1, from coordinate 628,335,185 downwards.
CTGAATGCACCAAAATCTGCATGGTAAGGTAAACACAGTATACTTTTCTATGTTAAATTTCGGCAGGCTTGACCTGCCAAAATTGAACTAATGTTGAGGTATTTAACGCATCCAATAATTATTGGAGGAGTGAAATAAATTCAAACTCGTAATTCTGACCTATACATAAAGCGAGGTTTCTGCACAGGTCAGAATACAACGAGGAACTCATAATCAGGGCCATAGAGTCTAGCTGACGTTTGGAGTAACTTTCTTACTCTTTGGAAATACATAAAGATTCAAGAGAACTCTTGTGATTTTCCCATCATTTCTAGAAGTGCACACATTCTAAAATTGTGCAGCATACGTGAGAGCAAAATTATGACTTAAATGTGCATTAGCACTTCAACTTTTTTCTCAACATGTTTAACAGAGTGGAGAAATTCATTTCGCTACATTCCTATGAATATTGTCTCTGTTTTTTTTCTTCTTGTTCCCAGATGAAAACACATTTACCCCTACCCTTAGCAGACACAAATTTACAAACGTATTCAGGATGAGAAACTCCCTACAAAATGTTGATGATTACCCATGTATTCTCAGGTTTGTGGGAATTATCCATGTTCGGGGGATCCACCAATGAATATCTACACCGGCTCCTGCTCAGATCTGTTCAGCAGCAGTTGAGCAAACTGCTGCAATGTATGAGGTGAAAATACAGATTGTGAATAGGGAATGTGATTTTGCCCTGGCAAGTAATGATTTTTCAACACCAAAGGTGCAAAATGCTTTAATAATCAAGCCCATTATTCATTTACAATGCTATTAAACAGCAGGGCTGTGTTGACCGGTTACGTTGAAAAAAGCACATAGACAGATAGACCTACGGCTCCTCTCTCTAGTCGTCATATAAACAAACTCTGGACACCCACTCACCCAGGCCGCTCGGGAGTAACGTGTACAGGCTGCTACAAGCATATCCTGTCAGCAGCTCCAGTAATACACCTGTCAATCGAAGAGTGCTTGGAATGTTAGGTAAGGGAAAGCCAAATGTTCCGGTAAGGTCAGCGAGGAAGGTGAATGCATTCCTCTCGAGAGTGGCAAGATGACAGTATCTTTACCTTCTAGCTTCTGGTCACACATTTCCAGATACACACCCACCTTGTCATGGATACATGGTTTCCAATGCCAGTTCATCGCCCAAAACAAACTGACCCTCATGCATCTTTGCATAGTAGAAAGGCCACTTTATTTAGAACAGGTAAACTCTCAAATAACTCAGCGATTTATTTATTTATTTATTTTATAATTTAGAATACTGAGCCAAAACCATTTCTAACATCACATTTCCCCATTTCAAAACTTTAAACCAACCTTCCAACTTCTCTGTGTTACCTTTACCTTGTCATTATTTTCTTCCCCTATTGCCTCACCCACCCCAAACCTTGCATATACTAAATGAATGTTGCCCAAGAGCAACCTGTCTAATAGTGGCTTTTTTTTATTTTATTTATTTATATATATATATATATATATATATATATATATTTTTTTTTTTTTTTTATTTTTTTTTTAGGGTTGGGAGGGTGGAACTTCAATTTTCCCTCTCCCCCACGCTCGCGCTTCCCTACACTACCGCACCTGACTGAAAACTAACACGCGCGCCTCTCCCTGCGCTGCTAGCGCGGCCCGTTCCATTCGGGCGAAAAGCCCCAGGGGGAGACTGTTTCTCCGCTCCCCCTGGGGCCCCCTTTTCTTCAAACCAGATATAAACGTGATGGAATGCTAATGTAGGAAGCTGGCTCTGTATATAGTATACCACTAGGTGGTTATACCGTGCACAGAGTTTAGAGATTCCCCCAGAAATACGGTGCTTAATGCAAACCCAAGCGCTCTATTTGTGGTAGTGTGGGCAAACAGCCTTATGCCTAACACAGAGCGTAAAACATTTGTCACAATGACAACTGAATATCACTAGACTCAAAAAAGAGATTCACACCAATTTTATTAAAATAAGCTTTGCGCAAGATTTATTTTAAAACCAAGATTTTCACAAAAAAGAAAGTACGTTTTGAATAGAAATTCTTTTCCGTTTCAAAAGTGGACCTTGCAATTTTCAGGCTTTGCTATGGTAACTTATGGTGGAAAACAATAATGAGGTTTAACAGGTTAGTAACAATTCCAGTCTTCTGGTTGCAGGGTCAGCCAAGGGCAAGATTAAGCACAACACTGCACCACCAGCAGCACAAGGACGGCTGGGTGCAGAGGTCAACGTTGAAGATCAGGCCAAATGTTACCCAACAGAGCCTGGGGGTGTTTTAAGACACACTGCTTACAGGTAAGTAAAGGGGCTGCAGGGCTCCAGCTTCGGAGGTGTAGGCAAGCACGGGGGCAAAATCCAGCACCAAACATACACCACCAACGGCACAAGGCAGCAGGGTGTAATACAGTGCTGGGCGCTCAATGCAATTCAATGGAGAAACTCGCTGTGAGAAATAGGCTGGAGGCTGCACAAAGGAAACCATCGAAAGCAGAGGTAAGCTGTAATGCTGTGGGCCATGGAGAGACAGTTAGTCGAGCTCCTCAAGGCCCATGGGCTTGAGGAACAAGGGTGTCCTTTGACGTCTTTTGTTTTACTGGCGGCAGCTGGGTAGAGCCTTTAGATTCACACTACAGGCATCATTGTGGAGTCCAGGAGGTGTCAGCCAACACTGGACTTGGATTCAGGATGGGTGGGAAACCTTTTCTGGATCAGTGGGCCACCTGGACACATGCCGGAGGCGTCTGGTGGACACTGGTCAGGGGTTTCGGATCTGGAGGGCACCAGAGTCCTTTGTGTTACTTTCTTGTAGACAAAGTCGCTGTCCTCGGAAGTTCTGGTGTTCTTCAAAAGGAGGCAGTACTCCCAGGGGTTGTGGAGCTCGCTGACTGCAGGACAGACACCATTGCTTCGCAGGATATTCGAGGGCTAGAGAGAGATCGGTAGGGCTAGGGCAAAGTCAGTGTCGGTCAACAGTCTTCTCTGCACTGCATCTTCTTCGTCATTTTTCTTCTTAGGTCAGCAAAAACTAGTTGCAGGATCTGGGGGAGCGACCTAAATACTAGATTTAGGGGTGTTTTAACGGAGTGACAGATAGGGCCAATGGGCACCTAACCTGGGGTGTCTACACTCTCAATTATGCCATCCTCCTGTGGAGGAGTCCCGCCATCTTCAAGATGGCAGGGACTGAAAGATGTGCTTCAACTTGCCTCCTGCACATGAAGGGTGGATTTGGCAGAGGTGGGCACACCTCCTATTCCTTCCTAGTTTTTCCTGCCGGTTTTCCAGTCCAAAGTGGGTGTCTAAACCAGAAGCTGCCATCTGCTGCTAACAGCAGAGGCCAGGGGTCACATTACAAAGGGGGCAAGCCTTTGAAGCTTCCCTCTCAAGCACAGTGCACGTCCTGGGGTAGGAGGTGTGACACCTACGCCCAGAATGTGCTTTGTTTCTGGTCCCAGAGAGCAGAGGCTCCGGACCCAGGGGTCCAGAAACATGTCTGGTGGTGACAGGCTGCCTAAAGCCAGTCTGTGAACACACCAGGGTTGGTAGGTTTTCAGCGGACAGCTCTGAGTACGTGTTTCAATAAATCCTATACTGGCGTCAGTGTAGGTCTATTGAGAGTACTAGTTTGGTACCACACACTCCAGGGTTCAGAGAAGTCCTCATGGTGCTGTGGAACTTGAGTTGTCGAGTGTCCAGCCCCTGTACTTTCTATGGATTCCCAGGCATTTAAGAATAGACAAATACTTAGGGAGATATCTGCTCATGCAAATATCACCACACCTGTGATATAGCGCACCCTGCCTCAGGGCTGTAAGGCCTGCTAGGGGTGACTTGCCTATACCTTAGGCAGCACTAGTTGCAGTGTGCCATATCAACTTTGTTGTTTTGTCTACACCAGGGCATGCATGCTGCAGTGGCAGTCTGTATGGCGTAGGTGATAGGTCCCTAAGGCACCCACTTTAGTCCCAATGCCCTAGGTACCCAGGTACCATTTACTAGGGACTTAGAGGGAGCCTGAAGAGTCAAATGTGGAACAGTTTTAAGGAAGATGCACTGGCACAGGAGACCTGGTTGGCACCGACCCTGTGCACTACAATCAAAACCACATCACATTTGAGGCAAAAAGTGGGAGCTAACATGCCAAAAGGGGCACTTTCTCACAGTGAATACCACACTTCCTTAGAAAGCGGTCCTTGAGTGTTAAGTAAGCCTGTGTTTGCCATTATTCAGACGTGCTCCTTTGCCGCAATGAACGTCTCGTGCTGATGAAGTCATTTACGACATACACGCTCACCCTTACATTTCCTATCCGGAATGAACGGGTTTCCAAAGGATTCCTTTAATTTAACGAGGCATGCTGCAATCAATTACCTCTGCCAACGATGGTGTTTTTGGACTTGACTAAAATGAACAAGTAAAAAACATGCACTTCAACTCGCTAAATAAAATCTGCAGCCACAACAGTGATTCGACATGCGTGCATGATACAATTAACTTTCTCAGTAGGATGTTCACTAATTTTTGTTTTTAATTAAAAACACTGGACTTCGCTTATTTACACAAAATATGAGCAACCTTAAATCAAATGTTCAAGCATACAATTTAAGTAACAGCGCACTCACTCCCCTTTCATGATAAATGTCTGTAGGAACTAAAACCGTCCTCTCTCCCCGCCTTCTAATAATTATATTTGGTTTTTTCAATAATTTTAAAATACAAAAAATTGTTCTGATTTTTAAAACAACTTCAGCCGATACCACACGAAAAAGCACTTTAGGTGCTTGTGTGCACTTCAAACCTGTAGGCACTTCAGGCTGATTAGAATACCCATTACAAAGTCTAAGTTCAATTCACTATTAAGTACTGAAACAAAATTTTAGATTGATCCCTGGTTTTAATATTGCTTAGTTCAGACCAGTCTTTCAGATGACTTAACAGATAAGATAGTTCGCAAACATTTTACCAACTGCCCAAAAGCAAAGCTATGAGTCAATAACTAGACAGTTGGCAATAAAAAAATATATATATATATATATATTGTAACCACTGCACTTTATTCTACGAGGGTGGTCCATTTCTGTAGGTCTCTGCCACAACATATGGAAGAAATCCATATGGGTACAGTGAAACAGTGACTAAACCTTGAATTATTAATAGGAAAGTACACTATAGCTAAGGACGGAGTGTTACACCTTTGCTTCGTAGACCTCACAAAAGTGCATTTGACCTCATCAATCACGCTAAATTGTGGGAAACCTTGAAAGAGCTAGGAGCCCCCATAGAAATTATAATATACTTATCCCAGATTTATACACCATTAACTTGGAGAGTAAGGTTCGGAAAAATGGGGGAATGTACTAAGGATTTTAGGGTCACGAGGGGAATACGCCAAGGATGTGTGTTGGCACCTCTCCTTTTTTCCCTATATATTAAGAACGTGGACAGCTTTTTACAAAAACAAAATGCAGACGACCCTAAAATCGAAATACAAATAACTTCAGTACTCCTCTATGCAGATGACACGGTGTTGCTGTCGAGGACAGCAAATGGGCTACAACTCTTAATAGAAAATTTGGATAAATAAATGTCTGATAAAAATCTCAAGTTAAACCTTAGTACAACTTTTGTTATGACTTGTGGTAAGAACAAATTGAAGCAGAAAACACATCAAGTGGGAGGAATTGAGATAAGTAGAGTCCCAACCTTCTGTTATTTGGGTTTACTCTTTAACAGAAAAGGTACTTGGTATACACATATTAACGCAATGTGAATTAAAATTTGCAAGAATTGTTGAGAGCATTTTTAGATTCTCAGCTAAGTTAGGGAATAAGCCCATCAGAGAAATTCTTACTCTTTACAGAAGTAAATGTTTGACAGGAACCTGCTATGGGGCAGCTATATGGGAGAGGACGAATTTTGCGTCCTTACAAACTAAAGAAAATACATTCCTAAAGAGAGTGCCGGCAGTTCCAAAATCAACAGCTAATTTTATAGTGCATAAAGAGTTGTCTGTACCATACATAAGCGATTTTATTAATTTAATGGGGCTCATATTTTGCAGAGGGCTTTGGGTGAAAGAAGAAACCAAACTGACGAAGGACTTAATAAGAGACTGTCTGTCCTTGGACAAGGGAAGGAAAATTCCGTGGATAGAGCATATTCTCATTCTGCTAGCATACTGTAAGATAGATTTTGATAAGGCAAAGCCCGAGCTTATTCAGAATATTAGCAAATGTGATTTAAAGTTGAGATATGCCATCGAAAAGGAACATGATAGAATGGAAAATATAAGTCACAAACAAAGTGTTATCAACTATTTTGAAATCCCCTGCACACTGGGCACCCAAATATATTTGTCTCTTGTAAGCAAGATTCAACAAAGATTTTACTTAACAAGACTTAGACTTGGTACCCTGCATTATATAGTAGCTTTCCCAAGTAGGGAAAAGTGGTCGTAAAAATACCCTAACTGCCCATGCGATGGAAAAACTCCACAGGCTACTTTGCACTTCTTATTGTTCTGTAATTTCTATACTGAGATCAGGAAAAAAAAATTAAAACCATTATTCCTGACTAACAGAATCTACCAGTATAAATATGCTTTTTTTTCCATCTCTGCAAACTCTAAAATGCAAAAACGGTGTATACTGTAATCTCTTTTATACAAAGGGCAATTAAGATTAGAAATGAATTGTCTTATCTAGATGCCTTACTATGTGAAGATTTTAAAGATTGAATTTAATGATATTTTAAAAATGTATATAATGTACCACTCTGCTCATGTGAAATCTTAAGAATGTGTATTTTTTTTAACTTGATTATGAGAAAGATATGAATTATTGACTTTTTTAACACTGTAAAGGATTGAAATTATGTTATTCTTATTTTAAATGATTAGTGTATTTGTTGAATGCTTTTATGGATGTAAAATTACTCCGAATAAAGTTGACTTGACTTGACTTGACTTGGAAGAAATCCACTTCTTCCATCCTGTATTGGGGCAAGTGGGTGTTACTTCTGGATATATTCCACCTATGAGCATTGGGGGAGGGGTATGTATAAAGTAAATAATTGACTTGGGTATATTTAAAGCATGGATATGTTAGTATATTGGAAGATCAGTCCCCACTCTTTAGCTGATAATTCCACTCCCAATTGTTGTTCCCGTGCTATTGTAAGCCCAGTTGTAGGTAAATAAAACCTTGAGTCCAGATTATGCACATTATTGTCCCAGCTTTACACTATATACCAAGCAAAATCAGCGTAGATAACACTTTTGGCTCAGTGGTTACCAGCGTTCCATGTCACCTTAAGCGCAACCACCAGTCCGTTCTACATCAAGAATTAGCCAACATTAAGACCATACTCATCTGTCCGAGTCCGAAAGGGGATAAGCTGACCATTGTCATAAAAGCCTCCCAACATAGAAATGAGATGCAGAGTCCAGTGGTGAGTGGAATGTGTCTTGGCAACTCGTGCCAGATCAGGAATTGTCCATAGTGGGATATTCAGGTAATATGGGATAGTAGTCCCTAGTTTAGAAGTATATGTGCGACAACATACATTAGCTTCAAGCAAGACTCTTGGGTACTGTTAATCACATCTTTTATGACTCCTTGACATGTGCAGGATCTGTTTCCACATCTGTAAATTACCAGAAGGACAAGGCTGTAAAATGATGCATCAAGGACCACAAGCAAGTCCAAAATTAATCAATTGTGTTCACTTTTAGTGTCAGAAATCACCCATGACGGACTTAAGCATTCACAAAGCTAACAAGAATATAACCAATAGTGGCACAGTAATCACCTCTGAAATGGGTGGGCTTGCTGAAATATCATCACCAAGCCTCCCATTGACGAGTGATATTCGTTTGTTGAACCCACGTCAAAGTATTTCTCCCCCCTTTTCCTGTAATACAGCAGTGAGTGCTAGGCCACAAATCTTGTTACTTGCAATCAATAGAGAACATGAGTAGTCACTTCTCCAACCAGCAGCATATAATGATCTGGTTGCTTGACGAGAATACCTCCTAGGTCTTTCACACCTGTCACTCCCAGTTTGTTAAAGTGGCCACCTAGCAAGATATAAACATTATCCAGTTATATCCCACCCCCCATAAATAATTAGGAAATAGTCAACAGGTGCTTCAAAGTTTACTTTAATACCCCGTACTCCCATTGTTTGCTCAGAAATACAAATGACCACCCTCCTTTGGAATGCCATTTTATAAATATAACTACAAAAGGGCTGAGTGCATTATAATTCCGTAAAATAAATGCACTGCCTCCCACGTATAGGTGGCCTTAAAGGAAATGAATCAAGGCGTCTGTCACAACCAGCGTGGCCATGGATGCTTCTATTACTAGGTTATGCCTGGCAGCTAACATCTCTTGGCAAGATTTATTGTAGCATTGGCCGTGTTGGGAACTGTCAATTTGTTTAAGAGATGAAGGCAAGCTACTTGGAACCCCAATCTGTTAGCACGGTATGGGGCAGTACGTGAGTAATGCACATTAGGTTACCAATTTAGGGTTACAAAGCAGAAGGGCATAGCAGGGACCTTGTTCAATGTCCAGAATGTGGGCCCAGCAGCAGACCTGGTACAGTGCAAGGTGATTAAGCCACAATCTCTCAACCTGGAACTTTGGTCATGACTGATTGCTCAGAGTATCATGAACTCTAGAGGGTCTGTACGTCAACACTAGTTCCGAAGATCCAGTCACTTGTGTTGAGATGACGGAGATGCCTTTGGAAGCCCTCTTGACAAGGGAGAGGTGCTGGGCATGAGGGTAGAACCAAAAGAGAAGTAAAAAACTCACTTACAGTGATGTTGTACCTCATTACACAGTATGAGTGATGCTGAAGGAAATTGAAGGATGAAGGTTTTCTTGAAGGAGTAACCCTTTACATGACCCAGTTACCATGATGCTCATTGTGTCATTATCCGAGACCTCTCTGGATACATTTCCTCCCTGTAGACTGTAAGACCGTTCATACGGTCACTCTGTAACAGAGGCTATTTAATAACGATCAAATAACAGCGATTGCCCGGAAGCGTTATTTTTAGGCATCACAATATTACTGGATCAGGTAACCCACGCTGAAACTCTGAAACTTTTTCCTGAGTTGCGTTCATGGTTTGGGATGGTATATGGAGAACCTTTCATCCACACATGAATTTGGCACAAGTGCTATGAACTCAGGCTTATGAGCCCTCTAATGTACAGGTCAATGCCAGACACTTATGCAATTAGGCCCATGATGACTAGGGGTGGGCATTGGGTGAGGGGAGGACAACACAGCTGCATGTAATTTTCTGTCTTTCCAGCCTGTACCCTTTAATATGAGTAACAGGGTTGGCAAACCTGTCCCAAATCATTTCTAATCACATACAGTACTGTATGTAGCTTGCTCAGAGCATGCGGCCTGCCCAGAGGTCAAAGGAGAGTGAAGGCCCTGCTCTTGCGAGTGCACACCGGTGAAGGTGTGTGGGAAGCAGAGGAATCTAGAATAAGGGGGAGCCTCTGGACACTGCAAAACCAGCAGTTTTGATGATGGGTGGGTGAGAGCTCACAGGAACAAGGTTTGACTCCCACCTCCTCACCTACCTTTATGGATGATGGATTTGTTGAAACGTTTTTTATTGTTTTCCAAATCAACAACTTCAACACACATCCCACGACCTCCACCCGTCCCAGGAGTACCACACAATTATCATCAATATCAAACATCCAGGAGAAGGAACATCCTTCCCACACAGTCCCCTTCCCCCCCTCCCCCACCCCATGTCAGTGTGCCCCCGTCACCTACCCCTCTTCTGAAGTGCCCCTCCTCCCTAATAAATTATGTACGGGAGCACAACCTCTCCCTAAGCAAACAGAGCCTTCCCTCATGCCGACCCAAGGTGTATGCGCCCAGGACCCACTGCCCTTCCCCTTCTACTCCCCGCTCCCCGCTACCTCCTGCCCATCAGATGTGCTCTCCCCTTCCCCAGCATCAGACATCAACACCTGAAATTCCACCACCAACGCTTCCCATGCTCGGGCCGTCGCTAGTGCCTTCTCATCGTCCCTCCGAAGGGCCAATTGCACCCGGAGCGCGCCCTCAGCCCCCGCCCATCGCGCAAACGCCACCCTCCACCGCAAGTAGCTAGGCCCCCCCCCCGGGATTTCCAGTGCATAGTCAGTTTATGGATGATGGATACTACTGGTTTGGAACTGAAAGTCGCAGGGAAAGGGCTGACGTTGGAGCAAAGTTTTGGGATGTGGAAGGGGATACTAAGGTTGGCAATAGTGGAAGTCTTGTGTGGAAAATCAAATGTTTCGTTAAACGAAAAGGTAAGAGGTTAAAAAATGATTATATGATAACTGGCTTTTAAAAACGAATGATTGTGAGTGGAGGAGATAAGATGAAGCCTTGAGTCTAAATGAGAATGAGACCAGGCAGAGTGTTATGCTGATTGTAGGAGGTCTAAAACTGACCTGTGAAACTCAAAGTGGAGATGAGGAAAGTGTTTGCGGAATAAAGGGTTCCTTTTAAGGCAGAACAGGCCAGAGGATATTTGATGGCGATTCCTAGAAAATGAGGCTATTGGGGTTAGAATGGGAGGATTTGACTTGACTTATTAGACTAGGATGTGAAGCCTGGGGTTACTGGATTAGACTACGGGATGAGGTTGAAAGGATGAAATTGACTAATGAACAGGAGATTGAAGGGCGAACCACTGTGTTGAGGAGAACATTCATATGTTGTCTGGAAAGTGAAAGGTATGAGTTTGAAGGGCGAGGCTTGATTGCGGCACTGAGGTTGAAAGTGTGAATGGCCGTTGAGGAGGCCAGAAGTCAAAGGATGTGACTATGGGACAGGGATAAAGTCTGAAAGGTGAGACTGGGTGCGGTTGTTGGGTGAAACAGGGTGGAGGGGGTTGTGAGGTTGAGGCTGTTGTTGCTCTATCTAATTAAGAGAGTAGATGAACAAGATTAGGACAGAGTTTTCAAAAGATCTACTGGATCTTCGTAAGACTTAGTCCAAAGCTAATTAACCCGTTTGTGACAAGGATTCCAGGTTTAAGCTCTGTGGGTTTATTTTAAAATATAATAATTACAGGAAGCATGAAGTAATTAGTTAATAAGTGCGATCTGTATATACACACACTAAATATATTACCTACTGGCGGTCGCCAGTAGGTAGTTATAGTTAGGACCTAGTTTCCATAGGAAAAGCGTTTTTTCTTTTCCCAATAACTTTGGTGCCGGTTAACGAATGTACGCGAAATTTTCAAAACTTGTGGGGCGCTGCGGTCAGCTCCTCTCTTGAAAGTTTCGGGGTGATCCAGCAGGCGGGGGCCGAGAAAAAAGGGGGTTCCCATAACGTGTTTTCTCCATGTTATTTTCCTTAGGAAACTTTAGACACGGCTACAGCCCGAACTGCTGAACGGAATTACACCACATTTGGCAAAAAGGTAGCCCTTGGTTCAGAAACAACTCTTTTTGTGAAATGGTGTAAATCCGTTCAGTAGTTCCTGAAAAATTCAAGAAAAAGAGGTCGGAAAATCAATTTCCCATAGGAAACTTTAGACATGGCTACAGCCCGAACTGCTGAACGGATTTGGCCTCTAATTGGGAGTCACAAGAAAAGAGAAAAACAAACGCAAAAAACAAGAAAAGGGGGCAGGGTAGAAACACCCTGACCCCCTAGGCTTGCTCAGGGGGTCCCACAAGGACCCCTAGGGCCAAATAAAGCATTTTTGTTTTATAAAAACAGCAAAATTCGCGGAGGATCCATGAGTCCCGCCATGAAAATAATCGTTATTATTTTGCCCCTGGGTGGGCCAGGGGCATGATGAAAAGTAATTGCAGGGGCCCAGGGGGACCCCCGCAGCCTCGGGGACCAACACCCCCGGGGTTTTTTCTTAAATATTTGCGGGGGCACATGAACCCCCCCACAGCCACGGGGACCGCCACCTCCTCGGGCCACTAAAATGCAAATTTGGGGGTCCGTTATGGACCCCCGAGCCCCGGGGACCGCCACCTCCCCGGGGCTGTGCATTGGATGGGAGGGGGGCCGCACGGACCCCCTCCTGGAGCCTGTGATGGCCTTGGGGACTGCCACCCCCCCAGGGCCGGCTCCTGCAGTGTCCCGGGTGCCCTCCTCTGGGACACTGCTGTTTGCTATGGCAGGGCGGGATTTTGGAAAAGAGAGCAGGAAACCTGCTCTCTCTTCCAAAATCCAAACCAGATTGCTTTTCCACACAGGGGGCTGCATGTCAGCAGCTCTCCGTGTGGAAAAGCAATGCCGGCTCCCGCAGGAGGCGGCTGGGACCATGGGGGCATTGGGGCTCCCCCCACGGTCCCCAACGAGAGGCCAGGCCCCGGGGGATAGGGTCCCCGGGGCAAGGAGTGGCCCGGAAGGGGGGCCACGTGGCCCCCTCCCCCATAATAAATTTTTAAAACTTTTTTTTTTTAAAACATGCAAAGGCCGGCCCCGGGAATGGGGTCCCCAGGGCAATAAATGGCCTGAGGAGGGGGGCCATGCAGCCCCCCCTCCAAATATATATTTTTTTTAAAATAAGCACTGGCCATGCCCCGGGAGATGGGGTCCCAGGGGTCGAATATGGTCTCGGGAGGGGGGCCAAGTGGCCCCCTTCCATGTTTGAAAAAATAAAAAAATAGGGGTTAGGCCCTGGGGGATGGGGTCCCCAGGGCCCATAAAATGGGAAAGGAAGCTCCCCTTCCTAATTTTTTTTTTGTTTTGTTTTTGTTAAAAGACCGGCATCGCCGAGGCCCCGCCCCCTCCCTGCAACACTGTGCAAACGCACCCTGTGGTGCATTTTAAGGTGGGGAAATAATTCCTCTTCAATCCTGAGGGCCCCTGAGGGCCGGACTAGCCCACCATGTACCTCCAGTAAGCGCAACTGCGCTGCGTTGCAGAGAGGTGGTCCAAGCCATGCCCCTTTTTACACCTCTCTGAAATGCAGCTCGGTGGCGCTTACTGGAGGTACCTGGTGAGCTAGTTGGACCCCAGGGACCCTCAGGATTCAAGGGGACTTAATCCCCCAACTTAAAACACGCCAGGGGGCGTGTTTGCAGAGTGGTGGAGAAAGGGGGCATGGCCTTTGTCTACCTCTCACCAATCTCACTGTGTGGGGCTTACTGGAGGTAAAAGGTAGGCTAGTTGTCCCCTAAACGACCCCAGCAGTGAAAGGGACTTCAATACCCATCCAAGAGCACGCCAGGGAACGCGTTTGTAGAGTGGTGGGCAAAGTGGGCGTGGCCTGGTACGAGTATTTACCATTGCTGCTGTGTGGGACTGACTGGAGGTAATAGTTTGGAAAGTTGGCCCCCAAGGATGTCCTTGGGGGCCAACTGCCCCTCTTGTTACCTCCAGTAAGTCCCACACAGTGGGATTTCTAAGACGTCTTCGGAGGCCATGGTCCCCTTTCTCTACCACTCTGCAAACGTGCCTCGTGGCAGACTACGGGATGGGGGATGAAGTCCAATTTAGTCCTGAGGGAGTTTGGGGGCCAAGGAACCCTCCTGATACCTCCTGCAAGTCCTACGCAGCGGAACTCCTGAGCGTTGGTTGGACGCCCAGCACCCTTTCTCCACCACTCTGCAAACGCGACTACTAGTTAAAGTAGCATATTTCTGCACCTCCGACTTAGAGGTAGTTTTAATCCACCTGCCCTATTATGTACTAGGGCCTTACAGAGGAGGTAATTCTAATCACAGGGGTACCCCAACGCATGTTCTCTAGTGTATGTAGGAGTTTTCAATGTATTCTAAGTGTCTTTTAGCATAGCACTGGCTCTAGGCCTGGTTAGTCAGAGTCAGTTACTACCAGGACCCCTCTGAAAAGGTTGTGGGCACAGGATGATTTTGCAACAAGGCCTCTTTCTGCTCCTCTGTTGGTTCTTTCTGCACATGTCTTGCTTCTTCCTGCACTTTTCTTCGTTTTTGTGGACTTCTGTGGTTTCTTTCTGCATTTCTTTTGCTTCTTTCTGTGCGTTTTTTCTGCTTTCTTCACATGTCCTACCTCTGTAGGCATAGTTAGAAACTAGCATTCAAAAAACATTTGCAATTCACTGAAAAAACCATAGGTTTCAGGCACGTTATAGTTAGAAATTAGCATTTTAAAAAACGATCTCGTCTATTTTCATTTTTTTTCTTTTTTTAAGAAGGGTGGCTGTGTGCCCCCCCTTCATTTTCAATTTTATGGGCCCCGGGGACCCCATCCCCCGGGGCATGGCCAGTTTATTTATTTATTTATTTATTTGGAGGGGGGCTGCGTGGCCCCCCTCCTCAGGCCATTTATGGCCCCGGGGACCCCATCCCCCGGAGCCGGACTTGCGTATTTTTTTATTATACTTTATTATGGGGGAGGGGGGCCGCGTGGACCCCCTCCCTGGCCCCTTCTGGCCCCGGTGACCCATCTCCCGGGGCCTGGCCTCTCGTTGGGGACCGTGGGGGGAGCCCCAATTCCCCCACGGTGCCTGCCGGCTCCCTGCGTCCTGCGTGAGCCGGCATTGCTTTTCCACATGGGGAGCTACTGAGCTGCAGCTCCCCGTGTGGAAAAGCAATGTGGTTTGGATTTTGGAAGAGAGAGCAGGTTTCCTGCTCTCTCTTCCAAAATCTAAACCACAGTTTGCTATGACAGGGCGGGAGGAGGGAGGCCACGCGGCCCTGGGGGGGGTGTGGTCCCCGGGGCTCGGGGGTCCGTTACGGACCCCCGCATTTAAATATTAGTGCCCCAGGGAGGTGGTGGTCCCCAGGGCATGTGTGGGGGGACGAGCCCCCCCCACACAAGTGCATTAATTTAAAAAAAGCCCTGGGGGTGACAGTCCCCGGACCTGTGGGTGGGCCGTGCGCCCCCCGCAAATATTTATGAAAAGCCCCAGGTGGTGGCGGTCCCCGGGGCCTCCCCACACATTTTTTTACTGCACCCGGGGGCTTCAATTAAATTAAGCGCTTTTTTTATTTTTTCTCTCGGCCGGATTTGCGCACCCTGCACGAATTCGGACAATTTTCTTTTTTTTAAAACTGCTTTTGTGGGCCCTGGGGGTTCTTGTGGGACCCCCTGAGCAGGCTTAGGGGGTCAGGGGGTTTTTACCCTGCCCCATTTTTTGTTGTGCGCGTTTCTTTTTCTCTTTTCTTGTGCCACGGTTCTACCAAGGCACAAGATGGTTGCCAACACTTCCTGGTTTGAAGTGTTGACAGCCAATTAGAATGCAGCTCGTGATCGGCAGGGTGTGCGGATCCACCGCGGCCATAGATATCGAAATTTTTATTTTTTGATCTTCTCAGCAATTACTGAACGGATTTACACCATTTAAGAAAAAGAGTGCTTTCTGAACCAAGCACTACCTTTTTGCCAAATTTGGTGTAATTCCGTTCAGCAGTTCGACCTGTAGCCATGTCTAAAGTTTCCTATGGGAAACTGATTTTTTCCACCTCTTTTTTTTTTTTTAATTTCTCAGGAACTACTGAACGGATTTACACCATTTAACAAAAAGAGTTATTTCTGAACGAAGGGCTACCTTTTTGCCAAATTTGGTGTCATTCCGTTCAGCAGTTCGGGCTGTAGCCGTGTCTTAAGTTTCCTATGGGAAATAACAAGGAGAAAACACATTTGGGACCCCCCTTTTTTCTCGGCCCCCGCTTGGTGAATCACCCCGAAACTTTCAGGATAGGAGCTGACCATAACGGGCCATAAATTTCGCAAAGATTCGTCAACCGGTGCCAAAGTTATTGCGAAAACATAAAATTAGTTTCTTATGGAAACTAGGTCCTAACTATAACTATCTACTGGCGACCGCCAGTAGATAGCTACATATACACACATATATATATTCCTATTATATTTATCATATTTATTGTTGTCCTGAAAACTGTTTGCACTTTAATAATTCATGCTGTTTGCACAACCTCTGGACTCACAGTGGAGATGGAAATCTCCACACATGCTGCTTTGATGTAATAATTGTAGCATTGTTTTGATTTAACATGTGAGTCCGAGTAGGGATGGAGACCTCGATTGGTCACCTTGTTGTAATCCGGAACTGTTTAGTGTTATAAATTCTTTCTTTTTTTAAGGTTTAGTATAAACAGCACTTTATGATCTTTTGTTAAGCACTTTTATGGTTTCACGGTAAGGGCATAGTGAGATATATAATTAACTTATGCATTTATGCTGCTATCAGTACCTGTTCATTTTAAACAATGGTAAAAAAAACAACAACATTTTTTTTCTCTTTAGCCCTGTAGTTAAAAAAGTGTGGTCTGCAGTTTACATTTATGTAATTATTTATGATCATTTGTAGCATTTTCTGGCATACTACCGTGTTTTTACTATGGCCATGATTTAAGCTATTGCACTTTCACTTTAAAAAGCGTGGTTTTCAGCCAATGAGTTGTCATGTGATCAAGGGCGGGATCGGCCGAAATGCGTAATGGCGGAATTGGCTAACTAAAGAAATTTTGCACAAGAATTACTGGGTCCAAGCCCGTTCGTTTCTAAAAGGAGGAAGTGAGGGCGAGTTGCAGCATATATATATGTTAACTATAGCAGACCATGTAAAAATTGCTGCCGGAATGTACATATGGGCATTTATATAAAGAAGTTTCATAAAAGCAACAAAACGTTACCAAGCAACATGTGCATATTTTAATTTTGGTATTAAAAAATATAATCCTTCAGTTCTTCCCATCCCTCCTCCCTCTGACTCATTCCAAACCTTTCTGACTACTTTGAACTACCAAACAGTTCTCAAACTTTCACTCCTTTTTAGCCAAGCCACCCAACAAGCACATACAACCACTATGTACAAAAACTGTCTTACTACTCCCCCTTGATAAATTAACTCCCATCATTCTATCCCTACTCCAAACTATAATAAACAAATGAGAAATCAATAGCACAAACACAACACAACTAATGCACTAGGAAAAAACATCTACTAACTACTAATATTGGGTTCCGGACAGGGCTTTAAGTGGGATGAAAAAACTGGGGGGTTCTCAAAGGGGTGTGGTCAATGTAATTAAGGGCGTGGTTTAAACACTAAGCTAAAAATCTGTGTTTAGCACAGTGTGCCGCCCGACTTGTATTTTGCTGTTCCTATCATTGCGTCCAGATATATGATACCACAAAGCACATCATACCTACAAGTCAGGACTATTGGCTTTGTCAATGGTTGTTAGTTGCATGAGATAAATAAGCAGCAACTATGGCTTGTATATAATATTGAAAAAACTTCCACTTAAAGCCCTGGTGACACCACGAAAATGTTGCTGCTCTTGAGTTTCAAAAAGAGAAGGGAAATCCAGAGAGAAAATGACTCTCTTTAAAGGATTTCCCTTCCGCTACAATGTTCACCACGTGCACATCCATGTGCCTACTGTCACTGCAGTCCGGAAACAAAACGGACCGCCTGTGCCAGGGCGAAAAACAGAGCCCGATTGAGACCCGTTTCGAGGCCCCCTTAAAAAAAACTGCCGGTGCTCAGACCCGGTGAGACCCGGGCCACTTAAAGCCCCGGTTCAGGAGTAGCGTGCTACTGGCCGAAAATACGGCTTGTAAGGACCATTTAAATAAATACATTTACTTTTACCAAACACATCTTAATTCAATTGTTAAAACGGGCTCAACGAATCATGAGACTGAAGAAAAGGACGACAATAAAAGCAGGCAAACGTCAAAGGTTATCCCGGAAGAGATTTTCCTGCTACACAACAATGTGATCAGCATTCAGGAATCATCACATACGGGAAGCGTGGGATCCGGTCCTCGAGCGCAGGTATTTTAATCCATCAAAAGAGAAAAGATAAATCAACTGCTACTTTCAGTGACTCACCCAGCTTCCTCTTTACTATGAGCTAAATCCTTAAAAGTTTATCTCCAAACACCTCTCGCAGTGAGTAGAATTAGTGTTTAACACTCGACGGCGGTGAATGACTCACTCGAGGCTAAAGGTCAGACCAATGGAGGGGGAGGATGATGCGCTTACTTCGGATGACGGTCGCACATGACGCTCGCACAACAAATACTGCACATCCTCGAAAGCATAAATATTCAATAAATCAACTAAAGAGTTTTTTAGGAGTATAGTTTATGAAAGACCAGGGCGGTCCTGATAAAGACCACCAAGTTAGAGAAAGCTTAAACAACAAACCATAATGCAATTTAAAACACGATTCATGCAATTATAATACATACCATGTCATTAAACAATAAAACAATCGATGTTCTTTAAATTTAACTAATCTCAAAATTGATTACATTTAATGCACTTGTTTCTAGTTGTAAACTAATCGACTTTAGTAGCCGCCCAATGCTGCTGAGCAGTAACTTAACCTCCTGTTAGCACAGAAAACTAAGTTTGGCTTTTTAAAACTACTGCTGCCAAAATGCAAGCTTTCCGACTTCCAAGAAAAGACAGTTCAATCACAAATGATCTACACCCCTGTTATTTTCAGTGGGTAGTGTTATTTTCCATTTTCACACTTAAATAGGGACTATGGACCAGATGTACGACGTGATTTTGCATGCGCAAATGGGTTTGCGAACCCGTTTGCGCATGCAAAATCACTGCTGGCATGTACAATTCCTAAATAGCGAGTCGCAATTTATTTGCGACTCGCTATTTAGGAATTGCGAGTCGCAATTAGGAAGGGGCTTTCCCTTCCTAATTGCGTCTGCAATTCAATGTACGAATGTTTCGTGACCACAATAGCGGTCGCAAAACACTCGCAAATTACCACCCTCTTCTAGAGGGTGGTAATGGGGTCGCAAAAGGGAAGGGGTCCCCAGGGGACCCCTTCGCCTTTGCAAACGCAGTGGAAAATATTTTTTAAGGGCAGGCAGTGGTCCCAGGGACCACTGCCTGCCCTTAAAAAAATGAAACGAAAACGTTTCATTTTTTTCTTTTTTAAATTTATTTATTTATTTAACAGACTTGTAACGCGCATAGCTGCCCCAGCAATGGGGCGTCCCAGCGCGATCAGAGACACGGGAGAGTGGTATGTCAGGAGGGCGTTATACAACGGAAGGGTAGAGCCAGGTCTTGATCGCCTTGCAGAAGGTTAAATGAATCTGGATCTCTCTAATGGAAAGAGGAAGCAGGTTCCAGAGTAACGCCGCAAGACAACGAAATGAGCGCCCCCCGGCTTTTGCTCTCACAGCCCGGGGGACAATAGCCAGCAGCTGATTGGACGATCTAAGGGATCGCTGAGGCATGTAAGGTTGAAGTAGCTTAGTCAGTCCCAAAGGAGCCTGTTGAGTAAGAATTTTGTGTGCGACACAGTTTTAAATTGAATTCGTTTCTCAACAGGCAACCAGTGTAATTTGGGTAAGATGTGGGCGACCGACGCAGATCTCGGGAGTGCCACTAGCATACGTGCTGCGGCATAGCCAATAGGTCTCGCCTTTGGGATGTTATAAGTTTTTAGTTATGTTTTATATTATTGTATTAGCCTTGTTAGATGGGCAACTGCAGCGTATTTTCTTAAACACGCCCCTTGCCGGCGGCTCAGGAGAGGCTCATTCCACTGGTAGGCTGAGAGAGTTGAATAAGGTGTGAACCAGCAAGTCTATCAGCAGCTCCAGCAAAGCATGCGACCATCTTTAAATGGAAATCATCCAAAACAAGCATCCACCAGGTGTAAGAAAGTCGCTCTGTATATACAGCACCAAAGTAAGGTTCAGTGTGCACAGAGTCCACAGTGGTTTGGCAGAGGCTAAAGTTAGATATAACCTTACTCTCTAAAGTGGTAGCTTGGTCGAGCAGTAAGGCAGCATCAGAGGACAGTGTAAAGCATTTGTTTTTTTTAAAAAACAGACTTTTATTGAGTTTCATGTAAATACACACACAACCCCGCCGCCCATTGACTGGGCGACAGCGAAGACCAGAAGGAAATACCATCAACAGCCCATCACTCTCAGCCTAGACTCACATCCAATGTCCCACAAAGTATCCACATTTCCCTGCCGTCCGTCGTACATGTACGATCCAATGCAACAATGTGGGGCAAAAGACCCCCCAATCCCCTCCCCTCCCGCTCAAAAACTTCCCCAACAAAGCCCCTCCACACCCACCCTCCCAAGCATGTCACCAGCCCCTAAGTTATACAATAGAGCAGATATGCCTCTCATACCACCTCCCACGCTCCCCATCAAACGGGGTACAGCAATGAGTTGGTCAAGAACATCAGGGGAAATCGCCTAACATGATCCCATGATCCCTTGGGCCTCCCCCCGCCCCACACTCCCACCGGCGGTGAAGGGTCGCTCAAGTGCCCCCTGCCACATCCCTCTCCTCAAGAACCTCCTCCTCGTCTACTGGATGATGTTTGAACAGCTCCACAAGTGCCACCCATGCTTGTGCCATTTCCTGAGATTTCTCGCTGCCACTACGCCGGGCCAACTGTAACCTAAAGTTCCCTTCGCTCTCTGCCCACTTCACCATCTCCCTATTCCAGCGCACCAAGCTAGGACCCTGTCTCGCCTTCCAGTGGGAAGTAAGTTCTCATTTAGCCAGGATCAACCCCAGGTCTATAAACCGGCTAGTAACCTTAGTCTTGGTGGTGTGCGGGAACCAATGCAACAAGCAAAGTCCGAGTGACATCACTAGCTCCCTCTCTGTCACAGTCAGCAGGGCAGTCATCACCTCCCACCAAAAGTCTCCCACCCGCGGGCAGTCCCATAGCATGTGCAGAAAATTCGCCCCACCCTGGGCACAGCGGGGGCAATCGCCCGACCCCCCAAAGTACTCAGCAATTGTTCTGGGGGTGAGGTAGGCCCTATGGAAGATATAAAATTGAATGAGTTGGAACCGTGCGTTTCGAGAACATTTCCACGGCCACTCCACAATCGCCTCCCAAGCCTTTTCTGCAATGGGTTCCCCCAGATCCGCCTCCCAATTGATGCGCAGCGCCGTCAGCGGTTTGCGCATGTCACTAGTGATCCGATGATAAAGACAGGTCACCGCTTTAAAAGTACCCGCCGCCATCACTACATATTGGCAAGCGAGAGATGTATCCGGTTCCACCAGCCCATTTCGCCAATGCTTCCTAATGGCTGCAGACAGGGCAGCATGCAAGAGAAAATCACCCCGTGGGAGATCATGGCGCTCACAGAGGTCCTGAAAGGGAAGAAGACTACCGTCCTCATAGAGATCACCTATGGCCATAACTCCCGCTTCCTCCCAGGCCAGCAGCTGGCTCCAGTCTCCTCCATGAGGCAACACCTCACACATCCGCAGCGGGATCTCAGGAGCATAAGGGGTCCCCCCATGCACCCTCCTGACCAGTCGCGCCTCCAACATTGTCGGATCGTCCCCAAGTCCGGCGGCAGTATAGCACCTCTCAGTGGCGCCCGTAGCAGCACGCAGGACAGGAGGTGCCAACTCGGATCCGACCCATCCTGCTCCTCCGGCTGCCTAATGTGACCCGCCACCCATTTTGTGAACCATTGAAGTTGCGCAGCATGATAGTAAGCCTCAAAGTCCGGAAACGCAAGGCCCCCTCTGCCCTGGGCCTCTGCAGGGTAGTTAACGCCACCCTCCTTCGGCCAGTTCCCCAAAGAAACCCCGTAATCAAAGTGTTCGGCTGTGTGAAGAGTCTACTCTGAATCCAGACGGGGAGGGTCCCAAAGTAGTAGAGAAACCTAAGCAAGATTATCATTTTCACCAAGGCAACCCTACCAGCCACCGATAGCGGAAGAGTCCCCCAAAAATCAAAGCAGGATTTCACTGCCCGCCCCACGTTACCCTCCAGTAGGTCAGCGGGATCATGATACATTTGAGTCCCCAAATATGGCAAACATCGGGGCTCCCACTGGACATCCCCTATCCTCGAATGATCCAGCTGGAACAGGGAACAGACAGGACTTAGTCCAATTCACCCTGAGGCCCGCCACCCTCCCCAAGGTCTCCAGCAAGACTCGCGCTCCTCGCAACGCATCCCCAGCCTCCGGCAGAAACATAAGGAGATCATCTGCATACAATACTACGAGCCCTGGGTAATACCGCCCTGACCTGGCGTGCGCTGCCATGGGCTCCATTGCCAGGGCAAACAATAAAGGGGATAGCGGGCACCCCTGTCTCGTTCCTCGAGCGACTATGCAGGCTTCAAAATCAGGCTCCCCGTCCGTACCCGTGCAGTGGAAGCACTGTAAAGCAGTGCCGTCCACTGCACAAAGCTTTCTCCCAGTCCGAACTCTCGCAATACATTAAAAACGTAGGGCCACTTCAGACTATCGAAAGCTTTTTCGATATCGACCGCAAAAATGCAAGCTTCTTCCTTGTCATAGGAGTTGTACCCCAAAATTCGCAAGAGTCTGCGTACATTCATCGCAGTATTGCGGGAGGGAATAAACCCAGCTTGGTCCGCATGGACCAATGCCGTCTTATAAGGCATCAAACAACCGGCCAAGATGCTGCTTAAGATCTTGTAATCAAGATTGAGCATCGCCAAGGGTCTATAGGATGAACGATCCCAGGCAGGCTTGCCCGACTTGAGAAGGGGGACTATGAGAGCCTCTCGCGTGGAAGTAGGGAGGACACCTTCCCGACATGCCGTGTTATAGAGCGCCACCAGCTGGGGAGCAAGAGCATCCGTGTAAGCTGCATAAAATTCAACAGGGAGCCCGTCGGTCACCGGCGTTTTGTTCCTAGCCATGCGCTTTATGGCACTGCGTACCTATCCCACTTCAATGTCGCGGCCCAGTACCTCGGCAGCGGCAGCCTCAAGCCGCGGCAACTCCGCCTTAGGCAAGAAGTCCTCATCTCCCAGGCCCCAACCTACTTTGTTTCTTGCATTATTATGCGGAGTTATATCAATCATTAATGCACTTCTGGGTGAGAAATGCCTCCCCTCCTGGTCCCCTCAGCTCCAGTATCTGGGTACCCCTACGTGACGGATTTGCCAACCAAGCTAGCAACGCCCCCGCCTTGTCCCGCTCCACATGCGCCTTATCTGTATATGCCTTGAAGTCAAAGCAACGCAGCCTCTCAACGTTGGACTACAAAATCCTCGTGCGCCTCAAGCAACCCTGCATGCCTGTCCGGACGTTCCGGGCGCTCCCTCTCTGCCTCACGCAGCCGCTGCTCCGCCTTCTGCACGTCATTTAGCAGCACTTTGCGTGCTCCCACTACCTCCCCTATACAGCGCCCCTGAACTACTGCCTTGAACGCATACCATTCCACCACCGCCAGACGATGCCGTTCCGACGTTAAGTCGAAAATAGTCATCAATAGCCAACCCAATAGTATCCCGGAACACCGGGTCCTCCAATGTGTCTGGACGAATTCGCAACGTGGGGATGGCGGGACGATCCCGCAGCCAATGCAAGACTGTCAACAGGGGGTTATGATCCGACGCCGTCCTAGCTAAATATTTACTATGGACCATTGCCCCGTGGGCATCTGGGGAACCAAGGATCGAGTCCAACCGAACATGTAAGGCATGTAATGGTAAGAAGTAAGAAGTAAGAATAATCCCTGTCAGCCGGGTGATGTACTCTCCAGCTATCAATCAGCCCCCACTGTTGCTGCCACTCCTGCCGCACCCTAGCCAACCGATGGACCGGAGAGTCCGGGAGAGGAGGATGGGAGCGATCCAATGAGACATCAGTAATACAATTAAAGTCGCCACCCAGAAGCACCGAGCCAGTCAACCAGGGGGCCAGTTTCCCAGAAAGGTGTGCAAAAAAGGAGGTCTGATCTGTGTTCGGAGCATAGATACTACCTAAAACAATATCCCTACCATCTAGTCGCCCCACTACCACCACATAGCGACCATCCAGATCCATCACCCGCCCAGTGCTCTGAAACGGCACCCCCGCCCGGATCCAAACCAACACACCCCATGCATATGCAGAGTATGTGGTACAGAACATCCCACCCTGCCACCTCTGTTGCAGTGCTAGCCTCTCCTGCTTGTTTAAGTGTGTTTCCTGCAACAATGCCATCTGCACCTCCCGCCGTCGCAGATAAGCATGAATCGTATGCCGGCGAGCCATGGTGTGCATCCGCCTAATGTTCCACGATATACACTTAATACCTACGGTGGCAGCCATGACCCGGCACTGTAATCACTGCTCAGTCCACCTCCTGCTGCGACATGCTTGGTGCAACCTCGGATCGGAACCAGTCTTCCAAGTATCGGACTGCATCATTACCCTCTGCCCGTTATGGAACACCCACGACGCGGAGGTTATTCCTGTGGGAGCGCCCCTCGCTGTCTTCCGCTCTAAGCTCCAGCACTCACACCCTGCTCGCCATCTGTTCCAAGGAGTGCTGCAAGGCGGTCACCCTGTCCGGTACCTCCACCATCGTCCTCTCATTCGCCGTCACCCGCTCCTTCAGCTTCTTGTGGTCATCTTTTAATAAAGCCAGGTCCACACCTATAGTGTCTATCTGGCCTGTATTATATCCACCAAGGTAGGACCGCTCGAAGTCGCCGCCCTGGGGGTGGTCGTCGCAACATCCTCGCCTTCAGAATGGTGCCCTCCATCTTCATCCTGTAGGAGAGCATATCCCTGCCTCCGCGACGTTCGGCCCATCGCAATCGCACTCCCAGTGCCCCCAGCCTCCAGGCCTCCTCCACTCCAGCAACGCCCAAATGTCGCAGTCAGGGGCAACTTCAGTGTAGCGCGAGTATAGAGGCCAGCTACCGTGGCATCAGCAGACCAGAAGCATCCAGGGGCAGGGCCCCGTACCCCCCAGTCACCACCAGGCAGACCAGTGCTCCACAGGGGCAAGGAGTAGAGGCAGTCTATGAGGATAGCAAGACCCCAGACACCAGCAGTTCCGGTGGGCTCACAGCCCAGCTCCGCCACCAACAGCAAGGCCCGCTGCCAGAAAGGGGATCCACTTGCCGCCGGACGGTTCTCGACACCTCCAGCCCGCAGCGCCCCCCACACCTGGAAGGGTCCACCAGCACAGCAAAGCAACTCAAAGCGGGAGGCAGGCAGCAGGCCCGCTCTACCGGCTCCCCAGCAGCGCCCTCACCGCAGTCACCGCGGCGTGCAGGTCTCCTCTCCTGGCTGTACAGCCGCGGCTCACCCCCAATACAGCAATGAGTCGCGGAAGTCCAGCTGCCCACAGACAGCACCCAGTGACACGGGTGAGGTTCAGAGCCAGTCTGCTATGCGAGCGCCGCTCCGCAGGAGCTCCACATTCCTTCAAGTAGTCAGCCTGGGCCGGGTGCAGCCACGAGGGCAAGCAGACCAGGTACTATAGCAGCGTGTCCAAGCTCCACCCCCGCCACAGCAACCAGGACGGGCAGCACTCACATACAATCCCCGCGCTCACCACAGGCTGCGCTGCATGGAAGAAGCGCTGTCCAAGCTGGCCAACTCAGGAAGGAGGCTGGGCGACGTCCCGGTCGTAAGCAGGTCAGAATACACCACAACAAGGCCCTTCAGCCCACCGACACTGCTGCAGCTCACCCCTAGTGCAGTAGTGAGGCTAGTATGTCCAGCTGCCCACAAACAGCCCCCAGTGTCCCGGGCGTGTTTCAAGGGCTGCCTGGCATGTACGCTCCCCTCCGCTGGAGCTCCACACACTTTCGGGTTATCAGCATGTGTTGGGCGTCAGCGCCGGTACCGGGCCCACTCCGCCGCCCGCAAGCTCTCAGCAGTCTCTTACCGCGCTCCTCCGCAGAATGCCCCTCTCGGCCCCGCCATCCTGGGGTTGGAATGCAGCGCCAGGACGCGGCGCTCCGGTTCCTCCGCGCACTGTCCCTTTGCACACTGTCCCCACGCCAGATCGTCTGCAAACCTCCGCGCCGATGGCAAAACTGAGATACTCCACTGCCCCTCAGGTGTAGCCCTCAGCTCTCGGGATTCTGCAATCCACTGCGGCCTCTCCGTCAGGCCACAGCCGCCATTTTAGTTCGCCGCAGCCAGAGCGCGTTCGGGACAAAGAGTCGTTCCCCGCTCCACACTCCAGCCACCTATATCGCCGAGCGACCTCCTACAGGGCACCAGACATTCCCACGCAGGATGAGCAGTCAGGGGCCCCCTCGGCACATCAGGATCAGTTGTAACGGAGGTCTGCTTCCTCCTACATTGGCGTCAAGCCACGCCCCCGACAGTGTAAAACATTTGTTGTACACACTCAGTCAGCAAATGGTCTCACACACTCAAGAACTGAACTCAAGGCCAATTGTTTTGTATATAAAAATATATAGTGGTCTTATTTTAGAACCACAAGTAGGTATCAAAATACTTTCTCAGAATGAAATGCTGTAGTTGTATACTTTCAATAAGCAATATACTTTTAAATGCAATAGCTACAGTTGTTGCAATAGGCAACACAATTCAAACACAATTATAACATTGAGCTCAAGGGGGATTTTTAAGTAAATGCAATTTCAATTACTTTGCGTGTGATTTTCTTACTCAGGGTTGGATCCTGGATTCAGCCCTGGAGCATTTCCTGTCAACATTTGTTACACAGGCGATTTTTAACCCCTTCAGTGCCCGCCCCTTTCCCCGCCCTGTGCCGGCCGTTTCATTAGCGGGCGGGGTTTATAACGAGCTGGTCTCGTCATGGGCACAGCGCAACCGCGGCCCATGACGAGACCAGCTCGTCATGGGCATTGAAGAGGTTAAGGAATATTTGTATGTTTCAAAAATCGACACAGAGAAGATTTTCTGGCAAAACCCAGGCAATGTTATCCTATGGAGGAAAATCAAGTTATCGGTAAGTATGGTTGAAATTATTTTTCAGGGTCAGTGGTGGGCACCAAGATTCAGCACTGGGATCTCTTCTGATAACAGGTGAGTAATTTAGTTTGCGTTGTTCGGCTGATTTTTAGTGAATATTTTAAAGTTTCAAAACTCGACACTTAGAAGAATTTCCAAGTGAAACCGGTCAATATTACCCTAAGGAGAAAAAGTGGGTTATCGACTTTCGACTGGCAGAGTTAAGGTTCGGAGCATAGCCTCAGGGGTCTCCCAGGGTCAGGTATGTACAGTTGTTTACACCCTCAGCGGCACAGGGGCAGCCGGGTGCAGAGAGAGTTAGGCCCAATTTTAGCCTATGGCGGGCAGGGGACCTTTGGTTGGTGACTGCTAGCAGGCAGGCCACGCGGCTGTGGGAGCTGGGCTCCTGGTTACTCACACAGGGCAAGTGGGGAAGTAAGATAGGATAGAGGTTGCACTTTCAGGGGCACTCCGATGGCTGGGTGCAGGGTGCTTTTGAGCCGTCGGGCGCTCAATGTATTTCAATGGAGAAGCTACCAAATGAACAAAGGCTGCAAGCTCGGGGACGGAGATTCTTCAGGTGCGACCACCACTTCAAGAGGTAAGTTGGGAAGCTGTAGGTTAGGTAGGCATCCAGGAGCTGGGCACAGGAGGGCGCAGGGCGCCGGGTGCCTTTTCGCGTCGGTTGGTGGGGTCCCTGGATCTGCGGCTGCAGGCATCGTCAGGAGCGTCGAGGAGGATACTTGGGTGCTGAATTCTTGGTCACAGTCACTGGGGGGACGTCCTCGTGGTCTTTGTCCACTCAGGCACAGGCCGGGCTCGGCGGGTTCAGAGTGTGCAGGAGTCGCGGTTCCTGGCTGGCACCAGGGGTTTGTTGCTTGCTTTGAGCAGAACCACTGCTCGTGGGAGTCCCAGTCTTTTAGATGAGCAAGGCAGTCAGGTCTTTCGGGTTTTTTGAGGTTGCTGACCACTGGAGACGCCGGGTTTTAGCAGGAGCAGGTTCGAGGGTCATTCTCTTGTTAGCAGCTGCAAGGCAGGTCTTCTTTCTTCTAGTTCTTCTTTCTTGTTTCGGATTCGGGATCTGAGGAAGGAAGGTTCAGGGTGCCCCTAAATACTAAATTTAGGGGCGTTACAGATAGGTAGAGGTCAGGGACCAATGGGTCCCTTCCCTGGGGTGGGTACACCCCCCTATCCTGCCACTCTCCAGTGGGAGGGGGGCAGGCGCCTAGTCCTGATTGGGTAGGGCTCCCCATCCTCAAGATGGCGATAGCCCAGAGTTGTGCTTCACCTCGCCTCCCCCACCTGAGGGGTGGGGTTGGCAGAGGCTGGTACTCCCCCCTTTCCTCACTTAGGTTTTCCCACGATCTCCCCGCCAGAGTGGGAGTCAGAACCGGTAGGGGCCAGTTGCTGAGTACAGCAAGTGGCCTGGAGAAGCTCACAAAGGCGGCATGCCTTTGAAGCTTCCACTGCCCATCCTGGGAGAGGAGACCTAGCACCTCGCCCAGGACTTGCATTATTGCAGACCCACGAGAGCGGATGGCTCTCTACCCAGGGGTCCAGCAACATGTCTGCTGGGTGGCAGCTTAGGCAGCCTCTCAGTCAGGATTCTGGTTGTTGGTTAGGTTCAGGGGGCATCTCTAAGATGCCCTCTGTCGTGCATTTTACATTAAATCCCACACTGGCATCAGTGTGGGTTTAATGTGCTGAGAAGTTTGATATCAAACTTCTAAGTCTTCAGTGCAGCAATCATGGTGCTGTGGAGTTCGTGATGACGATCTCCCAGCACCATATACTCTTAATGGCAGCACTGCACTTACAGTGCCCAGGAATGGACTTTCTCTGGTCACAGGGCCCTGGGTACCCAAGGTACCATTTACCAGGGGCTGACATGTGGCCAGAGATGCCAATTGGGTTTAGGCTTCATGCATTTTTAGGGAAGGAACACAGGCTCTGGGTACCTGATTGGCAGGAGCCCAGGGAACACTCAGTCAAAGTACATCAGCAATTCAGCAAAAAGTGGGGGCATACCATGCAAGAAAGATTGCACTTTCTCACACTAGGCAATATAAACATATATTTTAATTTCAGATTTCATTAGGTTCTTCGCAAAATGACTTCCAGAGTCACAATATCTACAGAAACATACTGTATTAAGGCACTAGCGAATATTTTAAAACATGTAATTTACAATAACTTCTAAAAAAGAAAGGCGTGTATGATCGCAAAACGTGATCAGGCTTCTATTAAAATATTTAGAAAAATCTTTCTAACCATGGCGTACACGTGCACAACAGTCGGAAACTCTACAAAATGATGTCCAACATGGCCGCCTAGCTCACACTCGGGAAGCTTTCCCCTTGCCTACTATTGGTTAATCACTTGCCCTTTCCACCCCGCCCCGGCAGTTTACGCGCACAATCAAATTGCAGGCTGCTGTTCCGGAGTGCCGCAGTGAGGCAGGTACATCACGACTACAACTCCATTCTGCCCGTCTTAATTTACAGCACAAATGGCTTCATCACCACTGGAATAGCGCAAACTACGCTGACTGAGTAGAAAAGAACTGCAAGTTTTACTCAGACAAGCTGAGAGCATGGGTGATATCCAATCCCAATCATTAATACAATTAACGCATGCATTCAACCTGATTGTTTCGGACGTTACTCTGACGTGACAACTCATGAATAATGCATGCCACAAATACACACGGTTCAGTACATCGGCCAGTTAAAAGAAATAAATGAGTAAATACAACATCTCTGCGTCAACTACCGTTCACTCAAGCTCTCAGACAACTGCTAAACCCGTAGTGAATTAGCCTTGCGCAACAAAATAACTGTTAATGTCTCATTGTTGCTGATGCGAACTTATACGGAGTTATAGAAGTTTCCCAAATACGAATATATTAAATGTAAGGTTACAAACATCAATCGTCTCATTTTCAGAATTACAATATACATTTCTTGATTTGTAGGTGGCAATGAACCCAAACAGAAGTTCTATGAAAGTTAAAGGAGAAGACAAAGGGATCAACTAAACTTGTGCCAAAGCGCACATTTACCCATGAATAACTGTGCTCTTCTGACCCTGGACTCCTGCAGAATTTGGGCTGTGCGTGTGCATGTGGCATGTGAAGGGAGGGTTGGTTAAAAAGAATGGCGCGAGAGAGAAGCGGGGGCGAGTGAGCATGGCAGCGCGGCGAACACGCTAATAAAAAACAGATGGTGACATGACCCTGAACAGATGGCGCCCCTGCTCGTAACCGCAGCCTTAGGCCGTGGGCGTATACACTTCCTGGGAGAGGTGGGACATGCACCCGCCGTTGCCCAATTGCGTGCTGTCTTTTTAGAAAGACGCACACAAAGCCCAATCGAAAAAATGCTATAAAAAAAAACACGCACAAGTGTGTGAAAAGTCCAAAGTGATTCCAAGAGGTCGTTTTCCTAACGCAGCGCATGCGCGCTGCGCTAGGCTTGACCTAAAATAACCTGCTTTATTTAAAACCAGTCCTAGACATGGTGGTCTGCTGAGCCCAGTAGCCCACCATACCTAGGAGGGCCTGCCATTCCCAATGGGGTCGCAAATTGCGAGAGGCTCATTAATATTCATGAGCCTCACTATTTGCGACGCCATTGGGAATCGCAAAACACCGTAATAACACTGTTGTACATGCATAATAGCGCGTTGCAAAAGACTCGCAATTTGCCAAGCGCTATTTTGAGCGTCGTACATCTGGCCCTATGATCCTTCCCTATTTTTAGGGGAGTTGGGTGTACAGTTAAATTTGGGAACCTGGAGTGTTCTTCAAGTAGTGCCGCAGGGGGGTGGCCTGGTCGAGCACCAAGATGGTGGCTTGATTGCGGATCTCCCGAGCGGCCACGCTGAAAGAGCTGCCTCGAGACACACCAACGCGGTGATCAGTGCCCCTGAGAGCTGCCTCAGCGGCCTGAGTCACTCAGGCATGTGAGGAGTGCGGCGGAGCCAGGTAAAGTTGCCCGGGAACTCCCGGCACGGCTGCATCGCGGCAGCGGCCTGACACAGCCCTTGGAGGACCCGCGACGTCAGGGGTCACGGGTGAGCCTGACGGCAGGGTCGCCGTCGCTGAGCGCAGCCGCACTGACAAATCGAGCCCGGAGAGCTGCGGCCTACAACGACTAGGCCGAGAGGTGCAGTTTCTCCTCTGGCACAAAACCTGGAGGTGGCGGTGAGTCTGGCAGCTGGACGCGGGACCCCTCCCCTCCCCCCTAGAATGCTCTGTTACTGCGAGTGAGACTGGCGTGGTGCATGTACCTTGGCTGGGGCAGACCGCTTGCGCATTTCCCCTGGGAATGCTTGATGGCTAAGGCGCTCCAGGGAGATACCAATGCACAGGATTCCCTCCATGGCCCCTCATTGCGGGTGGTGGCGGAGCGAGAAGCGAGATACCTGGAGCCATAACCAAGGCAGGAGGAGAGTGGCCTAGCTTGCTAATAGCACGGTTGGAGATGCAGTGAGCCGGATACATCTGCTACCCCTTCCTGGGCTCTCAAGAGGTGGGGCGGTGGAACCCTCGCTGCCCCCCCCCTTGCATTTCTTATTATTGACTGTCTGGGAATCCTTACATTCTACTACACTTTGGCACCTGGTAGACCAATATGGGTTGGGGGGACCCCAAACCACGGCAGCTCACTTTCAAGGCCGCTAAGACCCCAGAACTGAGGGAAGAGACGATGTCCCACATGGTGACCCTCCTGAGCGCGTTGATTCCCCGGATTCTGGCGGCTCGGCACTGAAAGGTGCTGCCGTCATAATGGCGGAGTTGCCGGCTGGCTTCACAGCCATAGATGCGAGCTTTGACAAGCTGGGTGCGCAGATGTATGTTATGCATAGGCGGTTGAAAGAGCAGGCTGAAGAGCACAAGACCAGCATAGAGGCTGCTGAAAAGTGCATTTCTGACACAGAGAATGCACAGGTCGCAATGGTTACACGCCTAGATCGTACGGAGCTCATTCTGAAAAACGACAGCGGCAAAGGCGGAGGATTTAGAAGCACGGTAACGCAGCAATAATTTTCGGATCACTGGGATCACCAAGACCACCAGCAAAGGCCCCATGGAGGCATATGTGGAACGGCTATTGTCGGAACATTTTGGCAGAGATTGTTTTTCCACCACATTTGAGGTGGAGCTGGCTCACAGATCCCTGGCCCTCAGATCGGCTTCCAGTGCACCTCCGCGTCTTAATATTGCGCAATTACTTAACTATCATGACAGGGCTGTCGCCCTGCGTAAAGCCTGGGAGGAGGAAAACTTGCAGTATCAGGGGATGACGCTGTTGCTCTACCCAGACTTCACGCCAATGGTACAGGAGGTCCGGCGCAAATTTCAAGACATCAAGCGAACCCTGAGAAATGAGAATATCCACTACGCCATGTTATACCCGGCACACCTTCGTGTTCAGATTAACGGTAAAACTACTATGTTTGACACGCCGGTGGAGGCAATGGACTATTGGAAACGCCCCAAATGGGCAGAGCTGCCTCCCCTGAAAGTAATACTTCATGGTTTGAGAATACGTAGTTGTCAATGAGACGCTTCCGGGCGTGCAGGGGCACACCAGCCTGGGCTTGGAATTAGGAACACTTAAAGAACGATGTGATATGATGCGCTCCTTCTCCTCATTGTTAGTGGCATAATCATTGCCATGACTTGATGAGCGCAGCTATATGCACATTATGTTCTATTGCTATCATATTTCGTGGTTTGCTCGGGGCGTTGCTGCCCGCCTAGGACATCTCCTATTGTTCCCAATTTGTGTGGGGATATTTCTTTTCCTCTTCTTTGTTAAGTGAAAATGTGCTGGTATTCACCGGATATAGGTTGGGTGGATATCCGATGTGGGAGGGGGTGGGGATGCAGGAGCCATGGATGGGTAAGTATGAGTTTGTTTTTTGTTTACAGGCTATGAAGGATCACAACGGTTGGCTATCCAAATACGACCATATCGACAAACTGGACGGCATACCACTGCACCTACTGTAGTGGAGACGGGGGGCGAACTGGGGGACCTGAGCTGAGATGCGTCACATGGAATGTTAGAGGCCTGTCAAACCCTCTTAAGGGACGGGAGGTGCTTGCCTACCTTACAAGATACATGTTGCATTACTGCAGGAGACCCATTATGCCCCGAAAGTAGACAACAGATTTGCAGCTGGCTGGGGTGGTAACCGATTTTTCACTAGTTACAGCACCTACTCCCATGGAGTTTGTATTCTGATTTTTAAGTCACTCCCCTTCAGGAGCCAGACTGTGATTAAGGGCCCCGAGGGCCGCTACTTACTGGTGGTGGGGACCATAGGTGCACAGCGCATACTTTTTATTAATGTTTACGCTCCTAATGTGGACGCCCAGGGTTTTTACGCTAACATCTCAACACACTGTCGGAGGGACGGGTTGAAACAGAAGCGAAGAGGCCGTATATAGTTAAAAGTGGATCTCTTTATTTTGATTGTACACTTTTTGGTTGCCAAGTGGGAGGGAAAGGGGCTGTTTCAATATCAGAGTCCAGTGTACTTGCTGTAGGGGTTTGTATAGTAGACAGTTGTTTCTTCACTGCCCTCTCTTTTCTTTGTCTCTTCTTGGTGCTTCTACGTCTTCAAGGAGGGGTCCCAGGTAACTTGCAGGGGAGTGGAGCAACACAAAAGAAAAGATGCAGTAAGAATGGTTTGCTGTACAGAATAGCATTCTATCACCACACCCAAGTGGAGAAAGTTGTGCTTACAGTGAGTGAGCGAATAAAATAAATATATAAAAAAAAACATGCATATGCTGTTTACTTAGGCAGACTTTCTCTCTTATGACTTCTTGTCTTCCTGTATCCTTGTATAACTGGTCTCCTACTACAGCAACGGAGACCCCGTGTTTGGGAAAGAGGTAAAAAGGGGGGGGGGGGGTGTCTACGCCTTAAAGCGGTGAGTGAGTGATGTGTGCGAAAAAAGGAGGCAGATTCAGAAGGAAAACGAGCAGCAACCACTTAGGAGGATTACGAGGGGAACACCAAATAAAGAAAAGCAGTGCTCTAGCTTTAGCATGATATTTCCTCACTTCCCCCTCCTTTTCGCCTCCCCTCCTGGTTCACGTACAGCGTGATGCCGCAACTCTCCTGAGTTGCGGCGGACTCCTCGCTTCCTCCGGGATCCACCACTCCTCAGACGATATGTCGGCGCGTTCCTCGTCCTCAGTGTCTTCGCAGGTGGCGTCTCCTTGGTTGAGGTCTCTAGAGGAGACTTCCTTCACCACGTCCACAGCGTCTTCTTCCTTGCTCGCATCTTCGTCCGGGTCGGTCCTCTCCTCAACAGTGTCCTCCTTCTCACCGGCGTCTACTTCCCCTTTCTGGATCTCTCTCGTTGGTGTTCCTGTCTCCTTTTCTCCTCCTCCTCCCTTCACATCGGATAGGTTCTGGGCAACCGCACCCCTGGAATATGATTGCTCCAGCCGCAGGACCGCTACGTCTTCATCCTGTAGAAGGGAATGAGAGTCCTTTTTCAGTGTTCGTGACACATCCCGGCTCTCGCTGTCGCAATCGGGTTGTCGGACATGCATCGACCACGGAAGCGGAGTGGGAGGTGAGGTAAGAGTTGCAAGGAGGTGGTCTTGGGACCATTCCTCACACACACATCACTGGCATACCAATTGAATCTATTATATTTGGTGGAGACTTTAACCTCACATTGCAACCCGGGTCAGACACCACAGGCACTGGGCACAACACCAAGCCTTGCTCCACGAGGGAACTTGAAGCACTGTTACACACACAACTCATGGCAGATACCTGGCGACACTGGCATCCGTCGCTCAGGGATATTCATTTTACTCGGCGCCACATGGCAGTTGGTCCCATATAGACCAATGTTACGTTACACCTGACCTCCTGCTCAATGTGCAGACAGTGGATCACTTACCGCGCACCGTATCGGATCACTCACCAGTGCTGCTGGCACTGGTTTTGCCCACTGTTGGGCGTCCCTTTGGGGTCTTGGCGCTTCCCAGCTGATGCTTTACTACATACCGTTTTCAAGAGTGAAGTGCAAGATGCGATCGTAGAGTACTTTCAGATAAAACACTGGCTCTGTGCCTCGCTACGCTACCCTTTGGGAGGCCTTCAAGGTGTATATTAGGGGCATTTGCATGGCCAAGCAGGCTGGGGTGTGTTGCGCAATTCGCTGAGATCTTGATGCCACTGAGCGGGAGCCGCAAGATCTGGATGCTCAGACATTGACAAGTGTGGCCCCTTCTCAGTTGCATCAACATGCTAAGTTATTGGGAGAATTTCAGGAGCTGGCACATCGGGAGACCGCCTAAATGGGGAAATATGTGCGCGCTTGTGAGAAGTTGGCCTGGCATATGCTGTCCACTAGTTATAGGGGACACCTTGCACCAGTCCAATTTGACTCTTAAGGTGATAGGTTAAAAGACAACTTTTAAAGAAAGCTATCCTAGTGGTAGCTGTGGAGAGCAGCCTTCAGGCTAAGTCTTGAAGGAGAGTTAAGCTTATTGTTTTACCATGGATAACCTCTTGAATGACCAAATGAAAGAGTAGTCCACACAGGTATATATTCAAAATATATGTATTTATTCCAAGAACAAATCCCACTAGTCTCTTGTGAGGCTGGAGGTAAAGATACAATTCAATATTGCATTTAAACAACAATAAATAGCACTGGAATCACAGGACCCCGGGGGGGACAAAACCATATATTAAAAAAAGTGGTATAAGAACCACGACAGTTCTGCAGACAGTGCCTAGGGCACTTAGGGTCGCTGGCCCCTTACGAAACCACCCAAGGTAGTGAGGAAGGGGACCCACGGGAGACGGGTGCAGTGTTTAAACTACAGTCGGGATCTCTATTAAACCCTATGGGAAATGTCGCGGTTGGAAATTACAAGAATCTGGACACTTCTAGCAGGAGTTCAAGTTCAGCAGCTTAGAGTTAAGCTTTTGGAGGGCCCACACCCACGACAGTACCGAGGTACCACTGTTACCTGCCCCAGGGAAGCCGGGTGCATAGGTCATTTTCGATGTCGGGTCGCGATCTCGTTTTCAATGGAAAAAGGTGAAGAACTGCTGCTGACGTGAAGCGTCGTCGATGTTGTGCAGATTGAAGATGTAGATCTTGAAGGAAAGGACCTGAAAGCAGAGGGGACAGAGTCTGGGTCACTAGCCAGTGACCAGGGAGCTCAGGAGAAAGAGCCCTTCAATGTCGGGTGCTTCCAGGTTGAAGACGGGTAGCTTGGATCAACAGCCACGGGGTCCAGGAGGCTTCAAGGAAGGCCAGCTTCTGGAGGGCGACTGTCCCACGAAGGATGAAGGCCGCTGCGGTGTTAGTGTCTGGATTGGATCCACTAAGCCTTGGCAACCGCAACCCACGCAAGGATCACGAAACAGCTACGGTGCAGACCCACGAGGTCTGAGCGAGGTCTCCAGCGAGGAGACAGTAGAGCAGGCCTGGAGCAACCAGGGGAGCCCTTTAAAGTAAAGATTGACCTCCGCTAGGGCCCACCAGTCGAGAGACAAGGGACCGCGGGAGGCGGCAATTTGGAGTGCGTAAAGATGAGCCCACGGGTCGCCGGAGCAGGCTGGAGCGTCGTCCTTTGGCACAAGTAATGCTGAGAGGTTGGCTCAATGATGGGCCAAAGCAAAACTTCCCCACTGGTCGGGGTCGTGTGCTGTGCAAGAGGTGGCCGATGTCCTGGTGTATTGGGGATCGCGGCACCCACGGGGTCCATGGTGCTGAGCTTTGCTGTGCACACTCACTGGCCTCTGGGATGCTTGGAAACCCACCTCAGGGTAGGTAGAAGTCTTCGATGTCCGTAGGCGCAGCGGATTTCCAACCGGGTCTCTTGCAATGTTTCAGGTGCCTGCCAAGCAGGGGGGTAACTCCTTTACCCCAAGGGAGATTTCTTCATTCAGATGTGCGGCAGCTTGTCGAAGGTTCAAGTCTTTGAAGTCCAAGAGTAATCTGAGGCTCTGGGGACCCTGCACCCACCTTTATCCAGAGATTAGGGGAGTGTCTGAATCAGAGCCCACCAATGAGAGTTCAGGCGGGAAAGGGTGGCTACACCCTCTCCCCTTTGTGTGTTTTCCCACCTGGGCAGGGGACAGGATGCCCCTGAACCGGTTCGAGGCAGTGTATGCAGAAGTAGGCACTGGAGAAGCCTACTTGCAAGTTTGAAAGACATCCTATGGTGCACCCACCCAGTTCCATTCCACATAGTCTGTCTGGGGAGGTGGGAACACCTCCCTGCAACAAGATCCCTATTGTCCAGCTGCCGTGGCTGGAGTTCTGCCCAGCAACAGGCAGCCAGAGTCGTGTGGGTGGCGGGTAGCATCCATTTTGTACTACGTGTGCACTTTTAAATTGGTGTCTAAAATCTGCCGCTTTTACCATATCACCCCTCTAACAGGGGGGAATCATGCCCTCACTCCCATGGCTGGATTGGGGGTATGATTCCCCGATGTTTGACACCAAGCATGACATGGTTCTGTGCAGCCACTCTCAAGTTATCACGCTATCGCGATTACTTATAATGTGGTTAAGAGTATATGGTATGGCTGCACTACAAACAAGCCAACAATAGTTTTAACGAAGGTTGCAGAGGGGCCCTATTCAGGTAGGGGTTCCCCCTCACACATATCTCAGCACCCTGCCTTGTAGGATTAGCAAGGCCTGCCTTAGGAGTGACCTATGAGGATATATGTGTTGTATTTAGGTGGGATACAGGATATCTATATCCCTGTAAGGGGTGCAAGCACCACCTTACCCAGACTACAGTAGTGGTCTGGTGGTGTCAGTTTGTATGGCTGTCCCAGGGGTGGCACAATAAGTGCTGCAGCCCCTGGTTGGTCTCTGAGGGACCCATGCCCTGGGTACCATCTACAAGGGGCTGATAGGGTGTCCTCAGTATCCAATTGGTATGTATCTAGTGTACTCACATCAGTTTAGAGAGGAAGCAGATAGGCTGGGGTCCTGGATAGCAGGGCCACAGCCTGGCTAGAGTCAGAAAACAATCAAAACATCAGCAAAAAGTTGGGAGCAACTATGTAGTCGATGCCACTCTCCTACAGCGTTCATGTATATAAGGAGGGAAAAAGACCGGGGGGCACTCTGGCTGATTTGCTTACTCCTAGACACCAAGCCAACTATATTACCCAGCTCCAGGCCACAGCCGGCACCTACACCACAGATGATGCGGATATTCAGTCGATCTTTTTGTCCTATTACACGCGCCTCTACACTACGTGTTTCCCACCGACAGGTGAAGCCCTTTCAGATTATTTAAATGAAATAGCGATGGTGTGGATGGAGAGGGGATAGCAACAGTTCCTCACCTCACTCACTGGTGCGGACGAGATTACTGAGGCCATAAACAGTCTGAATGGTTCGCAGGCTCCCGGCACAGACGGCCTCACTGACATGGTCTACAAAACATATAATGTGCAACTTGTCCCGCATCTTTTGGAGGTGTATGCACCGGCATTAGAATCTAGCGAACCGAATCCACTATGCGGCAAGCAATTGTAACAGTGCTCCTTAAGCCGGGCAAGCCACTTGACAGTCGTGTCTCATACAGGCCGTTGTCACTTTTAAACCAGGATTACAAAATATTAGCTAAGGTATTGGCTACACGTATATCGCTTATAATTGGTCAGATCATTTCCCCTTACCAGTCAGGCTTTATGCTGAAGAGGTCGACCTCGATAAACTTACGTACACTGTTCGCAGTCATCAATCAGATCAACCCTGCGCTCCCTGCTGTTGCGAGATTATTAGATGCGGAAAAGGCATTTGATTCCCTGGAGTGGGATTTTTTGCAAGCAGCGCTCAGTAAACTTGGATTCCCCCCAAATGGCCGCTCCTTAGTCCGCCTTCTATATACCAACCCGGTTGCACAGTCCGCATAAATGGAGTGTTGTCCAATAAATTTGCATTGTCGTGGGGCACCAGGCAGGGCTGCCCACTTTCGCCTCGGCATTTTATTATACTGATGGACCCACTGGTGCGGCATCTTCAAGAACGGCACCTCCAGCGAGGAATAGGGTTCCATCAGGGTCCCCTTCTGGCGTCCTTATACGCGGACAATATCCTTTTATTTGTTCACGAAAAGGCTTTAAATCTCTCTCCAATTATGCGGGAGGTGGTGCGATTTGGCTTTTTTTCCGGGCTGGTCATCAATTGGAACAAATCTGAAATATTCCCCCTAACAGATGCTACCCCACCATTTACAGTGGATTTCCCATTGCGTTGGTGCGATGATCCCCCCCAGATATCTCGGGGTAACTATACACCGCAAGCATCTGAAGTTGTCTGGCTTCATTATGGACCTGCCATTAACCGTCTCTCTGGGCAAATAGACCGCTGGATTGCACTACCTCTGTCGATGGCAGGCCACATTGCGAATATTAAGATGGTTGTGCTACCCAGGTTTTTAGGTCTTGCCTGACCCAGCGCATGCGCTGGTCTGGCGAGACTTATTGAGAGGGCTCCAAAAAGTGCTAACAGGCCAGCCTAGAGCTACAGTGCATGTGCGCGGGCACGTGCCCCGCGCTTTACCGCGATTACTTTCACTTTAGCGGCCGCTTTGCATAGCCAAAGGGTCTCGCTTTTGGGACCTTATAAGTATTTAGTTATGCAACTGTTGCATGGCTAAACACTTATAAGGTCCCAAAGGCGAGACCTATTGGCTATGCCAATG
Source organism: Triturus cristatus (assembly GCF_964204655.1). NCBI lineage: Eukaryota > Metazoa > Chordata > Amphibia > Caudata > Salamandridae > Triturus > Triturus cristatus. Next base: position 628,295,724 of record NC_140594.1, on the reverse strand, counting down.
CTTGTTATATTTGTTTTTAAATATCCTGATCCCACTTAGTTTCCCTTTTTAGCACCCTCAAGGGGATGCTGATGCGGCTGATCTGTGCAGGGAGACAAGCGCGGGTAAGTTGGCAGACACTCATTCCGCCCTTCGAAAGAGGAGGGTTCGGAGTACCCGACTTTTATTAGTACTATCTGGTGGCACAGGCGCATTATGCTTATTTTTGGTACCACCTGGATGCACACGTACAATTCCTGAAACCTGTGCACACTCAAGCTCGTCCCTACCCTAGATCCATACACTAACAACCACAAGTTGGGCTTGGGGGCAGACCACCTGTATTACCCGCATTTGCCGGTTCTAAATAATCCCTGGATACCCCCCACGACTGAAACACTGACATAGCACGCACTCACACGTTGTCAGATACAAAACGCAGGAGGTATGTTCAGAGACGGTCACTTGCATACAGTGGCAGACTTGACAAGTAATCGAGATGTAACCACATTAGACCGTTTACTTGTGCACAGAACACGAATGTCACTAGTCACTGCACTACGCCCTGAGACAGAGGAACGAACGCCCTGAGTTCCTCCCACTCACAACAATTATTACTACAACAGATGGCGCACACTTAGTCCCCAGAATATACTGCCAGGCGCAGGCACTCGGACCAAGGATGGGTTGTGGGGAGCGCGCAGCCTGGGAGGAAGATACCAATGTTCAACATTCCGTCCATCGTCTTGTGTGTTTTGCTGTTTGCCCTATGTGGGAAGGGTATGCCCAGACGTGGGTCCCGTGCTCACTACGCCACTGGAGTCAAGCTATCCTGACTGAAGAGGGGTGAAACCCCGAAACCGGTCCTAGGATGCTGGATTCTGGTCCAGGGAAGACATGGCTTGGCAGTTCGGGCTGGACTGTTCCCATGAGGCACAGGGTCAGGACTGATTTGCATATGGCCAAGTCTGTGCTGGGGTGGCGTGGTGAGCAAAATAACGATGGATTAAACCCAGATCTGTGACTGGGGGTGAATGTTTTGCCAATGTGCAACATTCCGTCCATCATCTTGTGGGTTTTGCTGGGAGGGAGAACTGGCGTAGCCCATGACAGACGAGATGTGGGCCTATTGTTATGAGCAGACAAGCCTAGCGTCAAATGATTATATCAAAAAACAAAGAAGGGAGTGAAGAGATATATCAGTCATGGACTCAATCTCCTCTGTAAGTTATGAAAAAACAAAAAGAGTCCACTCAGAATTTACAAAATAAAGTGCTAACCTTCCAAATGGTGACTAAACCCAAGTGAACCGTTTGGTTACTAGCATGGGAAAGCAATAAAGTTTTTTAAAATAACCCTCACCCACCAAAAGGTTGCTTGGTGGCATGCTTCATCATCGGCTTCTTCCCACCCTGCTGCGGGACAGGGCGTGGTACGACCGACGAATAAGTGGGAGCACTTTGGAGTGAAGTAAACTATGTGTATTGGTGTGAGAGTAGAAGGGTCAGGAATGAGTGAGTTTAAAAAATACCTGGCTTTATGGAAAAACTAAACTTTAATACTCTCTATAGCTGATATTGATAGCAACTATCAGAGACCCCCCACCTTATCCACCTTATCCCTACGGTCCACCACCACCACAGGGTCCCATGGTACCCTTCAATTACTAGAGTGGCCCACAAGTATTTCAATACTATCAACCAAACCCTCTTCATTTTTTAGGATTATGCACAGGCCCCAGGAGGGGACGGAATCGGAAGAGGAATCAGGTCCATTGGGCTAGAAAGGAAGAAGCGGCCAGGGTATTGACCAGGAGCATGACTGGAGCAATGGGCAACCAACCAAGAACCAGCAGATAGGTCATATGGTGGTGAACCTCACAGATTATGTTTTAACACAGCCACAAAAAGAAATCCTGGAGAAAGGATTGGGCTTTGTTCCAACTGAAAAGCTAGACAAATTCAAACATTTCAACGAAACAAAGGAGTTCATAAGAAAACTCCAACTACAGACCTACTTCAAAGACAAAGAACCTCAAACCAACAAGGATGGCGACACAGGCCTGAGAGTCAAATCTACATTTACCCAGACTGCTACCTGTGGAGTTGTTAGCTTTTGATTAGGCTGTCATGAAAGAAATTCAAGAAATGGATCAGGTTGAACACTGCACCTTCCATAACATGACTAAAGATCAAAAACAAGCAATACAAGATTTGGACAACAACAGTGACATTGTGATAAAACCGTCCGATAAAGGAGGTGCCATATTAATTCAATCTACAGAATCTTATGATCAAGTATGCCAGCACCTCCTGCAGGCTCAAAGGACCTATGAGATTTTAGCAGAGTACCCCACAGAATCGATCCGGATAAAAATTGCACACATGATTGAGGAAGCCACCTCCCACAATTGGATATCTACAAAAGAAGGGGCTTTCTTGACAGCAAAATCACCAACTACCCCATATTTTAACACAATACCTAAAATTCACAAGAACCTATCCCAACCGCCTCGACGACATATTGTCTCAGGTATTGGGTCAATTTTGGAACCTTTAGCCAAATTTGCTGTTGCTTTCCTCCGCCCCTTGAAACAACAAACAGACACCTACCTCAAGGACACCAAGGATGTCCTGAGGCTCCTTAATGACACGGCCTTCGACCCCAACAGTGAATTACTAATGAGACTTGATGTGGAGAGTCTCTACACCAGCCTTCCCCCCAATGAGACCATAAGTAACAGAGGATATCCTTTTTGAGATTGAATGGGAATACCAGACGCCATGCAACATAGTCATGGACTGCTTCAGATGCTCTCACAGAAAACGTTTTCCAATACGGTAACACCATTTACCTACAAAAACACGGCACTAGCATGGGGAGCACCTTTGCTCCCAGCATAGCTGGTTTGTACGTCTATCACCTGGAGCCACGCAAAATTCTCAACCCGAATAATCCATACTAACGATATATCAAGATTTAGAAACGTTATATAGATGATGTGCTTGTCATCTGGCATGGGGATGAAGATACAGCAAATGATTTCATGGTTTGGCTAAATAACCAGAATCAATGTTTGAGATTTACCAACACCATCTCAAACGAGGTACTTGTTTTCCTAGACCTCAACATCTTCCTCAGTGAAGGCAGTTTAAAAACTACCACACACTTTAAGGCTACGGCAAAATATTGCCTCCTCCTCTACGACAGCTTTCACTCCCCTCACTCACGAGACAATCTCCCCTATGGCCAATTTTTAAGATTGAGAAGAAATTGCTCTGACGTCAAGGATTTTAAAACCCAAGCAGAAGAACTACGGGGGAAGCTAGCCCAAAGAAATGATCCGTCGAGAGTGGTGGACAGTGCCTTTAAACGCGCAAGGAATAATAACAGAGAGGCCTTACTGGAGCCAACACCACGAAAAGCAAAAGAAGACAAACCTATTTGCATAACGACCTTCAATATCTGTTCCAATCAGGTGACTAAAATAATAAATAAACATTGGCGGACACTGAATTGTGGACACTTGAATTTCCCCAAACCCATGTACTCACATAGAAGAGGGAAAAGTGTACAGGACTTAGTGGTTCACACAAGACCATGCAAACAAATAGCACACACAGTATCTATGACGCTCCTATCCCCACTCAAAGGACATCACCCCTGCGGACGGTGCAGCGTGTGCCACCTAACAAGAACAAGCAAAAACATTATCTTTAACACCACCACCAGTTGGGCGCAACGGAGGTTCAAGACATGCAACAGCAAAAATGTGATCTACATGATCACTTGCCCATGGGGTCTCCCTTACATTGGGATGACCAAGCGCCCTGTGACAGTACGCATCTGCAAACACAGGAGCAATGTTAAATGCAGAAAAACTACAACCAAGATGTCCACGCATTACATTGAATCCAACCACACCATATTGGAGCTGCAATGGACAGTAATTGAACAATTGGATACAGAAGGACCTCTGTTTGAGAAGGAACAGCGATGGGTTTTTCGCTTGGGCACCCACATAGGGAGCCTTAATTATGAGATACTTTGGGGACAAATGAGATGATTCTCTTAGAACCTGTACCAAGTAATGTATCCTAGATCCACCACTAAAGTCACATACAGTAAGCAGATGGAGCCTTTAAGCACAAGTTTGGCTAATACATCTCATAGCACCATCCTGCTTTAATATTGATAATGTGCAACTATGTCTTGGTTTAGATTAATGAAGCACCATTTATTATCAAAAGGTGCACTCACGAACTGATATATATACCTCACGGTTTCACCATGATACCCTATCACCCTTGGCATTGTTTTCCCCTTTTTAAATATTTCAAATATTCGGGAGCACAGATGTAGCAACAATACTATCTACTAGTATTCAGGGACAACGTATTCAATACACAATACGCTGGCCAAAAATAACAGGCAAATAAGTAATGCACAAGGTTAGGGTTTTGCCTTATTCGGCAACACCCTGTCTTTTCCCTGTTAGCGATAAGAACTGTTCTACTAAAAAGAATGAGCAGGGGAAGACAGGGAGCAAGACGCATTGGGTAACAACCTGATTTCCCTATGAGCGACAAAACGTTTTTGAACACAAATCATGATAGGTTAATCACAATAATAATAATAAATATTTTTTATTTTATGTAGAAATACGCCGCTACATTTATTTTATGAAATGTAATAGGAAGGCACAATAATAACGATAGCAGCAGCGAACACTCTGACCGAAATATATTACGACCAGGAAATGGGTCCATTTCAAGACGGCCATCTTGGGGAGGTTTACATTCTAGTAGACAACAGCACCCGGAAGCAAGGCTCTCAAACAGCTGTACAGAGTTGCCTGTCACTGATTGCAGCTCCCTCCGGATACAAATACTGGGTTTCTGCGAGCATTCAGTGTTCGACGGAGCCACAGGCCGGCATTACTCTATGGGTGAGAGAGATGCTTTGACGAAGTAAGCACGGCACAGCCTATAGTTTAGGCCACCATACTATTGGTTCTACTGACCTCAACACTAGGACAGATAATCATTACTTTGTACCTAGTTTCTAAATCAAATCTTTTCCATTTATACCAACAGTGTTTGTCTACAAGCGCACTTCCCCTCCCAATGTTGATGCTCATGGGGTCCAATTAGGAAACCTATAATGTACGTTCCTCTACCATGTTCTTTCATCAATATTGAGGAGTGAAAAAACACTTTCACTACCTTACAATTTTTAGGCTGAAGGGTATTTTTTTTAAAAGGCTAAGGTCGCTGCACAACTGATAAAAATGCAAGAGTATGTGTTTGCTTAAATGTTATATGTATCGTTATGTCTTGTATGTCATTTTTTTTAACAGAGGGCAGCACAAATCACATGATTTACGCGATATCGTGCATATAGTCAAAAATATATCACAGAGAAAATATATATCAACGTTTTTTCCTCACACAATTAGGGTGAATATATGTAATGATAATATCAAAGAGCACCTAGGACTACTAATTCTTTTTGCTTCTATCCTTCCAGATTGTCAGAATTAAGAAATTGTATATTCGCTCTATTAAAGAATATTACCAAGTAGGTATCTAACGAATGTCTTGCACAGAAGTATATTAATCTGAAACACCTAATAGGCTAACAACACTAGGCATTAGTCAGAGTGGTAACAGGGATCATTGTATTTGGTCCTGAAGAAGAAGCTTAGGGGGAGGCTTTGAAACATGTCGACCAGCGAGGGAGCTGCTCATTAAAGCTTTTTTTCCTGCTTCTTTCCCCGTTTTTTTATCAATACTAGCTATAGGGAGCATTAAAGTTTAGTTTTTCCATAAAGGCAGGTATTTTTTAAACTCACTCATTCCTGACCCTTCCACTCTCACACCAATACACATAGTTTACTTCACTCCAAAGTGCTCCCACGTATTAGTCGGTCGTAGCACGCTCCATCCCGCAGCGGGGTGGGAAGAACCCAATGATGATGCATGCCACCAAGGGACCTTTTGGTGGGTGAGGGTTATTTTAAAAAAACTTTATTGCTTTCCCATGCCAGTAACCAACGGTTCACTTGGGTTTAGTCACTTTTTGGAAGGTTAGCACTTTATTTTGTAAATTCTGAGTGGACTCTTTTAGTTTTTTCATCTCGTCAAATAATTATAAACATAAACTTCTGCATTTTAGGTATCTGCATAGAATCTATGGAACCCTCGAGTTGCTTGCAAAGATGGACCACACAAGGCCGGATTACTGTCAGAGATGTGCGATGGCGCATGCTGATTTCATTCACTTGGCATGGAACTGCCCTGCCGTTCTGGCATTTTGAGAGGCTGTGTTTGGGCATCTAGAATAAATGGTCAAGATTGAACTCCCTCACACACCCTTACTGGCATTGCTAGGGTATGTACTCCCTTTGAGCCTGGGGTTAGGCGCTTCACCACACTTGCATTATTGCTAGCCAAGCAGCAGGTTTCCCTAAATTGGGGTGGATCCACACTGCCGCTGGTGGGACCCTGGCTGAGGAATTTAATATACTCCGACACTACTAGTGATATATATGAGTCTTTGTTGCCTCTTGCTTCCCGCCCAAAAACATCGGGCAACCACTCCGTGCTTATTTGATACTCCACCCCAAACTGACTGACTGAAATATACTTCATGGTGACACGATTGTTGGATTAGCCGTCTGGTCCTGTGGATCAAAATTACCAAAATATCTTTACTACATGAGCCTGTATTGTTGTTTCAATGTTGATGATTATGGAGCCATTGCTGCTATTCATGACATTTTTATCTGTCAACGATTGATTCACATGCTCCGAATTGTATGTGCAGTGAATTTTTGTATGCTCTTTTGAAAAATTGCAATAAAAACAAGTTAAAAAAAAAAAAGTAGTGCCTTAAATTCACCTCAACTTTGAGCGACACAAGAGTTGCCAATGGTTTTTATTTCTGGTGCAGGATAAGTCAAGCATGAAAGCAGACTAAAATCGAGCTTTTTAAGTGAAGCTTGAATCCACTCTAAGCAGCATCCCCAGCTTGATAAAAATTAGGTCCAATGTTTTTAGCATACACGCAGGGCTCAAAAAGTCCACTCGCCGGCTTGCATTTGCGAGCCAGATTCAATTAGGGCGAGCTATTTTTAGGTCCTACTTACACACTGTGAGGGGGCCCCGGACATGCCACTACCCACACCATCCCAACAAACCAAGAAACGGAACTTACCCGGGGAGAAAAGCCTTGCGGGCACCCGCAGCATGACCGCAACGTTCCGAACACTGACCCCGCCCCCTCGCGCTCTGACCAGGCCGGGCTGTGAGGCAACCATGACAAACGAGGAAGTAGGAGGGACTAACCCCGGATGTACTTCTCCGTCACAGGTGAAAAGGCGCACCGAGACTGGAAACGGGCGCGTATGTGCCGGAGTGGAGGAAGAAAGGACCGGAGAGATTGAGAACGAGGAGGAACGACGCAGAGAGGAGAAGGAGCGAAGCGGAGAGAAGGAGCGGAGAGGAGAAGGAGTGGAGCTGAACGGAGAAGGAGCGGCGCGGAGAGAGTGAGGAGAGGCGGAGTAGCGAAGAAGAAGCCCAGGACGAGACGTGGTGCGAGGACTGGTGGTCCCCACAGGAGGAGGCTGGAGAGCGGCCACAACTCGGGAGAGTTGCGGCGGGGCCGGTGAGATTGGTTTTGGTTTTTTTTCCTTCTTTTTTTTCCCTTCCTCAAATTACAACCCTCCTAAGAGAGCCCGCCCTTGTAGCAAAAGGGAGGCTCCGGTGGTCTTGTCTGATCTCCTTATAACTGCTATCGGGCACTGTCAAGTCCAGTCAATCCTTCTACACAACCCCCCCCCCCTCTTTTCCTCACGAACCCCTGCACTGGCAAGAAGAAGCTACTCCCTGCACGTTCCCTCTCACCGACCGGGTGTGGTGACGGACCTGCGGTCGCCTATGGGCAAGACAGGTCGGAGTCCCCGACGGTTTCTTGTTTCTTTTCTCTCACATGAGCCTCCCTGGGAGAACCACTCCGCCCATCCAAGAAAAACCATCCGCCGAAGGCAGCCCAGACACAGCGGAACAAGAGGAGACCCGAAGACCTCATCAAGACTCCCCAAGACCAACACCTGCAGGCCATTTTCCTACCTTGTTAATAAAAAAACACCAACTGGCTCATTACATACAGCCTCCTCCTCAGTTTTCCGGTCCGCAGTCCCACACACTATCTGGTGAGTAGGAATACAAACTGACTTTTGACCTCTTTCTCTGAAAGCAGTGGAAATGTGACCAGAGAGCAAGATTTAAAGGCATCTTTATTGCTCACAAAGTGAATGAGCACTAAAAATGCCTTTAAATCTTGTTAACTTGTCATATTTGCTCTGCTTCCAGAAACTGAGGTCAAGTGAATTTCAGTTAGGTCGAGTACATTTTTTAGGTTACTAGACCTGCAGGGCTAGTAAAAATTAAATGATTTTTCTAACCCTGACAAGTAATTAATGTTCCCTGTGTATGCATCAACAGAGAGACGGGAAGTACTCTGTTGCTCATAACAAAGTGAGAAAGTGCCCATTAGGCTTGATTCAAGCAAAAATGTACCTCCTAATTTTTTGCCAAAATTGTAGGCCATAACTATAACAATTATTTTTTTCCCAAATTATTTTGTTCATAGTATCAAAGAAAGGTGGTATGATCCACTTAGATAATGTCAGTTTATTACAGTACTATTAATAGATAAATTAGATACAGGCACCTGAGCCCGAACCCGCATACGGTTAACATAGAACATTAAACAATTACTACAAAAATAATAATAGACTCCAGACCAGACAGAGAGCAAAATGCAAGAGGCTTAAACAATGTTTCTCCCAGTACAGTCCAAGGAGAAACTTAGATTTGTTGTTTTTCCAAAATGGACCTCTTCGTAGGTTCAGTCGATGTTTCGGTCCTATTTTAACATTTCTCCAGAACCATCATCAGGCTAAGCATTGTCACAATATACTACGTGTATGGTACTGATAACATGAAATATAAAGAACGTTGATTAATAAATTCATACCTCACACACCAATTATTGGTAAACATCCATCCTCAAGAGCAGTAATCTTATTAACAAGCCTTAGCCAGCTAGATTTAAAACAATGAAACAGAATTACTGAATGGATCACGATTTTTGTTATACGATATGATTTCATTGATCATTCCAATCAGATTCCATTATTGTGTATCTCATCTTGCATTATTCATTGCATACATAACCGCCTCCTACATTAAATTTTTACATAAGGGTGCATTGTTAGTCAAATAGTTTGCTTCATTCCACATCAGCAGTTTAAGATCAGTGTTTCTTGATAAAAAAACAATTGTACATGGTTTTTCTTGATTGCCATAGTTTGCAAATAGTGAAAACAAATGCTTAGGCTGCTCAAGTTGTACCCCATACCGGTAAACATAGTTTGTCATGTAGAAAAGTTTTCAACAGTAACTCAAGAGCAACAGATAATATCAGCTCTTTTAATCAATGACTTGCAAGTGTCAGTAGGCATATGACGCAAAGAATGCGAATATTAAAAAGATGTCCCCTGTATACCTGTGCCCAGATGTTTGTCATGAGACAAACTACAGCAAAAGGAAATCAGCTATGATGAGATATTGATAAATACCACTAAGAATCTCAATGATAATCCCTTGAAAAAACAAACAAGATATATTTTGTGTTACCTCTTTAATAGTGCAATTGGTGTGTCTGTGTTTTGGAGTTTGATTTGATTAGTAGATTTTAACACTCCCACGGCTGCGATTTAATTTATCTATTTCATAGTGCTGGTGTTCCTTTCCTCTCCTTGACACTGTGGGTTATATGAGTTTCCTTTGAAGTATCGCGGTTGCGACTACTCACATTGCGTATAAATTGATTACTCAAATTTGTAACTCATCAAGGGCACTACTAAAGAGCTAAAGTTATGTACTCTTGTACTTTTACAATTGGATATCACTAACATGCATAATGAACTGTTTAACAGGGTTGGTTTTCTTTTCTTGGACACCATACGGTTATGCTTTGCTCCCTTGAATTGTAGGGTCGCAGCATACCCAATTTACATATAAATTTGCTGCTCAGACTTTGAAAGCGCAACTAAAGAGGTAATGAAATGCATTCTTGTGTTTTCTTCTTCCAAAGGGTTATCATTCACACACTCAGTAACCTTGTGCAATATCTTAGAATAGCTGGTTTCCTTTTGTTGTAGATGGTCTACTGGCAGGTCACAAGCACATGTATTCAGCAGGCATCTTTTTGATATCCTTGTTCGTTGTTTCTTACATCTTCAGGCACTCCTAAGAAACTGGCAGAAAGTGCTGATGTTTTTCCCTCCCTGTCCCTTCTCACATTCACTGTTTTCTTTCCGGCCTCACTTTCCTGAACCCTTTCTTTGCCCTTGTACTTCTTCACATATCTAACCTTAATCCAAGAGGAGTGCCTTGATCAATAACCTTTCCAAGTTTATTACTTCATAGTAATCATATTCAAAGAAAGTCCATAGGCAGTCTTCATGTATATCCAAATAGTTTGCTTTATTTTACAACTTTCATTTCATAAATCCAGATCACACCACAATAGTCAAGCCAGCCTACGCGTTTTACCCCGGCGTTACTAGCAGCGGCTGTAGGAATTCCTGCAGAGCTCCACCCTCGACAGAGGATACCTCTGCCCTGACGATGTCCAGTGAGGACGAAACGTGTAGGCTGGATTGGCTATTATGGTGTGATCTGGATTCATGAAATGAAAGTTGTGATATAAAACAAACTATTTGGATATACATGAAGACTGCCTATGGACTTTCTCTGAATATGGTTACTATGAAGTAATAAACTTGGAAAGATTATTGATCAAGGCACTCCTCTTGGATGAAGGTTATATTGTGGCAAACAAATGGCCCAGTGGCGGTGGGACTACTGAGAGTAGAGTGCGCTTTAACCAACAGTAATTTAAAAACCAGGATGATACACCAGTGCGCACACTTCTAAGCCCGCACCACTTGTTGATTTGTTTGAGATTCTTCACATATCCGCTTGTTCCTCTTTCCCTTATGACCTTCTATACCAGCTCTCCCTGCTATTGTTCCAGAGGTGCTGCTCTGGCTTTGCTTCCTTGCCATTGCAAGACCGGGGAAGGGGCATAAGGGGTGCAGGCTTAACTAGGTTCAGAATCTGTCTAAGCAAAGACAACTCTGGGCTGTTGGTATATCTATCTTCTATCTATCTATCTGCTATATCTATCTTGTATCCATCTTCCATCTATCTATCTTCCATCTATCTATCTCCCATCTATCTATCTCCCATCTATCTATCTCCCATCTATCTATCTCCCATCTATCTATCTCCCATCTATCTATCTCCCATCTATCTATCTCCCATCTATCATCCATCTATTATCTATCTATTATCTATCTTTTATCTATCTTTTATCTATCTTTTATCTATCTATCTTCTATCTATTATCTATCTATTATCTATCTATTATCTATCTATTATCTATCTCTCTTCTATCTATCTTCTATCTATCTAATATCTTTCTATCTATTATCTATCTATCTTTTATCTATCTATCTTTTATCTATCTCTCTTCTATCATCTATCAGACAGACCCACGTCCGCTGGCGCAGTATTTCCGCCTTGAAAGTTTGCACACAAATTATTTTTATAACCCAATTAAGGTAGAAAGTCGGAAATTGATTCAATCAAATGCTATATGTTACTATATCTTAAAGGCGTATTCGCTCGAACGAAAGCATTAGTGATTGGAAAGACAGTTTTAAAGTGAATAATAGAAAATGTATGTTTCAGAAAGTATGTAAATTGCACTAATGTGCATATTTTCAGTGGCATTAATATGTCATCAAAACCACCACAATCTACTTGTGTCTCTAGTCTGCCAGGCTGCCACCCACCTTGCAGTTTTTGGCTGCCTGTACATCCATCCATCCGTTAGGCTGTCTGTGTACCGACCCGTCCACGGCTCTGGCTGGCAGTACACCCACCATCTATGGATCTGACTGTCTACAGTACTCTACACTGAGCCATTCACGGCTCTGACTTTCTGTACACCCATCCATGTATCCTTTGCTCTCTTGCCGTATTTGCATCTCTCACCTTTCATCTGTCTCTTAGGGTCGAACCAAGGATCGTGTGTGGCTTGGTGTCTGATTTTTTCTGAAATAGAGACGTGTATTACATCTCCATGTACGCGCCATGTACACCGCATTCCTGAGTCGGACGTGAAATTATTACTTATCAATTCCATGTGACTTTACAAGAACACACTGTGCTGGAAATATTTGTATGCAAAGTGTTGTCCATGACACGATTCCCTCCGACGGACATAGCTGGGCGCTGTGACCTTTACAACAATACACAGGCCTTGCCTTTAATTCATCTCGTGTGTTTAGTGCTGCGCTTGAAGAAACGGCCTATTGGATTTGGGCCTGTTCCAGTAATTAAAGGTGTTCCAGAGAGCAGGATTCGCCACTGAGACAAGAGTCACTCAGCGGCCCTGTCCACAACCTTGCAGACACGTCCGCCACACTACACAAGGTGAGATACACATTGTGTACACATCGGATCGTAGCCCCACCCCCCATGAACATACCACAACTCGATTAAAAGGATGTTCAACCGTCCATCAACCCGTCCACCCAACCCACCCATTTATCAGTCAAAGCACCCATCAACTGTTATGTATCTGCCTATCCGTCAATCCGTCCATTCTTCTGTTCATCTATATCTTTATGTATCTATCCTCCATTTAGTAAATGTATCCATCCTGTGATGGAGCGGGTAGTACAAACATTTTGTATACCCCCCCCCCATTTCTGCATGTTCATACTAATTAGAATGATCTATCAATTGTAATAATATTCATATGTTTTGAGTGGTACTTAACCAACCTTACTAATGTATGAATTACACGTGGGATTTGCATTTTGCATGGCTAAAATAATTTGTAAACTAATATACGTACGCATACTAATACTAGAAAAATAGAATATTGCATGATGTATGTCGCTTTTGTGACGTCATTGTAAGTTGTACCAGATGACATCATTGGGTGAATATAAACGCTTTAAATGTCGCCATTATGCTAGATAATTACATACACATAGGGGAATTAGTGAGGGTTAAACATTTTATTCGTTATTTCCATGTTTTAATTACTTTTTGTGTTTGTTTCGCTTAAGTTGACCGATTGGGCCTATGACAAAATGGCCGACCAACGCACACGACGAGACAGCTACCATTCCACGAGGTTTCAGACCAAGTGCGCATGTCCCAGGCTCCTGAACAAGTGGCCTCAAGGTGACCTACACAGCCTGTACCCAAACAAGGTCACGATTGGACTTTTGCCAAGAGCTTTAACAATGGACAATTTTGACAACCGGATGGATCATGTCTGACGGAGTGACATCATAGACTTTGGGAAACCATCAGAAGTGCCCAAAACTGACTTTTGTTACATTTTGTTATTACTTTCATTATAAAAAGATGGTAGAATAGTGAGTTGGGTGGACCTTTTCCTTTTTCCTGATGTTATGCTGACGGAGAGGATGGTGACACTGCAGGACAGCTGTTTCCCTGAACCTTTGACAGACTAAATTGCTGCCCAATTTCCTGATGAACTGAGGACTCTCGAACTGATGGGCATTGATTGATGCGTACACGCTTATGGTCCAGACCCAATCTTTGGGACTGTAGCGTGCTGCATGACGACTTGATTGACTTAGAGGACGACAAATAGCCAGATTAGGTAAATATGGTGTTCTGTGGTTTGATTAACGTTTTATTAAAATTTGCATTAATTAGATAAACAATATTATTGATTAACAAGCAAATGTGTTGGGTTATTTATTGAGAAGGAATAGATTAAGATTTGAATATGAGTGAAAGAGGATTAAAATCACTTCTCCAACTCAACTAATTTGATCCATTGGCTAAGTGGAAGGAATATCTCAAGGTTCAGGATTAAGATGTGCTAGATTAAGGATATGTAGTGTATGTTTATGTAAATAAATTTCCTTTAGGTTATAAGGTATTCCTTTCATGTCAGCGTTTGGAACACTCATCTATCCCATAAGAGCAGACCAATGAAGTGTGAGTATTGGTGTTATGGGCCCCACCAATAAATGCATTGAGTGAATGCGTTAGTGTGATATTTGGTCTGTGACGAAGGGAGGATTTGAAATTCCGCGCTGCATCAGTTTTTCTGGTAGCAGGATGATGGTTATTATTGTCTTGGTTTAGGTGATTATTGCTTGTACATTGCTTATTGATATTGATTGGTATTGGTTTATGTATTAACACTTTATGTTGAGTCGCGTCAAGTTTTATGTTGTCTGCACGCCTTCTGGGATGTAGGAAGTCGGAAGTTTGTAACAGTTCCGTAGTAGAGCAGAGGTAAGCGCTGCTCTCGGGAAAGATGGAATTGTTGTTACCCTGTAGGTACACGGGGGAAACGTGTAACGATTGAAGTTGCACAACGCATTATCTGGGTTCGATTCGGTAGCATCGTCGTGTGTTGCCATTAGAGACATTTTCTGTATGAGGGAAGTGTGTATGATAGCGAAGGTCACCTATGAAATTTTGGTCTTAGGTACCAGGAGGCCAGAAGGTACTCTGATAACGCTTATCACTGGAAGTGTAGCAGGTATTCGCTAAGCTTGTTAGAAGGACAAAGTAGAGGGAAGTGCTATTTTGTTAACGAGTGGTATAATTTTGTAGTAGGGCAGACTGTTCGCTGCTCTCGGGAAAGACAGAATTCTGTATGAATGTACTACATTTTATGTGTGAAAGTGCGTGAATGAAAAGGCATTCCGGTTAATTGTGAAACTCTGGTTTTATTTCTCAGGAGCATTGGGTCTCCAACAAGGTGTTTTAATTCTGGAGAAACAGCTAGCAAATGCTTGCTAGAAGGGTAAGGTAGAGGGATGTGCTACTTTATCAACGGAAGTAACGACTCTGTAGTGGGGCAGAGGTAAGTGCTGCCCTCGGGAAAGACGGAATTCTTGTGAAAAAGGTCTTTTGCTATTCTTTGGTTAGCGAAGCGGATAATGGTGGCGTTTTTGTGTTGTTACTAACAGGTTTGTAAATTTGAAAAATGTAAATAGCTTACCAAGAGAATTTTGTAAAGGAGGGGTCAACAGGAGCAGGAGCAGGAGCTGCGGCAGCGGCTGCTGACGTCAGAAAGACCGCGCTGGGATTGACCAGTCAGTTAGAAACGTAGACGCTCCTGATTGGTGCGTTAGTGTACGCCGCTCTAGGAGTGGAGAATTGCAAAGGTGACGTAGACGCTCCGGATTGGTGCATTAGTGTGAGTCGCGCTACGATTGGTCAGAATAGCGGTACAGTTATAAGGAGAGACTAGCGATATACGAAAAACAAAAAGATGTATTACGATCCACCAGAAAAGGAGAAAAAGTCCTGGTTTGGGAGAATTAAAAAGTGGTTTAAGAAGGATAAACTGATTGTGACTAGGGAAGGACAATTACTTCCTCCACCGAAAACCCCTGCATCCTTTATGGTTGCGAAATACGGATATCATACTTGTATTTGGTTAGACAATTGGGTAAAATATACCAAGAACGACGGAGTCTTGGCAATTCCAGAGCATGGTTCATTTAATTTAGCAGTTTTGTGAAATTTGAGAGAGACAATAATGAATCTAGAACCGAGACCTAGACCAACACAATTTGAAGCATTGACAGAATGGGAAGAGGAAATGCATGACCGAGAGAGACAGAGGAGTGGCGGAAGATATAGGTACATGTTTGGTAGATCATATGGACAGGAGAATCATGATGACAGAATGAGAAGGTGGCGGAATGCGAGTATGACTCTGTGTGCTGTTGCCTTTGCTGTCTGCCCGGGCCATACCTGTTGAGTGCTCCTGGTTGTACTCCCTGGCGCCTACCTTCTCTGCCACTGCCGCCGCATTGACAACTCGCGCGGCCGCAGTGTGCACTACATTGCCCAGAGATCATAGCGGCAGGAAGCCGCTCACGCCTCTTCCGCACCCGGAGGCGCTTTAAATCAGAGGAGAGCCCCCGCGTCGCGGGATCGCGCGCTGGTGGCGCCGGGTTAAGCCCGGGACAAGGGCGGGACCGTCTGTGGCCGTCCGAGGCCGATTGAGGCTGGGCTGGGCCCCCTTATTTACATTTACATTCTTGTTATTGGACGTTTTACCTCTCCCTCTGTGCTCAGATAAGTCTCATTTTGATTTCTCCCGGACGTGTATGTGAACTTGCGACATAGTGGGATTTATCTGTCTTAATTTTGTGTTCGTCTATCTGGACATTGAGACTCTTTGCATTTCGTGCTTACAATTGCGACATGGCCAAAGTTACTAGGAATACGAAAGGAGGATCTGGTACTCTTGACGCTTTCCTTAAACGGGCTGAAACCGCAGTTGCCAAAGAGATTGAACTGGTCGAGAGGAGATTATCCCTTGACCCTATGTGCAATATTCTAACCACTTTGAATAGTGCCCCTCCAACTTCCTCAATGAGTAGTCCTAATGCTTTGACAGATTTGTCTTATGGTTCAGCTGTCCTGTCAAATGAGGTTCTGCCCAGGGGAGCTACTTCCATTCATACTTCATGTCCATTTACCATCAGCCAGTCCCCTTCCCCTCCAAATACACGTACTAGGCAGGCACGTGGTGAGCAAGCTACTAGACCCAAACAGCCCCAAAGAAAGCAAAAGGCTGTTAGTGCTAGTAAGAGTAACAAACCTAAAGCTAAACAAGCTAGGAAATGTCCTATAAATACTGTCCAAGGTCCACAAATAGGAAGCCAATTGTCTCAGGACTGCGGTAATCTTGGAGGAGCGCATTAAGGCCTTGATCACTCCGGTTTTGGCCAAACTTGAGATAATTGATTCTAGACTATTAGACTTGGAGAAACAAATATTAACCCAACAGGGTTCCCTCCTAGGGCCTAAACAAATAACATCATGTCTTGATAGTGTTCCAGTGCAACTGCCTTTAGTAAATCGTTTGGATATTGGTGTACACGCATCTGGAGCACAGGCTGTATTTCAGACAACTATTGTCCCTACAAACCCTATCCAGCAAAGAGATTCTATCTCTGCCAGAGAGATCCCTAGGACCATTACAAAAGATACTCATTGTATCTCTATGAAACACCCCAAATTTCATCTCCCCCCAGAGGCGTGTCCCTATTCTATAATTCTCGCCAATGTCCCCAAAATACCAGATGGGAGGGAGGAACACTGGTCTTCGCTAAAAAACAAAGTATTACAGTGTTGGGTGGTGCTTTGTATTCAAATTTTAAGATGGTCCGTAGGGTGGAATGGATAGGAGATACCAAAAAGAGTTTGGAGGGAGACTGTGCAGTAGTTAATTTGGCATCCCCCCTATTGATTGAACACATCTTATGACAGGCAGGCTCCCTGATTATTCACCATGATCGTATTAATATTCTTCCTCTAGGATATTTCTATCCTCCCTGTCCCAAGGTTCCAACAACTAGGAGAGATTTAGCCGCTTGTCCTGACCATTATGTTAGACCCACCCCAACTAGCAACAGATTTGAGGTACTGAGCTCATTAGACTGTAACGACTGACTTGGCTATAGCCCAGTTTCAGATACACGAGGAACACATATTGTTGCTCCTCCCGGTGAGATTGTCTCGCCGCGAGCTGATCAACATTGTGATTCTTGCCTACTCCAATCTGGGGTTCAAGTCACTGGAGCTATACAGGAAGTCTTGCCAAGTGCCATCCAAGGTTATGATGAGCCCAAGGGCTTCTCGTCCCTAATTTCTTGGAATGTGGCAGGACTTAGGAATAAGGTCGCATCCACTGATTGGTCCAATTTTCTTGATAATAGGGATTTTATACTATTGCAGGAAACATGGTCAACCAACTTGGATTATAGACCTGGCTATCTTAGTTTCTATGTTCCTGCTGTTCCCAGTCTACATGGAAGGGCTAAGGGGGGGTCTCTTAATGTGGATCAAACAGGAAAGTGGATACAATTTGACCCAGCTGGATTCCAAAAGTAATGATATTTTGCTTGTACTTGTCCAGTGTCCTGGTCAAAAAGATCTTTATGTTTTCAATGTTTATGCCAGAGGGTTACCTGGGGGTAAATCATCAAGGATTGTGGAGGAGTTGGACCTGCTCCTGGATATGTATTGAAGAGATGGTTATGTCATAGTAGCGGGTGATTTTAATTGCTGCTTCGAGCCCCTGGACACAAATGACATTGACCTCACGTATGATGAGGATAGTGCCTGGAATATTCCCCACTTGACATTATCGCCAATTAAGAAGTGGACGGAGGCTGCATTACAGCTTAAGGTTCTTTGTATTGGTCATGGGCTCCGCGCAACAAATGGTAGATCAGTCTCTGATAAGCAAGGGGCCTTTACGTTTAACAATGGCCTTCGTAAAAGTCGCATTGATTATATACTCACTAACAAAGAACATTGGTCTAGAATTAAGGATATGGAAGTGGTGGCAAGAGTAGAGAGCGACCATGACCCTCTACTACTTTCCTTCCAATTATCCAAAACCAAATGTCAGGAGCCTCCTTTTAAGAAGGCTGAAGTTGTTATAACCAATGACTCAAGGCGTGTTAAATGGGTAAATTGTTTGGGGAATGAGAGGCAGATTTTAACCATTAGGAAATTAACTATCGAGGCTAATAATGCCTTACAAAATTCTATTGCTCAGGAGGAAGATTTGGGTAATATAAATATTATCCATACCCAATTCTTTAATCAACTCAGTGCTTTCTTTATAAAGCAGACCCATGCTAAACCCAATAGACCAACAGAAAGGAGAATCAGTGGTATGGGAAATCCTGTAGGAGTGCATATCGGTCCTTGTCAGATGCTGTAAAAACTAAAGATATTGTCTCCATCAGGAATGCTCGTGCATTTTATAAAAAAGTACAATACGATGCCAAACGAGCATGGGATCAGGAATACTGGAGGGACCTCCACTCTGCCAGCAAAGAACGTTCCATGTGTTCCTTTTGGGACCTGAATAGGTGGGGAAGGGGTTCAAAGAGAGAAGAACCCACTAACTTTGTGCCACCCAATCTGTGGGTTTCACATTACGCATCTCAGTTTGCATCCAATGAAGTACCGGAGGATTGCTGTCCATCAATTACTGCCTTAACTAAGGATGTAGCTCCTCTGGTTTTCACTCTAAATGAGGTGAATAATGTGTTGAAATCCCTCCCCAAAGGCAGAGCGCCTGGTTTAGACTCGGTCCCGGCTGATTTGTTTATGCATGACAAGGCATTATGGGCACAGTACATCTTGTGCCTAGCAAATTGCATATCCAAAGGCACACCCCTTACCTTATACCTGGAAGGGAGCTCAGATCATTCCGATCTTTAAGAAGGGCGAACGTTCTGACCCAGGTAACTACAGACCTATAAGCCTGATTGACTGCATACAGAAGGTGATAGCTAGGCTTGTTTTACTAAGGATTCAAGGTTGGATCGAAGAGGAGGAAGTTCTTTCACCTCTCCAGTCCGGGTTTCGCAGTCACACAAGTACCATAGACCAGGTACTTAGGTTTTTGTTAATTTACTGGCGGGTGGTCTTATTGGGTGAGGGGTTGCTTTTTGCAGCCTTTGTTGATCTTAAATCAGCCTTTGATTTAGTACCCCGAGCAAAAATGTGGTCAGTTTTTATAGATCAAGGCATGCCTCTAGATATTTTAAACTTTTTAATGAAATTACACAAGGATAATTTTGCCCAAGTCAGATGGAATCAATCGGGTAATGTCACAGACAATTTTCCAATTGCTAGGGGTGTTCGCCAAGGGTGCGTTTTAGCCCCAACCTTATTTTCTTTGTACATCAACGGGGTGATCAACTATTTTAAGGATACTCCCACTGATGCCCCCAAGTTGGATGGCAAGTTGATCCCCCTGTTGATGTTTGCAGATGATACTTTGTTAATCTCTAAAACTCAACAAGGCCTTCAAAAAGCTATTGATGTGCTTGAAGTTTTCTGCAAGGATCATGGGCTTATTGTAAATGTATCTAAAACTAAATTCATGGTCCTGCATAAATCTAAACACGTCAGAGGGACCGTGTTTATGAATAAAGTTAAATTAGATCAGACAGAGGTTTTTTCATACCTGGGTATCACTCTTGCATCGAAGCTAAATTGGAAACCGCATTTAGATCAAGTATTAACTAAGCATGCCCAATTAACGGGCGCATTAACCAAAGAGCTCCACCTGTCTCACACTAGACCTATCCTACCAGCCCTCAAAATATATGATGCCAAGATAAGCTCGGCAATTCTTTATGGGGCAGAACTGTGGGGTCATAGTAATCTTACCCAATTAACTCGGGCCCAAAGCAAGTTTTTGCGTATTATTACTGGCCTCCCAGCATCCACCCCCCTCATACCCCTTTACTATGATCTGGGGGTCTTGTTTTTAGAGGATATTGCACGCTATCGTCCAGTGGCCTACTGGAGGCGGCTCTGGGTGACTCCAGAACTCTCTGAGTATGGCCGGGCATTATTGGACATTACGGGGGTTGATAAGGCGCATAAGATTGCCTGGATGAGTGAAGTCAGGTTACTTTATCGAGCTATGGGCCTAGCAAGTTTATGGGATGAACCTACATTACATATTTTTCCCCCCAAGAAAATTATAAAAGAATTTTATTGGCGAGTAGTTACGGAAAGTAGATTTGGCTCAAGTATTGGTCCGTCTCTAACCTCGGATTTTTTGGACCAAAAGGATAGTCCCTCTTTTGAGAACTACTGGGACTGCATTACAGTTGCAGCAGATAGGAAGCGATATCATCAATTTAGGGTGGGAACTCTTCCTATCAATTGCTTTGTAGCCAAATGGCGATTAGGCCTTAAACCGGATTGCCCTTTTTGTACTGCTCAAAGGGAAAGTATTGCGCATGTCCTATTTATCTGCCCGGAGTATGGAACTCCTAGGCGGGTTTGGTTGAAACCAATCTGTTTACTATTAGGTCTAAAGACGGGTGTTGAGGCTTTGCGGTGTCTTAAAACCAACACCTCACAATCTGTGACCATTGCTGTAGCAACATTTCTCCACTGTTTTTGGATTATACGTGCATACAAATTACGCCTCATTTGATAATATGGATATCTTACTATTGATGAATTTTTAAATATGAAATATTTATTTATTATGTTGCTATTTTATTGATTACTGGCTATTTTAATTCAACATTTATTGTAACACCACTGCTGTGTATGTCGTCTCTGCAAACCAGGTCCATTATTGTCTATTTTTTAATTTTCCTTTTTTTATTTTATAATTGTTTTACTGTATTTGCTGTCTTTAATGATGAAAATCGCAATAAAGACTTGAAATTGAATTGAGTATGACTGAAGCTCTATTTCCCGTAAGAACCGCAAAAGAAATTGGAGGTAGAAAATGCACAGAAAAAAGGCATAATGTTGAATCAAGAGGGTATGCTGTGAATGAATCGGAGGATGATGTTCTTGATGACATGTTTTACAAAAATCCACCTCCGTATCAACCAGAACCAGAAATGTTGACACCAAGTGCCCCAATGAGAGAAACTTTATGAATCATTAAGTCAGAACCAGTGTCCCAAGATTTAGAGAAAGGTAATTCCATTAGAGAGGTAGAGAGAAAATCAGATGGTAAGGTAAATGGTGAAAACTCGGCAGAATTAGCGAAAACGACTTTAGAATTAACTGAAAAGATACGAGAATTGACTAAAAATCTAGAAGCTGTGACTGTTCCAGTGACGATAGGCCCTGTGATGCCTATTTTTGATAAACAGAAAGATAGCGCACATTGTTTAACAGTTCCTTATAATAGCAATAAACAGGCTGAGAAGCCAAAGCAGAGCCAAAATGGAAACCCATGGAGACAGACAAGGAGTATGATCGAATCAAATGTTTCGAGTAACCCTTTTATAGGCCAAAATTTAGCGGAAAGACATACAATGACAGTGGAATCAATATTAGAAACACAAAAGGATTCAGAACGAGGTAATGTAGAAAAACCAGTAGGTCCATCTACAGATGAATTAAGTGAATGGTTGAGAAGCTTGCAGAGAAAAGACAAAGAATCCCAATCAATAGATGTGGCCAAATTACGAATGGTACTGGAAGAGTTAATAGTAGGAACTATCCTCACAGAGAAATAAAAAACTTATCAAGATGAGGAATTACTATTCTTGTGCAAAAGTGTAACATGGAGAGCGAAAAATCTGCACGAAAGACTAGAAGAAGTAGCAAATGAAATGGGAATAGATATTGAAAAGGTAAAGGCTTTACAAAAACCATATCGAATAGATTTCACTGAAAAAGATATTGAAAATTTGAACACCTCACGACGGATAAGTCAGATTAAGGAAATAATTATCTTGCTGAGAAAATGGGGAGATGTGGATAAATGGAGAAGCAGGTGGTACCGAAAACGAGATGATGCGTCAGATAAAACGTTTGCAGCATTCCCTGTAAGAGAAAAAGAAAAGGTAGTAACAGAATGCCCCATGAGAGAAATTCCAGGAGGAGGATATGTACATGTTCCATGGACAAGACAGGATATTTTGTCTTTAACAAAAGATTTCCCTCGACTACGCGAAAAGCCTGTTGAGTAGTATAGACAAGTGGACAGATTTGTGAAGTTGTCCAAAGTACTATGGATTGATCTGAATAGTCTATTTGACATAATAGTACCAGCAGATTTATGGACAGAGTGCAAGCTAATGATCAATTGGCCAACTCAGGAATACCCTAGAGATCCAAAAACTGGAGCTTCTGAGCCCTAGGTAATGAAGAAATATGAACAGGTTATTGCCTTTCTGAAAAACAAAGTACCTCCTAAAGAGACAGATTGGGTGAAAATTGACAGAACACATCAGGAAAGCAAAGAGTCAGTACATGCATATTACGAAAGGCTGCTTTTAGCCTTCAAACAGTTTAGTGGTGATTAAAAGGATTTAAGTCATTTTGTATACAGATTTGTATATGGGCTACGTCCAGAGATTAGTGAAATGATAAAACAACATACTGTAGACTGGCAAAATAAGAAAATAGACGAAGTATTGAGACATGCAAAATATTTCAGTGATGAGATTGAAGCAAAACAGCGAAAATTAAAAGAAAAGGCTATGTGGGCACAAGTAAAGGTAGCAGAGAGACAGGAAGCTCAATTAGCGGAACAAGCGAATAATACAGGCCCGAGACAAAAGTTAATTCCTGGGAAAGGTAAGGGAAATTTTAATATAGAAGAAGCTAAAAAGAAATTCCCATGTCATAATTGCGGTAGAATAGGGCACTGGAAATCCGAGTGTAAATTTCCCCCAAGTATTAACAATGAAAATGCATCATTGAATCCAAAGGTGCAGAATGAGGTGAGTGGCCAACCGCAGCGACAGCAGCAGGTTGTAACCCAACAGAATCAGGTGCCAAAACCGCCTTTTCCACAGAGCAAAAACTCCCAGAAATATAGTAACAAAACAAGATTCTACAACGAAGAACAGGTAAACAAGCTGCCACGCGCTAGCGCTGTTTCGCAGTATTGGCTATAACGCGATGAGAGTGATTCAGAAGAGGTTTATTGACGGTGCCGAAGGGAGGAAGAAGAGAGCGTACTTGGTGCAACTCTAGAAGTAGACCAGACAGGCCCATTTGTAGATGGGAAGATAAATAATGAAAGTATTACTTTCCTAGTTGATACTGGTGCTACTCGATCAAATGTCAGGGCAGCAGATGTTAAGAACCTTCCTCTCTCGGATGAAACGATCCAAGTAGTTGGTGTAACCAACAGACAGATTAAAACTTATCTTACAGAGCCAGTGAAAGTTAGTATAGGGAAATTTTCCGAAATGCACCGCTTTGTTGTGTGCGATATCAGTCCTGTGAATTTATTAGGTAGGGATTTGATGTGTAAGATGAATTGCACTATATTCTGTACCACTAATGGGATAGCCTTTGAGACCCCAGATGAAGATGTGTTGTATAAAATGACAATGGCAAACAGGGAAAATTAGGTTACCGAAACCTATGCTGTATTTAACCCTGATGAATTACCTAAAGTATTGAAACAGTCTGTAAAAGCAGAAGTTTGGGATTTCACAGGAGAAGATGTGGGATTAATGAAAAATGTAGATCCAGTAAAAATGACAGTGAAGGAAGGAGTAAGCTATCCAAATGTCCCTCAATATAAAGTGACACCTGAAATAATTGAAGGAGTTACTCCTGTGATTGAGAAAATGATAAAACAAGGCATTCTGAGAGAAATAATGAGTAGTCCATGTAATTCACCAATTATGGGACTGAGAAAGCCTAATGGGAAGTTCAGGATAGTACAAGATCTGAGAAAGATAAACAAAATTGTTGTGTCTTGTTGTCCTATTGTACCAAATCCATCTGTGATTTTGTATCAGATTCCCCATGATGCAGAATGGTATACTGTGATTAATTTATGCCATGCTTTCTTTTCCATCCCATTGCACCATGACAGCCAGCAAATATTTGCGTTTCGTTTTGGTGAACGTATTTTGGCTTGGTGCCGAATTCCACAGGGGTATACAGAAAGCCCCTCAATATTTAATCAGCTATTAAAGAAGTCTTTGGAAAGTCTAGAAATGCCCGAAAATTCAGTGTTAGTTCAATACATCGACAACCTTCTTGTGGCGTCGAAAACCCGTGAAGCTTGTGAGATAGATACTATAGCCTTGCTGAATCATCTGGCAGATGGAGGACTTAAAGTGTCACCATCAAAATTACAATTTTCCAAGAAAGAAGTACAATATTTAGGTCACAATATTGAAAAAAGACTGAGAAAGATAACAATAGACAGAATAAGGATCATAAAAGGAATGAGAGCACCCATGACCCAAAGAGAAGTGAGAATGTTTCGTGGAATGGTTTAATACGGTCGTCAGTGGATCAGCAATTTTTCGTTGATTGCAAAACCTTTGGTACGTCTGACAAGAAGTGATGTGAGAGATCCCATTGATTTGTACAAAGAAGAACTGGCAGCTTTTAAACGATTGAGAGATGGGTTGTCTGAAGCACCTGCATTAGGTATGCCTGACTATGAGAAAGAGTTTGAGTTGTATTGCAGTGAGAGGAATGGATGTGCACTCTCTGTTCTAATACAGAAGCATGGAAAACTGAGGAGACCAATTGCATATTTTTCATCAATGCTGGACGCTGTAGCCCTACCTGGGTGTTTGAAAGCAGTGGCTGCTACCTGCCGGAGTTTGGAACAAAGTGAAGGAATTGTAATGGGATATCCTGTGAAAGTGTTTGTGCCTCATGATGTGGCAATCCTTTTAACAAGGAGTCGCACCCAGTATATGACACATAGTCGGCTGACTAAGTATGAGAAAGTCATATTAGGTGCAACAAATGTAAGTCTTGTGAGATGTTTGAATGTGAATCCTTCAACATTGCTGCCTGATGCTGAGAATGTAGAAGTCAGAGATGAAGCAGATCACGATTGTCTGGATGTACTCGATTTCTGTACAAAACCACGACCTGACATAAAAGGTCAAATATGGCTGCAGAGAGGGTTTTTGACATAGCGTTAAGAATGCTGAAGTGGTTGGAAAATTGCTTGAGGCGATACAGCTGCCTAGACAATTGGCTGTTGTGAAGTGTGCTGGCCACAGTCAAAGTGGTGATTACATACCCACTGGCAATAAATATGCCAACGACATGGCTCAATACTGTGCACGTAATCAGAATTCTATTAACAGGGCCAAGGAGAAGGAGGTGATTTCTCGTTCTTTGATGTTTACTAACATTGTGGGTACCTGGGAAGAAGTGAGACAAATACAGGAAGAAGCAGGAGATGAGGAAATTAAGCAGTGGGTAAAAGCAGGATCTGCACCAAGAGAGAAGGATCATGTGTGGGTCTATCGGGATGGAAGACCAGTTATGCCTGATAGCATGATGTCTGCCATGGCACGGATGTATCATGGTCAGGGACACATAGGGAGAGATGCTATGATCAGGTCATTTAAGCAGACCTGGTACAATGCAAAATTCAGACTTGTAGCAGAAAGTCTTTGTCAGAGATGCCTAATATGTCAGCAGTACAATCCTGGAAGAAAGACAGTAGTGAGCCTAGGAACAATAGGTCGAGAAGGAGGGCCTTTTACCAGAATGCAAGTGGATTTCATTGAGATGCCTCCCTGTAACAGGTTGAGGTATGTTCTAGTTATGGTCTGCCTGATTTCTAGATGGGTAGAGGCATTCCCAACAAGAAGAAATTATGGAATGACAGTGGCAAAATTACTTTTGAGGGAATGTATCCCTAGATTTGGATTCCCAGCAACAATTGAATGAGACCGAGGAGGACATTTCCATAATGAGATCATAAAATTGATTTGTGAAGCATTGAATGTACGACAAAAACTACATTGTGCCTACTGCCCAGAAGCTTCTGGTGTGGTGGAACAGATGAATGGTACCATCAAAAACAGGATAGAGAAAATGTGTTTAGCCACAGGTATGAAATGGCCTGATGTCTTGCCTCTGGTACTCATGACTATTAGATCAATTCCAGACAGAACTACAGTGTTGAGCCGCCATGAAATTATCATGGGACGGGCGATGCGACATGTGTTCATACCAGTCAACAAGCTGATGACTATAACTGATGACATGGTGTTGGAATACTGTAAAAGCCTGGCTGACGCAGTTCATTCTGTGTTTCATCAGGTTGGAACGGATGCCACCACCCTTGAAAAGAAGCAAGCCCATGATCTGAGCCCTGGGGACTGGGTGAGAATAAAAGTACACAGAAGAAGAAACTGTTTGGTACCAAGGTGGGGAAAACCACGACAAGTTATCTTAACCACAACAACAGCTGTGAAGTGTGCTGGACTGAAAAACTGGATACATGCAAGTCATACATTGAGAATTCCAAATCCAGTGGATAGCACAGAAAAGGATTATTTTGATGAATCAGAATCCAGGACTGAATCGGATGACGGAGAGCCAAAACCAAAAGAAAACCCTGAAAGGGGGGGAATCAGAAACAAGTCTAACATTTGTCCCTAGAAGTATTTCCTTGAGAAGAAGGTTACAGATTTCTGATACCAGCTCAGACTCAGAGACTGAACAAGGAACTCAATGTTCTAGAAAAAGACAAGGAAAAGACAAAGGAAAAGACAGTGAAGAGACAATAAAAGAAATTACTGAAAGAGAAGTTCCAGATGAAAAATTGAGAGAAATTCCACCTGAAATAACACATTTAGATGGACAGGTGCCAGAGAGAGAGGGAAAGATTTCTGCGGAAGACGCCCGAGGAGGTGTAGGGAGCTCCAACATCCAGTCAGAAGTAGGGACAAGTAGTCAGCAGGAAGATTGCGTGCCGGAGATACGAGGAGGGACAGAAGTAGGAAAAACAAAAGAAGTGGTGGAAAAAGAAGCTGTTGAGAGTAAAAAGCAAGTTGAAACAGAGTCCGTGGAAAGCAAAGATGAAGTACCTGAAGGTCGAGTTCTAAGAAAGAGAGCTTGGAGAACTGAAAATAATGATAAAGGAAGTAAATTGAAAAGAGCAGCAAAAGACGACGTTTGGCCGAATAAAATAAAAAGACAGATATCGACTGACACGAGTAAATTCACCAAGGGCTGAACAGGTGAATGAAGTGACGAGTCAGGAGAAATTAAGACGAAGAAACCATTGTAATTAAAGAAAGCAAAAGAATAAGAAAACCCAACCAGAAGTATAAGTCACCAGAATGGACATATGTGGCCCTGCCTGAAGTGAAAGAAGAGGCGGATAGCCAAGGAAATCCAGAGCTGATTGTGCCAGAAGTGGTTGAGGAGGACGAAGAATCGGAAATCCTGAGAGTTATCTTGTCCGATATTGGAGAAGAAGCGGATGTTCAGGACATTCTGTATTCAGATCACGAGGGAAAGGCGAAAGATGATGAGATGCCAAACTGAATGAGACCAGAAAGCTGCTAATGGAAAGATAACAAAATACGGAAAAAGACAAAAACTGGTAGAACCAAGTAGGTGCTTAGAGCCTTGGGTTAGACAAACTAGTTGTGAAGTAGAAGAGGCTAAGTCAAAAGACACTGTCCATTTTAACAAAAATGGCAAACACAGATAGTAGAAAAGGTAGATGTATATTTTTGCGAAGATGGTGTAAAATGTGTTGTTGTTGTACAGGATTACTAATGCTTCTGTGGAGCATACTTGCTCTCCCGATCTCATTTAAGGTTACTATAGATACAATAGAAGGATATAGTGAAAACAAAACTAATATAGAAAAGATTCAAAAGGTAGTTCCGACTAGAATAGATAAAAACTATTTACATAAAGACAGGTCTATAACCGATTTTTCTAATAATGTTTTTTTGAAATTGTTGTTTGAATATGTAAAGACAATGGACGTGAGGGACAGCTACGTTTGTATGCAGTTACCTGCCTCTGTATGGGAGGGAGTGACTTATCACCACCTTCCAGTAACTTATGGAATAACATGTAGTGTAATAGCTAGTTTATTTTACCAAACAGGGAAATTAGAGTACTATTTTTCAGATGCAGATAACATATTTTCACAAGGTAACAAGGTAAAACCTGCACAGGTATTAGGTGAATTTTTCTTAGAGACTAAAGAACTAACATTAGAATATATATTTTAAAACAATTTGACTTGCAGTTTAAAGAAAAAGGAAAAGACATTTTTAGATATGGTTGAAGAAAGGAGACTGAAAATGCAAAGAAAGGCATCTGAAGGAAAGGTGGAGAAGACAGTCTGGGATGTAGAAATGGAAAAACACTTGAAAGGTGAAGCTAGTCCAACTATGGCTTTAGATTGGCCTCAGAAAGGGAAATTGTGTATTAGAAGGAATCAAACTACATATGATAATTATTTTGTAGGTAATAGTGAGTGCCACGATACATACCGAATCATGGGTGATGGGGATTTAAAGGTGGAAAAGATCCAGTTTTTCCTGGGTTATATTTCATTTGCGGGGACAAGGCATATTATCGTTTGCCAGACCATTGGTATGGCACATGTTATGTAGGCCTGGTTTTCCCGAAGATTTTTCATATGGATAGAGGAGAAGATGGTATACATAGTTTAGGTAGATATTTAGCACGTAGTAAGAGAGAATCTTGGTCAGAAATTGTGGGTGACATCTTTGGAGCATTGATACCGGCAGTGGGAATATCTCTGAATGCAAACAAAATTAGAAGACTTTCAACAGTAGTGGATCACTTGTCAACAAGCACCGCTGGAGGATTTTTATTGGTGAACACTGAAATGGTTGCCATGCGTGCCATGGTAATGCAAAATCGACTTGCCCTTCATATATTATTGGCAAAAGAGGGTGGAGTCTGTGGAATGCTGAAAGTTCAACATTGTTGTACTTACATTCCAGATGAAAGTAAAGATTTTAAAATTTATATTAAAAATATAACTGAACTGCATGACGAAATTGCACCACTGGAGGTTGAAGGTGTTTGGGAAAAGATTGGAAAGAAAATATTAGCTATTAAAGATTTCTTAGTAAACTTAGGTAGTACCTTTTTAGGTAAACTCTTATTTCCATTAACCCGTGTGATTCTCATAGTATTAATAATAAGATTAGGGTGTATCTGTCGTAAAGGGAATAAAAGTCAGAAAAAGTTAAAAAGAGAAAATTTAAGGAGAAAAGGTAAGAAACAAGAGAGAGAATTTGAAGAAATAGAATTAGAGGAAGTTAAGGAGAGTATGTATAAGTCAGCGAAAAGAGAGGAGACAGGATAAAATGAATTATGAATAAAAATAAGAAATCACTTTGAAACTCCTTAAAAGAAATACAAAATTTTGGATGGTGTGGTGATATAATCACCAAAGGGGAGATTGATGGAGCGGGTAGTACAAATATTTTGTATACCCCCCCCCCCCCCCATTTCTACATGTTCATACTAATTAGAATAATCTATTAACTGTAATAATATTAATGTGTTTTGAGTGGTACTTAACCAACCTTACTAATGTATGAATTACAAGTGGGATTTGCATTTTGCATGCTTAAAATAATTTGTAAACTAATATACGTACATATACTAATACTAGGAAAATAGAATATTGCATGATGTATGTTGCTTTTGTGACGTAATTGTAAGTTGCACCAGATGACATCATTGGGTGAATATAAACGCTGTTACATTTTGTCATTACTTTCATTATAAAAAGATGGTAGAATAGTGAGTTGGGTGGACCTTTTCCTTTTTCCTGATGTTATGCTGATGGAGAGGACGGTGACACTCCAGGACAGCTGTTTCCCTGAATCTTTGACAGACTAAATTGCTGCCTAATTTCCTGATGAACTGAGGACTCTCGAACTGATGGGCATTGATTGATGTGTACACGCTTATGGTCCAGACCCAATCTTTGGGACTGTAGCATGCTGCAGGACGACTTGATTGACTTAGAGGAGGACTAATAGCCAGATTAGGTAAATATGGTGTTCTGTAGTTTGATTAACGTTTTATTAAAATTTGCATTAATTAGATAAACAATATTATTGATTAACAAGCAAATGTGTTGGGTTATTTATTGAGAAGGAATAGAATAAGATTTGAATATGAGTGAAAGAGGATTAAAATCACTTCTCCAACTCAACTAATTTGATCCATCGGCTAAGTGGAAGGAATATCTCAAGGTTCAGGATTAAGATCTGCTGGATTAAGGATATTTAGTGTATGTTTATGTAAATAAATTTCCTTTAGGTTATAAGGTATTCCTTTCATGTCAGCGTTTGGAACACTCATCTCTCCCGTAAGAGCAGACCAATGAAGTGTGAGTGTTGGTGTTATGGGCCCCACCAATGAATGCATTGAGTGAATGCGTTAGTGTGATATTTGGTCTGTGACGAAGGGAGAATTTGAAATTTCACGCTGCATCACCTGCACCCCTTCCAACTTACTAAAGCATCGAGAAGCCGTCCTGCCCCCTCAGGCTACCCATATGGCTGCCCCAAAATTGATTCATCCAACCATTCATCCATCAGTGTGTGCACTCGTTCACCCAATCCGCTCAACAAGCCATCCTTCCATCCAACCATGGGGTCACAATGGTACTCAGCCCATGTGTGCGCGAGAGAAGCAGCGTGATTAAAATTGCAATAGGTCTCGCCTTTCATTAAGTTAAAGTCATTTGCTTTGCTATACAATACCATTAGCAAAGCAAATGGCTTTAACTTAATCAAAGGCGAGACCTATTGCATTTTCAATGCTTGTTATTCATATTACACTGATCTCTGTGCCTTGGGTATTCAAACATAAAAGCATCAGAAATATCTGCGCACTTGTATCCAATAACATTTGCCAAACATCTCTGCTCTTGTTTATCCCATGTGACATGCTACAGATATTTATACCCTAAAGTACTCATGATATAGCGATCTCCACCATCCAATATTCAAAGAGCTGCATGCTACAGAGAAGCTTGTTCCTATATACCGAAACAGTGTTTTGCTGTGGGATTCCTACGTCTCTGAGAAGCGTGTTCCTTGAAACAACCCAACCAGCACAGATTACAGCCGAAGATTTGTCCTGTCTTTTCCAGAAAGAAAGCAATGTTTGGTTTTCATATGGGACAGATATTCTGTGTTGAAGCACTGCCCAAGAAAAAAATAATATAACACTCAAAGCTGTCACCTCGTACCTCCATGCTCACACCAGTCTGATCTTTGTTCTCCTTCGCTTGTATACCAAGACGTATACCTATGTTTTGAACTTAACATACCAGGGCTTGATCTGACACAAGAAAAAGAGTGATCACATATCACCCACAGACTAAATCAATGAACAGTCAAGACATGATATTCGAGCTCGCAAAGAGGAGGACAATAACAGACATATGGAGAAATGTAGCCAGAGAGAAAGATAGGATGAGGGGCTTGCACAGGACGAAAAGACAGTGAAAAAATGGTAGCTGGTTAGAGAAGATTTGGGATAGATGCTTTGCCCAGGAATAGGAAGGGATCAAAACCCAGAAACACTTTTTAAAACAAACAAAGAGCCAGTTAGATCAATCAGTAACAGAGATGTAGCATGGTTAGCACGAAGAGATAAAAACAAGCAAACAAGATAGGATACGAAGCAGCTAAGAGAGAGAGAGAGAGAGAGGCAAAGAAATACAGAGACAGGGGACAGTGTGACCATGCAACAGTGAGACTGTGGAATCAAACAGGACAACAAGTAAACCGTAGAAAAGATTGAGTGATAGTTGAGAACCACCATAAGGAGAGTATGAGCCAGAGACAGCAGTAAAAGGGAAAGGATCAGAGAGAGGCAAAGTGAAGAGAGACAGTGGTGTAACGCAGAGGCCACAGGATACAATCATTACTAAATCCCAAACAGTTTTCTTTCACATTCATACCCTTTTTGCAAATTCAGAAGTTTAACTTTTTACTGATATTGATGAAGGGTCATGCTTTATCACCATCAGGTGCTAGGAGTGGTTTTCATTGAATGATTAGGGTTTAGCTAAAGCCCCTCTATCGGGCATGCCATATACCTGCATGTATCAGCTATCACTCCTGCAAACAATATAACTTTCCCTTTCCAAAGCCAACTCGAGAACCACAGTGCAGGCCCCAACTCTTTCCTAACTGGAAGGTTGCGGTGCCCTGCCCTATAGCATATTTGATGTTCACTTGGCTTCAATGAGGATCATCCTGCTGTACGATGTGACAAAAACAATACAGCCACATCACACCTACCTTGTCTGACTTACACTGGGTAGCAATGCCAGTCACATCATATTCAAGACCTGCTGTGTCACCTTATTAGGTAGAAATAACCACTCCACCAAACTGCCAGGCAGTAAAATCAATAAATATATAAATAAATAAATAAAATTCCACCTTAGGCGGTAAATGCAGCACACAACTCTGGTACTGCTAAACTTGAAATCAAGAGGTACAAAAGACCACAAGCATTGGCAAAGCTAATCAGTCTCACCTTTTAACTTTGCCAAAACATATCTATTAACTTTGTCAACATTGAGAAACATTTTTTTTTTTGAAAGGTTAGCACAGCTGCTAAACATGCACACGAGTCTTCACGCATACATCATGATGCAACGGCATACTAGCCACTTGACGTACAAACAAACGTTGTGATGCAGCTGCCATTTTGGTTTTTGTTACTCGCCATTCCAAGTTTGAGGATCCCAATCTTAGAGCAGTAAATAAATAAATACATTTTTTATTGAATGTGCATGAAAGCATATTTTTGAAAAGCAGCAGCCCAGCAGCAAATTACAAATGCGGAGGCCTCCAAATATAAATAAATAATGAAATGACATGGGAGAAAGGCAGGTGGGAGCATCAGTGGAGCCGGAGGTGGAAGAGTAAAAGCTGCTGATGAGTGAGCGGAATAGTTAACAAGGTGGGGAACACAAGTGAGGAGAGTTAAACAAAACCCCCCACAAAAGAGGAGTTGGTGGAGCAACACAACCACAAGTGGGTGTGGATGTGAGGGTGAAACCAGCACATGAGGCAGACAGAGAGAGAGAGAAAGAGGGCGCAAGACCACACATGTACTACCACAGAGTGCTAAAGGGAAAAGGAGAAACAGTTCCCTAAAGAATGCAGTAAAACACTACAATTTGTTCAAACAAAGGTCAGTAAAGAAGCTATGCTTATAGAAAGAGCCAAACACAAGAAGAGAAATGAAGCCACCATATAGGATGCAAACAAATGAGATGGATGAGAAAGTTAAACAAGCATTGGCAAAGTCAACAGGTCTCAACACTGCCAGGGCTCTCGGCTTTGTCAATGTTAATGTCTTTTAGCTAAGAGCACACAATTAAGTTAGTTTTTGGTAAGGTAGAGAAGTGACTCTTCTATACAAATCCTGTCTGGTAGGCGAGACTGTAAAAGATATCCCCAGACCCATAAGCATTAGGAAAGACATTTGGCCCATGGGGCTTATTTACTTCAACAGCTACAGCTTTTATTACAATATTTAGTGAATTGGCAAGCTTCACGGCATGGGGTGCAAACGTCTGTAAATATGTTTGTGTTTTGAAATCATGGAGGTCTGTTATGTTCCTCTATGGCTTAAGAAATCATAAAGCGGTACTCAACTAACACCCACAAACAACGAGTATTTCTATCTGCCATCTTTCAACATCAGATACCATTATTTTCTCTACATGTATGCGTCCTAATAATATAATTATACTATTTTTACAAAGAGACTTAATTCTCTAATGCTCCCTCCAAGTCTTACATAATGTGTGTTGTTTTATTGAATCCTGTCTCCTAAAGTCTTATCCCAAATATCTCAGAGTGACTGTGAAAAAGACAAATTCTTTGAGTTCACTGCTTTGTGCAACTCAGTAGTCATTTATACCCCACGTATTTCAAAGATCACCTACCATCAGTTGAAATACTCTATCCACACTGGTCTAGAAAATAGCTCTATGGCATCACAGATAGATACAGTAAAAAGCTAACCATGCACATGTATCCAGAAAAGGTTTACAGAAGTAAAGCTGCAGGTTCGACCTGTAAAGAAGAAAGCTGATCAAACACTAAATCTTGTGATGTCTTTATAGCTCCTAAGCTGCTCAAAGAGAGATGGAGGAAAGAGATTCCCAATCACGAGGTCCAGGAATTGTTTTCCAAGAATAGAGCTACATGTTTGAGTAAGAAATACAACTTCTATGCACACAGTGCTAGTAAGGAAGGAGGATTGTCATATACATTGAAACCAACAGTGATACGCACTCCTACTGCATGTTTAAGCTCCTCATAGAGTTTTAATCACAGAATCAAACTCATGCATATAGCACAAGCTCCTCAAATAAAATGAATCACAGGAAAGCATGCACCGGCAAGAAGGGAAGGAAGTTACACTTACTTCTTCATGATCTGGATCTCCAGGCACCAGCGTTCTTTGTTCCGTGGACTAAGTTCCTGACGACACTGTTTGATGGCAATCTCTTCTCCAAGCTCCTGAAAAGTTATAAAAATAAAGAGTTAGCACCATTTCAAGACTAATGGCACCTGAAAAACAGACCTGCCTTCCCCGTTTGTGTAGGTTGACACAAGACAATACAATATCTGAAAAATTAGCACCTTTGCATGCCCCAATAGAGCAACACTTTGATGTCCATGGAATTGCTCTCCTTCAAACACAACCGGTCCAGTGTCACATCTTAATTTCCTAGGGGTAAAAACACCCATCTAAACCCAAGCACAGAAGAGGCACTTCATGATCCCTAAAGGAAAAGATTACCTCCAAATCCAACCCATCCAAAGTCACAAGAAGATTTACAAAGGATAGGCAAAAGGATAGGCACCTTTCCTTTCTCAGCCTCTCCACAGCCACATCATAACAGAGGTATGCTGAAAGCAACACTGTACGTCCTTGCCTCTTTCCAAATAACAACTGCATTGGATAAAACCACTTCCAATGTAACCCTTCAAGAACAGATGATTCTAATGTGCGAGAAGTCAACCTTATTACAGAAACCATACTATTAGAATATTGACACTTTTGCATCTACACCAGCCAACACATATCAAAGAATTTTACCTGGCTCTATACCTAGCATTGCAATTAGAAGCCATGGTCAATTCCTCTCAGCCTGTTGAGGCTCCTAAGAAGAATACTCAATCTTCTTGGACTCCCACAAAGTATACAGGCCACCATCGCACTTGTACCCGCCAAACTCGACTATGCCAACTAACTACATCTCGAGTCACCAGCACAATAATAAGAGAACACCCTCACTGGTCTCCACAAAGTCATAGTTTGAAATCTTTACAAGGTCTGCTGTTACCAACTGGCAGACATATTTCCTTTGCAGCCCTCTGCATCATTTCAAAAGGCCATAAATGGTATACTACTTCACCTCCTGCAAAAAGGATTCTAAATACCCAGTGCCAGGAGAAACTGGCGATTCAAATAAACAATGTAACTTAATAACCCCAATTTCCAGAAACTATGCATGGAAAGAGGTTTATGCCTACAGAGCCAGCTGAGACTCCTCCAGTGAAAATGTTATTCTTCCCCCACCTCTAAGTGTGGCAGGTGAACCATTAACTTCCCATCAGTCTAAAAAGGGGCTCCTGCTGTGCCAAACTTAAAATGAAGCCCTAGGTAACCATGTGGGCTTCTGTAGATCTAGTAAAACAGTTTCATGATCGGATGAAATCATTAAAAAAAAACCTTGATGCCAACATTCCTACCATCTCATAACAAGAGGCTATGTCCTTCGAACAAACTGTTCAATATAATAATGCCCACAACAAACTGTGAACCTACAAAAGATGAAAACTATGCAATCCAAACAATGGGGCCATGGCTTCCAATGTGATCAGTCCTAGCGGAAGAGGCATTCATCCATCCCCTTCCCCTTGAGAGCTCCTAATCACTATTGTGGGTTCCACCAAACAATTCAGTCCAATCTAGACAGTGCATACATTTTGACAGATCATTTTTAAATGTTTTATCAGGCCTTCATATTTGAGGGCTTATGAAACATAAAAAAAAGTATAGATCATCAGCACAAATCATATCTATTACACTATATGGCGTCAATTGACAAGTATATTAGTAGTCCATCTGCCAAAACACTTTTCAAAGTAAGCAATGCGTAATGCAGCATCATCCACCATCAAAACACTTCTCACTTAGGCTGTCCTCAACAATAAGCTTTCAAAACCATGGATACTTCAGCCTAAATCCTATTCAGATAAGATAATAAGAAGCAGCACAAGACCACCTCAGTAGCAGAACTGTACATTATAAATGCAGCTAACAAAAGCAATGCATACCTCAGCAGACTTTCATCCCTCTAAATCCAACTGCAGGCAGAACATCAACTCCTAAACCTGAGCACATGAAAACACACCAAAGATAGAACATGACCCCAACATAGAATACGCCCCAAAACAAGGCATTACAAAACAAAGCACTGGTACAATTTTTCTAACCAAACACAATGACAACAGTTGCTATGACACTGGTAAACGAAAATCCCAGAACCGGTCAGATCGAAAATCATTCACTGCACTTCCACCAAAACTCCACCTTCCAGCACCACTGACTTTGTAAAATGGAATTCTCACTAACTGGTGTAAAAATGGACCATTGGCAGATGTTACCAACATGCATTTACCCCTACATGCGCTCCCTTTTTCTGTGTTCATGAGGTGTTCCATGAAGTGTCACTGGAAACTAAAGAAGGTCAAGTGACACAAGGTGGGCCTTTACATTCCTGAAAGAACCATAAAGGCTACTTAGACTCAGAAAGAGCAATGAGACCACACAAATGGTAGAAGTGCACTAAACAAACTGGTAAAATAACAACGGAACAGCACTCCTCTATGACATACCTTGCCAGGACAACCACATGACTCGTGAAGCACTAGAATCCCTTTAAGCACAATCCGAGCCACCATATGTCCCCACCCTCCAAAATAACTCCTCCAAACCATACCAAACCCCCAAAAAATCCTAAAATTATAGTGCAGACTTAGACCCAATCAATGCCATAGGACACCAAAATGAACACTACTCTTCTTGCCCCACAGCTAGAGCTACAAGATGAATGACGAAACAAATCCCTGCTAAACCCAACCAAAGCTACAAAAGGATTTCCTAATATAGTGCCCCTTTAAATCTAACCGGTGCTAAACCATAATGCGCCAGGCATTTTTATCACTGATCCAAATGATAACAAACACAAAACAACGCAGACAACCAGTAAAAGCACCTCCCACAATGTTCTATGAACTAAGATTTGTTGCACTCTCACCCCAGTACCAACCGTTGAGTGGTACTGCTGCCAAGCAGAGACATATCAAGGAAAACAATAAAGAAAGGTGCACCCATAACAAAGAGACCAAAAGAATTAATCTTATGAAGTCTTCTTTATTTAATTTCCTCAGTTCCATAAAAACAGCCAACATGTTCCACTGAAAGAAAATTAACTTCTTCAGGGCTTAAATCATGTGTTATCTGATTAGAAGGTCATATGGTAACAAACAAACTTTATTGGATTTAAAATAAATCATGAAAGCACATGGTACAAATATTCATCATGAAAACATGTTTGAAAGACATATAAAAAAGAAATAGCAAGATTCATCACTTTACGTAGTATAAAAATAGAAGCACCCCCATTGGGTGAATGCAACTTAAAGCATCAGTAATTAGACATGAAATTAAGCAGACCGGTTTAGAATATACCGACATTCCATATTTCTTTCTTATTGCAATCGCACCACTGATAAAATATTAAAACTGCACAGCAAATGTTCATAGGATCCAAGAGAGGAGAGACCTAAAACCATCTGTATGCTATTCTGAAAAAGTTTGTTATTTAAACAGAAGATCTTTACGGAGGGTATACAAAACTGTATTTAACTGATTGCACAGTACGATCATATTTTGATGTATACAGCGGGTAAAAAGTCCCTTCAAGGTTGCTCTAAGATGAAAACTGGGACAAGGCCAGGTGCTAGGACACTGAAATGAGTCACTTGTAGAGCTAAAAATCCGAGTGGCCCAGCTGATCATTAGTCTGGTGGTAAAATTGTTTAAAGAGAAGTGTCTTAAAAAGCAGGAAGGATCCGTGGACTGCTGTAACAATGTACTCCAAGAAATCAGGATGGCTCTGGAATAATGGCGGTGAAGAAATAGCCAAGCCTCCAGTTCGAACGATCGACCCGCACCGCAACTTCTGCTTTTATGAGCCTTTGGTCGAGACTGGCAGTGGCGGGTAGCTCAGTTTGCCTTAATTGAATTAGCGGCTTGGGGGACCATGAACTGAAGACAAGCCGAATGGATGAAAATCGTACAGCTGTGTTCTCTGGGTTCAAGGCAGCTATGATACCCTGCCTACAGGTCTGGACTCCCATTTTGTTCCACTCGGGCCTCAACTTTGTTCTGCGCAGGGCCAACAGCGCAGGGCCGATGCATACAATGTGCTCTAGAGATTCATCTGATTTGCCACATCCCCTGGACACAAGGTCGTCTGAGGAGCGCCGCCATGAAGGTAGATGTTTCAAGAAGAACCACTCACCCAGCCTGGGGGCCAAGATTCTTTGCTTTAAATGTAGGGAGGAAGAACAAACCAAGTGTGGCGGGGACAGCTGATAAAAGTTAATTACTGCCTATGCATGCTTACGTTTGACTAGAGTCTATCTAGCATTCTGGAGCAAAGTTGAATGTGCTTCTTGATGCTTAGTTAGAAAGATTTTTTTGCCAGGATTGAGAGACCACAGGTCATTTGTTGATGGTTGTAACCTGCATTCGTTGAAATACCAGCCATATGTCACAACAGGGTTATTGACACGGATATCAGTCCATAACAGTGACCCAAGTAAGCCGGCTCTGCCCTGTCTCAGCTTGTGGCACAGGTTAAGAAAGGCCCCCATGCTTTGCAAAGTATAGTTTACGAGGCCTAGCTCCACTCAGATCTGAGCAGCAGACTAAGCTTTTGGCAGCCGAAGCAACCTTTTATAGATTTTGATCACATGTTGATTAGGTGTGGTACTGAGCTTCCCAAGAGAGATCTCAAAACCGTACGACAGGGTGAGGCCTATCTTGGCTCGCATTACTTCCAGCATTGCAGCTAAGTTGGGCCCGGTCAGCTTTTTGGAAAGCTTAGAGAGGCTAACTTGAAGAGCTGTGGCTTTCATGACAATTTCATGGCGAGGTTTAATTAGTGTGCCCCTTGAGTCAATATGGATTCCCAGGTACCTGTAGGTTTTGCCAACTGGAATTTGGGCGTGGTCATACCACAAGCCACCATCTCTGTACAACTTCCTGCCAAATATGATCACTTGGGTTTTCTTAAGATACACCTCCAATTTGTTTGTTGTGGCGTTACTATGTAGAGTATTTAACAGCTGTTGCAATCCGACTCTTGTGTGGCTAAAGAGAGCAAGTTCATCGGCATATAAAAGGTTACAGATCTGTGCACTGCCAATCCTGGGGAGGAGGGGGGGGACTGTTTGTTGTATCCAAGTCTGCTGAAAGATTGGCTAAAAAGAGATTAAAAGCAGCGGGCTAGCACACATCCCTGCTTCACTCCCCTTGTCGTCAGCATTTTTCTGGATAGGTATTATCCGGTGCCGATCTTATCTTGGATCCAGGTGTTAGTTTGAAGCTAAATGATTGGCTTCAGCAATTTGGCAGGTTTTCCCCAGTTGGTTAGCTTGGCCCATAGAGACTTCCTCGTTACATGGTCAAATGCCTCTTTGAAGTCCACAAAGCAGCAGAAAAACACCGTAGCAGATGCGATCGCTCTATCAATAAGAATTGATAAGGCTAAGAGGTTGGTCAGTGTGCCAGAGTTTGCCATGAACCCTGTTTGATTTTTAGCGAACAGTCTTTTTGAGTCAGCCCAACTCTTCAGGTCTTCCAACAACAGGCTGGCAAAGAACTTCGCCTCATTGTCCAATAGTGCTATTAGCCTGTAGTTACTTGAGGTAGATCTTGAGCCAGACTTATGAATAGGTTGAACAATAGCACCACGCCAAGAATTGGGTATGGTTGAGCTTCGTAGGGAGTAGTCAAACAGTCTGGCTAGCCGCTTGGACCAGAAGGGTATGTTTTTTTTTTTAAACAGGGCCTATGTCAGGCCGTTTGGGCTTGGAGCTCCGTCCGATTTGGTTTTAGTTAGAATTTTGGCCAGCTTTGTGGGAGAGATGGAGGTTTCTTCCATTGAGTTTTGCTGCGCAACTTGTGGGATGTCCCGCCGATCCCAGGGAGGAATTGATGCTGGTGATGCCTTCCACTCTTCTGCCTGGAAGTGACCGACAAGTAAGGATACCCAATCCAGCTCAGTGATGTTTGCGCTTCCCAGGCTACGGTTTCCATTAGATTGGTTATTTACTAACGCTCCAAATTTTCATGGGTTCGGCTCTTACTTGCATAATGGAGGGAGCACCAGAGTTGCTGATGGTATTGTTGTTCATCGGTTTGACATGCCCGTCTATACTTGTTTTGTGCAATTTTGTAGCTCTTCAATAAAGAATCTGATTCTGGATATCTCCTGGCTGCCCTAAGGGAGGCGTTTCTAATATTCTTTAATGCTCTTGTCTGGAGGGAGAGGGGAGCCTGCCTATAGCTGGATCCAACGGAATGTTGCGGTGGCAAGTTGAATTGCTTTAAGAGATGGTAGCAAAAGATTGCCCAGTCATATACTAGGGAAACAGACCGCTGGTTGATCGGAGTTATTAGTTGCTCACATTTTCCCATAATCGTTGTACTTATAGCATCACTCCATCTTAGAAGTTTCAGGTTCTCGGAGTAAACTCCTGTGTATGAGGGTTTAGCAGGATCATAATGTTCTAAATTCAGGGCGATGGTTGTGACCGGAGATCGATGGTCATGTTCAGAGCGTGTTATGATGCCTTACTTTTCTATGTATGGAAGCAGTTCCAAGTTGCAGATAGAATAATCATGGTAGGTGCATTTGCGGCCATTTGTCCATGCCCCTTCTGGAGGAGTGTCCTGTGCAAATCTGTTCAGAGTGATGAAGCTCGCATTGTAAAGTTGCAAGACCCAGTGTTCCCCTAGCCTACAGCGTTTTTGATTTGTGGGTTTTACCTGTGCCTTTAAATCTGGTAAAGTGAACGGGAGCAGGCTATCCAAGTCCTCCGGGGTCCTTTGGAAGAGGCTGGTATTGAAATATCCCATGAAGACAGTCTGCGTGTGGGGCAACCACAGTCACGTCACACAGAACCGTGGATAGATGATCAAGCGGAGACCTTTGTGTTCTAGAGTTCGGGTTAATGTAGGCATTAAGTAGCAGCAAAAGGCGCTTCTATTTCCATGAGTTGATTTTAATTCCTAGGAGCCAGTTCACCAGGTGCTGCTGCCCTGCCCTGCCTGGGCTAAGGTTTAAAGATTGTTCAACTTTTGATGTTTTTAATAGGGGAAACAGTTTTAAGAGAGTCAGCTCTGGTTTTTGATAGTGACTTGTTTCTTTGTTTGCGCTGTCTTTTCTTTTCTCTCTTACTGAGTAGACGAGGTGATTGCTTGTTAGTTTTATCGGTATGTGAAGTCGGCGAGAGAGATGTTGAGTACAACTTAGGGTCAGCTGACGGAGGATAGTTGCTCCTAACTGACGGACTTTGCAGCAGGGTTACAAGGCACTTGACAGAGAATGTCGAGGCTTGAGCTTTAGGGGAGGAATTAAGTGCTTTGAGGTCGGTGGCTATGTGGATCCCTGCCCACTTGTGATCCACAGGAGCTAGAGCCTTTGTACATACTGGGCTTCGTGCTGGTTCAGAGCACTCTAGAAGGTTCTGGTCCAGGGTGTCAATGTTCTCCTTTTTCCCGCCTGTGCCTTTTGAGAGGAATTTTACTTCGTCTAAGACACTATTTAGAAATGTTGGGAGAGTTGATAAGCTATCTATAATAGGAAAGCAGCAGCAAACAGACTGCACTAGGTTGGAGGCTGATTGGGCCTGAGTTATTAGTTTATTCAAGTTTTCAAGCTTGCTATCGATGCCGGCTGTGACCAAGGCTAGAGTGTTCAGAAGCTCCACTTGGATGCCAGGGATGTGGAATTCCTATATCCTGACGCCCAGGATATATTGTTTGGGGTCAAGGGCAACAAGTTTTCATGTGAATTTTGTCCTTCGGACGCGTGGGCCCAACCCCCTGCAGCACAAACCCTTTGGCTGCCAGTTTGCAATACCACATTATGGTTCAAGGAAGGGCACTGTCTGCAGTTAAGGTAATATTTTTGCCCATATGTTAATGCTGTTCACACTTGTATTTATGGTTCATTAATTGAAAGCCTTTATTATTAGGGTGAGCGCTCTAAGTAAATGTTGTACGCTCCGACGGCACTACTGACAGTGGTTCCAGTATACAAATGTGTACACATGTTTTTAAAGTTTAGCAACATGAGGCTCCCAGAATGCTCTTTGATTTGATGCAAATATTTGCAGAAGTTTGAAAGCTGAACAAAACTACTTTGTGTGCTGATATGCTCTTTGTTAAAGAGCAGAAGGCTGTCACTCACAGTGAAGCCAGCCGATACAGAGAGAGAGAAAGAATTTTAATAAACACAAAAGGTCAGTCAACAGCAGACCAAATTGTTTTAGCATGAACAAAGCTGCATGTGTAGAACCGGACTGAAAGAGAGTGGTGTCAAATTGTCTGAAGAATTTGGTTGCACTGATGGCTGTGGATTCATACGAAATTGGTCAGGATGATTCCTTATAATGATGGGAGAAGGTCCAGTGGCTTTGTTTGGTACTTGTTTAATGGAGCAGTGTAAGTAGTGGAGATCCGGAAGCAAGAGTGGCAGGGATTGGGGCCCTGTCAATAGACCTAAGGGCGATCTTAGGTCTTCCACAGCTGGGCTATTACCAAAGCCGACCTCCAGGGTCGTGATTTTAGAATTTTGAAGGAGGTGAACTGTGGCCTCGGTTGTTGCTTGCTGAGGGCTTCCCTTTAATACATCTGGGCCAAGGCTGAGGGATGGCCCCTTCGCCCCTGCTGGTGTTTTTCTAAAGTAAGATAGCAAAGAAGGAGCTAGCAAGGAAGAGGCGCCATGCTCCCGAAAGCTCATGCTTGTGTCAGTGGTTGCTTTAGCATGTGTGGGTTAGAATAAAGGATGCAAAATAGGCGTGTCCAAGGGAGGTTTGGGGAGGGTAATTGCCTTGCCAACATGGCCTAGAGATCTTGACCTTTGCTTTGGGGTGGGAAGAGTCTTCCCTACTCTACCGGATCTCATCTATTTAGATGGTTGAAAACTCTTTGTTGGAGTAACCCCTCACCACTTCTCTGCCGTGTGGCCTAACCTGCCCAGGGATCCAGGGACGGCGCCCACCTTCAGGGACCTGCTCCATCAGGACTTCACTAGCAGGCATTAAAAAGGAAAAGTGGGGGGGGTTGCAGGCTTGCCCCGTCTGCAGCCGGCCTTGACCAGCCCCAGACCAAAGCCATTGCCAGTCCCAATGACCCAGCACCGTGAGGGGGGATGTCAAGTCCTGAAGGCTCCAAGAAGTCATGCCATCCACCAGCAAGAGGGCTCCAGTGGTAGGGCTGCAGAGACCGGAACTGTATCTTCTGCAGCTGCGCAGAGAGGT
Organism: Triturus cristatus; assembly: GCF_964204655.1. NCBI lineage: Eukaryota > Metazoa > Chordata > Amphibia > Caudata > Salamandridae > Triturus > Triturus cristatus. The sequence continues at coordinate 628,251,650 of NC_140594.1, read as the reverse complement.
GAATGCCCAGGGGCCCAAAGGGGGAGAGGGGGCCCAGGGGCAAGCGGGCACACCTGCAATCCACCCACAAGCCGCACCTGGCACTAGCCGGGCCACCTCAGTGGGACTTCCCAGGGGCTCACACTTGACAGCAGATGACTACAGCTGCCACGCTCACCTCGCCTTTCGAAACCTCCCCCGCCGCCCCTCCCATGCTCCCCAGAGTTTGGGCCGTAGGCAGGGAGATAAGGGCGACACAGCGCTTCTGCTGCTCACCGCTCAATGCAGCTTGCTGGTTATGGTCGTGGCTGCCGGCAGGGCTTACTGGGTGTGCTGGATTGGAGCTTGCAGATTACTGCTTTTCGCAGTTACAGTGGGGTTTGAGGTCAGATTCCTGTTCTGCTTCTATGGTAACATCTATATGTCTCAAAAGTATCATGATTCTATCCTCCACATGTTAAGTGTATATAATATTCCTCAAGTAAAGGGGGTATAGTGTTCACCACAACCTCTCGTGAGAAGAGACCTTGTATCTTCGGCTCCAGACATGGACTCTGGTGTCACCTTGGGGTACGATAAACCACCTTTACTTGGGGATTATTATATCCATTAAGACATGTGGAGGATAGAATCATGATTATTCGGAGACATACAGACAGAGCCATCCACCAGAAGGTGATAAAGCTGCTTAGCGATGAGAACTGCATTAATAACAGGCCACAAAAGGCAAGCATTACCACATCAAGTAAACACAATGAAACTCTAGTTGAGCCAACTGAACATAGTGCTAATATTATGCAACACAGATTACTTTAAGGAGAAGCCAAATGATATCCTCAACCTACAGAGAAAGCACCACAGCAGTACTGCGGGAAATCTGCACTTCTCCCAGAAAACACCTCCTTTAAGCAGAACGCTGCAAGTAGAATCCTCAGGTGCATTCAGCTCAACCTTTTCCAGTGCCCATGGGTGAATGCTACAGTGTAGATTTAATATACATACATGAAATGGAATTCCCCCCCCCCCCATTCATGAGCAATGAGAAAGCTGAGGTAAAACATTGTGGCTAGTTGTAATCCACATTTCTGAAGCTGTGCACCATTTCCTGCCACTAGATAAAATAGGGTCACTTGTTACATTTCCACACAAGACCTCCGCAAAAAGCAGTGGCCAGTGAATCAGACAACCCAGTCTCAGAGGAAAACCATCTTTTAATTTCACAGAGTTACTCCCTCAGTTCAAAGCCATGAAGAAGGGCGCAAATGAACACATGCTTGACAAACATGCAGGAATGTACATAGCAATCTGAAATAGTAAATCTGGAAGATATCACAAAGTTCATTCCAGACCACCTTTCTTACCAGAAGCACCAAAGCGAGATCAAGGGAAAAAAAGACAATGAAGGAAGGCCCTACCCTTAAGACAGGCCAGAGTCAGGGCCTGCCTAGTTTTAGTAATAATCTTATGAAAATCTAGAAACAGAATAACCCCAACACTGTAACAAACAATACTAGAAAATAACATAACTACACCAAGAGAATTTAATCACAAGTATACAAGAGGCTTTCGGGCGACAGGTGGATGTTTGTAGTAATCTAAATAATCAGGTCAGATCCTCTGATAAAGCTGCTAAGTGATTAAGTATGCCGCAAGAGCAAGACTGTTTACCAGACATCTCATGACTGAAAGAAGCCTGATGCTCCCCAGTTAGGCCCAGCACTCCCCAAAAAAGACCTGCTTTGTGCAGAGAGATGAATCTAAGGAATGGGTGATTGGTGAACTTTGCCTATCTGACTACCGTCTAAGTAAGCGAAGGTAAATCACCCAATTGCTTTCATTATTCAATAGCTTTTGCAAATAAAGCATAAATAAGACATTTAGATAGCATATTTACACAGTTAGTCAGACTTATACTGTAGATGTACTAAGAAGGGCATGAAACAGATCTTGAATTGGACCACTGCATCTCTGTAATCCATCTTACTTTATAGCACACTCTCCTAAGAAATCTTCAACTTGCAAAGGAGTGAGGAACGATTATTACTCGATTAGGCATCTTTCAATTTTCACTGTTACAGGCCCCTCTTCTTCTCTCTGATTCGAGACAGAAAGCCTTCACCAGAAGACACTGTGAAAGAATGCATATTTTAGAATGACATTTTGCTTTCTAGTCTGTAGGCACTTGATGATGCAGCTAGGGTGGTATTGGCAAAGCAGGCAATTGGACATAAGCTGATGGGGCGGTGCCTGGGGGACTGTTTTTTTGGGCCACCATCAACTGCCCACAGGGTCTCCTATTGTCCTTTCCAGCCACTGCCATGTCCACATGCCCAGGTCTCCATCATATGGAGCCAGAATGGGCAGGCAGGCAAGAGAAACATAGCACTATTCTTTGAGGCGATGGCGGCAAGGATAGGGGGCTTGCAGAATCGTTGTTGGGAGACTAGCTTGGCCCCCATGGGGGTGGACCAAACGTCAAAAGCTGTGTTCTTCCGCAACTCTCCTCCCCCAGCCGCCACACTGAGGCCACGGTGAGCGGGGGTGGGAGGAGTGTGAAGAGGCCATGTGTTGTTGTGGCCGTTGGGCCATTCTCATCTAGTTTTCAGTTCTCACGTCAGCCCCCATGGGGCCAGCCCGGACTAGAGGTAAAACAATGTCACTCACCTTTCACCTGACCTCTCCTCCACCAGGACTTCACGAGTGGGTCGTAGTGGGAGGGGTTGGGGGTGGGAAGGCCAGGTCAGGTGTTGTGGCCATTTTCATTTGTACCTGGCTGGCTCAAATTTCATTAAGTAAATTACCCAACACATTTCCAGGTTTTTTTTAACGCATGTACTTGCAAGAGAGATCTGTGTTTTGTCTAGTCAGGTTTAACTCGTCATAAGTTAGAGGAGAGAGTTTATATGCCTGCTGCAAGCACAACGTGTAGCTTGCAGATCACAGATTTGTATTTTATGTAGAAAGGTCAGTGGGTTACTGGTCAGAGGTCCTTTTGTTACTTGCAGCTCATAAGCTATAATCAGGGCCACTAGAATTTTGTGGCAGGAGAGGACTAAAATATGAGGTAGGGTTGACTACATTTTGGGGCATAAAAAAGACAAATGAAGCAACTTTTGTGATGGTATTGCTTAATTATTTTGTCACTTTAAAACATTGGAATCCAGTCAGGTCAAATGTTTCAACTCAATAGTATCAGTTTAACAATTAAATACAGCAATAAACATCTAAAAGATGAGCAATCAACATTTGAGAAGGGCATTCCAATCCACAAGAACAGTTGCTTCCAAGTTTTTACTAACTTTTAAACTGACAGAGCAAGAAACCGCTTTTTTCCCATAAAATCTGCACATTTTGCAGTAGATGAAGGATTACGTGGCAAATATGTGGCACATTCATAATCCTGCAGAAACCGCTGTGGTTGCTGAATAATTCCAGTGGCCCTAGTTATAATCCTTCCACTGCAGCACAGGGAGCTATGAACCAGCATCAAGGAGCTGCATGCAAACTCCAAAGCATAGAATCTTATTGCTTTTTTAATCAATCTTTCTTCAATTTGATATTGGTAATAAAGGGTTCTTTGGGTAGTAAAGTCTCATTAGTGCAGACAACCTCAACCACTGTGCTATGTTTCAATTATTGCCTGTGCTCCACCAGACTAAGCACTCTTGACATATAATGCCAGCGAATATTGGAAGATATGATAATTTTACACATTTTAACCCTCACTGTGTTAAGTAACATTTCCTATGAATTGATTTACACACTTGTATGATTCATTCATTTTCTGTTCACAATATAGGAGGGTGATGGAAATCACCATGACACCCTACACTTGGCACATGGTGCTATAAAAGAAACAATTGATGCCTGTCCCTTAAATACAGGGGATGAACAAAGTCAAAAAGCTGCTTTTAAAGTGGAGTTGTGTAATACACACTCTTAATTCCAGTGAGCAAACAAAGCGAGCATGCCCATTTTCAAAGGAGGTTCCATGGGGTGTCTCCACCCTAACTTTTATTTTTTTTTAAACAAGGTCAAATAGTGTATTTTAAAGCAGAATATTCACATAAACCTGCTCAAAACCACTGTCTCTTAAGTGCATGTATTAAATACTGAAGTACTTTAAAGGTGTGCCAATTCAATTAAGGCAGACACTCCCCAGGAGTTGACCACATTTAACTCAAAATGTGCAGTGGGTGCCCCTGTAGGTTAATAATTTCCAGTGGGCTCCTTTCCTGGAGCCCACTGGAGAGCTGAACATTGTTGTCCCAAAGTATGTGTAACAGACAGACCCACCGAAGGGCATGAATTGGGCTGAATTAACTACAATCCCCAGCGTGCAATATCAATGATAATTTTGGCACACCGGAAGCCATTTAATTAAATAAAAGCACGCAGAAGGATGTGGAAAGCTGTAATTGACTGCCTGCTAACATGGCCTCTGAAGAGAAGCACAAACGCTTCGAAACGCGTAAGGCCAGGGATGAGATACGGGGAAGGGAAGCCGCATGTCTTTCTGAATTAGAGGTTTGCAACCTACCTGTTGTGGAGTGCGGTCCCGACTCTGGGGAAACTATGGGAAACATATTAACGCGGTGCTTCCAGACCGCGGGGACGACGCACCACTTTCAAAAGTATGATGGACCTTCAAAGTGAATACTCACGTTTGAACAGGCGCAGCAGGTGAACAAATCAGGCATGCAGAGTCCTTTCCTGGAGCCCACTGGAGAGCTGAACATTGTTGTCCCAAAGTATGTGTAACAGACAGACCCACCGAAGGGCATGAATTAACTACAATCCCCAGCGTGCAATATCAATGATAATTTTGGCACACCGGAAGCCATTTAATTAAATAAAAGCACGCAGAAGGATGTGGAAAGCTGTAATTGACTGCCTGCTAACACGGCCTCTGAAGAGAAGCACAAACGCTTCAAAACGCGTAAGGCCAGGGATGAGATACGGGGAAGGGAAGCCGCATGTCTTTCTGAGATAGATAGATAGATAGATAGATAGATAGATAGATAGATAGATAGATAGATAGATAGATAGATAGATAGATAGATAGATAGATAGATAGATAGATAGATAGATAGATAGATAGATAGATAGATAGATAGATAGATAGATAGATAGATAGATAGATAGATATATCTATATATCTATATATCTATATATCTATATCTCTATCTCTATATCTATATCTCTATATCTATATCTCTATATATATATATATATAGTTGCCCATATAGGAGATGTCACACAGAGAAGAGTTACCGCACTCACATCCCCGGCGGTGACAAAGTTGCTGCTCTCGCTCATATCCCTCGATTCACCAAACGCGTTTCGGGCGGTGAGCCCTTGATCACTGGTGCAGACAAACACGGAGGCAGCTTCTGTTGTAAGGAAACCATTTTATTTGAATTAAGGTCCCGCCCCAATGGGCGTCGTCAGGCATTGCATTGTGGTAGATGCAGTCAATATGCTTGTAAGGACCCCAGGTTATCCAAAGTACACCCAGGTGGGCGTTGCTGCCCCGTTGCAGGTATGGAGATGTGCTCAATGCAGTTCCTTTGGCACCAATATCCCCCAGTGATCAAGGGCTCACCGCCCGAAACGCGTTTGGTGAATCGAGGGATATGAGCGAGAGCAGCGACTTTGTCACCGCCGGGGATGTGAGTGCGGTAACTCTTCTCTGTGTGACATCTCCTATATGGGCAACCTTGGTTTAATGTTATGCGGCCAGTCCGGTCGCGGAGATGTCCCGCCGCTAATTTTAGCGGATCCTGGCGTTTTAACACAGCTCATAGGTCAAAATTACCACTAGTATGTCAAGGCCAGAATGTTGTTGTGGTTGGCTGTTTCCCATGCCCAATATAACATGGCTGTCCTCCCTAGCACCCAGAGTTACTGAGTAGGGTAGCACCTGCATTTTTCGATGTGTGTCCCACATGACATGAAGGATCTCCAATATGTCAGTGCCAGCATTTTACCACTGGAGTCCCATAGAAAACAAATTACTTTTAGTGTACCAGCAGTTTGCCAAGGGTGCCTCATTCCATATGCCAGGAAATACCTCCACAGTGCCAGCATTTTGCCATAGGTTCCCCTTCTACCAAGAATTATGCCCACTATGTCAGCACCCACATTATGCCCCAGCTGTCCCATATGCCAAGAACAATAGCTTATGTGCCTGCATTTTACCTCGATACATCATATACCAAGAATTACCTCCTTCATTCTCACTCACCTTACTCTGACCGGAATCACTCAATTTCACTTAGTGTTTTCTCTCGCTCTCTCGATTATGACAAAAAGGCCAAGGGCTACCTCTACCAGTGACACTACAGCAGGTCACTAATGGGGAGGTCTTGAGGCCTGGCAGGATCCAGAGGCCAAATCTAGGAGTTTGCTAGGCCTGGTCAATCTCGCTGATGGCTGTTACAGTTATCACTGTGCGCCTTTACCAGCCACCAAACTGATTCACAACCTCTGGTGGCAGCAAGGGTAGACATATTTTTTTTATTATACTAGGGAATAATTGGTTATTAATAATTACTGGTATTATTTAAAAAAAAAAAAAAGGGGGCTACTGAAATGACAGGTTTTATTATATGAAACCCCTTTGTAGTGAATCATCAAAATGAGGAATTTCAGTGCCGCTTTTCTCTTTCGTCACTGTAGATTCTTTCCCAGGGAGCCTGACCTAACCCTTTTGACCCTTGGCTTTGTACCAGATCTCTGATTGATATTATAATCCTAGTTGATTGGGAGCTGGATTCTTGCAACCTTGTACGAGGCGAAGAGACTGGAATAAGTATTCTGTTTTTACAACTACAGAGTTTCCAGTCTTCAGCAATGCAACTGACCCTACAAGCTTTAAAATGCTTAATGTACCACACATTTCTACAATTAACCTCCTAGCCTCCTGATAATAACCAAGCAATGTTTTGGGAAAGGTGGTGCTCCTCAAATGTGGGCCACTTTTTTTGAACTGCCTGTGCCTATTTGTGTTCCCAATTTGACCCTGGTTGCAGCCTTAAGTTTCAGTTCTGTTCCAATGCAATGCACAGCATAAACATAAAGCTAGGGCTGAGATACTAATTGGACGAGAACTACATTTCGAGTTTGCCAAAGGTCGTTAGAAATTTGGACTCTGGACCTGAACCAAATACACAGCTCCACTTAGCACAAGGTGACGGGGTGGCATCTAAAAGGACTCATACAATAGCACCACTGCTACTAAGTGACCAATGAACTTGGTCACACAGTGTGGCTATTGTGAAAGTAAAAGGTGCTCTAGAGTGCTTAATTCCTCACCAGCCTAGAAGCCAATGACATCAGTTGTGTATCTGGGTTACTACAAAATGTCTAACTGGCAGTTTGATTTGTTTTGGGTGTTTTGATGTTTTCTGAATAGATGTCTGGAGTGGGACTTTCCCTCGTGAGCCCTCAGTGATCTTCAACTATTTCAGTTTCATGATAAGCAAAATTAATCCGTCAAGGAAACTGAAAAGGTGGTCAAACAGTGGGTTTTGCGGCTGTTTTCACAGTCATCCTCGCAAGAACACTTGTCTTTGTCTATATGAAAGAATTAAGGACTGTCACTGGGATGGACAGTGAGATGTTGCAGTGGCAGGGCTTTGAAGTTCAATCAGTGAGGACTGCTGCTACTTCCAGTACTTCAGTTTCATTCTTTTCTTTTTCATTTTGCTCTGCAGAGATAAAACTAGCCTGTGGTAACAGCTACTCACTGCAAACATAATTTCAAGCTTCTTATGAAGCATTATTGGTAGTAGCGGCTACTTCCGAAATGGGTGGCGGGGAAGGGGAGCGGGATATAAAATAGAAATAAAAGCACTTACCTGAATACCGCCGCTTCTCCTCTGTCCTCTTCTCCACAGCAGAAAGCACACAGCCTCTACAATACAACCTGTGGAGAACACGCCAAGTGCGCATGACGGTTTAGCCGGACCGAGACGACCGGCCAAACCATCATGCGCACTTAAGGTGCAGCCACCACTCCTCCTCCCTTGACGCCAGGGAGCCCGGCGCCTGGCCCAGCCCGGCTCTAACCTAACCTGGCTTCACTTGCAAGCTCAAAACACAAAATAAAATAATTCTACATTATCATTTTATTTTTTGGTATTGAGCTTGCAGTTGAAGCAGTCGGGCAACACTCCTCCGCTTTAGCAGGGAGCCGCCGCTGATTATTGTGGTGTCTACACTTTAGTGAAACCATCTGAGTACACAAAATATAATCCAATCTGGGAAGATAAGCTGAGGACTAGTCTTAACTTATTAAGTTTACTCATCTCCAGTTTTAGGACGGTGTTCAGATTGACACACGTGAAGGTATAGCTGCTGGTGAGCAACAATAGGAAGACAACTTGGATCCTTGCATCAGTGTTGGCATAGGTAAGGGAGCAGCCAGCACCTACAGTAAGCTACGATGTAAGGGACTCTGACGTGTTGACTCTCAGAAACCTGATGGTAACTGAAGGTTTCCACAAGCATTGCTTTGTCTCAGTGGAAGGAAAGCACTTCTACTTTTAATAAAGAATCCAAGAACCATTTGTATTTATCTCTCTCTCTCTCTCTCTAGGCAGCAAAGATTCATTAGAGAATTTTCTCAAAATAATTAGTCAATTTGTCCTTTGCTACACCAGCTAATGAACCTCTGCTTTACCACATTTTTTTCCATCTGTACTTTAAATGCTTTATTGGACAGGACTAATAATAGAATATGTGCAAAATGTTTTAACATAGAGGCCATAAACCTTACATTAAAAATACAAGAATGGCCTTCCACAGTCACCTCCAAGGACCACCACTCAAAATGTATTATGGCTCTGAGCTATAAGATATTACTAAACAACCCTTAGCCCATGGAAAGATATTTAATATAACCATAGGTTCTACAAAGTCTTCTCTGAACTCCAACACAGTTTTACAGACATTGAGTGATAGACTCACCTTGTTCTTCCACCGGATGACGTTTCCGAAGCCCCCAGTTCCCAGTCGCTCCTTCATCTCCCAGGAACCGCAGGTCTGGGTCTGCATGGATGGCGGATAGCTCATCCTGCCTGCAGCTTCAGCCTACCAGAACAAGGGTAGAAGGGAATACGTTACAGCAGAGATTACTCCCTAAGCACCCCACCCCCAAACACAACCTTCTACCTCAAAAGCATTTATCACATGCCATTTGTACCAAATCAGATCCTTCATCCAGCACTTACCTAAGCACATACCACATCGAGTTGTTCCTTTCAACAGCTCCTCAGAAAGACCCATCCTCCCCAAACCCATGCTAGCCTCAAGCATACACTCCCCCAACATAACCCTGTTCGGCAATCGTCAGACCCTACAACCAAGTCTCTCTTCTGTATAAGTTATCCCTGATGACCACTCTCAACAGACGTCTGGCCACTATGGATTCCTTGACATTCCCGGTGGCTACTTAGTGGTGGTAGTGTTAAGTGCTCCCCCCCACACCCACCAAGTTAACATATAAGCAATTCACAATAAATGGACTGTCCAATAAGTTCAATTATTTTCTTATAAAAACTAGACTTTTTTTTTTATTATATGGTCAAAGCGTTCATCAAAAACGTGACACATCCCAAATAAACAATTTCGACCCAAAATAGGAACAATCGGATTCTCGTTAGAAGATAACTCAGTCCTTTATGTGTGCACTCCAGAAAAGCGTAGGGAACAAATGTGGGTTGTCAGTCATGCAGCTTAAATGTTTGGGTCTGGTTTTCAAAGGTTTACAAGCATATGCTAGTTCAAACTTACTTGGGTAGGAAGTGCGCAAACCTCTTAATAACAAGGGCAATCTGTTTACAAATTGCGCATTCACAATGACAAGTATTAGGTACATGAGATAGAGCCCCAGACAAGGAAACACTGTTCTGATAAGAGATGTTTAGGGATGATGCGGTTGACAGTGGGAGTCCCCGCAGCCTCAGGGAGACATCCACAGGCACAATCCAGGGGATGCAAAGTGACAGCAGCCGGGCCAGTGAGGGAAAGGTGGTCTACGGGAGTCAATGAAGGAAAATCAGAGCATCACTAATGGGGTGAACAGCAGGCAGCTGACAGCAAGAGCACTGGACGGCCTATGAAACCAACATGCCCAGAAACAAATGGGTTGAGACTACAGATCAGGAACAGAAGCTTGGTCAACTGACTGAATGGTAGTCATTTTCCCAAGGGGCTCATGCCTAGGTCTACATTCTCAGCAAAACAGCAAAAGGACAATTTCTCTTGCAGAGGAGAAGCAAACTGCACATACATGCAATGCACCTTGAGTGGGCCAGGAAGAGGCAGCTACACCACATTCTTGGGAATGCTCCTCACACCAGCATCAGGTTCTCACAGAAGGGCTTAAAGCAGCTTGATCTTTGCCGGTCTTGAGATAGGTTTGGGCAGGTTCTAACAATTTACAAAAGTCTACCTCATTCTCCTGAGGACACAGCAAAGAAATCAAAACTATCACAGGATCTAAAGCAAGGCATCAACAAGAATCCGGTCTCTGATCCAATCCTTACTCTGCGTCGGTGCACAAAGCTTCACAAGAGTCAAGGAACTTATATTTTGACCAAGAGGGTCAGTTTATGTCCCAAAGCTGAAGCAGTTGCCGCAGGCCAACCAGCCAGGAAGATATTGAGCTACGCTTATTAATCTGTTGGAGCTAACCAAATACAAGCACATTTTCCATTGCGTACATCAAGTTCCATAGTGACAAGGCACCCCAGAATATATTCAAGGATGTGCGAAATGACTCTTGTGATGCCTCAATTGATTAGAGGCTAGGGACTGCAGCTCTTCTTGCACCCAGCATCTCACTCTGCCCTATTTAAAAGTAACTGTCCATGCTCTCAGACTTTTCTTTGTTTAAGCATCAATCAGTACAGGATACTTAGTGGACATGTTGGATCTTGCTAAAACTGGTGAAGTAAACAGACACATATTGACCTAGACTACACCGATCTGAGCAGATAGGAAGGGGCAACACACACATGCAAAGAGATAAAAGAGAGGCCTATCAGCAAGGACAACTGCCTCCTATAATAAATGCCTATCATGGAGAAACACACATACCCCTCCAGGTGAGTATCCCATCCCCTCATGCGCACATTATCCCACGTAAAACATACATGTGGTTGGATGGGGGCAAGACATTCCTTAAGCTGGCCAGTGAGACCTTCGGGTAAAAATTGATTACAATTTCCAAGTGCCACACGTACAATTTTAAGGTGACTAGTGATTGGATGGAGTCTTGGGAGAGAGCACGGTACAGGGATGGAAATTAATATGGAGCAATTCAAGTGGAGAAGCGGGACTCTTTTCATGGGGTATAACTTGGACCAGCAGAGATTGTGCCCTGATGCCTATTTGGCGAGCAAGGGTGTCAAACAGGACGCGATGATTGATAGTGTTAAATACTTCAGTGATAAGAGTGGCTGAAATCAATTCAAGCAATTCCATAAGGAAATGTTTCCCAAAGGAAGACAAGGTCATCGTTGTCAGAGATCAGAAATATATCACTGATAATCAAGATGCAGGTGTTTCCATAATGGATTACGATTTAATGTCAGTCCAGGGAGAGAATATTTATCTTTTTTCCAACAATGTTTTTTATTCAAGAATTACAAATACCATTTGTGCAACGATATCAAGACACATGAAATGAAGTCAGACTATTATTAATTATGGCCACAAACAGAGCATTACTATCAAATGTAAAATATACAAGGCATAATTAAAAAAGCAGATTTTGCATGCAACATCTTTAAGGGAAAAAACCTGAAAACCACAGCGATAAATTAGACAGAGAAGGGAATGGGAAGCATATACTGGTTCCGTCTTACTTGGACAGGATGTGCGAAAACCTGATGGCAACACAAGCAGTTTGTATAAAAACTGAGCAGTCCCAATGACAAGAATCAGGGGCATGTGACTGAGAGCCGGTCAAGGAAACACTGTTCCAGCAAGCAAATTTTATGGATGATGCCTTTGACAGCAGGAGTCACCACAGCCGTGGAAACAACCAAAGGCTCAATCCAGAAATGCAAGATCGCACGCTCGGGCCAGTGAGGGAAAGTTGGTCACTGGGAGCCAATGAAAGAAAAATCCAAGCTTCACTATCAAATTGCACAGCAGGCAGCAAGAGCACTGGAGGGCCCATGAAAATCACATGCCCCAGAGACAAAAGAGGTGAGACCGGCAGCCGCTCACCACAGGGATTTTTGAGCTCTTGCCTAGGTCTGCATCCACAGCAAAACAACCAAAGGGACAATCTCTCTTGCAGAGGAGAAGCAAACTGCAAATACATACAATGCATCTTTTGTGGGTAAGGTGGAGGCAGCAGGGCCCTGTTCTTGGGCATGCTCCTCACCAGCAGCAGGTTCTCACAATTGGGCTTGAAGCATCTTGGTCTTTGCGGCTCTAGAGAAGGATTTCTGGCGGTTCTAGCAATTTACACAGTCTCCCTCATTCTTCTCAGGAGACAACGAAAAACTAGAGCCAATCACAGCCTCCAAAAGAAGACAGCAGCAAGAATCGTGCATTGGATCCAATCGGTCCTCTGCGCTGCTGCACTACGGATATTCTGACCCAAAGGTCCAGTTTACATCCCAATGTTGTATCAGTAGTTGCCAGGCCAAACAGCTGTATCATTCTTGCACATTTAACACTCTTCGGGAAGTATGGCGAGTTTCAAGGGTGCTGGCAAGGAGAGTGTTACAACTTCCTAGAAAAACAAAAACAAGCATTTTCAATGCAATAGGTCTCGCATTAGCAAGAGTTTAAGCTATTGGCATTGCAAATGATAATACCTTTTATTTATCTGTTGTTATAATTAACAAATACATGAAAGCCAATCGCTCCTGTCCTGTAAATGCAAGACCTATTTCCTTTGAAAGAAGCGGCTGCTATTGCCCCGGGCTGCTTCAAAAGTGTAAGTGCACATGGCACTACATGTTGCAGGAAAGCATGTCATGCCTGCAGCAGGAGAAACGCATCAAAGAAACTATTTTTACCGGCTAAATAAGATATACTGTGTAACAACAGAAGTAACAAGTTTTTAAGACTTAATGGGAAAGAAAAACACAATGTGCATCCACTGGTCGAAAACATGTTTTTTGAGTGTTTTTGCTGGTCTACATGTGTTTAGGTCATGCTACATAGATTAGAGACTTTCTTCTGGACAAAAATAACTTTCAGTGGTCACCATTGTACACCTTTCGCTGAGTGCACCACTGAGAGCATACCCCAGTGTTGAATGGCCTATTTCAGGGCACACTCTGGAGAGAGTGCTACTGTCTGAGACCATGTCCAAATCTGCACAGCTAGGAACAACAACTCAGCAGTAGTGATCCCCCAGTGACGTCACCATGTACTCAACAGAAGCTGCCATGTGACATGCCTCGTGTCACCGGGGGAGCAGACAGACGCATCCTTAGACCGGGAGTGTTGTTTTAAAAAGTGCCTCATTAAATATCCATTCTTTTTTAATGTTTTACTTCTCCACGTCCTACGCCTGTTCTCTAATTAGGACTGTATTGTACACTATGTATCCATGCCACACACTCCCTTCAGTTGGCTCCACTTTCAGGCTGTGCAAGTTTTAGCTTCAGACTGCCACCTCTGTCCCAGTCTACTCAATCACTCCCGTAGTCCAACCACTGACACCACCGTTTACTTTGCATTCAATGTTTTGCAGTGCAATAAAAATATGTTTTTACAGGTCGTTGAATAGATGTAAAGCTGCTCAAAGACACAGACTTACGTGGTGGATGCTATGAGTGCACTTACGAGTGTCAGCAGTCCTAAGCCAACACCCATAACCGTGATCTAAGGCAAAGGACCAGTGCACCAACGGCCACTGCTGGCTGAGTTTATCTCAATCCCTTGTGTGTGGTGTGGGGGATGCACCAGACTGAACAAAAGTTAAAATGTTACTGTACTATGACTCGGCCTGGACGGTGAACTCCACTCTGTTTGCAGAGTTTGCACAGTTTTCCGCACTCCGCGGAGCACGCGGAGTTCTGAAAAGGTACGTGGAGCGGAGTTTTTTCCTTGCTCTACAACGTTAAATTGGCGAGTGAGGAAAATCCTATGTTAGACCACCTCCAAGCAAGATTTCTCAACGTGGGCGGTCACAGATGGTCACCAACGCTTGCGTTGAGAAACTTTCTGTTCGCGTTTAAGAAGCTGCCGCTCAAGTAGAACTTCTAAAGAAGCAGCGCCCTCTTGTGCTGCACGTGGTGCTGGTCGCGCTGATTTTACAGTGCAAGACAAACCCACAGCGCTAAAAATCAGCACAAACAGTGTGACGTAACGCACTTTGCCTTTTGCGGAATTCTGCGTAGCGCGGCGGAGGTTTTTTTTCTTCACTTTGCAGAGTTCCGCATAGCGGAACTTTGAAAATTCCGCCCAGGCCCAACTATGACTATTACCCATACGCCACCCAACTGTGAATGAGTATCGTCAAGTACACACTTTACAGTGAGGGAATATTAACGCATTTATTCAGTGTCAATATTACCCATTCCTCACCTTAATCAGATTGAAGATTCCCAGGTCCTTACATTACTTTAATATTAGCAATTAACCTCTATACAGACAGTGATAGTGCCTACTGGCGCCTCGCACGCCGCATGTCTTCGTGCTCTCTTTAACCTAACCTAAACGCTACTTAGCACTGTTGCAAAGTATCGCTCGCATTTTTACTTCTCATGTTATTTTAACTTTTTTATATTTTTAGTGGTTTTACCTGCATTTGCACTTTGCCTCGTATTGTGTTGGGCCCTTGGCCGGCCCTTTCACTTGCACTCTGTCAGCCTCTGCTCCGGTCCGCCACAGCGTTAGCTGCCCATTGAGAGGTGAGCAGAAGACTCGCACCCCTCCTCCCTTCCGGTCAGGCACTTACGGGCAGGTGGGTAGGCAGCGGTCTAGTTCTTCTGTACTCCCCTGCCTACTTAAGATCCTGCTGGTGCAGGCACGCCGCTGGCGCGCCTAAGGCAAGCCCGTCTGCGACCGTCCACACCTGGACGTCGCCAGACATGCTGCCGGTTTGGCCGCCCAGCCGCAGCTTTATTCACGGAACACTCTTATTGATATCGGCAAGGGCATCAACCATTGCACACATCAGTCTGACGCTCCTTTGGTGGGTACTTTTGTTTGCAATTCCTGTGGTTTCAATTCTTTGGCAATCGCTAGTCCTGTACGCACTCCCTCGCCTGCTATTAAATTTCTTAGTCTTAACTGCCACTTGTTGGTCAAACACTTTGCTGAAGTGTTTGACCTAATTCAGGATGAGGCCCCTGACATTCTTTTTTTTAACTGAGACTTGACTCGCTGCTAACACCGAGGCAGAGCCTAACCTGGCACTGCCCCAGGGATATGCCATTAAAACTCTTAACAGAGATGGTAGGGGTGGTGGCATTCCGGTTGTCTTCAAGACTGGGTTTACCTGTACTTTGACCAAAGAAAGCATTGTAGACTCATAATGTGCACTGTTCAAAATTTGTGTTAATGCTAACTTTACCCTTTTGGGCCTCCTGATCTATCACCCCCAGGTCCTTCAAAGGGTTTTATGGAAGCCCTTGTCACTACATCGCGGCTGTTGGCTACTTTAACATTGTTGGGGACCTTAACCCGCATTTGGAAGCAAGTCAAGATAGGGGGATTAGTAATTTTCTAGCGGACCTTGCAGCCTTCCAACGTATTCAATATGTCCCTAACAGCACTCATTCTGCCGGCCATCTGTTAGACACTTTTTTCTCGAATTTATCAGCTCTCACAGCTTGTCCTCCCCTCCCCATGAGCTGGTCCGATCACTATCTGGTGTCGTTGACACTACAGGCCCTCCTCAAGAGGCTCCACGGAACTACATTCTAAAATGTCCCTGGCATAAGCTGGAAGCTGTTCGCTTCCGCGACATCCTCCTTGCTCAAAGGCCTAACCTCCCTAACAATCCGGATAGGGCTAACAGTATCCTGTCAGACCGGCTCTCGCATACTCTCGACATTCTGATCCCTGCTAAGATGTCCCACAGTCGTGGCCCATGGTTTAATAACAAACTGGGCAAAACCAAAGGGGATGATGGACGGAGTGTTGAACAGTGCAAGCACTCATCGCCAGTCAACTGATCTGGGTTTAATCCATCATCATTCTTTAGCTCACTCCGCCACCCCAGTTCAGACATGGCCATATGCAAATCAGTCTGACCCTGTGCCTCATGGGAACAGTCCACCCCGAACTGCCAAGCCATGTCTTCCCTGGACCGAAACAAGCATGGAAGTGAGTGCTTGCAATGTTCAACACTCCATCCATCATCCCCTTTGGTTTTGCTTTGTTCGCCCTAAGTTGGCAGGGTATGCCCAGATGTGGGTCCTTTGCTCACTTTGCCACTGGATTCAAGCTAGCCTGGCTGATGATGGCTGATTAGCCAGAGTCACACGGCAACGATACCTGTGGTACCAGACCCCTTGCAGCAAAAAAAGCTTGTTTGAGTTCAATCCATCGAGGGACATCAGCACCGCAGAGACCCACTTCAAAACGGTCCCAACTGTCCTGTTTGTGTTCCCTCAGCTGCCATGACCGACAATCCTGAATTCCTGTGATGCACAAGTTCAGCCAACCTAACCACTCAGCACTGGTCTCCAAGAACTGACTATGTTTCCTTGCTCCCAGGACCCTCACGAACTGAGCCCCCCACCACCGTTGGGAGCTACCAGACTTATACCCAAGTCCCCCATTGCAGCCTGTTTCCAGGTGCCCCTTCCCCCTTTGATGTAGCGCGCAGAGCTACCACCAGACCAGCTCCTCTGCACCAGGACGCTCCAGGAAAGGTAAAGCCTAACAGCTACTGGTTCTTTGGACTTTGGCCCCCTACCAACTAAAGTCCTGAAAGGGACCGCCGAAAACCTATTGCAAGAAACTGTTTGCGGTATATGCCTTTTTTCCCTATAGGAAAGCATTAACGCTTGAAGACACATTTAAGTGAACATTTTACTTACCTGTAAAAATCGATAACTCGAAAAGTACTTACTTCAAAACGAAATTCTTGGTGTTGAAATATATATACAAAAATACCTGTTATTTTTCTAAATCGGTCTTGGTTCAATTTTTGAATATATCTTATTGCCTCTGTGAGCACAACAAATGCTTAGCACTACCCTCTGATCAGCCTAAACTGCTCACCCATACTACCACAAAGGAGACCATTTGGGATAATTACTTGTACCTCTGTAAAACAATAAGGGTCACCTGGACACTCTGGACAGTGTACTTCGTATTGGTGCACTATATAGAGACATCAGTGTGGAGAAGCACAGACCAGGTTCTGACTGTTTTAGCCAGGACAAGGGATTGAGGGTCTGCCAGTCTCCCATGCTAGGGGATGAACATCACCCTGGAGAATCAATAACACTTGCCTGTCGCACCAGCCTCAGCCTGACCCAAGACTAGTGGGCAATGTGAGGTGGAGGAGATCGCTTGGAGGGAGCGAGGTCCAGTATGGATCTTGTTGCATGGATCGCAAGTCAAGTCAAGTCAAGTCAAAGAATTTATATAGCGCACTACATACCCGGAGGGTCTCAAGGCGCTTAGGGAGGGGAGGAGGATTACTTGTCAAATATCCACGTTTTAAGTTGCTTTCTGAATGCTAGGTGGTTCTGGGTAAGGCGAAGGTAAGTGGGGAGTGAGTTCCATGTTTTAGCAGCCAGGTATGAGAAGGATCTGCCTCCCATTGTGGTCTTGTTGATGCGAGGTACAGTGGCGAGGGCTTGGCTGGAAGAACGTAGTTGGCGGGAGGGGGTGTAGAAGGACAGTCGTGAGTTGAGGCATTCTGGTCCGATGTCGTAGAGTGATTTGTGTGCGTGGGTTAGCAGTCGGAAAGTGATCCTCTTATTGACGGGTAGCCAGTGGAGGTCTTTCAGGTGACCAGAGATGTGTTCGTTGCGCGGGATGTCTAATATGATCCTGGCTGAGGCGTTTTGGATTCGTTGGAGTTTCTTCTGGAGTTTAGCGGTAGTACCTGCGTAGAGGGTGTTTCCGTAGTCCAGTCGGCTCGTGACCAGAGCATGGGTGACTGTTTTTCTGGTTTCGGTGGGGATCCAGCGAAATGTTTTTTTGAGCATGCGAAGAATGTTGAAGCAGGATGAGGATACGGCGTTGACTTGTCTGTACATTGAGAGTGAAGAATCCAAGATAACGCCTAGGTTCCGTGCGTGGTCTGTCGGGATGGGTGCTTTTCCAAGAGCTTCCGGCCACCAGGAGTCGTCCCAAGCAGAGGGGGGAAGTACCTAAGATGAGGACTTCTGTTTTATCTGAGTTCAGTTTCAGACGGCTGTGTTTCATCCATTCGGCAACTTCTTTCATTCCTTCGTGTAGGTTAGTTTTGGCGGTGCTGGGGTCATTGGTGAGAGAAAGGATCAGTTGAGTGTCATCCGCGTAGGAGATGATGTTGAGGTTGTGTTGGCGGGCGATGGTCGCGAGGGGACTCATGTATACGTTGAAGAGGGTGGGACTGAGTGAGGATCCTTGCGCAGGAGCAGAGTGGGAGATTCAAGTTCATCTGGACCTCTGCACAGATTGTCTGCCAGCCTGTGTGCCAAAGTCTGTGACCCCCTTGCCAAGTAAGGGCTGGGGTGAAGAATAATTATTACGATTAGGATTACAGTCCTTAGTGCTGCACTGTGAGAGGCAAGGGCTATTGCCCGAAACAGCGCTGTGATCTAAAGAGGGTTGTCACCTTGTTGGTGCTGCCTAGGACCCCTGTATGCCAGGCAGGGAGCCACGTTGAAGAGAGACAGCTGCCGTCCTGTATGTGCTGCTGTGACCCTACCTGCATGTCAGGACGAAGGGGCCATAAAGGAGGAAGAGGGGCCATTGTGCTGAATCCATGCGCAGCTGAGGAGAAAAAATGGGCAGGGACCTGCCGAGACTGAGAGCAGCGTCTCCAGCTCCCCTATCCAGGAGCATTAGAGACTTGGCCCACATCCCAGGAGAGACTTACCACATTGGAGGAGCACCAAGGGTGGTGGCTTCCAAAGTTGCAGCTTCCCTCAGCCTGGATACAGCCGGACTGCGAGGGGGCCACTATGGAATCTGATCCACCTCTTGGAAAGAGCAGTTATGATTGACAAATGGGCTGTTGGTCCCTGAGGAAGTTGATCTGAACTGATGAACTACAGAGCTGGGACTCCATGACCTTACTCATGAGCCGCCATAGTACTTCTGAGACTTGACTGCCTTAGCTGGTCCTACCTTGGATGTTGCAGCATGTGAATGGGGAATAACCATCAGCAATAAATGGGGACGTGAGGCTGGAATGCTGATCCGGCTAATGTTAGCGGGCTTGCTTCAAGAAGGCTGCGTTGTTTGCAGTGTGTTGTATTGTACTTTGTGTTAAGTCGATATGCACATCACGGTTGGGTCCAGTAAACCCTGCTTGGTCCGTGGTTCCCTGAAAGGGGTTCAGAGAGCTCCCGATTGTATTGTATGTTCAGAGCTACTCATCACTTGATCACCATTTGTTACAACAGGACTTATTTTGTGCACTGTATTTGTGCTGGTAAATCTATTTTTTTTTTTTTTAAATTTAATGCATTTTAAGAGTTGTAGTCCTGGTCCACTTCAGTTGTTCCAATCCAAGTAGCGCAATGATTTGTGACACAAATCCCAGACATAGAGCACTGTGCCTCTAGCGCCATGATACTCTTAGCCATAAGAAAATCGGGGACTGTGAGTACAGAACAGCCGTCTCAATTCTTCTCCAGGTACTCCGGCCCAGCCCAATATCCGGAAATTAGGGAATTTCCGCCTTGAAGAGTTGGCCAACTTCCACAAACAAAGATGTCTCCAGGTAGGAGCTAAACAGGCACATTTTTAACTACCTTCACGGTCAGGCACACAAACATGGTGGGTCAGAGAGGAGTAGGCACATGCCGGATGTCGATTACAGACAGGACTAGGTGCAAAGTTTTTGGGAGGGAGAAAAAGAGAACTGTGCATGGAGAAATCAGGGAACGTCGCCTGAATCTTAAGACTGGGAATAGAATGATGGTACATGGCAGAAGGCAGCCAGGCTTGAGGCAGAGAGGCAGAGAGCCAGGCCCGGCAAGACACACTAGAAGCAGAGTACAGACAGTGTAGTCTCGCAGCAGCGAGCAAGCACTGCTCAAGTGGACGTTTGAGGCAGTGTAGGATTAATAATTTAGACAGTGCAGGTTTGCGGTAGAGAGAGCAGGAGGTGCAGGTTCGGGAGTGCAGGCACCGGAAATTGGCGGGAAAGCGCACTGGCGGTAGGTACACTTAGGTGGCTAGAACATGCAGTGGATGGTCGAAGCAGGGAGCAAACCATGTCGTAATTAGGGAGCTCCGGTCCAATGTAGGGGAAGAAGAGATGGGTTGGTCTGAAGCAGAGAGAGACAGCAGGGAAGGCCTGGTTTGAGACACCAAGAACTCGATGTCGGACTGCAGTTCGGAAGCAGAGAGAGAAGGTTATGCGGTCCTGAAGAAGAGAAATCAAGCGGTGCCATTTTGAAGGTGAGCAAGCAGGCGCAATTTCGAAGCACATGTGCAGGTTGTAGTCAGGAAGAGCAGGCCATGCAGGTTCGAAGCAGGGAGATCCGGCTGCGCAGACTGGCCTGCTCTCAGCGCGACTCAATACTAAACAATCCCGTGCACAAGAGCCCTCTGTCAGCTGCACCCCCCCACCCCCTTCTGCCCGTGTGCGCAGCCCACACGGCCCGGTCGCAGTATGCTTCAAATCTCCCCTCCAGACAGGCCGTCTGGGCGTTGCTGGTATGTTGCAAGGTAAAGAACTTCAGGAACCTGCCGCAAGCCAGTCAACCAATCACCCGGGTTCAGTGCGCGAAAATGCAGCCAAGCCCGAGGGGTTAAAGTCAATCCGAGAAGGGACGTTAAAATGATGAACACTTAGAATTGTGAGGGGAAGCAAGATCACTGGGGTCTTTGGAGCCGGCCTTCGTGTCATCCGTGCAGTATGTTATGTTATGAGTATTTCAGGTGTGTGCGCGCGCGTTAGGCAGCCGCGGATGCGGTGAGGGGGGTCGGCAGCGGCGGGGTGTGTGCGCGCGCGTGTGTCTGTGTGTGTGCGTGTGCATCTGCACAAGCGCGTCTCAGAAGCGCGTCCACAGACCCCGATCGCTGCGCGTGCCCCGGTCTGTCTCCCTTGAGAGGCATCACGGCAACAATAGTTCTCGTTGACGGCAGCGCTTTGCGCTGCAACGCCAGCGAGACCTAAAAAAGGGGACCAGCTCTTGGACAGCAATTCTGAAGTCAGTTTCACTTTTCATAGGAGGTCAGGTGGTGCCAGGATAGCTTAGTCTTCTATGTAAATGTGCATCTTGAAGAAATAGGTGCAAGCAAGTTAGAAGCACAGCACCTTAGCATTGTTGACGAGTTGGGTTATGAAGGAAACTAGTTGGATCTCTGTGCGCGATTGCAAATCTTTCAGTTGATGTTAGAATAAATTCTAACCTGGTGGAGTTGAACTTAAAGTAGGTCTTAACCATTCATGTTTAGATGATGACAAGACATACCATACCATCAGCTGGCCAGGTGAGACCTTCAGGTAAAATTGGAGTCCCTAGTTTCATATGTACAACTTTAAGATAACTAGTGACTGGATGGATTCTTGGGAGAGAACATGCTACATAAATGGGGTAGGGGAGAAGATGAGGAGAAAAGGGAGGACGAAAAAGAATGGTGAAATCTCAGACAGTACCAGCTTCACCCAGCAAAGCAGTAACAACAATATAAAACAACTCGTTAAGGGGCAAAAGATGGAGAAAAAAGATGAAAGCGAGGACTTTTGGGAAAATGGATAATACAGAATAGAAGAGACCCCACATAGAGTACCGCGATAGACAGAAAAAAAAGTAATTACTACTGAGTATTCCTCCACATGCCACAGCCGAGAACAGTTCAATTCAAACAATATAGGTTAGGGTCACAGTATCTCTGATGCAGAAAACATGGAAAGAGAGAGTAAAGGGATTTAAAGGAATACCTCCCACATTTCCTGGGCCAGTCCAATCTATATAGACCTCAACAACAAACTTCTCTGAAAAATGCACAACAGGTAACAGTTAGTAGCGGCTATTTGTAGTAACTATTACATCCCATCAATCACACCGAGATCTGTCCAGTTAGATCTAGGATTAGATTGGTCCACAACACCACAATCAATGGTCCCTGAAAACATATTCAGCATTTCCGGATGAGAGAAAGGACCCCACACAAGATAAAAGAAAATCGGTATGTGACTCTCTCACAATGAGCATTACATTGCGGTTCATTCAGCAATTTGTCTTGAGTAGGGAAAATACTATTACACCAATGGCACAGAATACAGATTTTGGCTACTTCCAGAACTGTGATGAGCCACCTCCGACTATGTATATTTAAACCTGTACCGTTTGTCATATTAAGTGAAATGGCTACATGGCAGGCATGGACAGTACCACATCACTGATGGAGGTCAGTTTAGACCATACTGCTCTCCAGTACATTTGCAAAGCTGGCCAGTCTCATAGGATATTAACTATCTATCGCAAGTATTATAATCAGCTTTTCATTGCAGTGGCATTTTTAGGTCTCGCTGAGTCAGTGCGCATGCGCAGCTCTGAGAGACATTTAGTAGATGAGTTTTCAAAGTGCTGCTGGCTGGCCTAGCGCTTGCGTTCAGGCGACCGTGCACGCGTGCAGCCGGCCGCCAGCAGTCTTTCATGGGTCATTAGAACCGTGAGGACTTTCACTTTCGCAAAAGTAAAGAAATAGAAAACAACATCTATTTCTTTACTTTTGCTATAATCGCGGTACCCGCGCTTTACTTTTAATGTTCAAAGTAAAGCACCGGTGCCACGATGCTTGTTTCCTTTCACTTTCACGCCCGCGCTGCTATCTGCTTCATTTTCCTTTCACTTTTGCGCGGCTGTGTCACTTTATCGGCCGCGTGGCTATTGCTTGTTTTCTTTTGAACTTGCACTCATTCGCAATTTGTGCCCGGTTTGATGTATTTTACTTGTCTTTACAGTCTCCAATTCATGTATTGTCTTTTGGTTTTCTTTCATTGCTCTCACACTTACTGCACTGTATTTCCTGACTCTCACTGTCCCACGCAGTGTCTCCTTCCTCTTACACCACTCTATGCAGTCTCCTAATAACAAGCCCTCCTTCGTGCACTTTCACCTCACTCTCTTTACTGCTCGGTTTTCTCTCTTATCACTCAGTGCCCCATGCAGTCTCTCTCTTCACCTTTACATTGCCCGATCCAGTCTCTCTCATGAGACCCGCACTGCCCCTTAAATTCTCTCTTCCTGATGTTTGATCACTACCCCATGTAGTCTCTTTCCTTGCTGCCCTCTCACTATCCCATACAGTCGTTCTCACTGGTGCTCTCTCACAGTGCCCCATACAGTCTCTTTCGCTTTCACACTACCCAGTCAGTCTCTCATCACTTTCGACACTGCTTTGTGCACTCTTTTATGATTCTCTTACTTCCCCATTCAGTCTCTCTAATCACTGTTACACTGGCCTAATAAGTCTCGGAACCTTCAACACCGCCCATTCAGTTTCTCTCCTCGGTGTCACAATGCTCCATGAGGTCTCTTTCCCTGCTGCTCTCTCATGGTCCTATGTAGTCTCCCTTCCTGCCCATACTGGTATCTCAGTAATCCATTGAGGCTCTCCTGTCTCACAGAATCCAATGTCTCCCCTCTCCCTGACCTTTGCTAGTCTCTCACTGCCCCAGGCAGTTTTTCTCGGTTGCTCTCGGACTGATCCTGTTCTACTGTCACTGCCTCCTGCTACTGTCTCACTGCTCCATGAAGTCTCTCTCCCACTGATGGTCTCTCACAAGTCTATGTTCTACCCTCTGCTGTCTCACCGCCCCTTGTTTTGTAAAACGTTTGGTACAGTTCGAAAGGTCAATTCGATGAACTGAGATGGCTGGCGGCCCTAACCAAATCTTGGACTCAAAACCTGTAACAAGAGTCTAGAAGATCATAAAGGAGGTGAGGTTTATTATATTTACAAATCGATCTAATTACAAGCATATGAAGAATGCAGGGGAAAACATCCATGCCTCCGGTGCAAACCCAACTGAAAATGTTCGGAGATTTATGATGAAAGAGATGCATTTCAGACAAATCAAACCCACTAGCTTATAAAAAAGGCAGCTATATTTGAAGATTTTAGCTAACATTTCTAAGCATTAGATAATTTCAGTTTTTATCGCAAATCCCCAATATCGTTTTTAAAATCTTGCGCTTCCATTTCACTGAATTAGATTAAGTCATTTTGCTTCATCTCCGATCCACCCTTACAAACGTGTGTAGAGTGGAGGTGGACATGGATTTCTAGGAGCTCTTTTGCTTTAATTTTACCACCACTTCAATAGAGGCTTCGCAATCGATTATGGACCTATTTTATCACCTAAAAGTACATGAAGCAATTTTGCTCCCATGTCAAAATAAACACCCATTATGCATTGTATGCTAATGCTTTAACAAATCATGCCATTTACCATAATTAAATATATTTACTTTATTTACATTTAGGAAGGATATGCTGCCTCAAGCCCTCATAGATTACTTACGATGTTCAGAGGCAGTCATCAAATAAGCAAATGCTAATTTTACATGTCAATCACAGAAGTCATTCTGTAATCAATAAACCATGCATTGAAATAAATCCAGAGATTAAATTCAGTCAAAAATAAGGTATTTGACCACAGTAGATCGGTTAGAGTCTGCGAAGCACATAAATACTTCATTGAGCTTTGGAGAGTGAGCATCCTGTGGCAAAGAATACATTTAGGTGCACTTGAGAAAGACATCAACCACCAGATTGTGTGGGAGAAGGTTAGGTCAAATATATGTATGCAAACCACCTCGACAGCTTCCTGGTGAGCCAGAGTGCCATGTTCTACCTCAAAAAAAGGGTTACATCTGAATAAGCATCAATTGAGAAAATATATACTTCTATCTGCTCTGGTTTCTGACCCCAGCGTCTTCTTTAAGTTCTTCTTGTCCATGTCTCACAGCACTAGGTTCTTCATTCTCCTTCTGAGTCTTCTCCCCCCATCTGGCTGTTATTTCCCTGGCATCTCCAACCCATGCTTGTCCCGGTTACCTACATGCCGAGAGTGAAAGGCGCACGAGTAAGGTTAGAAGTAAAATGCCATTTGGAACCTTAGTCCCAGTGCCTTCTCCATTCCCATAACTCACACAGAGTTTTGGCAATGAACGGCTTATTCAGGGAGACCCCAACTAAGAGCATGTGAAGGAAATTACATCTGTAATGATTTTGGTACTCTGTTCTTGTTAACCTTGCATGTAACTTAACTTGTGGTCTGGGCCTGGACAGAGGCTTTCTGGGCATCCCAGACAATAGCAGGGCTCACAGTCCCCTGATTAATAAGGATAAATGCCTTCAACTTGGCACATTCATGGTTATCATACAGTGGATCCAGCAACAGCTTATGATCAAAAGTCCATCTCTGTTGAGGTGACGGGTCGGTCAAGTAACTAGACTTGATAAACAATGAGAGTGAAATCTGATCTAACATGATCCGTATGTTCAGGCTAATTATTACCACAGGCACAAGAGAGTGACTGACAAAAACATATCCAGCCAAGAAGATGTCCCATACGGGATGGAATAAAAAGTTAACCTCGGCTCATGCCCCCCTACAGACCCGCCAGATGTCACCCAAAGCAAGTGTACGACAGATCTACTTCATGGCGGCCCGCGACCTAGCCATCCTTCCCTGGTCCGCTAATAAAGATGATGTTGAATCCAACCCGGGTGTCATAACAAAATTTAAATCATTGCATGACTACAGGATCAGGCCATGTACTAAGATCGCCCAGTAAGTGATTAAACATGGAAGGATCATCCAAATTTGATGCGTAGACCACACAGATCGGTAATTAAATGGTATTATTTACACAGGCAACAATCCATCTCCCCATGCCATCTGATTTAGCCTCGCACGTGACCCAGTTCCTCCCTCTTGAGAGCAAGGCTACCCCCGTCTTAGGAGCATCAGTCCCCGCAGCAGCCAGGATTTTATCACCTAAGGCACTTCGCTTGGATAGCTCTCCCCCGGCGAGATGGGTCTCCTGGAGGCAGACCGGCTGTAGGTTAAGTGTGCCAAGTTCCTCCCTTACATACTTGGTCTTTGCACTAGAGCTTATCCCATTTATGTTCCAACTAAGAATCTTGAGACCTAGATTATAGCAACAAGTAGCATTAACCATTATTAAAATGAGGTAGTCTCTTTTGCCGGTGTTGATGGTTCAGTTCAATTGCCACCTCCATAACTTCTCCTCTTTTTAGCCACTTACACCCCAAAGCACCCACCTGAGCTTCATGGCCCAGCATTAAACCTTTGTTATCCTCGTCCCCACTAACCACCCCCACCCCTAAACCTCCCTGAACACCCCCAGCCCAGTCCATGCCCATACCACCCAAACCCAACCCAACAAAAACCTGTCCCTCTCGAAAGAGGAGACTTGGTTGTGCCCAC
This sequence comes from Triturus cristatus, assembly GCF_964204655.1. NCBI lineage: Eukaryota > Metazoa > Chordata > Amphibia > Caudata > Salamandridae > Triturus > Triturus cristatus. The sequence continues at coordinate 628,225,096 of NC_140594.1, read as the reverse complement.
AAACATGAATACCCTCCAACCCCCAAAATGTATTGACGTCCTATCCGACACAAACCCAACACCACCCCAGGGACAGAAAATTCCCCAATGGCAATAGGGACATTCCCATGCAGTGTCATAGAAGAACAATTGTAATTGTAATTGTAATGGTATTTGTAGAGCGCGATTGCTGCCCGTGGGCGTCCAAGCGCTAAGCTGACCAGAAAATGACGGAGGAGGTGCTATGGTACAGTGGGTTTGTCAAACAGCCATGTTTTTAAGTTTTTGCGGAATGATAGAAGATTTGAGTTGGACCGGAGTGAGAGGGGAAGGTCGTTCCAGAGCCTGGCGGTATTCAGCGAGAACATTCTTCCCCCTGCTCTGGCTCGCTTTACTCTGGGAATGACGGCAAGAAAGGCCTCCTTTGATCGTAGGTTCCTGTTGGGATGATAGGGGGTGACAAGATTTCTGTTGATCGCTGGGCTTGTGTTCCAGAAGGTGCGGTGCGCCAGGCACAGTGCTTTGAAGGCTATCCTCTGCCTCACTGGCAGCCAGTGGAGAATTTTTAGAGCAGGTTAGCATTGGCATAAGCAATAGGTCTCGCTTTTGGGACCTTATAAGTGTTTAGCCATGCAACAGTTGATGTTGTTGCACCAAGGATATTGTGCTGCATAACTAAATACTTATAAGGTCCCAAAAGCGAGACCTATTGGCTATGCCAATGCTTGTTCTTCTATGACACTGGATGAGAATGTCCCTATTGCCATTGGGGAATTTGCTGCCCCTGGGGTGGTGTTGGGTTTGTGCCGGATAGGACGTCAATAAATTATTGCAGTATCATTTTTAGTTTTGCAACACAAACTTCATGCGCTTATCATGACGCCAACACTCGAACAGGACGGCGCGCGCTCTACAGCCACCTAATCATTTTAGTAGGCCGATCTCCGGCCAGACTTCGGTGCCACAGCACGTTCGAGACCTCAGAGCAGTCTCCTGCCTCTTCACCTGGCGCACCACATTGCGCCCCAGATACATTTAAAAAAACGCTCAGCCATTGGCACTCTGCGGCCACACCTCCCTCTTCATGCTCATGTCATTTAGAAATAATAAGTGTAAACGCATTAAGGTTACCATGTTGTTCCTGCTTTCATTTCACATGGTGTATCTTTAAGTATTAGTATCAACCAACAGGAGATCACCCGTATACCCAGTAGAGACCTGGGTGGTTAAAGTATATAACAAAAACAATGTCTCACAGGTAATGTGTAGTTGATTATCATGATCCAGTGAGGGGATAGCAATTGTTTCACGCCAAGCGCAGTGCCCTTCCGGAAGAGGATCCCGCCGGACCTCCTACCCCCGCCTGAGCCAGCGCTTTAGCGCTGCTCTGGCGAGAGCTTTAGTAAACGGGGGGATTTGGAAGTGCAAACTAGTGCTTTTCAGGCCTCCAAATACAGTGCATGTGCGCCGGGCGCGCGCACCATTTGGCAGCCTGCGTGATCATTTTGCGGCCGCTTTGATGTTCTCAGTGAGCCGCGCGGCCACCGAGAACATCAAAGCGGCCGCGAAAGTGCACACCATTTACCAGCCTGCAGTGCCTCTCTCCCCTTAGAGGGCGCGACGTGCCCTATCCCCTCCCTTATCCCACTTCCTGCTTGTTTAGCCTGGCTGCCCTCTCGTAATACAGACATCACACAAGTCTCCGAGGTCCCCACTGCATCCCATTAAAAGGCACTCACTGATCACGTCTTGACCTCATGAGCCACTATATGCCTGTAAATTGTGCCACTCTTACATTACCATCTTTATGAACTCAATTCTTCCAACATGTCCTTGATGAATGATGCCTTGTGCGTAGCTTGCGATTATGTTTCTCACGTGTACTTGTCAAATATTATGCCTCTGTTTCAGTTTTATTTCATGTATTTAATTACGAAAATAATTTCACTACTGTACGGCACTCCGTGCTGATTGCTCTGTACTTGCTTATGTCAAAATGCCAATAAACAAATTAAAATATAAAAAGTGTAATTTCGCAAAATTTCTATGATGTTTTGTGAAAAGATCATGCAATTTTGCACACCCTAATCCCATTATTCTGTGTTCCCTACCAGAGGAGAGTGGCCTCCTCTACAATCTACTGATATTCATATAACATTTGTGCACTTGTACTACCGTTTTCCCTTCGGCCCCGCTGTTTCACCCCACACCTAAATACTGCAAACTTTGGATTTATGGAAGGGCAGAGTTTTCTTTTTACTAATTATGTGAAGGTTTCGTTTTAATATTTTGGAATTACACCATGGCACACATCGTTTTAAGCTTGCCATTTGTGGTTGTATTTGTAATGCGTCTGCAATCTGTCAGGTAAGGCATTGCTGCCCTTTAGGAACAATAAAACAAACCAGCATTGGCATAGCCAATAGGTCTCGCATTTGGGACATTATAAGTGTTTAGCCATGCAACAGTTGATGTTGCACCAAGGATATTGTGCTGCAGAATTAAATACTTATAAGGTCCCAAAGGCGAGACCTATTGGCTATGCTAATGCTTGTTCTTTTGTGCTACACTTCTAGAACGTCAAGGCGAGAGCTCGGAGCAGTCTTCTGCCCCCTCACCCGGCGCACCACACTGCTCCCTGGCTAAATAAACGCTCAGCCGTTAGCACTCTCCGGCCGCTCCTTTCCCTTCAAGCAATTTGTAAATAAGAAGTGTAAACGTGTTAAGGTAATCATGCTGTTCCTGCTTTCATTTCACATGCTGTATCTTTAAGTATGGGGGCTGCGCCTTTTGTTCTGCACGGCGAAGCTCGCCCACCACCATTTTTTAGGTCTCGCCTGACCCAGCGCATGCGCTGGTCTGGCGATTCTTATTGAGAGGGCTCCAAAAAGTGCTACCAGGCCAGCCTAGAGCTACAGTGCATGTGCGCGGGCGCGCGCGCCGCACTTTACCGCGATTGCTTTCACTTTCGCGGCCGCACAGCCGCTTTGATGTTTGATCGTGATCACTTTCACTTTCGCGGCCGCACGGCCACTTGGCATAGCCAATAGGTCTCGCTTTTGCAGTGCTTTAAATGGGCCGGTACTCACCGGTACTGAGTACCGGCACTTCCAAATTGTTCCACCTTCAGTACCGGAACTTCTCCTTGGCCAGGGAGAGTACCGGTACTCTGGGGCAGTAGCCAGGATTACATTACGAACGTGTAGCAACGTTGTTTGGACAGGCATAGCCAGTCTCATCAGAAACAGCAATCAGGCGCGCAACGTCCATAGAGCTCAAAGGGCTTCAGCACCCCCCCCCCCCCCCCCCCCCCCCCCCCAGTCCCTCTCCCCCCTCGTGTCTCATCCCGGGCTGAGGCAGCTTGTGGCGACTGTCTTATTGCAGCCGCACCCGAGTACCTCACAGGTCTTTAAAAGACCATTCACTTGCTAACGAGGCTTTGTTGTGTGTGTTTTCACCCCTTCTAAGAGCCCTTGCATCTCCACACATATTGCTGGAAGAATCAGCATCCCCCCCCCCACTGAAAATTGGCTCTCATTGCGCCCCTGGTGGCTACGAAAGGAGCCGTGAATGTGTGCATTGACAGACGATCCTAGATTGCGGCCAGTACCGATAACGCCTCGATTGAAACAAAACCTGCTGAGATTTGCTATTTACATAGCTTCTCTCACTCTTCTGTTTCGCCACCTAGAGATCCGGGTGATTACAGCACAAACCTCGAGGTGAAACAGGCGTCCTGTCGTAGTTTGGCAATCGTGGGAACAGCAGTTTCAGAACATTTGCTAGTGAAACAAAATAATAGCTAAAGGAACTTTCTGGTCAGGACTCCTTTTACTTTTGGGTAGTCAGCAGGTAGCGCTACCCACACAATCCCAATGTAGCGCTACGCGCTAAATCCCAAATTGGTATGAATTCGAGAAACGTTTGTGCACCTTTCTCTTGCAGTCATAATGGGGCTGTATGAAACATGGGAAATTGTGACATTGGGTGCTGAGTGCCTGTTGTCAGGCTGAGAGTGGAGGTGGATGCCACTAATCATCAGGGTAAACACATACATTTAAAGTACAGCTTGGATATTGCATTTGTAAAAATCAGTTTTAGCGAATGATGTGCGTGTTAGTGTCTGTGTGAGAACCTACGTGTATGTGTGTTACAGATGTGCACTATGAGCGGATATGGAAAAATGTTATTCTATTTCAGCAGATTACGCTGATAACTTTTCAGTGCAATAGAGTTCTGTGCTGCATAGGCTGCTCATCAACACATAATGAACAGGGCATGGCCAGGAAATGTGAATACGACTTCATATATTGGCACAGTGACGTTTTTTGTTTTTTTTGCATATTTATATAGCGTGAACTCGACCCGAAGGTATTGGAGCGCTTTACATAGCACCGTATTTACATTACACATTCAGGCACAGGATGTGGACGCGACCTCGAGGCTCGAACTCTGGTTTCCAGCACCAAAGTCGGCAGCGTAGCCGATGGACCACATCCTCTCCCCGTTATAGTGCCACTATGCACAGCGCTACATAAAACTCCTACATAAATAATTCAATACTTACCATGAAAATGCAACCTTATATCTTATATCAACTATGCAGTTTATATAATTTGTATTTCAGTGCCAGTGTCGGTGAAGTAAAATACACACAAACAATATCTATTTCTTCATCAACATTCCCAGATGTACTCAGAGAATATCCTGATCTCATTGGATGCTGGCACCTTGCCCCGCCCCTAACCCCACCCAAAGTCCCGCCCATGTCCACAGCTCAATTTTATGAGTACCTGCACTTTTTTTTCCCCATTTAAAGCACTGCGCTTTTGGGACCTTATAAGTATTTAGTTATGCAACTGTTGTATGGCTAAACACTTATAAGGTCCCAAAGGCGAGGCCTATTGGCTATGCCAATGCTTGTTTTAACTGTAAATATACTTTTAACTCTCAGCACTGTGCCCGTTTCACGAACGCCGCTATTTATCTTTTACTTGGAGTGCCCCCTTCACATTTCATGTAATTCTGTTTGACATTATGTGCTCCTTAGCCCCCCCCCCTCCCCTTCACTTCACTGTTAATTGCGTTTTACAGCGGAGCTGAAGATTTTGCCCCCCTGACTTTGCCACCAGTTCTTAGCTGCTCTCTCTGAGCCCCTCCTACTGTCCTACATTCTTCCCTTCCTCCTTCCACAACCCCTTGTCACGTCTGCCTGCGTATTCTGAGCCAGGAATGACAACAGAGCACTGATTACCTCCACTGCACACATGGCGCCAACGGCTCTGCATTGCATATGCTTCTTCTCATTCTTAAAATCCAGAAGAAAACAGAAGGGGTTTGAGGAAAGACCAGGCAAGACTCGGACTATAAACCTTAGTAGTAAGCAGTGCTGCGCCATTGCGATTTATTTGTTATAATTTCAAAATTACAGCTAAACAATAGTAGGGGCTTATTACAAAACAAACGAACAAAATAATCACTTCCAATAACAACAATTACAAATGCATGATCACATCAAATCTTTCTCTTATTATTTGCATTCAATATACAGTACCTTACCGAGCTAATACAGGTCCCTTTACAACTCCACAGACACACCTAGTAACAGGCAAAAGTACTACACCCTTTCGATGCTTCAGGAATTTCTTTTAAGTACTTATACTACCACTTGGATACTTAAAAAATATTATAATAATCTAGCAAACATCATGATGTGTAACACCAATAGCCCTAAAATTAAATCATGTGAGAAGTTCTGCATTACAAATGCTTGTTTTTTTAGGGTTATGATTTCTACAGCTACACTATGATGGGGCCCTCTCGACCACTGCTTGAGTTGCAAGCAGACTATGGCTTGCGAAACCCGGATTACTGGAAATAACTTCCGTTAGTATACTACCCTCGTTACAGACTGGGTGCACTGCCAATAACTACACAAGAGTCTCCTATTTCCAAATAGCTAAGAATATGTGGAGTCCTCCATGCAGTCGTAAGGGCAGTCAAAATCCCCAGCTCTAGGTTTCCGGTCTACATGGGGCTCTTATTACGAATGTACACTCGACTCCTGCTCAGTGTGCTTCCAAAATATATTGGCAGTGTCTCCTGAATAGGGAATATTCCCCAACATATTGGGCTTCTTTGTTACAAGACTATGATAAGATGGGAAAAGAAACCAAACAAATATTTATACTTCAGGATCCTTATCTATTTATATTTAGCTCCTTATAAACTGAGGGGGGATGGCCTTCGCAGCCATGTCAGATTGGCCTTCTCAACCACCCCAAATCAATACGATGTCTTATGGGGCAGTCAGAGTGCCCCAGGTCTAACGCAAGCCCATAGTTCTGACCACTCCACACATATGACCTTCTGTTCGAGGCAATTTGGGTCAGCAGCTGGTTAGAGACCAGGACCGTCACTATCCAAAATTATAATCAAGTCTGGGGGTAAATGTCATTTTTACTGCCTGCATCCTTCCTCAGATGGAGATGTCTAGATGCAACAATTTCACGTAGGCTGGCTTAGTCCTAATCATAAAGGACATTAAATTATCTACCAAAATCCTTTGTAACCCCCTGTTTATATAGATACCAAGATACTGGAGTCCCTCCGGGACTTATCATATATCAAAACCATGGAGATATTTCTTAGTGGTGAGGCATGTATCGGTAGTGCCCAACACTTGCTCCAATTAATCTTGTAGCCAGAGAAAATTGAGAAAGTGGGATATTACATTGAGCAAAGAGGAGCACAGGTCAGGTACTGTGAGCAAGATAATATCTGGAAATAGAGAAGCTTTTTATAAAGGAATATATCTTTTTTAATCTAGTCTACTCACCATTTAGACTGACAGAATGTAGCTGACAACAGCTCTAAGGCCAGGAAAAAACAAAAGTGGCAATAGAGTGCAACCTTGGTCGGTGCACTGTTTTATATTTGTTGTTCTGGACAGGAAACCCCAACATGTTCATGTCTGTAGAAAAAGACTCATACTGCTAGCAGACTAGCAGACTAGCAATAAAATCCACTCCAGTTCTTCTCTGTCTAGTGTCTTAAAGAGGAAGCCCATTGCCTCCAGTCAAACATCTTTGCCTAAAGCTCTGGTTTGCTATAGGCTGCGGACCAGTGTCCTAAAGGGGATAAGTGTCTGGGGCATACTCTCCTTGAGATTCATGGACCAGTGACCGTATTACACTATGTGACCTAGTCACTAGACCTTTCGCCGATATCGTCATATCAATGAAGATTAAAAATATAGGACGGTAACTCGAAAACATTCCGGGGGAGGGTTGAACTTTCTCCTCTTTGGGTAGAAGGGTGGTGAAAGCTTTGTTAGATATTTGGCCTAGAAAGCCTGTGAACTCCACTTTCTTGAAAACCTGATTCAGTATAGGCACTACAAGAGATATAGGTCAGTCTTATAAAGTTTTATAGGAAAGCCCTCCTAACTTGTGGCCAAGTCTGAAATAGCATTTACTATCTCAGCTTCAGTCATTTAACCCACAAGAAGAGCCCTACTTTTATGAGATAGAGAGTTTGGAACTGTACTGTCTGAAAAATCTCCACCTGCCTCAGCCTGTCCATGCCATACAGAGAATAATAAGAGGCAAACTTCCCAGTTCTATGAAAAGGATTTTACTGCTTTCATCTTGTATCACTGCATTGCCGGTTGATATTCCCTCTGTAAAAACAGTGCAGCCAGGTCGGTCAGTCTTTTCCCTGTACTCCTAATGTTCTTGCTTAAATTTAACAGCCCTTACCCCCACTGCAGTGGTAAAGAATGCGTGAAGGTGAAACTTGGCCATCTCCAGCGATCACTTAGAAGCCTGGCATGGGTTATCTATATATAGTTTAGTAAAATCCCTAATAAATAGTATCATTCACTGCCAACTGTTCATCAGCTAGATGTCACCTGGCAACAGCGGAATACCGCATTAGAAGGACCCTCCACTAAGCTTTAACCACAACATTTAAAGTCAGCACCAAAACTTCTTCTGATCCATCATTCCCTCTCCTGTACGGGTTTGAGTGAGATCAAAGGTCATTCTAATGGCGGAATGTTTGTAGGTGAATATGATCGAAGTGCAGTAATCCTGGGTTGTTATTGGTAACACCACCTCCAGCATCCTTCAGTGTGCGAAGCCTGGCAACAGTTTGCCCGCACCAAAAATGAGTCTATACTTAAATGGGTGCCGTGAGGACACGATTGAAAGATAAAGTTCCTGACAGTGGGGTGTAATAGGTAACAGGTAACCACCAAATTATGGTCACCAAGCAGACTGTAAAATAGTGTTCCATCATTGCTCTTGTGTACCCAGATCTGTCCAAGATGTGGTTTGGGCCAGGTTCCAATTCCCTCCAATTATCACAGACATGTTGCCAAATTAAAAACGCAATTCTTGCTAAAATAAATGTTTACATGTGTTTGAGTCATACTGTCCCTAACGTTTTCAGTTTCATTAAAGAAAATAGACTCTCCTCCTACATCCATTTCTTGAAACCCTACGTCGTAGCCATTTAAAAACGGAGTATTGCAAAGCTGCATTTTTTTGGGGAACAACTACTTGCGTCAGAGAATGCTCCCCGCGAATCCACTGTTCTACTGCTATATATGATTGCATCATTCCCACCTGTTCTCTTCTTAATTATCTTAGATTAGATGGTAGATTGATGGGTTTCTTGTATGAGTGCAATTTCAACATGGTTTATGCTTCAATAGAATATCATTTTTTTCATTTAACAAAACGTGGCATGCCACGGACATTCAGTGGAATGATGGACAACACTGTAGTTGTGGTGGAGTAAGCAAGTGACGAAATTTGGGATGTTGGACTCGACACTTGCAAATCAAGTCTTTCCAGGAACAGGCAGAGGAAGGGATGTGCCAAAATTGGGCTGAAGAACAGAAACTCCACAGCAACGACTACACCTTCCCTTATTACGATCAAAGCAGTTGTCAGGATAGAGGACCAGGAGACATCAGGGTATTGGGTACAAAAAGCCCAGATAAGTCCAGAAAGATGGGGTTGAAAAAAGGTGATAGGGAGAAGGATTTGGTGAAGAAATGTAGTAATATAATCCTGTGGGAACCGAACAAATACATTCAAGTCCGATATATTGGTGGATCAGAAGCCTAAGTCATGTGACGGAGGACGCCACTGTCGAAGTTAAGCAGTGAGTGGTATTGTACCTAAACACGAGGGGCAATTACACAGATTAAAAGAAGGCCTACATTCCCATCCCTATATAAATATAAACTAGTCATATGAGCAAGTGAGGAATAAATGGGTAGTAACAGACTCAGCTCACAACAGTAGCTGAGAACTCCAATTAAGACAGAATCATGAACACTGAAAAAGGGATAAAATGAATGACCCAAGATCACAACTTAAGCCCATCATGTAAAAAGCTAACAAGAATGAATCCATTCACTGATGGCACTGGGAAGTGGGAATATGTGATCTTCTTGTCAGCCCATAAATCTTGGGGTTAAACAAATGCTGCATTGTGGAAATATAAAGCACCACTTCCTTTTAAAAATAGAGACCACTGTCCAATCTCAGTGACCATCGCTGAAGACCCCAAAATCCACATACAAGGGTGACTGGATTTATCCCCAACCCTTGCCAAAAATTCCACAATCTGGTGTTATAGTTTGTTGTAATTTATTTTTTTATAATTATGTAAATTGTTGGTTTGTTTTTAAAGACCATAATCTTAATAATCGAATAATAACTTGTATGCTCTCGCTTGTAAGGCCGATAGTTTCTCAAACTGTGGGTAGTGAGGTGCCTCCGGTTCAATGAGGGAGGAAACAGGGGTGTTCGACAGTGTATGTATCTGAAAGCCAATGTTGGTAAGGAGACAGAATTATGGGTGGTGTATGAGTTGGCGCCTGGGTCAACTAAATGTGAGGAAGTTAAGGAGATTGGGCTTAAAGTTAAGAACCCTCACTCGAAAGTATAGGTCAGTTGAAGTCTAAGTAGAACAGCTTCACCCTACACAATGCCAAAGGATGCCAAGAGGGGCAGACTCGGGGAAGAAGGGGGTGATCAAAATGTAAGGTCAAAGAGGGCTCTGCCCAATCGCAGGTTGGTTCTAGGCCCAAGGGTAGGGGTAATACCATGCAAAGCATTAAAGAAATTAACCTTCCCCTGCAGTCAGTAAGGCATCCCAAGAGGTCGGAGGGAAAAGGAATGCCAGATTATTGGCAATCCGATGTAGATTCAGCCCAAGACTGGGTTCAGGCATCCCAGAGTGAACCCAGGGTAAGATATAGAGACTAGTGACAGGCTCAATAAACTTGGCCTAAGAATTGTACCGGTAATTGAGGTAAAGTCTCCCCGTCCAACATTGCATATCCTGGCACATCATGCTGGCCATAGTCAGGATCAATTAAAACTGGTAATTGGAGGGGAGGTAATCTCATCCTGATCCCGTGTGGTGGGGTATAATCGAGGTATATTAAAGGCAACCATTCCAGCCCTTCCAAGAGAGGAAGTGATAGACCCTATACCACTTTGCAATAGGTTTTCTGTCTAAGCGCTGATAGGGAGAGTGTCTTAACGTAGGGGAGCAGACAGGTGGACTGGGCAGTCGTGGCACCCGCCAGCTTGGGGGTTATATCCTGAATGTTCATGGGTTGGGGAACTTAATAAGAATGACAGATCTTACACAAATAGGGGAAGAGAATGAGCTCATTTGTTTCCAGGAAACTTGGTTGGCAGTTGATTCAATTAATCAGAATAAGTTCATGTGGTTTGGAAAAGGAGGAATTAAAATAGGCCCTGGGTGGGTAAGAGGTGGCTTTATGAATTTGATTTCAACTAAATGTAGTAAACGTGCAAGAATCGCCAAGACAAGCAGCGAGTGGCTTTTGGCTTGTTTGCTGTATCTGTAGGATGCCTGCCTGCGGCAAAATAGCCTAATTATGGCTAATGTTTGTATAAATCCGGATAAGTGCCAGAAGGAGAGGATGGAGGTGGTCCTGAGGGATCTGACTGAATTCCCGGGGCCCCTGCTGATTCTCCCATTAGGGGACTTTAACCTTCGCCCGTCCCCTGTGCAGGTAGACATTGGGGTTTCTGATATGCTTGATTGTTATGGTATCCCCAATGCAATCTTTCCAGAGTGTGTTTAATCCAAGTTAGAAGGAAAAAGTACGCAATTCCATTATGTGTTAGGATTTGTTTGCCTATATGGCCTTTTTGGGGGGGGGGGGGGGGGGGGAAACTTACCAGCAGCCAAAAGGTTTTTACATGTGAACCAGCTTTGTCCAATAGATTATATACTGCAAGTGTGGTCCTTCGACCTTTTTGCAGGGTTTGAGGTGTTAAGAATAAGGGGCAGTGATGACTGGGGCTTAAAAATGGTCATAACCACGGTTCCATTAACAAGGGAGCGGGTGATCCCGATGGAAGTAGCTTTTCCCAAACTCTCAGCAACAAGAACAGATGAAAGGTATATGGCCCAATTAACACAGTGCCAAATCCTTAATGAGTTGAGGTTTGGTACCGACACAGGTTTTTCAATCTTTGAAAGGTATTCCAAAACCACTGCTGAGGTAGTTTTTTTCTTGATCCCAATAGTAAGGTTATGTAATAAGGAGGCAAAAAAAGGATAACCCCTGCTGATCTTTGAAACAGCTGCGGTTTGATAAGGAATGCTTACAGGCTTGGAAGAAGATAAGGAAAGTAGAAAGGGCCTTGCGCTTCAGGGAACCTATAAATAAGACTGATGGCTAGCACTAGAACAAGCATTGGCATTGCCAATAGGTCTCGCTTTTGGGACCTTATAAGTATTTAGTTATGCAGCACAATATCGTTGGTGCAACAACATCAACTGTTGCATGGGTAAACACTTATAAGGTACAAGGTTTAGCCATGCAACAGCTGATGTTGTTGCACAAAGGATATTGTGCTGCAAAACGAAATACTTCTAAGGTCACAAAAGCGAGACCTTTTGGCTATGCCAATGCTTGTTGAATACAGCCGTTGAAATAAACTTTTCGGTAACTTGTGGCCCTTTACTCTTTTGGACTTTACTCTCCTACCAGCCAAAACCCAGTACAATTTATTAGACTTGTAGTTTATATTGAATCATGAAATACTTTGAAAACAAAACAAAAAGATCGACCTCTTACATATCCAACTAAATTGTTGAATTTCTGCTAGACAGTGACATCAGTGGCATTTTTTTTTTAAAGTCCTGATAAAGAATGACAAACTGAGATTAGAGGTCAAAACATTTAAACTCTTGCTAATTTATACTTCAAGTATGACTATAGAGATAGTAGTCCTTTAAAAGTGAGCTATTTTGTGTTCTGCTGTATAATTTGATTAATATAATATTATTTAATATCAGTGTAGCTTTGGACTCTATATTCTAAACATAGCATCGTTTGCTGGTATTCTGCAATATAAAATGTCTTCATATGCTTGAATCAATTTCTTGCCATTATAAACAACTGAATGTTTTTGATTATTTGGTTTAAGGGTAAATGCCAGGGTGACATTAAGGACCTCTTTAAATGAGGTTAACTTAAACATGTTATGTTATGTTAATTTGGATTTGTTGAGCGCTTAATACCAAAAAGGTCTCTAAGCGCTATAAGAAGAGTAGCGTTGAGTCCAGGCAGTACAGTGACGATTAGGCCCAGGCTTCTATGAACAAGATGGTTTTTAATTGTTTTCTGAAGGGGAGAAGGCGGTTTTCCGCGCGGAGTTGGCTAGGTAGATTGTTCCAAAGAGTAGGGAGGAGAGGCCCTCCCTCCTTTGGAGACATAGTTGAAGCTTGAGCAATATAGGAGACTCCCTGTGGAGGACCTAAGTAAGCGCCCTAACACGTATTTTGTGAGTCTTTGTTTGATGTATGTGGGGGCTTGGCCATAAATGGCTTTATGGGCGATACACAGGCCCTTAAATGTAGCCCCTTTTTTACGGACAGCCAGTGAAGGCGTTGAAGAAGAGCCGAGGCTCGCGTGTGTCTCGGTAGTTTAAAAATGAGCCTGGCAGCGTCATTCATAGCTATCTGGAGTTCTCTCACTAAGGAGTCAGAAAGTCCATGATACAGGAAGTTGGCAGTCAAGACGAGCCAAGATGATGGCAGACACAATAGTTCTCATGGTGGAGAATGGGAGAGAGCCTCCTGAGTAGCCGGAGAAGGCCCACACAGGTGCCAAATACCGTAGAGACTTGGTTGGCCAGGGTGAGTTTGTCATCCACTTTGATTCCCAGGCTTTTAACCACCGGGATCGGGACGGGGGAATCGCCCAACTCCTGGGGCCAGTACAGGGAGTTCCAGGGGTTGTGGTCATCCGACATGGCAAGGACTTCGGTTTTGTCAGGGTTGATTTTAAGTGAGTTGGCCGTCATCCAGTTGACCGTAAAACTTAGGATCTCTTTTGCCCGGGATTGTGCTTGAGGGGAGTTCTCAATATGGAGGATGATCTGGGTGTCATCTGCATAATTGAAGATCTGACACTCCATAGCCGACAGGGCCTTGATTAGTGGACTGAGGTAGATATTAAAGAGAAGGGGTGAGAGTGCGGACCCTTGCGGGACTCCACAGGAAATAGAGCCTTTCTCCGAGACCCAGTCGCCCATCTGAATTCTTTGGGCGCGGTCTGTCAGGAAAGAGGTGACCCATTGTAAGACAGATCCCTCAATTCCTATAGATCGTAGTCTTTCCAGGAGAGTGGCGTGGTTGACCGCGTCGAACGCTGCCGACAGGTCGAGGAGGACCAGCACACAGGGCTTCTTATTGTGGGCAGTCAGTCTGATATCGTCATGTACTGATAGCATCACCAATTCAGTGCTATGGTGAGCATGGAAGCCGGCTTGCCTGTCCCCCAAGAGGTGATGATCCTCAAGGAACCTGGAGAGATTTTGCAGGACATGCTGTTGTAGTATGTTTGCAAGGAAGGGAAGTTGGGAGATAGGGCGGCAATTTTTCCATGTTAGAAATATCCGCGCCAGGTTTTTTAAGAAGGGGGATGATTCTGGCTTCCTTGAAGCAGCATGGAACCTCCCCCATCCGCAGGGAGGAATTTAAGAGTGCGAGGATGTCCTGCTCAATTTCTGGAAATGCTAGATTAAAGATTCTTGGAGGGCAGGGGTCGGCTGGGGAGCCTGATTTTATCTTTTTGGCCAGGCATCGGAGGGTTTCCATGTCGAGGGGTTGGAAAGAGGAGAGGGTGTCCGCACTAGTGCCCTGCGAGGCATCCTCTGCATTAGGTGATGGTATACAAGGGGAGTTGTCAATCTCCGTCAGTATATCCTGGATGGGCAAGATACTTCTCTGAGAGACTAGACTCAAAACTATTTAGCAGCCCACATCGGACCGATGTCATCGGTTAATTATAAGTTACAGCAGGGCTTTAAGTGGTATGTAAAAACTGGGGGTCTCTCGGGCGTGGCTTAAAAACCACTTAACCTAAAAGTCTGTGCTCAGCATAGTGTGCCGCCCGTCTGGTATTTTGCTGCTTCGGTCACTGCATCCATATATATAATACAACAAGTAACATAACACCTTCAACAAGTCAGGACTGTTGGCTTTGCCAATGGTTGTTAGTTGCATAAGATAAATAAGCAACAACTATGACTTCGTTCGTTGTATATAATATTGAAAAATGCTTCAGTGCTGAAATGATGAGACTGTGAAAGAACTGTAACGAGGCTGGTACAGTAGACATGTCCATAACGTTACCCCAGAAAGGCAAGCGTTCCGGACTAGCCGATCGGTCTGCACATTAGCACACTGCATGTAGAGTAGTCCTTTACTTCCCGTGATCACTCCATCTCAGCCCAGATTAAGTGTTTACCCCCAGACTGCTGTCTTCAATGACCTTTCAAGGACACAAAATGGGCAATCCAAGGGCGGAATATTGAAAAGGTTAGCGGCACGTGCAAATCTCTAATTGACAGATCGTGCGGCTCGCGGAGAGATTAGCGGCAGTAACAACCTTAAGAGCCCTGGCTATAGGAAGTTGAGTCCTGCAACGCAGTGCACCACCCTGGCTATAGGAAGATGAGTACTGTAAAGCAGCGTACAGTCCTGGCTATAGGAAGATGAGTCCTGCAACTCAGTGCACCGCCCTGGCTATAGGAAGATGAGTCCTGCATCGCACCGCACAGCCCTGGCTATAGGAAGATGAATCCTACAACAAAGTGCACTGCCCTGGCTATAGGAAGAGGAGTCCTGCAACGCAGTGCACCGCCCTGGCTATAGGAAGATGAGCCCTGCAACGCAGCACACCGCCCTAGCTATAGGAAGATGAGTCCTGCAACGCAATGCACTGCCCTGGCTATAGGAAGAAAATGAGTCCTGTAACACAGCGCACAGCCCTGGCTATAAGGGAAGGGTGTCTGCACAGACAGCCTATGGGTTCCTAGTCCAGGGCATGTAAACTGCTTTAAACAAATTCACTTGACGCTCTTTACTCATGTGCATATCTTTACAAAGATTGCATCTAAGTCCTTCTTTGTAAACATAACTTGAGCGCTTTATGGTCAGTTCTCAGAGAGCTCCTCAGCTCCTTCATAAAGATGAAAGAAGCTTTCACACCGTTGACTTGGTTTTAAAAGATGAAAGAAGCTTGCACGCCATTGACCAGGTTCTAAAAGATGAAAGAAGCTTGCACGCCGTTGACCAGGTTCTAAAAGATGAAAGAAGCTTGCACGCCATTGACCAGGTTCTAAAAGATGAAAGAAGCTTGCACGCCGTTGACCAGGTTCTAAAAGATGAAAGAAGCTTGCACGCCGTTTGGTCGGTTGATAAAAGATGAAAGAAGCTTGTGCCGTTTAGACGGTTCTCTGAGAACTCCTGACACTTAGCGACGCCCAAGAGATACATGTTGACTGCGGGTTAGAAGGCGAGACTGTCGGACACGCATTCTGAAATTCATGCATGAGACCAGGTGAGACACTGAAGACGCTACCGAGTGCTACTCAGCGTAAACTGATTCAGCGCCTCGCGAAGGGCACTAAACGCTGCATAAATGCATTTACAATACAATACCCATGCAGAGATGGGCGGGAACTCCACTGGGGGCAGAGACGAGAGTCTGGAACAACCAAGACCCTGCTTGACCCGTCAGGACCGACGCTCCTGCCTGGGCCCGGAAGGGTAAAAAACATGAGGTAAGGAAGGTGCCCGACTACCAACGCCACATGGCACAGCCTGTATCCCACGGGCAAGTGGCAACTACTTCTAACTGCTGAACACTAACAAAGCCAATATGGGGTCTACAGACTAGATGGTTGACCTCTGCACCCGGTGACCCCTGATTTCGGCCTTGCAATCTGACAACTGTACATGTTTTTGCTAATTACTATCTACCCTTCGGGCTTGCAGACGCACACCTGGCATGCCACGGACTCTGCCCCAGCCCTACAGGCCTTTCACAGTGGAGCCCTCTGCGACTGACACTGCTGCAGCCTATACCGCAGTCACTGGAAGCGGAATCTGCCACAGACCCCTTGCAATGTCTCGGGCCAGCCCACCTGTAGCTGGTAAAAATGAATATTCACGTCAACCACGCTGCTCTCCTGAAACCTCCGCCTGAGACAGCAGCTCTGCGGGAGTCACAACCCCCTCAGCAAGCAACAAGGAAACACAGCATTCCTCCGGAGTCCGTACACAGAAAGATCAACACTGACTGGCTGCTTTGAGGACTAGCTGATTGAAAAACAAGCAAACAAGCGCTCGCCATGACGTATTTGCTCGGCTTTTTCTGCCGTCCCACTTGGACTGCCTCGCCTGCTAAAAGGTTTGTTATCTTTATGGGGCCATGTGTTTGAAACACATGGCCCCATAAAGATAACAAACCTTTTGCGGCGAACGTAATTCAGGAGAGCCCGTCCAAGTGGGACGGCTCAAAAAGCAGAGCAAATACTACACAACAAGCTCTTTTCCAATGGCTGGCCAACGTTTAGCATAAACGGTGATGGCGGCCAATGGAAAAGAGGGGCGGGGCTTAAAGCCCCTTATGGAAAATACCCGTAAACATTAAATCTCGCCAGCCAGACTACGCATGTGCGCAGCCTACGCTAGCGAGACCTAAAAAAGAGAGTATGTGGTCCTGGTTAAGACTACGAAGCAGGCCTATAATCGGGCAAATTGGGACCTCATGATTAGCAAAATTCTTGAAGTTAGTCCAGCGGGGGTGTAGCAATGCAATTCCTGTGATAAGATGCATTTTTTCAAAAAACGTATGGGTACCTTTTTTAGCAATATTTATAAGGCTAGAGAGATAACTGTTGGGGATAACTGGCCAAAATTGGGGGAGGAGGCATTGAAGACTTTCTCTCCCCAGTCTAGAACCAAATTGATAACCTCCCCAAATGTAACTTAAGCAGATGGGCCAGATAATCTCCCCGTAATTCTGACAAAGTCTAATACTATGTGGTCGGAAACTTTATTTCCAAAGGTTTTTATAGCCATAACCGAGTATATTCACACCAGCTGGAAGAATGCAGTAATTAAACCAATACATAAACAAGCATTGAAAATGAAATAGGTCTCGCCCTTGTGTAAGTTAAAGCAATTCTGTTTGTAATTAGGCTGCTTTTTAGCTTTGCTTTTATTAGTGTTTTTCAAACTTTCATGTACATAACACACATATATGTATATGTATGCATGCATTTATATAGATATGCAGATGTGTATATATATATATATATATATATATATATATACATACATACACACACACACACACACACACACATACATATATAAATGCATATATATGTGCATATGTGTGCACGTAGAGAGGTGTAGAGAGGTTAAGAGTAGTAGAGAGTAAGCAGTAGAGAGTGAGCAGTAGAGTAGTAGAGTGAGTAGTAGAGTGAGTAGTAGAGTGAATAGTAGAGTGAGTAGCAGAGAGAGAGTAGTAGCAAGTAGTAGAGAGTAGTAGAGAGTGAGTGGAGAGTAGTAGAGAGTGAGTGGAGAGTAGTAGAGAGTGAGTGGAGAGTAGTAGAGAGTGAGTTGAGAGTAGCAGAGAGGGAGTAGAGAGGAGCAGATAGGGAGTAGAGAGGAGCAGAGAGTGAGTAGAGTAGCAGAGAGTGCGTAGTAGAGAGTAGAGAGTGAGTAGAGTAGAGTAGTAGAGCGTGAGTAGAGTAGTAGAGAGTAGTAGAGAGTGAGTAGTAGAGAGTAGTAGAGAGTGAGTAGTAGAGTAGTAGAGTGAGTAGTAGAGTAGTAGAGTGAGTAGAGAGTGAGTAGTAGAGAGTAGTAGAGTGAGTAGTAGAGTGAGTAGTAGAGAGTAGTAGTAGAGAGTGAGTAGAGTAGAGTAGTAGAGAAGTAGAGAGTAGTAGAGAGTGAGTAGTAGAGTAGTAGAGAGTGAGTAGAGTAGTAGAGAGTGAGTAGAGTAGTAGAGAGTAGTAGAGAGTGAGTAGTAGAGAGCGAGTAGAGTAGAGTAGTAGAGAGTAGTAGAGAGTGAGTAGTAGAGAGTAGAGTAGTAGAGAGTGAGTAGAGTAGTAGAGAGTGAGTAGAGTAGTAGAGAGTGAGTAGTAGAGTGAGTAGAGTAGTAGGGAGTAGTAGAGTGAGTAGTAGAGTAGTAGAGAGTAGTAGAGTGAGTAGTAGAGTGAGTAGAGAGTGAGTAGTATAAAGTAGTAAATAGTGAGCAGTAGAGTAGTAGAGAGTGAGTAGTAGAGAGTGGTAGAGAGTGAGTAGTAGAGAGTAGTAAAGAGTAAGCAGTAGAGTGAGCAGTAGAGAGTGAGCAGTAGAGTGAGCAGTAGAGTGAGCAGTAGAGTGAGCAGTAGAGGGTAGTAGAGTAATAGAGTGAGTAGTAGAGGTAGAGAGTGAGTAGTAGAGGTAGAGAGTGAGTAGTAGAGGTAGAGAGTAAGTAGTAGAGAGTGAGTAGTAGAGAGTGAGTAGTAGAGAGTGAGTAGTAGAGAGTGAGTAGTAGAGAGTAAGTAGTAGAGAGTAAGTAGTAGAGAGTAAGTAGTAGAGAGTAAGTAGTAGAGAGTAAGTAGTAGAGAGTGAGTAGTAGAGAGTGAGTAGTAGAGAGTGAGTAGAGAGTAGCAGAAAGTGAGTAGTAGAGAGGAGTAGAGAGTAGTAAAGAGTGAGCAGTAGAGTGAGTAGTAGCGAGTAGTAGAGAGTATGTAGAGAGTAGTAGAGAGTGAGTAGAGAGTAGTAGACAGTGAGAAGTAGAGAGTAGTAGAGAGTGATTAGTAGAGAGTAGTAGAGTGAATAGTAGAGAGGGAGTATAGAGTGTGAGTAGAGAGTAGTAGTAGAGAGTCGTAGAGTGAGTAGTAGAGAGTGAGTAGTAGAGAGTGAGTAGTAGCGAGTAGTAGAGAGAGTAGTAGAGAGAGAGTAGAGTGAGTAGTAGAGAGTAGTAAAGAGTGCGCAGTAGAGAGTAGTAGAGAGTGAGTAGTAGTGAGTAGTAGAGAGTGAGTAGTAGTGAGTAGTAGAGAGTGAGTAGTAGTGAGTAGTAGAGAGTGAGTAGAGTAGTAGAAAGTGAGTAGAGAGTAAGTAGTAGAGAGTAAGTAGTAGAGAGTAAGTAGTAGAGAGTGAGTAGTAGTGAGTAGTAGAGAGTGAGTAGTAGAGAGTAGTAAAGAGTGAGTAGTAGTGAGTAGAGTAGTAGAGAGTGAGTAGAGATTAGTAGAGAGTGAGAGTAGAGAGTAGTAGAGAGTAGTAGAGAGTGAGTAGCAGAGAGTGAGTAGTAGAGTGAGTAGTAAAGAGGGAGCAGTAGAGAGTAGTAGCGAGTAGTAGAGTGAGTAGAGAGTAGTGGAGTGAGTAGTAGAGAGTGAGTAGTAGAGAGTAGTAGAGTGAGTTGTAGAGAGTGAGTAGTAGAGAGTGAGTAGTAGGTAGAGAGTAGTCGAGAGTGAGTAGTAGAGAGTAGAGTAGTCGAGAGTGAGTAGCAGAGAGTAGAGTAGTAGAGAGTGAGTAGATAGAGAGTAGTAGAGAGTAGTAAAGAGTGAGCAGTAGAGTGTAGTAAAGAGTGAGCAGTAGAGAGTGAGTAGTAGAGAGTAGAAGAGAGTTAGTAGTAGAGTGAGCAGTAGAGAGTGAGCAATAGAGTGAGCAGTAGAGAGTGAGCAGTAGAGAGTAGTAAAGTAATAGAGTGAGTAGTAGAGGTAGAGAGTGAGTAGCAGAAAGTGAGTAGTAGAGAGGAGTAGAGAGTAGTAAAGAGTGAGCAGTAGAGAGGAGTAGTAGCGAGTATGTAGAGAGTAGTAGAGAGTGATTAGTAGAGAGTAGTAGAGTGAATAGTAGAGAGTGAGTATAGAGTGTGAGTAGAGAGTAGTAGTAGAGAGTCGTAGAGTGAGTAGTAGAGAGAGAGTAGTAGAGAGAGAGTAGAGAGAGAGTAGTAGAGAGTAGTAAAGAGTGAGCAGTAGAGAGTAGTAAAGAGTGAGCAGTAGAGAGCGAGTAGTAGCGAGTAGTAGAGAGTGAGTAGAGTAGCAGAGAGTGAGTAGTAGAGTGAGTAGAGAGTAGAGAGTAGTAGAGTAAGTAATAGAGAGTAGTAAAGAGTGAGCAGTAGAGAGTGAGTAGTAGTGAGTAGTAGAGAGTGAGTAGTAGTGAGTAGTAGAGAGTGAGTAGAGTAGTAGAAAGTGAGTAGAGAGTAAGTAGTAGAGAGTGAGTAGTAGAGAGTGAGTAGTAGAGAGTAGTAAAGAGTGAGTAGTGTAGTAGAGAGTGAGTAGAGATTAGTAGAGAGTGAGAGTAGAGAGTAGTAGAGAGTGAGTAGCAGAGAGTGAATAGCAGAGTGAGTAGTAGAGTGAGTAGTAAAGAGTGAGCAGTAGAGAGTAGTAGCGAGTAGTAGAGTGAGTAGAGAGTAGTAGAGTGAGTAGTAGAGAGTGAGTAGTAGAGAGTGAGTAGTAGAGAGTGAGTAGTAGAGAGTAGTAGAGTGAGTAGTAGAGAGTGAGTTGTAGGTAGAGAGTAGTCGAGAGTTAGTAGAGAGTAGAGTAGTAGAGAGTGAGTAGATAGTAGAGAGTGAGTAGATAGTAGAGAGTAGTAGAGAGTAGTAAAGAGTGAGCAGTAGAGTGTAGTAAAGAGTGAGCAGTAGAGTGAGTAGTGGAGAGTGAGTAGTAGAGAGTAGAAGAGAGTGAGTAGTAGAGAGTGAGTAGTATGCCAAAGCCAAGTTACACGGCGCGCGTTTTTAACAAAATAAATATAAAGTCGTCAAACTACTACAAGCTCCGTACAGGAAACAGCATTCCCATTGCTATAACACCAAAATGCGGCAAGCTGTGTACTTCCAAACTATTTAAACCTCGGAAAGCTTAAGCATGGACAGCGACTTCGAAGCCAATGCCTTTGAATTAGAATCAAAATCTATTAACGAACCACACCAGCCACTGGGTGCCTTCAAACCACCTGCCTCTTAGCTGTTCGCATTTGCTTCTCTATACAAGTAGATCTTCGCATAAGTGTGAATGAAGATTAAAAAACGGAACTGTCAAACAGCAATAACAACATGTGGTGAACAACATTTATGAAAATATTTAAGAATGCCATCTGGTTGCTAGGAGCAACTGCAGAGGCTGTACCGGAAGTATAAAGATACTGTAATATGGATACGTAAAACAGCCATTGACATTTTGTTGATTTCACGTTTTTTAATTCAGGCTTGTAACATCGACATCTTGGATGTCTCGTACACCAACAAAAAAAATAGGCACGCTCGCTTTTCCACGAGCCAAATGCTGACACAGAAAGAAGTTTGACTCGCTTGTGTTTTTCCCTGACATGCTAACATGTAGATAGTGCTTACAGAGTAATTGAAGGAGGCCATGTCCCTCCGCAAGTAAACAATCACATCCCGGTTGGCGGGCCCAAAAGGGGACAGGGTGGCAACCTTTAGTGTAATGATTGCCTCCGGTGCAATCATTACACTGTGTTTTGCATCAGCCATGACGCAAAACAACACGCACCAATGAAAATTGGAGGCGGAGCCGCGAGACGACTTCTGGAATCGTATCGATACCGAGAAGCCTCGTAAGACGAGAGAACCGCATGCGCTGCTTACGTCACGAGACCTAAAAAGAGGAAATGGATGTAACTGGTAACTACCACTTGATAAACTTACTAGATGTTGGTGCAAAATTGTATAACAAGATCTTTCTCATTTCATTAAAGAATTGGATTGAGTGTAATGAAATAGTAACAATGGAACAAGGATGCTTCAAACGTGGGCACTTAACAGTAGATTATTGCTTCAGCTTGTGGCCCTGGGGTAAAAGGGGAAGGAACAACTGGAAGTCTATTCTGTTTTGATATTAGCCCGCCTTTTGATTTGGTGAATCGCAGTATACTCTGGGCAAAGTTATGATAGCAGGGTATCCCCCTATGTTTATTGGTAATCTTGCAGGAACTTCCTTCTCAAAATTGGGCCCAAATGGAGCTTGACCTTGACGGGCCCCCTCAGAAAGAATACCTCTAGGAAATGAGTGAAGGGAGGGCTGCATCTTGGCCCCTACGTTGTTCTCCTTGTTCCATGCATATCTCCCGGGGGTGCTGGCTGCTACTCAGTCATTTTTGCCGAAAATAAGTGGTAGACATGTGCTATGCCTAATTTATGCAGATGATCTGGCGACACTAGATTTGACCCAAGTAGGCCTACAGCGGAAACTGAATAGATTTAACGGTTACTGTGAGGCAAACAATCTAAAGGTGAACTTGGGAGGAACAAAAAGAATCCCCTTTAGGGAAAAATCCAAACCGTTTAAGTGGTTCCTGGATAATATGAAGGTGGAGGTGCTATCTTCCAACAAATATTTAGGTATGACGTTTAAAAAAAGCTGAACCGGACCCTACAAAAGGAATTGGTTGAGACTCGAGCAGCAACGACTATAGGGGCCTAGTCCGCTTTAACAATACCTTTGGTGGTCCATCTTGGTCTACAGCACAATGGTTCCCAATCAATGTCTTTAAGGGGCTGAGGTGTTGTCCCCAAGTATGGAGGGAAGTTGGGAGAGATGTGAGAATAAGTGTCTGAACACAATTTCTAGGACTCCCAAAAAAGTGTGATGGGTCCGGCAATAAGACAGGAAGGGGAATCTGCAGGCCTGGAATTTCTTGGCCCGCAAAGCAACCCTGCAATTTTGGGATAAACTTTGGTCCTCGGAGGTACAGAAGGTTGCAGTTCTCTGTGCTTCTGAAATAGGAAGCAGTGAGTTAAGGTGGGCAGTGCATGTCAGAAACAGGTTAGGTACCATTGCAGGGGCCCTAAAAAAGGAGAAATTTAAGGTGACTGAGGTCTCTCACCTTTCGAAAGGAGAGTCACATATGGCCAGAAGGGACTCTAGATTGGCTGATATGGGGTATGTAGAGAAAAGACCCTCTGCAAATTATATGTTAGAATCTTGGGAAAATAGGAGGATAATATCCTGTACATATCAGCTCTTCCAGATGCCCTTTTACATGTATTATAAAAATGTCCAGGTGGCTTTGAATGTCAGTTATCAAAGGGCTGAGAAATGTTACTTTTTTGGGCTGTGGAGAATAACTGCACATGCGGATTGAGGTTTCAAAATATTAATGTGCATTTTTTAATGGTCTGTCGCATTTTTACAGTACTCGTCGCTTGATTTTAAAACCGCTTTCATATAAAACATGGCAATAATGCATTTACACTTTTGTTGAACATGGAATTTTTAGATGTTGCGTGTGTCTTGGCAAAATATTAAAAAATATGCTTGGGTTATGATGTAAAGAACCTCGAGCAAAGATTATTTAACCATATACTCCAGAGTTTATGGGGTTAGGGAAGAAGGGTTTGTATTGGAAAAATACATTTAAGTGACTCGGACATGACAAGAAGATTTAGTTTGTACTGGAAGAATTGGGGGGGGGTTGGAGGGGAGGTCAATGTAAAAGGTTTAAACAGTTTTATGAATTGATATTTTAAAGACAAGAGTCTAAACATTAATACATTTGAACTTAATAATCTAAATTCAACTGATACTTCCCCGCCCGGCTGCCTGACGGAGAGCCTTAGTATGTTGAAGAGGCATGCAATTGGGAAAGGTCAACACTATGTATTTGAATTCTTAGATCTTATCAAACAAGCCCTTTGAAACTAGAGGAGTTTCTTGAAATTTAGCCTGGAGAGCCATGGTATCAGGTCATCACATCCTCTTTTTTGGCCTGTTCTGAGATACCATAAATAACTATATGGTCTCTCCTGGATCGATCTTCCAAGTCTTTCACCGTGCACATGAGAAATAGGACATCCTGACCTCAATCTCGACTTGGTCATATTTGGCTTCAACTTACTCAAACCTCTTCTCTTCAGTATTGAGACAATCTTGAAAAGCAGAAGTATCAGAATACACTGTTTTTACTTCTTATGATAAATGGGTCATCAAACACAGAAATTCCTTTCAGAAAGGTGTCCAATATTTTCACTGCATCCTTGTTAAGACATTGGCATAGTGTTAAAAAGTGCTACGGAAAACAAGAGCTACTGTGTCAGGTGAACGAACATATGAGCACTGGTAGGCAAGTCTGCCTAAGTCAATCTGGGAAGCAGTTCTATGCAAAGCCTTCACATAAGCATGTGCCTCTGTGCCTCACTCCAGAGAACAGGGAACACCGGGATGATAAACTTTCCTCTGACAAAAGTGTTCGGGTCACTCTAAACAACTAGAACCTAGGTTGGATACAGTGGTTATAAAGGAGGCACTGAAAAGATCAGAACATGAGGAAGGTGGTGAGAGAGGTCCTGTTGCTGCACCTACAATAGAAGAGAAGAATGTCCCATTAATAATGCCAGGCAGGAAAGGGGACCCTGCTTCATATTCAGATATGGTCCATATAGCTGTGCAGTCTCAGTGCTAGGTCAGGTCAGTGAGAGGGTGGAAATATACAAAGAATGTACTGAACAATGGCCTATGTATCCAACAATAGCATCTAGGGGTGTAGGTCTCATCAGCAATATAAGGCGGGCTTATCACATTACAACCTAAGGACCAAGTCACATAAGTCCTAGGTGTTATACCAAACTGACTATGCTGCATAAATTCACAGTAATGATGGGGGACAAACAGAAGCAGGAACCAACAGGGAGATACCATAGGCACATCTTGCAAGTTTTTTAAGCTGCAGTTAGCCGGAATATGGTAAATCAGATTTTGCCAGGTTGCTCACTGCCCTTCCCTGCCAAGCTTAATCATTTTCTGCGACCAATAGCTTCAAGCACACACTGCCAAATATTTCCGATTTGCTGATCCCCAATCATAGCAAAAGCCAACTTTGCTGTCACAGGCCTACAGTGATGACTCAAGATTAGTGATGGTGTTTATTGTAAGGGGCATCTTTAAACACTAACCCAGGCGAAGCAAGAGGCTCTTAGGCTCCTGGGGTCTTGTCCAGCTGTGCCTTGGCTGTTCGCGCTCTGTGGCCCCTGCCGCTGCCCCGACACCGCCGGCCGCAGAGGACTACAGCTCCCAGGGTCCCAAGCGGGGCACTTCCGCCCGACATCGCGCCCGGAGGCGTTTATAAACGCGAGGCTTCCTCCGCGTCGCAGGATGCGCGCGGGCGGCGCCGGGCTGAGCCCGGGCAGAGGGCGGGCCGTCTGTGGCCGTCCGGGGCCAACGGAGGCCGGGCCGGGCCACCCCCCTTTTCCGACTGTGATAAGGACACTGTTGTAAGGTACTGTGATATTTGCATTCGGTGTGACTATTGGTAACCGGTTGCACGTTGTGGACTCAATGTTGTTGTACAACGCTGACTAGGTTTGTGCCCTTTGCATGCTACATACTGTGTTTCTGTGGTGTGCAGTTGGACTTTGCAACCTGAACTCTGTGGTCCCAGGAATACTGGTTAATTCCAGACCTGCTCTCACATAGATTCCTTACTAATTAGTGTTCTATTTAAGGGTCTTACCCGTGGTATAGATTCATTCTTATTTTATGTCTAATGTTTATATTGTTGGTATCATTTCATAGTAAGTGCTATTTTAATTGGTAGTTTTTGTTTTCTTTTGTTATCTTTTATTTTATTTTAAGGCAACATGTCCAAGTCAACTGGGACTCTTCGCCCTATTGTCTCTACACTTGATAATTATTTAGTTAAAGTTGTAGACAAGATCAACAAGGAACGTAGACTATCCCTGGGTCTCGCCAGTAATTCTGGGCCTGAGTTTACGAGCCAATTAGTTTCTGTTGAGATCCACTCCTCTGATGATAGCCAAGTATTGGCTCCTATAGACTCTCCAGTGAGGGTGGGTGCATGTGTAATTGAGTCAACTCAGGCTCCCTTGTTTGACACCGATCCCTCCAAGGTATCTGATATTAGTAGGTCTCCTAATGTTACTGTTGCATCGACCCCTGTGGTCCCTAAAATGCATAGAGTATTAAGATCAGGGTCACACCTTAATAGACCTGTCCCGCCTAAAAAGGGGGGCCGCAAAAGTAAAAAGAATATTGTCTCTGTTTCTAATGCAGGCTCCTCTGAGCACACCTGTTCAAATAATGACGTTAATTCTACCCACGTGATACTAGCCCCAGATCAGCTCGAGTTGCTAATTAGTATGATCGACAGTAAGCTAGATAAAATTATCATACCTCTCTTAGATAAACTTGAGGCTGTATCTAGGGAAGTGAACAGATTGGGCGAATTGGTGCAATCTGGATTTAATTCCAATAATAGCCCTCAACCGCCCGCTGCGGTAAGCGGGACTGCGGGTTTGCCCGGTAAATGCGTGCAACCCTCCAATGACTTATCCAGTATTGGCCAGATATGTGCGGGCTCTATTATTCCCTCACAGCCATCGAGTAGGACCAATCCGGCTATTGAACGGCAGGGCTTTGGCGGTAATTTAACACGACCCACACCTGGGGATACACCTAGTGCTATCTTAGCCAAGTTTTCCTGCCATAATGGTACCCCCCCAAACGCAGCTACCTATGCCCTGGGGAACACGACTAGGATCTCTGGAAGGGGGAAGTTTAATAACTGTGGCCTCCCCCAACCAAATTTGCCGCCTGACTGCGCACCTTATGTGGCAGTTTTGACCAACGTGCCACCCATCAGAGAGGACGGGCCTTACCTCTCTGTGGAATCATATGATTCCCTCAAAAACAAAACTGTGGCATGGCTTAACCGTGAATGTGGTTTTTCTGTGGCTATGGCGGATCGGATTCTGGCTACTACCAGAACCAATTGGATTGAAATGTCCCCTAAAAACATTCCTGGTGATTGTGTTATTATCAATTTTAGTACCCCCCCACCTTGCCACGACAGCTTTGATTCGTGCTACGTCCCGCCCCAGCACTGACCAGGGCATCTCACTCCGTCCACTTGGCTTTTTCTATAGTCAACATATAGAGCACTTTTCAGTGCACCAGGGGGGAGGGAGACCGAGGAGAGAAGAGGTGTTTAGCTTGGTAAACAGCCTCCAGGTCGATACTGCTAACCGTTTTCAATGCCTGAGTGGGTTGGACCAAAATGACTGACAGGAGGTGGGTGCCGTGTTGGGGTTAACAGAAGATCCCATATTAATGGACAAGACGGGCGTCCCCGTTGTCTGCACGGAACCTCGAACAGAGGAAGGTAAGGAACCCCCGGAATCTCCGGGGAACCTAGATCTGTTGGCTAGAGGCCTAAATGCATGTTCGCCAGGGTTGGAGGAGAAAATTCCTGTGTCATCAATAGTCTGCATGCCCCTGGGTAAGGAGGGAGATCCAGCAGGTTACCCTGTGTTAGATAAGGAGTCCCTTAACACTGCCATCTTCCAACAGGGTAGCAACTGTACTAATTTGGGGACAGGTATCCATGCCTCTTCTGGTTGTTATATTGCAAGTTGGAATATCGCTGGAATTAGATCAAAAGCAGATAGTCTGGGGTGGTCGGAATTTTTAGATCTTTTTGATATAATCTGTTTACAGGAAACTTGGTGCACTGATTTCAAAGGCTATAGTGGTTTTAATTCATACCAGCTACCCGCTACTGGCTCGGTATCGGGAAGAGCTAAGGGGGGCCCTACTTGTCTTGATCTCAGTTAAAGCCCCTTTGTCGGTCACTAAATATGTTCAAGTCGGGGCTCACGCCCAGATTCTATGGCTGCATATAAGTGGAGGTAGGAACATCCTTTTAATCAACTTTTATAATAATCTTTTTACCGATTCTAGGGATCAGCCGGTTAAAGATCTCTCAAAGGCACTGGAAGACTTTTTCAAGGACTCTAATGAAGTTTTTGACCTGTTTTTCGCAGGGGACTTTAATATTACTACCTGTCCTTTCTCAGAGGTCAACGTATGCGGATTGGTGGACGGTCTTGAGGACGGGATTCTTCATTTTCAACACAATTATTATGGAGACGCCCTAAATAACTTCCTTGCCTCATATAACATGTATATTATGGCCAATGAGAAAAATGCAAAGGGGGATATTTGTCCTACCTTTATAGGCCGGGGAACGAATTCAGTAATAGATTTTATTTGTATTTCCCCGGGTCTTGAGGCCTGGATTACGGCCCCAAAAGTAATTGATATTCAACTCAGTGACCATAACTGCTTGGTAGCAAAGGCTATGTTATGGGATAATGATGGTGCCCATATCTCGGGCCGCACTGTTAATAGTATTGAGGCCGAACGTCCCAATGGCACAAGACTCAGATGGAAGGGGGATAAGGCAGACATTACGTCCGATTTTATTATATCCAGTTGCCTGGTAGATATTATCGCGATCCTAGAAGATAATTTAGGTACCCTTTGCTCTATCGAGCATTTTATTAGTATTAATGCGGCCATCAACTTAAAACTTACAAGTACATGTAAATATAAGGAGGATCGACCGCGGGGTTGGTTCAACTCAACTTGCACTCTAGCCTTGAGGGAGCTGAAATCTGCTCTGTTAGCTACACCTAGAGATAAGGGTCTGGTCATAGATTTAAGAGCCAGATACAAAGAAACCCTTAAACGTAGGAAAATGGAACTCCGGCAGGAGGCATGGGATAACCTGACCAAGGCAGCCGAATTGAACAACTGTTCCCTGTTCTGGAATACTGTCAACTCCCCATTTCTTAAAGATGACAAAATTCCGGAATTAACTTCCAACGTTATGCAGGCAGAGTGGGTCTCGCATTTTTCGAAACTTTTCCAGTCAGATGGTGCATCTAATGTTTCAGGGAATAGATGGCCGCATATTCCATTAAATTTTACGGTACAAGAGGTTTTAGATAGTATACCTATCTAATCTAGGACACCCCCGCGCCGCACGGCCACCAGCTGCTGCGTGTGCCTCCTCGCTGCCCCTGCTACCGCCGTGTGACCATGCCCCCTGCCACCGAGCGGCGTGGTCTCCTACGCGATAGCGCTGTGCTCCTGCACCTTGGTCTCCTGTTGTGTGCCCCCTGACTGCTGAGTTTCTCTGTGTGCATTTGTGGTATTTACTTTGTTAATTTGTTCTGTATTCGTTGTTCGCCGGTCCCCCTGTCTCTCGTTGTCCTCCCTGCCCGCTTCCCGCCACCGCCGCTAACCACGCCCCTTTTTCTTCTGTAACCTCCCCGCTCCCGCCTCCCAGCTGCTCCGCCCTCCCTCGCACTTGGCCATATATGGCGACCGTGCGACGCAGGTGAGTGTGACCTAATCTAGGACACCCCCGCGCCGCACGGCCACCAGCTGCTGCGTGTGCCTCCTCGCTGCCCCTGCTACCGCCGTGTGACCACGCCCCCTGCCACCGAGCGGCGTGGTCTCCTACGCGATAGCGCTGTGCTCCTGTACCTTGGTCTCCTGTTGTGTGCCCCCTGACTGCTGAGTTTCTCTGTGTGCATTTGTGGTATTTACTTTGTTAATTTGTTCTGTATTCGTTGTTCGCCGGTCCCCCTGTCTCTCGTTGTCCTCCCTGCCCGCTTCCCGCCACCGCCGCTAACCACGCCCCTTTTTCTTCTGTAACCTCCCCGCTCCCGCCTCCCAGCTGCTCCGCCCTCCCTCGCACTTGGCCATATATGGCGACCGTGCGACGCAGGTGAGTGTGACCTAATCTAGGACACCCCCGCGCCGCACGGCCACCAGCTGCTGCGTGTGCCTCCTCGCTGCCCCTGCTACCGCCGTGTGACCACGCCCCCTGCCACCGAGCGGAGTGGTCTCCTACGCGATAGCGCTGTGCTCCTGCACCTTGGTCTCCTGTTGTGTGCCCCTGACTGCTGAGTTTCTCTGTGTGCATTTGTGGTATTTACTTTGTTAATTTGTTCTGTATTCGTTGTTCGCCGGTCCCCCTGTCTCTCGTTGTCCTCCCTGCCCGCTTCCCGCCACCGCCGCTAACCACGCCCCTTTTTCTTCTGTAACCTCCCCGCTCCCGCCTCCCAGCTGCTCCGCCCTCCCTCGCACTTGGCCATATATGGCGACCGTGCGACGCAGGTGAGTGTGACCTAATCTAGGACACCCCCGCGCCGCACGGCCACCAGCTGCTGCGTGTGCCTCCTCGCTGCCCCTGCTACCGCCGTGTGACCACGCACCCTGCCACCGAGCGGCGTGGTCTCCTACGCGATAGCGCTGTGCTCCTGTACCTTGGTCTCCTGTTGTGTGCCCCTGACTGCTGAGTTTCTCTGTGTGCATTTGTGGTATTTACTTTGTTAATTTGTTCTGTATTCGTTGTTCGCCGGTCCCCCTGTCTCTCGTTGTCCTCCCTGCCCGCTTCCCGCCACCGCCGCTAACCACGCCCCTTTTTCTTCTGTAACCTCCCCGCTCCCGCCTCCCAGCTGCTCCGCCCTCCCTCGCACTTGGCCATATATGGCGACCGTGCGACGCAGGTGAGTGTGACCTAATCTAGGACACCCCCGCGCCGCACGGCCACCAGCTGCTGCGTGTGCCTCCTCGCTGCCCCTGCTACCGCCGTGTGACCACGCCCCCTGCCACCGAGCGGCGTGGTCTCCTACGCGATAGCGCTGTGCTCCTGCACCTTGGTCTCCTGTTGTGTGCCCCTGACTGCTGAGTTTCTCTGTGTGCATTTGTGGTATTTACTTTGTTAATTTGTTCTGTATTCGTTGTTCGCCGGTCCCCCTGTCTCTCGTTGTCCTCCCTGCCCGCTTCCCGCCACCGCCGCTAACCACGCCCCTTTTTCTTCTGTAACCTCCCCGCTCCCGCCTCCCAGCTGCTCCGCCCTCCCTCGCACTTCGCCATATATGGCGACCGTGCGAACGCGCAGCGGTCACGCGCAGCGGTCACGCGCAGCGGGCGCGCCGATTGTGCGCCGAAGGCGCGCCAAAGGTAAGCCCGTCTGCGCCCGTCCGCGCCTGGACCGCGCCCAGTGCCAGGACCCCCGGCCCCCACAGACGGAAGACGACCCGATTGTCCTACAACGCCACCGAACTCAGCGCACTCAACACCGGCGGCATCCCTGGATGCTACCGAGCCACCCCGAAGCACACCCACGGACCCTTCAGCTGCCACGCCTGCAAGTTCACCTGCATCCGGACCTGCCCCACACCTGCAACCACCAAGCCGAACACCAGCAGCAACCACCTCAAGTGCATCCTGCTCAACACCCGCTCCGTCCACAGGCACGCCGTCGAACTTTGGAACCTCCTCGACACCACATCTCCTGACGTCGCCTTCCTCACAGAAACCTGGATGAACGCCTCTTCAGCGCCCGACATCGCCATCGCCATCCCAGAGGGCTACAAGATCACCCGGAGGGACCGCTCCGCCAACCAGTTGGGAGGAGGCATCGCCATCATCCACAGGGACACCATCCACATCACGACCAACATCGACGACACCCTGACAACCGCCGAACACCTACACTTCCAGATCCGTACCGACCCGAAGACCACCCTCAGAGGCACCCTGATCTACCGACCCCCGGGACCACGCACACAATTCAGCGAGGACATCGCCGACTTCGTCAGCCCGCATGCCCTCCCCTCCGCTGACTACATCCTCCTGGGGGACATCAACTTCCACCTGGAGAACAACAACGACCGCAACACCATCACCGTGCTCGACAACCTCGCCAACCTCGGACTCAAGCAGCTGGTGTCCACCCCCACCCACCTCGCCGGACACACACTCGACGCCGTCTTTTCGTGCAGCAAAGAAATCGCCTTCAGCCACGCCACTAGACTCCACTGGACGGACCACAGCTGCATCCACTTCAACTTCAGAAGAACGACGATCCACCACCACCAGCAACCGGTTGCCCGAAGAAGCTGGAACAAGATCACAGCTGACCAACTCGCCGCTTCCCTGAGCCAGCACCCTCCCGCCAGCTCAGCAAACCCCAGCCAGGCCGCCGACAACCTCACGAAGTGGATCAGCAACTGCGCGGACGAACTCGCCCCTCTAAGGACACCGCCTAGCAGACCCGGCAGCAAGAAGGCCCCTTGGTTCACCGACGAACTCAAGAGCTCCAAGAAGAACTGCCGAGCCCTCGAGAAAGCCTGGAGAGGGGAACCAACACCAGACAACATTACCGCCCTCAAGCTTGCCACCCGGAAGCACCACCAACTGATCCGCGCCACTAAGAAAACTGCATTCAAGGACCGGCTGGACAACAACGCACACAACTGCAAGGAACTCTTCAACATCGTCAAAGAGCTCTCCAACCCCAACGCCGGAAACAACGACATCACCCCATCGCAAGACCTCTGCAACTCCCTCGCCTCCTACTTCCACAACAAGATCGCGGACATACACAACAGCTTCAGCACACAACCGACGCCCGCCACGACCGAACCACCGCCCACCACCACCCTCCGCGCCTGGACTCCGATCCGCACGGAAGACACCGTCCGCATGATGAACTCCATCCACTCCGGATCTCCAACCGACCCCTGCCCTCACCATGTCTTCAACAAGGCCGACGCTGTCATCGCTACCCACCTGCGGAACATCATCAACACCTCCTTCGACACCGCCACCTTCCCGGAGAGCTGGAAGCACGCCGAACTCAGCGCTCTACTCAAGAAACCTACAGCGGACCCCTCCGAACTCAAGAATTACCGCCCCATCTCGCTCCTCCCGCTCCCAGCCAAAGTCATCGAGAAGAACGTCAACAAGCAGCTGGCCGCCTTCCTCGAGACGAATGGATCCCTCGACCCCTCACAGTCGGGCTTCCGAGCCAACCACAGCACCGAGACCGCACTCATCGCGGCTACCGATGACATCCGAGCCCTGATGGACAACGGAGAAACAGCGGCCCTCATCCTCCTAGACCTCTCCGCGGCATTCGACACTGTCTGCCACCGCACCCTTGTGCAACGCCTCAACAACGTCGGAATCCAGGAGAAGGCACTGGATTGGATCAGCTCCTTCCTCAACGGAAGAACACAGAGAGTCCGCCTACCACCGTACAAGTCAGAGGCCACCGAAGTCATCTGCGGCGTCCCTCAAGGATCCTCGCTGAGCCCCACCCTCTTCAACGTCTACATGAGCCCCCTTGCGGCCATCGCACGCCAACACAACCTGAACATCATCTCCTACGCTGACGACACCCAGCTGATCCTCTCCCTAACCAACGACCCCGCCGCAGCCAGAGCCAACCTTCACGAAGGAATGAAAGACGTAGCCGAGTGGATGACGACCAGCCGCCTGAAACTGAACTCAGACAAGACGGAGGTCCTCATCCTGGGCTCCTCACCCTCCGCCTGGGACGACTCCTGGAGGCCCCCCGCCCTGGGCTGCGCACCCAAACCGACAGACCACGCACGCAACCTGGGCTTCATCTTGGACTCCTCCCTCACCATGACCAGACAAGTCAACGCCGTCTCCTCGTCATGCTTCAACATCCTGCGCATGCTACGGAAGATCTTCCGGTGGATCCCCACCGAGACCAGGAAGACGGTCACCCAGGCCCTCGTCACCAGCCGACTGGACTACGGCAACGCCCTCTACGCCGGAACCACCGCCAAGCTCTAGAAGAGACTCCAGCAGATCCAGAACGCCTCAGCCAGACTCATCCTCGACATCCCACGACATAGCCACATCTCCGGACATCTGAGAGACCTACATTGGCTTCCCGTCAACAAAAGAATCACCTTCCGCCTCCTCACCCACGCACACAAAGCCCTACACGATCGAGGCCCCAGCTACCTCAACAACCGCATCAACTTCTACGCTCCCAAACGACATCTCCGATCAGCCAGCCACGCCCTCGCCGCCGTCCCCCGCATCCGAAGAACGACAACAGGAGGAAGATCCTTCTCCTACCTGGCCGCCAAGACCTGGAACTCCCTACCGGCCGACTTGCGCCTGACCCAAGACCACCTCTCCTTCAGGGAGAAGCTCAAGACCTGGCTATTCGAGCAGTAGCAGCACTCCCCCCCCCCCCCCCCCCCCGAGCGCCTTGAGACCCTCCGGGTAAGTAGTGCGCTATATAAATGCCTAGGATTGATTGATTGATTATACGGGACAGTAAAGGGGGGAAAGCACAAGGCCCAGATGGGGTCCCAATTGATGTGTATAAATTGGTCCCAGAAAAATGGGGGCCCCTGCTTACCAACATCTTTAATGCAGCCGTTAGTAACGAGATGCCCCCGACATGGGAAGAATCCATCCTAATTCCAATTTTTAAGAAAGGCAATCGTGGGGAAGCCAAGAACTATCGACCAATTTCCCTGCTGGATTCTTCTGTAAAAGTTATGAGCCGAGTGCTCCTAGTGAGACTGGAGGAATGGGCGGAGGAAAATGGTATTTTAGCTGAGAGCCAGTTTGGTTTTAGGAAGGGTCGCGGTACGATGGAGCGGTGTCTAAATCTAGAACTGCTCGTCGGTAAATACACTTTGGCTAAAACCGGCACTATTTACCTCTGCTTTGCGGATCTAAGTAGTGCCTTTGATCTGGTGGATCACGGGATTCTCTGGGCAAAGTTGTTAGAGATGGGGGCCCCGGAGGGTATCTTCTTCTTTCTAGCTTGCCTATATACCAAACTGAGAGCATGTGTCCGTTATGGACCGCAAGGTGAATGTACACCCATGTTTAAGATTGGGCGTGGAATACGCCAGGGATGTGTGTTAGCCCCATTGCTTTTTACACTTTTTATTAATGAGATAGACTCCTTTCTTAAATCTTTGGCAGTGGACGCTCCCAAAATCAATAATGAATATGTCCCTGTGTTACTTTACGCGGATGACGCGGTTTTAATTTCACGTACACCATATGGTCTTCAACAGCTGCTAGATGGTTTTATGCAATTTATTAAAAGCAGAAAGTTAGTTTTAAACAAATCCAAAACATATGTTATGGAATATGGCCGTAGGCTCGGAAAGAAACAGCCTTCCTTTTTTATAGAGGGTCAAAAGGTTCAGGCTGTTGACAACTTTTAGAATTTAGGGGTTACTTTTTCAAATAAAAACACTTGGGCAAATGAACATAAGAATGTACGGTCTAAAATGGCCAGGAGCGCTTATGGAATTTTTACTATGGCAACTAAATTGGGAGATAGGCGGGTAAATGACATGCTGAAAATTTTCCAATCATTGTGTGTTTCAATCGCCTTGTACGGAGCCGGTATATGGGGCTATGCCCCGGCAGGATCTCTTCAGGTCGAGGAGAACGAATTTCTGAAGAAACTTTTGTGCCTGCCAAGGTCTGTTTCTAATGCCTTAGTGCATAATGAATTGGGTATTCACCACCTTTCCGATTTGATTCTCCTTAGACCCTTGATCCTATGGCGCTCCATTTGGACTAAAGAAGAGACCTCTTTGTGTAGAGCTATCATCTCTGATTGTCTTACTTTGGACTATTTTACAAGGATCCCATGGTTGAAGTATGTTATCGATAACTTTCGGGAGTTCTTCAACATCAATATTATTGTGGACCACCATGGGGCAGATGTGTTGTCCAAATCTGACCTTAAGCAGTGTCTCCTATACCAGGCCTCCATCAAGAGACACCAGAAAAGCTCTTATCTTTTATCTTATGTTTTCTACCACGATTTAAATGAAGTTGTGGGTTTCCAACCTTATTTGTCACAAGTAACCTGGAAGGCACATCGGTTTGTGTTGACCAGACTTAGAATGGGAGTTGGCCACAACCTTGTTGCCTTCCCCTCTTTGAATTTACATCCAGTCGGTCCATGTCCATGTGATAACTCTACTCCCCAAAGCACTGTGCACTTTCTTCTGCTTTGCCAGTTGTATAAACATCTCCGGACAGCTTATCTGAAACCCTTGTTTGTAAAATTTGGGGTCAGATCACTACATGACTGTATGCGTTTACTTTTTAATTTGCATCATCCGGATGTGTGTTTTTATACGGCCACTTTTCTTCTCAAATCCATTAATGTTAGGAAAAGTATGCTTTTTTAACTATTGTATGTCGATGAATTTTTCTGCCTCTGAATATTTTAATAATGTTGTCTTCTAATGTTGTGCTTTTATGAACTTGTTCTATGTTCGAATAAAGCCTTATGAAATGAAATGAAATGAGGAGAAGAGAAGAATGTCCCATTAATAATGCCAGGCAGGAAAGGGGACCCTGCTTCATATTCAGATATGGCCCATATAGCTGTGCAGTCTCAGTGCTAGGTCAGGCCAGTGAGAGGGTGGAAATATACAAAGAATGTACTGAACAATGGCCTATGTATCCAACAATAGCATCTAGGGATGTAGGTCTCATCAGCAATATAAGGCGGGCGTATCACATTACAACCTAAGGACCAAGTCACATAAGTCCTAGGTGGTATACCAAACTGACTATGCTGCATAAATTACAAGGTAATGATAGGGGACAAACAGAAGCAGGAACCAACAGGGAGATACCATAGGCACATCTAGCAAGTTTTTTAGGCTGCAGTTAGCCGGAATATGGTGAATCAGATTTTGCCAGGTTGCTCCCTGCCCTTCCCTGCCAAGCTTAATCATTTTCTGCGACCAATAGCTTCAAGCACACACTGCCAAATATTTCCGATTTGCTGATCCCCAATCATAGCAAAAGCCAACTTTGCTGTCACAGGCCTAGAGTGAAGAATCAAGATTAGTGATGGTGTTTATTGTAAGGGGCAAACCACTGTGTCCCTGGGAGTAGTAAAGGTTCTATTCAGTTCTGGAGCTCAGCAGTCATCCACTCCATCATTGGGGTGTCAGCGCTGGTCCCCAACCTACAGCAACTGGGTCAAGAACCGTAGCTTCCAATGGTGCTCTAAAAGGAAGCAGCCTTCTTGGCTGTGTCCCAGCTCCACCTCCAAGAGCATTCATCTTTATCTTCTCATGTAATTGGATCCAAAATTGCAATGGTGCAATCAACTGACAATTAGTGATATCCACAGTGTACCGGTTGGGCTTTTATGGGAGGAGTACATTCTGACAGAGCTGAGGGCATCTGGAATAGTACCTTGAGAGTGTGATGCATTGCCGATGTCCATTACGCCGCCATCAACAATATTACCATAACTACCTAAGACAGTATGACACTGTCTTCATACAATGTAGCTTTCAGGAATTGAAGTTTGTTTCATAAGTGGATGGCACCTAGAGTGTTTAAGGTGGAGAAGGTGGGCGTATCACATAGTGGTGCTGATGTAACGATAGTGTGGGTGAATAGTCCAAATTATCACATAGGCTTGAAAAGATTTTGGGTGTCCACGCACTACTCTTTGCAGGCAGAGGGCGAGTGAACTAGTTTCTTTTGAAAAGTGGGCTTGGCTTCTTATTGCTCGCTTATGGGTTGAAGGGTTGGTGAAGCTGGCATGCATGATGAAGGATAATAACTCAATATTAAAAGTGGAGTGAGAGCCTGGTGGGCAGTAGATGATGTGAAAAGTGATGGTCTGTGCAGTGGTCATCAGGAAGTTGTAAGACGGCAACATGAAGTTGTTGGAAGTGAGCATGATGTGGGAGTGTGTATGCCCATGACATTTGTTATGTGGCCACGATGTCCCCAAATCTTACAAAAATCCATGTGCTAGAAGCTGCAGCTATAGTGAGATGCCTCCAACCAAGACTTGTGTTACAACCTAACATACATAACAGTGACGTACAAAACCAAAGAGGAACAACTCTCAAGGTACTAGTGACAGAAGTCTCCAGAACATAAAGGTTATGTTATTTAGATTTGTATAGTGCACGATTACCCCGAGGTGCCTTGGCGCTAGCGCTGATTTAGTCCAAAATCAGAAGGACAGCACAGTGATTGTGCACCATGACGTCACACCCCTTAACCTGCCTTACACTCTCTTGTGTTTCCATCACTCCCCAAAACCCTATCAGTGTAATAATCTTACTCCGGCAACACATTCCTGGTCAGCATTCCAATCATTCATCCATTCGATCACACAGCAGTGCAATTTAACGCCCAGTGTTTTCCATAACTCCATTTCCTCCCCCTTTGCACCTAAACCTACCTGCCTACAAACATTAAAAATTTACAAACCCTGCAACTTCCAGGCCCCTTCACAGTACAAGACTTTTTCACAAGCTAGTTATTCCGTGTTTGCCCCCACACCATCTAACGATATTCTGCAGTTAATCTAACAATATCATAATTTCCTCCAAGTAATATTCCCAGCACTCCTAGACACCCTAGCAGCATTTCCCACCACCCAAGTCTCCCTTCTAACATTTCCTGTATAGTTTGTTTTCTTAATTCTCCTACCACCTCCTTATTTCTCTTTTGCCACCCTGACAAAAGCAGGGCTGCAAAAGTGCTAAAGAAATAATCAACAGCATAATCTCCCGCACTTAAAGTGAACATTTCAATCCCACTGAACCATCACGCTCTTCCAGTGCTCCTAGGTACCCTCTAGCCATATCAGATATTCTTCAGCCTTCCTCATGAACCAACTATTGCTTCCAGAGACTCCTTAACAATTTGGATCATCTCCAACCTCTAGAAAACTCTCTACATTTCCAGATAGCTTCCCAGCTGTAGCCCTAAACTAATGTCACTCCTAGCCACCTTACATTCTCAATCATGCTCCAAGGTTCAGAGCAGAGATGGTAAAGAAGGGCCGCAGTCAGGGAGCATACCCAGAAGCCAATCCTATGCCTGGATATAGGTCCATAATATAGCACATGAGACCTCTCAACTGTGTACTGGTGCAGTTTAACAATACTCAACACACAGGCGCCTGTGCACTATCAGGTTATGCTGTGAAGTGCCAAACAACAGGTTGCAGAGGTTTCGAGGGACTGGAGGTTCTTTTTGCATGCAACAAGATACCACTCCAAATCCATCACTTCAAGGATACCTTTTGAGGTCTTTGCTGTAGACAGCGCATGTAGTGTCTCACAGAGACATGCTGGATCTACTTTGTGGGCTTCAGCATGCCCATAGGCTTCCCATTTGCTGGATCCATAGCGCCTCTCCTATTCTTTCTCCTCATTTGTCCATAGCATCCATTTGTCATGCCTCTTCCTGCATTTACCCCTCCCCGAGAGCAGGGACCAAGTACGCTATCCCTCCATTAGCCCTCATTTTATGACCATTTTAGAAACTTCCTTTTTCTTGGATTAGCAGCCTTCATCAGGAGCACTGGTGTTTTCATTTGCTCCGAGCACAATTTTTTTCCTTATCCCATCTCGGTTCTTATTCGCTCCTTGCTTCTGTATCACTTCCCTTTTATTTTCTTGGTATACAAGCCCTCCTCAGGAGTGCGGCTGTTTTCATTCATCCGAGCTCCATTTTTTTCTGATCCCGTCCCGCTTTTCATACGCTCATTCCATCATTGGGTGTGCATGGGGAAGGGCGGGGGCAACGGTTCACGACGGCGGTGTGGTTTCACCATTCAAGTGTTTTGTACAATTATAACAACTTTGTGCTGGTGGCATAAGTTTATGGTTTCATTGCACACAAAAAAAATAAGAATCAGGGAGTGCCGTGTCTGCTTCTCCCTGAACCTCGGTCTCGCTCCGCATCTGATCATGTTCGCGGCAGTTGCCGGGATACAAGGAAACAGCTTTGAGTTGAGTCCGATGCGGCAACTCCCTCCCTGGAGGCTGCCGTGCACTAGCTTCCCCCACCGCTGACCTGCAAAGCTGCGCTCCCATGAAGTCCTGTGGGGTGTCGCTTTCTGCTGCTTTTGCCACCTCAATCACTCTCTGTGATTAGGAAAAGAAAATGGAAGTGGGAAAAACCAGCGAGCCTGATGACGACTGCCCCAGCCTAATGGCCGCAGAGTGCAAGGCCTTGGCCAGCAACAGGTGGGTCCAGGATTACCGTAGCTGGCAATCAGTGCTCTCGTAGTGGTCTCTGGCACTGTACGACCATTGATCGCCTCTTCCCCCTGAGACCGGATACCCAACGTCACGCTGCAGCCTGAGCCACCTCGAACAGCATCTCTCTTCTTGCAGCAGCCTACAAGGGCTCTTGAGATTTCAAGATGATGCAAGATCCAAGGCCCTTTCGGTGAAGGTAAGCTTGGCAGCGGATAGGCACTGAGAGCTCCAGGCGTGTGGGACCGCTGGCAGAGTGAGGAAAGTCTTCATAGTTGGGTTTGCATGTGTCCTGTATAAACCACTCTGAGAGAATGGTCCAGGCCTTTCATGACAGCTTGTGAGGGATCCCCATCTTGCTCCCTTGTAGTTGTACTTCTGTTCCTTTTGTTTTGGAATCTTCCCTATATATTTGTCTTTGATTCTCTTGCGCACTCTCAGAGCAAGTGACTGCACCCCATTTGGGTGCAACCTCTCTTCTCTTGCAGTTTGGCTCACTCTCCATCTCTTCCCTTGGGATGGGCATGCCGTTGCATACGCATATATATGTAAGTGGTAAGTAAGTGCAGTGAAGTAAGTTTGCACTTGCATCTCTTTTCCATTTAGTGAGTTTCGCAATTGTGCCTCTTCCCTTGCAGTAGATGCACTCTCCGTCTCTGCCCTTAGTCAATTGCACACCCATCTCTCCCTTGTAGAGAGTAGCGCTCACCCTTTTCAGTTAAGGGCACTCTCTATTATATGTGAAGTGCACTCTCTACCTATCCCTGTTGTGTGTTGGGGGAAGGAGTATGTGGACCCTGCTGTATGTAGTGTGCATTACTCATTGCATTAGCACGTATGCTCCTCGTTGCATGGGTGGGCTCCTGCATTCTATCCCTCTTGTTTGCACACACTTCTTGTTGCATATGTGGGCCTTAATTATGGGTTCGGTCAGTTTACGTGAGTGCTTTGTTTCTGTCGGTTTTCCGTCCCTCCTTGGTTGTCCTTTGCAGCATGTCGGATGCAGTTTTGTCAGATGTGCTTCTCCCAAGTAGGTCCCCAGTTAAAAAAAAAAAAATGTAATCAATTGGGGCATGCGAAATTAATGTAATGTATTTGCTAGTTGAATGTTGTCTCCTGAAAAGGAGGAGGTGTTTGAAGTCAAAGTGAGAACAGCTAGACATTACTGCACCTTTCCCGTCTCAACAACCCATCAGGAGAAACGAGTTGGCCAAGTGATGGCCAAGATATAAAAGTGTTTCACTTTCTCAAGCTCTATGTAGTACTAAGTGTGTACAATTTCACTGAGTTTTTTTTAGCCCTTTATTTGTTAATCACTACCCATGTTAACTGAAGTGAGGTTTATCAATCTTAAACGAAAAGCTGGGTTCAAAAGCTACAAGGAATCATGCGGGTTACATTGACCGGTTTATGGTGGGTAAGTCACTGAGCAACTTTACTAAGAGTGGGACGTGTGACCAGCGCATCATATAAGGCTTTCTGCAACATAAGAATTAACCCACAGAACAATCTTACTAGCAAATGAACTCTGTGACTTGCAGTTTTCATCCAGTGTTCTGCAGCAACCTTATAAACATTTTAGTGGTTACACTCAGATCTATGCCACAAGTGCATTAGCCACGCAGGTTATTATACCAGCATTATATCCCAAAACTTAAATAAATCTCTGCTGCGAGTGCTTTGCCAACAAAGCGATCTTAAAACGCGGTCTGTTTACATCCAGAGTACAGCCAGAAAAGTTCGTTATGGCATTTCTAGTTGCAGACAATTTCGTCGAGCGTAGAGTTTGTGGAAATAATGCTTAAGAACCGGCAATCTCTTGCCTATGAATAACTCCGCTATCTTTCTGACAACGTCCACCTAGTTTTTATTGGGGGGGGGGGGCTTTCGGAGTAATTGCATGCATGACAATAATCCCAAAGTAAGCGAGAGAGAGAGTTAGTGCAACCGA
This sequence comes from Triturus cristatus, assembly GCF_964204655.1. Lineage (NCBI taxonomy): Eukaryota > Metazoa > Chordata > Amphibia > Caudata > Salamandridae > Triturus > Triturus cristatus. The sequence goes on along the minus strand of NC_140594.1, from coordinate 628,183,139 downwards.
AAAAAAAGCCCCAAAAAAGTAATTACTTTATTGCTCTTTTGCTTTAATTTCATCACATATTAAAGAGGTAAATGCCCCTGCCCTGTCCCTAAATGTTAGCATGCACTTAATTGAATTCAATTTCCAGCACAGTGTTCAGGTATTTTTTACTTTCCTCTCAGTGCTGAGAAGTGTAAAGGGGCTTCCCAAATAACCTGACTCGAAATGTCAACAATCGAACCCGAGAGAACACATTCACTCAGTACTCTCCCTCACACGCACTCCAAGTCACACTTGCATAGCTCTCAGAGGACCCCCGCTCACCACTGGCTGAAGGGCCATGGCTGGCCGGCTGTGCCCAGTTTAGCGCCGGGGCCTCCTAGATGGTGGGCTGCAGTGCAGAAGGGGCGGGCCTTCCCCCCATCCAGCGACGGCCGCCAAATATATTCCTTGTTGATATTTCGGCGTCTGCACTTCCTCGTTTACTTCCTACTTCTGACTTGCACGCATGTGATTAGTTGGGCGTGGACACAGAGGGAACGCTGCAAAAAGTCGTAGAAACAGAAGAAGGACCAGCCCCCTTTGAGGCGGGCCAGGCGCAATGTCCAGAGAAAACAAGGCCAGTCTGACAAATGCTAACCAAGTATTGCAAATAAACTAAGTGAATTTGTTGCCGCCGTGGACAGATACATGCTTAGAAGTACAGTTTTCAATCACAAGCTTTTATTTCTGATAACAATGTATTCTAGTAGTAGAAGCCTTGGCACACAACTGAAGATAATCTGCACTCACTTAAATATGAAAAGGCATAAACTCGAAGTAAAGAAGAAGAGGATTCGATCCGCAGCTGCCAGGTTTCCAGATTGGTTATGCGTGACATTTCTATGGTTTAGGCTGGGTATGAATAACATCCTACTGTCAAATGTGCAAACTTCAAGTGACACTTTCTTGCAAGTAAATCAAAAGAATGATCAGTGCAGCATATTGGTGTAATTCGCACAAGGACTCTTGTGGTATGGGGTGGACTAGACAGGAACCGTGCAATTTGCTGGAAGGTGTCAGGGTCTGGTTATCTGAAAAGTATGATGTAATGCACAGCTTTCCAGACTTTTCATGTTGGTGACACACTTTTTGGATTTGCATCATTTTGGGACACAGTAAGGTAGTGTAGCGAGCGAGCCCGAACCACTTAAGGAGGGTTGGGAGAAAATTTTGAAATAAAAGTGGGCAAATTGTGCATTTTCAAGCAAATTTGAGACCATGTGGTTGAACACAGGCCCCTGCAGCGAATGCCTTCGTCCACTGAGCCACCAGGCCGGCATACACAAATCTCTCTCTCTCTCTCTCTCTCTCTCTCTCTCTCTCTCTCTCTCTCTCTCTCTCTCTCTCTCTCTCTCTCTGTCTCCCTCCCTCTCTCTATCTCCCCTCCCTCTCTCTGTCTCCCTCCCTCTCCCTCTCTCTCTCTCTTTCCCTCTCTCTTTCTTTCTCTCTCTCTCTCCCTCTCTCTCTCCCCCTCTGTCTCCCTCTGTCTCACTCACTCTGTCTGTCTCCCTCTCTCTCTCTCTCTCTCTGTCTCCCTCTATCTGTCTCCCTCCCTCTCCCTCCCTCTGTCTCCCTCGCTCTCCATCCCTCTTTCATCTTCTGTCTCCCTCCCTCTGTCTGCCTCTGTGTGTCTACCTCCCTCTGTCTCCCTCTATCTGTCTCGCTCCCTCTGTCGCCCTCCTCCCTCTGTCTCTCTCTGTCTGTCTCCCTCCCTCTTTCTGTCTCCCTCTGTCTGTTGCCCTCTGTCTCCCGCTCTCTGTCTCCCTCTGTTTCCGTCCCTCTGTCTCCCTCCCTCTGTCTCTGTCCTTCTGTCTCCCTGCCTCTGTCTCCCTCCCTCTCCCTCTCTCTCCCTCTGTCTCGCTCTCCCTCTGTCTGTCTCCCTCTGTCTGTCTCCTTCTGTCTGTCTCTCTCCCTCTGTCTCCCTCCCTCTGCCTCCCTCTCTGTCTCCCTCTCTCTGTCCCCCTCTCTCTCTGTCTCCCTCTCTCTCTGTCTCCCTCTCTCTTTCTGTCTCCCTCTCTCTGTCTCCCTCCCTCTGTCTCTCTCCCTCTGTCTGTCTCCCTCTCCTTCCCTCTGTCTCTGCCTGACTCCCTCCCTCTGTCTCCCTCTGCCTCCCTCCCTCTGTCTCCCTCTCTCTCTGTCTCCCTCTGTTTCCCTCTCTGTCTCCCGCCCTCTCCCTCCCTCTGTCACCCTCTGTCTCCCTCTCTCTCTCTCTGTCTCCCTCCGTTTCCCTCTCCCTCTCCATCTCCGTCTCCCTCTCTGTCTCTCTGCCTCTCTCTGTCTCAGTCTCTGCCTGTATCTGTCTGTCTGTCCCTGTCTCTCTCTGTCCCTGTATGTCGCTGTCTCCCTCCCTCTGTCTCCCTCTCTCCATCTCTGTCTCTGTCTGTCTCTGCCTCTATCAGTCTGCCCCTGCCTCTGCCTCTATCTGTCTCTGTCAGTCCCTGTCTCAGTCTCTAGCTCTGTGTCCCTCCCTCTCTCTGTCTCTCTCTCTGTCTCCCTCCCCCTCTCTCTCTGTCTCCCTCCCTCTCTCTATCTCCCTCTCTGTCTCCCTCTATGTCCCTCACTCTGTCTGTCTCCCTCTCTCTCTGTCTCCCTCTCTCTGTCTCCCTCCCTCTCTCTGTCTCTCTCCCTCTCTCTCCCTTTGTCTCCCTCCCACTGTCTGTCTCCGTCTGTCTCCCTCTTGTCTTTCTTCCTCCATCTGTCTCCCTCCATCTGTCTCCCTCCCTCTGTCTCCATCCCTCTGTCACCCTCCTCCCTCTGCCTGTCTCCCTCTGCCTGTCTCCCTCCCTCTGTCTGTCTCCCCCTGTCTGTCTCCCTCTGTCTGTCTCCCTCTATCTCCGTCCCTCTGTCTCCGTCCCGCTGTCTCCCTCCCTCTCTCTCTCTCCCTCTGTCTCCCTCCCTCTCTCTGTCTACCTCCCTCTGTCTCCCTCTGTCTCCCTCCCTCTGTCTCCCTCTATCTGTCTCCCTCTCCCTCCCTCTGTCTCCCTCGCTCTCTGCCTCCCATGTTTTCGCTCTCTCTCTGTCTCCCTCCCTCTGTCTCCCTCCCTCCCTCCCTCTGTCTGTCTCCCTCCCTCTGTCTCCCTCTATCTGTCTCCATCCCTCCCTCTGTCTGTCTCCCTCCCTCGCCCTCCTCCCTCTGTCTTCCTCCCTCTGTCTCCCTCCCTCTCTCCCTCCCTCTCTCCCTCTCTGTCTCCCTCTCTCTCTGTCTCCCTCCCTCTGTCTCCCTCTCTCTCCCTCCCTCTCTCCCTCCCTCTCTCCCTCTCTGTCTCCCTCTCTCTCTGTCTCCCTTCCTCTGTCTCCCTCTCTCTCTGTCTCCCGCTCTCTCTGTCTCCCTCCCTCTGTCTTCCTCCCTCTGTCTGTCTCCCTCTGTCTGTCACCCTCTGTCACCTCACCCCAGCTTCCCGGGCACACACACAGCCGCACCGGAGTACTTCGCAGGTCTTTAAAAGACCATTTACTGGGAGGCGTAATGCAATAGATGAGGCATAGTGAGAACAAAGCTTTCAAAGGAATGCCTCTTAATTAACAGCAGTTATGATACCAGTGTCATCTCGCGACACACCCACCATTTGCAGGCGACACAGTACTGTGTCGGGACACACAGTTTGGAAAGCTCTGATGTAATGTGTAGTGTGTGAGTGTATGCTGAGAAATAAAGAAGTGTTTAACTGCAGCTCCTGTGTGGTGTACTTCATCTGCTTGCTCCAGGGCTGGTGAAGACGCTACATCTGGTGAGGAGTAGAGGATACGTGCCCCAAAGAAAACAAGGCTGCTCTCCCTGAGAGATTGCAACAGTACGGGAAACTGTTTGTGTTTACCATGTGTGCCTGAGATTGATGCAAAGCAGTCTGCAATGGCACAAGTGGAGTCATGTTTCAACTCATTAACGGCCAAAGAAGAAGGTGAAATCCCTGATTAGGAGCACAATTTAAAGAACAGCACAAAATGCTGGTGAAGCAGTCAACGAAGACACTGCGCTACTCTACAAATACAGGGCAATTACTCAAACAAAACGGAAAAATAACGGCAGCGACAGCCAGGTACGAGACACAGAGAATGCACTTATCATCAAAGACATGTGAAGCATACTATGACCTTAGATTGGGCATAGTGAACCAAGAACAAGCACAAGGGTTGTGCTTGCAGAAGTTATAGGTTGCCGAGTACTGTGAAAGCTGTTTGAACAGCACGTGCTCTCATTGGCAGAAAAAGAGAGCACGAAATACAATGCAGCTTTGTACCTGAAGCCACCACTGTCTTTCAACACTTCTAAGAAGCAGAACATAGGTGCAATATGTACGGCGTGGATCTAAACATTCAATGACTTCATAGATGCATTAGGAGAAGAAGAGGTAAAGAAGATTATCACATACTTGAAAAACCTTGCAGGTGACTGGGTGAAAGCAGTGTTAAAGAAGGTTTCACAAACTGAAGCAAAATCGTACCACAAGGTAAAAGAAGCATTAGAAGCCAAGTTCAATCCAATGCAAAACTTCAACTATGAAAGGTTTATCTTCTGCCATGCACGGCAACAGGTTGGTGAAACTATGCATGAGTTTGTCAAAAAACTTTGATGCACTCATTAAACATTGCAAATTCTATGACTTCACCGACAAAAAAGCCATGTTTCTCAGAATCACAGACTACAGTCTTTTTGACTTGTTTAGAAGACACATGTTGAGAGAAACACACAGTTTGGAGATAATGCTGATGGCTGAGTGCAGAAGAATAAGCAGACCAACAAGCTGCTGACATGGAAGCAGGAACAGCTCACAATGAACCAGCCCTGACTGTGAAAAGCAAGCACATACAGAAACATGATGCACATAACTCGATATCTTTAAAGAAAACAAAACTATGGCTGCAATGTGGATTTTCATGTCCTAAGCTTTGTCAAAGGTGGACACTCCCAATGTAGTGTGGTACGGTCAAATGAAGCAATGTTTGGGAACCCACCAAGTGGGTTAAAAGACCCCTCACACACCAACCTGGTTGGTGTCATGCTTCATCATTGGGGCCCCAACCGGGTGGCCGAATGCCTCCCGGTTGTGCTGCGACGCCTGACTACAGCGGAGCTGGTGTAGTGCAAAAATGTGATGTGGTGATAATTAAAAAATACCGCTGAGAATCCTTGCCATTGGAAGATTTATTATTGGCGGCTCAGGGTATTGGTTAAAAAGATATGTGATGCAACTAAATGGAGAAATAATTATCTGTTAGTTGGCTATGTGGTGGGTCTACATGTTTCAGCTCACGAATAAAAGTAATGAGGAGCTTTCATCAGGACCAGTGTGAAGTGAGTGGCAAAAGGTGAAGTGCCACGTGGTGAAAAAATTTTTTTTTTAACAATATGAGTTACCTACACACTCGCTAAGGTGTGTGGAACGCGGTGTCAACACATTAGCGGACACTGTGGCGCAAACCTGTGGAAGAAAAACAAGACAGCACACAATACACATGAGAAATCAACATTGGTGCACTGGATGGCAGGCAACATACAAATAGGTTTAATGTGCTGTGAATAATCAAACCTGTCTTCAATGAACGTACCGTGGGTGACACACATACATATGAAGTGTATCATGCTGCTATGCAAAAGAGCGGAGGCAAGACCATTAGGAATGCTAGGTAATACGTAAAACGTTCTGTGGACTAGGGGTGCCATGTGGTAGATACCGCGGCACTACATAGGACTACAGGTGAAAGTCACACGAACAGCGCCAAGTGATTCTGCTGGCAATGGTTGCGGGACCTCAGGATGAGGTGTGTATAAAGTGAGAGGCCCAGAATGCGCTAAAAGAGAGGGGCTGAATGTAGCCTCCAAGCGCTAAAGAAGAGTGATGGGCACAGGCTCGATAAAACAATGCGCAAAGTAGCAGGGGGAAAGGATAATTACACTATGGCTGAGTGAAGGCGCTGTGCAGGAAGCGGGAGGGGGGCGCTTCTTACAACAGAGCTGTGGGTAAAAGAAACAACAAGATTAGAGAGCGAGGCAGGCAGGAAGGAGACGGTATCCTGCTGGAGCGAATACGAGACACCTTACTTGGTTGTGAAGCTACCATCGCCTTGCACCTACTGTGGCCTCCCGAAGTCCCGGATGCTGACGGACCCCGGGGCGGAGGAGATTAAATAGGGAGGAGCGCCATTGTATACGTGCGTTCGTGCTGGCAAGCTAGGGCGTTACTGTCTTGAACGCGCATGCGTGTGGGAGTAGCGTGATGATGGTACGCATGCGCGAAAGGGCTGGCAAGCTAGTTCGTTACTGAGTTAAGCGCGCATGCGTGTGGAAGTAGCGTGATGATAGCGCGCATGCGCGAAAGGGCGCCAGAGGTTAGGGAGAATAGCCAGCGTCTAGCGTGCATGTTTAAAGGAATCAGACGCGGGTGTTGTTAAAGGAACCCAGGATTACTGGGAGAGCCCACACTAAGGTGCGAGCCTGGTTGGAAATAGGAAAAGGCAATAGTATTCAGTGCCCGGGATGAGAGGTGGCAAATGCATCCATGGACAGCCGTGGAGTGGGAGCTAGGGCCTAGGCGACAATAGGGGGTCTAAGATGGCCAGATGAGCCAAAATGGGAACAAAACGTGGCGAAGCCTATGGATAAAGGCATAGTGGAGTGGTCCCAGGTTGTCAGGACTTTCTTAGGCTGTTCCAAGGGATATTATCGTTCAAGCCAGTGATGTGGCTCGAAAGACGATATATCCATCTTTGTTCCTGTTCTAGGAGGCGAGTCTGGATGTTGGGAATGTTGTTGTCCAAGGCTTCAAGTATCACCCAGAGGCATTGGATCCCTCTTGGAACCCCTCTCACGCTTCTGTGACCACTTCTTACAACCCCTGGCCCAGTCCACAAGCACGTATCTTAAAGACACCAAAGATCTGCTAGGACTCCTAGCTAACATTCACTACGATCCCGAAAGCTCTTTTTTGGTGTCGCTGGATGTGGAAAGTCTGTACACCAGCCTCCCCCAAGATGATACCCTACGTGTTCTTGAAGAGGCCCTCAATGAGGGTGATTGGCAATACCACACGCCCCCCTCATTTGTTCTGAAGTGCGCTACCCTCGCACTCAAGGAGAATTACTTCGAATATGAGGGTAAGCTCTACCTACAGAAGTACGGTACATCAATGGGGAGCGTTTTCGCTCCCAGCATAGCGGGCCTGTATGTTTTCAGCTTTGAGACCAAACACCTGCTCAGCAACAATCAGCCACGCATTCCACATATCAAGTTCTACAAGCGCTACATTGATGACATTCTCCTCATCTGGGAAGGTTCGAGCGAAACACTCATCACCTTCTGTGACTGGCTAAACACGTGTGACCCTAACTTGCGCTTCACACACAGTTTTGACAGATACCATACCACCTTTCTGGATCTCGACATCTATGCAGTGGCAGGAGGACTCATGAGCAAAACACACTTCAAACCCACTGCACGCAACTCCCTCCTCCACTTTTCCAGCTTCCACCCACGGGCCCTCCGGGAAAACCTCCCGTATGGCCAATTTCTGCGACTTCGCAGAAACTGTAGCGATCCCAAAGACTACAAAATACAAGCCCAAGACCTCTGCCAGAAACTGCACTAACGCGGTTACCCAAGGCACATAACTAAGACCGCCAGTAAAAGGGCCAGAAATCAAAACCGAGACGGTCTACTCACAACGTACCCTAAAGAACCAACCCCCCCCCACTCACATGTGTCACCACGTACAACACAGTGTCCAACAAGGTTGCGCAGATCGTTAAAAAGAACCGGAAGATCCTCAACACAGGCCACCTGAATTGGGAACCTCCCCTTCTCTCTACTAAAAGGGCAAGATCCATCAAGGACACTATTGTGTCTACCAGACCAGTGGCCCCAGCCAGACCTCCCAACACGGTACTCAATGCCTGGGGCCTCCCCAACATCAAGGGGCACTACCCCTGTGGTAACTGCAGCGTATGCCACATCACAGAGACAACCAAGCACCTGAATTTGGAACCTGGGAAGACATGGGAGTTACGAAAACACACCAACTGCAACACAGAGAATGTTGTATACCGCATCACATGTCCGTGTAATCTGACCTACATTGGGATGACCACCCGCAAAGTTAAAACCCGTATCTGTGAGCACCGCAGCACCATACGCTGCAAGAAAAACACCACCAAAATGACAAACCACTTCTTGGAAAAAGGCCACACGACTAACGACATGAGATGGGTGATACTTGAAGCCTTGGACAACAACATTCCCAACATCCAGACTCGCCTCCTAGAACAGGAACAAAGATGGATATATCGTCTTTCGAGCCACATCACTGGCTTGAACGATAATATCCCTTGGAACAGCCTAAGAAAGTCCTGACAACCTGGGACCACTCCACTATGCCTTTATCCATAGGCTTCGCCACGTTTTGTTCCCATTCTGGCTCATCTGGCCATCTTAGACCCCCTATTGTCGCCTAGGCCCTAGCTCCCACTCCACGGCTGTCCATGGATGCATTTGCCACCTCTCATCCCGGGCACTGAATACTATTGCCTTTTCCTATTTCCAACCAGGCTCGCACCTTAGTGTGGGCTCTCCCAGTAATCCTGGGTTCCTTTAACAACACCCGCGTCTGATTCCTTTAAACATGCACGCTAGACGCTGGCTATTCTCCCTAACCTCTGGCGCCCTTTCGCGCATGCGCGCTATCATCACGCTACTTCCACACGCATGCGCGCTTAACTCAGTAACGAACTAGCTTGCCAGCCCTTTCGCGCATGCGTACCATCATCACGCTACTCCCACACGCATGCGCGTTCAAGACAGTAACGCCCTAGCTTGCCAGCACGAACGCACGTATACAATGGCGCTCCTCCCTATTTAATCTCCTCCGCCCCGGGGTCCGTCAGCATCCGGGACTTCGGGAGGCCACAGTAAGTGCAAGGCGATGGTAGCTTCACAACCAAGTAAGGTGTCTCGTATTCGCTCCAGCAGGATACCGTCTCCTTCCTGCCTGCCTCGCTCTCTAATCTTGTTGTTTCTTTTACCCACAGCTCTGTTTTAAGAAGCGCCCCCCTCCCGCTTCCTGCACAGCGCCTTCACTCAGCCATAGTGTAATTATCCTTTCCCCCTGCTACTTTGCGCATTGTTTTATCGAGCCTGTGCCCATCACTCTTCTTTAGCGCTTGGAGGCTACATTCAGCCCCTCTCTTTTAGCGCATTCTGGGCCTCTCACTTTATACACACCTCATCCTGAGGTCCCGCAACCATTGCCAGCAGAATCACTTGGCGCTGTTCGTGTGACTTTCACCTGTAGTCCTATGTAGTGCCGCGGTATCTACCACATGGCACCCCTAGTCCACAGAACGTTTTACGTATTACCTAGCATTCCTAATGGTCTTGCCTCCGCTCTTTTGCATAGCAGCATGATACACTTCATATGTATGTGTGTCACCCACGGTACGTTCATTGAAGACAGGTTTGATTATTCACAGCACATTAAACCTATTTGTATGTTGCCTGCCATCCAGTGCACCAATGTTGATTTCTCATGTGTATTGTGTGCTGTCTTGTTTTTCTTCCACAGGTTTGCGCCACAGTGTCCGCTAATGTGTTGACACCGCGTTCCACACACCTTAGCGAGTGTGTAGGTAACTCATATTTAAAAAAAAAAAATTTTCACCACGTGGCACTTCACCTTTTGCCACTCACTTCACACTGGTCCTGATGAAAGCTCCTCATTACTTTTATTCGTGAGCTGAAACATGTAGACCACCACATAGCCAACTAACAGATAATTATTTCTCCATTTAGTTGCATCACATATCTTTTTAACCAATACCCTGAGCCGCCAATAATAAATCTTCCAATGGCAAGGATTCTCAGCGGTATTTTTTAATTATCACCACATCACATTTTTGCACTACACCAGCTCCGCTGTAGTCAGGCGTCGCAGCACAACCGGGAGGCATTCGGCCACCCGGTTGGGGCCCCAATGATGAAGCATGACACCAACCAGGTTGGTGTGTGAGGGGTCTTTTAACCCACTTGGTAGGTTCCCAAACATTGCTTCATTTGACCGTACCACACTACATTGGGAGTGTCCACCTTTGACAAAGCTTATCTAAATCCAGGGGATACGGACACAACCCCCCCTAGTTGTCCCTAGCTCTCCCTTTTGTTCTTGATAGATTTTCATGTCCTCACGAAGGTGAATGTCCAGCCATTGGATTAGGACTGTAAAGGTAGAAGGAAAGAAAATCTTTGTGCCGAGCTAAAGAAAAATCTAGTGCATCACGACGGAAAGAGAAGATGAACCTGAGAATGTTCCAGAAGCACTCGTGCCCGCTCACAAAACCAAAAAGCAACATCAACTACAGCAAGTGGACATCAGGCAAAATCAATCAATGTCAAGTTCATCGTACAAAGGCTCTTCAACGTTAATATTGAGTACCAAGTAAGAAGATGAGTGTGCACTAATGGTATCAACTAACAACAGCATGCACATGTTGGATTAGCTGCTTGTGAAGAAGATCACAATTCAAAGAAAACACGCCAAACAAAACAACAGACTTCTTTTGGACACTGTCCCAAAATCACATTGAAAGTGGATGATCACCCAATAACTTTCATCATAGACAGTAGTGCGTCGATTAACATCATGTCCATGGAAAAGTTTAACAGCCTATCCCCTGTGCCTCACCTCACCCTGTCAGGCACAAAGGTCTATACCTGGGCCGTGTCTTAGCTACTGCAAAGCCAAGGGCCATTCACAGAGACAATGCAACACAAAAAGAAATCAATTCAGGCCACCATTCATGTTCAACAAGGGACTTCGTCGAGTGCATTTTTGCTCAGCTTTGCCACCGATGCGGGCATGGAGTTAATATCCCTCAACTACAACCTCTGTGCTCAATGTGAGATCACAAGCCTATTCCTGTTGATGTTACACAGCCTAGGAAAAATCAAGAACATTTAAGTACAGCTTCATATCAACAAAGACGTTCGCCCTGTTGCTCGGAGACATCGTAGAGTTGCTTTTCATCTACAAGAAGTGGTGGAAAAAGAACTGAAAGCCCTCTTTAGACATTAGATCATTGAGCGCACCACAGGCCCCACACCATGGGTTTCTCCCATAGTCATACTGGCCCAAAAGGACAATAGCAGATCTGTGCGCATTTGCGTTGACATGCACCAGATGAAAAGCCATCGAGAGAGAGAGAGAGAGAAACCCTGGTACTCAGATAGCAGACATGATCATGCAACTTGGGACCCTCTCACAACTCATCCACAGTCTCCATCATGTACTCCGAACACTCGTGGGCACCCGCGGACCCATGTCCCCACCACATCTTCAACCTCGGGAGCATGACATTTTGCGACAAGCTCAAGAAAGTCCTTCATGCCTCCATCACCACGGCCTCCTTTCTTGAGGATTGGAAACATATGGAAGTAAGGCCCCTCCTGAAAAATACATCCACTGACCCGGCAGATCCGAAGAACTAACGGCCCATCTCCCTGCTCCCCTTTCTGGCCAAGGTTCTCGAAAAGGCAATCAACCTCCTCGACCCCACTCAATCCGTATTCTGAGCCAACCACAGCACCAAGACAGCCATGATCACAGCCACAACAATATCAGGGCCCTACTGGACCATGGCGAAACAGCAGCCCTCATCCTCCTGGACCTGTTAGCCGCCTTTGACACTGTCTCCCACCACATCCTGATCAACAGACTCCACCAAATCAGAATCCAGGGACATGCTCTCAAATGGATTGCCTCATACCTCACCGGAAGAACTCAGAGAATCTGTCTCCCAACATTCACCTCGGAACCAAGGAAGATCATCTGTGGTGTCCCACAAGGACTGTCCCTCAGCTCCACCCTCTTTAACACGTACATGACCCCCCTGGCCAACAGCGACAGATCGCACAGACTCAACATCATCTCCTATACGGATGACACCCAGCTCATCTTCTTGCTGTCAGAAGACCCCTCCACCACCACAGCCAACTTCAACAGATGTATGATGAAAGTCACTGACTGATTGAAGGACAACTGTCTCAAGCTCAACACACGCAAGAGGGAAGTCCTCATCTTTGGGATCAAAACCTCGCCATGGAACCACACCTGCTGAAATCAAACCTTCCCTTGTCACGACATCCACGCCCACAACCTCTGCATCATCTTTGACAGCAAGTTATCTATGCGGAAACAGGTAAACTGTAACGCCCTGAACGTCTCAGGATCGTTTAACAGACACGACAATGAGGACGCAACCACTAGTGAAGGGTTAGTTGTTTTAATGAAGGCAAATATAATACAAAGAATAAACAAGTTATAGTCACTGGAATCCTCCAGGCTAAGTACGTTACCAGCCCACAGCACGGATGGTCCTAACCGTCCTCTGCATATACGCCGGTCCCGGCGTATGCCAACAGAGGGCAGAAATGAAATGGCCGACAATGCCAATCGGTAGGCTGTGAGGGGCACGAAGAGTGTTGGGGAGAATCGAGGAGTCAGGGAAACACCCAGCCGGGGTCTCTACCTGAAGGGAGCAGCCGCTCAACCTCTTCCTCAGACTGCACCGGGACGCGGAGTCACCTCCTGGTGATGCGTCACCGATACCCCAATCACAAGCAAGAAGACTGAACCGAGAGCAGCCGCTCGATCGATCCTGTGGACTTCCGAGTCTGTAACGCGGCAAACACCTCCTGGTGTGCGTTACAGCTGGCAGTCCCTGTGTCTCTGGTCGGGCTGGGAGTTACGACTCCAACCAGCAAAAGCGCCACTGTGCTTGGACTCAGCCGAGTCAAAAAGCGAAGCTCAATGGTTGACCGGTAGAGCTTCCGGGTCCTTCACAGGTGACGATGGGGCAAGACACGGCCCAGGGAGTAACGACTCGACCTACCTCCGTTCTTGCCTTACTGGAGCACCACTCCGGAACACTGCTCTTCACGAAGCAGGTACGTCGGTGTGAACACAATATCCGACAGCGTTGTACCTCCCGGTTCCTCCCTTTATAGGGCGTGTTTTCCTTGAGTTATGTAACAGCTCTCCTGTTTACATAAGGGCGTGTTTCCTTGAGTTATGTAACAGCTCTCCTGTTTACATAAGGGCGTGTTTCCCTTGAGTTATGTAACAGCTCTCCTGTTTACATAAGGGCGTGATTCCCTTGAGTTATGTAACAGCTCTCCTGTTTACATAAGGGCGTGTTTTCCTTGAGTTATGTAACAGCTCTCCTGTTTACATAAGGGCGTGTTTCCCTTGTATGACAGGAATTCTTGACAGTACATCCTCCCTCTCAGCGGCTCCCCACGGGTCCAGCGCTGGCAGGAAAACGCCGATGGAACAAGGAGACCAAGCGCGGAGCATGAACCCCTTCAGCCGGTTCCCATGAATGCTCCTCCGGGCCATAGCCTTTCCAGGCAACCAGGTACCACAGCTTCCCCCTGCGCCATTTGGACGCCCGTATGCCCGACACTTCATACTCCACCTCCGACTCCACGCATACCGGCCGAGGTGTCCCAGACGGCTTGGAGGGTGCTGGTTTGAGCAATGATACATGAAAGACAGGGTGTATCCGCAATGACTGGGGCAAGCACACCTTCACGTTCACGGGACCCATACACTTGGTAATTCGATAGGGGCCCATGTACTTGGGATGGAACACACTGTGCTTTCGAAACCTCATGTTTCTTGTGGATATCCAGACGTAGTCTCCAGTGCGGTACAGTGGCCCGGGCCTTCTCTTCCTATCTGCCGCAGCCTTGTATCTTCTCTTGGCCTCTATTAGGACAGCCCTTGAGCGCATCAATGTGTCTTTTATGTGTGCCACCCTGTCCGCTGTGGCGGGAATCCTGTCCTCTCTGAACGGATGTAGAAATGGCAAGAACCTGGGATGTTGGCCATAGTTGCTATAGAACGGAGATGACTGTGTGGAGCTGTGAGTGGCGTTGTTATAGGCTATCTCTGCAACCCATAGCAAGTCGACCCATTCTTCCCTGCCCTGGTCCACAAAACATCGCAGATACTGTTTGAGCGTTTGGTTCAGGCGCTCGGTTTGGCCGTCCGTTTGAGGGTGGTAGCTGGTGGACAGGGCGGTCTTAACATGCAGCGCAGTGCACCAAGTCTTCCAGAATTGCGCAGTAAACTGCGACCCCCGGTCCGACACGATCACCCCAGGTAATCCATGCAGTCGTACCACATTCTTTAGGAGTAGTGACGCCAATTCCCCGGCCGTAGGGACTCTCTTGCAGGGGATGAAGTGCCCCATTTTCGTCAAGTAATCCACCACCACCAGTATTGCCGTCATCCCCTGGTCTACCGGTAGGCCCACCACGAAGTCCAGTGATATGCTATCCCATGGTCTATCCGGGGTTGGAAGTGGATGTAAGAGCCCTTGGGTTCGGCCATGGTCGGCCTTCATGGTAGCACACGTAGGACACTCCTGTCCCCACCTCCTGACATCCACTCTCATGGTTGGCCACCAGAAATGCCGTCCCATGCTAGCCACCGTTTTTTCAAAGCCCAAATGACCTGCGCATGGAGAGTCATGGCACCAGATGAATGCTTGTTTCCTTAGCCTAGGCGTGGGTATCAATAGGCACCTGCCCTTCAGGGGTATCCCGTCCTTCAGCTGCCATTCTCTGTGACTGAGGAGCCACCTCCGCCATGCGAATGACCTGATCCCTCTCTTTATTCCCCTCAGGAAAGTATCCGGTTGGATAACCCCCAATACCATCCTCGGGGAAATGATGGAACGCTCGGTCGCAGGCAATGGTTCCTTAACTGCAGATTGACGGGACAGGGCGTCCGCCTTTCGGTTTTCCGTCCCCGGCCGATATTTGATGCGGAAGTTGAACCCCGCAAAGAAGATCATCCACCGCAGCTGCCTGGGAGAAAGGTGTCTAGTGGCAGTCATGAACTGTAGGTTCCGATGGTCCGTGTACACCGATACCACATGTCTTGCCCCCATCAACCAATGCCTCCATTCGGTGAAGGCGTCCTTGATTGCGAGAAGCTCCTTCTCCGCAATATGGTAGTTGCGTTCGGCGTCGTTGAGTTTGCGGGACATGTACGCAACGGGATGAAGCACCCCTGTGTCGTGGTTGCGTTGGGACAAGATAGCCCCCAGCGCCACATCCGACGCGTCCGCTTCCACCACGTAGGGGAGATCCGGATCGGGGTGAGCCAACACCGGCGCCTTACCAAAGGCGCTTTTCAGGGCCTCAAAGGCTTTGTTCGCTTCAGGGGACCAGACAAACTCCTTGGACTTCCTCAGTAGCTGTGTGATTGGGGCCACCACTCCTGAAAATCCATCTATGAACCGCCTGTAAAAGTTGGCGAAGCCAATGAAACTTTGGACGTCCTTCACGCTTTGGGGCACCGGCCATTCTTTCACCGCCTTGATCTTTCGTTCTGCCATCTCCTGTCCCTCTGGACTCAGCATCACTCCGAGGAATTCCACGGATGTGACGTGGAAGTCACACTTGCTGAGTTTACAAAACAGCATGTTTTCCCTCAGCTTTTGGAGCACAGCTTTGACGTGGTGTACGTGCTCCTCCACACTGGACGAATAGATGAGGATGTCGTCGATATATACGACCACGTAGATATCCAACTCCTCTCTGAATACCTCATTCAAAAAGTACTGAAAGGCTGCCGGGGCGTTGCACAGACCGAACGGCATGACGAGGTACTCAAAAAGGCCGAACCTGGTCTTAAAGGCGGTCTTCCACTCGTCTCCGTCCCTCATGCGCACCAGATGGTATGCCCCTTTCAAATCCAACTTGGTGTAGATACGAGCTTTCTTGACCTGTTCCAGAAGTACACTGATGAGAGGCAAGGGGTACCGATTTTTTATGGTTATCGCATTCAATGCCCTAAAGTCCACACAGGCTCTCAGCTCCCCATTAGCCTTCGGGATGAAGAAGAGTGGCGAGGCGGCCGGAGACTTGGACGGGCGGATGAATCCTAGCTTGAGGAGTTTATCCAGGTACCCCCGGAGATGCACGTTTTCAGGCTCCGTCAGGGCATACAGCCTGCCGCTGGGAACGCTGGCCCCTGGCACCAGGTCGATCTGGCAGTCAAACTGTCTATGTGGTGGTAGCACTTCCGCCTTCACCTCATCAAATACATCCTCAAAACTGTGATAAGCCTGGGGGAGAGCCACATCTTTTTCTGCCGCTGTAGCCACCGTCTGACTCCCGCTCTCATCTGCGTCAAGGGATTCCGTTCTTATTCCACAATGCAGGATGCAATACGGTGACGTCATTTCGATGCGATGTGTTGGCCAATCCACAAAGGGGTTGTGTTTCTGTAGCCACGGCAATCCCAATATGACGCCATATTGGGGCGCTCGGATGATGTTAAAATCGATTTGTTCCAAATGGTTCCACCCATATCTCATCGGAAGGACCCCCGTGTGCTGCCCGATGGGCCCCGTCACCAATCGCCTTCCGTCTACAGCATAGACGTCTTCGGGTACAGCTTTGGGAATAAGCACTAGCCCTAGCCTGCATGCCTCGTTGTGGTCCATAAACATGCCAGTGGCCCCTGAATCCACCATGGCCACAACGGGTATCCACTGGTCATGCACTCCCACGTGCACCGTGATAAACAGGTGTCGTTGTCCCTTAGTGACCGAGTTGGAAAGTGAAGGGATGGATGAGTGACTCCGAGATGCCCCTTCTCTGGTCTTGGAGTCCTCTAGTTTTCCGCCGGTATGTCCACCACGGCTGTTACCGACCGGTTGGCCCGATAACGTGACGTCTTCGGTTTGGCAGGGCATTCACGTACGTAGTGGCCTTTTTTGCCACAATATAGGCACAATCCTTGTTTACGGCGTGACTCTTTCTCCGTGGCTGTGAGGCTCGCTCGTATTGCGCCGATGTCCATGGGTTCTCCCTTGGATGCGGTGGAAGTTTCAGGACTTCCCACCGTCACATAGGATGGAAGGGATTTTCCTTTTCTCCCATGATCCCCCTTTCTTTCACTTAGCCTATGTTCCAGCCGTAATACCAGGTTGATAAGGCCCTCACATGTCTTGGGTTGAGGGTCAATATGAGCCACGGCGTCCTTGAGCTCATCGCACAGCCCTTGATGGAAGAGCGCCGTCTGTTTAGCAACAGGCCACTTGGTTTCCGCAACCAGCCTTCGGAACGCGTTGAGATACTGCACCAGGTCGTTGGATCCCTGTCTCAACTCAAGCATTTCACGGTCCGCCGTGTACGAGTCAGCCCTTCTGTCGAATACCTTCAGGAATTCCTCGCGAAAAGCACCCCAATCACATAAGAGGGGGTCGTCCCTGCTCACCAGAGGTACGGCCCATTGTGCCGCGTTTCCAGCCAAATAGGATATAAGGAAAGCCACACGAGCCTGACTCGTGGGGAACGCCTTTGGTTTGCACGATAAATGTAGCGCCACTTGTGTGAGGAATACCTGCACTGTGTTAGGATCCCCACTGTACCTCTCTGGTGTCGCCAAGGGGATGGCTACCGGCATTTCCACTACTACCGCAGGGGTCTGATTCGTGAGGGAGGTGCTGGGCGTGAGCGGGTCCAATTGGATAGCATCCAGTCTGGCTTTTACATCGGCTGTTTCTTGCCTAGAGGCAGCCACTTCAACTTGCATGGCCGCTAAAGCAGCCAGCACATCATCAAGTGTTGCCATGTCTGTTATCGACCGGGAGACAGTTAGTGTTATTAGGTCGGATATTTTGTAACGCCCTGAACGTCTCAGGATCGTTTAACAGACACGACAATGAGGACGCAACCACTAGTGAAGGGTTAGTTGTTTTAATGAAGGCAAATATAATACAAAGAATAAACAAGTTATAGTCACTGGAATCCTCCAGGCTAAGTACGTTACCAGCCCACAGCACGGATGGTCCTAACCGTCCTCTGCATATACGCCGGTCCCGGCGTATGCCAACAGAGGGCAGAAATGAAATGGCCGACAATGCCAATCGGTAGGCTGTGAGGGGCACGAAGAGTGTTGGGGAGAATCGAGGAGTCAGGGAAACACCCAGCCGGGGTCTCTACCTGAAGGGAGCAGCCGCTCAACCTCTTCCTCAGACTGCACCGGGACGCGGAGTCACCTCCTGGTGATGCGTCACCGATACCCCAATCACAAGCAAGAAGACTGAACCGAGAGCAGCCGCTCGATCGATCCTGTGGACTTCCGAGTCTGTAACGCGGCAAACACCTCCTGGTGTGCGTTACAGCTGGCAGTCCCTGTGTCTCTGGTCGGGCTGGGAGTTACGACTCCAACCAGCAAAAGCGCCACTGCGCTTGGACTCAGCCGAGTCAAAAAGCGAAGCTCAATGGTTGACCGGTAGAGCTTCCGGGTCCTTCACAGGTGACGATGGGGCAAGACACGGCCCAGGGAGTAACGACTCGACCTACCTCCGTTCTTGCCTTACTGGAGCACCACTCCGGAACACTGCTCTTCACGAAGCAGGTACGTCGGTGTGAACACAATATCCGACAGCGTTGTACCTCCCGGTTCCTCCCTTTATAGGGCGTGTTTCCCTTGAGTTATGTAACAGCTCTCCTGTTTACATAAGGGCGTGTTTCCCTTGAGTTATGTAACAGCTCTCCTGTTTACATAAGGGCGTGTTTTCCTTGAGTTATGTAACAGCTCTCCTGTTTACATAAGGGCGTGTTTCCCTTGTATGACAGGAATTCTTGACATAAACGCAGTCTTGTCTGCCTGCTTCCACACCCTACACATGCTCCGTACGATTTGCAGTTGGCTCCCAATCAGAAGCGCCGTCTCTCAGGCCCTTGACACCAGCAAGTTGGACTATGGGAATAATCTCTACGCAGGAATCACTGCACACCTCCTGAAAAGACTACAGAGAATACAAAACGTTTCCATCCCAACATATGCATATTACTGCATCCAGACATATCACACAACAATGAACATGCACATAAAAGTAAGCCAGTTTTGGAGAGTTAATTCCGCATCGGAGCCTAAAGTTTTAGGGAACGATTGGAACAACAATAGGGCTGGATGAAGCATTGTATGTCGAATAGCTGTTACTCACAGACATACGAGGCTACATCAGTACGCCGTCCGAATTTGCTCACAGAATTGTTATAGTTGCCGTTTGAAGGGTATGCCCCTGACAAAGGGACCACCATCCCGAAATGCCTTGGGCTTCTGTTGATTAACTGATTGTATTGTTGTATGTTAACTTTAAATTATAAAATGTATTGTTTGAAAAAAAAAAGTTTTGGTTAAATTTGAGGTGCAAAAATGTACTGGTATTATACACCCGCATACAATAAAAGTACGTGCAAAAATAAACACATTCGTGAGCAAACCACACCAACTCGGTCAAAGTTTATTCAGGTTAATTAAAGACACAACGTCCACCAGAGCGGTGCACTCTCCAGTCCAAGTCACCTTTGGGACTCGGCCACCTCCATCTATTACTGCATCCAGACATATCACGCAAGAATGAACATACACCTAAAATAAGCCAGATCTATTTGTGTTGTCATTGCTTGTTAGCAGAATCAGATCCATGAGTAATAACAGTTATTTTTTGTATGACTGAATAGAAATGACAATGTATAATTTTTTAGAATGTTAGACCTAAAATTGAATATTACTAGCTCTCTGGAATGTGTAGTGGCCTTTGTAGTGCCCCAGTCGCTCCTCGTCTCCCCTTCACACTCCTTTTATATGGAGTCTGTTACTCTGACAACTTACTCCCATGACCATTCTGAACTCTTCTATCTGTATAGCTCACATCATCTCTTTCCTCTACCCCACTGTATTTTCACTCGCTTTCTGAATGCGCCATTCACCATAGTCTCCCTCTCTCTCCCTCCCTTACTCTGTCTGTTTCTCTAGTCTCCTGTAAATACAGCATGTACTTCACCTGAGTGTGGTGATGTTAGTATGTCAGCAGTGTACCTCGTTCATGCACAGTATGAATTCCAATTGGTGCATGTGTCACAATTGATCTTTGCGCTCTGCACAAGATGCAAGAACATGTAGTCAAGCAAGTTTATGCCCCGGCGACAGGCAACGAGAGAAGTTCTTACTGACTTCACTAAAAGTTAACAGGCTCAGGCCAGTTTTCTAGCCATGAAACACCTCTTCTTGACCTGTGCCTGGATCTGGGGCAGCACAGCAAGCGTGCAGGCTGCAGAGCTTATTTGTTCCCACAGAGCTACAGTGCTTGGTCACGCAAAGAGGAGATGACATTAGCATTTTAGTGTGGTAATGCAGATTACAAACTAAAATGCTTTAGTCTAACCCCTGATGGGTGGTACTTGGCAGAGCTGCTAATCACCCCCCTCTGGAAATATTTAAGCAACAATAATATATATTGCGTCCAGTCCTGTTATTTATTAGTTTCAAATGGAATAATGTTTTGTTTTCTGGCATCAAAAGTAGTGTTGCGCTTTTCTATAATGTCAATTTAAAACACATATGACTGGCTAGGAGCAGTGTTAATCCCCTAAGAATTTTGTCACTGCTCTCTGGATCTGGTCATTCAAATTAATTCAATATCAAGTAACATTTCAGAATTAAATGTAAGGTACATTAGGCTTCTCAATAGAGACTGACAAGTATTATAGTGAAAACCGTGAAGGTTTATTGAAAGTTAGAGGCATTACAGAAAGCAAATGAGTGTCAATGAGTCCGTCAGTTACTCATTTGTCATATAAAACATGACACTCAGAATAAAATGCATATTAAAATAGAAGAGCAAAGTATAATTCAGATCAAGTAAATAAGTCAGAGGTCGGACCTCCACAGTGTCTAAGGTTTGGGGGAGAGCGAGTCCACAACCCTCAGGATATGGCCTTTTTTGTAGGAAATTATATAAAAGAATCATATATTTGATATCAATGTGCGGAGATCTCATAACCCTATCCAATCATATTAAAGAAAGAATGATACAGATTAAAATACCATTCGTCAGCAGTAACGCACATATTAATATAATGCAATTCCCATCCACGGGCGTCGATTCACCAAAATACTAGGAGTAGCAGAAATGTATCACATTTTATTCACCCCATTGACATCACAGGAAGTGATAGCATATGAAGCCTAAGACGTTGCCACCCTCCCCTCAGCAGTGTGTGATCTGTCTAACTAGTCTAAGATCTGTCTTGGCTTTCTCACTGTTGCTGATTTTTCCCCCCTCCTGTCTATCTTAACTGTGTCTTTCTCACAGATCTCCTATTAATACATGTTTTCTCCTCTCTCACCTTACTTTCTCACCTGTTCTGTCTCCTTTTCCACTCTATTTCTCCTTTCTCCCTACTCTCCTACTCCCTTATCTGCTCTTTTTCACTTGTCAATGTCACAGTATTATTGGTGTCTCTTTCATCCCTCTTTGTCTCTCTCAAACATACATCCTCCTGTATTTGTCTCTTGATCGCTTACCCTTCTATCTGTAGTGCCTTCTTCCTTTTCGTTATTCTACCCTTATTTCAGCTCAAAGCCTTTTACCTTTACCTCCTTTCCCTCTTTCCCTCCTTCTCTCCCCTGTATTTGTTTCTTACTCTCTCCACAAGCTCAGAGGCAGTGGGATGCACAGAGGCGGTCCAATCCACTTGGAGAAATAAATTAGTCTTTTCCAAGTTAGCTACTGTCCTCTGAGGTCAGGAGGTCGCAGTGATATGTTGAGGGTCGCAGGAGGCAAGCCAGGGGTCGAAGCAGCGACCCCTAAATGATGTCCATGTTTCCATCCCCAGAGACACCTCAATAATTAATACAAATCTTGTTACAAAATCAAGGTTAAGCTCTGATGAGAATCAGGTTGTGATCTCAATAGGTGAAGCCTGAAAACGATTCACTTTGCTAACACAGAATGAAAACAAAGCTTTAAAAAAACAAAGCATCATGTTGTACATGAGAAAGTGACATTATGTTTAATTTTTTTTTTTACAAAAGAACTATTCGGTTTTGAGTGGATGGTGGGGAAAGAACAGAGAGACGACTGAATGCAGGGGAAAAAAACCCGCAGACAGCAACAACCATTTTAAAATCGAGGTCTACATTTTCAATGTTAAAATAAACATAACTTCTCCCAGAACATCTTAAGTTAATTTTGTGTTAATTACATTGTGTCAATACAATTATGCATTTTATCGAAAACCCTCTAACAGCAGCATGATGGGTAATTATTGCAAATGAATAGTTTGGAATTATGTCCTGCTGTCCTACAGTATTTAAAATGTGTGTTATTCGTCCTGATGTAATTGTCGACTGTGATTGTTCCTGTAGGGCCTGTATGGTGTCTGTACGTTATGATGAAAAGTGCTTGTGCACTGGTACTAATACATGTGGTTGCTGTGCATCTAGTGTTTTGTATCAGCCACCAAGTTTCCTTGTAAAAGGAGTAGGATTTGTTGCTGTACAGAAATAGTGCTCTAAGTTGCTGTGGCAGACTCTGAAATTTAAGACTGTTTCATTAGTTGCTCTTCCTGCTATATGCCTTTAGTTAATTTTAATGTTAAAAAATTAAACAATAATCTTGTAAATACACAATGTGCCTAAAAGACTTTAAAATGTTCTTAGGGAAGAGCCGTTATAACCCCGCGCAGAGAGTTTGGCTAACACGCTCAGTGCTATGAGTGGCTTTTACCTTTTTTTTGCCAGGGCTCATTATTTTGACCTAGACAGACCTCCAAAAGACCCATTCAGGTGGAGTACATCTCTTTCTCCCAGCAGAACCAGGGAGCGCCTGCCTTTCTCCCATTGTTGCTTTCCAGCCCACTTCGCTGGAATCCAGGTTGATGACCAGTTGAGGAGACTTAAGTGGTGACACTTTAAATAGCTTAAGTGGTAGCTGCTGCCTCTATAGCTTTTCCTCGAGCGGATGTGATATCAACATCAAGTCCGCAAATCGCAACACTGATGGAGACTGCTGCAAGTAAAGATAGTCTACTAGAGGATCTGGTCCTGGCCCATGGAACATAGACACACATGCAAACCAATAATGCTGGACCCTTGGCTCTTTTCTTGCCATCACCAGTTTGATTCCTTTAATCTTGATTGGTTCTGTGTAGAAATCTGCGTCAGTACGCTAGGCGTCTGTATGCGTCTGAGTGGGTGCATGAGTCATGGGAGGTGGTCAGCCTCGTCGCAGATGTGGCTTGCTTTATTGGCCAACTCAGCTCCAGCTTGGTGTTTCATGGACATTTTTAAAGTATTTTCTGAGATATGGCATTTGGAGCTTGGGGACCTGGTATGACATGAGTGCTTACCAGCAGTTTCTTGCTTGGGCCATCAGAGTGTCTCAGGCACGTGATACATACATTTCCACTGCATTTTCCACGTCCTGATCCTCACACGAGATTTAGCTGTTTTTCGGAATTGTAATGCTCTGCACTAATGAAAGCTCTAACTTTGGTAACCTAGAGAATGTAGGCCCCAACTCTTTTTCTCGTGACACTTCATCATAGCACATGAATAGACTCATACTTTTATGTCTTCCTAGAATAAAAACCGAATGTGTTCTGAATAAAAGGATACCAATTCAAGGTTACCCCTAGCTGTTCCAGGTGAAATTGCATACAACGTAACTATTTTGTTCCATGTACAGGTGGTGGTTGTGAGAAGCTGTATGGTGTAGAATTATGAGAATTTTCTTGAATGTATTCATTTGCAAATGTTTCTCTTTGCTTAGTTTTGATTGGTTTAGGCTATGTGAACCATGCACAGCTGTTGTAAATGTATGAAATCTATTGTTCAAATCTCTATAAAAGAGTGTGTTTTCTTGATGTAAAAGGAGACCCTTTTTTTCTCCCACGTATTGTTATTGTGCGTTTTTACATACCAGTGAACTGCATTCCCATATTTCTCAGCACTGTACATTGTTGCTGGTCTTTGCGTGTGTCTTCCTCCCCCAGTTACAACAACAATTGTTGTGACATACATCTTGGATTGCTTCTTAAACAAGTTAGCTCAACAACAGTCTTAAGGGTGTCTTAACTGTGGGGCGCCTTTCTTGTTTCATTTGTCTTGTGTGAGTGTCGGGTTGAGGTTAGTACTTCTACATGTGTGAGAGTGGAAGACCTTTGGCTCTAAGTGCATCCACTTGTAGCCTTTTATGTTGGTTCTCCACGCGTTGAGCATTCTTATGACCCATATGTTTACTTGCTTCTCCCATTCTGGGCTACCGCTCTTAAGGCCAAGCTTCCCCTGGGTCCGTAAAGCTAGCCCCCACTTCCTACCACAGATCCGCCAGGGGTTTTCTATGCATCCATCTGTGGTGCTGTCGCCTCTGGTCCCACCCAGTTCAATGCATCTGTTTTCCACCGTTTGTGTGGTGGGCCGTCTGGGGACTCCCAGTGTCTGGCAATATCTCTACAAGCTATGCCCAGTGCCAAGGCTAGGAATTTGTTTCCTGCCTTCTTGGCCGCTTGACTTTCATGTAAGCCCAGGAGACAAATCTGCACAGTGTGTAAGCCCTGGCAATTCAACGTATGTTCCAAGTCGTTCTTCACCACTTCCCAGAAGCGTGTAATCATTGTACAGCCCCAGACCATAATGGCAAAGTCCACATCTAGTAATTTGCACCTGGAGCAGCTTATGTTTGCAGTATGGTACATAACTTTCAGGTGGTGAGGTGTGAGGTAGGTAGTGTGTAAATTAGAAACTCCCTGTGTGGATTCCAGTGTCCTCTCCCGTAGCTTTCCCACAAATTGCCTACCTATAATGGTCTCCCATCTGGTCCAGGCTTCTTGTAAGCCATCCTGGTTGATGGCAACCATTGCTTGATATAGCTTTGAGACAAGATGTTGACTGCCCCAAAGGTCAATGCTGTTTGTAAGAGGTCATGTGTAGATGGCTTCCTGTCGAGATTATCATAGAGTCGACGTGGTGCTGGCGCTAATACCCTGTAGAGCAGAAAGTGCGTTCCTAGGAGGTGCTATTCCTCCACTAGGCTGGCCATGCTGCGGAAAGCTCCATCTTCGTAGCAATCTCCCAGCATCGTTAGAATGGCCGCCATCCACTCCCCCATTTGTTGAGCAGCGAAGAAGCCCGCTCTAACCATAGGTAACCCCACCAGTGGTATTGCAGGTGCATACAGTGGGCATCTTTCAGTTTGTCTAAGTGCGCCCTTCCAACATGGGAGAGTCACTGCCAGCAGCCTTGGTTTCTATATGGGGCATAGTCTTGCTCCTAGGAGTACCACTATGAAGTCTCCAACCCTGCATTCATCTCTGAATTCCCCCAGTTCGGCCTTGTCGAAGCCAGCCAGCAGGGCAGCCAGCAGGCCAGCCACTGCAGTTGTGCCACAAAGTAATAGAGCTCACAGTTAGGTACCCCTAGGCCACCATTCAGCGGTGGTCGCGACAGAGTCCGCAGGGACACCCTACTGAGCTTTTCATTACCTATTGCTGTCTGAGTAGGGTGTTGACGTAGCAGAACCAGCCACGTGGGATCCAGACTGGGAGGTTGGCAAAAGAGTAGAGTCACCGTGGCAAGACAGTCATCTTTCTCAGTTGCAATCTGTCCATAATGGGCAGTCCCATTGTGTGCCAAAACACTACATTTCCCTGCAGGGTCTGCAAGGTACTCACAAAATTACACTTGCTGGTACCTTATCCGTATGGTAGACCCTGACACCCAAATAGCAAAATGCTCTGGGTTCCCAGTGGATCCTGTCAGTGCCTACGACTGCTGTAGGCACCCTATCAGTTGCTGCCATTGGGAAGGCACATGTTTTACTCCAGTTCATGCAGAGCCCTGACACCTCACCCATATCTGCCAAGACCGAAATCGCCCACGGTATCCCTGTGTGGTCTTCTAGCAAATACAACAGCATATCATCTGCATATAACAAGATGTTGTGTCCACCATCCAGTAGGTAGATGCCCTTTTCCTGCCCCTCAGTCCACACTATGCTGGTGTACGTTTCGATTGTCTGCACAAGTCAGCGGCAGCTGGCAGTCCCTGTGTACAGCAAATAGTTCAGATATGCATTGGCCCATGCGGAACATGTGCACACGCTTCAAAGTACAGAAGTGTGACCCATTTGCACCATTGCTCCCCCAGCACCATCCCCCACATTATATCTCCCTGATAGTCCCAGCGAAGCGTGTCAAACGCCCTCAATATGTCAATGAATAACAACATTGCCTCTGGGAAATCATTAAACTGAGCCTGTCCGATCACGCGGTAAAGGCGTCAGATGTTGTAAGAGGTGTTGGGCTGTGGAATAATGCCATTCTGGTCAGCATGTACCAGCGCTTGTAGATGAGACTGCAACTAATTAGCCAGTACCTTGCTAAGGATCTTATAATCAGGGCCACTGGAATTATGCGGCAGGAGAGGGCCAAATTATGCAACAGGGTTGAGTAAATTATGCAGCATGTAAAGGCAAATTGTGCGCCATAATGTGACACATTTTGTAATAGTACTACTTCATTTATTTGTCATTTTTAGGTTTCGCCTGCGTTGCAGCGCATGCGCTGCTCGCTTTGGTGAGATCTATTGTCGTTGGTTTTGTGTCTGGCTTCTTTGGAAGTGGGGTTGGTGTCCGCCTTGTCTCCCTTAGGCCCCGCCCACCCTGACTGGATATTTTGCTTGTGCTCGCTGATGTAAGATTACGTTCGGTAGCTCCGTTCTTAGTGGTACATCTTAACTGTAAAAAATAATGAAACACACCTGGACGCGGACCGCCCACATAAAGAGAAATATAAAGCGGCAACCTTGCTAGGGGTCCATTATCCCTGTCCTATCCGAATGGCGCACCGGTACACCATGTTTCCAAGGAAGGTACAAGTAGAGAATTTGCGTGCTTGTCACGTGATGTCGCGTAGATGCCATGGACGCCGAAAGGGAACTTCTCTAATGGTAACTAGACGCTTCCCTCTTTCGTGATTTACGTGCACTTCCCCGTCTGTCCCAGGAGGCACTCGCATTTGGGTACAACCACTTGTCGCTCTCGAAACCACCCACACTACAGGGCTCAGTCACCAGGTATATAGAAACTTGAGGCACCTGCGCCAAATGTGCTCTCTGAGGCCCGTTTGTTAGCAAGTCACGTGAGGATTAAAAATTTGCGAACATACGTGACAAGAATTTTCAATTCTATTAAGGACACGGAGGCGAGGATTATGCTACTCATTTCTTTACTGAAATTTTCTCAGCAGCCAATCATGTTACAATAAAACTAAAAACCACAATACCCATGAACCCACTGGGTACCACGTAATAACCATAGAGTATGTACGTATAAATAGTCAGCAAGAGAATACCACATCCTCTTTCTTTGGTAGTTAGCAACAGTCAGAAGAAGAAAATAGTGCAACAACTGGAAAGAGCCGGGAAGAAACAATCGGATCTTGAACACTGCAACTGAAGACCAACAGGATGGAACAGCTGATTTGATGCTTGAATCGACACCTCAAAAAACTGGAACCAGCAGGCGTCCAAAAGATAATCCAAGACAAAGAGAGAGGAGCGCAGCTCACTTTGGATCAGAACCTGAAAAAAGACATAAAGTCGTAATATACCATTCCGAAAGAAAGTAAACAGCATAAAATACTTAGGGAGGGAAAAGAAAACAAGGAATATATCCAAACATCATAATATACCAAACTATAGTTGAAAAATATCATATGCAACGATATATATGCAAAATTACATGACAGCAAAACATGGGAGGGATAATCCTCGCCTCCGTGTCCTTAATAGAATTGAAAATTCTTGTCACGTATGTTCGCAAATTTTTAATTCTATGTCAGGACCGGAGGCTCCGATTATGCTTGTTCAAAGCTGATCCACCACAACAGAAGCAATATCCAAAATAGGTTTATAATAAAAAGTTTTAAACATAGAGTCAGTTGACCAATCAGCTGCTTTCATAATATCTATTAAAGACACACCCATAGAAAAGGCCTTGGAAGCCATAGCTCCACGAGTTGAATGTGCACCGAAAGTTGTGACATCAATACCTGCTTCACCCATGAGCCATCTGACCCATCTGGCTAAAGTAGCCGGAGTCACAGGGCGAAAGGGCTTTTGTAAAGCAATCAACAATTGACCATGCAAATTTTGTCGAAATGGAGCAGTACTCACCTCATAATCTTTAATACATTGCACTACACAGAGTTTTGGATTATTGGGAAAATATGGGTAAGTGACTGAGGTAGTATTACACTTAGTACGTCTGGAAATGGAAAAAGTAACCCCTTCAGGGGAAAAAGTACGACCTGCAAGATCTAGCGCGCGAACATCAGACACACGTTTGCAAGAGATTAGACATAACAGCATAGTTAACTTTGCAGATAATTGCTTACGGGATAAAGAGTCGTTGGAAGGCCAAGCCTCTAAGAAACGTAAGACAATAGACACATCCCATAACGCAACATACTTCGGACAAGGAGGTTTTACCAATCTGATACCTCTGAGTAACTTGGAAATCAAAGGATGTTCACCTGCAGGTTTACTATCAATAGGAATATGCCCCGCAGAGATGGCCGAACGGAAATTGTTGACAGTCCGATACGCAAGGCCGGAGGAGGCAAGAGAAGCTAAGAAATTCACAATCAAAGAGACATCTGCCGAAGAGGGATCCACTTCCCGTTGAGCGCACCAATCACACCATCGTTTCCATGCTGCAGCATAACGTTTGTGTGTGTTGGGAGACCAAGCTTCGTCGATAAATCTGGAAGCGTCTCGCGAAAGACCTGAGATCTGCCAGCGATCCCTGAAACCCGCCATGCCACCAGAAAGAGTTGACCCGACTCTATTAGAGGATGAGGATTGTTGAGCGGATCCAACAACAGATTCCACAATTGGGGAAGAAGAACTGGAACTGCACAGGATAGCTGCAGGAGAACAGGGAACCAAGCCTGCGCCCTCCAGAGTGGGGTGATCAGAATCAACTCTGTCCGATAAAGTTTCATGCGTGCCAGAACCCTGGATATCATGACAAACGGGGGAAAGGCATAACACAGGAGAGACGGCCATGTCTGAAGAAATGCATCCGTGGCAAGAGCCTCCGGATCCGGAGGCCAACTGAAAAACCGAGGAAGTTGAGTGTTGAGGCGAGAGGCAAAAAGATCGATCTGGCAAGGGCCCCACATTCGAGACAGAGATCTGAACACTCGAGGATGAAGTCTCCAATCGCTGAAATCTCGGAGATGCCGAGAATTCCAGTCGGCGATCAGATTGCTGTGACCCGGCAGGTATTCTGCAATCACCGTGATGTTCCTCTGAAGGCAAAAGTGCCAAAAGTCCTTGGCAATCTCTGCCAGAATCTTGGAACGTGTCCCCCCTAACTTGTTGACATATCGAACCGCGGAGACATTGTCCATGCGAAGGAGAATACAACAGTTCGTCATGCGTGGGGACAGACAACGGATCGCAAACGACCCCGCCAGAAGCTCCAGACAATTGATATGGAGAGATAGTTCCTCCGAAGACCACCGGCCGCCCGTGGACATTGGACCGCAATGGGCTCCCCATCCCCACCGACTGGCGTCGGATTCGATCACCACCTCCGGGGACACTCCGAACAGGGCTCTGCCATTCCAGGACTCCATGTGTTCCAACCACCACAACATCTCCCACCTCGCCTCCTCTGAAAGAGGAATCTGATCTGAGTAGCGGAGGCCTTTCTGGAGATGACGGATTTTGAGTCGCTGAAGTGCCCGATAATGGAGGGGACCCGGGAAGATGGCCTGAATTGAAGAAGCCAACAGGCCGACAATCCGAGCTAGAGACCTCAATGACACAAGCTGTTTGTGTAAAATCAATTTCAACTCCCGTTTGATCATCCTGATCTTCTGAAGAGGCAACAACAGTTGGCAAGAGAGGGAATTGATCAGAAAACCCAGAAATTCTATCGACTGCGAAGGGCGAAACATAGACTTCTGAGGATTCACTAGAAACCCGAGTGACTGTAAAAGATCTATTGCCCACTCCAAATGGAGCATTAATAGACGTGGACAGTGAGCCATGATAAGAATGTCGTCCAGATAAATTATCAGACGAACACCCTGAGATCGGAGAGACTCTACCACAGGTCTCAGAAGTTTTGTGAAGCACCAGGGTGCTGACGACAGGCCGAACGGGAGAACCTGGAACTCGTACCAGACACTCTGCCATTGGAACTGGAGAAACCGGCGATGAGGACCGTAAATGGGAATCGACAAATACGCATCCTTCAGGTCTAGACGAACCATCCAGTCCCCTTCCTGAAGAAGATCCCTCAAAAGGTGGATGCCCTCCATCTTGAAGTGGCGATAGACAAGCCAGCCGTTGAACTCTTTCAGGTTGAGAACCAACCTGGAACCGCCTCCTTTTTTCTGAACGAGAAAGACCTGGCTGGAAAAACCTTGTGGATGAGGGGAAGACCGGACAACTGCCCCTTTTCTCAGAAGGGAATCTATTTCCGTGGAAATAACCGCTTGATCCTGAACGGAAAAAACCAAAGGATAAGGAGGGAAAGATTGACTTGGGCAACTGAAAAACTCTATTCGGAAACCTTGGACCGTCTCCAACACCCATGCATCGTTGGATATCAATCGCCAATTTGGAAGAAAAAACTGAATTCTGCCCCCCAACCTGACTTCTGAAGCAGAGATCAAACTCACCTGAAGCGGAGGAATCATGATGTCCTCCTTGATTACCGCCTGCACGTCCTTTCCGGAATTGGTGTCGACCTCTACGGGAAGGATAGAAGGAAGACCTGGTGTTGGAATAGTTGGAGTCCTGACCGCCTCCACGTTGGGACTGGAAACCACGTTGGTTAGATTGGTTATAGCCTCGGCCGGACGATCGTCCCCTATATCGTCCGGCCCGTCCAAAAACCGGACGAAAAGCCCGTCTAATAGTAGCTTGAGCCTTATCAAGACCACTAAAAGTGGCCACAAATTTAGTGAGTTCTTTAAGGAAAGACTGGCCAAACAATAAGCCCTGTGCCAAAGGACCAGATTCAGATGTTGAGAGTTCGGCTAACTTTGGGTCCAACTTTAGTAAAATAGAACGTCTGCGTTCCGAGGACATAGCACAATTGGCATTACCCAATTGACAAACAGCTCTCTGAGCCCAACCAATCAGATCATCAGGGTCAATGGCAGAGGAAGACTCCTTGGCACGATAACCTAAATCTAAAATTTTGGTGAGAGGTCCCAGTAAATCCAAAAGTTTATCCTGACAAGAGCGCCATGCTCTGTCAATGCCCCTTTTAGGGTCCTTAGCATATTTCTTAAGATATGTCACCATAGTGGGATCCACCTCAGGAGTGTCCGCTAATTTATCCGCTAAATCAGGACGTGGACATTCAGAACGAAGACGGGTACGCACATCCTTGTCAAAAGGCTGACGAATGTGTGTTTGGACATATTCCGCCACCTCCTGAGACGGTAGCCAAGAAGAAGAATTGGGATGTATGATGTCTGCTGGCTCAAAAGTAAGAACTTGGGGCTGCGACGGCGCATCAACAAAATGCTCCTTACGAGCTTTTTTACGAGGGGGAGGGGAAGAAACCCCATGGTCCGAGGAAGAAGAGGGAGAGGTACCGTCATCATCTGTGTGATGAACTGGAGAGGAAGAAAACTCCTTAGGAGGTTGCCCATAAGAATGCTCTGAAGAAAGGGCCTTAGCCAACTTGACAAAATCTGATTTGTGAGGATTAGGCAGTTTTGAAGATTTGGAGGACCTGGAGGACTGAGAGGATTTGGAAGATTTTGAGGACGAAGGCAGCCAACCTTGCTGCAATGCATAGTGAGATAGGTGACGTTTTAATGGTGTAATAGCGCGAACCAGCGCCTTGTTCACAGAAGTTTGTACACCCAAGTCAAGAGCCTCTACCAAATCCTGCTCCATAGAGCCAGAGGCGTCTTCATCTTCATAGTCATAATAGTAATCATCTTCCTCAAAATAGTCAGCCATGACAGAATCTGGCGTAAATAAAGCCCACAAGAGGAAGGAAACACTACAGAAATCTTGAATGCCGAAGCACAATAAAGGGGGAGCGGCAAAACCCCGAAGGCAAGCTACAGAGAACAACAGGTCAAAAATAACCTGAAATATGTAAATATTCAAATGTGGAGGGAGGGCTTGCTAATATTAAAGCCACTCTAGGCAATGCCTATGCAAAATTATACAGCCCCAACTGCGTCAGTAAACAGTAGGACGTCAAAAAGGGGCAAGTGAAATCAGGCTGTGGGCATGAGCAAAGGAAGCGCTGCTCTCGCGCTGAATTCCTGAGGAAATATCGAGTATGACAGGAAAAAATGGCCGCCGCGCATGCGCGGTAACGACCGCCTGATTTATAATGAAAATGAAAGACCTACGCAACACGCGCGTAGTCTTTTTGCCCCGTTTCACTCCCGCTCCACTGTCAACAAAGGCGCGGGCGCGAAGCGCCCGAACCGGGGAGGCAGACACGCGCTCCCTGCAGCGATATGAAAGCGGCACTCAGAACGCGTGAAAAACCAACAATAGCAATAGTCGAATACGCGCACAGCGCTAAAGCATGCAAGCAATGCAAAAGTAAATGATAGAAATACAATACAGTCGCTAAAATAAAGCAGTCAAATATCGTAATGAGAAAAGCACTTAACTGGCTGCGGAGCAGCAAAGAAAGAGGATGTGGTATTCTCTTGCTGACTATTTATACGTACATACTCTATGGTTATTACGTGGTACCCAGTGGGTTCATGGGTATTGTGGTTTTTAGTTTTATTGTAACATGATTGGCTGCTGAGAAAATTTCAGTAAAGAAATGAGTAGCATAATCGGAGCCTCCGGTCCTGACATAGAATCACAAGCTCACAGAGTCCAGCTCGGAGCCGATCAGCAACACGGTCTTCGTGCGCGCTCCCGCCACAGGCTGGAGGTGGGCTCAGCAGAAATGGCGGGCCAGATAGCCAATCAGCAACAGGAGGACGTGCAGCCAGTGGCAGGAAAGTAAGTTAAAGGAGCCGGTTGGGTGGTGAAAGAACGACTACGTGAATTTGATGAGAGATTAATTTTGGTCTAAAGTCATGGGTAGTCTCTTTAACTCAGCATGATAGAATGGTAACCGTTAAGAAAATTCTTCCGAGAGTTTACGTTTGATGATAACACATAAAGTGTTGGCATACGAACTCTGAAGTGAGCAGCGACACACTAAGTGACATCAGCGAAGTGATAAACCTAATTAAAATAAAACTAAACCTCACTAAGAGAGACGAACGGCTAACAAAAGAAGTTGATCAGCGCTGATAGTGTTGTGGATTTCGAAAAGTCTAGAATGTATTATTTTTAAACAGCACATACAAAGCTTGTGGGCAACACAGAGCACTTTACATAGAAACACGTGTTGTGTAAAGATACTTAGGCAGTGCTGAGTGTCTTAGGTGTTTTATATTTCCAAACACAAGCGTAGGCCCGGGACGTAGGGGCCCACTTTCCAACCAGCACGGAACAATGGTGGCCCCTTATTTCAAATGAAATAGGTGTTGCATTTACAAGAGTTTGAGCTATTGGCATTGTAAACGACAATGTCTTTTATTTATGTGTTAATTTTCAAAACAGATAAATAAAAGGCATTGTCATCTACAATGCCAATAGTTTAAACTCTCACAAATGCGAGACCTATTGCATTGCAAATGCTTGTTAAACTTGGTATCACTGTCTGGGAATTGGTTGCACCCCGTTAGTACTAATTTAACACCCACATTTTTAACACCAAAATGTAGCAGTAAGCAACAGAAAGTTGACCATTAAAGCTTTGCAAAGGGCTTCCAAAACGCGGCAACACGTGTAGCTGCATTTTGCTGCATTTTTAGTAACTTTTGAACCATTTGAGCTAGAAACAAAATTCTTTGGGCCCGATTCACAAAGGTAAACTGAAACGAAAGTGTAACTTTACGACTTTTGGTATTCACAAAGGGTATTTGCGAGTAGTAAAGTTAGTCGTTTGTCTCAGTTAAACTTAAGTTTTGGTCTTAAGTTTGACTGAGACCAAAACTGAGACAGAAGTCTAGCTTTACTACTCGTAAATATCCTTTGTGAATACTGAAAGTTGTAAAAGTTAGACTTTCATCTCAGTTTACCTTTGTGAATCGGGTCATTTTTCTGTTAAAATCTGCAGATTATGTGGCAGATAAAGGATAATGTGGCTACACTTTGAAGACTAATCAGATAAACTGAGCAGACTGTTGGAAAATGAGATGAAGGTCCTGATTTGCATGTCTAGCATATTGCTGAAAGGCTTCCATGGCACCACGCATGCATTATGCTTCTTTGCAGGTTTGCTAGCACACTAGCCCTTCCCATACTCCATTGAAGCATCTCATGTGAAGGATACATGGATTCGTTCTTGGGCACGTGGTGGCCTTTCCTGGATAGCCTCTACAGTGTGGTACCTGCTTGAAATCAATGCAGGCGCTGAGATAAGGGAATACGACTGTCCAGCGGAGGGTGCTGGGGCTAGACATAACAGCAGAAAAGCTGAAGAAACAAAGGATGGTCAAAGCTTAAAAAAATCAGAAATATTTTTATTCTCATTCACATTTTATTGAGTTCAAAATGATCCATAAATATTAGAAATTTCTAAACTTAAGTTATACATATCTAAAACATCCAACAATCATCAAGAATCTTGAAGATCAGTTAAAGAAAATCATGTGTTGCACTGAATATGTAGGGTTGCCGTTCATCTGATTTATTGTTACGTTTCAGTTTTTCCTATTTGAACTAGCTTACCACTGGCGTCCCAGGATCCTGGGTGCTACTGTGCTCCAATTGGTTCTTCCTTTACTCCTACTGGGTCGCCAATGGTATTTTAGGAGGGAAGTCCATACTTATATCAGGAGATGGTAGTAGGTATGGAATGTCTGATTTATCTGATACCGCAAATGCAGGAATCTTAGGGGCATATTATCAAGGACGGCGTTAAAAATTATCGCCGGTTTAGCGGCTGAAAACTGCTGCTAAAGCAGCGATAATGGACTTGATAACATGCTCTTAAGAATTCCAATAGAAGCCCATGTTCTGGTGTGAACCGGCGATAGAATTAACGCCGTCCTTGATAATATGCCCCTTAGTCAGGTACAATTTTCACTCATAACATATCTTTATTCACAACACGAATACATGGGGCAGTGACAATGGTGAAGAACAAAGAACAACAGCATCGTCCAAGAACCATCTGGAGCTGAGATGCGACCCCACAAGATGGTGCTCTGCCTAAAAGAAAGCAGTGAGGTGAAGTGATAGTGGTGAGCTGGGAATCTCGCTCTTCCCTGGGTGTATGGCGTCCTGTAGCTGGCGCGTTTGCTCCCTTAGTTGCTTTTCCACCAGTGCCCACAATCCTGTTGTAGCTGCAGTACCAGAAGGTGACTGGTTGTTGGCTCCTGGATGGCCTGCAGGGTAAACAAGCAGCTATCAGCTAATACTTGACAAAGAAATTCTAGATGTTTAGACAAAGAAAGCCGCTGACAACTGGCTTAAAATGCCTCTAATGTCTACTGTAACGTCAAATATAATCACATGAAAAAGATAGTAACCAAATTACATTTTTTTTATTTTCTACTCTAATAACTCATTGGTTAATTTAGCTAAAGTGGTCACATCTGAAAACAATCTTCCCTATTGGCGGTCATGCTAACAGCTCAGAAAACTATTGATACAGTACCATGAGATGTAAAATGTGGATGCTGGGTTTTAACCATAGGCTCATATTCAGAAGTGGGGCTTTACAAGGAAGTTTTTGTGGTTATAATTTATAATAACTGTGTATACAAATCTATGATTATCAATAAGAATTGAATTGTGGCCTCCAGCTAGCTTCTGAAAAAGCTCATGTAAATGCAAAGCTCCTGTTGCCTGAAAAGAAAGCCACCAAACTTGTAATTGTTATCTGCACTGGTGGCCTTGCAATATCTGAGGGCATACACGAAGACCAACACCGATATAGGATGCTGGGGAGTGTCCTACTGGTACTTGCCGATCCATGGATACGAACCTTTCAGGATGAAGCCAAGACTGAGAACAAGCCCCACCGCACGAGATTCCCTCCCCAGGGCTGTTGGGGGCTATGGTGGTCGCACACATGTAGTACCACAGTTTCTTCCTATTCAAGGCAGAAGACTTGAAGCATGTTGGCGGGTGATGGATACTGAACTCTGCTTGCCCCTAAAGATGCTGCGCGTTGTAGTCCCTGGTGTATACTCCCTATAGTCTTGGTCGGAATAGGGAAGAAAAACGCACTCTATGGGAATTCACATGGTGATCAAACCTTACGAAATACCAGCACTTCCAGCGCTGAATTCCTAATGTGCACAAGGGCAAAACAAAACCCTTGGAGAGAAATTACCCAATGGCAGAACAGCCGGTCAATGAAATGCGCATGATTTATACTCCTCTCTGATCCTTGCCAGGGAGAGTTCTTTACACACGGATCCATCCCACACAAAAAGGCCCTAGGCACCGCACCATTATCAGCATAGCTGGATGTCTGGTACCTTAACTTCAACTGTCTACAGCACCTCATCATCGGTGGCACTAACTTGATCTTGGGGCACTGAAACTAAGCATGGTCCAGGGATGATAAACACCCGCCTGTCACCTACAACATCTTCTCATCCTGGGAGGTCCTGTGTGAAGAACGTTCTCAGGAGTCCCAGGTTAGGCAGGGGATACTGGTCTCAGGTTGTAACAATCAGACCCTCTTACTACTGGTCCTGGGGCTTAGCATTTTTATTGAGCCCAAAGCTAAGCACCAGATACAGCACTTTACCATTTAATGCTCAAGATAGAGCAGTCCAGCAGTCCAAGGCTTACTTGGGGGCGTTGGGTGTGGGGTTACTGGCTCAGCACTCAATATGCAGCCGGATAATCAGCAAATCAAGGTCTAGTCGGTGCTTTAGTTTTAAAAAGAAAAGTAACGTTAAAGCAAACAATCTAAAAATACTGATAAACAGATGGATTCAATTAAGGGTAGAAATAGAAAGAGTATATATACACGGTAAGCTGGGGGCAGTCTCTTATGGTAACGTGACTTTATGGAAAAGTGTGTATTCGCCAATATTATGAGAAGATATCCTTGGTATATTAATAATAATAATAAGCAAGTTTATAAAGCGCATGGTTACATACACTAGTGTGTCCCCGCGCTATTAACCTACAACCTTCAATTAATCCATCCACAGCCAAAACAAGTTTTGTCCCCGCAGCCAGAAACACTGGGGCTTTTCCAAGGCTCCAGCTTAAGTCCTCGTTGAGTCGTTTTCAAGCGTCGCTCTCTCTCTTTTAAAAAAAATGTATTGCTCATTTTTGGGTAGTGAATACAAACAGCAATACTAAACGGCAATGGGTCAGCATCATCAAGCCAATACATACATCATTGTAACCATGGGGCACCGTTCGGGGGGGGAGGGGGTACCAATTAATTTATATTAACACGTTTGAGATAAGATGAAGATAAAGTTTGTTGTTCTCTATTATTACATTTCGTAGTTCATGGTCACAACGTTGTCCATCTACAGGTCTCCCTTCCTGTGGTCCATTGGGGTAGGAGGGGATTGAATCCAGGCCTTCCATCTTGCCTCCCCCTGCTTGCATTATCCACGCCTCTCATCTCAGACCCCGTGGAGTAACCTCAATCCGGGAGGAGCTCCCCGAGGTCCTTCCAGGTTGCGGGCCCGTGGGTCTCAGCCCCTTCTCCACCCGGTCAAGCATCTCCACCCACAGTCCCAGGTCCCTTTCTGCTTTCTCATCTCTACGAACCATACGCAATCGCTTTTCCTCTGCTAAGGCCCGCTCCCTCAGGCCCACCCGCTATTTTTCCAGGGGGGTGGGTCCTGTGCAAACCAATGAGTAGCAATCCAGCGCTTGGCCAGGAGTAGCCCCAATACAACCCTGTGACACATTTTTGCACCCTGCTTTGGCAGTGCTGTTAAGCCAAGCATACAGTGTTTAACTGTTAGGGTCAGCCGTAGCCCGGTCAGAATAATGACTTTGTCCACAACTCCTTTTCAGAAGCCTTGTAGGTCTGTGCATTCCCATGTCATATGCAGAAATGTCACAGGTGTGCACGCACAGCTAGGACAATTCTCAGATTTTGTCAGAGATATCCTATGCAGGCACTGCGATGGAAGATGGACTTGGTGCAGATAGTTAAACTGTGTAAGCTTAAATCTAGCACTAGTGGTCACCCCCTGTATTTGTGCACATGCTCTCACCTATTCCCCATCCGTCAACAGTTCCAGAACTGCCCCATCCATTTGTCTCGGACTTTAAACCGGGCAGGAGGTCTGGCTGCTTTCAGTGAGGCGTTTAGGCATGAGATAAGTTCTCTAGTGTATCCCTGGTCAAGTATTAATGTAAGCATGTACGATTCTGCAGACTCCTGTGGGAAATCCATCCAGATCTGGACCATACAAGTTAGCCTGGAAACTGGAGATATTGCCCTGGACTGAGGTTGTCAAACACTCACTGTCCCTCTGCGAACGTTATAAAGACACAATCCGCGTACAGTTTACCCATGGTTTGGCGTCCTCCCTCCAGCCATTATCTCATATTCATAGCATCCTACATCTGTCCCAGGGGGAGCAGCCACCATAGTGGCAGCATTCTAGCATATGGTGGTCTGTTGAACACATATTTGACAGCCCCCTCCCACACCTTTGCTGCCTACCTTACCACAAAAGGGCAGTCCTCTGGACTCTGCTACCCCTCAATCAGCCGCTGTCGTAGCTCCTTCTCTTCCACCACCTCGGCCATCAGTCTCTTTTAAAAGTTTGGTCCCTCATTGCACCAGTGCCCGCGTATTGTAATAATCTCACTAGGTAGTACAGCTGAAGGTCAGGGAGCCCCAGACCTCCCCTCACCCTGTCCATTTTTAGCATCTCTAGTTTTACCTTACTTCGCTTGCCTGGCCATGCCAACGGATTCAGGAGAGTGCTTAATTCCTGATACGTCTTCCTCAGTATGATACAGAATGAATTTTGGAGGACGTAGAGGCATCGCAGCAGAAATGCCATTTTACTGATCGCTACCGTACCCATAACCGAGAGCGGGAGCGTGTCCCAGAACTTGATCCACTCACGGAGTCCTGCTATCACTTTACCTATCGCTCTCTCTCTCTCTTAAGAGCACAGTCTCAGCACCCCTAGTTCATGCATATTCTTCTCGCCCGTCTTTAGTACTATGCATCCATACCTCTCTGTCCTTAGTGAAGAGTTTGTGAAGTCCTTTCAAAACATACCTCGTTTGCAAGAGTCACTCTCTGCTGGAACATGCCCGCTTCTGGTAGTGGGAGCTCCACATGGCCCAACGGTAGGAGTTTTTGGGGTCCTATTGCTGTCCTTGCTCTGGCCCAGTCGGTGGGGGTTGTGCTTCATGCTATGTGTGCTCATGTGTACAACCTAAGGTATCTAACACCAGTGTTAGCACCAGTCAAAAGGGGGTTGCATCGAGTAATGGTGCTCGTTGTCCTGGAGATCTTTACATTTGAGTCGTTCTCTGGCCCATTGACAAAACTCTGCATCCAAAGAAGCAATATACCCACGCTAGGTCGCGGCAGCGATCACACCACGCAGGTGCAGTCCTCTCCTTCATTTTTTCGATCTTTATTGGTCAGTTCTTCATACCGCAGCCAGTGGCCAGGACTCCTCCAGCACTTTGGACACTTCTTGGCAAAGATGATGCAAAATACCTCACCCTCTCGAGTTTCACAACACCCTCAACCTTAGGTGTGAGAACAATCACCTAGCTGTTGAACAATGTAGAACCCACTAACTCCACCCTTAGTGCAGCAGGATTTGCCCTGGCCCATGTTGCAGCAACTTTGCCAATTTTTCTATCCTGGTGTCCTTCACAGCCCCCTCTCTTCACAGCAGCATCTCATTCATACAAGGTCACTTCCAGTGCCCCTCCTGAACAGCCAGTCAACTCTCTGCCTTGTAGCTGGGTCCAGGAAGCCTCTCCTGGAACGTTAGTCCAGTTGTACAGTTGGTACCAAACCTGGCAAACTGATTTGAGGGTGATTACGCCAACCTTGGTGCTCAAAGAAATCGTCCAGTCACCACTGGAAATGGACCCCTGGCTTCTAGTTAGGAAATCGTGGCACACTGACCCCTTCTTTTCAGGCAGCTGGAGCTTTGCATTTGCATTAACATGGGAGGGGGAAACTCCCTAACTTCAAAGGGTCCCTCTCTCTCTCTCTCCTGCCTTAACCCTCTGTCAGGCCCACCCCAAAGGATACCTGGAGTGTTCTGGGGGAGCCCTGTATTTCACATCTGATGTCTGGGGCTATCCCTCTAATCCTCCATTTTAGGTATGACTCAAGTATAGCCAGTAAAACATGGAACCCAATGTGGCAAAAGTCACAAGTGTCATATGCTGTCCACATGCATCCGCTACACATAAAAGTGGTGTACATGCTCACAATATCAATGTCCCACATTTTTGGACAAAGGACCAGCATGCAAGCAAAACATGTTTTTTTGTCTATATTCCATTGATTTATACGGAAGAGTAGCAGATGGTGGACAAGCATAGGGCAGCAAATTATATAACTGTAGTATGAAGGCCAAATGTTGCCAACTGTTTGCCCTGTGGTGCTGCTGCTGTGAAAGTGCATCAGAGCTGGGCAATGCTTATTGGAACAGTAGTTTGGATGGCAAGAGGGGTGAGTGCATGATGAGAGGTACATGTTTCCAATTGGTAGGTGTTTGGCGCTTTGATGGGATATTGGAAATTAGATAGCAAGCGGGATGGGATGGTGTGGTATGTGTTTTATTAGGTGCAGAAGCAGCGTATGTGGCAAATATATTTTAGTAGCTAGGTTAACTGCCTTGATCTCTGGTTGTATCTAGTGCTGTGGGAGAACGACAGTGACATTTGCAAGGTAATTGGTGATGTGTTGGTTGCATGGTAAATGTGTGGCCTGGCATTGTATGACATCCAATGCCAAATCAAGGAAATATCAAATGGCATTCCAACGAACAACGTATCATTTAATTGAAATCACACATTTATGCACCTCTATCACGTAGAAAGTTATACTTGAAGGTACACTTCGGCTATAAGTCCCAAACAAACCACCACTGCCTCACTCATGCATAATAGAGAAACATTTACCATAGTCCTAAATCATAATTCTGTCCACCATGTTGGCCTTTGGGCTGCGAACACTGGCTGGGCCTTTTCCTTCTGATCTGACCAGTCCTGGGGAAAAATGATCTAATTTTTCCCAGTCTGCAGTGGTGGGTGGTGAGCAGTGCTTAATTTAGGTCGGTGGTTTCCGGAGCTCAGCACTGGCCCTTAGTCATCAACATTTTTTTTAATGAACACCAGTTAAGGACACATTCATTTATGATAGGCATGGGGAGATTAAGTGATTTGCCCAGAATCACAGGATGT
The DNA here is from genome assembly GCF_964204655.1 of Triturus cristatus. Lineage (NCBI taxonomy): Eukaryota > Metazoa > Chordata > Amphibia > Caudata > Salamandridae > Triturus > Triturus cristatus. The sequence continues at coordinate 628,141,797 of NC_140594.1, read as the reverse complement.
TGAGACTATAACCTGGTTCCCCAGCTCCGAAGTCAGCTGCTCTGGCCATTATCCATCCACATGCTCTCCCCACTTTCATAGTTAGTATATGGTTCTATTTTAGGCCGTGCTAACAGGAGAAATGGGCTGGTGCAAGCTGCCGCCTGACGAGAGCCCCAGCACTTATTTATTTCACAAATTAACCACTGGTGTTGAGTCTAAGCCTCCACCCCCACATGCCTATTGAAAGGGCTCACCTTGTACTTGTTTACTGAAATAAAACCTAACACAGACTGGACGCCCCATGAGCAACGTAGATCAATGGCACAAGCCCCTTCTCATTGCTGTCTGTGGAACTCATGCAGCAGGCCTTGGAGCCTGAGACAACCCGCTCCATCGCCAAGAATAAGAGGAGCAGATCAGCTCCGTCCATTCCACCCAGCCCATAGCCCTGCCTAGACAACCCACCCCTTCACCAAGAATTACAGGAGCAGGTCAGCTCCGTCCATTCCACCCTGCCCATAGCCCTGCCTAGACAACCCACCCCTTCACCAAGAATTACAGGAGCAGGTCAGCTCCGTCCATTCCACCCTGCCCATAGCCCTGCCTAGACAACCCACCCCTTCACCAAGAATTACAGGAGCAGGTCAGTCTGTCCATTCCACCCAGCCCATAGCCCTGCCTAGACAACCCACCCCTTCACCAAGAATTACAGGAGCAGGTCAGCTCCGTCCATTCCACCCAGCCCATAGCCCTGCCTAGACAACCCACCCCTTCACCAAGAATTACAGGAGCAGGTCAGCTCCGTCCATTCCACCCTGCCCATAGCCCTGCCTAGACAACCCACCCCTTCACCAAGAATTACAGGAGCAGGTCAGCTCCGTCCATTCCACCCTGCCCATAGCCCTGCCTAGACAACCCATCCCTTCACCAAGAATTACAGGAGCAGGCCAATCTGTCCATTCCACCCAGCCCATAGCCCTGCCTAGACAACCCACCCCTTCACCAAGAATTACAGGAGCAGGTCAGTCTGTCCATTCCACGCAGCCCATAGCCCTGCCTAGACAACCCACCCCTTCACCAAGAATTACAGGAGCAGGCCAGTCTGTCCATTCCACCCAGCCCATAGCCCTGCCTAGACAACCCACCCCTTCACCAAGAATTACAGGAGCAGGTCAGCTCCGTCCATTCCACCCAGCCCATAGCCCTGCCTAGACAACCCACCCCTTCACCAAGAATTACAGGAGCAGGTCAGCTCCGTCCATTCCACCCTGCCCATAGCCCTGCCTAGACAACCCACCCCTTCACCAAGAATTACAGGAGCAGGTAATCTCTGTCCATTCCACCCAGCCCATAGCCCTGCCTAGACAACCCACCCCTTCACCAAGAATTACAGGAGCAGGTCAGCTCCGTCCATTCCACCCTGGCCATAGCCCTGCCTAGACAACCCACCCCTTCACCAAGAATTACAGGAGCAGGTAATCTCTGTCCATTCCACCCAGTCCATAGCCCTGCTTAGACAACCCACCCTTCACCAAAAATTACAGGAGCAGGTCAGCTCCGTCCATTCCACCCTGCCCATAGCCCTGCCTAGACAACCCACCCCTTCACCAAGAATTACAGGAGCAGGTCAGCTCCGTCCATTCCACCCTGCCCATAAATTACAGGAGCAGGTCAGCTCCGTCCATTCCACCCTGCCCATAGCCCTGCCTAGACAACCCACCCCTTCACCAAGAATTACAGGAGCAGGTCAGCTCCGTCCATTCCACCCTGCCCATAAATTACAGGAGCAGGTCAGCTCCGTCCATTCCACCCTGCCCATAGCCCTGCCTAGACAACCCACCCCTTCACCAAGAATTACAGGAGCAGGTCAGCTCTGTCCATTCCATCCAGCCCATATCCCTGCTTAGACAACCCACCCCTTCACCAAGAATTACAGGAGCAGGTCAGCTCCGTCCCTTCCACCCTGCCTATAGCCCTGCTTAGATAACCCACCCCTTCACCAAGAATTACAGGAGCAGGTCAGCTCCGTCCATTCCACCCTGCCCATAGCCCTGCCTAGACAACCCACCCCTTCACCAAGAATTACAGGAGCAGGTAATCTCTGTCCATTCCACCCAGTCCATAGCCCTGCTTAGACAACCCACCCCTTCACCAAAAATTACAGGAGCAGGTCAGCTCCGTCCATTCCACCCTGCCCATAGCCCTGCCTAGACAACCCACCCCTTCACCAAGAATTACAGGAGCAGGTCAGCTCCGTCCATTCCACCCTGCCCATAGCCCTGCCTAGACAACCCACCCCTTCACCAAGAATTACAGGAGCAGGTCAGCTCCGTCCATTCCACCCTGCCCATAGTCCTGCCTAGACAACCCACCCCTTTACCAAGAATCACAGGAGCAGGTCAGCTCCGTCCATTCCACCCTCCCCATAGCCCTGCCTAGACAACCCACCCCTTTACCAAGAATTACAGCAGCAGGTCAGCTCCGTCCATTCCACCCTCCCCATAGCCTTGCCTAGAGTGAGAGGCTTCAGCATTCAGGGGACCTGAGGGCATGAGTCCAGCTGTCACCGGAAGCCCCAACCCACCAGGACAGGTAATGGGGTAGGTGCGGAGACTAGTGAAGGTTGCACAGGGTCATGGTACTCCAACCTGCTGCAGGTTAGTCCCCCGAAAGACTTGGACAGCTATCTCATAATGGCCACTGGCCTTCGGAAAAAGACATTTTGGACCCGATGTATTAAAGGGCTTTGTGAACACAAAACTTATGATTTACAAAATCCCAGCCTTTGCCCTCCAAAGGCCTTAATCTCATTGTACCAAGGTACTTACGAATTTCAAATGCCTTTGGAACACACAATGTACACAATGCAACTCCTTGTGATTTGGAAGATGAGGGCGTGGAATGGGCATCCCCTTCTTAAGAATGGCAATGAATTGAATCGATGCTTTGGGACCACGGTTGTAGACCATTGATGACATACTGACTCCGCAAGCGGGATTGTATGGTATTTGTATGGTGGAAACTGTCCCTGAAGGGCAGCTTCCACTTGATAGATGTGGGCTTGAGCACCGGGAGGTGTATACAGAAGTTCAGGAGACCTTTGCATCCTCCCCAATATTTATTGGTGGGTTGATGGGCTGCAGCCTCAGTCCCTTTTAGGGAGGGGGACCGCAATAAATTATATTTTGCAAATGAAAATGCAGGAATGCACATCTGCTCTCTCTCGCAGGCCTCAGGTCTTCCAGTCCAAGCCAATGCGGTAGGATTTTAAAACATGTTATGTTATGTTATGTTATGTTATGTTATGTTATACGACATTTCTATAGCGCACGGCTACTCCGACAGAGTGTCCCGGCGCTTTTCACTTGCAGCACAACGAGAATAACATAACAACACAAACAACAAGGAAAAAAAAAAAACGAGGAAAAGAAGAAAAACAACCTACAAATTAAAAAGCCAGGTCTTCAGGCTCTTCCTGAACAACAACAAACTAGACGTACTGCGTAAGCCCAGAGGCAGCAAATTCCAGAGCAGGGGGGCTTTCAAACTAAAAGAGCGCCCCCCAGTGCGAGCTTTCTTTACCCGTGGCACCAAGGCCAGGTATAGAGCTTCTGATCGTAGAGAGCGGGCAGGGCGATAAAAAGTCAACCTCCGCTGCAAGTACTTTGCCCCTGTGCCGTACAGAGCTTTATGCATCAGGGTCAAGGTTTTAAACATAATCCGTTTCCGGATAGGCAGCCAATGCAGCGCCTGCAACAGCCCAGAAGCTCCCGCTCGCCTATGGAGTCCAAAAATAGCATGGGCTGCAGCGTTCTGCGCCACCTGCAGGCGCTGGACCAAATAGTCCGGGAGCCTCAGAAAGAGGGCGTTGGCGTAATCCAGTCTAGAGCCTATAAGAGCTTGAACAGTAATCCGCCTATGCTCCTCAGAGAGCAATGATAGAAATTTGCGGAGCATCTTCAAAATACCAAAACAGGTGCCGACCAAACCAAGGATATGTGATCTTAAAGTAAGCTTGTTGTCCAGCTTAACTCCCAGGTTTTTGGCGACCAAAGAAGACTGAGCCGGGGGACACATATCCATAGGCCACCAGACCTGCCATTCAGGATCGGCGGTACACCCGAAGAACAGGACCTCCGACTTGCTGGAGTTGGCCTTAAGGCTGTTCCGCTGGAACCAATCAAAGACCATCCCCAGACAGCCCCGAATACCCTCTCCATCAAATGCCTGATCTTTCCCGCATTTGAAGAGCAGTTGAGTGTCATCTGCGTAGGAAACAATCTGGGCCCCAAAATCCTCCACCAATGCCGCCAGAGGGGCCATAAAGATATTAAAAAGAGTCGGGCTCAACACAGATCCCTGTGGAACTCCGACTCCCAATGGCGGCATCTCTGCGGTGCTTTGGGAAGCCCAGACTGTTTGGCGGCGGCCCTCAAGAAAAGATGTAAACCATTTGAACATAATTTTGAATTTCTAATATTACTATACTAAACCACGTCCTTCAAATCCTACAGAATGTTCATTTTGCTTCACAACGGATTAGGCCATCCGTCACAGCACAAAAAGTATTCTGAGATTGAAAACCAGACGCTCTGCAAAAACAGCAACAGTTTTGCACCCTGAGAAAGATACATCAGCCCCTTGAGCATCACCACTCCCAAACGTTTAAAAATCTTGAGCACAATCCCTTCAATTAATCAAAATATAAAAAGATGTGGAGCATACTCCCTGAACCGCAACTGTAACTCAAAAGATCTATACAAATACATAAAGTGTTACCATTTTTCGGAAAACTAAGTAAAAGTTTGGGTTTAAAGAGTCAATACCGTAATAATATTGTGTGTATTTATCTTCTTTGTCTCTCTTGAGAATCCATGAACTTTAAATCGCTCATTGCTGAGTTAAACCCACCGCTTCGACTAGCAGCAAATGTCTCTTACCTCTAATTTGTAAGGTTAGTTTAGGTTTTCTTTTTTTTTTAGCTATTTAAGTGGTGCATAGATCACTGGAGCCTTGCTGAGTCCTTATAATATTTACATTAAACGGGTCATACTATCTACCCCAATATCATAACAGCACAACGGAATGTATATTTTATATTGACATACCAAAATGTTGTCATTGGTTAACTTGGTGTTCTACATTCAGACTTTTAAGGCACGTGCCCCGTCTAAATTTTATATATTATTATTAAATGTATGTCGACATTTTTGCTCATATTTTTGGGGTCAAGATTGAGTCATGTCAAGATTTTGGAGTGATGATTACAACTGGGTACCCATTTACCTACGTTTTTGTGCAACCAGATTGACTGATTTAAATGCCCTCAGTGGTATGTACAGGTTAAGTCCACATCCTACGCGGTCTCAAAATGTAAATGTGAGTTAACATTGTTTTTATAAGTTCAGGGAATCAAGAAACAACAGCTTGTAAGTCTTTGTTCTTCGGCAACTGATAAAAACATTTATCAGCAAAGGCAGTAAAATGTGTTCTGAGTTTATATCCTTTGTTTGGTCCAAAAACAACAGAAGTTCTGCCAACAGAACGCTCCAAGTGGCCAGAGCAGTGATACAAAAGACCCGCACAGGATGTTGCTCATCAATAGGCTCATCCAGTGAGTGCCAGTCGCTACCTCTTTCAAACGAGACCTCTCCCTTTCTTCGCGTGCCTTTGGATCCGCTCAGCTTCCCAGAGAGACAACGGGGCACCGTTCAGAAGCCTACTCTCCTTCCTGACTCACGTGGTCATCTTTACACTTATTCTTGAGGACCACAAAGTAATATCATAGAAGTGGACCTTCTCTGTACAGAGTTTCATCCTCTTTCATAGTCCTTCTAATGCTGTCATTGCTACTCTACAGTATCTTCCCTTCTCCCCTCCTTCGAACCTTGTTGATAAATTTGATTTCTTTCTCGATATCTTCTTTAAAGGTCAGAGACTCACAAGTCTCTGCTTCTACCACCCCCACTAGGCCCGGTCACCTGTTTCCCCAAGAGCAAATATCACCTGATCAGGAACGCTGGCCCGGGACTTGATACATCCAAAGGACCACTGCCTCTTCTCCCAGAAGTCTTTTCAAAAGAGACACATTATTTTTTTTTAAATCGGAACCTCTACCTTTAATGAGCATATGCTACGTTTTAGGCCGAGCTTTGGCAGGGTATGTGCTGCTCTGTGAGGCATGCTGTATTCAGGTAGGGTCTTGAAGCTCTACCCACTCTCCGCCCATATTTTTTATTGGTTTGTGCCATTGTCCACTGTAAACTGTGGCTGTTCTTTGGTCAATAGGCTCAGTAGTCCCTCCTTAGTACCGCCTTGTCTCATTTTGTAACCTCCCATGGCGACAACCCCTGTTACCTGTGTTGGTAGTAGGCTTTAGTTACAGCCTCTAAGCACTATATTCTCAAATAGCCGTGTCCTGCCTGACTCGCTCTCTCCTAACGCTTTAAAAAAAATGTATATCATGGGTGCCGAACGCATTTGCAATGCAATAGGTCTCGCATTTGCCAGAGGTTAAGCTATTGCATTGTAAATGACAATGCCTTATATTTATCTGTTTTAAAAACAACACATAAATAAAAGACATTGTCATTTACAATGCCAACAGTTCAAACTCTCGTAAATGCAAGACCTATCGCTTTACAAATGCTTGTTTAAAAAATGTGACTCAATGGGAAATCAAATCCAGGGATGGAAGTCTGCAGTCCCTCGCTGGCCTCTATCCCTGCAAACATGGAACCTGATGTTATTACTTCTCAGAGAAGTGCACCTTCAGTCACAATAAATTGTATAATTGCCAAGAATATCAGCAAAATGCAGCAGTAAGACAAAAACTTTGCCGTATGAATAAAAGCTGGCATTAGCACCATGAAGCTATTGTTGAAGGTAGAGATCAGGACACAACTCAAAACCAATATTAATTAAAAAATGTACAATGAGTGTATGTCAAGAAGAGTGGAGTAAATGTTCTTCATTAATAGAAAAGTACATAATTTTGGGCTAGTATATGGAAATGACATGAAGAGAGCGTCAAGCCTGATCGGTGAATGAAAACAAAATGGCAGTCACTTTCACTTTGGGAGAATACCTCAGAGCGATGAAGGAAAATGCTTCAAAACTGTAGCATAATATTGGAATGTAACCATCAGGTTCTATGGTGGACATATATAGGAGTATCTACCACTTAAAGATGAAGAGCGAAGGCTAAGGTAACTGGTGCCAAAAACCTGCAAAACTCCCCCGACCCACGGACCACTACAGTGCTGCGGCCATCTTATAAGGTGCCAAGTCCTGCCCTCCAATCCTAACCACATTGGTAAATATACAGTGGTAGGTTTCTTATTCTGTGCCATATTCACAAAGTTTTTTGAACATATATGTGCAAATTACATGCACATAAAATCTGCCAGTTCTGTGGATTTTCCAGTGCGGTAATACTCCAACCAGGTGCAGGAAAGGCATATTCCTGAACAACAACCCAGCAAAAATTGATAAGCACCGGTCCACGTGAGTTTGTGGATATTAACAAATGTTTTCCATCCTTGTAAAGTTACAGTTGAGAAAAGGTGGAGTATGTCTCGTTGCAGGACAAAAATGAATAGGAACGTAACCACATCTAATGGAGGTGCCGAAGAGGAGGTTTCTTTGAGGGTAAAAAGTGTTCACTACGAATTTTTTTTAAATAGGTACTTTTGTACAGTTCGTCATCCATTTTCCAACGGAGTGTAGACCATGAGTAAATTTGGAAATCTAAGATTTCAACAGATTTCCATAGCATACTCAAGGAAATTCTGTGAATCCATGAAAACGTGTAAATCTACAAAAATCACAAGCGTGCAGCTATGAATTGCAAATGTAGGCCTTTTCTATGACTCAGGCACTGATAAATATCTGTGGACGCAATATCAAGCATCATTATCACAGCACATAAACATATTTTCCCTGTACAAAAAAACAAGCTGGTGGTGACTTTGTCAACGCTTCGTTTTTTTGCACCAAAGGCTGCTAAAATATTATGACATCGGAAAACATTACACCGCCCTCCTCTCCATGCCCAGAGGGCTGAACCAGACAAAATGTCACAGACAGCTCTGATTATACCGGAAGCGGACACACGAACACTGAGGCTGACCTTTTGGAAACCCCGTGTATCTGAACCTATGCCTTTCTGCTTCCGGGACGGCACAGAACCCTCAGAACAAGGAACAGACGCCTCTCTGTATCCCGCCGCTGTCCCTGGCTGGGACTCCTTGACGTGTTCACAGTTTACTATGAATGCGGCTGAACAAATATGTCGCTGCTTGATGGTGTCTGCCAACTAAAAGAGGAAGATAAATCGCCTTTATTTCTCTCTGCTCACTCTGATCTAATGCCTAGATTACTTACTAGAAATGTCATTACTCTGAGTCCTGTCCAGACTTCCCAGTTCTGATCATTACATTACATCCCTCCCTCCAGCCTCGGGTTTTTAATTCAAATGATTATGAAGTCATGATTATGGAATCAGTAGCTGCTCTTGGGGTAAAAGCATGGAATACACTCCCCTGCCATCTCCGCCTCATTCACTCTGAACTCTGCTTCTGAAAATCCTTGAAAACCTGGATTTTTGGAGCCGCTGACTCACTCTGCCTTTAACTTATCTAATACATTCACATTCGTGGTAGCAAATTTGTCAGAGCATCATGTATGTTTCTGCATAGCGCCAAGATACTCATACGGAGTGATAGTTGAGCTTTACAAATAATATATACAATACAATACAATGAAGCTTGGTATATTACAGGCTGTTTCCAGGTAAGCCAAAGCTATATGTAGCAGGAGAGATAGGCGGGGTTTGTGTTAAGTATATCCTTTACAGGGATTTGGGCTTAGAGAAGTGTCTGTGGAGGCATGAATGCCTCATTTTGTGATGAGAGCAATAGGGAAGGGGACGAAGAGGTAATGTCCAAAATAACTTTGCACCCTTCGTTTTATTTGCCACCATGCATCTCGTCACATTTGGCCCTTTAGAAGGCCTTGTGCGTGAGTCAGATACAGCATGTTAACACTTCAAGCAGCGGGGGAGGGACACAGCTATCCCCAGAGGCTGAGTCTCTACTACCTGTGTGCTGCAATGTATAGCCCCAGAGGAAGGGGGTTGGTGGGGCTGGTCTTTGCATAACAGGAATCAATAGCCTTTGCAGATGATTGAGGGTGTTTCTTCAAGAAACTGTAGATCATCAAGGGCAAATGCTGCTTTTTTATACATATTGGTTAGGTAATCCTATTATGTTGTAGAATTTTGTTTCTAGTCTTTGACAAATCATGCATTCTAAACACACTGGGCCAATTGCATCAACCTAACAGGTCTTACAAAAAACACCTATTACAAAATATTCAGGCATTTCCACCCTACCCCCTCCAAGGAGATATTGAAAAACTAGTAATATACTGTGCAGATTAAAGACATTTCTTTAGTTCCATCCTGGCATTATTAGCTATTCACAGGGGGTTGCAAATTATTGTTCTGTTCATACATGATTTGCCGTCAAACAATCAGGGTCACACTGGGACAGAAAAATAGACCCGTGCACCAAAATAAAAGTGGCTCCCATTAGTAAATTAGAAAGCTAAAAAGGTGGCCCATGTTTGTAAATTGGAGCAGTTTTGAACTTATAAAGACATGCTGCATGGGGGTTTTGCAAACTGTGGGAGATTGCATGGATTTAAGCTCGCTGCTGTTGCAAGTATATGATTTTTTGCAATGACTCTCTCATGATCCTGAAAAGAAGAGTAATACAGTCTGAATGTCTAAATTAATTTCAACATTGTAGTGTTCACCTAATACTTATTTAAGGAAGTAGCCCAGTAGATGTATTGGTTAATCCTCACTTCAGCCGAAGTGAGTGATATTTATTTATAAATACAGAGATTTTTTATAAAAAACACATACTCAAACACATTAAAACATGAAGTGTCTGTATTAAGTTAAAAAAAAACCAGGTCATTGGAGTAAGAAGGATGTCTTTTGTGATTCTGATTCAATATTTCGGATCAAGGACCACAGTTTTTTCTAGTGCTCTCAAGACTATCCTTATTGGTTGCCGATGACGTTTCGACCCCACTATGGATATGGGGGTCTCTTCAGGACGGAGAATTCTGGGGCCTAAGGGCACTGTGGCTCCTGTCAAAAGCGCTGACAGGAGCCTAAGTGCTCTTAGTCCCCAGGTTAACCTGTTTTTTAACTTAATACAGTCACTTTGTGTTTTAATACAAGCTGGTTATAGTCACTTCACTGGGGTCACATAAGTCACTTTTTTTCTATTCTTCAAAATTTGCATAAGCATTATCAATATATGTTGTGTTGTGTAAGTATGTGTTTTTTATTAAAAATTCTGTATTTATAAATACATATCACTCACATCGGCTTAAGTGAGTATTAACCAATACATCTTCTGGGCTACTTCCTTAAATAAGTATTAGGTCAACATTACAATGTTGAAATTAATTTAGACATTCAGACTGTATTACTCTTCTTTTCAGGCTCATGAGAGAGTCATTGCAAAAAATCATATACTTGCAACAGTGATAAACTTTTTCTTGAAAGAGTTCCTTGTAAACAACTGTTTCTAGCTAAATAGCTCTTTCCCAGTTCACATGGACATATGGGTTGCTCTTGTGTTTTTGATATATGGATTTAAGCTTGCAGCAGGCAATGTTTGTTTTAATATCAGGAAAATGATTAGGAAAAACCGGCCCAGCAGACCATAATAAATGACCACAAACCCCCAAAAAACTGGACCACACAATGACCTGTAATACCAGCCTGTTGGGCGCTTCCTGATTGCCCTATAGGCCAATCCGACTCTGCATACACTCAGTTTACCATATTTGCATAGTAGGAAATTAGTATAAGAGACACTCTTGATCCAGAGAGGGGGTTGGGAGGGATTGCTCATGTCCAAGCTTAATAACATGCAGAATGTTGAATCTGTACTTCATGCTACTTCATGGTCTAACTCTCCTCAAATATTTTTGTTTACATTATACTACTGAATATCGAGGCTAAGAATATCGAAATAGAAGAATATCGTGGACAAGATTTCGAAGACCAAAATATTGAAAGGTAAGTGTATATAGAGGAAATATTCCTAACTCCACGTCTAAGCACCTTGAAAATATATATATTTATTTAAGGTACATACATGTGGAGTTGGGTATAGAAAATCTTACCTCTTAATATTTTGGATTCAATGTTTAGTCTTTGATATTTGCAAATATCTATATTCTAGCTTTGATATTCAGAGGGCATACCTTTTTGATTCTAATGTGCTTGAGCAGCGATTTAGTTGGAATTCAACTCATACTTGGAAAGATTAATTTTAATAACAAACTTTAAGGACGGAAACTGAGCGTTATTAACCTGGGTGTGCTCACATCGCACTTGAAAGTGTACAAAAAAGGGATGGATGGAATGCTTGAATTAATCTAAGGCACTGGTAATTACTTGGGGCCACAGCCCAGTCCACTGTTATTTTGCACACCATCGCCCATCAGTTTGGACCCAACCATATGTCAATCAGCCTTGATCTTGCTTCAATGGGAATAGTCCAGCCAGAATTGCAAAGCCAAGTTCTCCTTGAACCAGAACATAAGCAACCTAGGACCGGTCTTGCCCTAATTAGGGCTCAACAGCTATAGATTGGTTCCAATGACACAACGTGCATGAGACCCACGTCTGGGCATACCCATCTCATTTATGGTGACACATTAAAAGTGATGGATGAAATGCTTGAATTAATCTTATCCACTAGTAATTACTTGGGCAACATCCCAGGCCATCATTATTTTGCACACCATACCACCTCAGTTTGGGCCAAGCCATATGCAAATCAGTTTTGAACCTGCCCCAGTTGGGAAAGCCCAGCCCCAACTGCCAGGGCAAGTCCTCCCTGAATCAGAACACATGCAAGCTAGGACTAGTTTTGTCTAGGGCTCATCAGCCAGCTATAGCTTGGTTGCAGTGACAGTGTGCATGAGACCCACTTCTGGTCATACCCATCTCACTTAGGGTGACACATTAAAGTATACTAAAGGTAATGGATGGAATGCTTGAATTAATCTCAGCCACTGGTAATTACTTGGGTCGCAACCTAGTCCATAATTATTTTGCACACTATGCCAGCTCAGTTTGGTCCTAGCCATAAGAAAATCAGTCTTGATCTTGCTAATATTGGACCAGTCTAGCCCAAACTTCCTGGCCGAGCCTTTGTTGAACCAGAACACAAAAAACCTAGGACATTCTGCCCTAGGTAGGGCTCATTAGCCAGGTGTAACTTAACTGTAATATCATCTGGGCATACCTGTCCCACTTAGGGCATACAGAAGTAATGGGTGGAATGTTTGAATAACATCAAAGATGGACATCGATTAGGGGTTACCACTGGTAGCGGATGCTGCCCATTGCTTGCCATTTGGTATTCCTGCTGACATGCCCTTGATATCCTTGGTTCAGAGGAAGTCATGATAGTGGTAGGACCAGGAAGCAAACAGAGCTCTAAAGACCTATTAATTTGATTTGGTTTACAGTCCTTTTCCTTCACCTAGCCACTGAACACAAATGGATTAGGACAGTAGACGAACCCTGTAATGCTGCTGGTGACCCAACGGTGTGTCATGTCACTTCCAGTTTAGAAGGATGTCACTTGAACTTTAGTGAAAGTCCATGGCAGTACAGAACTGGTACTCAAACTTGAAACCTGCCAATAAAGACAAGCAGGAGAAATTAAATAGTAATACAGTTGTGGGCCCCCCTGCATTTGCATGCACAACATGGCAGGCACCGCGCGGTGCCTGCCACGTTGTGCATGCAAATGCACAACATGCATTTTTGACATTGCGGCGGATGCTGCTGAAAGCACCGCCCGCCGCAATGTTAATAATGCGGGATGCGCCTGTCAGTGTGGTGGGCGCATCCTAATTTCACATGCGGAACTGCCGCATGCATAGCGGGCGGTCCCATTTCCTGGGGCTATACGTCCACCCGCCATACTAGTGGACCCCTTAGTGCCATAACACTGTGATAGGCAGGATGTCGAATTCTCACGTGTGTTTCCACAGGAGCGAAAGGAAGATAAATAAGTAAGATCCCAACGTTCCCACATCACTAAGACAATGTCAAAGCCAGTTGAGGCAAAATGGGGAAGGGAAGAGATAAAACACAGATCCCATGGAGTCAGCGCAGGGAGGTGTGTAATGCCCAGAAAGTCTCTATAGGACCCAAGCACTCAAAGAAGAGAATAAGGACATCAGTGTATGTGTTGAGCCCTTCAGGTATTATACAGTAGAACTAACAGAACTATATATATAGATACACAACATGTATGGAAATACCTGTACATATCCCCTCTTCTGAAACCTAAGTAAATGACTGCATTCATAGGGGTGGTATTCAACCTAGGGAATAAAAAGAGAAAGAGTATGGATAAGGAGCACGACAGAGTCTGTATTGTATTGTATTGAAAACTTGCAAAGTAATACCATACCTAAAAGATTTCAGTAACAAATGTTACTGTAAGGCCCAAAAATGCAGCAAATCCAAAACATGGAAGAGTATATGCAAGTCAAGTTTCAAAAGCTTTATTCGACAGCATGTCATAAAAGCAAATACATCCTAACAGTTCCATAAATACTAAGATAAAATAGTTTAAAAATGCATTAAATCATTATGCTGGCGAATACATCAGATAAAAACATCATCGATGAATAAGAGATCATAATGATCAACATTAAATATAATCAATAGACATTTCTTGGTGGCAAAAACACTCATTAATCAGTTTCAGTGGGTTTCAAAGTATATGCAATGACTTCTTGTATTTTCTCTCTGGCTAAAAAAAGAAAACTAACACAAAAATGTGTAGGGCCCTGTATGTCCTCAATAATATATGTTACATGAAACTGCGAAAACAATACATCTCTGTCTTTTATATCCTTAGAATGCAAGTACAAGAAAAAGAATGGGATCTCCGAAAGCCAAGAGCACATTTCCGATAAGTATAGATATGTGAAGCATAACATTCATCATTAAAGGCGTCAAGCACATTACACCTTTGTTGCCTAGAGCTTAGATTCTTTAACGGGTCTGTTCCTTATATTTTGCAGGCGAAATTCAGAAATGACGTCAGGAGGGGAGAATATCTGGAGAAGGACGCTGAGCAGGTTCTGGGAAGAGTCGTTGCACTGCAGCTCACAGGAGAAGACCTGAAGACGAACAGGATGCCCAGTGAATCCAGAAGCAGAAGATACATGCAAGGGGGCGGAAGATCGCACAGGCGTCAACTAGAACGTGAAGGAATCTCCCGCCCAGGATGGCCGGCTATATGCAGGCAATGCTCCGCCCTCGTCACAAACCCAGCCGGGAGCAGAGCAAGCCCGACACAGGGCTGTGGTCTGAAGAAGATTGTTGAACCCTGCTTTGACTTTTTGGAAGCCTGTACCATCCTCCACTGAGTTCAATATGATCCTTAGGGCTTCTCTCCTGCACTCTACACCCCTGGTGTTTCATTGGCTGAGGCTGATCTCGCTGCTCTCAGAATACATAGAGACGCTACGGATTGTCAGTCTAGTAGCACCCTAACACTAAATCAGGGAACACCTTTCTTGACTACAATAGATGAAAACTCATTTGCAGCCTATCTCATGGCCCATGGGTGCTCCAGCCATGATCAGCTGTTTTCAGGATACAAACTCCTGCGGTTTGTGACCCTCTTTAGCTGCCATCTCTGGGGTAGGTAACAATCTATGGCCTGCACCAGCTGGCAGCCTGACCCTTGTGTGATGCCAGGCTGGGGTGACTACTCGCTCACTGAGAAGCCGTTCAGTCTCCCTTTGTCAACCAGTAGCAACTCATTTCAGTGGGTGGGAAATTACTTGGCGTGGGGTAAAATCTCTGCAGCTCCAACCCACTGAGATATAGGCCTTTAACCTTTTGTGTGAACAGATCATAGTAGTTTGGATATTTTGTAATTATCCATTGACTGATTTGACATCAGCCCATTAGATATTAATTCCTGCAGTTTTCCAAGGGACCTAAGTTGTTAACACCTAGACTAGTGGGAGTCAGGTCACAGTGGATACCTTTTGTGTTGTTAAATCTAGCGTGCTTGCTTATACCCTTTGTACTATATTATAAAGTTTGGGGTCGTAGATTTAGCTCCAGAAGATGCGAGAACTTTTTGACCCCTTCCATTATGCTTTTTTTAAAAAAATGTTCAACCTGTCTTGTGTGCGCTTAAAGACCTATTTTTTTTTTTTATAAGAAAGGGCGGATATCCTTATTCATACATACTGATAGAGATCAGGGTATCTAAAATATGCCCACTACCACGGATAGAGTAATCACACAGTTGCACGCACATACATTCATCATACGCTAGGGCCCATTTCACTAACATACGCTCAAATACTCTACCAGCAATAAACCTGTGGAAAGAAAACACCTAAACACCCTGCATCAATATCAGGTCGATCAGATCTGGTTTAGTGACTGTCCATAATCTACACAACATATACAATAGTGATCAAAAATACAAACCCAATAATTGACAAGAAAGAAAGTTCAACACCATGTTTAAAATTATATTGCTTTATCTAAAATTAGTCAAAGTAAATCAATCAGAATAAATCATTTCTCATAGTTACCTATTCTAACGAAGTGTCAGAACGGGTCAGGACAAGTCTCTCGGTAAAGTCTCTCAAGACGAAGTCCTCAGCATCAATCCTCAGCAACGCAGCTTCACGCAGCAAAGGTAAAATGGCAAGTGGCAAAAGGGTGGCAAGAACCCTCTCTAAGCTAACAGTTTTTATAGTAAGAATTACAATGGAAACACTCATCAAGTTTGCAAAATCCACTGAATCACTGAGCAGAGCGAGAAGGAAAGGATGCAACATTGCAACATTTATGAACCTCCGCTCAGGAAAAATACACATAGCGAAGACTACGGAACAGGAACCAAGAAAATAAAACATGTATCACATTTAATCCGGCTTCTCCTCGGCCATCGAGCCATAGTTCAGAGTTTCCCTCTAAGGCTCCTTTGTCTTTCGAGATTGCCAAGGACACTTTCACTTTTCTTGGAGAACTCCCAAAAACTGCTGCTGTCCTCATGGAAAGTTTCATAGAAGGACCATGGTCAGTCAACTTCAAGACCATTTCCAGCAGGGGTCTCCCTCGTCACGTCTTTCACAAATTCACTCGAGGCCAGGCTTCAAAATTCAGCCATCTTAATACAGCCTCCATAGGCCACAATAGACCATCTTTAATTAAAGAGACAAAATAAACGTTACCACAGCATAATGATTAAACAGTGTTAACCCCACTAATACCCTTATGTGTATGCATTTATCTAGCTCTCGCAACATAAAAAGCATTAATTCAGACAGCGTTTTGTGCTCAAAATAAACAGCACACAGCAACGTTTAAACATGAAAACTTGCACGTTATTTTTAGGAAACAGAAACAGCACACACATGCTAACCCTCGTGTAACTTTCTCTTATGTTAAGACAAATGAATTGATTAATAAAAACACACTTGCACAAGACAAATAATTAATTTGTTATTCATTAGTAATTAATAAAACGCATAGACATACTAGAGCTTCAAAAGCCCCTGAATTTTCTAAATGAAAACTCTGCTCCAGCAATCCCCCCTTTGGTGATTTTATCACCAAATAAACCCAAAAAAAATTTAGTGAAAATTTAGTCCCATTTTAGGAGAAATCAGAAATGTCTTTTCCCCTTACACAACATTAAACACCAGTCACTCTTTCATCATCCCTCTTTGTCTCTAAATAAACACTCTCCCTCAATTCTTCTAGTTCAATTTCTTGAGGTTCTCTTTTCAACTTCTTATTTTTCTTTTCCTTATTCAATTTCTTTTTCCCTCCCCTGTTTTTACAACACACACACACCAATCTTATTATCAATAAAGCCACAATTATACAAGACAAGGGAAACAATATTCTACCTATAATAGTACTACCTATTTTTGCAATAAAATCTTTAACAGCTATCATTTTATTAGCTATTTTAGTCCACAAACTCCCAGCTTCAAGTGGTACTAATTCTTCATGCAAATCAGTAATATTTCTGATATAGACCTTCAGGTCCTTACTTTCGTCAGGAATGTAAGTGCAACAATGTTGAACTTTCAATATTCCACAAACTCCACCCTCATTGGCCAATAGAATATCAAGGGCAAGTCGATTTTGCATAGACATGGCACGTACGGCACTTAATTCCGTATTCACCAAAAGAAACCCTCCTGCGGTATTTGTCGATAAGCGATCAACCACTGTGGACAGTTTCCGAATTCCATAAGCATTTAAAGAAATTCCCACTGCTGGAATCAAAACCCCAAAAATATCACCCACAATTTCAGACCAAGTTTCTCTCTTAAAACGTGTTAATAAGTTAATATCTTCTACATCTTTTATTTTATCTGTATGAAAAATCTTAGGAAAAACCAGGCCCACATAACACGTGCCATACCAATGGTCAGGCAACTTGTAATAAGCCTTGTTCCCACAAACATAGTACACTCCTGGAAAAATCGTATCTTCTCCACCTCTGAAACCCCAACCTGTCGCAATGAAGTATGTATCATGGCACTCACTAGTTCCCACAAAATATGTATCATATTGAGATTTCCTTCTGGTAATGCAAAGTTTACCCTTCTGTGGCGCATCTAGAGCTAAAGTTGGACTAGCCCCATTTCTCAACTCTTTTCCCATCTCAATGTCCCAAATTGTCTCACTCACTTCATATTTTCCCCCTTTCTCATGCATGTTCACTCTCCTTTCTTCTACCATATCCAGGAAAGCTTTCTCCTCTTCTTTCAAACTGCAAGTTAAATTATTCTTAAAAATGTAATCTAATGTTAATCCTTTTTCTTCAATAAAAATCTCACCAAAAGTGTTAGCTTCTTTAGCTGGATTCAGCTCTTTGTTCATTGGCAAGTGCCCAAAAATACTATCTCTGTTAGACATCTTATAATCTACTTTCCCTAACAAATAAAAAACACTACTTAAAATGCTACAGGAAATACCATATGTAGCTGGTAAATGGTGATAAGTAACACCCTCTGAGACAGATGCAGGTAATTGCATACAGACGTAGCAATCCCTTACTTCCATTGTCTTCACATATTCATATAATAGTTTAGAAAAAACATTACTAGAAAAATTATTAATTGACCTATCTTTGTGTATGTAACTACTACTTCTAATTGGAACTACTTTTTGTGAATTCTTCTCTACATTAGTCACATTTTCTATATTCATTCCAAACTCTACTCTAAAAGTAACTAATAAAACTAAAACACCCCATAGAAGCATTAATAATCCAGTACAACAGCAGCACATTCTACACCACCTTTTAAAGAAGGCACATCTATTTCTATTATCCTCTATGTTAGCCATTTTAGTTTAGCCTCTACTACTCCACTACTGTTTGAACTTCTTCAATTCTTCAGCAATTCTTCAGCTTTCAGTTTATCCAAATGATCTCTTTGTTCACTTGATCCAAGTGAATCCTTCTTTTCACTCAGTTTGGATACTTGTCATTCTTCACTTCAATTTCTTCAACATCAAATTGTATCAGATCTCCAACATCAAGATCCTCAGTACTCAACTCTTCTCCAATGTCAGTCAAGAGTACTTTCAAAATTTCACCAGTATCTTCCTCAACCACTTCTCTCAAGACCACTTCCGGATTATCTCGAGTCACTGTTTCTTCTTCTCCTCCTTCAGACAGTGCCACATAAGACCATTCCGGTGATCTGTACTTTTGGTTGGGTCTTCTTACTCTTTTTATTTCCACTGGTTCGTTTGACTCCTTTGATTCTTCTCCTTCAGCTTTTGAACTTTGACTCGAAACTTCATTCACTTGTTCAGCTTTCGATGAATTTGCTCTTATTACTCTGTATCTCAGCCTCTTAACTCTGTTGTTAGGCCAACGGTCTCCTCTTAACACCTTTTTCGGCTTTGTTTCTTTATTACTCCTTTCTCCAATCCAAGTTCTCTTTCTCAGAACTCGACCCTCTGTTTGTTCATCCTCATCATCTGTTTCAAGTGCCTCTTGTTTCCGTTTTCCAGCAGCTTTCTTCTTCTCCACAGATTTTTTCACCACTGTTTGAGACTTCCCTACTCCTGTCCCTCCTCGGGTCTCCGACACGCAATCTTCTTGCTGTCTACTTGTCCCTTCACCTAACTCCTCATGAATGTTCCCTACACCTCCTCGGGGGTCTTCCGCAATCTGTCCCTCTCTATCTTCTTCTGACCCTACTTCTTCAAGTATAATCTCAAGTGGTTCTTCAATCTCCTCCTCTTCTGATTCAGGGGTAGTCTCTGTGTGATTTCTTTTTTCTTTTCTTTTTCCTTCACTGCTGTTTGAAACTTCAGGCTCTCTTACAGAATTTGATCTCCTTTCTGATACTCGCAGTGGTTCATTCGAAGCTCTTTCTACTTCTTTCCCCACTGATTCTGTATCTTCATCATCACTAGAATCTGACTCTTCAAAATACTCTTTACCAGTCCCTTCTTTCGGATTTGGAACTCTCAGAGTATGACTTGCATGTACCCAGTGCTTCACTCCAGCACACTTTACTGCAGTCGTTGTAGTCAGAATGACTTGTCTCGGCCTTCCCCACCTTGGAATCAAGCAATTTCTTCTTCTGTGTACCTTAATCCTCACCCAGTCTCCTGGACTCAGATCATGGGCTTGCTTCTTCTCAAGTGTGGTAGCTTCTTCTCCAACCTGGTGAAACACAGAATGAACTGCGTCAGCCAGGCCTTTACAGTAATCCAAAATCATGTCATCAGTTATTGTCACCAACTTATTGACAGGCACGAATGCATGGCGCATAGCACGTCCCATGATTATCTCATGCGGGCTCAAACCAGTAGTTCTATCTGGAGTAGATCTCATTGTCATCAGAACTAAAGGCAAAACATCTGGCCATTTCATGCCAGTGGCTAAGCACATCTTTCCAATCCTATTCTTGATTGTGCCATTAATCTGCTCAACCACACCAGAAGCCTCTGGTCGGTATGCACAATGTAGCTTCTGCTGTATTTTCAATGCTTCACAAATCAAACCCATGAGCTCATTTTGAAAGTGTCTACCTCTATCAGACTCAACTGTTACTGGAAACCCGTACCTAGGAATCAACTCCCTCAACAGTAACTTTGCCACTGTTAATCCATCATTTCTTCTAGTCGGGTAAGCTTCCACCCACCTTGAAAACAAACAGACTACCACTAGAACATACCTCAGTCTGTTTACTTGGGGCATCTCAATGAAATCAATCTGCATTCTTGTAAAAGGACCTCCTTCTCTGCCTATTGTTCCCAGACTCACCACTGTCTTTTTCCCAGTGTTAAATTGCTGACAAACTAAACACCTTTGACAGATGCTCTCTGCAATTGTCCTGAACTTTGCATTGTACCAGGTCTGTTTAAACGACCTAACCATCGCGTCTCTCCCCAAATGTCCCTGGCCATGATACATCCTTGCCATTGACGACAAGATTGAGTTAGGCATCACTGGTCTGCCATCTCTGTAGACCCAAACATGGTCTGTTTCTCTTGGAGCACATCCTGCCTTAATCCAATCTTGTTTCTCTTCATCTCCTGCCTCATCTTGTAACTGCTTCCAGGGCCGGACTGGCCGTAGCGGGCACCGGGCAATCCCCCGGTGCGCCGCAGGGGTGGGGGCCGGTTTTGGGCCCCTGGGGCCCGTTTTTGTTGCAGGGCCGTTTTTGCAGCATAGCTGCAAAATCGGCCCTGTAACAAAATCGGCCGAAAACCGGCCCTCGCAAAGAGCTCGGCGGCACCCCCAAGTACTGGGGGGGCCGGCCGAGCACTTTGCCAGGGCCGGTTTTGGTTCCCAGTCCGGCCCTGACTGCTTCACTTCATCCCAGGTCTCTAGGACATTAGTAAACATCACAGAAAGAAAAGACATTTCCCTTTCTCTTTCCCTGTTAATGGACTGATTTGTCTTGGCACAGTACTGCGCAACATCATTGGCGTACCTGTTTCCAATCGTTATGAAATCCTCCCCCTGACCATGGGCAGCACATTTTACAACTGCTAACTCCTTAGGCAGCTGTATCGCCTCAAGCAATTTTCCAATCATTTCAGCATTCTTTATTGGAGTTCCACTCGATGTCAAGAAACCTCTTTGTAGCCAAAGTTGGCCAAAATCATGCACCACTCCAAATCCATACTGACTATCAGTCAACACAGTCGTCCTCAAATCTTTCCCAATCTCACAAGCTTTTGTCAATGCTATTAATTCAGCAACTTGCGCAGATTTCACTCCTTTCAATGGTGATGCTTCCATGACCTCTGAAACTTTGCATACCGCATATGCTGCACATAGCACACCATCATCATTCCTCAAGCATGATCCATCCACAAACAACACATGGTCATTCTCAGGTAAGGGAATATCCCTTATGTCTGGTCTTGGTTTCGTACAGTACTCAAGCACATCCAAACAATCATGATCATCTTCCATCTTTATACCCACATTTTCAATATCCGGCAAGAGTGTCGCTGGATTCACATTCACACATCTCTCAAGAGTCACATTTGATGCTCCCAGAATCACCTTTTCATACTTAGTCAACCGACTATGTGACATGTACTGAGTTCTGCTTCTTGTCAAAAGAATTGCCACATTGTGAGGTACGAATACCCTTACAAGATATCCCATTATGATTCCCTCACTCTGTTCCAAGCTTCTGCATGTTGCAGCCACATATTTCAGACAACCTGGTAAACCCACAGCTACAGGGTCAAGTGTCGATGAGAAGTACGCAATAGGCCTTCTCAATTGTCCATGTTTCTGGATTAACACTGAAAGTGCACATCCATTTCTCTCACTGCAGTACAGCTCAAATTCTTTCTCATAGTCAGGCATACCCAAAGCTGGAGCCTCACACATTCTACTTTTGAGCTCTTCAAATGCTGCTATTTGTTCTGCATCTAGATCCAATGGATCTGTCATTTCACTTTTTGTCAGTTTAATCAGTGGCTTTGCTATCAGGGAAAAATTAATTATCCACTGACGACAATAACCCACCATACCCAGGAACATTCTCACTTCTCTCTGGGTCTTTGGAGCTTTCATTTCTCTGATTATTCTGATCCTGTCAGTAGTCACTTTTCTCAGACCTTTTTCAATATTGTGTCCAAGATAATGAACCTCTTTCTTACAAAATTGCAATTTGGCTGGAGATACCTTTAACCCTCCATCTGCCAGATGATTCAGTAAAGCTATGGTATCCACTTCACAAGCTTCACGTGTCTTTGATGCCACCAGTAGGTCATCAATGTACTGCACTAACACTGAGTTTTCGGGCATGATCAAACTTTCCAACGATCTTTTCAATAACTGATTGAATATCGAAGGACTCTCCGTATACCCCTGTGGGATTCGACACCATGCTAAGATACGCTGGCCAAACCTAAATGCAAAAATCGGCTGGCTGTCATGATGCAATGGAATTGAAAAGAACGCATGACACAAATCAATCACTGTATACCACTCAGCATCATGTGGAATTTGATACAGAATCACTGATGGATTTGGCACAATAGGACAACATGCCACCACAATTTGATTAACTTTTCTCAGATCCTGTACGATCCTAAATTTGCCATTGGGCTTTTTCAGTCCCATTATCGGTGAATTACACGGACTACTCAGTAGTTCTCTTAGAACTCCCTGCTGAATCATTTTCTCAATTATAGGAGTTATCCCTTCAATTATTTCTGGTGTCATTTTGTACTGAGGAATGTTAGGATATGTAATTCCCTCTTTCACTGCAATTTTCACTGGATCTACATTATTCATCAATCCCACATCCTCTCCTGTAAAATCCCAAACTGCTCTTTTCACTGTGTCTCTCAACTCTTGAGGCAAATCCTCCGGATTAAACACAGCAAATGCACCAATTAATTCACTTTCTCTATTTTCTAGAGTCATTCGGTAGAAAACATCATCATCTGGTGTCTCAAAAGCTATTCCATCTGGTGTACAAAAAATTGTGCAGTTCATCTTACACAATAAGTCCCTACCTAACAGGTTCACTGGACTCGTGTCACAGACAATAAATCTGTGCATGTCTGAAAATTTCCCTATCTGTACTCTTACTGGTTCAGTAAGACGTGTTCTGATTTGTGTATTAGCTACACCAACTACTTGGATTGCTTCATCCGAGAGAGGAAGATTTTTAACATCTGTTGACCTGACAGTTGATCTTGTCGCACCTGTGTCTACCAAAAAAGTAACACTCTCCTCATTTATTTTCCCATCCACAAATGGTCCTGCCTGGTCTATTTCTAGAGTTGCACCAAGTATGCACTCTTCCTCCTCTCTTCGGCACCGTCAATAATCACCCTCAGACTCACTCCCTTCACTCTTTAACAAGTACTGCTGTACTTTGTTAGAACGTCTTGGTTTGTTTACCTGGTCATCATTGTAGAATCCTGAATCCTGATTATACTTTTGTACCCCTCTATTCTGCGGCAAGGGCGGTTTTGGCTCTTGACTCTGCTGTCTCACAACTTTCTGTTGTTGCTGTTGATTATTCCCTTCGTTCTGGTTCTGCACCTGTTGATTTAAAGTTTTACTCTCATTACTCACTAATGGTGGATTAGGACATTCAGATCTCCAATGTCCCAGCTGGCCACAGTTGTGACAAGGAAACTTTTTATTCGCTTCCTCAAGACTTCCTTTCCCCTTTCCTGCATATCTGGGTCTATTTCCTGCATTATTTCCTGGATTATTTGCCTGTTCCACTAACTGTGCTTCCTGTCTTTCTGCAACTTTCACTTGTGCCCACATTGCTTTTTCTTTCAGCTTTCTTTGTTTTGCTTCAATTTCATCACTGAAGTATTTTGCATGTCTCAAAATCTCATCTACTTTTTTACTCTGCCAATCCACTGTGTGTTCACGAATTCTCTCACCAATTTCAGGTCTTAGACCATATACAAATCTGTATACAAAGTGACTCAAATCTTTGTCACCCAGGTGTTCATCTCCACTGAATTGTTTAAAAGCCAGTATCAGCCTCTCGTAAAAAGCATGAACTGATTCTTTTGCTTCCTGTTGTGTTCGATCTATATTAACCCAGTCTGTCTCTTTTGGAGGAACTTTACTCTTCAGGTATACCATCACCTGATCATATTTTCTCATTACTTCTGGATCTGGTGCCCCTGTTCTTGAATCTCTTGGATATTCCTCAGTAGGCCAACTCACAACTATTTTACACTCAGTCCACAAGTCTGCTGGAACAATTATATCAAACAGACTATTCAGGTCAACCCACAGCACTTTTGACAATTTCACAAACCTATCTACCTGCCTATACCACTCGACGGGCTTTTCTCTCAATCGAGGGAAATCATTCGTAAATGATAAAATATCCTGTCTGGTCCATGGAACATGTACATATCCTCCTCCAGGTATTTCTCTCATAGGATAATTATCCACTGTTTTCTCCTTTTCTCTTACTGGAAATGCTGAATAAGTTACAGATTCTTCTCTTTTCTTATACCACCTATCCTTCCACTTTTCTACATCACCCCATCTTCGCAATAATGCCACCATTTCTTTAATCTGTCCTGTTCTACCAGAAGCATTCAAATTTTCAATGTCCTTCTCTGTAAAATCCATCCTGTAAGTTCTCTGTAAAGCTTTTACTTTATCAATGTCAACTCCTTGTTCATTTGCTATTGCTCTTAGCCTGTCATGTGTATTCCTTGCTCTCCAGGTAACACTTTTGCACATAAACAACAGCTCACCATCATGATGACTCTTCAGGATCTCTATTGGAACTGTTCCTGTCACAAGCTCTTCTAATTCTATACGTAACCTAGCCACATCAATAACTTGTGAATCCTTATCCTTTTTCTGAAGAACCTTCATCCAATCATTCAAATCATCAACTGTTATTTCAGCAGTTTTTCTCACTGGAACCACTCTCTTCTGCGGTTCTAAAATTGGCATCCCTGAACAACTAGGTTCACTAGCATCCAATAGTTCACTACATGTGTCATGTCTTGTTTGTCTCAGGTCACTTCTTTCTGTTCTTTTATCTGAATCTCCTGAAGGACCAACTGAATTTGTCACATTATTCCCAACATATGGAATCACTAGTCCATTCTCACCTGCTCTCTGTTTGTCAAACACAGGCATAACTGGACCTATTGTTACAGGCACTGTAACAGCTTCCAGATTCTTCGTTAACTCCTTAATTTTCTCAGTCAGTTCTGTTGTCGTTTTTGCTAATTTTCTGGCATTTTCCTCACTACTTCGATTCTCTCTCTCCCTGAAAGAACTATTACTTCTTGATTCAGGTGTCACTTTTTCTTTCTCAATAATACAGACTGTATCTCTTATCGGAGAAACAACTGGTGTACTCTCATCTGGTTCTGGTCTATATGGAGGTGGTCTCTTGTAAATCATGTCATTTAAGACCTCATCATCATACTCATTAACTCCAACTGCTCCTTCTTCAATTGTTCTCATAGGATATAATCCCTCTGACATATTAACATCTCGCCATCTTTTCATCCGATCATGATGTGTTTCACGATCATGTCTCCTCCCAAACATATTCCTGTAATACCCTCCAGATCTTTGCTTTTCTCGCTCATGAACTTCCTCTTCCCATTCCACTAAAGCCTCGAACTGTGTAGGTCTCGGCTTCGGGTCCAGACGTACCATCTTTTCCCGTAAATTTCTCAACACGGCCAAATTAAATGAACCATGTTCTGGAAATGCTAGAACACCATCTTCTTTAGTATACCTAACCCAATTCTGCAACCATATACAGGTATGTAATCCATATTTCGCAACCATGAAGGATGCAGGTGTTTTCGCTGGAGGTAGCAACTCACCCTCTCTCGTTTTAACCTCTTTATCCTTGGTAAACCACCTTTTAACTTTCCCAAAGAACGTTTTTTTCTTTTTCTCCTCTTGATAATACATTTTAGCGCTTACCAAAACTCTCTACTCTTTCCGTATTATAAATATACAATACGAGCTTCTCAACCAATAACAGCACGACTCACACTAACGCACCAATCCTGGAGCGTCTACGTCACTAAACAGCTCTTCCAATCCCTGCGCGACTCACACTAACGCACCAATCCTAGCGCGAACCCTATTCTGATCCACTATCCAATCAGAGCGCGAACTTTCTGACGTCAACAGTCGCTGACTGCAGCTTCTGCTCTGTCTTCTGTCACTCGTCTACCCCTCCTTTACAAAATCTCTCAGTAGACTTCGTGTCAAGATTTCTACAAAATCTATTAGTTACAACATAAAAACATCTCCATTGTCTGCTTCGCTAACCACAGAATAGTAAAAGAGAGTCTATTTTTCAAGAGTCAACAAACTTTCATACATCTCATAACTGTTTCCTCTAGGACTTATCCAAAGAGTCTTACAATCAATAAATGTATATACATTCACGCACATTCATGCAAGAAAAATATAGTACATGCATACAGAATCCTGTTTCCCGAGAACAGCGCACAATCTGCTCCACTACAGAATTATAACATACATTAACTAAGCAACTTCGCCCAGTTCCTCAAACAAGCTCAGAGAATACCTATTACTCCTCCCGCGATAAGCTTTAACGGAAATCCTCTACGGATCCCTGGGACTTAAGACCAGAGTTTCACAGATAACCTTCACTACTATACACACTCCTTACATACCAGAAATATCTAATAGTAACATACGACGATGTCACTAATTCCGAACCCAGACAATGTGAACGCGCAACTTCAATTGTCACACGTTATTCCTTACAATCCCGTCTTTCCCGAGAGCAGCATATACTTCCCTCTGCCCTACTACGGAACTGCTACAACAGCTTCCAAGTTCCAGAAGCACTACATATAACTCAACATGACGACTTCAACATATAATATTAGTACATATACCAATATTGACAAAATAAAATCAATAATCAATAAGCCAATGTACAAGCAATCTTATCAGATCAAGACAACCATCTAAAACCATCCTCTGCTACCAGGAAATTGATAGAGATCAGGGTATCTAAAATATGCCCACTACCACGGATAGAGTAATCACACAGTTGCACGCACATACATTCATCATACGCTAGGGCCCATTTCACTAACATACGCTCAAATACTCTACCAGCAATAAACCTGTGGAAAGAAAACACCTAAACACCCTGCATCAATATCAGGTCGATCAGATCTGGTTTAGTGACTGTCCATAATCTACACAACATATACAATAGTGATCAAAAATACAAACCCAATAATTGACAAGAAAGAAAGTTCAACACCATGTTTAAAATTATATTGCTTTATCTAAAATTAGTCAAAGTAAATCAATCAGAATAAATCATTTCTCATAGTTACCTATTCTAACTAAGTGTCAGAACGGGTCAGGACAAGTCTCTCGGTAAAGTCTCTCAAGACGAAGTCCTCAGCATCAATCCTCAGCAACGCACCTTCACGCAGCAAAGGTAAAATGGCAAGTGGCAAAAGGGTGGCAAGAACCCTCTCTAAGCTAACAGTTTTTATAGTAAGGATTACAATGGAAACACTCATCAAGTTTGCAAAATCCACTGAATCACTGAGCAGAGCGAGAAGGAAAGGATGCAACATTGCAACATTTATGAACCTCCGCTCAGGAAAAATACACATAGCGAAGACTACGGAACAGGAACCAAGAAAATAAAACATGTATCACATTTAATCCGGCTTCTCCTCGGCCATCGAGCCATAGTTCAGAGTTTCCCTCTAAGGCTCCTTTGTCTTTCGAGATTGCCAAGGACACTTTCACTTTTCTTGGAGAACTCCCAAAAACTGCTGCTGTCCTCATGGAAAGTTTCATAGAAGGACCATGGTCAGTCAACTTCAAGACCATTTCCAGCAGGGGTCTCCCTCGTCACGTCTTTCACAAATTCACTCGAGGCCAGGCTTCAAAATTCAGCCATCTTAATACAGCCTCCATAGGCCACAATAGACCATCTTTAATTAAAGAGACAAAATAAACGTTACCACAGCATAATGATTAAACAGTGTTAACCCCACTAATACCCTTATGTGTATGCATTTATCTAGCTCTCGCAACATAAAAAGCATTAATTCAGACAGCGTTTTGTGCTCAAAATAAACAGCACACAGCAACGTTTAAACATGAAAACTTGCACGTTATTTTTAGGAAACAGAAACAGCACACACATGCTAACCCTCGTGTAACTTTCTCTTATGTTAAGACAAACGAATTGATTAATAAAAACACACTTGCACAAGACAAATAATTAATTTGTTATTCATTAGTAATTAATAAAACGCATAGACATACTAGAGCTTCAAAAGCCCCTGAATTTTCTAAATGAAAACTCTGCTCCAGCAATACAACACAAATTGCTTACAGAAATACCATTGGACATAAATATTACCCTTCATAAACAACATTGAAATATAAGAGTTCCTTCAGTATCACTGATATCACAATTTGTGCAACACTGTCCAGACGACAAAGGGCCTATCCCTATTTGTCTATGTTGTTTCTGCATAAAGAATCTCTTTTCCTACAGGAACTAGAATGCTATCGCTGAGAACTTGGACTGAGTGTGTTTAATGGTTGTCACTGTCTAGGAGTTGGTTTTGAACTTCGTTATTCGGTTTCCTCAGACCTGAAATACTCTATGTCTAATAGGGCCTTTTTTAATTATAACCTGGATAAGAGTAAGATTTCCAGAAAACTATGTGTCATCAAGGATACCAAGTCCTAGTCCTAGGCTTTCCTTTTTACAAAACATTGGTTTTCAGGTGTGTTCGTCTATTATTGTAGGTTTTAAATTAAACAAGACTACAAGTCCCAGAATGCAATAGGTTGTTAAAGGAAACCCAAGGGCAGACAAAAGGCGCCCTTGATGATCTGGAGTAATGTACCAACCATAGAGATGGGAAGTTTTGGATAATAACTTCTGGTTAGCACCTAAAAGTTGTTTGGCTGCCGAGTCGTTGTTCTTTTCTGCTGTTCAATCGCAAGAGGTTGTTTTTCCCGCGGAGTGTGATTTTCAGATTTCGAGGACTGGCTGCCGTCCATCTAACAGAAACTCAAAGCCACCAAAGCGCAGGTGCTCTTTGTTCAGCCTAATCACTGATGCGCCGCGCGACGTCAGGTTGTCCTATGACAGACATTCCATTTAGACGAGGAACCAGGTCATTGGATGACACACCCCACTCCCGGTGAGCGCTGGACGTGACTATCCTCTGACTGAAACATTTTTGAGCAGTACCAGGTATATTAATTCCTTAAGCATTCCTGAGACGCTGGTCGAGGTGGATGTCTGACTAAGGCATTCTTTGGAGATGTATCAAAGAACAGGTTGCACCCTCCTCCCTGCACCCCAATGATGATTTACAGGCAGGTCTTAAAATGGCCGAGCATTGGTGAAATTCGAAGTTGCAAAGTATTTTCTTCCGAAACCTCCAGTGATTTTCGCAAATGCCACGATTGAGGGGTTTTACTTTAAAATTGGGTCTGTCACAAACCTCTTAAATTCTTTTGCGAAAAAAAAAATCTCCAAGATCCATCCAGTTTCAAAGACGTAAGCAGCTCTGCTTTAATGTGAACTACCAAGAAAAAACACACATTTATTTTCAACGCCTATCAGAGGCGGTCCGTGCAGGTAAGCGCGGTGGGGTGGGGCGGGAAGGTGGGTGGGGTGGGGCGGAAAGGTGGCAACGTTGACAGACGACAGCATAGGGAAAATTGAATAAATAAATAATTCCTATTCCGTCGTCTGTCGACATCCCCCTGTCCCGCCCCACTGCGCTTACCTGCACGGACCGCTGCTGACGCCTACTAGCATTCGCAAGGAAATATTTCCAATATATGGGAAAAAACGACACCATGGAGTAAATGTAGGGCAGGCACAAACCTGACAAATTAAGGGTGGGCAACAAATTGGGTCTAATAGGCCTGGGCGAAATTTTGATTACACCGGAGTAATGAGAGTAATGTTGCATTACTATTTTGACTTGAAATTACACGATTACGCCTATTCGTGTAACTATGAGTAATTTGCAGGGTCGGGCTGGCCGTAGCGGGTATCGGGCTTTTTCCCGGGAGTCTGGAAGGGTAGGGGGCGGTTTTGCCACAGTGGGGGACGGTTTTGTTACTGGGGGCTGGTTTTGCAGCAGTTCTGCAATTTCGGCACCCATTAGCAAAAGCAGCAGTGCTTCACATTTGCACAGCCCGGAACCGCCTGGGCGCTGGTTGGATTAAATTGCCAGGGCTGCTTTGGGTTCCCAGTCCAGCCCTGGTAATTTGGCACAAAAATCCTACTACAGCTGCACAGGAATAATAAATGTAGCAAGTGTGAGTGGCTACTGGGTGGTGCTGTTCATGTTCTGTTGCATTTAGTGCAAAATGCATCCTTGGGTCCATCTTGTATGCAAGAGTGCATTTTCTGCTAAGAAAATAGTGCTAAATGCTTAGTTACGCTCCTCGCGTAATCCCGCGTAATTTCACATAATTACACTACTGTGAATTACGCCCATCGCAAGACTTATCTTTAATAATAAAAACTTTGGACTCCTCTACAGTGGTTGCCCTGTCTCTCGATAACTCCTGCTCTCTGCACAAGTATGCTTGCATTAAATTGACGAAGGTCATACATCTCGCCAAGAGTTTAACTTTATTTTTTATTTCAGTTTTTCTATTGCATACTCTAACAGCACTACAGTGCACTTTACATGTCCATGTAAAGATGTACAGCAACACAAAGCTGCCATGTGAGTGTTGTACATGGTCAGGGAGGTGGACACATTGACACTGATATAATGTATATGTATGCATGTATATGATCAAGCATGACTTACCCTAAAGGTATAAAAAAAAAGCCAAAAACATGTACATGAGACGTTCTGGCCTATAGATCTGCAGGAAGAGGGTGTCAGCTAGGAGAGGAGGAAAGACAGAAATTACAGATTACGTTTGGGCCAGGGATAAGGTAAGATGTCCCGTGCCTAACAAAATGAATGTGTCCTCATGTAACGCAACTGGTGCTATGCAAAGCGCTCTGATACCCGATTCTGGTAAAGTTCGCGCTATATAAAACTCTGTGGGAAAAAAGAGGTGTTTGAAATGATTCAAGTCAACACAGGTGTGAGAGGAATGAGAGACTAGATGGGGTGCAGTGGCTTCATTAGCGGGTGCTCGTTCATTTAAGTGAGGGCCAATTCCAGAGTTGAAAGTGAATAAAAACTCATAGGAGCTGCGATTCTAAGTACAATGGGTGAGTGTTGGGGAATCAGAGGCGTAGCTAAAACAACAAAAGTGATTTGAATTCTAGTTAGTGTAATGGAAAAAGATTAAGTGTATTTGGCAGAAACCACCGTGAATATGTTGGTCATTAGTTTAAAAAATGCATTACAAGCAGAATTAGATAGGCTACCACGTTTAAACAAGCACTGGCAAAGCTAATAGGTTTGGTCTTTGGGGCTTCCAGGGAAACTTATTTGCCAATGCATTTTAGCCATGTTGTACGGGATCAGAAGATGCTAGACAGCTGGGCAGCATGTTGAACAGCTTAATAAAAAGAGGCACAATGACACAGTATCATTTTGTAGGGCTGCTCATGCTCTTTTACTAATGCGCGTCTATAAAATAACACCAGGGCCACTTTAAAAAAATGTACTAATCTGAAACGGGTCAGTAAATAAAAAAAAGAAAAAGTACCACCGCAAAAGTGTTTTCAAGGCAGATGGGAAGACCGAAATGTGTTGCCTGGTCCTCTGCAAAAGAAACTGAATTAAAAAAAAGACCGTGGGGGGGATGAGGGTGGGAGGCAAAGTAGAGCTGGCTGGGCAGAAGGATGAAAACCAACAGCCTCACGCTCAACATAGACAAGACAGAAGTAGTTATCTCAGGCAAAAACACCTCACTCTAGGGCTTCACCTGGTGGCCTGACAAATTAGACCCACACCCGGCAGCCCACGCAAATAATCTTTGAATAGGAATTGACAATCAACAGTGCTTAATTTGGGCCGGAGCTTTCCGGTGCTGAGCACCGGCACTTAATTGGTTTCCGGTGCTCGGCACCGTCACCCAATTGTCAAGATCACACTTAGGGCAGTCTGCCATAAGGTGGCGCTGCTCATGTAATTTAGAGATTAGCAGTATAACAGTGTTTAGGAAAACAATATACATTAAAAAATTACTAATACCTGCCTTCCCCATCCATTCCTTTAGCTTTGGGGACCTGGAATAATCTGAACTGTCGCATTCACATGCAAGAGAGATGGTCAGTAGTTGTTTTGGCAGCGGTGACAGGGGCGATGGGAGGTGCAAGCTGCAGTGGCCTCCTGGTCAGAGCCCTGGCACTTCATATTTTACAAATTAAGCACTGACAATCAACTCACCATGACTGGCCAAGTTAACACAGTCTCTAGCCTGATTCCACACACTCCAGATGTTCAAGAAGATCTTCAAAAGACTTCCCGCTAACATATGCAGAACCATCACCCTAGACTTCATCATCAGAAAGCTGGATCATGGCTGAAATCAATGCTCAGCTGACAAGAAGACTCCAGACCATACAAAACTCAGCAGTCAGGCTCACCCTGAACCTCCCTCACTCACTCATATCACCCCACACTTCAGAAAGCTCCACTGGCTCCCTGACTACAAACAAGCACCCTTCAAGCTCCTCACTCCCAAATACAAAGCATTGCACAACATTGGTCCCCTGTACACCAACAATTGCATAAATGTCCACAAACCTTAAGGACACTTCCGCTGGGTGCCTACGTTCTCACACCCCCGCCCCCCCCCCCATATGCAGAACCAGATCTGGCAGTCGAGCCTTCTCCTACCTCATGCCTAAAGCCTGGAACGACCGGCCCCCCCACATTAGGGCTGCCTCCTCAGTTCTTGAATTCCAAAAGAATCTAAAGACCTGACTTCAGCTAGCCACAGGCCTGGCTCGGCCCAGACAGCTCCTGCTTTAGAGCCAGGATACCCTCCAAGGTCAGTTGTGTAAAATACAAATACACATAACATACCAATGTCAAGCACCACGCGTAATCAACCTCTGCTTGAGGCAGTGATGTTGATTTTGGGGGAATAATGAGTCATTTAAAAAATCCTTGAAATTATTCTATCTAATTCAGAAATGTATAGGCATTTGCTTATATTTTGAGGCAATAATAATAATGTTATGTTTATTTTCGACATTTGAGGCAACACTTCCTGTCATGCCACTGATTATGCTGCTTAAAACCTACTAGTTGTACAGTGCCTGCCGAAGCAGCTCAAAACTTATCAGTCTTTCCCTGAGGAGGGGTAGAGGGTGAACACTTTTAATATATTTGTTAACCTTGTAGTTACTACCTGAAAATGGCATTGAAGTGGTAATTGAAACCAGAAGTGCCTACATGCCATTTTCCGACCTGAACGAATGTTTCTTACTACCATATGTAGGAGATAGACCATGGTGAAAGATTCTCTCCATCCAGCTGTGTTTTTATCAGGCAACTGCTCGTTCTCTCGGATGTTAGTATGCCAATGTTTACAAGACTCTTCCTTTTTAGGTCTCGCCTGACCCAGCGCATGCACTGGTCTGGCAAGACTTATTGAGAGGGCTCCAAAAAGTGCTACCAGGCCAGCCTAGAGCTACAGTGCATGTGCGCGGGCACGCGCGCCGCACTTTACCGAGATTACTTTCACTTTCGCGGCCGCAGGGCCACTTTGATGTTTGATCGCGATCACTTTCACTTTCGTGGCCACACGGCCGCTTGGCATAGCCAATAGGTCTCGCTTTTGGGACCTTATAAGTATTTAGTTATGCAACTGTTGCATGGCTAAACACTTATAAGGTCCCAAAGGCGAGACCTATTGGCTATGCCAATGCTTGTTCTATATTTGAAGTGCGACTTCGAAGAGGCTTGCTTCTATATGTCATATTTCTCTTCTGGGTTGATGCCCGTGGGATGAACAAAACCTGCACTGTGCTCTGCATATGCCATTCAAGAGAGTCAAAATGGAAAAAGGAGATTAAAAATGTCTCTTTCTCATGTCAGAGATGAGCACCTTCATGCAGAAGGATGAAGTGATTCCAACAGTGGTGAACCTTAAACAATTGATGCTGTGCTGTTACTATTGCTGGCCTGACACCCTCAACTGTAGAAACATGTTCAGCGTAACAATAAGCAACACCTGCTCATCCCATTTCTCAACTCAGTCCTTACTGTTTGAGGAAAATCCACATTTTCAAGCATTGCACCCTCTACAAATCAATTCATGTTCAAAAAAATTCCAGAGTTTTCCTGTGCTCCATACCCAGATTCTTTCTGTTTCTTCTTTGTGTGGGCACCCTGAGCTTCAGTGGGTAGTGGTGTATCAGTGATGGTGATTGGTTCACTGGAGACCCCTGCATCTACAAGCATTGGTAGTCAGGCGCTGGACTGATGAGCTTCCGACTGAGGCTTAACAGAAGAGGCATCCAGAGGTTTGCTTAGTCCCACACCCTTTCCACCCCAATGCTTGGAAGCATATGACTGCATCACAGCTAACAGCCGATTAGGCGGTCCCTGAACCTGTGTCTGACATGAATGGTCCACATGGCTGCAGTGATGGTGGTCTACAATACAGGTAGTGGTGAGAGTGAAGGTATTGTGCAAAGTAGGTAATAATGTAGGTTAGGTGGTGTAGGAAATGACCATCTTTTGCGTGGTGTGCCCACAGATTTTTGCCTTAACCGTTTTGCTGGCTATAGGCCTCTGTGCACTTTACCCCTGCT
This sequence comes from Triturus cristatus, assembly GCF_964204655.1. Lineage (NCBI taxonomy): Eukaryota > Metazoa > Chordata > Amphibia > Caudata > Salamandridae > Triturus > Triturus cristatus. Next base: position 628,106,952 of record NC_140594.1, on the reverse strand, counting down.
AACCAGAGGTAAAATGCCTGTGCTACCCCTTTCAACATGATGAAATGTGTATACACCTGATTGGCATATTTAACTTACCTTTGCCTCAGAGATGGTAGCGGGGTATGGTCCTTCCGCTCTTGAAAAAAGCTCATTTGCATCCCTCTAGTTTTTCTAATTTTTGGCCTATCTCTTTGCTATCAGTCTATTTAAGTTTTGGAGAAGCATGTTAATGCCCAGCTTGCTGCACATGTTCAGGTCCAAATGTTTTCCATCCCTCGCAGTCTGGTTTTAGGACTGAACATAGTACGGAGTCCGCCCTTAAGGGCATCACTGAATATCTAATACAACATCTAGATAATGGTGGCACCCCCGCACTCATTCTATTGGATTTGAGTGCAGTTTTTGATACGGTGTCCCATTCAATCCTGTTAGCTAGACTGGAGGCATTGGGTTTGGCTGATACAATGGGAGCGCCTTGAGACCCTACGGGTAAGTAGTGCGCTCTATAAATGTCATTGATTGATTGATACAGCTTTGGGATGGTTTGCTTCCTTTTTAAAAAAACGTCTGTTTCAGAAATTGTAGGCCGAATGTGTGCTCTAAGCCTCAAGCCCTAACCTCAGGAGGTCCAAAGGGGTCTATTTTGAGCCCCCTGCAATTTAACATCTACGTCCGCCCATTGGCAGACCTAGAAAAGAGTTGCCCTTTTTTGATATGCTGATGATACTCAGATTACTTTCTCCTTATCATCGGCACAGAACCATGACTCTTCAATTATGAACCTGGGCTTGAATAAAATGTTGAAATGGGGTTCTAGACACTGGCCAGAGTCCCTCGGGATCCTGCCCACCCCGTCTCCTTTGGTGAAAAACCTGGGCATGTTCATGGATAATAAACTTCCCATCAAACCAAAAGTGGCTAGAGTTACTGCTACTTGCTTTGAAGTTCTCAGATGGCTGAAAAAGATTATTTGGCTGATCCCCTTAGAGGCTCAAGGAACTGTCATTAAGGCCTTAATCATATCCAGACTGGATTATGGAAATGTGCTGTGTCTAGGTGCTGATAAGGACCTGGTTCAACGCCCTCCGATTGTGCAAAACGATGCTACTAGGCTGCTCCTTCATTTACCGAAATCTGCCTCAGTCTCCCATTTGCATTCGGGAATTGCATTGGCTTACGATCACAAAGCGCATTGAGTTTAAAGCACTGGGATTTATGTTTAAAGCCAAACACTGCTTAGGACCTCACTACATTCAGGAACTGGTGCTTCCATACCCAGGCGCGGTGCGTCCATTGGGGCGTAGCCCCCCCGCTCGCGCCCGCAGCTCCCTCCTCTGTGAATGTCCGCAGGCACAGCTCCCTCCTCTGTGAATGTCCGCAGGCACAGCTCCCTCCTCTGTGAATGTCCGCAGGCACAGCTCCCTCCTCTGTGAATGTCAGTCAGCATGACGTCGGACCGTGGGCGGTCCGGCGTCATGTTGACTGACATCATTGTCAGACGCCTTTGGGAAAGGCAGCACAAGTGCGCATGAGTGGGCATGGAGCTTAATTTTTTACTCCGTGCCCAGTCATGCGTACTTGTGTTTTTGCTGCCTTGCGCATGCCCATTAGGAGCCCCTCGGTCTCCTAATGGGCAGGCGGCGGGCGAGGAGTAGGCTGTGCCATCAGCCAATCCTGGCGCTGCTGCAGCGCCAGCATTGGCTGAGGGCCGGGTTGCCAGTCACTTGCGTCACGTGGACGTGGTGTTCCGGACCGTTTGAAGGGGCAGAGAGGCGCCAACGCGGGCCAGGAGAAGAGGCGGTCACCGGTCAGGTAAGTGTTTTTTTAATGTTAGGGTGGTTTGGCTGGGTTGGGGTTGGTCAGGTTTGGCTGGATAATCTGGCCGGGTTGGCGCCTCGGCATGCTGGGCTTGCTTGCAGTTTTGCTGGTACTAGTAATGTCGGCCTCCATGTTTAAGACTGTCTTTGCTCTGCATTGCTGCCAGGGCCTAAGTTCGATCTTGGCAGCCTTTAAGGGACCCCAAGACCATACCCGGAGTGCCGTAAATGCCGTAATAGGGGGCCATTCATATTGATTTTATTCCAGTTTAGGAGTTTGTGATTTTGAGCCAGTGATTTCCTCGGGCGCTTTCACAACAGATATGAGGCTACTAACTGAGACGTTATGAAATCAAACCCCCATGCGCTTCGCACCGTCATGATATTGACTTTCATCCATTGTGAGGTCGATAAAATGAGTACTGTTGAGTGACAATAAACATCTGTTACTCCTTCGCATACTAGATTTGTCTGACAGAAGCATCAAGAGGAATTTTGGGCGCACATGGCGCTATATTCAATAACCACAGCGGCACCAGAGTGGGGTTAGTACGTAACCGTCTGCATGACTTTCTAAGTGCGCAGTCTGTACCACATAAAACAAATGACAGTGTCAAAAAACGAGTAAATTAAAATATCTTAGATGATTAATGTATGTAGGCCGAGTGGCCGACTTTGGCTACATGAGATAGATGTTCGCATTGCAAAGCAAATGAAAGCACCAGAAATTAGAAATACAAATACATTGTTTGAAGAAGTTACATTATGGACAGCTCGCAATTTACTTTTTCTGGCTCTTGGAACCGCTCTGGGGAAAAACGGCATATTAAACTTCTTTAATTTGCAATGCCATTGTGGTATGCATTTAACATTGCTTTAAAACGTTTCCCCACAATGATTACAATGGTAGCCCCAGGGCCTGGAAATGTTTCAGTTAAAAACACTGGTTCTTCTAGGCATTCAGCAGTTTATTGCATGGAGAAAATCCGGCATTTTGTTAAATCAGAAGCAATGGCTGAGGCCTTATCTGTTTATGGAATGTCAATATGGTTGTGACTTCCTTTTTGTCTATTTTGTTTTAAAGTCGATAGATGGATTTATGGATTGATGGATTTAATTTATTTATCTTGGTCAGCCCAATTCGGCCACAGCCTTGCCTGCATTTTTTATGCTTTGCCATTGTGTGGATGGACTGTCTCTTAAGGCTATGACACTTTAAAGATGGTGACCATGACCTACTTGTGTTTCGTTTGAGTGATGTGGGGACAACCTAGTCCTGGTTCTCATTTATCTCCTGTGCTCCTTGATTTGTTTTACTTTGCTATCACAATAACGCCTTAAACACACACGAATGTCAAAACTTGATGGGGTTAACAGAATTTTTTTCAACTAAAACATTTTTAGGCATAATTCTAATATAAAGTATTTTTTAAAGCAGTTGTGTTGCATATAGTTTGCTGAAAAATACTCTTATTGCCAACTTGTGATTTTGCTTCTTCTGTCATTGCCTCCAGATATATAATATGATTGACATTAAACCTAGAACCAGCCAGGGCTATAGGCTTTGTCAATGGTTGTAAGTTGCATAAGATAAATAAGAACAAACTGCAGCATTTTCATTATTATAAACAATGAAAACATAGGTGGTTCAGAGATGTTGTTACAGATGGGAAACACTTAGAGAGCCTCTTTTTCCGTTGGCTGTATGTGCTTGGCTTGGGGGTCATTTTGCAAGCATACCAGTTTGAGGATTGGGCACTCTCCTTTTGCAGTTCGACCTCGCTTGCTTATTACATTAGGGTAGAAAATGTTTCGCCTCACCACTTTCAAAATCCACCAGCCGCCACTGTCCATACCAGCCGACTCGCACCCTGAGCTACTCAAATCAGTCCCTGTTCTCGGTACTGAGGTTTCGTTTAACTCGTATGAAAGGCCGTTCTTTTGCATATCTTGGCCCTAAATTGTGGAACTCTCTTTCCGCAGCTTTAAAGAATTGTAATTCCCTCCTGAGCTTCCACAAGGGTCTGAAGACCTGGCTATTTCAGCCCACTGCATCGGACCACTTATCTGTACTCTGCCCTGCGCCGGGAAACCCTTTGGGGTAGCTGTGCGCACTACAAGTTGCACAATAATAATAATTCCTATATGTCTGTATGTAGGAAGAGGTGTGGTGCAGCGGCCAGGGCGGCTGACTACGGATCCCGGGGTTCACGGTTTGATCCCCGGCGCTGGTGGCAGATCAGCCCAGCACCATGTGACTCTGGGCAATAGCTCGCTTAATCTTCCCGACGGCCCCCAGCGCCTTGACACCCTTGGGTAATTGTTCGCACTTTACAAATACTGGACATATATGGTGCAAATGTACCCAGGGTAGGGGTGTAAAACAGGCCCATGCAGCACAGGGTGGCACCAACCATCCTGGTGACCTCCAACCATTTTAGGGGGGTCCATTCAGCACAAGGCCAATAAATATATGTTAAAAATGGGAGACTCAGGGGCCTTATCACATTTTGCATGGGATCCCATCAATTTGTGTTATGCCACTAACCTAGGACCTGGAAGTTAACTGCAGCACCTATTGGGCCATTAAATGCAGTGGCAGTACAAACATGGCTTCAGGCCTACCAGTGTAGCCTCATTGTAGCAGTGTAAAAACTGCAATTCATCTATCAAACTAAACACTTTTGACAAGTCAAAACCTCCCTTTGAAATATTAGTAAGTTATCCCTATGTAGGCCTTGTAACTTTGTAACTCACAGGGCAGGGTGCATGGTATTTAATAGTAGAACATGTAGAAATGTATTGTTAGCGTGTTCTTACAGTGCAGTAGCGGCTCCTGGAGGGAGTACTGCGAGGCGGGGAGGAGCAGGGTGGCGGGTAGTAAACTACCAAACTTGCCAAATGCGATGCAGCGCGCGCAATGAAAATTGTTTTATTTATTTATTTGTTTACTTACCTCCGTTCTGCCGTATTCTGTAGTTTACTTCCCCCACCCTGCTCCTCCCCCGCCCCGCCCCACCATCCCGCAGCACTCCCTCCAGGAGCCGCTACCGTTACAGTGACTAACACTCAACAGCTATTTTCACTGTGGCAGGCCTAGCTGACCTATATAGATAAACTGAGTACAGATGAAAAATACCAATACTCTATCTCAGGAACTGAACTACATAGAAAAATAATTAAACAACTACTTTTAATAGTTATCAAAAATCCAACTCACATTTGAAGTCTGGTTTTTAATAAATGTTAAGGAAACATGACTTTTAGAATGTTACCTATTCCCTGCCTGAATTTCCAGTAGGTTAAACTTCCATTTGCTCTCCTACTTCTGCCAGCCAGTAATTAGCATTTGAAGAGGTGTGAAGACTACTCCCAGAGAAGTGAACATAGGCCTGGTTATGGGGAGCTGTTGTTCCCTTGACATGATGACCAGTGGCGTTGGCCCAAGGAACTGGATTAAATTCAAAGAGCAAATTTTAGCTAGCACCTGGGCAGGGCCTTTACTTTGTCCCACCAGACGTCTGTCTATGGGTTTTTCTATATAACACTGGAAGCTTACTTGAAATTAAGTGGGGGAACAGAATGCCCAAAATATCGTTTGGGTCCACTGTCTGGTTGCTGGAAAACTTTGCTCTGTTCTACCAGACTTCTTTCCCTGGGTTTAATGGGGGTACAGTGACCGCCCCATACTGTATTTTAGAGTTAGAAGTGGGGGAACATTAGGATTACCATAGCTCACTCATTACACTCACCCCCAGCCCAAAGAGTCCAAGTTTAGTGTGTTGAAGACTTCTGCTATCTTGAAAATGCCCAAAGTGGGTAGGGTTTGTTCCAGGAACTTTTAATCTATTGGTTAGGGCATGCCCAGGGGTCATCCCCAACCACTACCTTGTGCCAGGCATAAATGTGGCATACCCAAGCACCCACTTCAGAAACCTCCTGGACCTGAGAATAATCGGAGGAGGACTGACCCGGATGTCTGCGACCTGAGAAGAACCCTGAGAGGATTGGACCTGCTTTCTCTTGTTCCCAGGACAAAGAAGTGTACTTCAAGGGTCATATGGCTTACCTCATGTTAAAGCTATAGGGACACAACATGTTGCAAGAGGCTTTTTCCTGCAATGACCCAGGTGACCAGTAGCAACAGGAGACGGACTGGACCCTGCTGTTTGACCTCTGCTTGAGTCTCTAAGTGCCTCTCATGAGGTCCTGGGTGTTTTTAGAAGTGTATTCCTTTGTTGGATTGGGATTTAAAGAACTAAAGTGAGAAGGTAAAATATTTGATAAGAACGAGCCACATTGGTATATCAGACATACTCCATCGCGGTCAGCGTCAAATTGCACCTAGTTACGGTCTACTGCAACCTCTGACTATCATTGGTACTGTGTGCTGCTTGATGCTATTCTTACTTTAAACTTTTTGGAAGCAATTTCACACCTCTGGTTACCCTTATAGGATTTGTATAATGTTTGGTGTCATATTGTTTATTTAAATTTACTCTATGTTTCTAATTAAGTTTAGGATTTTTATTATGTTGCATTTCGACTTTATTTCTGTTTTGGTACTGCACAAATACTTTACACAGTGCCCTAAATTAGTCCTGTCTGCTCTGTGCGATAGCTGCCAGAGGACTGAGCTCTGCTTAATTTAATGACTTTAAAGATTCACCCTGACAAGAAGGTGATTATTTATTTCTTGAGGTGGGTAGTCACTCACCCGAATTAATAATCCAATTTCTAACAGATTGTATATGTGGTGTAGGTGATGTAACATGGCCATGGTGGTGTAGGTTCGATATGGGGATGTGGGGTTATTGTAGGTGATGTCTATAGGGTATGGTTGTAAGGTGGTGGTGCAACTGGTGATGTAGGTGTGGTTGGTAGCCTCTGATCATTCCTCCTGCTTCCACAGGGAATACGAGCAGTCTATGTATGAAAGGTACAAAGCAACATGTGCTTAACATTGTAGGAGGTGGTTTCAAGTGTGGTACGTAAAACATCTAGAGGGCACAGGTTGTTGGTGGAAACGCAGGATGTAAGTGAGGAAGGCTGTTGGTGGCGATATGTGGTATAGGCAGTGATGTAGGGTGTGTGTGGTGTTGCATATATGAATGTAGTGTTGCACATAGGTATTATAAGGTGTAGGTGGTTCATGATGTAGATAGAGGTTTAGGGAGCTGATTGTTATGGTTATAAAGTGTAGTTGGTGATGTATGGTGTATGTGGTTGTGTAGGTGCTAATGTAACATGCACATTCTGATTCAGTAGTTGTGGCACTGTCACCCTTTCCCATCATCAACCCTAAACAAGCATTGGCATAGCCAATAGGTCTCGCTTTTGGGACCTTATAAGTATTTAGTTATGCAGCACAATATCCTTGGTGCAACAACATCAACTGTTGCATGGCTAATCACTTATAAGGTCCTAAAGGCGAGACCTATTGGCAACTGGGGAACCATACAGACACTTGCCCAAGACAAATGGAAGTGGAGGTCCTTCGTTGCTGCCCTACATGCCAGTCGGCATATCAGGCAGTAAGTAAGAAGGATAGAAGGCTGAGTGAAGCCTTTGTAATCTGACATATTTCACACTGAGCTCAGCATCAAGCACTTTATTGAATGGGTTGTTGCGCTGACATGTGTCATTCATATATGCTTAATCAATTTGCAAAGGTTAGGATCACCAAAAGTAACGGAGTATTTAATGGGCCAACTGCAAAGAATAGCATTTCTGTACTCTTTTGATGTTTGCTGTCTACAGGTGTGTTGGTGAGTGCATCACCCCTTCTGGGCAGCTTTGCTGGTACAGCTGTATTCACGTCATCCCTCCAGTCATATTCACTATTCATGATCACTAAAGCACACTTGAAAGACGGAGACGGCCTTGCTGGAAGTTGAACCATCACACTTGCCGAGATGTCAAGGCTTCACAACAGAATACCACAGCAGTGCTCTGCCCCCACCCATTTATAGTCTAAGTCAGACTTATCTGTGCACCAACAGAGCACAATAGAGATCGTCCTTGATACTATATTGTGCAGAACATGATTCCGAGCCATATAGTTGACTTAGTGGAGTCACCTCTACAGTACATTCACACCCTCTCACTAATCATATCAATCATACTGAAGTTAATCTGATTTTACCACATGCACACCACTTTGCATCAAAGACATATAATACGCAACATGCTTCCAAAGAACCACCACTCAAGTATCAGCAATGGACAATCATACACTCAAGCAAAAGAAAACAAAGAACAAAGGCAATCTGCACCATCCGTACACACAACGTTCTACACAGAGGCAGTACAGCGGCCCTCCATCCCCTACATTTAATTCCTATCTTATACGGCTAGATTTAGTTCCTTATGGCCATTGTTGTAAATATACTATGATTACTGTTCAATCTATTATCTGTCTTAAGTATGAGCCCTTAAGGTTAAATTAGGTAAAAGTGCAATAAATGTATTTATGAAGTTGCAGAATAGTGTTTTTTTTAGCATATTGTAATCTTTTAAAAGGTTGTTATGTAATGACTTTATGTATATTGTTTTGTATGAAAGTTGCATGGGCATTCGTTTTGTCTAAAAAACCTTTTTTTTGTTCTTAGACAACATACCCAATACATAATATAATCTAACCTTCCTGGCCACTAATGTAATCCAGCTCTGACCTTCATGACATATAACTAGATACAATGATCATCGACTTTTTGACTCAGGAAAACGAGAATCCCAGAAAATGGGCCCGCGTTCTGAAAGCGCTTTGGAATCATATGAGCGCATAAATGAGCTATGTAACACAACACAACAGAAAGTAATACTACAGCTGAAAGATGACCTGCTTAATTCATCCTCCACCTAACCCCTCCACTGAATAATTATCATTTAATTTTATGGTGGACGCATGTATGCTCAGTCTATGTGTATGCGGTGCAGTTTTGTAACAAGACGTAGTCTTAGATACACATTTGCTACTTAAAAAGACATCAGAGAACAGCAACTGTCATAGCTTGTGTCATGTATAGGTCACAACTAATGCCACTGATGCGACCTCGGAGTCCTGTTCCCTAGTAAGAATTAAAGTGAGCAGGACCTTGCACAAATGGTTGGAAGTTGCATGGATGGAGTGTGACATATGGGATGAACTGAGAGTGGGCGCGAGGGCCAGGCATGTGCTTTGATTTGAAAGTCACTGTGCACATGATGGCACAGCTCAGTGTGTTGCCCTCATAGAAAGGTGTGCTTGATGCATGGTGGGAGTAAGTCCTACACAAGAAGCGCGAGGTGTCATGCACGAGGGCCACGCGTGCTTCAACCTGGTTAACACAAACTTGAAATTATTGCGAGGCTTAGCGCCTTCTCTGACAGAAGTATTACAGAGTAGCCAATCTACGCCTCGTACGCACACAAACATCTTGAGATCGGATTTGGAAAGCAAGTGAGAGTTTAGTGCTCAATATGGTGGGGAATAACTTCTCATGGATGAACTGAATATGGAGCCTGAACGCATGGAAGCTTCATTATGGCATCTGCTATTTATACCTGGCTGGTGATTACTGACTTCCGGGTTCTTGTGACACCAGCTCTTCAAGGTTATTCCTGTGTGAGATACCACTGGAAGCCCACCCCGAAGCCTCACGGTAAACAGGAGGTACTCTTTATTGCTATGTTTGTTACACATCCTCCTGGCGTCATTAAAGCCTGGTGACAGCTTTCCCACTGCGGTGTCATTGAGCCCTTAGGATCGGGGTGGTCACGGAACGTTGTCTTCCTTAACATAAGAGCATTTATAAAACATTTTTTACAGCAGTCGGTCTTTCGGCACTAGTCTATATTGCAGGTGTATTGCTACGCAGTACAACGACCCTCATTTTCTAGTCCTCGCGTAGTGAAAGGCGGGATATGGGCCTGTAACCGGAGAGCTCGGTGGCATGACGGAGCTCAGGACGGCGCTGCACTCCCGCCTCTCACGTCCTGCAATAACCCTGAGACACATTCACCCGGGGCAGACACCAGCGCAAGCATGAAGCATATGGAGCCTCTCCGGACGGTGACCTCATCGCGGCATTACCTGCTGGGGAATTATGTGAAACGAAAGTGACGAGCGCATGCCGGCAAAAGTGAAAGCAGTGATCGCCTGCCGCAAGCGATGTGCTTAATGAGGCATGACGGAAAGGCGGCTGTGCGGCGCGCGCTTGTGCGCATAACTGCAAGCTGGTGGCCGGCAAAAGCCTTTGGCAGCACTTTAAAACCCGCTTACTAAATGTCTCGCAGAGCAGCGCATGCACTGGCTCAGACGAGATCTAAAAAACCTTAAGGCCTGTCCCATGAAAGTTCAGGTACCGCTGCCATTTGGGGATTATGTGTCAGACAGACGAGAAGCGTCAGGCTGTCCGCCAGGCCGCAGCGGTCTGACCTACTGTACCGTAATGCGTAGGTCGGACTGCTGAGTGCGATGTCGGGCGGATCTCCACCGACAGTCTGTCGGTGGGGTTCCGCACAACCTCGTAATCAGGCCCTATGTTTCATCATTCAATAAGCTTTACTCTGTGGCTTTTAAAAACCATAAAAGCACAAAAGGAAAAAAATCAAGGAAAAAAAATAAAAAAAATGTAAATGTGTTACAGATATCCGATAACTTGCAATAAATTTAATAGAACGGTAATAACAATAACAGACAATCATAACATAATATGTCAAAATAAAAGATTAGTATTATAAATAAAAACATGAAACACAGGATGGAATGATACGCAGATATAGATAATTAAGAAGATCCAAATTAATCAGCATCTAAACGTGAGACAAACACTCATCGCCTATTCTCTTCTGATGTTTAACAAGCACTGGCAAAACGAATAAGTCTAGTGTGATGGTAATTTTTATTACTTTGTGAATACCCTACTGAAAAACAAAACAATGCTAATGAGCTTTGTTGGGACAATATAAAGGTCTCCCCGCATTGCTCTGGACAACATGTGCCTCTGCATGAAGTCCTATAGCAAGCTGTAATGTTTTGACCATCACCTCAGCACAGAAGATCATGAATGTGATCAGAGGCCTGTGTGTGATATGGAATGCGAGCTAGGATGGGGCTCTGTGTTCTAGAGGGCACACCAAGGTCACCTCCCATTTGTAGGACAGTGACTACTGTAGAGAACTTACGGTAGTGGCAGCAAAAGGATTATAGAGCAGGGAATGCCATTTTCCTTGTTTGACTACTTTTGGGAGAGCAGCCTACTGGCCTCTCCTGTGTTGGAATTGTTCTGCCAGTCCCTAATAACGGGGTTATTTGCTCATCCATAAGAAAAATTTATTTTGCCTATGGATGTACTACTTATGTGAGGAAGTTGCATGTTTTGCCTACGTAGGCGCTGGAAGTAAGGGTGCAGGGGTGCTGCAGCACTCCCAAATAACCATGCTGGAGATCGGAAGGTGACTAAGCAATAAAGACGCCTTTCAGTTTTATTTTTATCTTGTCACATTTGCTGTGTGCTCAAAGACAGAGGTCAAATGGCAGGCTATGCCTTCTGACAAATTACTGCTTATTATTTTAACTTGTAGGCTGGTGTTCACTTTTCTTTTTCTGAAAGCATAGTTAGAGGATTTTGAAATCAATCTTGCTGGGGTACAAGGAGTGTGAAAGGAAAGGCAGTAGGATGTCAGATTTATTCTTACATACAACATTTAAATACTTGCAAACTAATTGTACAGATATTTAAAAATATACCAGTGGGCGTGGCTTGACATGCCAAGATGGCAGTCGCACTCTAGGAATGCTCCGGACCCCTCGGCTATCCGATGCCGTCCTCATCCTCCTTCAGAATATCCTAGCCGGTGGGGGCCCCTCTACCCTTGGGGCTTCCGTACCTACTGCGGTCCTGACTCCCAGAACGAGCACTGGCTGGGACTGTGAAAGCAACCGGCGGTGAATGGTGGGGAGACCCTAGCTGTGACAATATGCGGCCATGTAGCCTGCTGGGGTCACCAGACGGACTGTGCAGACCATGCCAGACCTGTAGTGATGGAGCCACCCGGCCTGTCCACACACGCTGCGGATGCACCCACGCATCCCGAGGGCAGGCGCGCCCGAGGGCATAAATAAAGGGGCACCAGACCGCTCTGGGTCTTTGGCCCAGTAACTACAAGTAATGTGTGTGTGTCCATTCTTTGCTGGTCCCACAAGCCTGCGGCCTAGTTCCACCTACGGTAGCCCATAACCGGGCTACCACACTGGTGACGAGGCGGGTCTACCCCACGCCTCACCACAACCCTGCAGTTGCTGTCAGTACCGTGGTCCCGCCGTGGATGTCCCGCGGCCTGCGCTGCACAAGCCGTTCTCACTGGTCCAGGCCCGGAGCAGGTGCTCACCCCGCGAGAAGTCCTCCCAGTAGCTGTCCAGGCTCCGTGTGCGCCGCCTAGGCTGGCGCGCCCCACCTCCGGCGGTCAAGAAGGAGGAGCGCTTCATCAGCACACGGAGCAGCGCCTGAACTGAGGCCGAACCTGCGCGTGAGTGCGAGCAAGCTCCACCTCTGCCCAGCACTGCACCTCCTCCGCTCACAAGCTCCCTCTCTGCCTGGCCGCGCTCCCACTGTCACGTGGTTGAGCCGGCGGGCGAAGCTCCGCAACTGTCCCTCTGTTTTAAGCGATCGCACGGAGGGAGGACTCGACCCTTGCGAGGGGTGGAATTAGAGGCGAGCGCTCCCTACCGTTGCAGCTGGAACCTGCAGCGCGACCACGTGGGAGGGAAGAGCCTGACGACTGGTGTCAGCACCCAGAGAAAATAGGGTAGCTACACAGGGGAGAGGACACGCCCCTGCTCAGAGAGGGAAGCAGGAGAAGATACACAAGCCAGCCAAGAGGCACTACCTGACTGTCAGTCACAGGTACCAGGAAAGGGTGCATCAGTGGGATACCGCTCTTCTAGACCAGCGCCTGCAACTGTCCAGCGCCCACGTGCAACCACGGCCACCAACCTCGGCCTGACGATACCAAGGGTTTAGCGTCATAGCTCCAAAGCAACACCACCAGTGCTCACGCCTGTCTGGCGAATTGGCCCGGAACTGCTCCCATACCTATCTTGCTTTACCCAGCGCCTACAGCAGACTGTGCTCAGACACACCAGGTAGCAGACAGCCTATAGCAAATGAGCAACCCGGGCACCAGTGGCGGGGGTGCCCCGCAAGCAGCACCGCTCCCTCAACAGGCCGCCCAACAGATTCCCGCCCCACCCGGTCATGGCACGGCCGCCCCGTTGCCACCATTCAGCGAACTCGCAGACCCGTCCACCACTGCGGCGTGGTGGCGCTCCTGGATTGGTCGGCTAGACCACTACTTCGTCGGTGTGCGGGAGACAAATGGGATAGTGAAGAGATCACTCCTGATGTGCTATGGGGGAGCAGAGTTATACGACCTCCTCAAGACTTTGCCGGATAGAGGGGATGACGACTACGCTGGGGCGGACGAAATGGAGGCGGCCCTGAACCGGCCCACTGCGATTCAGCGGACACCCACAATCAAGGAGGAAAGAGGAGATGTGATTCAAAGACGACCGTCCCAGTCAAGAGGGGCCACGAGACCTCTGCAGAAGAATGCATGCGGTAACTGCGGCCTAGACCATCCTCCCGGAGGGAAATGCTTCGCCAGAGGGAAAACATGCTCACAATGCGGGAGACTCAACCATTCCGCAAAGCAACGCCCCAGGCTCGCGTGGAGTCACGTCAAAGGTACGCCAGCTAACGCTGGAGGACCCAAAAGACCAAGTTGACAACGCCCAGCCAGGGTTCGACTTTGGGACAGAGGAAGATGACGTATTCTTCGTATCATTTGTTGGCAGAGAAGGGACGAGGCGCCGACCGCCACCCATGTGCGACATCACAGTAGCTGGGTTCCCTGTGAGCGCCCTAATAGATACCGGAGCATCAGTCAACGTGATGGACAGTGACCAGTACGAGAAATTGTTGCCGCGCCCGCCACTTCTACCATCCAAGGCACAGATCTACACGTACGACAGTGATGAGCCACTTTCTCTACGAGGAGTCATGGAGGTCAAGGTCGCCAGTGAGGGCCGGAGTTTGAACACGAAATTCCATGTCACAGAAGGGAGACGAGGCACGTTACTCAGCTGCCACACGGCGGAAGACCTGGAGCCTGTGTTTTTCGCAAATCAAGTACACGACCTGCACGCCCGAAAGATGCTTAAAGATTTCCCCATACTGTTCAAAGGTCTAGGATGCTTGAAAGGGAAGACGTTCAAGTTGCACGTGGATCCAACGATCCGGCCCATGGTGCTAAGACATCGGAGGGTGCCGTTCCACCTGCGACCGCAGGTGGAGGAAGAGCTAAAGAAGGTGGAAGACCTGGGGGTGATAGAGAAAGTGTCAGGCCCCACCCCCTGGGTGTCCCACCTCATCGTGGCCCCAAAACCCAAGCAGCCAGGGGCCATTCAGTTATGCGTTGACATGCGCCTACCGAACAAAGCCGTAAAAAGAGAAAGTCATCTTGCGCCCACAATGGACGACATAGTAGCTGATTTCAATGGCGCCAAATGGTTCACCAAACTGGACCTCAATGTGGGGTATCACCAGCTGGAACTCCACCCGACAGCCGGAACATCACAACGTTTTCCACCCACGTTGGATTACGTCGCTACAGAAGACTGAGTTTTGACGTCTCGTCAGCTGCGGAGATGTTCAAAAATGCCATAAGGGAGACACTCTCAGGTCTGCAGGGCATGATAAACTTAAGTGACGACATCCTTGTATTCTCCTAGATGCTTGAGGAGCACCACAAACACCTCCGAGCCACCCTGCAGCGACTTGCAGACAACGGACTCACCCTGCACAGATCGAAATGCTCCTTTTATCAGGAGTCAGTGGACTTCTTCGGGTATATCTTCTCCAGAGAAGGGTTGCAAGTAGACCCGAAGAAAGCAGAGGCCATTCGATCTGCCCCAAGGCCCACGTCAGCCACTGAAGTCAGGAGCTTCCTGGGAATGGCCACATACTGTGGCCGATTCATCCCCAATCTCGCGTCTCTGTCCGAGCCACTCCGTGCCCTCATGAAAGCGGGCCAACTATGGGCCTGGTCCGCCAAAGAAGACCTAGCGTTTCAGGCGATCAGGAACGCCCTCATCGACGACTGCGTCATGGCATACTTTCGCCCGCACCGGCGCACAGAGGTCATGGTGGACGCCAGCCCCGTAGGGCTAGGGGCTGTACTGATGCAGGAAACCGAGTCAAGAGAGTGGGTCCCCACCGCATATGCCAGTCGGGCGCTGATGGCCATGGAGATGCGGTATGCACAGATAGAGCGGGAGGCTCTAGCCATCAAATGGGCATGCCAAAATTTCCATCTGTACCTGTACGGGCACAAATTTCGGGTGATCACCGATCACAAGCCCCGTGTCCAACTCTTCACCGGCACCGCTCAGCTTGCCCCACCACGGATCGAGAAATGGGCTGTACTACTCCAAACGTACCGTTTTGAAGTGATGTTCAGACCAGGGTACAACAACCCGGCTGATTTTCTATTGCGGCACATTTGCCCACCTCAGCCTCTTCACGCCCTGGTGGATGAAGAGTAAAACGGAGGAGTTCGTCCGAATGATCTCCCTGGAAGCATGCCCTGTTGCACTCACACTCGAAGACATTGGGAAAGCAACAGAGTCCGACAAATGCCTCGTCAAGGTCAAGAGCACGTTGGTCGACAGGAAGTGGCTGCACTTTTTAGACGGTGTCCGCTCCCTCACGGCGGAGGAACAGGTGTTCCGACAACAAGTGTGGAGGTTACAAAGCAAACTCAGTGAAGGCCCTCAAGGGGTAATCCTACGGGGTGCCTCCCTCGTGATCCGAAGAGTCTGCAGAAAGAGGTGACCTGCCTGGCGCATCAAGATCATCAGGGTGTCTCCAAAACCAAGGCAAGACTAAGGAGCAAGGTTTGGTTCCCAGGGATGGACGCCATGGTGGAGGAAGTCGTACGCAACTGCCACTCCTGCAGCATCACGGGCGGTAAGCCGGCGCCCCACCCAGTGATCACCGAAGACCCTTGCTGTGAGCCATGGTCCAAAGTAAGCGTCGACTTCGGGTCATTCCCGGATGGATGGAACACGCTGGTGCTGGTCGACTCACACTCCAAGTTTCCGGTGGTAGAGGTAGTGTCGTCAACGGCATTCTCCCATGTGAAGACAGCGCTGGATCGCACTGTTCACCATGATGGGCCTGCTGGAAGAGATCAAGTCTGACAATGGTCCACCGTTTCAAGGCAGAGACTTCCAGGATTACCTGACCACCCAAGGCATCCGTCACCGGAAGATCACCCCGGAGTGGTCCCAGGCGAACGGAGAGGTGGAACGGTTCATGCGCATGATGAACCGAGCCCTCAGGATTGGGGTGGAAAGAGGGGACGATGCCGAGCAGTGCCTATCACAATTTCTCAGCGCATATCGCCAAACCCTGCACTGTACCACCCGGTGTGCGCCAGCTCATCCACTGTTTCGACGGGCTCCGAGAGACAGCGTGCCTGCAGATCGATCAAGGAATCCGCCCAAGCTGGATCAAGGCGCAGCGCAGAACAGAAAGAAGGCCTCTAACGACAAGGCGAGCCAAGCTCGAAGGGCCCAGTCCATGGGCGTCTCAGGTTGGAGATAACGTCGTAGTAAAAGACCGCCACCCAAGCTGGAAGTATCGCACTCCATTTGAACCCGAAGTATGGGAAGTAGTCAACATACAGGGTACCATGGTATTGCCCATGCGGGGAACCCGAGTGGTTACAAGGAACATCTCATGGTTCAAGAAAGTCCCCAAGGACGTACAGGAGGCTGACCAACCCCTGGAAGAGCTGGAAGAGGGAGAAGAAATAGCCCCTGCGGAAGACCCGAGAAGTCAGTCGGAGGTGTTGCAATCACAACCCAGTAGGGAATCAAGGGCAGCGGAGGACGTGAGGAGTCCAGAGGATGCTGTCCCTGCACCAACTCCCGGAGCCAGAAGTATGGTCTCCGGCCAAATCCGATCCACAGTCAGAGACTGAAAGACTTTGCGTGGTGTGCTCAGAAGGACTGAGTGGTTTCTCCTGTGAAGGGTTGCTCTATCTAAAAGAGTGGAGGGATGTAGTGATGGAGCCACCCGGCCCGTCCACACACGCTGCTCACGCACCCACGCATCCCGAGGGCGGGCACGCCCGAGGGCATAAATAAAGGGGCACAAGACCGCTCGGGGTCTTTGGCCCAGTAACTACAAGTAATGTGTGTGTGTCCATTCTTTGCTGGTCCCACAAGCCTGCGGCCTAGCTCCACGTACGGTAGCCCATAACCGGGACAGCACAAGATCCATGTGGGGTGCTCCAGGGGCTCCAGCTTCAGTTCCTGCCCGGCTCCTGAGCTGATCCATACCGGCCCTGCAGATACTGAGGGGTCCTGTGCCGGCGCTTTGAGTGAGGAGAGGGCGCCTGCGGAGGGCGGTGGTAGCTGCGGGCCCTTCGTGATTGGGTGCTGCTGACAGTGAGCCATTCCGGGGGTCCTGACACCCAGCTGGCTCCCCCTTCAGACTTCATCAGCCCCGCTGGTGTTGAACCCCGGTGGTCGGGCTGTGGCCACTTGGAGGAATGACCGGTACTGCTCGCGGCGGTGCCTAGAGTGCGGAGGGGCGCTCACGAGATGCAGCAGAGCCGCTGTAATGCCCCCAATTTCAGCGGCGACCTCCCCGCCTCCTGAGTGCTGCCCTCCATGACTCTGCAGTGACATCCGACCTGCAACCGGCGGGACGCCTCTGAGGTGAGACTGAGGTGAGACTCGAAGGCTGGGTGAATAGGAGGTCCAGGGGGCCTGTAATCTGCTTTAGGAGCGTCCGTCTCTCCCTGACCGCTTGCTGCTCGGCCCGCAGTCAGCGGGACAACTCCCCGCGCCAACCCTGCTGCCCGACCCATGATCGGCGGGACCGCACTCCATGCCTGCAGAGGACACTGCGACCGGATAGGAAGAGAGGCCTGCGTATCCCACGGCGGCGCCCGGGGAATGGGGGCACTCGCAAGATATAGTGGAGCCGCCATAGTGCCAATATCGGCAACTGTAGTCATATGTCAACATCACAATACATCAATAAACCACACGACACCTTGTTAGTGGAGAAATTTGCTGCAGGTTTATTAGCATAACCAATATGCCAACATGGTGGGTTATCTTACGGGCGATCCCAGGGCAGGCCAAGCCGTATGCCGCCTGCCCGTCTGATAAGCCAAATTACACTGTGGCCGTCGCAATTGGTGCATACCAAATCTTGGGAGGGGCCACCCCTCCCATCCGTGGACCACCAGTCCACTCGCTTGCTCACGGCCCCCCGAAAGAGGTGGGCGGAGCGTTCCTGGCAGCCCCCGGTTGCTCAGACCCACAACCGCCCGTAGGACTAACGGGGCGCCGTAGTTCTTCCAGGGGACAACGCTAAGACATCCCTGGGTATCCTGGCTTAGCACCAAGCTGTGCTGCTGCATGAAGTACCCCTTGGTATCTGCAGACTGGACCAAGAGGCTGCACGTTGGGCGGGGGACAGCATAAGTACCCCTGCCCCCCCCCCCCCCCTCCCCGGAAGTGGGGTCGGCCGGAATGCTTCCCTGGATCCTGGCCCAGGGAAACTAGAAGGACGATTCCAGTGCCTTCCTGTGGCACTAAGGCGGCCGCCCTATTGAGGGGCCGCTGCGCAGCCCCCCGGGCAGCCTTGGCATACTGCCTCCAGCAGTGGCAGTGACCCGGCCGACGGGATGCCCAACAGGGCCGCTGCCGGCGGAGGTGAGCCTTGTGGATTGAGTTAGTGGGGTGCCTGAGGGGGCCGGTAGTCTGCTGTGGACCATCTGCCGGTGGACCCTGCCGCCCCTACCCCGGCACCTGCTGACCGGCCTGCGACCGGTGGGACTGCTAACCTCTGCGCCTGCCTGCTTGTGTCAGACAGGATTCTGGATGCCACTGGGTGCGGGAGTCCGTTGCCCCCGGTTGATGAGCACTGTACGGCCTGCGACCGGCAAGAGCCCCACACCAACCAATAATCGCAAGGATCCTAAATTTTAGAGACCGTGACGCCATCCTGCAAGAAGCCCGCTCCTGACCTGAGTTGTTCCACAAAGATGCCAAAATTATGATCGTCTCTGACTATACCAAAGAAGTGCCGGCCCAAACGAGATCATATACTCACGTAAAACAGAAACTGCGGGCCCTCAATCTGCCCTATAGACTCAGGAGCCGCCAAGAATCCGGGAGAACTCAGATGGACCAGGCCCGGCACCCGGAGAGAGCTCCAGTGTCTCCCCCAACCCTAGCTCAGATGATACTGACCTTTCGCGCAGCCCCCAAATCTAACTTCAAATGCCACTTTCACTCATAACCTGCACTGGAAGAATGTCAATCCTTAAATACAGAGGGGACAGCCACTTTCGCTTCTAATACTACATCCCAATAGTTCGTTTCTATTCACTCTAAATCATTGTTCACTGGGTGGCAGATGCATTATTTGGGGAAGTATAGGGAGGGGGATTGGTTGGGATGTTGGTTAGGGACTGTTATCTCTGCTCTTGTTTGAGTTTCTCTGTTTCTTTGCAGCACTGTGTGCAAAGTCTGCGACCCCCCTTCCCCCGGGTAGCCCAGGTAATGTACCTGATTGCAATTTCCTGCCCCTGGGACCCGGTCATTTTGTGCACCTAAGCTTGTCAAACCTCCTCCCTGCCCCGCACATTGCCACTCCACCACAATGCCACAGCCCTAGAGAGGGGGTGAATCCCTCAGAGTCCTCTTGTGGAACGTCAAAGGACTCTTAGATAAAATTAAACGAACTGCAATTTTAAAGCATGCACGGAGGGTCACCCCAGACGTCCTTTTACTGCAAGGGACGCACTTGTTGGGAACTTGATGCCCCTTTTTAGCACAGCAGTGTGGCACTCGGGGTTCTCAAGAGGGGCTCGAGGAACGGCGATCCTCCTGCGGCGCTCCCTTCCCTTCATACCGACCCACACATTTAGGGACCCCCTGGGCCTCTTTGTCACCCTGAAGGGTACTCTAGGGGACACCACTGTCAATCTTATGTCGTTATACGCCCCTCCGGCGAACTAGGAGTCTAGTCTCCGGGGTACGGTAGAGACCATATTCTCCCTTCCCCAGTGCCTGGCGGTGAATGGGGGGACTTCAATGCTGTCCAGGAGCCAAAATGGGCACACCATCCTCCCATAGAAGAACAGGTGCTAAGCAGCTTGGGGATTGGGCCTCTAAGACGTCTGGTGTATCTGGCACTATAGAACTACAGAACTATAGAACACTATAATATACACAGACAACCGCTGCACACCATACTCACTCCTGAATTGAGCTCGTCTTTATGCCTGCCCAGCACTGTAGGACAGTTGCCGAGGTACAAATCCTGGCGCGTGGCATCTCAGACCACTCCCCGCTCCTCCGATAGTTAGGGGGCTCGAAGGGAGCTCTGCGCACTATATGGAGGCTTAATGCCTGGTTCCTCCAAGACTAAGAATACAAGCGGGGGATTGAGGGAGAACTGAAGCACTAGTTCCACACTAACGAGGGCACTGTCCGACTTCATAATAGCTATGGGAGACAGGTAAAGCCACAATCCATGGATACGCGAAGTGGTTCCTCAAATAGAGGGGTCAAGACAAGTATCACCATCTCTCCCTACTTGAGGCCAGGGCCCTCCGACTCGAGATAGAGGCAGCCACGGCAGCTGCGAAGGCGGAGCGCCGGCAGCTCCATCTAATTAATGAAGAGGTACAGGCCATATCTGTTGAATCTGCTAAACTGATATGGCGATCCTCGGTGGCCCGGGTATATGGGTGGGGAGATATGAATGGCAAGTTGCTCCATTGGCTCACTACTCATCCCCTGGTCAACCGGATAGTTCTGGAAATTCAAGACCTGCATGGACAAGTCTTCCACACCCCTACCGAGAATGTGTCTCCAGATAATGTGAGGACTGGCAAACAACAATCCCCCTGCGACGATTTTCGTTCAAGTATCTCTGTATCTGGGTGGCGTTTCTATCAGAGCTGACTTGGTCCCTCAATGTCTCCCCGTTACTCAAACGCACAAAAGACGACTTCCATCATTGGCAGTCCCTCCCCCTCAACCCCCTCGATAGGATTGCTCTTTTCAAAATGATGGCCCTGCCCTGTCTCCTGTATGTACTCCAAAACCTTCTGCTCCACCTCCCTCGCAGTTGGCTCCGGGAACTGGATGGGGTGATCATGACCTTCCTGTGGGGGTGGCTCGAGATCAAGGCTGGCCCTCTAGTGCTGTCAACGGGCCTCATATGATGGGGGAATGGGGATGACGAGCCCCTTCCTGTATTATCTCGCCACCAGTCTCCTGGTGATTCACAACAGGTTTAATGGGGGCTGGTCGGATGCGGCTTGCCGGCTGGAGCTGGAACGCCTCGGGTTCTCCCAGATCCAGGCCATGCTTTATGGGGCTCCAATTCCTCACACTCTACCGGTAGTCACTCGCACAGCCCTCCTCGTGTGGCATTATGCGCTGCGCCGCACCCAATGGGATGCCAAAATTACACTACAGACACACACCTCTGGCACGGCGTCTGGTTGCGGGAGGTTGGGACACTGGAGGGCTTCCAGAGATAGGACTTGATAGGAATCACTCACTTGGGGGATGAGGGGTGAGCATTTGTCCTCTTTCCAATTGCGACATGCACTTACCCTCCACGTCCCTGACCGCACAGCAATCCCGGAATTCAGTCCGCTGGAGGCTAAGCTCCTTATGGGTAACCTGGGGAAGGGAGGAATATCCCAAATCTTTTGTTCTCTAATAAACAACACTCCGTCCTCATTAGACTCTCATTGGGAGCAATGGGTGGGACCCCTGGAGGAGGAGGACTGGAGGGATGCATTGATGGCCCCTCGGGTGCTTACTATATAGGCCAGGCTCCACCTCATCCAAATTTACTATCTCCATTGTGCATATCTTACCAATGTACGATTACACAAAGCGGGCTTTCTCCCCAACCCCAGATGCCCGTGGTGCGAGACGGAACCAGGGGACTTTTTCCACATGGTCTGGTCCTGCGTTACCATTTCTAACTACTGGGAGTCAATTGTGGCTGAACTAAGCGATGTGCTGGGCTGGCTGGTCCCCCTTACTCCCCTTGGCCTCCTCCTGGAGGTGATGGAGGGGCTGGGTGGTTCCCATGCCCACAGGTTGTTCCTGGGGCAGCCAGCTTGGTGGCCAAAAGAGACATTGCGGTGGTCTGGAAAAGCTTGGCACCTCCAACTGTCGCGAAATGGCGTAAAGGAGTGGATTGGTGCGCCATTCAGGAAACAACTGTGTATGAGGCCAGAGGCTGTCCGGCCAAATACGAATGCATGTGAGGCAAGTGGCTGGGCTTGATAGGCTGAGGTTCCATAGCTGAAGGTGGGCAGGCACCGAGGGGCAATATTGTTCTTGCCTACTGCATGGCCCTTAGAGGAAAATTATGAGAAAGTATCCTGCTTTCTTGTATATCACAGTGGTGTACTGTTCATTGTGTTGTTCATAAAACCAATAAAATTGTGTATACAAAAAAAATATGCCAGCAGTTAGGGAAGCACAAAAGAAGCACGTTTGTTACTTCTGAAGTGCGGTGGAAACAAAGATTTGAAAACAAATCAATCCACTTTACTTGATGATGTGCAAATGGTAAATATTTGCTGAAAAACAATTTCCACACATTATTGCTTGTGCTTTATCAGTTTAACTGCATGTCAGTGGGTGAATTTTGTGGGCATTTCGCTTGAAAATGTGCTGTCTGTAACTGACAGTGCGCTACCCACAATGCTTTTGTGATATAGTTGCAAAAATATTCTCCAAAATGCACTGACTACATACCACACACTTACCACTCTCCTACTGAATGTAACTCATTTGGCACGCTTGTTCTTTGTGTGATGCTCGGATTTTTCTGAATCCCTATAACCTCTGTGATGTAACACTGAGGCCAGCATCCCCACTCTGAAACCTCTTCCAGCAGCACTGATTGCCTACGTGTGAAACATGCATGTGGAAAGCAAGACCGTGCATGTGGCTTCAGCCACCTTGGGTTTCGTTTGGTATCAGGTATACTCTGTGTGGCACCTAAGGTGGAGGCTTGGAAGGAGAGCCCAGACAACAGTACTTAATTTGAGCCATTGGTTGTTGCTGGTGCCCACAGGCACTCATTTTTGTGGACTGACACTTATTTTTTCTTTTCAGACCTTGGCCATGAGCACGAGTGAACAAGCATTGGCATAGCCAATAGGTCTCGCCTTTGGGACCTTATAAGTGTTTAGCCATGCAACAGTTGCACAAGTAAATACTTATAAGGTCCCAGAAGCAAGACCAATTGGCTATACAAAGCGGCCGTGCGGCCGCGAAAGTGAAAGTGATCGCGACCGCGATCACGATCAAACATCAAAGCGGCCGCGAAAGTGAAAGTAATCGCGGTAAAGCGCGGCGCGCGTGCCCGCGCCCATGCACTGTAGGTCTAGGCTTGCCTGGTAGCACTTTTTGGAGCCCTCTCAATAAGTCTCGCCAGACCAGCGCATGCGCTGGGTCAGGCGAGACCTAAAAACACACAAACGGGAAAGAAGAAGGAAGAGAAAGACATAAATATTGTCCCAAAGGAAGAAAGCAGGAACCAGCAAGAGTGAGATAAATGGGTAGGGCATGTCTGATAGTGGATGGAACAGCCATGAGTTTGCTTCAAGACTATGCAGCCTTGATATTCGGTGTGCTGACGTTTAAAAGGACCGGCCACGTTTTTTTTAACAGAGCTTTGGACACCGGCACTCATTCTATTACAAATTAAGCACTGCCAGGCAGCAATCATGCTAACATTTGCTAAGGAGACAGAGGGTCCCTTTGAAGCTAATTATTTTCCCTGCCCCTCCTCAGCCATATTTTCCTTGGGATAACCCCCCTCCCCACCCCCACCCTACCTTACAGGTTAAGAGGTCGTTAAATGGGTTTGTGCTCTTGTTTTGAGTTTCTCCCAAGAAGGGACTTCCAGCTACCACCCGCCTTCCTGCAAAAACTTTTCACAACAGCCATAGCTGGACCACTCTGTGTGGAATTCACAAATGTGCAGAACCGCCCAGAACCCGTCACAGAACTGAACTGCTGGAATACACAAATGCAGCTAGAAACTTATGCATAAAGAGGAAATACAAACTTCCTGTCAGCGAGCCAAGGCTTCCTGACAAGAAGCCTTGTGCCCCACACCAGAGGCAAATGGGAGAATTCTTTGAGCTGCAGATGTGTGGTACTGACTGTCAAATCCCTTTGGCAGCTTTGTGACCCGTAGCCTGGGGAACACTAACTGATCTTGTCAGAAGAGATGCCCACATCCTACATCGAGGTAGAGGGCACACCAAGGCCGTACTGGCCATACAGGGCATCTGACGTTCCCCGGGAGGCTGGAAGGGTAGAGGCCGGTTATGTTAGTGGGGGACATTTTGTAGCAGTGCAGCAGTTTTAAAAGCACTGTAAAGTTCATTGTATATTCAGTAGTTTTCAGGCGACAATAAAGTTGTTTGTCAATTTAACTCTGGTGATTAATGTACCTGCTGGAGAGAGATGGGAGTTTTGTCTGGTGGCAGTTTTGGCTCATGTAAGGTAATCAAAGTTTAATATGCCTGCTGCAAATAACGTGTACCAAGCATATCAAAGAACAATATTTTATGTGCATAACTCAGTGGGTTATTGCTTTTGTCACAGAGATTCTTTTGTTACTGTGCAGTTCATAAGTTACAATTGTAATCCAGCATAGTGAGCTATGAACTGCCATCAAATAGCTCCACGGTACAGGCTACAAAGTTTTTTTTCCCAGTCTTTCATTATCCTGATGTTACTAAAAAGAAAAAAGGTTTGTTTAGGTAGGAATAAATTCTTATTATTAAAGTCAGCCCTAACCACTGTGTTATGTTCTGAATCCTGAGTTTGTGCTTCTCCAGTCCAAACACTCTTAAAAAGTGCCTACCAGTATGGATGGCATGTGAGTCCCACACCTTGTAGTCCCCTTTGCCTTATGTAACATTTTCTACACACTGATTTACACACGTATGAGTCTTTGTCTGTGTGTGTGATGTAAAGTGCTACACTGGTATGAGAGGTGCGATAGAACAAATGAAATACTTTTGAGAGGGGTTATAAATCAATCAATACATTTGTATAGCGCACTACTCACCTGTGAGGGTCTCAAGGCGCTGGGGGGAGGGGTGCTGCTACTGCTCGAATAGCCAGGTCTTGAGTAGCTTCCTGAAGGTAAGTAGGTCCTGGGTCTGCCGTAGGAGGATGGGGAGGGTGTTCCAGGTTTTGGCGGCGAGGTGGGAGAACGATCTGCCACCGGTGGTCGCTCTTCGGGTGCCGGGGATGGTGGCGAGGTCGACGGAGCGGAGCTGGCGGTTCGGGGTGTAGACGGTGAGTCATCTGTTGAGGTATGCTGGTCCGGTATTGTGGAGTGCCTTGTGTGCGTGGGTGAGGAGCTTGAAGGTGATCCTCTTGTTGACGGGAAGCCAGTGCAGGTCTTTTAGAAGGGGTGTGATGCGGCTGCGGCACGGGATGACGAGGATCAAGCGTGCAGAGGCGTTCTGTATGCGTTGTAGTCGTATCAGGAGTTTGGCCGAGGTTCCTGCGTAGAGGGTGTTACCGTAGTCCAGTCTGCTGCTGACGAGGGCCTGGGTGACCGTTCTTCTTGTTTCAGTGGGGATCCACCTGTAGATCTTGCGGAGCATGCAGAGCGCGTTGAAGCAGGAGGACGAGATGGCGTTGACTTGCTTGGTCATGGAGAATGTTGAGTCTAGGATGAACCATAGATTGCGAGGGTGGTCGGTGGGTGTTGGTGCTGCTCCCAGTGCGGTCGGCCACCAGGAGTCGTCCCACGCCGAGGGAGTGGAGCCGAAGATGAGGACTTCCGTCTTGTCTGAGTTCAGCTTCAGGCAGCTGATCTTCATCAACTCGGCGACGGCTTTCATTCCTTCATGGAGGTTGGTTTTGGTGGTGAGGGGGTCCTTGGTGAGGGGGAGGATCAGCTGGGTGTCATCGGCGTAGGAGATGATGTTGAGGTTGTGCAGTCGGGTGACGTGAGCGAGTGGTGCCATGTAGATGTTGAACAATGTCGGGCTGAGGGATGATCCTTGGGGTACGCCGCAGATGATCTCGGTGGCTTTGGATCGGAAAGGGGGGAGGCGGACGTTCTGGGTTCTGCTGGAGAGGAAGGAGGTGGTCCAGTCCAGTGCTTTGTCTCGGATCCCAGCGTTGTGGAGGCGGGTGCGTAGGGTGCGGTGGCAGACCGTGTCGAAGGCGGCTGACAGGTCCAGGAGGATGAGGGCCGCGGTTTCGCCGTTGTCCAGTAGGAGATGAGAGGCACTGTTGGAGGGTGATAGCGAGGGAATCATTGAAGAGTCCGAACAAAGTTTGTTGTATCCTGATGCACAGTAAGGTCATCATTTACTATCCTTTAAAAGCAAATACAATTGAATATATAATGACAAACACATTGTAGAATGCACCATTTTTTCAAAAATTTTCTTGGGGTGAAACCCCCACAAATCCCCCTTTTGTGGTGTTCAGGCTCGCTCGCTGCACTCGCTATGCACCGTACGGGGGTCTGACAAAATGTGCCAGGGCCGCTTTGGGTCCCCAAACCGGCCCTGGGGCACACTTTTAGGGGTCTTTACCTTAAAAAATCACCGCTCAGAGGGAGCAGACGCTTCAAGGAGTTGAGGCGAGACAACACATTCACAACAACATGGGGCGTAACCTGCAATGAAGGGAAACTGTTTATGATGTGTAACAGGAAGTGACATGGTGCTCAAAAGTGTGAATCTCACAAACAGTGAGACTGTGTTCCAGTGTCAGGGACTCTGAGTGAGACTCTATTCAAGGACGTCAGGCACGCCCCCAAAGACAGCGAATCTGAACCACAGTGTGACTCACAACCAGCGAAGGATACTGTGCTCCAGGGTGCGCATTTCATATTCACTACATGAATTGTGGTGTGCGTGTAGCATTTGAATGCCCCTAGATGTATACTTGGCAGGACGACCTTGCCATCACTTGCGGCACAACCCAACTCCTGGGACAAACTTGTAAGCACCCCGAGCTCCAGGAATGTCCAGTGGCTTGGGCAGGGCTTTAAGTGGGATGGAAAAAAAGGGGGGAGTTGGGGGGGAGATGGGGTCAATCAAAGGGGCGTAGCCAATACAATTAAGAGCGTGGCTTAAAAACAGTGAGCTAAAAATCTGTGCTTAGCATAGTGTGCTGCCCGACTGGTATTTTGCTGTTTCTGTCATTGCATCCAGATATATAATACAAGTAACATTACACTACAACAAGCTTGGGCTATTGACTTTGTCAATGGTTGTTAGTTGCATGAGATACATAACCAACAACTATGGCTTCGTTGTATATAACATTGAAAATGCTTCAGTTCCAACATGATGAGACTGTGTGTCTATCTGAAGTTACATCAAAGGCAGGGAAGGGTGGTACTGCTGCATAGTGAAGATTTTTTTTCACCCTGAGGGTGAGGGCAAAAACGGAGAGCCAGATAGACACGTCTCAGCACCTGCTTTTTAGAACTGCCAGTGCTGAGCACCGGCAGGACCCGGCCCACTTAAAGCCCCGGGCTTGGTTATGGTTAGTAGGTCTGACTCTGGGATAGTTACCAGTGACCCCACTGCTCAGAGATGACACGTGGCAAACTGTGTGCTGTGTCGGGAGGTGGCAGTGAAATATTGAGGGGGGACAGATAGGTAGGTTCATATTTAGGAACACAACAATGGTCAGGAAAAAACACACATTTGTTAAAAATGGCAGCAATCGAGCTACAGGAATGCACACGGCTGCAGTGAAAGGGAGCAGTCTCAGCACCGGTGGGGTGTGACGGGGTGGGGCAGCCCCCTCGATCATTTTATTTAGTATATATATATATGTATTCATCATCAGCTGATAGGACTTCCTGGTTTGTTTGGTGGAGGTGTCGGGGTTCAAGTCTCTCGCACCTTCGGGGTCATGACTCATTAGGAATCCTTCATTCTAAAACGTTTATGTTTCTGCAAATCCCCTTTTGGAGCAAGCTTGGGCCGGGATGACCCGCCCCCCCCCCCCCCCCCCCCCCCCCCCACACACACACACACACTGCGTGTGCAGTTTTAAAACTGCGGCATCGAAACGGGTCGCTATTCAGCTGTTTCTATGTCCTGCCCTTTTAGGCCTTTGCCTGGCAATACCAAGTGGTGGACAGACCTGGCAAACTGCTACACGAGTCACAGTAACACGTCTCCCTCAAAATGGGCACAAATGAAATGTACCTGGAAGAGGAGTGCCCAGGATGTTGATTCAAAGGCATCCTAGGCCCGCCACTCCTCCTTTCCCTGCTCGATTGGAGCAACGTGGCTTGAGTCCCCGTGGAGCCTCGGGTGCAGCTCAGCCTGATGTACTCTCGACCCGACCTTCCTCGCGCCATACCCGATCTGTGCTGCTGGATGTGGTGTTGATGGCGAAACGTAATCATCCCTGCACAGACGCCGCTAGGCGGAATAAGGTGAGTCACGGGTGGCTTTTGGCGGGAACTGACCAAGTAAAAAATAATGATTTTAAAACTGTTCATTTACCCTTTTTCTCGCACATTTCCCTCCTCCTCGCTGCTTGATCTTGCCGGATCACTTTTTGAGGTTTACGGCAGGAGTCAGGGACGGGTGCATATATCTGCCTTGCTCTAAGGTGGGCAGGTGAACTCGGAGTGTGTTATGCTCCCCACTACACACTCAACAATGAGATGGAGGCTTGCCCTCAACACGCACAGCGCATTGATGCACACGTGCTATTTATACCAATTACACTAGATGTTAAGAAATATCAAGATTTAAAGCGCTATATAGCTGGGTATGCGTCCCCTGGGATACCCCTTGCCTTCTACGTGCATGTATGTACCAGCCGCGGCCCGTGGAGGGAGTTCCGTGGGGCAGAAAGGCGGGGCGGGGGAGGGGCAGCGTGGGGGGTACTAAAAATCGGAATATGGATAATTGGAGGTAAGTAAACAAACAGGGCTCGAGTCGGGGTACCACGCGGGTGGACGGCGTCCCCCCACTTATTTTACCAGGTTTTTCCGGGTGGACGCCGTCCCCCCTGGCTGGACAGCATTGTGTGAGAAGAGAGCCCGGGTGGGAGGGAAGTTTCCCGTAAATTACCAAAGATATGCTAATATTTGTAATTGGAGACTTTAAGAGGCACCGGTGGTGTGTGCAGGCTGGAGTGATTGGGAGGCGGAGCGAGCAGGCGTTGGCGGTTAACGCTTGGAATGTGTGTCCTTCTGTATCGATTCTTGTGCACTTTTGAGCACTTCGTTGTGCAACTGGGGCACCCCCTCGGGGGAGTGGGGGGGAGGGGGGGTTGCAAAGGACATCGAGGAACAGACCAGGGGTAGCAGTGCTGTGAAATGCCCCGTCATCTAAAGGCATATGAATACTCATGAGATTCCTGTTGTGACGTCACTTCCGGTGACAGCGTCCCCCCACTTCTTTTCATGAGATTCCTGTTGTGACGTCACTTCCGGTGACAGCGTCCCCCCACTTCTTTTTTTAGGACTTGTGCCCTGTAAACAAATAAATAAAACGAATTTCGTAGCGCGCCCTGCATCGCAATTTGCTATGCAGCGCTCGCTACGAAATTCGTATCCATTTTCCGGTTTTTAGTACCCCCCACCCTGCCCCTCCCCCGCCCCACGGAACGCCCTCCACGGCCGCGGCTCTTATGTACACCCTCCAAACACCAGTGGTCGAAGTGGGCGGGATTCGAGAGGCACGACTGCCCATACTTTTCTAATTTAAGAAAAACAGTTCCACTACATTTTGTGAAAAGACAACCATCCTGGAACGATTAATTCTGGCAGTTAACATGCATCACCTGAAGTGTAAGGCACAGAGCCTCCTGTGCCAGCAGGGAAAAGTGGTGAGGCAGCGCAGGGTACCAAAAAAAAAATTAACTTACCTGCATCCTACGGGCAAGGTCCAATGCAGCACCAACAGGTCACCTCAGGCAGCACCGCGGCGGCCGGGTGCAGAGGTGCTTTTCAGCATCTGGTGCCCAATGTTATCCTATGGGGGAAAACATGTACTGAAATGGGGCTCTTCACAACAATTTACAAGACCAATCTCCTGGACTTAAGGTAAGTATGGGGCAAGGTCCAAGGTAGCACCAACAGGTCACCTCGGGAGGCTCTGGGGCATCCGGGTGCAGAGGTGTGTTATGGCATTGGGTGTCTCATTCACTTTAATGGTGAACGGTCCGATTGCCAAGAGGCTGCAAACTGGGACTGGGAGACCAGTCAGGCTGAACCAACAAGGGGTGTCAGGTCTCAGGATTGTCAGGGATTAGGGGACACCTTTCTTCATCTCCTCCTCGGTCCAGGGTGGCGGGTGCAGAGGTGTTCTGAGGCATCAGGTTTTTATCGCTGGAGACACTCATAGTAGAGGGGGCCTGGACAAAGAGGCTGCAGGCAGCGTTGTTGAGTCCACTGTGGGTAAACCCAAGATGGGTTTTGTCTCAGGAGGGTCAGGGACCATGCTGGCACCGTTGGCCCACTTCAACTCAGGCTAGGGGTCACCGGTGCAGTGGGGCTTTCCGTTGTTGGATTTTCACCATCCGGTGTCCTCACAGTTGTTTTGGAGTGCCTGCAGGATGCAGGGAAACAGCTCCGCTACTCCACAGGAGCTCCTGGGTCTTGGTTGAAGGCAGGCAGTCTATCCAGACTTTGGAGGCACAGCAGCTGCAGGACGAGACGACTTTAGTGCAATCTGGCAGGAACAGATAGGCCAGCAGGGTTGAAGGGCTGGTAGGTTTCAAGGGGCACCTCTACGGTACACTCTGGGTGCATGTATTAATAAACCCATCACAGGAATCAGTGTGGGTTTATGAAAAGGAGGTATATGATACCAAACACCATGGGTTTCAGTGAAGCCATTGTGTAGGTGGGGTTATCGTTTTGACTGGTGCCCAATACATACCTTAAGATGGCCTCCCTGCTCACTTTTAATGTCTAGTAATAGAACTGGACATCACAGGGGCATTTCTGCTCATGCAGATATGTCCTCACATAAAATATAATGCACCCTGCCTTAAGGCTCAAAGGCCTGCTGTAGGGTTGACTTACATTTATTAGATGCAGTGACTTTGGCATGGCATACAGGAGTGTGTCATGTCATGTTTTCACTCATGGTTTGCACCATGTCACACAGCATGTAATGGCAGTCTGTATGGAATTTGTGTATGGGTCCCTTAGGTTGGCACAATTCATGCTGCAGCCCTTTGGGGCTCTCTTTAGCACTCAAGCTCTAGGTACCTGGGGTACCATTTATTAGGGACTTACAGGGGTACTAAAGTCCTTAGCCAATTGTTGCACAATTGGACATCACCTTGTTTTGGGGAAGGAGCACTGGCACTGAGGTCTGGTTAGCAGGCCCCAGTGCGCTGTCGGAGTCAAAAATCAGCATCTAGTAGCTAAAAAGGGGGCAAAACGTGGGGGGATAACCACAACAAAAGCCCAGTTTCCTACAATGTGAATGTGCGCAACTGCTTAATCTGCAATTGTATAGGGGGCTTCTAAACCAGTAGTGGCTTTAATTGATGGAATCACTTGAGGCTTCCTGATGACACAGATTTATTTATTTTTTTAAAATGTTTTTATTGAGCATCACATGAAGAGTATACTTACATCGTACATTAATTCATCATACTGGACACATTTCTAAAAAGTCAGTAATCTGATAGTAAGTTCACAAAGTCCAGTCTCCCCATCTGTGAAATTCAACAGTTCCAGCGATGTCAATAGTTATAAGCGAGAGAGGTAACCAAACCATTACCCCCTGCAGCTTGTACCATTCCTGCTAAATGCATATCAATATAATACTCATTTCAACCCCTTCCCACAACTACCCTCCACCCACTCCACCCAACCAAACAAAGAACCTAGGTGCCGCTGCTCCTGATGACACAGATAGAGTGTTTTTGAGAGGTACTGCAAGGAGTTACCAGCTGAGCTGTGAAGTGAGTATTTATAAAGGACAGTTTTAAAAAATGGCGCTACCGTACATTATGGGTATTACAAAAATCTATATTTTGGAAGAATTTTCTATCTTAAACCTTTCAGCGCATTTTGTAGCAGCCTACCTGATACAGTGTGTATACAAGTCACTATTTTCCACTGCTCCAACCAGGATTCAATTCTGTGGCTCTGTGGTTACAGAGACAGAACTCTGCAGGGTATTAACTAATAGATGTTTCATAATGTACGATAGTGCATTTCCCATAGATTAACCTAACCTGCATTTTTATTCTTCATTTAAACCGAGTGTTATTTTATATGTAGTTAGTTAGCTGAAGATAAAAGAATGAAAAAAGTTAGAGAATATTTTGTTTCAGCCACGCCTTTGACCCCTCACTGACCCACCCTGATTGCACGCAGCATCATAGTTCCTATGCTTTTTTTAATGCACCTTAGCCGCTGCCAGGAACTATGTGTACAAAGTGTCTACTGTGGTGAGGATCAGAATGTAAATCTAAATTGTGCAACAAACATCACGTTTGAATTTCATCAACTGTTTTCAAAATTAAAAAAAAAAAAAGATTTTATTTAACACAGAGTAGCGTTTTACCTTATTGCATTACATTATTTCACTGCATTGAGAGTCATTTATTCAAAGTGAGTTTTTAAAAATGCACTGACAATCACTCCTCCCGCTCCCAGGTGACAATTTATATGGTACACTAACAGGCAAGTCAGTGTACCCTGTACTTTTGGCCTCAGTTATTACATAATATAGGGTATTAAAATAAACATGAGAGGTGTTCCTACAGCGTATATTTGTGTAGGCCACGCCTCTAATTGTGCAGGCCACGCCCATTTCACAGCCTTATCACACTCCTTTTAGAGGCCTTCCCCTGGTTTTTTAATCTCACTTAAAGCCCTGCTTTGCAGTTTGTCGTTGTTCTTCTATAGGTTTTTCACTGCACGCCCAGCAGTGAGTTCCTGAGGCCTGCTCTGACCTCCAGGAAATCCGTAAGTGGCGGAGCTGCTAAAAGCAGTATCCCTCCGCGGCTGCAAATCTGATGACCCCATCGTTCAAGCTCTGCATTCTACGCTTGCGACAATTATCAATTTATCATCTACCGCGTGGAAAAGCAACAGCTGGAGCACGTGCATATAAATGAACAGGGCATGGGTGTTTTTAAGCCTAGGCATAAAACGAATTTATATCGTAAAATGTAAAGTCGCGTTCAGAGAAGAGAAATGTCTTTTGGAAAACATGTCTTAGAGGATGCCCCTTCATCAGGACAAGTAAACAAAAGCGCACTTCTCAGGACTTTGTGAATGCTTACATTATTACACAGACGAGGACCAGCTGGGTGGAATATTTAGTGAGGCGATCACGTGAGACGAGCCGTATTTCATTCTCTGCCAGAGGAATGTTCTGCCTCCGAGGTATATGGTTTGTGCTCCATTAGATCACGCCTTTGCTCACTGAATCACTTGCGTACTTTTAATTCAAATAAACGACTCGCTGTTCACGGTAGATAACCTCCCTAAATTCAGTGTCTGTCACCAGGATCAGGGCTAGGGTTTTCACTGCCCTGGGCACCGATGCCCATGTACACTGCGTCACACCATCTCCTCCTCCCGTGTGCACACGCGAACACACAAACATATGGGTGCGGATCGAGAAACTGTTGTTTTAAAACATACATTGCGCTTTTCACTAGGACCATGAATAGCAATAACATATTTGGTGACATATTGGTATATATGTTTCGTTCACGTGAACTTGCGTAGCGCGCGCGGCACACCCAGTCACCTAACAACTGAGAGCTGAATTCTTCTGAAGCAACGAGCCCCGCTGCCAGCTCGTTTTGCCAGTGCAAAGCGGTGACTGTTTGAGGCAAAACATAAGCATGCATTTAAGAATAGTGCTTGCACTTAAATACCCGAATGTAATACATTAATATGTGGAGGCAGTGCCGGTTCTAGGATTTTTGGGACCCCGGGCGAAGTGGAATGTGCGAGGCCCCTCTAATTCACAAAAGTGACACCTTCAGGGCATCGGAAGCCGCTTTGTGCAGACTCCTCCTGGGCCGCAGCTCCCCTCTATGCCACCTACACGCCCCTTTTTCACAGCTCATATGGGGCTGAAGGTGTGAGAATAGCTTGGGGGCTGAGAGTTAAAACAGTGCAGACTGTAAAGTGCTGACAATGGGTGTCCTGCAGTGTCTCTCAATGGGCGGCCAGGCAGGAGGCCTAATTGCAGGACACACCTGCAATTAGGCCTCATTGCAACTGGCACAAGATGAAGTGTCCCCCTGCCCTAGGCCTCCCCACACCATCCCTGAGATGCCCAGGGAGGGGGCCCCCTCCTGTACGCCCAATTGCAAAGGCACACCTTTCTTCAATGGGATCAGCAGGGGCACAAGAGGTTTGGTGGGGTGTTGCACTGATGCGGGGCCCCATGCTGGTGGGCTGAGAGCAAGGCCCTGGACAGCTGCCCATGCCTAGCACTGGCACAGTATGGAGGCACGCAATAACTAGAGATGGGGCGAGCCAGCAAATGAACAGGACGAGCCCAGCGAAGGCTCTGGGTTGGCTCGTAGAGGGCAGGGGGGAGTACGTTCATTCGTATGTTGTTTCAAGGCACTGGGGACGGCAATTCCTGCACCGATTCCAACGCCCTAGTCTGTATGGTTGTTGATACAATTTGCATTCTTTGTTTTCAGCACTCATAGAGTCATGCTTCCGATTTAGACGCTCGTCTCTACGACATTGGAAACTCAGGGTCCATACTTTTGAACATTCCCATTAAATTCCTTAATTTCCTTGCTCTGTTTAAATGCTGCACTATTATTTACTGTTTTCCATCACCTGAATTAATAAAGCCAACCATATCTTTAAACCATCCTTAGGTGTCTCCCCTTGTCCTGATGGAGACCCCATGTAAGGTTTCAAATTCTCGGCCCAAACCTTGGGGTTGAAACGTCAACGGTATTTTCAGTTTCCACGTACAGACAACAGCGATTGATTGACTGTGTCATTATGATACTATGGTTAATACTATGGTTTGCATGTATATATAGCCTTCTAAGGGGCTGGATCGTTTTTTTCAGTTGTTGATGTATATATTTCGCACCGCCCTTCCTTTTTTCATCAACCCTCACCAACGCACAACTTTTAACAACCCCTTATTTCCTTTTTGAGGCACCTCTTCACAACTATGTAGATATTTATACTTTCATTTGAAGATGAATATTACCATGTTCTAAATATGAATACATTGCAAAATTTGATTGACTAAAGGTGATGTAAATGTAAATGTATGTGTCTTGTAAAGCGCACTGCTGCCCTGAGGCGTCCTGGCGCTGTAGACCGCTGGGGAACCCGTCCTGGCTATCCCTGTGAGATGGTCCCTCCAGGGTATCTCCAAGGTGAAACCAGGCATCCCCAGCGAAAATGGGGGGCCGTTGTGGAGATGAGGCAAGCTAATGCCCAGAGTTGCAGAGTGTGTTCCTGGTTAGAGTAGGTACCGAGGCGAGAATTATCGAGTCCGTTTTGACCCTGGTCCACGACCCTGCCGCGTCGGGAATTGAACCCTGGTCCCTGGCTGATTCTCTGCTTACGGATCTGCCACCTCTAACCAGTGAGCCACACTTCTCCACTGACCAACTCTTAGTTCAGTATTGGCATTTTTGTCGTTGTGGGGGGAGTAATGTTTCTAAATCCATGTTTGAAAACAATCACTTAAAGAAAAAAAATACTTCTCAGTGCACCGATAATCTTATGTACTGAGGTGAAACGGTTCTGCATGTTAATGAAATACATTTGTTTAATTCTGAAGATACTTTATCATATTTTTACACTTTTTCTGCAAGAGGTCTTTAAAAATAAAGATGTTCCTAAAGTTAAGTACTGCAGGACATCATAGTTACTTCCTTTCTTTACTGTCAGTTAACCTTTAAACAAACGCTTGCCTGTTTTTTTAACATCTTTTTGATGTGTTGATGTTAGCGCTGAGTCAAGTAATCAGCAGCCAAGTGCTGCTGTTGACCAGTGGACCACATTTAACGGTCAGGAGGCCCGCACGCGGCCCCCCGGGTAGTACTTTGAGTATCACTTACATAAAGTATGATGAAGTGTTTTCAAATTTAAAAAAAAGTATGGGGCGGATGTACGACCATTCCCTTTTGCGAGTTGCAAATTTGCAACTCACAGTTTGCGACTTGCAACAGTGTCTTGCAATTCTTAATAGGGTCGCAAATGACCTTCCGCATAAAAATTCATGAGGCAGGTTGCAAATTGCAACCCATTAGGAATGGCTAGCACTCGCAGGGATTGTGGCATGCTGGGGTCAGCAGACCACCATGTCTGTGACTGCTTTTTCAAAAAAGCAGTTTTCAAAAAAAATTCAGCCCATTTTCCTTAAAGGAAAACGCGATGTATTTAAAAAAGAAAAGTGAAACTTTTCTGTTTAATTTTTTAAGACCGCTGCCTGCTCTCCAAAAATATCTTCGCATCCATTCACAAAGGGGATCCCGTTTAAGAGTGACTTACCGCCTACCTGAAGTAGGTGGTAAACTGTGAGTGATTTGCGACCGCAAATGCGGTCGCAACGCAGTGGTACATACCATTCTGACTCGCTATTAGGAAGAGACGCCCTTGGCACGTCCCTTTATAGTAGCGACTGGCAAACACTATTTTGCGAGTCACAGACTTGCAAAATAGTGTTTGTAAATACCACCCACTTTTTTTGCAGTCACAAAAAGGCCGATTTCCTGTTTGCGACTGCAAAAAACGGTTGTACATCTGGCCCTATAGCCTTTAACATGTGGAAGCATTGACATCAATATGTCACATTATAGCACTGTACTCAGAAGTACTTGTTAAAAGTTTTTAAACAGTACCATTCGGCCCCGCCCCATCCTGGCGACAGTGCCATTAGTGAACTAGGAAAAGACACACAATTGATGGACGGAATGCAGAACAAATCAAAACATTCACCCCCAGTCAAGAGATCTGGGTTAAATCCATCATTCTTTTGCTCACCATGCCACCCCAGTTTAGACCTGGCCATATGCAAATCAGTCTCGACCCTGTGCCTCATGGGAACAGTCCAGCCCGAACTGCCAAGCCAGGTCCTCCCTGGACCGGAAACAAGCATCCTAGGACCGGTTTCGGAGTTTCACCCCTCTTCAGCCAGGATAGCTTGATTCCAGTGGCACAGTGAGCCCAGGACTCACGTCTAAGGATACCCAGCGCACTTAGGGCGAGAAAGCAAAAGACACACAATTGATGGACGGAATGCAGAACAAATCAAAACATTCACCCCCAGTCAAGAGATCTGGTTTAATCCATCATTCTTTTGCTCACCATAACACCCCAGTTTAGACCTGGCCATATGCAAATCAGCCTCGACCCTGTGCCTCATGGGAACAGTCGAGCCCGAACTGCCAAGCCAGGTCCTCCCTGGACCAGAAACAAGCATCCTAGGACCGGTTTCGGAGTTTCACCCCTCTTCAGCCAGGATAGCTTGATTCCAGTGGCACAGTGAGCCCAGGACTCACGTCTGAGCATACCTGGCGCACTTGGGGCGAGAAAGCAAAAGACACACAATTGATGGACAGAATGCAGAACAAATCAAAACATTCACCCCAGTCAACAGATCTGGGTTAAACCCATCAATCTTTTGCTCACCATGCCACCCCAGTTTAGACCTGGCCATATGCAAATCAGTCTCGACCCTGTGCCTCATGGGAACAGTCCAGCCCGAACTGCCAAGCCAGGTCCTCCCTGGACCGGAAACAAGCATCCTAGGACCGGTTTCGGGGTTTCACCCCTCTTCAGCCAGGATAGCTTGATTCCAGTGGCACAGTGAGCCCAGGACTCACGTCTGAGCATACCTGGCGCACTTAGGGCGAGAAAGCAAAAGACACACACTTGATGGACGGAATGCAGAACAAATCAAAACATTCACCCCCAGTCAAGAGATCTGGGTTAAATCCATCATTCTTTTGCTCTCCATGCCACACCAGTTTAGACCTGGCCATATGCAAATCAGTCTCGACCCTGTGCCTCATGGGAACAGTCCAGCCCAAACTGCCATATGGCTGGGTTCAAACTGGAACGGCATGGTGAGCAAAAAAACGATGGATGTAGGCCCAGATCTCTGTACTGGGGTGAATGTTTGACATTGTTCAGCATTCGGTCCATCGACTGTTCTTTGTGCCCATCTCCGCGGCATATATGTCCTGCGTAAGTAATCCTGACATCAGGCATTACTGTCAGTAAGATTCGGAAACCCCTATTTGGTAGTGAATGAACATGAAACAAACGGAGACCTGAAAAGTAGATATTTTAATGACGCTTTAGCCTTGTCCATGCAGAGCGTCAGCAACATGCAACACGGGCAGCGCTGAGCACAGTATTTCATAATACCGCTGCAGTTACGCAGTCAACGAACGTCCTCGCGATGGACGAGCGATTCCCCCCCTCCTCC
Organism: Triturus cristatus; assembly: GCF_964204655.1. NCBI lineage: Eukaryota > Metazoa > Chordata > Amphibia > Caudata > Salamandridae > Triturus > Triturus cristatus. The sequence continues at coordinate 628,068,604 of NC_140594.1, read as the reverse complement.
CCCCCCCCCTCCTCGAGGGGGAGACGTGGGCACCGGGCCTGGGAACAGCTCCAAGGCATACTTCTTGCCACACCACGGAGTCCATCAACTGTTGTTTTTGCATTCGTGAACTGGGAGGCATGATAGTTGTCACATGAACCCTGTACGTTGCCCAGATTCTTATAGACAAAGCAACATTGTAGTCTATTAAATTAAACACAATAGGTTTTTGTACAGCTGTTTATTTTGAACTCGTTTATTTGAAGGTGGTTTCATATACAATAGTGAAGTAAAAGGAGAATAGGTAAAATAAAATATTTGCGTGGAAATCACAATTAATGCAAGTTTTCTGGTTTCACTAGGTAGGAATCAGCCACTAAATAGGCACCTATTTGTCTCTCGTTTTTACTTCACACTTCAATGCTTTGTTTTTACATCTTTGTTCAGGAGGGTAGAAGGTAGAAGCCACATGAACGTTTGGCTCGTCATGGGCCCGAGGTTCCAACAGGCCCTGGCTCGACCTTTCAGCAGCTGCCCAAATCTAGCAATAAATCATACACTGGTAACATTAAACTTCTAATATTCACTTTATGATACACATCAGTGATACAAACTTGAATTAAAATACAGATACGGGAGTTACATTGTAGAAAATCACACTGTAAAGTAAATAGAGACACCTGGCCCCGTTTTATTTTAATAGCTCCTTTAAATAAGGGCATTTAAGTAACTGTAATCCATGAGAAACACTACAAACATTTGCTTTTGGGTTATAACTTCATTCCTAGCCCTGAGCTGGAAGAAGAGGACCGTTTCCATCTGTGACAATAAGCATGTCTTCTGTTTTTATAGAGCACTGGGCTTTGCAAGTTGGTACCAGGGTTGTGCAAGCATTTTCACCCTTTTCAAAGTGATACATTACCCGTACCAGCCGCCCCCACCCTGGCGAGAGGCCGCTCCAGGTCGGGATCTTCAGTTTCATGCACAACAGCAGTTCACAGGTTTACTAGCCCCAGACCTATATAAAGGCCAGGTCTGCGGTGTAGGTGGAAAGCGGTAGAAGGCAGTGAAAAGGGGCCCTGCCCACCATCTACAGTCGATGCCTCCTCACAAGGATACTCAAGGATAGGATAAAAAGTGTCTATGATCCACCCTGGAAGGAGGAGCGAGATCTCTTGCTCTGAAACTGACACTAATTAAAATGATATTTAATCGGTGACCTGGATGAGCCTTGTGATCCTCGGCAGGTGGATAGAAAATGTCAATACTGGCTCTCGTGATCACCAGCTCTGGATGCAGCGGTCCACAGTCATGTCCAGGTGGGAGCAGCTGTGTGGAAAGTGTTAATCGTTCAGATAGCGTGGGTCAGTCTTTGTGGTGCGTATTTGGTGGGGCAGAGAGTCTATAGGAGAGGATGTAGCCTTGAGGTTAGAGCGGTCGACGTAGAAGCTCGGCTACGACTACGACTCGGCTATGACGCTCAACATCCTGTGACTCTGGGCAAATCACTTAATTTCCCTACGAAAAAATGGATGTGTCTTTGTGTAACGAAACTGGTGCTATGTAAAGCGCTCTGATACCCGATTTATCAGGTCTAGTTCGCGCTATATAAGACTTCCCAAAAATTCTTGGAAAATGAACATGTTGGGATACCGGGCAGTGAGCGGACAGCATCTCTCTGATTGACCAATGATTACTAGAATCCCACAATTCCTCACAAGCTTTAATTGAAATGGATGCAGTTACCCGAAGTTTGCATGGAATTCCTAGTTATCACAGGTGCATAAGAATGTTTCAACTAGTACAGCAAGATGTATTTGTTTTTAAGGAGAAGTTGACTAGTTATCTCCTCGGTTATGCATCCTAGTCTGAGGAGATTCTTTAAAAGATCCAATAAGTCTCCTTCTCCTTCAATGGCCAACATTACCACTCAACAGCAACCTTGTGTTTTTCCACAGAGTTGTGTTTTTGAACAGCCACAACTATTCACTGTACAGAAAGTTAATTGGATTTTCTGTCCCACATTAAGAGGTTATTTATCAGAGCACTGTCTACTTGCTGATGGCGTGGGGCCTCTCTCCCATACTCTGTGCTCATCCTTATGTTGAAGATCACCCTCCGTGTCTTGTCTTTGACCATGTAAAGCTGCTGCCTCTCTAGCCTTTTCTACTCTCTAACAACGCCGCTGCCAGACTCGCCCTCGGGACTCCGCGCCATGAGCACATGACCCAACACATACGAAGCATCCACTGGCTCCCCGTCAAAAAGAGGGTCACCTTCAAACTCCTCACCCACGCCTACAAATCCCTCAACATCCGACCCAATTACCTCAACGAGAGACTGTCCTTCCTCGTATCCAAGAGGAACCTCGCCGTGGCAGAGGTTCCCCGCAGCCGCAGAAAGAGAACCGGCAGGAGAGCTTTCTCTTACATCGCAGCAAAAACCTAGAACGAGCTCCCCTTGAACATCAGACGCTCCCCCACCCTGCACATGCTCAGGAAGGACCTCAAGACCTGGCTCTTCGACTGACCCGGAGCCGCCGCTCCCCACCCCCTCTCCAGCGCTTTGAGACCCTCACGGGTGAGTAGCACGCTATATAAACCCCTGATTGATTGATTGATTGATAGACTGCTTTTGCTGCCCTCCCTAAGACTCGCCCCATTTTCCCCATACAACCCACTGTCACTGCCTCTTAGGGCCATATGTACGAACAGATTCCCCCATAGACACAGAATAGGTAAAGCCCTTTGATGCCTCTGGCCATAATCCCTACCACAGGTGTGGACTGCACAGTCTGCCTTCATCTGTGTGACACTCGTGTTTCAACCAAGGCCTCTTTTCATAATCAACCTGTTCCACAGACCAATCGAGAGAAAAGGAGAAGTTGGAGAAAGGAGGAAGAAAAAAAAATGTAGTTACTCAATGGCAATGGCAGAGAGCAGGGGTTACAAAGAACATACAAAAGTGAGATAAAGAGACAGGGAGTGCAGAGTGGTGGAAGGAAAAAGCAGGTGGTGGAATCAATGATGCAGCGTTTTCCTAAGAAAAAACTTTAGGCCTCTGGACCTTGTACAAGTTAGGCCCAGCTGACTTCTTCCCACTGACATGCCCGTCTGCCTCCGAGGATTCTGCTGGGAGTAGTGCCCGGCTGGCTCGCGGCCGGAGTGAACCTGCTGCTGGGAGACGGGCCCAGGATTCAGGCCTCGGTGAACATCCATGAATGCAATTGTGCTCTTGTGCAAAACTCGAATCTGTGCTTCCTCGGCGTGTTGGAAAACCCCTGTTGGAAATATAGGAGTTGGCCGTTCAGTGGCTGAGAAATCGCAAGGTTCCCTGTTGAGACAGAGGGCTCGCGTTGTTCTGTTCAGGGAACCGGAACAGCGACAGGGCAGGGCGTACCGCGGCACCATCGCATCACTGCTCCCTCGCATATCAGTGGGAACGGGCAACAAGAGCATCGTTCCAGAGACTGCGCGCGACTTTCCGTCTGGAAGATTAAGGCAGTTTCGTCAGATACATCTGTAGATGCGACTGACCAAGAACTAGAGATAGCCAAGGGGCGGGGGCGGGCCTCTCCCTCGCGCTCCGGGGCTCCGCCTTACCAGGGCCTCTGCTTCTCTGACTTCTTCCACTGGCTGTAGGGCCTGGTCCGTTACTCCGCTATCAGTTCTCAGGGACAGCAGAGCCTGGCCTCTCAACTCTCCGCTTTCCTTTTTCAGTGACTGCAGAGCTTGGCCCATTACTCAGCTCTCTGTTCCCAGGGACAGCAGAGCCTGGCCTCTCAACGCTGCTCTTCTCTTTCTGTGACTGCGGAGCCTGGCCTCTCAACGCTGCTCTCCTCTTTCAGTGACTGCAGAGCCTGGCCTCTCAACTCTGCTCTCCTGTCTAAGTGACCGCAGAGCCTGGCCTCTCAACTCTCCGCTTTCATCTTTCAGTGGCTGCAGAGCTTGGTCCATTACTCAGCTCTCTGTTCCCAGGGACAGCAGAGCCTGGCCTCTCAACGCTGCTCTTCTGTGACTGCAGAGCCTGGCCTCTCAACGCTGCTCTCCTCTTTCAGTGACTGCAGAGCCTGGCCTCTCAACTCTGCTCTCCTGTTTCAGTGACCGCAGAGCCTGGCCTCTCAACTCTGCTCTCCTGTCTAAGTGACCGCAGAGCCTGGCTTCTCAACTCTGCTCTCCTGTTTCAGTGACAGCAAAACCTGGCCTCTCAACACTACTCTCCTGTTTCAGTGATTGCGGAGTCTGGCCTCTCAACTCTGCTTCCCTGTTTCAGTGACAGCAGAGCCTGGCCTCTCAACTCTGCTCTCCTCTTTCAGTGACTGCAGAGCCTGCCTCTCAACGCTGCTCTTCTCTTTCAGTGACTGCAGAGCCTGGCCTCTCAACTCTGCTCTCCTCTTTCAGTGACTGCAGAGCCTGGCCTCTCAACGCTGCTCTTTTCTTTCAGTGACTGCAGAGCCTGGCCTCTCAACGCTGCTCTCCTCTTTCAGTGACTGCAGAGCCTGGCCTCTCAACTCTGCTCTCCTGTTTCAGTGACCGCAGAGCCTGGCCTCTCAACTCTGCTCTCCTGTCTAAGTGACCGCAGAGCCTGGCTTCTCAACTCTGCTCTCCTGTTTCAGTGACAGCAAAACCTGGCCTCTCAACACTGCTTTCCTCTTTCAGTGACTGCGGAGCCTGGCCTCTCAACTCTGCTCTCCTCTTTCAGTGACTGCAGAGCCTGGCCTCTCAACTCTGCTTCCCTGTTTCAGTGACAGCAGAGCCTGGCCTCTCAACTCTGCTCTCCTCTTTCAGTGACTGCAGAGCCTGCCTCTCAACGCTGCTCTTCTCTTTCAGTGACTGCAGAGCCTGGCCTCTCAACTCTGCTCTCCTCTTTCAGTGACTGCAGAGCCTGGCCTCTCAACGCTGCTCTTTTCTTTCAGTGACTGCAGAGCCTGGCCTCTCAACGCTGCTCTCCTCTTTCAGTGACTGCAGAGCCTGGCCTCTCAACTCTGCTCTCCTGTTTCAGTGACCGCAGAGCCTGGCCTCTCAACTCTGCTCTCCTGTCTAAGTGACCGCAGAGCCTGGCTTCTCAACTCTGCTCTCCTGTTTCAGTGACAGCAAAACCTGGCCTCTCAACACTGCTTTCCTCTTTCAGTGACTGCGGAGCCTGGCCTCTCAACTCTGCTCTCCTCTTTCAGTGACTGCAGAGCCTGGCCTCTCAACTCTGCTCTCCTCTTTCAGTGACTGCGGAGCCTGGCCACTCAACTCTGCTCTCTTTCAGTGACTGCAGAGCCTGGCCTCTCAACTCTGCTCTCCTGTCTAAGTGACCGCAGAGCCTGGTCTCTCAACTCTGCTTTCCTGTTTCAGTGACCGCAAAGCCTGGCCTCTCAACTCTACTCTCCTGTTTCAGTGATTGCAGAGTCTGGCCTCTCAACTCTGCTTCCCTGTTTAAGTGACAGCAGAGCCTGGCCTCTCAACTCTGCTCTCCTCTTTCACTGACTGCAGAGCCTGGACTCTCAACTCTGCTCTCCTCTTTCAGTGACTGCAGAGCCTGGCCTCTCAACTCTGCTCTCCTGTCTAAGTGACCGCAGAGCCTTGCTTCTCAACTCTGCTTTCCTGTCTAAGTGACCGCAGAGCCTGGCTTCTCAACGCTGCTCTCCTCTTTTAGTGACTGCAGAGCCTGGCCTCTCAACTCTGCTCTCCTGTTTCAGTGACAGCAGAGCCTGGCCTCTCAACTCTGCTCTCCTGTTTCAGGGACAGCAAAACCTGGCCTCTCAACACTGCTTTCCTCTTTCAGTGACTGCGGAGCCTGGCCTCTCAACTCTGCTCTCCTCTTTCAGTGACTGCGGAGCCTGGCCTCTCAACTCTGCTCTCCTCTTTCAGTGACTGCAGAGCCTGGCCTCTCAACGCTGCTCTTTTCTTTCAGTGACTGCAGAGCCTGGCCTCTCAACGCTGCTCTCCTCTTTCAGTGACTGCAGAGCCTGGCCTCTCAACTCTGCTCTCCTGTTTCAGTGACCGCAGAGCCTGGCCTCTCAACTCTGCTCTCCTGTCTAAGTGACCGCAGAGCCTGGCTTCTCAACTCTGCTCTCCTGTTTCAGTGACAGCAAAACCTGGCCTCTCAACACTGCTTTCCTCTTTCAGTGACTGCGGAGCCTGGCCTCTCAACTCTGCTCTCCTCTTTCAGTGACTGCAGAGCCTGGCCTCTCAACTCTGCTCTCCTCTTTCAGTGACTGCGGAGCCTGGCCACTCAACTCTGCTCTCTTTCAGTGACTGCAGAGCCTGGCCTCTCAACTCTGCTCTCCTGTCTAAGTGACCGCAGAGCCTGGTCTCTCAACTCTGCTTTCCTGTTTCAGTGACCGCAAAGCCTGGCCTCTCAACTCTACTCTCCTGTTTCAGTGATTGCAGAGTCTGGCCTCTCAACTCTGCTTCCCTGTTTAAGTGACAGCAGAGCCTGGCCTCTCAACTCTGCTCTCCTCTTTCACTGACTGCAGAGCCTGGACTCTCAACTCTGCTCTCCTCTTTCAGTGACTGCAGAGCCTGGCCTCTCAACTCTGCTCTCCTGTCTAAGTGACCGCAGAGCCTTGCTTCTCAACTCTGCTTTCCTGTCTAAGTGACCGCAGAGCCTGGCTTCTCAACGCTGCTCTCCTCTTTTAGTGACTGCAGAGCCTGGCCTCTCAACTCTGCTCTCCTGTTTCAGTGACAGCAGAGCCTGGCCTCTCAACTCTGCTCTCCTGTTTCAGGGACAGCAAAACCTGGCCTCTCAACACTGCTTTCATCTTTCAGTGACTGCGGAGCCTGGCCTCTCAACTCTGCTCTCCTCTTTCAGTGACTGCGGAGCCTGGCCTCTCAACTCTGCTCTCCTCTTTCAGTGACTGCAGAGCCTGGCCTCTCAACTCTGCTCTCCTCTTTCAGTGACTGCGGAGCCTGGCCTCTCAATTCTGCTCTCCTCTTTTAGTGACTGCGGAGCCTGGCCTCTCAACTCTGCTCTCCTCTTTCAGTGACTGCAGAGCCTGGCTTCTCAACTCTGCTCTACTCTTTCAGTGACTGCGGAGCCTGGCCTCTCAATGCTGCTCTCCTCTTTTAGTGTCTGCGGAGCCTAGCCTCTCAACTCTGCTCTCCTCTTTCAGTGACTGCAGAGCCTGGCCTCTCAACTCTGCTCTCCTGTCTAAGTGACCACAGAGCCTGATCTCTCAACTCTGCTTTCCTGTTTCAGTGACTGCAAAGCCTGGCCTCTCAACTCTGCTCTCCTGTTTCAGTGATTGCAGAGTCTGGCCTCTCAACTCTGCTTCCCTGTTTCAGAGACAGCAGAGCCTGGCCTCTCAACTCTGCTCTCCTCTTTCACTGACTGCAGAGCCTGGCCTCTCGACTCTGCTCTCCTCTTTCAGTGACTGCAGAGCCTGGCCTCTCAACTCTGCTCTCCTGTCTAAGTGACCGCAGAGCCTTGCTTCTCAACTCTGCTCTCCTGTCTAAGTGACCGCAGAGCCTGGCTTCTCAACGCTGCTCTCCTCTTTCAGTGACTGCAGAGCCTGGCCTCTCAACTCTGCTCTCCTGTTTCAGTGACAGCAGAGCCTGGCCTCTCAACTCTGCTCTCCTGTCTAAGTGACCGCAGAGCCTGGCTTCTCAACTCTGCTCTCCTGTTTCAGTGACTGCAGAGCCTGGCCTCTCAACTCTGCTCTCCTCTTTCAGTGACTGCGGAGCCTGGCCTCTCAATGCTGCTCTCCTCTTTTAGTGACTGCGGAGCCTGGCCTCTCAACTCTGCTCTCCTCTTTCAGTGACCGCAGAGCCTGGCTTCTCAACTCTGCTCTCCTCTTTCAGTGACTGCGGAGCCTGGCCTCTCAATGCTGCTCTCCTCTTTTAGTGACTGCGGAGCCTGGCCTCTCAACTCTGCTCTCCTCTTTCAGTAACTGCAGAGCCTGGCCTCTCAACTCTACTCTCCTGTTTCAGTGATTGCAGAGTCTGGCCTCTCAACTCTGCCTCCCTGTTTCAGTGACAGCAGAGCCTGGCCTCTCAACTCTGCTCTCCTCTTTCAGTGACTGCAGAGCCTGCCTCTCAACGCTGCTCTTCTCTTTCAGTGACTGCAGAGCCTGGCCTCTCAACGCTGCTCTCCTCTTTCAGTGACTGCAGAGCTCGGCCTCTCAACTCTCCGCTTTCCTTTTTCAGTGACTGCAGAGCTTGGCCCATTACTCAGCTCTCTGTTCCCAGGGACAGCAGAGCCTGGCCTCTCAACGCTGCTCTTTTCTTTCAGTGACTGCAGAGCCTGGCCTCTCAACGCTGCTCTTTTCTTTCAGTGACTGCAGAGCCTGGCCTCTCAACGCTGCTCTCCTCTTTCAGTGACTGCAGAGCCTGGCCTCTCAACTCTGCTCTCCTGTTTCAGCGACCGCAGAGCCTGGCCTCTCAACTCTGCTCTCCTGTCTAAGTGACCGCAGAGCCTGGCTTCTCAACTCTGCTCTCCTGTTTCAGTGACAGCAAAACCTGGCCTCTCAACACTGCTTTCCTCTTTCAGTGACTGCGGAGCCTGGCCTCTCAACTCTGCTCTCCTCTTTCAGTGACTGCAGAGCCTGGCCTCTCAACTCTGCTCTCCTCTTTCAGTGACTGCGGAGCCTGGCCACTCAATGCTGCTCTCCTCTTTTAGTGACTGCGGAGCCTGGCCTCTCAACTCTGCTCTCTTTCAGTGACTGCAGAGCCTGGCCTCTCAACTCTGCTCTCCTGTCTAAGTGACCGCAGAGCCTGGTCTCTCAACTCTGCTTTCCTGTTTCAGTGACCGCAAAGCCTGGCCTCTCAACTCTACTCTCCTGTTTCAGTGATTGCAGAGTCTGGCCTCTCAACTCTGCTTCCCTGTTTAAGTGACAGCAGAGCCTGGCCTCTCAACTCTGCTCTCCTCTTTCACTGACTGCAGAACCTGGACTCTCAACTCTGCTCTCCTCTTTCAGTGACTGCAGAGCCTGGCCTCTCAACTCTGCTCTCCTGTCTAAGTGACCGCAGAGCCTTGCTTCTCAACTCTGCTCTCCTGTCTAAGTGACCGCAGAGCCTGGCTTCTCAACGCTGCTCTCCTCTTTTAGTGACTGCAGAGCCTGGCCTCTCAACTCTGCTCTCCTCTTTCAGTGACAGCAGAGCCTGGCCTCTCAACTCTGCTCCCTGTTTCAGAGACAGCAAAACCTGGCCTCTCAACACTGCTTTCCTCTTTCAGTGACTGCGGAGCCTGGCCTCTCAACTCTGCTCTCCTCTTTCAGTGACTGCGGAGCCTGGCCTCTCAACTCTGCTCTCCTCTTTCAGTGACTGCAGAGCCTGGCCTCTCAACTCTGCTCTCCTCTTTCAGTGACTGCGGAGCCTGGCCTCTCAATGCTGCTCTCCTCTTTTAGTGACTGCGGAGCCTGGCCTCTCAACTCTGCTCTCCTCTTTCACTGACTGCAGAGCCTGGCCTCTCGACTCTGCTCTCCTCTTTCAGCGACTGCAGAGCCTGGCCTCTCAACTCTGCTCTCCTGTCTAAGTGACCGCAGAGCCTTGCTTCTCAACTCTGCTCTCCTGTCTAAGTGACCGCAGAGCCTGGCTTCTCAACGCTGCTCTCCTCTTTCAGTGACTGCAGAGCCTGGCCTCTCAACTCTGCTCTCCTGTTTCAGTGACAGCAGAGCCTGGCCTCTCAACTCTGCTCTCCTGTCTAAGTGACCGCAGAGCCTGATCTCTCAACTCTGCTTTCCTGTTTCAGTGACTGCAAAGCCTGGCCTCTCAACTCTGCTCTCCTGTTTCAGTGATTGCAGAGTCTGGCCTCTCAACTCTGCTTCCCTGTTTAAGTGACAGCAGACAAGTATAACAAGATTAGGGAGTGTAGAGGTAAGCGCTAAGGTGGATACATCCTCCACTTAGGTATCAGTTTATAAACAAAAGGATCCACCTTATAGAAGGAGGTACTCAAAAGACCAGATAGCAGGGGTAATGGTGAATGAGTGTCCCAAAACGTGGTTGGGCACACCCAATGTTGTTTAAATACCCCTCACACACCAAGAATGGCCCATGGTGTCATGCTTCATCATTGGGGTCTTCCCGCCCCGCTGCGGGACGGGGCGTGCTACGACCTACGACTACGTGGGAGCACTTTCGATGAAGTACTATGTGTGATGTAAAGGGAGGGTCTATTGTAGTTGTGAGAATGTGTATGTTAAAAAGCAACTGGCCCAGGGAGACAGAAAAAACTTTAATTTGTCCCAAGAGGGCTGGTGCTAGTAAAAACAAAAGTGCGGAGTTTGCCTACGTAATGTGTGGTTACTCCTTGTGGGTCAACATGTTTCGATGCTGGGCATCTTCATCAGGACAGAGAAAAGATCCCTCCCAACTTAGAAGCATGTGCTTAGTAAATACGTAAAAGTGAAAAAAATGCAGTAAATAATGCACGTGTATACAATACCTAATAGTATGTATGAAGATCTGCAAAGGGAAACAGAGACTTTATCAATTTCCCCAGAAGGAGAGCGTAGTACCTGTAAATGTAAAAAAACGCCACAATGTGACTATAAATAGCGTGCTTCAACTGTAATATTAGCGTTATCAGGAAGTGTGCAGTGACCTGTAAAAGAAAGGACAGTACAAGACACTACACAACAGAAAACACACACTCTATAACTAAACGTGAAAAATCATTGGAATTTCAGGTGAGAAACGTGGTTAAAAACAAAGGTGCATACTTATATGTATATGAGGAAAATGCCTCATGAACCTAGAACGGGTAGGATCGTAATGGAGCTTTAGTTCTAGTGGGGAAAAAAGGGGTAAAAAAAGGATCAGGTTGTTACCTCCAGCGAAGGATTTGAGTGATGGACGAAGTCTTCAAACCGGAGCCGTGGCTCCGTACTTACGTGCCCTGGCTGACAATCTCAGCTACGAGTCTGTCCTTCCCGCGGTTCCGCTGTGTATTGGAACCAGGGCGGGTAGAACGCTCTTAAAGCTCCCGTAATGGCTGGGAAATGGGAGTCAGCTGATGACGGCGGAGCACCTAGAAGCGCTTCCGGGTTGGGGCTTTTACAGAGACTAGACCGTAACCCTTGCACACTGGGGAACGGAAGTGAATAGAAATCTCTAGGTTGAAGAGATGTTGAATAAAAAGAGTATTATAGTGCACCAATGTCTGGGGAACATTGCGTCTATGCCGGTGTGAAGTGACAAAAACGGATTACGGGGCTGGCGAAAAGGACAATGCTGAACTCATGATAGAGGATTTAGCTGGATTTTACGCTGTGGTTGATTCCTACATAAATACGTAAAGTCCGATATGTGCATTAATCTCTGGAGAAAAAAATCGGTCGAAGGGGATATGAATTGACAATAAAGGATTACGGGGCTGGCGAAAACAATGCTAAGTTTGAGATTGATGAAAAAAGATTTTAAGCTGTGGTAGACTCCTACATAAATAATGCAGCAGTCGCGCCAGTAATCAAAGAAAGGGGGGGGGGGGGGGAGAAAAAAGGGGGGAAGTGGGAAAGGAAGGGGGAGGGGGGGGGAAACACAACACCCTGTGGGAGAAGTGCTCTGGTGTATGCAAGTACACCCACAACGTTTTGGCAAATTCTGACTATTCACACCTCGTCGTTCTTGATAGATTATTGATAGTAATCCAGTAAGGAGACACCTTTATTATGTCAATTGTGCCCAAGGTATATCATCGTTCAGGCCCGTTATGTGTGTGTCCAGACAAGTAAAGGTGCGGATTGGAGAACATAAAAGTAATATCCGCTGCAAGAAGAGCACGACCAAAATGGCCACCCATTTTCTGAGTATGAATCATGGCGTGGATGAAATCAAGTGGACTGTCATTGAACAACTCAACAATGATCGTGGACTCTTTGAAAAGGAACAACGTTGGGTGTTCCGTCTGGACACACACATAACGGGCCTGAACGATGATATACCTTGGGCACAATTGACATAATAAAGGTGTCTCCTTACTGGATTACTATCAATAATCTATCAAGAACGACGAGGTGTGAATAGTCAGAATTTGCCAAAACGTTGTGGGTGTACTTGCATACACCAGAGCACTTCTCCCACAGGGTGTTGTGTTTCCCCCCCCCCCCCTCCCCCTTCCTTTCCCACTTCCCCCCTTTTTTCTCCCCCCCCCCCTTTCTTTGATTACTGGCGCGACTGCTGCATTATTTATGTAGGAGTCTACCACAGCTTAAAATCTTTTTTCATCAATCTCAAACTTAGCATTGTTTTCGCCAGCCCCGTAATCCTTTATTGTCAATTCATATCCCCTTAGACCGATTTTTTTCTCCAGAGATTAATGCACATATCGGACTTTACGTATTTATGTAGGAATCAACCACAGCGTAAAATCCAGCTAAATCATCTATCATGAGTTCAACATTGTCCTTTTCGCCAGCCCCGTAATCCGTTTTTGTCACTTCACACCGGCATAGACGCAATGTTCCCCAGACATTGGTGCACTATAATACTCTTTTTATTCAACATCTCTTCAACCTAGAGATTTCTATTCACTTCCGTTCCCCAGTGTGCAAGGGTTACGGTCTAGTCTCTGTAAAAGCCCCAACCCGGAAGCGCTTCTAGGTGCTCCGCCGTCATCAGCTGACTCCCATTTCCCAGCCAATTACGGGAGCTTTAAGAGCGTTCTACCCGCCCTGGTTCCAATACACAGCGGAACCGCGGGAAGGACAGACTCGTAGCTGAGATTGTCAGCCAGGGCACGTAAGTACGGAGCCACGGCTCCGGTTTGAAGACTTCGTCCATCACTCAAATCCTTCGCTGGAGGTAACAACCTGATCCTTTTTTTACCCTTTTTTTCCCCACTAGAACTAAAGCTCCATTACGATCCTACCCGTTCTAGGTTCATGAGGCATTTTCCTCATATACATATAAGTATGCACCTTTGTTTTTAACCACGTTTCTCACCTGAAATGCCAATGATTTTTCACGTTTAGTTATAGAGTGTGTGTTTTCTGTTGTGTAGTGTCTTGTACTGTCCTTTCTTTTACAGGTCACTGCACACTTCCTGATAACGCTAATATTACAGTTGAAGCACGCTATTTATAGTCACATTGTGGCGTTTTTTTACATTTACAGGTACTACGCTCTCCTTCTGGGGAAATTGATAAAGTCTCTGTTTCCCTTTGCAGATCTTCATACATACTATTAGGTATTGTATACACGTGCATTATTTACTGCATTTTTTTCACTTTTACGTATTTACTAAGCACATGCTTCTAAGTTGGGAGGGATCTTTTCTCTGTCCTGATGAAGATGCCCAGCATCGAAACATGTTGACCCACAAGGAGTAACCACACATTACGTAGGCAAACTCCGCACTTTTGTTTTTACTAGCACCAGCCCTCTTGGGACAAATTAAAGTTTTTTCTGTCTCCCTGGGCCAGTTGCTTTTTAACATACACATTCTCACAACTACAATAGACCCTCCCTTTACATCACACATAGTACTTCATCGAAAGTGCTCCCACGTAGTCGTAGGTCGTAGCACGCCCCGTCCCGCAGCGGGGCGGGAAGACCCCAATGATTAAGCATGACACCATGGGCCATTCTTGGTGTGTGAGGGGTATTTAAACAACATTGGGTGTGCCCAACCACGTTTTGGGACACTCATTCACCATTACCCCTGCTATCTGGTCTTTTGAGTACCTCCTTCTATAAGGTGGATCCTTTTGTTTATAAGTGACAGCAGAGCCTGGCCTCTCAACTCTGCTCTCCTCTTTCAGTGACTGCAGAGCCTGGCCTCTCAACTCTGCTCTCCTGTCTAAGTGACCGCAGAGCCTTGCTTCTCAACTCTGCTCTCCTGTCTAAGTGACCGCAGAGCCTGGCTTCTCAACGCTGCTCTCCTCTTTTAGTGACTGCAGAGCCTGGCCTCTCAACTCTGCTCTCCTGTTTCAGTGACAGCAGAGCCTGGCCTCTCAACTCTGCTCTCCTGTTTCAGGGACAGCAAAACCTGGCCTCTCAACACTGCTTTCCTCTTTCAGTGACTGCGGAGCCTGGCCTCTCAACTCTGCTCTCCTCTTTCAGTGACTGCGGAGCCTGGCCTCTCAACTCTGCTCTCCTCTTTCAGTGACTGCAGAGCCTGGCCTCTCAACTCTGCTCTCCTCTTTCAGTGACTGCGGAGCCTGGCCTCTCAATGCTGCTCTCCTCTTTTAGTGACTGCGGAGCCTGGCCTCTCAACTCTGCTCTCCTCTTTCAGTGACTGCAGAGCCTGGCTTCTCAACTCTGCTCTCCTCTTTCAGTGACTGCGGAGCCTGGCCTCTCAATGCTGCTCTCCTCTTTTAGTGACTGCGGAGCCTAGCCTCTCAACTCTGCTCTCCTCTTTCAGTGACTGCAGAGCCTGGCCTCTCAACTCTGCTCTCCTGTCTAAGTGACCGCAGAGCCTGATCTCTCAACTCTGCTTTCCTGTTTCAGTGACTGCAAAGCCTGGCCTCTCAACTCTGCTCTCCTGTTTCAGTGATTGCAGAGTCTGGCCTCTCAACTCTGCTTCCCTGTTTCAGAGACAGCAGAGCCTGGCCTCTCAACTCTGCTCTCCTCTTTCACTGACTGCAGAGCCTGGCCTCTCGACTCTGCTCTCCTCTTTCAGTGACTGCAGAGCCTGGCCTCTCAACTCTGCTCTCCTGTCTAAGTGACCGCAGAGCCTTGCTTCTCAACTCTGCTCTCCTGTCTAAGTGACCGCAGAGCCTGGCTTCTCAACGCTGCTCTCCTCTTTCAGTGACTGCAGAGCCTGGCCTCTCAACTCTGCTCTCCTGTTTCAGTGACAGCAGAGCCTGGCCTCTCAACTCTGCTCTCCTGTCTAAGTGACCGCAGAGCCTGGCTTCTCAACTCTGCTCTCCTGTTTCAGTGACTGCAGAGCCTGGCCTCTCAACTCTGCTCTCCTCTTTCAGTGACTGCGGAGCCTGGCCTCTCAATGCTGCTCTCCTCTTTTAGTGACTGCGGAGCCTGGCCTCTCAACTCTGCTCTCCTCTTTCAGTGACCGCAGAGCCTGGCTTCTCAACTCTGCTCTCCTCTTTCAGTGACTGCGGAGCCTGGCCTCTCAATGCTGCTCTCCTCTTTTAGTGACTGCGGAGCCTGGCCTCTCAACTCTGCTCTCCTCTTTCAGTAACTGCAGAGCCTGGCCTCTCAACTCTACTCTCCTGTTTCAGTGATTGCAGAGTCTGGCCTCTCAACTCTGCCTCCCTGTTTCAGTGACAGCAGAGCCTGGCCTCTCAACTCTGCTCTCCTCTTTCAGTGACTGCAGAGCCTGCCTCTCAACGCTGCTCTTCTCTTTCAGTGACTGCAGAGCCTGGCCTCTCAACGCTGCTCTCCTCTTTCAGTGACTGCAGAGCCTGGCCTCTCAACTCTGCTCTCCTGTTTCAGTGACCGCAGAGCCTGGCCTCTCAACTCTGCTCTCCTGTCTAAGTGACCGCAGAGCCTGGCTTCTCAACTCTGCTCTCCTGTTTCAGTGACAGCAAAACCTGGCCTCTCAACACTGCTTTCCTCTTTCAGTGACTGCGGAGCCTGGCCTCTCAACTCTGCTCTCCTCTTTCAGTGACTGCAGAGCCTGGCCTCTCAACTCTGCTCTCCTCTTTCAGTGACTGCGGAGCCTGGCCACTCAATGCTGCTCTCCTCTTTTAGTGACTGCGGAGCCTGGCCTCTCAACTCTGCTCTCTTTCAGTGACTGCAGAGCCTGGCCTCTCAACTCTGCTCTCCTGTCTAAGTGACCGCAGAGCCTGGTCTCTCAACTCTGCTTTCCTGTCTAAGTGACCGCAGAGCCTGGCTTCTCAACTCTGCTCTCCTGTTTCAGTGACTGCAGAGTCTGGCCTCTCAACTCTGCTTCCCTGTTTAAGTGACAGCAGAGCCTGGCCTCTCAATGCTGCTCTCCTCTTTCACTGACTGCAGAGCCTGGCCTCTCAACTCTGCTCTCCTCTTTCAGTGACTGCAGAGCCTGGCCTCTCAACTCTGCTCTCCTGTCTAAGTGACCGCAGAGCCTGGCTTCTCAACGCTGCTCTCCTCTTTTAGTGACTGCAGAGCCTGGCCTCTCAACTCTGCTCTCCTCTTTCAGTGACAGCAGAGCCTGGCCTCTCAACTCTGCTCCCTGTTTCAGAGACAGCAAAACCTGGCCTCTCAACACTGCTTTACTCTTTCAGTGACTGCGGAGCCTGGCCTCTCAACTCTGCTCTCCTCTTTCAGTGACTGCGGAGCCTGGCCTCTCAACTCTGCTCTCCTCTTTCAGTGACTGCAGAGCCTGGCCTCTCAACTCTGCTCTCCTCTTTCAGTGACTGCGGAGCCTGGCCTCTCAATGCTGCTCTCCTCTTTTAGTGACTGCGGAGCCTGGCCTCTCAACTCTGCTCTCCTCTTTCACTGACTGCAGAGCCTGGCCTCTCGACTCTGCTCTCCTCTTTCAGCGACTGCAGAGCCTGGCCTCTCAACTCTGCTCTCCTGTCTAAGTGACCGCAGAGCCTTGCTTCTCAACTCTGCTCTCCTGTCTAAGTGACCGCAGAGCCTGGCTTCTCAACGCTGCTCTCCTCTTTCAGTGACTGCAGAGCCTGGCCTCTCAACTCTGCTCTCCTGTTTCAGTGACAGCAGAGCCTGGCCTCTCAACTCTGCTCTCCTGTCTAAGTGACCGCAGAGCCTGATCTCTCAACTCTGCTTTCCTGTTTCAGTGACTGCAAAGCCTGGCCTCTCAACTCTGCTCTCCTGTTTCAGTGATTGCAGAGTCTGGCCTCTCAACTCTGCTTCCCTGTTTCAGAGACAGCAGAGCCTGGCCTCTCAACTCTGCTCTCCTCTTTCACTGACTGCAGAGCCTGGCCTCTCGACTCTGCTCTCCTCTTTCAGTGACTGCAGAGCCTGGCCTCTCAACTCTGCTCTCCTGTCTAAGTGACCGCAGAGCCTTGCTTCTCAACTCTGCTCTCCTGTCTAAGTGACTGCAGAGCCTGCCTTCTCAACGCTGCTCTCCTCTTTCAGTGACTGCAGAGCCTGGCCTCTCAACTCTGCTCTCCTGTTTCAGTGACAGCAGAGCCTGGCCTCTCAACTCTACTCTCCTGTCTAAGTGACCACAGAGCCTGGCGTCTCAACTCTGCTCTCCTGTTTCAGTGACTGCAGAGCCTGGCCTCTCAACTCTGCTCTCCTCTTTCAGTGACTGCGGAGCCTGGCCTCTCAATGCTGCTCTCCTCTTTTAGTGACTGCGGAGCCTGGCCTCTCAACTCTGCTCTCCTCTTTCAGTGACCGCAGAGCCTGGCTTCTCAACTCTGCTCTCCTCTTTCAGTGACTGCGGAGCCTGGCCTCTCAATGCTGCTCTCCTCTTTTAGTGACTGCGGAGCCTGGCCTCTCAACTCTGCTCTCCTCTTTCAGTAACTGCAGAGCCTGGCCTCTCAACTCTACTCTCCTGTTTCAGTGATTGCAGAGTCTGGCCTCTCAACTCTGCCTCCCTGTTTCAGTGACAGCAGAGCCTGGCCTCTCAACTCTGCTCTCCTCTTTCAGTGACTGCAGAGCCTGCCTCTCAACGCTGCTCTTCTCTTTCAGTGACTGCAGAGCCTGGCCTCTCAACGCTGCTCTCCTCTTTCAGTGACTGCAGAGCCTGGCCTCTCAACTCTGCTCTCCTGTTTCAGCGACCGCAGAGCCTGGCCTCTCAACTCTGCTCTCCTGTCTAAGTGACCGCAGAGCCTGGCTTCTCAACTCTGCTCTCCTGTTTCAGTGACAGCAAAACCTGGCCTCTCAACACTGCTTTCCTCTTTCAGTGACTGCGGAGCCTGGCCTCTCAACTCTGCTCTCCTCTTTCAGTGACTGCAGAGCCTGGCCTCTCAACTCTGCTCTCCTCTTTCAGTGACTGCGGAGCCTGGCCACTCAATGCTGCTCTCCTCTTTTAGTGACTGCGGAGCCTGGCCTCTCAACTCTGCTCTCTTTCAGTGACTGCAGAGCCTGGCCTCTCAACTCTGCTCTCCTGTCTAAGTGACCGCAGAGCCTGGTCTCTCAACTCTGCTTTCCTGTCTAAGTGACCGCAGAGCCTGGCTTCTCAACTCTGCTCTCCTGTTTCAGTGACTGTAGAGTCTGGCCTCTCAACTCTGCTTCCCTGTTTAAGTGACAGCAGAGCCTGGCCTCTCAATGCTGCTCTCCTCTTTCACTGACTGCAGAGCCTGGCCTCTCAACTCTGCTCTCCTCTTTCAGTGACTGCAGAGCCTGGCCTCTCAACTCTGCTCTCCTGTCTAAGTGACCGCAGAGCCTGGCTTCTCAACGCTGCTCTCCTCTTTTAGTGACTGCAGAGCCTGGCCTCTCAACTCTGCTCTCCTCTTTCAGTGACAGCAGAGCCTGGCCTCTCAACTCTGCTCCCTGTTTCAGAGACAGCAAAACCTGGCCTCTCAACACTGCTTTACTCTTTCAGTGACTGCGGAGCCTGGCCTCTCAACTCTGCTCTCCTCTTTCAGTGACTGCGGAGCCTGGCCTCTCAACTCTGCTCTCCTCTTTCAGTGACTGCAGAGCCTGGCCTCTCAACTCTGCTCTCCTCTTTCAGTGACTGCGGAGCCTGGCCTTTCAATGCTGCTCTCCTCTTTTAGTGACTGCGGAGCCTGGCCTCTCAACTCTGCTCTCCTCTTTCACTGACTGCAGAGCCTGGCCTCTCGACTCTGCTCTCCTCTTTCAGCGACTGCAGAGCCTGGCCTCTCAACTCTGCTCTCCTGTCTAAGTGACCGCAGAGCCTTGCTTCTCAACTCTGCTCTCCTGTCTAAGTGACCGCAGAGCCTGGCTTCTCAACGCTGCTCTCCTCTTTCAGTGACTGCAGAGCCTGGCCTCTCAACTCTGCTCTCCTGTTTCAGTGACAGCAGAGCCAGGCCTCTCAACTCTGCTCTCCTGTCTAAGTGACCGCAGAGCCTGATCTCTCAACTCTGCTTTCCTGTTTCAGTGACTGCAAAGCCTGGCCTCTCAACTCTGCTCTCCTGTTTCAGTGATTGCAGAGTCTGGCCTCTCAACTCTGCTTCCCTGTTTCAGAGACAGCAGAGCCTGGCCTCTCAACTCTGCTCTCCTCTTTCACTGACTGCAGAGCCTGGCCTCTCGACTCTGCTCTCCTCTTTCAGTGACTGCAGAGCCTGGCCTCTCAACTCTGCTCTCCTGTCTAAGTGACCGCAGAGCCTTGCTTCTCAACTCTGCTCTCCTGTCTAAGTGACCGCAGAGCCTGCCTTCTCAACGCTGCTCTCCTCTTTCAGTGACTGCAGAGCCTGGCCTCTCAACTTTGCTCTCCTGTTTCAGTGACAGCAGAGCCTGGCCTCTCAACTCTACTCTCCTGTCTAAGTGACCACAGAGCCTGGCGTCTCAACTCTGCTCTCCTGTTTCAGTGACTGCAGAGCCTGGCCTCTCAACTCTGCTCTCCTCTTTCAGTGACTGCGGAGCCTGGCCTCTCAATGCTGCTCTCCTCTTTTAGTGACTGCGGAGCCTGGCCTCTCAACTCTGCTCTCCTCTTTCAGTGACCGCAGAGCCTGGCTTCTCAACTCTGCTCTCCTCTTTCAGTGACTGCGGAGCCTGGCCTCTCAATGCTGCTCTCCTCTTTTAGTGACTGCGGAGCCTGGCCTCTCAACTCTGCTCTCCTCTTTCAGTAACTGCAGAGCCTGGCCTCTCAACTCTACTCTCCTGTTTCAGTGATTGCAGAGTCTGGCCTCTCAACTCTGCCTCCCTGTTTCAGTGACAGCAGAGCCTGGCCTCTCAACTCTGCTCTCCTCTTTCAGTGACTGCAGAGCCTGCCTCTCAACGCTGCTCTTCTCTTTCAGTGACTGCAGAGCCTGGCCTCTCAACGCTGCTCTCCTCTTTCAGTGACTGCAGAGCCTGGCCTCTCAACTCTGCTCTCCTGTTTCAGCGACCGCAGAGCCTGGCCTCTCAACTCTGCTCTCCTGTCTAAGTGACCGCTGAGCCTGGCTTCTCAACTCTGCTCTCCTGTTTCAGTGACAGCAAAACCTGGCCTCTCAACACTGCTTTCCTCTTTCAGTGACTGCGGAGCCTGGCCTCTCAACTCTGCTCTCCTCTTTCAGTGACTGCAGAGCCTGGCCTCTCAACTCTGCTCTCCTCTTTCAGTGACTGCGGAGCCTGGCCACTCAATGCTGCTCTCCTCTTTTAGTGACTGCGGAGCCTGGCCTCTCAACTCTGCTCTCTTTCAGTGACTGCAGAGCCTGGCCTCTCAACTCTGCTCTCCTGTCTAAGTGACCGCAGAGCCTGGTCTCTCAACTCTGCTTTCCTGTCTAAGTGACCGCAGAGCCTGGCTTCTCAACTCTGCTCTCCTGTTTCAGTGACTGCAGAGTCTGGCCTCTCAACTCTGCTTCCCTGTTTAAGTGACAGCAGAGCCTGGCCTCTCAATGCTGCTCTCCTCTTTCACTGACTGCAGAGCCTGGCCTCTCAACTCTGCTCTCCTCTTTCAGTGACTGCAGAGCCTGGCCTCTCAACTCTGCTCTCCTGTCTAAGTGACCGCAGAGCCTGGCTTCTCAACGCTGCTCTCCTCTTTTAGTGACTGCAGAGCCTGGCCTCTCAACTCTGCTCTCCTCTTTCAGTGACAGCAGAGCCTGGCCTCTCAACTCTGCTCCCTGTTTCAGAGACAGCAAAACCTGGCCTCTCAACACTGCTTTACTCTTTCAGTGACTGCGGAGCCTGGCCTCTCAACTCTGCTCTCCTCTTTCAGTGACTGCGGAGCCTGGCCTCTCAACTCTGCTCTCCTCTTTCAGTGACTGCAGAGCCTGGCCTCTCAACTCTGCTCTCCTCTTTCAGTGACTGCGGAGCCTGGCCTCTCAATGCTGCTCTCCTCTTTTAGTGACTGCGGAGCCTGGCCTCTCAACTCTGCTCTCCTCTTTCACTGACTGCAGAGCCTGGCCTCTCGACTCTGCTCTCCTCTTTCAGCGACTGCAGAGCCTGGCCTCTCAACTCTGCTCTCCTGTCTAAGTGACCGCAGAGCCTTGCTTCTCAACTCTGCTCTCCTGTCTAAGTGACCGCAGAGCCTGGCTTCTCAACGCTGCTCTCCTCTTTCAGTGACTGCAGAGCCTGGCCTCTCAACTCTGCTCTCCTGTTTCAGTGACAGCAGAGCCTGGCCTCTCAACTCTGCTCTCCTGTCTAAGTGACCGCAGAGCCTGATCTCTCAACTCTGCTTTCCTGTTTCAGTGACTGCAAAGCCTGGCCTCTCAACTCTGCTCTCCTGTTTCAGTGATTGCAGAGTCTGGCCTCTCAACTCTGCTTCCCTGTTTCAGAGACAGCAGAGCCTGGCCTCTCAACTCTGCTCTCCTCTTTCACTGACTGCAGAGCCTGGCCTCTCGACTCTGCTCTCCTCTTTCAGTGACTGCAGAGCCTGGCCTCTCAACTCTGCTCTCCTGTCTAAGTGACCGCAGAGCCTTGCTTCTCAACTCTGCTCTCCTGTCTAAGTGACCGCAGAGCCTGCCTTCTCAACGCTGCTCTCCTCTTTCAGTGACTGCAGAGCCTGGCCTCTCAACTCTGCTCTCCTGTTTCAGTGACAGCAGAGCCTGGCCTCTCAACTCTACTCTCCTGTCTAAGTGACCACAGAGCCTGGCGTCTCAACTCTGCTCTCCTGTTTCAGTGACTGCAGAGCCTGGCCTCTCAACTCTGCTCTCCTCTTTCAGTGACTGCGGAGCCTGGCCTCTCAATGCTGCTCTCCTCTTTTAGTGACTGCGGAGCCTGGCCTCTCAACTCTGCTCTCCTCTTTCAGTGACCGCAGAGCCTGGCTTCTCAACTCTGCTCTCCT
The DNA here is from genome assembly GCF_964204655.1 of Triturus cristatus. NCBI lineage: Eukaryota > Metazoa > Chordata > Amphibia > Caudata > Salamandridae > Triturus > Triturus cristatus. The sequence continues at coordinate 628,046,959 of NC_140594.1, read as the reverse complement.
CTTTCAGTGACTGCGGAGCCTGGCCTCTCAATGCTGCTCTCCTCTTTTAGTGACTGCGGAGCCTGGCCTCTCAACTCTGCTCTCCTCTTTCAGTGACTGCAGAGCCTGGCCTCTCAACTCTACTCTCCTGTTTCAGTGATTGCAGAGTCTGGCCTCTCAACTCTCCTTCCCTGTTTCAGTGACAGCAGAGCCTGGCCTCTCAACTCTGCTCTCCTCTTTCAGTGACTGCAGAGCCTGCCTCTCAACGCTGCTCTTCTCTTTCAGTGACTGCAGAGCCTGGCCTCTCAACGCTGCTCTCCTCTTTCAGTGACTGCAGAGCTCGGCCTCTCAACTCTCCGCTTTCCTTTTTCAGTGACTGCAGAGCTTGGCCCATTACTCAGCTCTCTGTTCCCAGGGACAGCAGAGCCTGGCCTCTCAACGCTGCTCTTTTCTTTCAGTGACTGCAGAGCCTGGCCTCTCAACGCTGCTCTTTTCTTTCAGTGACTGCAGAGCCTGGCCTCTCAACGCTGCTCTCCTCTTTCAGTGACTGCAGAGCCTGGCCTCTCAACTCTGCTCTCCTGTTTCAGCGACCGCAGAGCCTGGCCTCTCAACTCTGCTCTCCTGTCTAAGTGACCGCAGAGCCTGGCTTCTCAACTCTGCTCTCCTGTTTCAGTGACAGCAAAACCTGGCCTCTCAACACTGCTTTCCTCTTTCAGTGACTGCGGAGCCTGGCCTCTCAACTCTGCTCTCCTCTTTCAGTGACTGCAGAGCCTGGCCTCTCAACTCTGCTCTCCTCTTTCAGTGACTGCGGAGCCTGGCCACTCAATGCTGCTCTCCTCTTTTAGTGACTGCGGAGCCTGGCCTCTCAACTCTGCTCTCTTTCAGTGACTGCAGAGCCTGGCCTCTCAACTCTGCTCTCCTGTCTAAGTGACCGCAGAGCCTGGTCTCTCAACTCTGCTTTCCTGTTTCACTGACTGCAGAGCCTGGCCTCTCGACTCTGCTCTCCTCTTTCAGTGACTGCAGAGCCTGGCCTCTCAATTCTGCTCTCCTGTCTAAGTGACCGCAGAGCCTTGCTTCTCAACTCTGCTCTCCTGTCTAAATGACCGCAGAGCCTGCCTTCTCAACGCTGCTCTCCTCTTTCAGTGACTGCAGAGCCTGGCCTCTCAACTCTGCTCTCCTGTTTCAGTGACAGCAGAGCCTGGCCTCTCAACTCTACTCTCCTGTCTAAGTGACCGCAGAGCCTGGCTTCTCAACTCTGCTCTCCTCTTTCACTGACTGCAGAGCCTGGCCTCTCGACTCTGCTCTCCTCTTTCAGCGACTGCAGAGCCTGGCCTCTCAACTCTGCTCTCCTGTCTAAGTGACCGCAGAGCCTTGCTTCTCAACTCTGCTCTCCTGTCTAAGTGACCGCAGAGCCTGGCTTCTCAACGCTGCTCTCCTCTTTCAGTGACTGCAGAGCCTGGCCTCTCAACTCTGCTCTCCTGTTTCAGTGACAGCAGAGCCTGGCCTCTCAACTCTGCTCTCCTGTCTAAGTGACCGCAGAGCCTGATCTCTCAACTCTGCTTTCCTGTTTCAGTGACTGCAAAGCCTGGCCTCTCAACTCTGCTCTCCTGTTTCAGTGATTGCAGAGTCTGGCCTCTCAACTCTGCTTCCCTGTTTAAGTGACAGCAGACAAGTATAACAAGATTAGGGAGTGTAGAGGTAAGCGCTAAGGTGGATACATCCTCCACTTAGGTATCAGTTTATAAACAAAAGGATCCACCTTATAGAAGGAGGTACTCAAAAGACCAGATAGCAGGGGTAATGGTGAATGAGTGTCCCAAAACGTGGTTGGGCACACCCAATGTTGTTTAAATACCCCTCACACACCAAGAATGGCCCATGGTGTCATGCTTCATCATTGGGGTCTTCCCGCCCCGCTGCGGGACGGGGCGTGCTACGACCTACGACTACGTGGGAGCACTTTCGATGAAGTACTATGTGTGATGTAAAGGGAGGGTCTATTGTAGTTGTGAGAATGTGTATGTTAAAAAGCAACTGGCCCAGGGAGACAGAAAAAACTTTAATTTGTCCCAAGAGGGCTGGTGCTAGTAAAAACAAAAGTGCGGAGTTTGCCTACGTAATGTGTGGTTACTCCTTGTGGGTCAACATGTTTCGATGCTGGGCATCTTCATCAGGACAGAGAAAAGATCCCTCCCAACTTAGAAGCATGTGCTTAGTAAATACGTAAAAGTGAAAAAAATGCAGTAAATAATGCACGTGTATACAATACCTAATAGTATGTATGAAGATCTGCAAAGGGAAACAGAGACTTTATCAATTTCCCCAGAAGGAGAGCGTAGCACCTGTAAATGTAAAAAAACGCCACAATGTGACTATAAATAGCGTGCTTCAACTGTAATATTAGCGTTATCAGGAAGTGTGCAGTGACCTGTAAAAGAAAGGACAGTACAAGACACTACACAACAGAAAACACACACTCTATAACTAAACGTGAAAAATCATTGGCATTTCAGGTGAGAAACGTGGTTAAAAACAAAGGTGCATACTTATATGTATATGAGGAAAATGCCTCATGAACCTAGAACGGGTAGGATCGTAATGGAGCTTTAGTTCTAGTGGGGAAAAAAAGGGTAAAAAAAGGATCAGGTTGTTACCTCCAGCGAAGGATTTGAGTGATGGACGAAGTCTTCAAACCGGAGCCGTGGCTCCGTACTTACGTGCCCTGGCTGACAATCTCAGCTACGAGTCTGTCCTTCCCGCGGTTCCGCTGTGTATTGGAACCAGGGCGGGTAGAACGCTCTTAAAGCTCCCGTAATTGGCTGGGAAATGGGAGTCAGCTGATGACGGCGGAGCACCTAGAAGCGCTTCCGGGTTGGGGCTTTTACAGAGACTAGACCGTAACCCTTGCACACTGGGGAACGGAAGTGAATAGAAATCTCTAGGTTGAAGAGATGTTGAATAAAAAGAGTATTATAGTGCACCAATGTCTGGGGAACATTGCGTCTATGCCGGTGTGAAGTGACAAAAACGGATTACGGGGCTGGCGAAAAGGACAATGCTGAACTCATGATAGATGATTTAGCTGGATTTTACGCTGTGGTTGATTCCTACATAAATACGTAAAGTCCGATATGTGCATTAATCTCTGGAGAAAAAAATCGGTCTAAGGGGATATGAATTGACAATAAAGGATTACGGGGCTGGCGAAAACAATGCTAAGTTTGAGATTGATGAAAAAAGATTTTAAGCTGTGGTAGACTCCTACATAAATAAGTAAGGTCCGTTATTGACACGGTGTGCCTAATGCAGCAGTCGCGCCAGTAATCAAAGAAAGGGGGGGGGGGGGAGAAAAAAGGGGGGAAGTGGGAAAGGAAGGGGGAGGGGGGGGGGGGGAAACACAACACCCTGTGGGAGAAGTGCTCTGGTGTATGCAAGTACACCCACAACGTTTTGGCAAATTCTGACTATTCACACCTCGTCGTTCTTGATAGATTATTGATAGTAATCCAGTAAGGAGACACCTTTATTATGTCAATTGTGCCCAAGGTATATCATCGTTCAGGCCCGTTATGTGTGTGTCCAGACAAGTAAAGGTGCGGATTGGAGAACATAAAAGTAATATCCGCTGCAAGAAGAGCACGACCAAAATGGCCACCCATTTTCTGAGTATGAATCATGGCGTGGATGAAATCAAGTGGACTGTCATTGAACAACTCAACAATGATCGTGGACTCTTTGAAAAGGAACAACGTTGGGTGTTCCGTCTGGACACACACATAACGGGCCTGAACGATGATATACCTTGGGCACAATTGACATAATAAAGGTGTCTCCTTACTGGATTACTATCAATAATCTATCAAGAACGACGAGGTGTGAATAGTCAGAATTTGCCAAAACGTTGTGGGTGTACTTGCATACACCAGAGCACTTCTCCCACAGGGTGTTGTGTTTCCCCCCCCCCCCCCTCCCCCTTCCTTTCCCACTTCCCCCCTTTTTTCTCCCCCCCCCCCTTTCTTTGATTACTGGCGCGACTGCTGCATTATTTATGTAGGAGTCTACCACAGCTTAAAATCTTTTTTCATCAATCTCAAACTTAGCATTGTTTTCGCCAGCCCCGTAATCCTTTATTGTCAATTCATATCCCCTTAGACCGATTTTTTTCTCCAGAGATTAATGCACATATCGGACTTTACGTATTTATGTAGGAATCAACCACAGCGTAAAATCCAGCTAAATCATCTATCATGAGTTCAACATTGTCCTTTTCGCCAGCCCCGTAATCCGTTTTTGTCACTTCACACCGGCATAGACGCAATGTTCCCCAGACATTGGTGCACTATAATACTCTTTTTATTCAACATCTCTTCAACCTAGAGATTTCTATTCACTTCCGTTCCCCAGTGTGCAAGGGTTACGGTCTAGTCTCTGTAAAAGCCCCAACCCGGAAGCGCTTCTAGGTGCTCCGCCATCATCAGCTGACTCCCATTTCCCAGCCAATTACGGGAGCTTTAAGAGCGTTCTACCCGCCCTGGTTCCAATACACAGCGGAACCGCGGGAAGGACAGACTCGTAGCTGAGATTGTCAGCCAGGGCACGTAAGTACGGAGCCACGGCTCCGGTTTGAAGACTTCGTCCATCACTCAAATCCTTCGCTGGAGGTAACAACCTGATCCTTTTTTTACCCTTTTTTTCCCCACTAGAACTAAAGCTCCATTACGATCCTACCCGTTCTAGGTTCATGAGGCATTTTCCTCATATACATATAAGTATGCACCTTTGTTTTTAACCACGTTTCTCACCTGAAATGCCAATGATTTTTCACGTTTAGTTATAGAGTGTGTGTTTTCTGTTGTGTAGTGTCTTGTACTGTCCTTTCTTTTACAGGTCACTGCACACTTCCTGATAACGCTAATATTACAATTGAAGCACGCTATTTATAGTCACATTGTGGCGTTTTTTTACATTTACAGGTACTACGCTCTCCTTCTGGGGAAATTGATAAAGTCTCTGTTTCCCTTTGCAGATCTTCATACATACTATTAGGTATTGTATACACGTGCATTATTTACTGCATTTTTTTCACTTTTACGTATTTACTAAGCACATGCTTCTAAGTTGGGAGGGATCTTTTCTCTGTCCTGATGAAGATGCCCAGCATCGAAACATGTTGACCCACAAGGAGTAACCACACATTACGTAGGCAAACTCCGCACTTTTGTTTTTACTAGCACCAGCCCTCTTGGGACAAATTAAAGTTTTTTCTGTCTCCCTGGGCCAGTTGCTTTTTAACATACACATTCTCACAACTACAATAGACCCTCCCTTTACATCACACATAGTACTTCATCGAAAGTGCTCCCACGTAGTCGTAGGTCGTAGCACGCCCCGTCCCGCAGCGGGGCGGGAAGACCCCAATGATGAAGCATGACACCATGGGCCATTCTTGGTGTGTGAGGGGTATTTAAACAACATTGGGTGTGCCCAACCACGTTTTGGGACACTCATTCACCATTACCCCTGCTATCTGGTCTTTTGAGTACCTCCTTCTATAAGGTGGATCCTTTTGTTTATAAGTGACAGCAGAGCCTGGCCTCTCAACTCTGCTCTCCTCTTTCAGTGACTGCAGAGCCTGGCCTCTCAACTCTGCTCTCCTGTCTAAGTGACCGCAGAGCCTTGCTTCTCAACTCTGCTCTCCTGTCTAAGTGACCGCAGAGCCTGGCTTCTCAACGCTGCTCTCCTCTTTTAGTGACTGCAGAGCCTGGCCTCTCAACTCTGCTCTCCTGTTTCAGTGACAGCAGAGCCTGGCCTCTCAACTCTGCTCTCCTGTTTCAGGGACAGCAAAACCTGGCCTCTCAACACTGCTTTCCTCTTTCAGTGACTGCGGAGCCTGGCCTCTCAACTCTGCTCTCCTCTTTCAGTGACTGCGGAGCCTGGCCTCTCAACTCTCCTCTCCTCTTTCAGTGACTGCAGAGCCTGGCCTCTCAACTCTGCTCTCCTCTTTCAGTGACTGCGGAGCCTGGCCTCTCAATGCTGCTCTCCTCTTTTAGTGACTGCGGAGCCTGGCCTCTCAACTCTGCTCTCCTCTTTCAGTGACTGCAGAGCCTGGCTTCTCAACTCTGCTCTCCTCTTTCAGTGACTGCGGAGCCTGGCCTCTCAATGCTGCTCTCCTCTTTTAGTGACTGCGGAGCCTAGCCTCTCAACTCTGCTCTCCTCTTTCAGTGACTGCAGAGCCTGGCCTCTCAACTCTGCTCTCCTGTCTAAGTGACCGCAGAGCCTGATCTCTCAACTCTGCTTTCCTGTTTCAGTGACTGCAAAGCCTGGCCTCTCAACTCTGCTCTCCTGTTTCAGTGATTGCAGAGTCTGGCCTCTCAACTCTGCTTCCCTGTTTCAGAGACAGCAGAGCCTGGCCTCTCAACTCTGCTCTCCTCTTTCACTGACTGCAGAGCCTGGCCTCTCGACTCTGCTCTCCTCTTTCAGTGACTGCAGAGCCTGGCCTCTCAACTCTGCTCTCCTGTCTAAGTGACCGCAGAGCCTTGCTTCTCAACTCTGCTCTCCTGTCTAAGTGACCGCAGAGCCTGGCTTCTCAACGCTGCTCTCCTCTTTCAGTGACTGCAGAGCCTGGCCTCTCAACTCTGCTCTCCTGTTTCAGTGACAGCAGAGCCTGGCCTCTCAACTCTGCTCTCCTGTCTAAGTGACCGCAGAGCCTTGCTTCTCAACTCTGCTCTCCTGTTTCAGTGACTGCAGAGCCTGGCCTCTCAACTCTGCTCTCCTCTTTCAGTGACTGCGGAGCCTGGCCTCTCAATGCTGCTCTCCTCTTTTAGTGACTGCGGAGCCTGGCCTCTCAACTCTGCTCTCCTCTTTCAGTGACCGCAGAGCCTGGCTTCTCAACTCTGCTCTCCTCTTTCAGTGACTGCGGAGCCTGGCCTCTCAATGCTGCTCTCCTCTTTTAGTGACTGCGGAGCCTGGCCTCTCAACTCTGCTCTCCTGTTTCAGTGATTGCAGAGTCTGGCCTCTCAACTCTGCCTCCCTGTTTCAGTGACAGCAGAGCCTGGCCTCTCAACTCTGCTCTCCTCTTTCAGTGACTGCAGAGCCTGCCTCTCAACGCTGCTCTTCTCTTTCAGTGACTGCAGAGCCTGGCCTCTCAACGCTGCTCTCCTCTTTCAGTGACTGCAGAGCCTGGCCTCTCAACTCTGCTCTCCTGTTTCAGCGACCGCAGAGCCTGGCCTCTCAACTCTGCTCTCCTGTCTAAGTGACCGCAGAGCCTGGCTTCTCAACTCTGCTCTCCTGTTTCAGTGACAGCAAAACCTGGCCTCTCAACACTGCTTTCCTCTTTCAGTGACTGCGGAGCCTGGCCTCTCAACTCTGCTCTCCTCTTTCAGTGACTGCAGAGCCTGGCCTCTCAACTCTGCTCTCCTCTTTCAGTGACTGCGGAGCCTGGCCACTCAATGCTGCTCTCCTCTTTTAGTGACTGCGGAGCCTGGCCTCTCAACTCTGCTCTCTTTCAGTGACTGCAGAGCCTGGCCTCTCAACTCTGCTCTCCTGTCTAAGTGACCGCAGAGCCTGGTCTCTCAACTCTGCTTTCCTGTCTAAGTGACCGCAGAGCCTGGCTTCTCAACTCTGCTCTCCTGTTTCAGTGACTGCAGAGTCTGGCCTCTCAACTCTGCTTCCCTGTTTAAGTGACAGCAGAGCCTGGCCTCTCAATGCTGCTCTCCTCTTTCACTGACTGCAGAGCCTGGCCTCTCAACTCTGCTCTCCTCTTTCAGTGACTGCAGAGCCTGGCCTCTCAACTCTGCTCTCCTGTCTAAGTGACCGCAGAGCCTGGCTTCTCAACGCTGCTCTCCTCTTTTAGTGACTGCAGAGCCTGGCCTCTCAACTCTGCTCTCCTCTTTCAGTGACAGCAGAGCCTGGCCTCTCAACTCTGCTCCCTGTTTCAGAGACAGCAAAACCTGGCCTCTCAACACTGCTTTACTCTTTCAGTGACTGCGGAGCCTGGCCTCTCAACTCTGCTCTCCTCTTTCAGTGACTGCGGAGCCTGGCCTCTCAACTCTGCTCTCCTCTTTCAGTGACTGCAGAGCCTGGCCTCTCAACTCTGCTCTCCTCTTTCAGTGACTGCGGAGCCTGGCCTCTCAATGCTGCTCTCCTCTTTTAGTGACTGCGGAGCCTGGCCTCTCAACTCTGCTCTCCTCTTTCACTGACTGCAGAGCCTGGCCTCTCGACTCTGCTCTCCTCTTTCAGCGACTGCAGAGCCTGGCCTCTCAACTCTGCTCTCCTGTCTAAGTGACCGCAGAGCCTTGCTTCTCAACTCTGCTCTCCTGTCTAAGTGACCGCAGAGCCTGGCTTCTCAACGCTGCTCTCCTCTTTCAGTGACTGCAGAGCCTGGCCTCTCAACTCTGCTCTCCTGTTTCAGTGACAGCAGAGCCTGGCCTCTCAACTCTTCTCTCCTGTCTAAGTGACCGCAGAGCCTGATCTCTCAACTCTGCTTTCCTGTTTCAGTGACTGCAAAGCCTGGCCTCTCAACTCTGCTCTCCTGTTTCAGTGATTGCAGAGTCTGGCCTCTCAACTCTGCTTCCCTGTTTCAGAGACAGCAGAGCCTGGCCTCTCAACTCTGCTCTCCTCTTTCACTGACTGCAGAGCCTGGCCTCTCGACTCTGCTCTCCTCTTTCAGTGACTGCAGAGCCTGGCCTCTCAACTCTGCTCTCCTGTCTAAGTGACCGCAGAGCCTTGCTTCTCAACTCTGCTCTCCTGTCTAAGTGACCGCAGAGCCTGCCTTCTCAACGCTGCTCTCCTCTTTCAGTGACTGCAGAGCCTGGCCTCTCAACTCTGCTCTCCTGTTTCAGTGACAGCAGAGCCTGGCCTCTCAACTCTACTCTCCTGTCTAAGTGACCACAGAGCCTGGCTTCTCAACTCTGCTCTCCTGTTTCAGTGACTGCAGAGCCTGGCCTCTCAACTCTGCTCTCCTCTTTCAGTGACTGCGGAGCCTGGCCTCTCAATGCTGCTCTCCTCTTTTAGTGACTGCGGAGCCTGGCCTCTCAACTCTGCTCTCCTCTTTCAGTGACCGCAGAGCCTGGCTTCTCAACTCTGCTCTCCTCTTTCAGTGACTGCGGAACCTGGCCTCTCAATGCTGCTCTCCTCTTTTAGTGACTGCGGAGCCTGGCCTCTCAACTCTGCTCTCCTCTTTCAGTGACTGCAGAGCCTGGCCTCTCAACTCTACTCTCCTGTTTCAGTGATTGCAGAGTCTGGCCTCTCAACTCTCCTTCCCTGTTTCAGTGACAGCAGAGCCTGGCCTCTCAACTCTGCTCTCCTCTTTCAGTGACTGCAGAGCCTGCCTCTCAACGCTGCTCTTCTCTTTCAGTGACTGCAGAGCCTGGCCTCTCAATGCTGCTCTCCTCTTTTAGTGACTGCGGAGCCTGGCCTCTCAACTCTGCTCTCCTCTTTCAGTGACTGCAGAGCCTGGCCTCTCAACTCTACTCTCCTGTTTCAGTGATTGCAGAGTCTGGCCTCTCAACTCTCCTTCCCTGTTTCAGTGACAGCAGAGCCTGGCCTCTCAACTCTGCTCTCCTCTTTCAGTGACTGCAGAGCCTGCCTCTCAACGCTGCTCTTCTCTTTCAGTGACTGCAGAGCCTGGCCTCTCAACGCTGCTCTCCTCTTTCAGTGACTGCAGAGCTCGGCCTCTCAACTCTCCGCTTTCCTTTTTCAGTGACTGCAGAGCTTGGCCCATTACTCAGCTCTCTGTTCCCAGGGACAGCAGAGCCTGGCCTCTCAACGCTGCTCTTTTCTTTCAGTGACTTCAGAGCCTGGCCTCTCAACGCTGCTCTTTTCTTTCAGTGACTGCAGAGCCTGACCTCTCAACGCTGCTCTCTTCTTTCAGTGACTGCAGAGCCTGGCCTCTCAACTCTGCTCTCCTGTTTCAGCGACCGCAGAGCCTGGCCTCTCAACTCTGCTCTCCTGTCTAAGTGACCGCAGAGCCTGGCTTCTCAACTCTGCTCTCCTGTTTCAGTGACAGCAAAACCTGGCCTCTCAACACTGCTTTCCTCTTTCAGTGACTGCGGAGCCTGGCCTCTCAACTCTGCTCTCCTCTTTCAGTGACTGCAGAGCCTGGCCTCTCAACTCTGCTCTCCTCTTTCAGTGACTGCGGAGCCTGGCCACTCAATGCTGCTCTCCTCTTTTAGTGACTGCGGAGCCTGGCCTCTCAACTCTGCTCTCTTTCAGTGACTGCAGAGCCTGGCCTCTCAACTCTGCTCTCCTGTCTAAGTGACCGCAGAGCCTGGTCTCTCAACTCTGCTTTCCTGTTTCACTGACTGCAGAGCCTGGCCTCTCGACTCTGCTCTCCTCTTTCAGTGACTGCAGAGCCTGGCCTCTCAATTCTGCTCTCCTGTCTAAGTGACCGCAGAGCCTTGCTTCTCAACTCTGCTCTCCTGTCTAAGTGACCGCAGAGCCTGCCTTCTCAACGCTGCTCTCCTCTTTCAGTGACTGCAGAGCCTGGCCTCTCAACTCTGCTCTCCTGTTTCAGTGACAGCAGAGCCTGGCCTCTCAACTCTACTCTCCTGTCTAAGTGACCGCAGAGCCTGGCTTCTCAACTCTGCTCTCCTCTTTCACTGACTGCAGAGCCTGGCCTCTCGACTCTGCTCTCCTCTTTCAGCGACTGCAGAGCCTGGCCTCTCAACTCTGCTCTCCTGTCTAAGTGACCGCAGAGCCTTGCTTCTCAACTCTGCTCTCCTGTCTAAGTGACCGCAGAGCCTGGCTTCTCAACGCTGCTCTCCTCTTTCAGTGACTGCAGAGCCTGGCCTCTCAACTCTGCTCTCCTGTTTCAGTGACAGCAGAGCCTGGCCTCTCAACTCTGCTCTCCTGTCTAAGTGACCGCAGAGCCTGATCTCTCAACTCTGCTTTCCTGTTTCAGTGACTGCAAAGCCTGGCCTCTCAACTCTGCTCTCCTGTTTCAGTGATTGCAGAGTCTGGCCTCTCAACTCTGCTTCCCTGTTTAAGTGACAGCAGACAAGTATAACAAGATTAGGGAGTGTAGAGGTAAGCGCTAAGGTGGATACATCCTCCACTTAGGTATCAGTTTATAAACAAAAGGATCCACCTTATAGAAGGAGGTACTCAAAAGACCAGATAGCAGGGGTAATGGTGAATGAGTGTCCCAAAACGTGGTTGGGCACACCCAATGTTGTTTAAATACCCCTCACACACCAAGAATGGCCCATGGTGTCATGCTTCATCATTGGGGTCTTCCCGCCCCGCTGCGGGACGGGGCGTGCTACGACCTACGACTACGTGGGAGCACTTTCGATGAAGTACTATGTGTGATGTAAAGGGAGGGTCTATTGTAGTTGTGAGAATGTGTATGTTAAAAAGCAACTGGCCCAGGGAGACAGAAAAAACTTTAATTTGTCCCAAGAGGGCTGGTGCTAGTAAAAACAAAAGTGCGGAGTTTGCCTACGTAATGTGTGGTTACTCCTTGTGGGTCAACATGTTTCGATGCTGGGCATCTTCATCAGGACAGAGAAAAGATCCCTCCCAACTTAGAAGCATGTGCTTAGTAAATACGTAAAAGTGAAAAAAATGCAGTAAATAATGCACGTGTATACAATACCTAATAGTATGTATGAAGATCTGCAAAGGGAAACAGAGACTTTATCAATTTTCCCAGAAGGAGAGCGTAGTACCTGTAAATGTAAAAAAACGCCACAATGTGACTATAAATAGCGTGCTTCAACTGTAATATTAGCGTTATCAGGAAGTGTGCAGTGACCTGTAAAAGAAAGGACAGTACAAGACACTACACAACAGAAAACACACACTCTATAACTAAACGTGAAAAATCATTGGCATTTCAGGTGAGAAACGTGGTTAAAAACAAAGGTGCATACTTATATGTATATGAGGAAAATGCCTCATGAACCTAGAACGGGTAGGATCGTAATGGAGCTTTAGTTCTAGTGGGGAAAAAAAGGGTAAAAAAAGGATCAGGTTGTTACCTCCAGCGAAGGATTTGAGTGATGGACGAAGTCTTCAAACCGGAGCCGTGGCTCCGTACTTACGTGCCCTGGCTGACAATCTCAGCTACGAGTCTGTCCTTCCCGCGGTTCCGCTGTGTATTGGAACCAGGGCGGGTAGAACGCTCTTAAAGCTCCCGTAATTGGCTGGGAAATGGGAGTCAGCTGATGACGGCGGAGCACCTAGAAGCGCTTCCAGGTTGGGGCTTTTACAGAGACTAGACCGTAACCCTTGCACACTGGGGAACGGAAGTGAATAGAAATCTCTAGGTTGAAGAGATGTTGAATAAAAAGAGTATTATAGTGCACCAATGTCTGGGGAACATTGCGTCTATGCCGGTGTGAAGTGACAAAAACGGATTACGGGGCTGGCGAAAAGGACAATGCTGAACTCATGATAGATGATTTAGCTGGATTTTACGCTGTGGTTGATTCCTACATAAATACGTAAAGTCCGATATGTGCATTAATCTCTGGAGAAAAAAATCGGTCTAAGGGGATATGAATTGACAATAAAGGATTACGGGGCTGGCGAAAACAATGCTAAGTTTGAGATTGATGAAAAAAGATTTTAAGCTGTGGTAGACTCCTACATAAATAAGTAAGGTCCGTTATTGACACGGTGTGCCTAATGCAGCAGTCGCGCCAGTAATCAAAGAAAGGGGGGGGGGGGGAGAAAAAAGGGGGGAAGTGGGAAAGGAAGGGGGAGGGGGGGGGGGGGGGGGAAACACAACACCCTGTGGGAGAAGTGCTCTGGTGTATGCAAGTACACCCACAACGTTTTGGCAAATTCTGACTATTCACACCTCGTCGTTCTTGATAGATTATTGATAGTAATCCAGTAAGGAGACACCTTTATTATGTCAATTGTGCCCAAGGTATATCATCGTTCAGGCCCGTTATGTGTGTGTCCAGACAAGTAAAGGTGCGGATTGGAGAACATAAAAGTAATATCCGTTGCAAGAAGAGCACGACCAAAATGGCCACCCATTTTCTGAGTATGAATCATGGCGTGGATGAAATCAAGTGGACTGTCATTGAACAACTCAACAATGATCGTGGACTCTTTGAAAAGGAACAACGTTGGGTGTTCCGTCTGGACACACACATAGCGGGCCTGAACGATGATATACCTTGGGCACAATTGACATAATAAAGGTGTCTCCTTACTGGATTACTATCAATAATCTATCAAGAACGACGAGGTGTGAATAGTCAGAATTTGCCAAAACGTTGTGGGTGTACTTGCATACACCAGAGCACTTCTCCCACAGGGTGTTGTGTTTCCCCCCCCCTCCCCCTTCCTTTCCCACTTCCCCCCTTTTTTCTCCCCCCCCCCCCTTTCTTTGATTACTGGCGCGACTGCTGCATTATTTATGTAGGAGTCTACCACAGCTTAAAATCTTTTTTCATCAATCTCAAACTTAGCATTGTTTTCGCCAGCCCCGTAATCCTTTATTGTCAATTCATATCCCCTTAGACCGATTTTTTTCTCCAGAGATTAATGCACATATCGGACTTTACGTATTTATGTAGGAATCAACCACAGCGTAAAATCCAGCTAAATCATCTATCATGAGTTCAACATTGTCCTTTTCGCCAGCCCCGTAATCCGTTTTTGTCACTTCACACCGGCATAGACGCAATGTTCCCCAGACATTGGTGCACTATAATACTCTTTTTATTCAACATCTCTTCAACCTAGAGATTTCTATTCACTTCCGTTCCCCAGTGTGCAAGGGTTACGGTCTAGTCTCTGTAAAAGCCCCAACCCGGAAGCGCTTCTAGGTGCTCCGCCGTCATCAGCTGACTCCCATTTCCCAGCCAATTACGGGAGCTTTAAGAGCGTTCTACCCGCCCTGGTTCCAATACACAGCGGAACCGCGGGAAGGACAGACTCGTAGCTGAGATTGCCAGCCAGGGCACGTAAGTACGGAGCCACGGCTCCGGTTTGAAGACTTCGTCCATCACTCAAATCCTTCGCTGGAGGTAACAACCTGATCCTTTTTTTACCCTTTTTTTCCCCACTAGAACTAAAGCTCCATTACGATCCTACCCGTTCTAGGTTCATGAGGCATTTTCCTCATATACATATAAGTATGCACCTTTGTTTTTAACCACGTTTCTCACCTGAAATGCCAATGATTTTTCACGTTTAGTTATAGAGTGTGTGTTTTCTGTTGTGTAGTGTCTTGTACTGTCCTTTCTTTTACAGGTCACTGCACACTTCCTGATAACGCTAATATTACAGTTGAAGCACGCTATTTATAGTCACATTGTGGCGTTTTTTTACATTTACAGGTACTACGCTCTCCTTCTGGGGAAATTGATAAAGTCTCTGTTTCCCTTTGCAGATCTTCATACATACTATTAGGTATTGTATACACGTGCATTATTTACTGCATTTTTTTCACTTTTACGTATTTACTAAGCACATGCTTCTAAGTTGGGAGGGATCTTGTCTCTGTCCTGATGAAGATGCCCAGCATCGAAACATGTTGACCCACAAGGAGTAACCACACATTACGTAGGCAAACTCCGCACTTTTGTTTTTACTAGCACCAGCCCTCTTGGGACAAATTAAAGTTTTTTCTGTCTCCCTGGGCCAGTTGCTTTTTAACATACACATTCTCACAACTACAATAGACCCTCCCTTTACATCACACATAGTACTTCATCGAAAGTGCTCCCACGTAGTCGTAGGTCGTAGCACGCCCCGTCCCGCAGCGGGGCGGGAAGACCCCAATGATGAAGCATGACACCATGGGCCATTCTTGGTGTGTGAGGGGTATTTAAACAACATTGGGTGTGCCCAACCACGTTTTGGGACACTCATTCACCATTACCCCTGCTATCTGGTCTTTTGAGTACCTCCTTCTATAAGGTGGATCCTTTTGTTTATAAGTGACAGCAGAGCCTGGCCTCTCAACTCTGCTCTCCTCTTTCAGTGACTGCAGAGCCTGGCCTCTCAACTCTGCTCTCCTGTCTAAGTGACCGCAGAGCCTTGCTTCTCAACTCTGCTCTCCTGTCTAAGTGACCGCAGAGCCTGGCTTCTCAACGCTGCTCTCCTCTTTTAGTGACTGCAGAGCCTGGCCTCTCAACTCTGCTCTCCTGTTTCAGTGACAGCAGAGCCTGGCCTCTCAACTCTGCTCTCCTGTTTCAGGGACAGCAAAACCTGGCCTCTCAACACTGCTTTCCTCTTTCAGTGACTGCGGAGCCTGGCCTCTCAACTCTGCTCTCCTCTTTCAGTGACTGCGGAGCCTGGCCTCTCAACTCTGCTCTCCTCTTTCAGTGACTGCAGAGCCTGGCCTCTCAACTCTGCTCTCCTCTTTCAGTGACTGCGGAGCCTGGCCTCTCAATGCTGCTCTCCTCTTTTAGTGACTGCGGAGCCTGGCCTCTCAACTCTGCTCTCCTCTTTCAGTGACTGCAGAGCCTGGCTTCTCAACTCTGCTCTCCTCTTTCAGTGACTGCGGAGCCTGGCCTCTCAATGCTGCTCTCCTCTTTTAGTGACTGCGGAGCCTAGCCTCTCAACTCTGCTCTCCTCTTTCAGTGACTGCAGAGCCTGGCCTCTCAACTCTGCTCTCCTGTCTAAGTGACCGCAGAGCCTGATCTCTCAACTCTGCTTTCCTGTTTCAGTGACTGCAAAGCCTGGCCTCTCAACTCTGCTCTCCTGTTTCAGTGATTGCAGAGTCTGGCCTCTCAACTCTGCTTCCCTGTTTCAGAGACAGCAGAGCCTGGCCTCTCAACTCTGCTCTCCTCTTTCACTGACTGCAGAGCCTGGCCTCTCGACTCTGCTCTCCTCTTTCAGTGACTGCAGAGCCTGGCCTCTCAACTCTGCTCTCCTGTCTAAGTGACCGCAGAGCCTTGCTTCTCAACTCTGCTCTCCTGTCTAAGTGACCGCAGAGCCTGGCTTCTCAACGCTGCTCTCCTCTTTCAGTGACTGCAGAGCCTGGCCTCTCAACTCTGCTCTCCTGTTTCAGTGACAGCAGAGCCTGGCCTCTCAACTCTGCTCTCCTGTCTAAGTGACCGCAGAGCCTGGCTTCTCAACTCTGCTCTCCTGTTTCAGTGACTGCAGAGCCTGGCCTCTCAACTCTGCTCTCCTCTTTCAGTGACTGCGGAGCCTGGCCTCTCAATGCTGCTCTCCTCTTTTAGTGACTGCGGAGCCTGGCCTCTCAACTCTGCTCTCCTCTTTCAGTGACCGCAGAGCCTGGCTTCTCAACTCTGCTCTCCTCTTTCAGTGACTGCGGAGCCTGGCCTCTCAATGCTGCTCTCCTCTTTTAGTGACTGCGGAGCCTGGCCTCTCAACTCTGCTCTCCTCTTTCAGTAACTGCAGAGCCTGGCCTCTCAACTCTACTCTCCTGTTTCAGTGATTGCAGAGTCTGGCCTCTCAACTCTGCCTCCCTGTTTCAGTGACAGCAGAGCCTGGCCTCTCAACTCTGCTCTCCTCTTTCAGTGACTGCAGAGCCTGCCTCTCAACGCTGCTCTTCTCTTTCAGTGACTGCAGAGCCTGGCCTCTCAACGCTGCTCTCCTCTTTCAGTGACTGCAGAGCCTGGCCTCTCAACTCTGCTCTCCTGTTTCAGCGACCGCAGAGCCTGGCCTCTCAACTCTGCTCTCCTGTCTAAGTGACCGCAGAGCCTGGCTTCTCAACTCTGCTCTCCTGTTTCAGTGACAGCAAAACCTGGCCTCTCAACACTGCTTTCCTCTTTCAGTGACTGCGGAGCCTGGCCTCTCAACTCTGCTCTCCTCTTTCAGTGACTGCAGAGCCTGGCCTCTCAACTCTGCTCTCCTCTTTCAGTGACTGCGGAGCCTGGCCACTCAATGCTGCTCTCCTCTTTTAGTGACTGCGGAGCCTGGCCTCTCAACTCTGCTCTCTTTCAGTGACTGCAGAGCCTGGCCTCTCAACTCTGCTCTCCTGTCTAAGTGACCGCAGAGCCTGGTCTCTCAACTCTGCTTTCCTGTCTAAGTGACCGCAGAGCCTGGCTTCTCAACTCTGCTCTCCTGTTTCAGTGACTGCAGAGTCTGGCCTCTCAACTCTGCTTCCCTGTTTAAGTGACAGCAGAGCCTGGCCTCTCAATGCTGCTCTCCTCTTTCACTGACTGCAGAGCCTGGCCTCTCAACTCTGCTCTCCTCTTTCAGTGACTGCAGAGCCTGGCCTCTCAACTCTGCTCTCCTGTCTAAGTGACCGCAGAGCCTGGCTTCTCAACGCTGCTCTCCTCTTTTAGTGACTGCAGAGCCTGGCCTCTCAACTCTGCTCTCCTCTTTCAGTGACAGCAGAGCCTGGCCTCTCAACTCTGCTCCCTGTTTCAGAGACAGCAAAACCTGGCCTCTCAACACTGCTTTACTCTTTCAGTGACTGCGGAGCCTGGCCTCTCAACTCTGCTCTCCTCTTTCAGTGACTGCGGAGCCTGGCCTCTCAACTCTGCTCTCCTCTTTCAGTGACTGCAGAGCCTGGCCTCTCAACTCTGCTCTCCTCTTTCAGTGACTGCGGAGCCTGGCCTCTCAATGCTGCTCTCCTCTTTTAGTGACTGCGGAGCCTGGCCTCTCAACTCTGCTCTCCTCTTTCACTGACTGCAGAGCCTGGCCTCTCGACTCTGCTCTCCTCTTTCAGCGACTGCAGAGCCTGGCCTCTCAACTCTGCTCTCCTGTCTAAGTGACCGCAGAGCCTTGCTTCTCAACTCTGCTCTCCTGTCTAAGTGACCGCAGAGCCTGGCTTCTCAACGCTGCTCTCCTCTTTCAGTGACTGCAGAGCCTGGCCTCTCAACTCTGCTCTCCTGTTTCAGTGACAGCAGAGCCTGGCCTCTCAACTCTTCTCTCCTGTCTAAGTGACCGCAGAGCCTGATCTCTCAACTCTGCTTTCCTGTTTCAGTGACTGCAAAGCCTGGCCTCTCAACTCTGCTCTCCTGTTTCAGTGATTGCAGAGTCTGGCCTCTCAACTCTGCTTCCCTGTTTCAGAGACAGCAGAGCCTGGCCTCTCAACTCTGCTCTCCTCTTTCACTGACTGCAGAGCCTGGCCTCTCGACTCTGCTCTCCTCTTTCAGTGACTGCAGAGCCTGGCCTCTCAACTCTGCTCTCCTGTCTAAGTGACCGCAGAGCCTTGCTTCTCAACTCTGCTCTCCTGTCTAAGTGACCGCAGAGCCTGCCTTCTCAACGCTGCTCTCCTCTTTCAGTGACTGCAGAGCCTGGCCTCTCAACTCTGCTCTCCTGTTTCAGTGACAGCAGAGCCTGGCCTCTCAACTCTACTCTCCTGTCTAAGTGACCACAGAGCCTGGCTTCTCAACTCTGCTCTCCTGTTTCAGTGACTGCAGAGCCTGGCCTCTCAACTCTGCTCTCCTCTTTCAGTGACTGCGGAGCCTGGCCTCTCAATGCTGCTCTCCTCTTTTAGTGACTGCGGAGCCTGGCCTCTCAACTCTGCTCTCCTCTTTCAGTGACCGCAGAGCCTGGCTTCTCAACTCTGCTCTCCTCTTTCAGTGACTGCGGAACCTGGCCTCTCAATGCTGCTCTCCTCTTTTAGTGACTGCGGAGCCTGGCCTCTCAACTCTGCTCTCCTCTTTCAGTGACTGCAGAGCCTGGCCTCTCAACTCTACTCTCCTGTTTCAGTGATTGCAGAGTCTGGCCTCTCAACTCTCCTTCCCTGTTTCAGTGACAGCAGAGCCTGGCCTCTCAACTCTGCTCTCCTCTTTCAGTGACTGCAGAGCCTGCCTCTCAACGCTGCTCTTCTCTTTCAGTGACTGCAGAGCCTGGCCTCTCAATGCTGCTCTCCTCTTTTAGTGACTGCGGAGCCTGGCCTCTCAACTCTGCTCTCCTCTTTCAGTGACTGCAGAGCCTGGCCTCTCAACTCTACTCTCCTGTTTCAGTGATTGCAGAGTCTGGCCTCTCAACTCTCCTTCCCTGTTTCAGTGACAGCAGAGCCTGGCCTCTCAACTCTGCTCTCCTCTTTCAGTGACTGCAGAGCCTGCCTCTCAACGCTGCTCTTCTCTTTCAGTGACTGCAGAGCCTGGCCTCTCAACGCTGCTCTCCTCTTTCAGTGACTGCAGAGCTCGGCCTCTCAACTCTCCGCTTTCCTTTTTCAGTGACTGCAGAGCTTGGCCCATTACTCAGCTCTCTGTTCCCAGGGACAGCAGAGCCTGGCCTCTCAACGCTGCTCTTTTCTTTCAGTGACTGCAGAGCCTGGCCTCTCAACGCTGCTCTTTTCTTTCAGTGACTGCAGAGCCTGGCCTCTCAACGCTGCTCTCCTCTTTCAGTGACTGCAGAGCCTGGCCTCTCAACTCTGCTCTCCTGTTTCAGCGACCGCAGAGCCTGGCCTCTCAACTCTGCTCTCCTGTCTAAGTGACCGCAGAGCCTGGCTTCTCAACTCTGCTCTCCTGTTTCAGTGACAGCAAAACCTGGCCTCTCAACACTGCTTTCCTCTTTCAGTGACTGCGGAGCCTGGCCTCTCAACTCTGCTCTCCTCTTTCAGTGACTGCAGAGCCTGGCCTCTCAACTCTGCTCTCCTCTTTCAGTGACTGCGGAGCCTGGCCACTCAATGCTGCTCTCCTCTTTTAGTGACTGCGGAGCCTGGCCTCTCAACTCTGCTCTCTTTCAGTGACTGCAGAGCCTGGCCTCTCAACTCTGCTCTCCTGTCTAAGTGACCGCAGAGCCTGGTCTCTCAACTCTGCTTTCCTGTTTCACTGACTGCAGAGCCTGGCCTCTCGACTCTGCTCTCCTCTTTCAGTGACTGCAGAGCCTGGCCTCTCAATTCTGCTCTCCTGTCTAAGTGACCGCAGAGCCTTGCTTCTCAACTCTGCTCTCCTGTCTAAGTGACCGCAGAGCCTGCCTTCTCAACGCTGCTCTCCTCTTTCAGTGACTGCAGAGCCTGGCCTCTCAACTCTGCTCTCCTGTTTCAGTGACAGCAGAGCCTGGCCTCTCAACTCTACTCTCCTGTCTAAGTGACCGCAGAGCCTGGCTTCTCAACTCTGCTCTCCTCTTTCACTGACTGCAGAGCCTGGCCTCTCGACTCTGCTCTCCTCTTTCAGCGACTGCAGAGCCTGGCCTCTCAAC
Source organism: Triturus cristatus (assembly GCF_964204655.1). Lineage (NCBI taxonomy): Eukaryota > Metazoa > Chordata > Amphibia > Caudata > Salamandridae > Triturus > Triturus cristatus. The sequence goes on along the minus strand of NC_140594.1, from coordinate 628,026,943 downwards.
TCTGCTCTCCTGTCTAAGTGACCGCAGAGCCTTGCTTCTCAACTCTGCTCTCCTGTCTAAGTGACCGCAGAGCCTGGCTTCTCAACGCTGCTCTCCTCTTTCAGTGACTGCAGAGCCTGGCCTCTCAACTCTGCTCTCCTGTTTCAGTGACAGCAGAGCCTGGCCTCTCAACTCTGCTCTCCTGTCTAAGTGACCGCAGAGCCTGATCTCTCAACTCTGCTTTCCTGTTTCAGTGACTGCAAAGCCTGGCCTCTCAACTCTGCTCTCCTGTTTCAGTGATTGCAGAGTCTGGCCTCTCAACTCTGCTTCCCTGTTTAAGTGACAGCAGACAAGTATAACAAGATTAGGGAGTGTAGAGGTAAGCGCTAAGGTGGATACATCCTCCACTTAGGTATCAGTTTATAAACAAAAGGATCCACCTTATAGAAGGAGGTACTCAAAAGACCAGATAGCAGGGGTAATGGTGAATGAGTGTCCCAAAACGTGGTTGGGCACACCCAATGTTGTTTAAATACCCCTCACACACCAAGAATGGCCCATGGTGTCATGCTTCATCATTGGGGTCTTCCCGCCCCGCTGCGGGACGGGGCGTGCTACGACCTACGACTACGTGGGAGCACTTTCGATGAAGTACTATGTGTGATGTAAAGGGAGGGTCTATTGTAGTTGTGAGAATGTGTATGTTAAAAAGCAACTGGCCCAGGGAGACAGAAAAAACTTTAATTTGTCCCAAGAGGGCTGGTGCTAGTAAAAACAAAAGTGCGGAGTTTGCCTACGTAATGTGTGGTTACTCCTTGTGGGTCAACATGTTTCGATGCTGGGCATCTTCATCAGGACAGAGAAAAGATCCCTCCCAACTTAGAAGCATGTGCTTAGTAAATACGTAAAAGTGAAAAAAATGCAGTAAATAATGCACGTGTATACAATACCTAATAGTATGTATGAAGATCTGCAAAGGGAAACAGAGACTTTATCAATTTCCCCAGAAGGAGAGCGTAGTACCTGTAAATGTAAAAAAACGCCACAATGTGACTATAAATAGCGTGCTTCAACTGTAATATTAGCGTTATCAGGAAGTGTGCAGTGACCTGTAAAAGAAAGGACAGTACAAGACACTACACAACAGAAAACACACACTCTATAACTAAACGTGAAAAATCATTGGCATTTCAGGTGAGAAACGTGGTTAAAAACAAAGGTGCATACTTATATGTATATGAGGAAAATGCCTCATGAACCTAGAACGGGTAGGATCGTAATGGAGCTTTAGTTCTAGTGGGGAAAAAAAGGGTAAAAAAAGGATCAGGTTGTTACCTCCAGCGAAGGATTTGAGTGATGGACGAAGTCTTCAAACCGGAGCCGTGGCTCCGTACTTACGTGCCCTGGCTGACAATCTCAGCTACGAGTCTGTCCTTCCCGCGGTTCCGCTGTGTATTGGAACCAGGGCGGGTAGAACGCTCTTAAAGCTCCCGTAATTGGCTGGGAAATGGGAGTCAGCTGATGACGGCGGAGCACCTAGAAGCGCTTCCAGGTTGGGGCTTTTACAGAGACTAGACCGTAACCCTTGCACACTGGGGAACGGAAGTGAATAGAAATCTCTAGGTTGAAGAGATGTTGAATAAAAAGAGTATTATAGTGCACCAATGTCTGGGGAACATTGCGTCTATGCCGGTGTGAAGTGACAAAAACGGATTACGGGGCTGGCGAAAAGGACAATGCTGAACTCATGATAGATGATTTAGCTGGATTTTACGCTGTGGTTGATTCCTACATAAATACGTAAAGTCCGATATGTGCATTAATCTCTGGAGAAAAAAATCGGTCTAAGGGGATATGAATTGACAATAAAGGATTACGGGGCTGGCGAAAACAATGCTAAGTTTGAGATTGATGAAAAAAGATTTTAAGCTGTGGTAGACTCCTACATAAATAAGTAAGGTCCGTTATTGACACGGTGTGCCTAATGCAGCAGTCGCGCCAGTAATCAAAGAAAGGGGGGGGGGGGGAGAAAAAAGGGGGGAAGTGGGAAAGGAAGGGGGAGGGGGGGGGGGGGGGAAACACAACACCCTGTGGGAGAAGTGCTCTGGTGTATGCAAGTACACCCACAACGTTTTGGCAAATTCTGACTATTCACACCTCGTCGTTCTTGATAGATTATTGATAGTAATCCAGTAAGGAGACACCTTTATTATGTCAATTGTGCCCAAGGTATATCATCGTTCAGGCCCGTTATGTGTGTGTCCAGACAAGTAAAGGTGCGGATTGGAGAACATAAAAGTAATATCCGCTGCAAGAAGAGCACGACCAAAATGGCCACCCATTTTCTGAGTATGAATCATGGCGTGGATGAAATCAAGTGGACTGTCATTGAACAACTCAACAATGATCGTGGACTCTTTGAAAAGGAACAACGTTGGGTGTTCCGTCTGGACACACACATAACGGGCCTGAACGATGATATACCTTGGGCACAATTGACATAATAAAGGTGTCTCCTTACTGGATTACTATCAATAATCTATCAAGAACGACGAGGTGTGAATAGTCAGAATTTGCCAAAACGTTGTGGGTGTACTTGCATACACCAGAGCACTTCTCCCACAGGGTGTTGTGTTTCCCCCCCCCTCCCCCTTCCTTTCCCACTTCCCCCCTTTTTTCTCCCCCCCCCCCCCCCCCCTTTCTTTGATTACTGGCGCGACTGCTGCATTATTTATGTAGGAGTCTACCACAGCTTAAAATCTTTTTTCATCAATCTCAAACTTAGCATTGTTTTCGCCAGCCCCGTAATCCTTTATTGTCAATTCATATCCCCTTAGACCGATTTTTTTCTCCAGAGATTAATGCACATATCGGACTTTACGTATTTATGTAGGAATCAACCACAGCGTAAAATCCAGCTAAATCATCTATCATGAGTTCAACATTGTCCTTTTCGCCAGCCCCGTAATCCGTTTTTGTCACTTCACACCGGCATAGACGCAATGTTCCCCAGACATTGGTGCACTATAATACTCTTTTTATTCAACATCTCTTCAACCTAGAGATTTCTATTCACTTCCGTTCCCCAGTGTGCAAGGGTTACGGTCTAGTCTCTGTAAAAGCCCCAACCCGGAAGCGCTTCTAGGTGCTCCGCCGTCATCAGCTGACTCCCATTTCCCAGCCAATTACGGGAGCTTTAAGAGCGTTCTACCCGCCCTGGTTCCAATACACAGCGGAACCGCGGGAAGGACAGACTCGTAGCTGAGATTGCCAGCCAGGGCACGTAAGTACGGAGCCACGGCTCCGGTTTGAAGACTTCGTCCATCACTCAAATCCTTCGCTGGAGGTAACAACCTGATCCTTTTTTTACCCTTTTTTTCCCCACTAGAACTAAAGCTCCATTACGATCCTACCCGTTCTAGGTTCATGAGGCATTTTCCTCATATACATATAAGTATGCACCTTTGTTTTTAACCACGTTTCTCATCTGAAATGCCAATGATTTTTCACGTTTAGTTATAGAGTGTGTGTTTTCTGTTGTGTAGTGTCTTGTACTGTCCTTTCTTTTACAGGTCACTGCACACTTCCTGATAACGCTAATATTACAGTTGAAGCACGCTATTTATAGTCACATTGTGGCGTTTTTTTACATTTACAGGTACTACGCTCTCCTTCTGGGGAAATTGATAAAGTCTCTGTTTCCCTTTGCAGATCTTCATACATACTATTAGGTATTGTATACACGTGCATTATTTACTGCATTTTTTTCACTTTTACGTATTTACTAAGCACATGCTTCTAAGTTGGGAGGGATCTTGTCTCTGTCCTGATGAAGATGCCCAGCATCGAAACATGTTGACCCACGAGGAGTAACCACACATTACGTAGGCAAACTCCGCACTTTTGTTTTTACTAGCACCAGCCCTCTTGGGACAAATTAAAGTTTTTTCTGTCTCCCTGGGCCAGTTGCTTTTTAACATACACATTCTCACAACTACAATAGACCCTCCCTTTACATCACACATAGTACTTCATCGAAAGTGCTCCCACGTAGTCGTAGGTCGTAGCACGCCCCGTCCCGCAGCGGGGCGGGAAGACCCCAATGATGAAGCATGACACCATGGGCCATTCTTGGTGTGTGAGGGGTATTTAAACAACATTGGGTGTGCCCAACCACGTTTTGGGACACTCATTCACCATTACCCCTGCTATCTGGTCTTTTGAGTACCTCCTTCTATAAGGTGGATCCTTTTGTTTATAAGTGACAGCAGAGCCTGGCCTCTCAACTCTGCTCTCCTCTTTCAGTGACTGCAGAGCCTGGCCTCTCAACTCTGCTCTCCTGTCTAAGTGACCGCAGAGCCTTGCTTCTCAACTCTGCTCTCCTGTCTAAGTGACCGCAGAGCCTGGCCTCTCAACTCTGCTCTCCTGTTTCAGTGACAGCAGAGCCTGGCCTCTCAACTCTGCTCTCCTGTTTCAGGGACAGCAAAACCTGGCCTCTCAACACTGCTTTCCTCTTTCAGTGACTGCGGAGCCTGGCCTCTCAACTCTGCTCTCCTCTTTCAGTGACTGCGGAGCCTGGCCTCTCAACTCTGCTCTCCTCTTTCAGTGACTGCAGAGCCTGGCCTCTCAACTCTGCTCTCCTCTTTCAGTGACTGCGGAGCCTGGCCTCTCAATGCTGCTCTCCTCTTTTAGTGACTGCGGAGCCTGGCCTCTCAACTCTGCTCTCCTCTTTCAGTGACTGCAGAGCCTGGCTTCTCAACTCTGCTCTCCTCTTTCAGTGACTGCGGAGCCTGGCCTCTCAATGCTGCTCTCCTCTTTTAGTGACTGCGGAGCCTAGCCTCTCAACTCTGCTCTCCTCTTTCAGTGACTGCAGAGCCTGGCCTCTCAACTCTGCTCTCCTGTCTAAGTGACCGCAGAGCCTGATCTCTCAACTCTGCTTTCCTGTTTCAGTGACTGCAAAGCCTGGCCTCTCAACTCTGCTCTCCTGTTTCAGTGATTGCAGAGTCTGGCCTCTCAACTCTGCTTCCCTGTTTCAGAGACAGCAGAGCCTGGCCTCTCAACTCTGCTCTCCTCTTTCACTGACTGCAGAGCCTGGCCTCTCGACTCTGCTCTCCTCTTTCAGTGACTGCAGAGCCTGGCCTCTCAACTCTGCTCTCCTGTCTAAGTGACCGCAGAGCCTTGCTTCTCAACTCTGCTCTCCTGTCTAAGTGACCGCAGAGCCTGGCTTCTCAACGCTGCTCTCCTCTTTCAGTGACTGCAGAGCCTGGCCTCTCAACTCTGCTCTCCTGTTTCAGTGACAGCAGAGCCTGGCCTCTCAACTCTGCTCTCCTGTCTAAGTGACCGCAGAGCCTGGCTTCTCAACTCTGCTCTCCTGTTTCAGTGACTGCAGAGCCTGGCCTCTCAACTCTGCTCTCCTCTTTCAGTGACTGCGGAGCCTGGCCTCTCAATGCTGCTCTCCTCTTTTAGTGACTGCGGAGCCTGGCCTCTCAACTCTGCTCTCCTCTTTCAGTGACCGCAGAGCCTGGCTTCTCAACTCTGCTCTCCTCTTTCAGTGACTGCGGAGCCTGGCCTCTCAATGCTGCTCTCCTCTTTTAGTGACTGCGGAGCCTGGCCTCTCAACTCTGCTCTCCTCTTTCAGTAACTGCAGAGCCTGGCCTCTCAACTCTACTCTCCTGTTTCAGTGATTGCAGAGTCTGGCCTCTCAACTCTGCCTCCCTGTTTCAGTGACAGCAGAGCCTGGCCTCTCAACTCTGCTCTCCTCTTTCAGTGACTGCAGAGCCTGCCTCTCAACGCTGCTCTTCTCTTTCAGTGACTGCAGAGCCTGGCCTCTCAACGCTGCTCTCCTCTTTCAGTGACTGCAGAGCCTGGCCTCTCAACTCTGCTCTCCTGTTTCAGCGACCGCAGAGCCTGGCCTCTCAACTCTGCTCTCCTGTCTAAGTGACCGCAGAGCCTGGCTTCTCAACTCTGCTCTCCTGTTTCAGTGACAGCAAAACCTGGCCTCTCAACACTGCTTTCCTCTTTCAGTGACTGCGGAGCCTGGCCTCTCAACTCTGCTCTCCTCTTTCAGTGACTGCAGAGCCTGGCCTCTCAACTCTGCTCTCCTCTTTCAGTGACTGCGGAGCCTGGCCACTCAATGCTGCTCTCCTCTTTTAGTGACTGCGGAGCCTGGCCTCTCAACTCTGCTCTCTTTCAGTGACTGCAGAGCCTGGCCTCTCAACTCTGCTCTCCTGTCTAAGTGACCGCAGAGCCTGGTCTCTCAACTCTGCTTTCCTGTCTAAGTGACCGCAGAGCCTGGCTTCTCAACTCTGCTCTCCTGTTTCAGTGACTGCAGAGTCTGGCCTCTCAACTCTGCTTCCCTGTTTAAGTGACAGCAGAGCCTGGCCTCTCAATGCTGCTCTCCTCTTTCACTGACTGCAGAGCCTGGCCTCTCAACTCTGCTCTCCTCTTTCAGTGACTGCAGAGCCTGGCCTCTCAACTCTGCTCTCCTGTCTAAGTGACCGCAGAGCCTGGCTTCTCAACGCTGCTCTCCTCTTTTAGTGACTGCAGAGCCTGGCCTCTCAACTCTGCTCTCCTCTTTCAGTGACAGCAGAGCCTGGCCTCTCAACTCTGCTCCCTGTTTCAGAGACAGCAAAACCTGGCCTCTCAACACTGCTTTACTCTTTCAGTGACTGCGGAGCCTGGCCTCTCAACTCTGCTCTCCTCTTTCAGTGACTGCGGAGCCTGGCCTCTCAACTCTGCTCTCCTCTTTCAGTGACTGCAGAGCCTGGCCTCTCAACTCTGCTCTCCTCTTTCAGTGACTGCGGAGCCTGGCCTCTCAATGCTGCTCTCCTCTTTTAGTGACTGCGGAGCCTGGCCTCTCAACTCTGCTCTCCTCTTTCACTGACTGCAGAGCCTGGCCTCTCGACTCTGCTCTCCTCTTTCAGCGACTGCAGAGCCTGGCCTCTCAACTCTGCTCTCCTGTCTAAGTGACCGCAGAGCCTTGCTTCTCAACTCTGCTCTCCTGTCTAAGTGACCGCAGAGCCTGGCTTCTCAACGCTGCTCTCCTCTTTCAGTGACTGCAGAGCCTGGCCTCTCAACTCTGCTCTCCTGTTTCAGTGACAGCAGAGCCTGGCCTCTCAACTCTGCTCTCCTGTCTAAGTGACCGCAGAGCCTGATCTCTCAACTCTGCTTTCCTGTTTCAGTGACTGCAAAGCCTGGCCTCTCAACTCTGCTCTCCTGTTTCAGTGATTGCAGAGTCTGGCCTCTCAACTCTGCTTCCCTGTTTCAGAGACAGCAGAGCCTGGCCTCTCAACTCTGCTCTCCTCTTTCACTGACTGCAGAGCCTGGCCTCTCGACTCTGCTCTCCTCTTTCAGTGACTGCAGAGCCTGGCCTCTCAACTCTGCTCTCCTGTCTAAGTGACCGCAGAGCCTTGCTTCTCAACTCTGCTCTCCTGTCTAAGTGACCGCAGAGCCTGCCTTCTCAACGCTGCTCTCCTCTTTCAGTGACTGCAGAGCCTGGCCTCTCAACTCTGCTCTCCTGTTTCAGTGACAGCAGAGCCTGGCCTCTCAACTCTACTCTCCTGTCTAAGTGACCACAGAGCCTGGCTTCTCAACTCTGCTCTCCTGTTTCAGTGACTGCAGAGCCTGGCCTCTCAACTCTGCTCTCCTCTTTCAGTGACTGCGGAGCCTGGCCTCTCAATGCTGCTCTCCTCTTTTAGTGACTGCGGAGCCTGGCCTCTCAACTCTGCTCTCCTCTTTCAGTGACCGCAGAGCCTGGCTTCTCAACTCTGCTCTCCTCTTTCAGTGACTGCGGAGCCTGGCCTCTCAATGCTACTCTCCTCTTTTAGTGACTGCGGAGCCTGGCCTCTCAACTCTGCTCTCCTCTTTCAGTGACTGCAGAGCCTGGCCTCTCAACTCTACTCTCCTGTTTCAGTGATTGCAGAGTCTGGCCTCTCAACTCTCCTTCCCTGTTTCAGTGACAGCAGAGCCTGGCCTCTCAACTCTGCTCTCCTCTTTCAGTGACTGCAGAGCCTGCCTCTCAACGCTGCTCTTCTCTTTCAGTGACTGCAGAGCCTGGCCTCTCAACGCTGCTCTCCTCTTTCAGTGACTGCAGAGCTCGGCCTCTCAACTCTCCGCTTTCCTTTTTCAGTGACTGCAGAGCTTGGCCCATTACTCAGCTCTCTGTTCCCAGGGACAGCAGAGCCTGGCCTCTCAACGCTGCTCTTTTCTTTCAGTGACTGCAGAGCCTGGCCTCTCAACGCTGCTCTTTTCTTTCAGTGACTGCAGAGCCTGGCCTCTCAACGCTGCTCTCCTCTTTCAGTGACTGCAGAGCCTGGCCTCTCAACTCTGCTCTCCTGTTTCAGCGACCGCAGAGCCTGGCCTCTCAACTCTGCTCTCCTGTCTAAGTGACCGCAGAGCCTGGCTTCTCAACTCTGCTCTCCTCTTTCAGTGACAGCAAAACCTGGCCTCTCAACACTGCTTTCCTCTTTCAGTGACTGCGGAGCCTGGCCTCTCAACACTGCTCTCCTCTTTCAGTGACTGCAGAGCCTGGCCTCTCAACTCTGCTCTCCTCTTTCAGTGACTGCGGAGCCTGGCCACTCAATGCTGCTCTCCTCTTTTAGTGACTGCGGAGCCTGGCCTCTCAACTCTGCTCTCTTTCAGTGACTGCAGAGCCTGGCCTCTCAACTCTGCTCTCCTGTCTAAGTGACCGCAGAGCCTGGTCTCTCAACTCTGCTTTCCTGTTTCACTGACTGCAGAGCCTGGCCTCTCGACTCTGCTCTCCTCTTTCAGTGACTGCAGAGCCTGGCCTCTCAATTCTGCTCTCCTGTCTAAGTGACCGCAGAGCCTTGCTTCTCAACTCTGCTCTCCTGTCTAAGTGACCGCAGAGCCTGCCTTCTCAACGCTGCTCTCCTCTTTCAGTGACTGCAGAGCCTGGCCTCTCAACTCTGCTCTCCTGTTTCAGTGACAGCAGAGCCTGGCCTCTCAACTCTACTCTCCTGTCTAAGTGACCGCAGAGCCTGGCTTCTCAACTCTGCTCTCCTGTTTCAATGACTGCAGAGCCTGGCCTCTCAACTCTGCTCTCCTCTTTCAGTGACTGCGGAGCCTGGCCTCTCAATGCTGCTCTCCTCTTTTAGTGACTGCGGAGCCTGGCCTCTCAACTCTGCTCTCCTCTTTCAGTGACCGCAGAGCCTGGCTTCTCAACTCTGCTCTCCTCTTTCAGTGACTGCGGAGCCTGGCCTCTCAATGCTGCTCTCCTCTTTTAGTGACTGCGGAGCCTGGCCTCTCAACTCTGCTCTCCTCTTTCAGTGACTGCAGAGCCTGGCCTCTCAACTCTACTCTCCTGTTTCAGTGATTGCAGAGTCTGGCCTCTCAACTCTCCTTCCCTGTTTCAGTGACAGCAGAGCCTGGCCTCTCAACTCTGCTCTCCTCTTTCAGTGACTGCAGAGCCTGCCTCTCAACGCTGCTCTTCTCTTTCAGTGACTGCAGAGCCTGGCCTCTCAACGCTGCTCTCCTCTTTCAGTGACTGCAGAGCTCGGCCTCTCAACTCTCCGCTTTCCTTTTTCAGTGACTGCAGAGCTTGGCCCATTACTCAGCTCTCTGTTCCCAGGGACAGCAGAGCCTGGCCTCTCAACGCTGCTCTTTTCTTTCAGTGACTGCAGAGCCTGGCCTCTCAACGCTGCTCTTTTCTTTCAGTGACTGCAGAGCCTGGCCTCTCAACGCTGCTCTCCTCTTTCAGTGACTGCAGAGCCTGGCCTCTCAACTCTGCTCTCCTGTTTCAGCGACCGCAGAGCCTGGCCTCTCAACTCTGCTCTCCTGTCTAAGTGACCGCAGAGCCTGGCTTCTCAACTCTGCTCTCCTGTTTCAGTGACAGCAAAACCTGGCCTCTCAACACTGCTTTCCTCTTTCAGTGACTGCGGAGCCTGGCCTCTCAACTCTGCTCTCCTCTTTCAGTGACTGCAGAGCCTGGCCTCTCAACTCTGCTCTCCTCTTTCAGTGACTGCGGAGCCTGGCCACTCAATGCTGCTCTCCTCTTTTAGTGACTGCGGAGCCTGGCCTCTCAACTCTGCTCTCTTTCAGTGACTGCAGAGCCTGGCCTCTCAACTCTGCTCTCCTGTCTAAGTGACCGCAGAGCCTGGTCTCTCAACTCTGCTTTCCTGTTTCAGTGACAGCAGAGCCTGGCCTCTCAACTCTGCTCTCCTCTTTCAGTGACTGCAGAGCCTGGCCTCTCAACTCTGCTTCCCTGTTTAAGTGACAGCAGAGCCTGGCCTCTCAACTCTGCTCTCCTCTTTCACTGACTGCAGAGCCTGGACTCTCAACTCTGCTCTCCTCTTTCAGTGACTGCAGAGCCTGGCCTCTCAACTCTGCTCTCCTGTCTAAGTGACCGCAGAGCCTTGCTTCTCAACTCTGCTCTCCTGTCTAAGTGACCGCAGAGCCTGGCTTCTCAACGCTGCTCTCCTCTTTTAGTGACTGCAGAGCCTGGCCTCTCAACTCTGCTCTCCTCTTTCAGTGACAGTAGAGCCTGGCCTCTCAACTCTGCTCTCCTGTTTCAGAGACAGCAAAACCTGGCCTCTCAACACTGCTTTCCTCTTTCAGTGACTGCGGAGCCTGGCCTCTCAACTCTGCTCTCCTCTTTCAGTGACTGCGGAGCCTGGCCTCTCAACTCTGCTCTCCTCTTTCAGTGACTGCAGAGCCTGGCCTCTCAACTCTGCTCTCCTCTTTCAGTGACTGCGAAGCCTGGCCTCTCAATGCTGCTCTCCTCTTTTAGTGACTGCGGAGCCTGGCCTATCAACTCTGCTCTCCTCTTTCACTGACTGCAGAGCCTGGCCTCTCGACTCTGCTCTCCTCTTTCAGCGACTGCAGAGCCTGGCCTCTCAACTCTGCTCTCCTGTCTAAGTGACCGCAGAGCCTTGCTTCTCAACTCTGCTCTCCTGTCTAAGTGACCGCAGAGCCTGGCTTCTCAACGCTGCTCTCCACTTTCAGTGACTGCAGAGCCTGGCCTCTCAACTCTGCTCTCCTGTTTCAGTGACAGCAGAGCCTGGCCTCTCAACTCTGCTCTCCTGTCTAAGTGACCGCAGAGCCTGATCTCTCAACTCTGCTTTCCTGTTTCAGTGACTGCAAAGCCTGGCCTCTCAACTCTGCTCTCCTGTTTCAGTGATTGCAGAGTCTGGCCTCTCAACTCTGCTTCCCTGTTTCAGTGACAGCAGAGCCTGGCCTCTCAACTCTGCTCTCCTCTTTCACTGACTGCAGAGCCTGGCCTCTCGACTCTGCTCTCCTCTTTCAGCGACTGCAGAGCCTGGCCTCTCAACTCTGCTCTCCTGTCTAAGTGACCGCAGAGCCTTGCTTCTCAACTCTGCTCTCCTGTCTAAGTGACCGCAGAGCCTGGTTTCTCAACGCTGCTCTCCTCTTTCAGTGACTGCAGAGCCTGGCCTCTCAACTCTGCTCTCCTGTTTCAGTGACAGCAGAGCCTGGCCTCTCAACTCTGCTCTCCTGTCTAAGTGACCGCAGAGCCTGGCTTCTCAACTCTGCTCTCCTGTTTCAGGGACAGCAAAACCTGGCCTCTCAAAACTGCTTTCCGCTTTCAGTGACTGCGGAGCCTGGCCTCTCAACTCTGCTCTCCTCTTTCAGTGACTGCGGAGCCTGGCCTCTCAACTCTGCTCTCCTCTTTCAGTGACTGCGGAGCCTGGCCTCTCAACTCTGCTCTCCTCTTTCAGTGACTGCGGAGCCTGGCCTCTCAATGCTGCTCTCCTCTTTTAGTGACTGCGGAGCCTGGCCTCTCAACTCTGCTCTCCTCTTTCAGTGACCGCAGAGCCTGGCTTCTCAACTCTGCTCTCCTGTATAAGTGACCGCAGAGCCTGGCTTCTCAACTCTGCTCTCCTGTTTCAGTGACAGCAAAACCTGGCCTCTCAACACTGCTTTCCTCTTTCAGTGACTGCGGAGCCTGACCTCTCAACTCTGCTCTCCTCTTTCAGTGACTGCAGAGCCTGGCCTCTCAACTCTGCTCTCCTCTTTCAGTGACTGCGGAGCCTGGCCTCTCAATGCTGCTCTCCTCTTTTAGTGACTGCGGAGCCTGGCCTCTCAACTCTGCTCTCCACTTTCAGTACCTGCAGAGCCTGGCCTCTCAACTCTGCTTTCCTGTTTCAGTGACCACAAAGCCTGGCCTCTCAACTCTGCTCTCCTCTTTCAGTGACTGCAGAGCCTGGCCTCTCAACTCTGCTCTCCTGTTTGAGTGACTGCGGAGCCTGGCCTCTCAACTCTGCTCTCCTCTTTCAGTGACTGCGGAGCCTGGCCTCTCAACTCTGCTCTCCTCTTTCAGTGACTGCAGAGCCTGGCCTCTCAACTCTGCTCTCCTCTTTCAGTGACTGCGGAGCCTGGCCTCTCAATGCTGCTCTCCTCTTTTAGTGACTGCGGAGCCTGGCCTCTCAACTCTGCTCTCCTCTTTCAGTGACTGCAGAGCCTGGCCTCTCAACTCTGCTCCCCTCTTTCAGTGACTGCGGAGCCTGGCCTCTCAATGCTGCTCTCCTCTTTTAGTGACTGCGGAGCCTGGCCTCTCAACTCTGCTCTCCACTTTCAGTACCTGCAGAGCCTGGCCTCTCAACTCTGCTCTCCTTTCTAAGTGACCGCAGAGCCTGATCTCTCAACTCTGCTTTCCTGTTTCAGTGACCGCAAAGTCTGGCCTCTCAACTCTGCTCTCCTGTTTCAGTGACAGCAGAGCCTGGCCTCTCAACTCTGCTCTCCTCTTTCACTGACTGCAGAGCCTGGCCACTCAACTCTGCTTCCCTGTTTCAGTGACAGCAGAGCCTGGCCTCTCAACTCTGCTCTCCTCTTTCACTGACTGCAGAGCCTGGCCTCTCAACTCTGCTCTCCTCTTTCAGTGACTGCAGAGCCTGGCCTCTCAAGTCTGCTCTCCTGTCTAAGTGACCGCAGAGCCTTGCTTCTCAACTCTGCTCTCCTGTCTAAGTGACCGCAGAGCCTGGCTTCTCAACGCTGCTCTCCTCTTTCAGTGACTGCAGAGCCTGGCCTTTCAACTCTGCTCTCCTGTTTCAGTGACAGCAGAGCCTGGCCTCTCAACTCTGCTATCCTGTCTAAGTGACCGCAGAGCCTGGCTTCTCAACTCTGCTCTCCTGTTTCAGGGACAGCAAAACCTGGCCTCTCAACACTGCTTTCCTCTTTCAGTGACTGCGGAGCCTGGCCTCTCAACTCTGCTCTCCTCTTTCAGTGACTGCGGAGCCTGGCCTCTCAACTCTGCTCTCCTCTTTCAGTGACTGCAGAGCCTGGCCTCTCAACTCTGCTCTCCTCTTTCAGTGACTGCGGAGACTGGCCTCTCAATGCTGCTCTCCTCTTTTAGTGACTGCGGAGCCTGGCCTCTCAACTCTGCTCTCCTCTTTCAGTTACTGCAGAGCCTGGCCTCTCAACTCTGCTCTCCTGTCTAAGTGACCGCAGAGCCTGGCTTCTCAACTCTGCTCTCCTGTCTAAGTGACGGCAGAGCCTGGCTTCTCAACTCTGCTTTCCTGTTTCACTGAACGCAGAGCCTGGCCTCTCAACTCTGCTCTCCTGTTTCAGTGACAGCAGAGCCTGGCCTCTCAACTTTGCTTTCCTCTTTCAGTGACTGCAGAGCCTGGCCTCTCCACACTGCTCTCCTCTTTCAGTGACTGCAGAGCCTGGCCTCTCAACGCTGCTCTTCTCTTTCAGTGACTGCAGAGCCTGGCCTCTCAATGCTGCTCTTCTCTTTCAGTGACTTCAGAGCTTGACCTCTCAATGCTGCTCTCCTCTTTCATTGACTGCAGAGCCTGGCCTCTCAACACTGCTCTCCTCTTTCAGTGACTGCAGAGCTTGGCCTCTCAATGCTGCTCTCCTCTTTCAGCGACTGCAGAGCCTGGCCTCTTAACACTGCTCTTCTCTTTCAGTGACTTCAGAGCCTGGCCTCTCAATGCTGCTCTCCTCTTTCAGTGACTGCAGAGCTTGGCCTCTCAATGCTGCTCTCCTCTTTCAGTGACTGCAGAGCCTGGCCTCTCAACTCCGCTCTCCTCTGTCAGTGACTGCAGAGCCTGGCCTCTCAACGCTGCTCTCCTCTTTCAGTCACTGCAGAGCCTGGCCTCTCAACTCTGCTCTCCTGTTTCAGTGACTGCACAGCGCATGCTTCCCGACTCTAGGGCAGCTGCAGAACTGCCCTCTCTAGTTTTCAGTCCTTCAAGTGTCTGCAGGGCTTGGTCTCCCTACTCTGCCCTGCACAAAAGGAATTTGAGGTGTGGTTTTATACCCGAGATGGAGAGCACAGGCAGGTAAGGCTTACATGGAATATCCTGGTGGCAGCACTGAAATTACCTTTTAATTGATGCACTGGCAGATGCCCGGTTAGATTTATAGAGCAACAAAAACAAGGTGATGGATTGAGTGTTTAAATTAATATCAGCCACTGTCTATTGTTCAGGGATACACCCCAACCCATAATTTTTTGCCCACCATGCCACGTCAGTTTGGACCCAGCCATATGCAAATCAGCCTTGACCCTACTTCAATGGGAACAGTCCAGTCTGAACGACTAGGCCAGGTTCTCACTGAACCAGAGCACAAGCAACCCAGGTCGATTCCAGTGGCAGAGTGAACACGTGACTCATGTCTGGGCACACCCATCACAGTTAGGGTGGCAAAAACAAGGGGATGGATGGAACGTTTGAGGTAATCTCAGCCACTGACATGTGCTCATGCCTCATCCAAATCCATTGTTTTTTGCCCACCACGCCACCTCTGTTTGGATATAGCTATATCCAAATCAGTCTTGACCCTGCTCCCCATGGGAACGGTTCAGCCCGAACTACTAGGCCAGGTCTTCCCTGAACCGGACCACAAGCAACCCAGGACCAGTTTTACCCTTAGTAGGGCTCATCAGCTGGGTATAGCTTGATTCCTGTGGCACAGTGAACACAGGACTCACGTCTGGACATACCCATCACACTTAGGGCAACAAAAACAAGGAGATGGACGGAATGTTTGAGTTAATCCCAAACAATGGCAATTGCTTGTGCCGCATCCCAATCCATTGTTTGTCACCAACCATGCCACCGTGGTTTGGACCCAGTCATATGAGTGTCATTCTTGACCCTGCTCCATTGGGAACAGTCAAGCCTGAACTGCCAAGCCAGGTCCTTCCTCAATCAAAACACAAGCATCCCAGGACCGGTTTTGCCTTATTAGGGCTCATCAGCCAGGTTTAACTTAGTTCCAGTGGCACAGTGAGCATGGGACCCATGCCAGAGCATACCTGTGACTTAGGGCAACAAAAACTAGGTGATGGTTCGAATGGAATGTTTCAATTAATCTCAGCTTTTGGCAATCGCTCGTTCCGTATCCCAATCCATTGCTTTTTGCCACTATGCCATCTCAGTTTGCACCCAGCCATATACTAATCAATCTTGACCCTTCGCCACTGGGAACAGTCTTGGGTTGCTTATGTTCCGTTCCAAGGAGGACCTGTACATTTTGCAGCTTACACTTTCCTCCTCTCTGCCTCTTTTGGGTCATATATGCACCAAGGCCTGGCCCAGCAGGATACACACTTGCAATTTATTGGTAGCTTTGGTGCCTGATTTATGTTTTCTCTGTTAACATGGTGCAAACTCATCTAATGATTTAGTAATGTTTGAGCGCAAAGGGTCCACGATTTGCTAACTATGGTGCGTAAACATAGAATAGGAAGCTGCATGCAGTACTGTATAATACATGACCCAGGATCGAAGGAGGAAGACACTGGGACCTTCGCTCTGGTTAAAGTTGGGACACCATAGTTGACATGATGAAACCAGACATGTTGATAGTGTCATAGACCCACTTCTTGTTAAAAGCAAATGAAACGAAGGCTGCTGTTTGTCCAACCCTTAGTGTAGGGGACGCATCCAACTAGATCACAAGAACCAGTGCAGTCAGTCAGGACTGGGCAGTATTTATTGAACCCTCAGTCTCTTGCGGAATATTTCCTCAGGAAGGTGGAGAATAGGTTAACCTGGCTTCTCTCCTGCCAGCTTCAAACAATGGCTTCCCTACTGTTAGAAATGGGGGTCTCTAGTTGGCAGAGGTAGGTACCTTTGTACAAATAGGGACCCTTCTTCCTTGTCAGGATAAGGGAGTTATACTCCTAAAATTACCCCTGCTCACCCCCTTGATAGCTTGGCATGAGCAGTCAGGCTTATCTTAGAGGAAGTGTGTAAAGCATTTGCACATAACTAACAGTAATGCAATGTAAGCACTACAAAAGGACACCACACCAGTTTAGAAAAATATCCAATATTTTTATATACTTAAGACAAGACCAAAAACGATAAAAATCCACAATACAGTACTTAAAAATCTTCAGTTATGCAAATATGCTTGAAAAACACGTTGTTCCTGGGACCGCAGAGACTGCAGAGACCGCTGCACACATTACTCACGGAACTGGATCACCAGCCACGACCCTCTGGATACACGACTAGTTCTCTGGAAATATTAGATGCACTATGGCTGGATAACTCGCTTTTAAAATAAATTGGTCAAATACATTTGAAAATGGATACTTGGATACTGAAGGAATGAAATCTATATTGTGAGCCCTGAAGAAGTCCGATTGTGGACGAAACGCGTTGGCGGTTGCAAAAAATTGCTTGTTTGTGAATAAAGGACTAAACTCTATATCAACAGAATATATCGACTTCTTTTCGAAACAAGAATTGTGCTGTCGACTCATCTTATTGTGGATTATCCATATGTAACTTTTACAAGTGTGCTGAGCTTCTTTTTGTTTTATGCTTGAAAAACAGTTCATTGATGTTGATAGCTCCGTCCGGGGCTATCACGGCGTCGTGAGCAAACAAATCCAAACAGTTCTGGCTGACCGCGGCGTCACGGGCCAGCTACAGTGTCGGGAAGACCCGCAAAGAGTACCTTTTAGAAATGCAGGGCGTCGGCAACCTCTCGTTGAGCTTCCGAAAGCTCGGCGTCCGCAGGCGTGGGTTCCGGAGGTCGGTGCAGGAGTCGTCGGAGCCCTCGAAGTCACACGCGTTGCAGATCGAACTCCTCTCTGTTGAAGTTAGGAGCGCTGGCATCGGCAGGCGTCGGGTGCTGTGGTGCGAAGTGCAGCGGTGCCACGTGCGGTGCCCTCAGGTCACGGTGTGAGCAGCAGCTTGGTAGCAGCGTCAGATGGCGTCGTCGGTGAGGCCCGGGTCATGGTGGGAAGTGGATGCTGTGCTCGTCGCGGTGCTGGCAGGTCGCGGTGCAAGCAGTGGCGTCGTCGTTGCTGAAGCGCTGTCGTCGGTTGATGAACCGGAGTCGATGGTGCCGGCGTCGGTAGACCAAGGCTACAGTGCGGGATGAGGGCGGATCATCATGTAACTTTACGAGCGGTGCCCTCGAACCACGGTGCAAGCAGCGTCATAGATTTCGGCATGGAGCGTCAGCGTCAGGGATAGCCAGGCATCGTCGTGAAGAGAGGCGGTGCGGAGTGCGGTGTCCACAGATCGCGGTGCAAGCAGCGGCTCGGTGGCAGCATCAGCAGACATCGTCGGTGTGACCACGGAGTAGGCAGCGTCGTCGTCGACGTCGTCGGGTTGCTTTTTCTTCTGTTGCAGCACAAAAAACACAGTACCCAATGCTGAGGGCAGAAGTGCTTGAATTCTTTGCTGGTCCTAAGATTTCTTGAACATGGGGCAAGCTCTACCTCAAGCCCTTGGAGAAACTCACAAAAGTAGATTGCAGAAAGTTCAGTCCAGTCTTTTCACTGCCCAAGACAGAAGCAGCCACTGCATGCCAACACAGCAAAGTGGTAGTTCCTCCTCACAGCTTCTCCAGCTCTTCTTCTTGGCAGTCTTCTTGGTCCAAAAGAGTTCTAATGTTCAGGGGTCTGGGCCACAATATTTATATCCCAAAATCCTTTGATCTCTTAGGCAGACAGTGTCCGTGCCCAGCCAGAACCAGTTCTGCCGTCTCTGGGGCATTGTTAGAGGCAGACCAGGCCCATTCAGGTGCAAGGAAATCTCCTCCCCGTACTCTAAATGCAGCCCAGGTCTATTCAGCCCTTTCCTGATCCACCTAGACTATCCAGAGCCACTCCTACTCCGCAGCCCTTGTCATCCAAAACCCAGACAGTCAATCCACAAACCCAGCAGAGGCACACTGGATGGTTAGGCAAGAAAAGACCTACTTTCTAAAAGTGGTATTTTCGAACACAGAATGTAAAAATCACCTTCACTAAAAGATGCATCTTTAGATTCTGAGTTCAGGCATACTAAACTTCATTTTCCTACCTAGTTCCCAGGGCCAGTTATGTTTATAAGATGTTATAAACAAACTCCCCATTCTGTCCTATGGGGAACAGGTAGCCTTGCAATAGTGAAAAACAAAATTGGCAGTAATTCACTATCAGGACATGCCACACACACCAGGGCATGTCCTACCTTTCACATACACCACACCCTGCCCACAGGGGCACCTTGGGCCTACCTTAGGGGTGACTGACATGTAAGAAAAGGGAAGGTTAGGGCCTGTCAAGTGGGTGCACTTTCAAGTCGGCATGGCAGTACCAGAACGCACACAGGCTCTGCAATGGCAGGCCGGAGTTACCTTTACGGGCTGTTTGGGTGGGTGGCACAATCCAGTGCTGCAGCCCACCAACAGCATTTGATTTACAGGCCCTGGGACACGCAGTGCACTTTACTAGGGACTGACACATAAATCAAACAGGCCACAACACATTTTTCCACAGGAGCACTTGCACTTTACCACTGATCAGCAGTGAGAAAAGTGCGCAGAAACACTAAGCCAGCACAAACAGAGTCAAATCCGGGAGGTCAGAAATCAAAAACATTGGGGAAACACGCCAAAAGATGCCAAGTCTAACACCTGCATTGTACTTTTGCGTAGTCAAAGGTTAAATGTACGTGTTCGAGGACTCAGATCCGCACTAACTGAAGGCCATGTCAGTGACCGAACAAGCTACCTACATGTAAACAGGCATTTTTCATGAAAGGGGGCGGGGGGCACTGCGGGGTGCATGCAAGGTGCCGGTGGATCACAGGAAAGAACAGTGATGATGACAGGCGGGTTTTGAATAATACATGAGAAGGATCCTGTCCTCTGCTCTTTCCTCGGGCCAATATCATTAGGTATTCAATATCCCAGCAGCGCCTGCTCGACCTCCTGCACTGAGGGAGGAGCAGCGACTGTTAGTGGACCTAATACCTACTGAAGGTTGACACTGAAGCACATTTTGTATTTAATCTCTCCCATCAGCCCCTGTCCTTCCCTTATTCCCTTTCCTCGACAACCCACGCCATATTGAGTAAAAGATGGCGGGGGGAGCAGGAAAAGGAGGTGGAAAGAAAGAAGATGAGGAGAAGCAAGATGAGGTGAAAGTGGGGGGAGGAGGGTAGGAGGAAGAGAAGAGAAACAACACCAGCATGCATTTGAGATTTACCTGTACATGCTGGAGCGATAGGGGGGAATGATGGGCAGCATGGAAACTGGCGCGCAGGGCTGGCTTAAGCGCTGGTGGCCCTCAGTGCAACAATGTTTGTTGACACCCTCTAATGACCACCTCCGCCACAGATTCCCTCACTACCACCCTTTAGCAGTGCCCCGCAAGTCTCCATAACGGCTCTCTCTCAGATGCATTTAATTAGTTTTATAGCGCCACTCATACCAATGTGGAGTGTTAGATCACTTTACATCACACACATTACACAAGGACAATCAATCATAGGTATTTAAATCAGTGTATAGGAAATGTTACATGACGGAGGACTACAAGGTGTGGGCGTCACATGTCATCCATACTGGTAGGCAGGATTGTTTAAGAGCACTTGGTCTGGCGACGCAGAAACCAAGAATTTAAAACGCAACACCATGGTTGGGGGTTCTCATTAATAATCAGAAATTATTTCTATCCAAATGAACACTTTTTCCAACATTATTATTATTTAAAATCTTATATAGCGCGCAGCTACCCTTGGGCATCCCGGCGCTTCCAGACAAACATCCGATGGTGGTGGAGGACAGAGTTGACGCATTATCCGGGAAACAAAAAGGTTTTAAGACCTTTGCGAAAACGCAGTGTACAAGGCTCAGCGCGTAGTTTAAGCGGAAGCGAGTTCCAAAGCTTTGCCGTGTTAAATATAACAAAAGACTGGGGAAAAAATCACAACGCTCTAATCTGTTCCTTGAAGTTTACATGCAGCTCTTTGATTTAATAGCTGTTCTATGTTAGGATTATAAGGTATAAACTGCAAGTAACAAAGGATCTCTCACACAAAAGCAGTAACCCACTGGCATATTTACATTATATGCACTTTGTGATCTTTGTGATCTGAATTCTACACATTCCTTGCAGGAGGCATATTAATCCTCTGCACTACCTTACCATGAGTCAAAACTTCCACTGACAAACCTACGATCTCTCTCGCTTGGAAGAACATTAATCACCGGAGTTATCTTGACATTTTTATTGTTGCCTGAAAATTGCTGGAGGCCAGGAATTCAGTGGCAGGTGCTTTTAAAATCATAATATACTTCAAACACGGCGTTCCAACTGGAAGTCAGTGCCCAGTGCGGTCGCACCATCCTAAAGCTGGCCCTACTGGCATGGGAATCTTTACTTCACAGAATTCGGGCAATACCGATACTGGCAAGTCAGTGTGTGCTCTCTGTCATTGGGCATCACTGCACTGATATCATGATCCTAACTTTCACCCACGGATACTCACCTAGCCTTCACTCCCACTCTTGCCATGGACGATGTAAATGAGAGACTGAATAAGTATTTGAGTGAGTGTGTCAGAAGTAGAAAGGAACTGGAGCAATGAAGAATTGAAATAGTTTTTGAGCCATTTTTGGATTGTGAGTGTTTTTTAAAGTATCTGAGATTGAGAACACCAGTATTAATTTTCTGGCCATACTCGTGATGTTATTCTACATTATGGCATGCTTATTTTAGGGCAGAGTATCACAGTACTTTTATATTGGATTATATTGGATTATTTTGTTACATGTTTTTGTCAATCTAAATGTAAATACATATTTCGTTTCATTAAAAATGTAATAAAAACAGAGTACATTATTTAATATGGTATTTAAATGTGTAAAGATGTTTGATTTTGGAAATAAAACATGGCGGGCTGAAAGATAAGGTTCAGTGGGTACGTCAGGATGGAAGCTATGATGTCCTTTAAGGTATTTTGATGTAAGCACTGATGTAGGGTTATACCATGTCAATGAGGGGACCCATTGGAATAAGAGGTGTTTGCCACTGAGTTCCTGGCCGTCCTTCCCCCTTATCAGGGCCGCACTGGGAACCAAAGCAGCCCTGGCGATGTTGACGGACCAGCCCCCCTGCTGTTTTGGTTACTGGGGGCTGATATAGCAGCACCACTGCAAAACTTCTCCCCCAGGAACATAAACAGCCCCCACCACTGCAAAATCGGCCCACACCCTTCCAGCCTCCCGGGGAAACGCCCGATAACCGCCATGGCCAGTCGGCCCTGCCCTTTATGCTTGATCATGATGCGTGGGAAGGAGGAGTAGGATACCTGTTCACAATTTCATATATGGTGATTTGCTAAATTTAACCTCTTCCGCCTTGCCTGTGAGAGAAAGCATTTTTTAAAGCCTGCCTGCTTCGCCTTCAGATGGCGGTGTTGTGTCTAGCCTAGCCTTGTAATGTTGCATGGTCCACAGACCATATTTGGTTACCTTAGTCTTGAGTCCTATTGTTATCTGTGTCATTGTCCCTAGAGTATTAGTTTACTCGGTTTGTCGTTCTGTCTTCCTAGGAGGTTACTGATCAACCTTGATCGGATTTGGAGTTGAAACCCACGTATCCCTGCAGGTTGAGGCCTCGGAGCCCATCTTTGTCCTAAAAGTTTTTCGATTCAAGTTTACATTTTCAAGTAAGTGCTTGGTGCACCCGTAGGGATGTTGCTATTCATTTCCCTCTGCCAGAGAATAGACGTCCAGTATGGACATATGCCTAATTTTGTTTTCCTCTCGTCTCTTCTACCTCAGTAGCATTAGGTCTTCAGCCTGATTTTTCATACTGCCATAATAGGTAAACCATTCACTGTTTTGCTACGATTCGGTGTTTTGATTTGCACCTCTCGTTGCCTGACTAATGCATATTATCCAATTACCCTTAGGTGCTCCCCCCACCCCTTCATTATCTTTGGTCCTGATGAAGACCCCAGGATAAGGATCCAATTACCTTTACTGCAATTAGGGGTCGTAACGTTGATGGCTTTTCACTATTTCTCAAGCTTGGACAACAGAGATTATTCATCTGAGTCTACTATTTGTTATGTTTGTTTGATTGATTTGCCATCATTAGGCTGGATAGGTGTCAGCTGTGTCTGATGTATATATTGCACATTGCCTCTCCTTTCCTATTACCCTCACTGGCACATAATCCTTCCTGAGCACTCTGTCCCCCTCCTCTCCGAGCACCATTTTTAATTAAATGTACTGACAATCTTGTTGTCCTGGATTACCATATGATGACGAAGAAAATAAACTCACATTCATGTGAATTGAACATGTGAATTTTTTATAATCTAATTTTGTACTTTGTTAAGTTGGTTTCCACTGTGACCACTTTATATTGTACTGATTGTTACTGGATGGCCCTTTAAATTGTTTTATGGTGCATCATATTTTACCTCAGACGTATGTATGCAGCCCGAAGGTCATCTCAGTGTGGACTTGCCACGCTTGCAAATAGCAGGTGGAGGGGTTGGTGATTTATGGAGCAATAGCAGCCAAAACAAGAGGAGGAATGGGTAGGGAGAGAGCAGAATATGAATGTACAGGAAAGGCTGTGTGCAAAAAGGTGCGAGGGCACAGGCAATGACTGTGCGTGAGAAAGGAAGGAAATACCTCGAACAAGGCACACCTATGGACTCAGTGCGCATGAAAGCATCCTCAGCATGAATACGTCATGGCACAGGAAGCCCCTTCATTCTGTGTACACATGGAACTTCCTGTGCCATGGAGGGCATTGATGCTTTGTGTGCTATGAGTTATTAGTGCTCAGAATTCATGCGCTTTCTGTGCCATGGGTTATCAGTACTCAGGACATAGGGATTCTCATGCCATGGGTTATTAGTACTCAGGACATACAGGATTCCTGTGCCATACATTATCAGTACTCACAACATACATGCCTGTGCCATGGGTTATCAGTACTCAGGACACAGGGATTACTCTGCCACAGATTATCAGTACTCAGGACATGGGGATTACTGTGCCACAGATTATCAGTACTCAGGACATTGGGATTACTGTGCCACAGGTTATCAGTACTCACGACATATATGATCCCTGTGCCATACATTATCAGTACTCACGACATACATGCCTGTGCCATGGGTTATCAGTACCCAGGACATAGAGATTACTCTGCCACAGATTATCAGTCCTCAGGACATAGGGATTACTGTACCACAGGTTATCAGACCTCAGGACATTGGGATTCCTGTGCCACAGGTTATCAGTACTCAGGACATACAGTATTCCTGTGCCATGGGTTATCAGTACTCAGGATATACAGGATTCCTGTGTCACGGGTTATCAGTACTCGGAACATACAGGATTCCTGTGCCATGCTACAAGATTCCTGTGCCATGGGTTATCAGTATTGAGGACATACAGGATTCCTGTGTCATGTATAATCAGTACTCACAACATAGGGTTTACCGTGCCACGGGTTATCAGTACTCAGAACATACAGGATTCCTGTGCAACAGGTTATCAGTACTCAGGACATAGGGATTACTTTGCCACAGGCTTTCAGCACTCAGGACATACTTGATGCGTGTGCCCTGGGTTATCAGTACTCAGGATATGGGTATTCTTGTGCCACGTATAATCAGTACTCAGGACATACAGGATTTCTGTGCCGTAGGTTATCAGTACTCAGGACATAGGGATTACACTGTCACAGGTTATCAGTACCCAGGACATACAGCATTCCTGTGCCCTGGGTTATCAGTACTCAGAACAGGGGGATTCCTGTGCCATGGATTATCAGTACTCAGGACATACAGGATTCCTGTGCCATGGGTTATCACTACTCACAACATACATGCCTGTGCCATGGGTTATCAGTACTCAAAACATACAGGATTCCTGTGCCATGTATAATCAGTACTCAGGACATACAGGATACCTGTGCCATGGTTTATCAGTACTCAGGATATACAGGATTCCGGTGCCATCAGTTATCAGTACTCAGGACATACAGGATTCCTGTGCCATGGATTATCAGTAATCAAGACATAGAGTATTCCTGTGCCCTGGGTTATCAGTACTCAGGACACGGGGAAACCTGCGCCATGTTTAATCAGTACTCAGGACATAGGAATTACTCGGCAACAGGTTATCAGTACTCAGTACACACAGGATTCTTGTCCCCTGGGTTATCAGTACTTAGGACATGGGGATTCCTGTGCCATGGGTTATCAGTACTCAGGACATACAGGATTCCTCTGCCATGGGTTATCAGTACTCACAACAAACATGTCTGTGCCATGGGTTATCAGTACTCAGGACATACAGGATTCCCGTGCCATGTATAATCAGTACTCAGGACATACAGGATACCTGTTCCATGGTTTATCAGTACTCAGGACATACAGGATTCCGGTGCCATCAGTTATCAGTACTCAGGACATACAGGATTCCTGTGCCATACATTATCAGTACTCACAACATACATGCCTGTGCCATGGGTTATCAGTACTCAGGACACAGTGATTACTCTGCCACAGATTATCAGTACTCAGGACATAGGGATTACTGTACCACAGGTTATCAGTACTCAGGACATTGGGATTACTGTGCCACAGGTTATCAGTACTCAGGACATACAGGATTCCTGAGCCATGGGTTCTCAGGACATACAGGATTCCTGTGCCACGGGTTATCAGCACTCAGGACATACTTGATTCCTGTGCCCTGGGTTATCAGTACTCGGAACATACAGGATTCCTGTGCCATGCTACAAGATTCCTGTGCCATGGGTTATCAGTATTGAGGATTTACAGGATTCCTGTGTCATGTATAATCAGTACTCACAACATAGGGTTTACTGTGCCACGGGTTACCAGTACTCAGAACATACAGGATTCCTGTGCCACAGGTTATCAGTACTCAGGACATAGGGATTACTCTGCCACAGGTTTTCAGCGCTCAGGTCATACTTGATGCCTGTGCCGTGGGTTATCAGTACTCAGGACATAGGTATTCACGTGCAACGTATAATCAGTACTCAGGACATACAGGATTCCTGTGCCAAAGGTTATCAGTACTCAGGACACAGGGATTCCTGTGCCATGGATTATCAGTACTCAGGACATACAGGATTCCTGTGCCATGGGTTATCACTACTCACAACATACATGCCTGTGCCATGGGTTATCAGTACTAAGGGCATACAGGATTCCCGGGCCATGTATAATCAGTACTCAGGACATACAGGATTCCTGTGCCTTCAGTTATCAGTACTCAGGACATAGGGATTACTGTGCCTTGGGTTATCAGTACTCAGGACATACAGCATTCTTGTACCATGGGTTATCAATACTCAGGACATAGGGATTACTGTGCCACAGGTTATCAGTACTCAGGGCATACAGGATTCCTGTGCCATGGGTTATCAGTAATCAGGACATGGGGATTCCTGCACCATGTTTAATCAGTACTCAGGACATAGGGATTACTTGGCAACAGGTTATCAGTACTTAGGACATACAGGATTCCTGTCCCCTGGGTTATCAGTACTTAGGACATGGGGATTGCTGTGCCATGGGTTATTAGTACTCAGGACATACAGGATTCCTCTGCCATGGGTTATCAGTACTCACAACATACATGCCTGTGCTATGGGTTATCGGTACTCAGGACATACAGGATTCCCGTTCCATGTATAATCAGTACTCAGGACATACAGGATACCTGTGCCATGGTTTATCAGTACTCAGGATATACAGGATTCCGGTGCCATCAGTTATCAGTACTCAGGACATACAGCATTCTTGTACCATGTGTTATCAGTACTCAGGACATACAGGATTCCGGTGCCATCAGTTATCAGTACTCAGGACATAGGGATTCATGTGTCTTAGATTATCAGTACTCAGGACATACAGCATTCTTGTACCATGGGTTATCAATACTCAGGACATAGGGATTACTGTGAAACAGGTTATCAGTACTCAGGACATACAGGATTCCTGTGCCATGGGTTATCAGTGCTCAGGACATACAGGATTCCTGTGCCATGTGTTATTAGTGTTCAAGACATAAGATACCCCTGTGTCGTTGGCTGTTAATATCAGTGTGCAGCACACATGGGCTTCCTGTGCCATGGGTTAAGTACTCCAGATTCATAAAGCGCCTCCACAGTCTTGACTGAATCTTCTCACTCGTAGCGAATCTCTGCACTGCAGTTTCTCATTGCGGAGACTCCACCATGACAGCAGATGCTCTTTGTGCTTTGGGCCCTCAGGATTCACAAGCTTCCTGTGCCATGAGGTGATAGTACTCAACGCATAGGGGCTCTCTGTGCCATGGGTTATCAGTACTCAACATATAGCGGCATCCTGTGGCATGGGTTAGTAGTACCCAGAATTTGCGGGCATCCCGTGCCATGGGCTATTAGTTGTCAGCACACAAGGGCTTTCATTGAATAGCTTATTAGTATTAGTGCTCAGCACACAGGACCTTAGTATGCCTTGGGTTACTAGTATTTATGCTGAGCACACATGGGGTTCATGTGCCCTGAGGTTTTAGTTCTCAGCACACAGGGACTTCCTGTTCCGTGGGTTAGTAGTATTAGTGCTCAGCACACAGGGGGTTCCTGTGTCATGGGTGATTAATACTAGTATTTAGCAAACATGCACTTCCAGTGCCTGGCTTATTAGTATTAGTGCTCGGCACACAGGGACTTCCTGTGCCATGGTTTTTAGTATTAATGCTCAGCACACGGGGGTTCCGATTATTCGTGTGCGGCATTCAAGGCATTCCTCTGGCGTGGGTTATCAGTACTCAGGACATAGGGGATTTCTGTGCCACGGGTTGTTAGTTACTAGTGTCGATGCTGAGCACACGGGGTTCATCATGGGCCATGAGGTATTAATTCTCAGCATGCATGGACTTTCTGCCAGTAGATTATTAATATTATGGCTCAGTATACAGGGTGTTCCAATGCGATGGGTTATTAGTGCTCAGCACAGAGGAACATCCGGGTTATTAGTATTAGTGTACAGCATAAAGGGCATTCCTGTGCCACAAAAGGAGCTGCTAGCCATTAGGAAAGGGGTGAGCAACTGTAGACAGTCTTGTGGGGCTATTAGTGAGGGACCTTTCTGTTGTTTGAGATGTGGCTTTAGTGCTACTTCCACGCTGTCTTCACATGCACTCCTCCTACGATCCAAGAAGGCCGTTAAGATCTTTAACCTTAACTGTCGATCTTTAGCCAGACACCATGCCGACATTTATGATTTATTGGAGGACTCCTCCCTGGATGTTCTCTTTCTCACTGAAACGTGGCTTTCGGATGATATAACTGCGGAACCGGTCCTGGCGCTTCCTGTAGGATATAGCATCCTTACTCTTAACAGGGTGACCAGAGGAGAGGGCATCGCGCTGATTTATAAATCGGTCTACCCTTGCACCTTTACCAGGCAAACTATACCTGGTAGTGAATGCGCCCTCTTCAAGGTTACATTCAGCCATAACTACACCATGTCAGGGCTCCTGATCTATAGGCCCCTTGGGCCAGCCACTGTTTTTAAGGCTGCACTCGTAGAGGCGGTCAGCACGCTAGTAATTAATACTGCCAACTTCACAGTCACTGGGGATTTGAACATCCATTTAGAGAAATCTGATGACCCTGATGTGGCAAATTTTATAGCAGATATGGCAGTTTACCAACTAATACAACTGGTGTCAGGCCCTACCCATGTAGCTGGCCATTTGCTGGAACCAGTTTTTACCAATATACACTTACAGCTCTTGCCCCCATGCCCATGGGATGGTCCGACCATTATTTGGTCCCTATGTCCCTTCAGGAGATATCTCCCTTACGGAGCTTCGACCAGACATCCTCACTCAAACGCCCCTGGCATAAGCTTAACTGGGATTCTTTCCAGGCCCGACTGTCTACTACATGTCCTAGCCTCCCTAATGACCCTGATGAGGCATATGGGGTCCTTACAGACTGGATCAGTCGGCCACTGGATGGTCTCATTCCTGAGAAATTGTCCCTGAATCATAAAACTCGATCTAAGCCATGGTACAATAGCACGCTGGCCGATCTGCGCAAAGAACGCAAAAGGCTGGAACGTATTTGGAGAAGGGATTTTAACATCAAGGCGAAAGATAGCAATCATTTGGCAGTCAAAAGCTATCATAGGGCCATTCAACTGGCGCGTGCAACGTTCTATGCCGACCTAATCCGCAACAGCGATAACCCGGCAAAGAGCGTATTCATGATACTCTCCAGCCTTAAACCACAGCAGACCAACGTAGGGCAGAAAATACAGTCCAATGAGCAATGTGAGGACCTGGCCTCCTTTTTTATTAGGAAGGTAGATAACATCTATAGGTCCTTCCCTGCCATAGTTATCACTCCTTCAGCGGCAGGGTGTGTTCAACCTGCCAATACCTTGGTGTACCTTGCACCCATTTTCACAGACCAACTGCAAGCACTCTGCAGGAAAATTTATTCTAGCTCACCGGCTGATCCCCTTAAACCAGAGCAATTCAGAAGGGTGCTGCCTACCATCTTGCCCTCCTTGAAAAAGGTCATTAATATGTTGCGCTCAACCGCTATTGAGCCCAAGGCGTGGAAACATGCCAAAGTGCTACCTTTATTAAAAAAATCTTTGTTGGATCCGGCCAAGCCCGAAAATTATCGCCCCATCTCACTACTCCCGTGGGCAGCCAAGATCATGGATGCACATGTTAATTCACTCCTCTCAGACTTCCTGACCGAGAACGGCACGCTGGACTCCTCCCAGAATGGCTTTCGACCTGGTCACAGCACAGAGTCTGCTCTCTTGGCCGTGACAGAACATCTTTGGTCTGCTCTAGACGCTGGGCAAACGTCGGCGCTGATCCTGCTGGATCTCAGCGCCGCGTTTGACACAGTGTCCCATGCCATTCTGTTACAACACTTGGAGGAGGCGGGGATTATCGGCTCAGCCTTGAAGTGGTTCACCTCGTTCCTTAGTGAGAGGTCATTTAGGGTTTCTGTCCCCCTTTTGCCTCTGGCATTCACCCCATTAAACAAGGTGTTCCACAGGGTTCCTCCCTCAGTCCTCTTTTATTCAATCTCTATGCCCAACTGCTGGCCGTTGTGGCTAGAAACAGGGGACTGACCATGGTCTCCTACGCCGACGACACTCAGCTGGTGGTAGCACTCTCTAGCGACACCAAGAGGGACGCCCTGAAATTTCGGGGCGACCTGGCGGTGGTCGCTGAGTGGATGACAGCTAACTGCCTCCAGCTGAACGCCAGTAAATCTGAGGTGTTGTTGGTGGGAAAGGACCATGGGATTTGGAGTGAGCTTTGGTGGCCAGAAAACCTGGGGAGTGCCCCCCCTCCTAAACAAGTCGTCAAAAACCTGGGGGTATGGTTAGACTCATCGCTTAGCTATCAAGTCCAAACTAAAAAGGTAGCAGGGACGTGTTTTGGGCTCTTGCGGGGGCTTAGACCCCTTTTAGGGTTTTTTGACCCCCCCGAAGCGCCAGACTATCATTGAGGCAGGTATAATGTTCAGATTGGATTATGCCTGTTCCCTGTATTTAGGGGCAAATAAAGCCGAGATTGCCTGGCTACAACGGGTTCAGAACGCAGCAGCCAGATCACTGATTGGCTTGCGCAGGTTCTGCCCGGTGTCACCTACAATCCACCGGCTTCATTGGTTGCCGGTGGACAGGAGAGTTGAATTTAAGGCCCTTTGTATTTCTTTTAAAGCCCTGAAATTCAACATTCCTGGTATTCTGGCCAACCTAGTTACGCCCTATGTTCCTACACGCCAGCTCCGGTCACTTGGCCAGCACTTGGTGAGGGTCCCTAGGTTCCAGAGAGTGCGGGCAGGAGGCCGTTCCTTCTGCAGCAGGGCAGCCCTCCTTTGGAACTCACTGCCCACTCACATTCGAAGCCATACTAACTATTTGACGTTCAGGAAGGCCATAAAAACACACTTATTTCCCATTGTGTAGTTCCTGTCTCCCACCATGTTAGTCGCCTTGCTGACAGCGCCGGGACGCCCCTTTGCTGGGGCAGCTGTTGCGCTATACAAATGGCAGTAACATAACATAACAGAACAGGTTATTTTTTATTTTTTATATTACATTTTTTATTGAAAATAGAGACTTGTAGTAAGAACATTACAGTAGTATATTTCCATACAATGATGCTTCTTTTATACACAATATTCAGCACGCATATAACACTTCAACGGATGATCGTCCTGTGGCACATCTACAATTGGAAAGTATGCTTTTTCAATCATCCTCGTCAGACATTGAGGTCACTAGAGGTGGAGTGCAGATGCCCCCTCTATATGTATTCCACTAACCCCACACCCGCACCCACTTGCGAGGGCATGCCACAGGTTATTAGTACTCAGGACAAAGGAGATTTCTGTGCCGTGGATTATTAGTATTAGTGCTCAGCATGCAGGGACTTCCTGTGCCATGGTTTTTAGTATTAATGCTCAGCACACGGGGGTTCTTGTCCTGTGAAATATTAGTGCACAGCATGCAAGGCATTGCTCTGCCGTGGGTTATCAGTACTTACGACATAAGGGATTTCTGTGCCATGGGTTATCAGTTACTAGTGTCATGCTGAGCACACGGGGTTCATCATGGGCTATGAGGTTCCTGTGCCGTAGATTATTAGTATTAGTGCACAGCATACAGGGGCTTCCTGTGCCACGGGTTATCAGTACTCAGGACAAAGGAGATTTCTGTGCCATGGTTATTAGTATTAGTGGGCAGCACCCAGGGGCTTCCTGTGCCATAGGTTTTTAGTTCTCAGCATGCATGGACTTCCTATGCCGTAGATTATTAGTATTAGTGCTCAGTATACCGGGAGTTCCTGTGCGATGGGTTGTTAGTGCTCAGCACATAGGGATATCCGGGATATCAGTATTAGTGAGGAACACACAGGGACTTCCTGTGCCACAGGTTATTAGTATTAGTGCACAGCATGCAGGGCAGTCCTGTGCCAGGGGTTATCAGTACTCAAGACAAATGAGATTCCTGTGCCGTGGGTTATTAATATTAGTGGGCAGCACTTAAAGGCTTCCTGTGCCGTGGGTTGGTAGTGGTCAGCACACAGGGTGTTCTTGTGTCATGAGTTATTAGTTCTCGCCCTCAGGGGCTTCCTGTGCCGTGGGTTGGTAGTGGTCAGCACACAGGGTGTTCTTGTGTCATGAGTTATTAGTTCTCGCCCTCAGGGGCTTCCTGTGCCGTGGGTTGGTAGTGGTCAGCACACAGGGTGTTCTTGTGTCATGAGTTATTAGTTCTCGCCCTCAGGGGCTTCCTGTGCCGTGGGTTGGTAGTGGTCAGCACACAGGGTGTTCTTGTGTCATGACTTAATAGATCCCAGCACACAGGGGCTTCCTGTGCAGTGGGTTATTAGTATTAGTGCTCAGCACACACGGGCGGGCCGACGGTGCCATGTGTTAGATGGTCTCAGGAGGGCACGGGGCCACGCTCTATCATGGATTAGATGTGTCAGGTTCACTGCTTCCTGTTGGTTAGGGATTAGACTTGAGGGCACGTCTGGGCCTGCCCAGCTCTAATGCATTGACTTCACTGGTGCCAACACTCAGGCGGGATTGCAAAGGATCACATGGACCAACAGGTGCGAACTTGAAAAGGAAGGATGGGTGGGCCTGACTAGCAGCAGTTCATGCTGCACAAGGACATGGATACCTCCACCACGGAGACGTGAGACCCTCTGCCACCTCCCCAATCATGACCAGAATACGGACAGAGCCAAGCCAGGGGATGAGACCGCTCACTTCTGAACTATACAACTGAATCAGATGAGTGTGGCTCCAGGAGAGTGAGACCCTCTGTCACTTTCCCAACCAAGATGAGAACCAGATGGACAGCATCACATGGGAGAGAGGCTACTTCCATCTTCTCTAATCAACACGAATCAGGGGAGAGGGGCCTATGGCACATTTCCAACCAAAAAATTGTCAGTGTCACCTTCCAAACCAGCACCTGAATTAGAAAAGGTCCGCGGAGGAGGAAAACTCTGTTACTTTCCAGAATGACACCAGAACCAAGAGAGGAGCTGAAAGGGACACAACTTTCAACCAGCTCTTTATCGAGCAACAGTGAACAGAGAAGTAGATCTCAAGGGAGTGAGACTTCGAGCATCAAACATTGAGAGAGGATAGCATGATCTAAAGAGTGAGACCTTCAACCAGCCACATGTGACACCAATATTCAAACAAAAAAGCAAGGCCACAGGGAGTCAAACCCCTTCTTTCCCATTTCAGTCGACAGTTGTAGGTCAGAGTACTAAATATCATAGACACAATTTTAAGTACCAATAATCGTCACGGTAAGTATTAATAGGTAGGTATGGATTTACAAATCCTGTCTAAACTTCAGAGTATTTTTTTGTTGAGGAACCACTTCCTAGATCCCACTATTGGTCGCAAATCTCAGTGTAATTAAAAACAGGATACAGAGCTATTTCAAATGGGTCTTACCACCATCGCCACATTCCTCACTCAGATAGTTATAAACTAAATCAACAGAAACATGGACATGAGGAATGTATTCTGTGGTGAATGCATTACATATATGAGGAGCTAGTCCTTTTTACCTCCCTTAAATCAGCTTTCTTAACTTTGTATTCCTGAATGGATCTTTAAGAGATAACCTTTAAATAGAGCTAGTCTAATTAATGTTTGATGCCTTCAGCACCCATGGTGTAGTAACACATTTCGGAATGAGACATTAAGCAAGCATTGGCATTATCTCAAGGTCACACCAGTAAAATAGTTTTTTTTCCCCGATGGCTGGCGCTTGTGCACATTCAGGCACAGTGTCCACCTTGTAAGGATATTTCTTGAAGCGAAAGAAAAGTCATTCAAAATGTCCACAGCATAAGCCTGAGCAAGAACTGCGGCCACCTTTCAATGATTTTTATTCTGCTTTAAGAATAATTTCAAGAGTGTGTGAGCACGCAAGCAAGTTCCGTAGCTATCTTTGAATGATTTTTCTTATAGCAAAATAAAAATCATTCAAGATGTGCAAATGCGAGCGGCCTGGTAGCACTGTGCAGCTGCCGGGACCTAACAAAAAGTAAACAATCAAAAAAAAAAGGTTGTAGGACAGGGAAGAGATCGAGGAAAGCAATGTACTCCCATAGAATGCTGATTTTATTAGCAATTAAAAACATTTAGGATCTGTGTGTATACATACACATACTGATGTTGTAACAGGTGAGTTTATTTTGATTGGTGAACCATCTTCTATGTCAGTAGCATTAGGCTTATATGGGTTTTGAATTTCTAGGATTTGTTACTGGATCGGTTGACTTTGCCAGACCTACCGCTAAGATATTCAATAAGTTAGAGTGGTGTTTCGTATAATACT
The DNA here is from genome assembly GCF_964204655.1 of Triturus cristatus. Lineage (NCBI taxonomy): Eukaryota > Metazoa > Chordata > Amphibia > Caudata > Salamandridae > Triturus > Triturus cristatus. The sequence continues at coordinate 627,993,338 of NC_140594.1, read as the reverse complement.
CGACCATAGTTATGGTTCAGAAATTCGTGGAGCATCTCTTCACCTCAATAGGAGTTTGGAGTATGCGCAGAGTGATGAATTGTTTTGACACAAACTGGTTTAGATATCAAGTATTTTGACAAAAATTTAGATAATGATTGATACATACAGACCCATCTCATATGTGATTTTTGTACTGGGGTACAATACAGAGGTGACAGACGATCTACCATAGTAGAATTTGTTAAACCAGATCTCTCCCAATGTAGGGATTAGCATTGGTGACATGTGGCCTTTGGGGCATATGTCAATGTTTTGTAGAATTGTAGGAGGAAAGCTATCATGTTGAATGCTTTAAATTTCAAGCATGGTTCTAGATTTAGTTATAATGGCCCACATAGTTTACAGTGGTTAAGTTATTCTTGCAAAGTGCTAGGTTGCTTATGTAATCTGATTGTATGAAGAAATTGACGGATATGCAGCTATGGGGTAATACAGTAACACTGACACAGTGATAGGTCGGAGGTGATACTCATTCTGCGATAACACAAGTATACTCTAAGATGGCTGCCAAGTTATATGAAAAGAGGACAGGGTTTGCTAATGCTGTGCGATATATAAAGGAGATTCAATATGTCGCCAGACTACTATGCCAGAAAGACACGTGTAAGGGGTACTCTCCTTCTGGTCCGATGCACAGTAAGTTTTTTATATGTGGCAGGACAGACTGTATCGCAACATATTTTGAGGAATTGCTTAATATTTTATCGTTCTGCTTAGTGCATACTCGGAGTTTGTACAACTTTATTTAATTCTCTATTATCCTTTGATTTGAGAAACCAGATAAGTCTAGTAAATGTACTTGAGAGTTATGAATAATTTGGACTGCAGTCGTGCTTTACTGATAGATGTAACAGGCTCATCTTGTGACTTTTGTATAAGTATTACTAGAGGTTGGGATGGATCAAGTATCTGCTGAGTGTAATACTTGGTAACTGCTGTTCATGTGTAGAGTAGTTGGTAGTGATTGTTTATTAATTTAATTGACACTGTGGATAGTGAGCGAATCTAATTCTCTCTTTATCTTTATATATACAGGATAGGTTGGGGTTACTCTCCCCCTTAATGTTTATTGATCTGTGTTTTGACTTGAGGAGGCTGAGAGAATATGATATAAAGTTCCAAGGTTGTGAAGGTTATTTTGAAATTATATCTACAAGTTAATCACTGGGAGGCTGGTTACACTAACTGGCACAGATAAATTGACACACACACTTTGAAATTTGTCACCATGTATTGTGTACAGCATGTTCATTTTCGTGTATGAAGTACAGCATGTTTATTTTTCAAGGTTTTGTCTTAAATTGCTAACTCATGAATGTTAAGGGATTTATGTGAACTATTATTGTATTTCACAATACACTATTTAATGGATTTGGTATTATATGGTACACTATGTCCTTTGCACATATTTTTGGTGTGTGATGGCACCATTAATATATATATATAGTCATAGAAATTATCTAATCTGTAACATATTAATTTATAGCCCTGATAAAGTCGGAGACTAACACGCCACTCCGACAAAACACGTGTTAGCTATTTTGAAAACGTGTCTTATGTGATTGAACTGATGTAAAGAAGTTTGGACTCAAGGAATTACTTGTGGATTCCATAAATAGAATGGAACAATGCAACGTTAAATTTGGACATTTCTGATTTGTATTAATTTTGAGTGCTCACGGTAATCTTGTAAATTGTTGAACCTCCTTTTGGTTCTCTTAGGGTGGTTTGGTGGCCACCCATCAACCTTGAGCACCAAGCTTCTATTTGATATACCTTCAAACGGTACCAACACACTAAAGAGTGCACCTGTTTACCTGTTCAAGGTGCATTGGAGTTAATCTTAATGTGCAGACTTAAAAAAAAAACCAAAGTCTAGCGAATAAAATGCATGTGACTATACAAAAGGGGGCATTTTCCTACATTTTCAAATGAGAAATATTGAAGGGCAGTGTAAGACCCTTTAACCTGGATAATACAGCCATTTGTCTTGGGTCACAGGAGCTATGGGTGCAAAACATTAAATGAACATAAACAAACAAACAAACGATTATCTCTTCAAACAAGCATTGGAAAAGCCAATATGTCTGTTTTGAATTTCGAGTCCTGACTACAACATTAAAAAGCCTGCTGCAGTGAAAGCATAAAACAAACAAACAATTTCTGTATGCAACACATGGATGAGATTAATGTTGGCTGGTTAACAGTACTTTTGTAATGTAAACTAGTCGTCCATGCATTACAAAGTAAGCACTTGATATAAGGCAAAAATGATACACCAAACAGCCAATACTATGAGGTGCGAAGAAATGCTCTTCTGGTGGACATCAGATCCTCATATATATATATATACATATATATATATAACACGCGTCAGGAATCGCAACTAATCTGAACATGACGGCAAGCTTCACGCGTCAATAAAGAGTTCTTGTCCAAGCCACCTGCTGTTGTGCGCGTCCTCAATTCTTTTGGACAAAACTTGCTGATACATATATATATATATATATTTTTTTTAAGTATTAGTAAAAACAGGTCATGCCAGACCAATTAAAAACAGAAGCAGCAAGCTTTATTCGGTCGAGCCAAGGCAGTGCTTGCACTGTCTCTTCAAGACATGCTGTATACACTTTGTGGGCTTACCCGCCCATGCTATTTGTAAGTTTGATTGTCCTTTAAAAGGCTTGCTTGCTAGTGGTTAATCTTTTCTCTTTCTCCCTCCTTGTTGACATGTGTTTCCTCCCACGGAGCAGCGCCTAACCACTGGTATCTTTCCACTTTGGTGCTTATGTGTTTGTGTCCTGGAATTCTTTTTTTCTTTGTTTTCTGTTAGTCTTTGTTGAAACTTCCTTTTTGGTGGGTTCCTCATGTTTGCATTGTCATTGTTTATTTTAGGGTTGTAGTTAGTGATTCTGTTTACAATTTTTTAAAGACTGCTTCTTGAGTGCACGTGCGCGACTTGTTCGCAGTCCCTCCTTCTTTTGCATTGCCATTGTTTATTTTAGTTTGCTTCTTGAGCGCATGTTCACAACACATTTGAAGACCCTCCTTGACTTGGTCACAAATTGAAAAGAGCAGCCTCCTCGCTTCATGGGAGTTCAGTAAAAAGTCTCTGATCCCTTCTACTCCTATAGGATGTGATCTAAACAAGTCTGTATATGCACAGGCAAGACCTAGGCAGTGTGAAACATTTAGCAGCCGTACATCGAGTGGAGGGGACGGCTTCCAATCACTGGAGATCTGTGGCGTATTATTCTGTCTTTGGCTTGAATGCGAGATGAATCACCTGCGTTTTACATACGTAAATCATAAACTGTTTGCGTTTTACTGGAGAAATTTCACTGATGAAGGGCCTCGTCCCGAAATGCTTTGGGATTGATTAAAAAAGTTGAAAACTTGTTATGGTTCTATGTGTAAATATAGAACACGACGAATTTGATACTGAAAATATGATTGATTGAATAAATTACAAAGATTGAAAAAACGTTGGATAAGATTCAGATTATTAACACACACTTCTCTGGTGTGCTTAGTGGGGATGCTGTTCTAATCCTACACAACGCATTCACACAGCTAGTTGATTTTATGCCCAAGGTCAGAGGGCAATACCCACTAGCACCCTACACCTGGTTTACCTCAAAAGAATCTAAATAATATTGTTTTAGACTGTGCCACAATGTTAAAACTTTATTTGGTGGGTGGGTATATGGACATAAATGTGTTTAGTCGGGGAACACGGGCTCACAACCACCTAATGGAACCCAACCATTTCTGTTTGAACCAGAGGCAGTATTGGCAATATAAGCCCATCATGATGGGTTTTGCCAGACAGAGGGTCAGAGACAGATGCCTCACAGAACACAAGATAAAGCTACCCCAGGCATAGGAGTGCAGACGATAAGTGAATACTGCAGAGGAGAAAGCAAGAAGTTGGGGGTGGTCACGCATGGATGGCTAGGGGTGAACAGGCAGTGGATAATAAACAGATTTCCCAGGCACTAAAAGGGGTTTGGATAAAATTTCATGGATTTGAGAGGCCGAAAGGAGATACGTAAGAAAATGGGCAAGAAAATGCAGGAAATTAAGTGGTAAAAGATTGGTATTCAAAATAATGCACACTCTCAGGATACATAATAATTTAGGGCCCGATTCCCAGAACTAACCTAAGAAAAAATCCTAAACTTACTACCATTTTTGTCTTCACAGAAGGCACTTACTCATTTTGGTATTCAAAGAAGGCACTTACTCATTTCGGTATTCACAGAAGTTAGGAGTCCTAACTTTACTACTCCTAAACTTAGAAAAATCCTAACTTTAAGACTTTCGGTATTCACAAAAGGCATTTAGGAGTCCTAAAGTTAGGAGTCCTAACTTTACTACTCCTAAACTGAGAAAAATCCTAACTTTAAGACTTTCGGTATTCACAGAAGGCATTTAGGAGTCCTAAAGTTAGGAGTCCGAACTTCTGTGAATGAGTAAGTGCCTTCTGTGAATACCAAAATGGTAGTAAGTTTAGGATTTTATCTTAAGTTAGTTCTGTGAATCGGACCCTTAGATCTGGTGTGATTGTGTCCAGGTGTAACCTCTTCACTTTTCATCTTTTTGTTTAGGCACTTCCTCAGAGCCTTTTTTTAAAACATTTTATCTTAACTAAGTTCCTCACACCATGGATGATCTTGAGAAGTGTGTGCTTACGCCTTGTGATTATGCATTAAATGTGATGTTGTCCTATTTTGGGAAAAAATAATGACCTCACACCTTAGAGGAACTTTCAAGTGTAGAGGAAAACCAGTCCTTTTAGCCCAGGCTAGCATATCTAAAGAAAAAGGTAGGATGGAATGTTTGATGTCCAGTGGGGATTTGTGCTCTATTGTGAGAGCATTTACTGGATGGCTTCTTTAATTTGATTTTTTAAATCAGAGATATCAAGATAAAAAGCTGAGTTTGCCTGTGTTTTATATTGCAATGAAGAAAAGCTTGTATTACATTTAGTGAAAAGCAACACTGTCTTTGCATTTTGGGCAAGTATTGTAGTCAGAGTCTCTGTTGTTGTCTGAGAAAGTCAGACTGTGCATAAAGTATTTTGTTGGTGGTCGCCTGTTTGGAAAAGAAGAGACTAAGGGGTGGAACTTTCTCTGTTGCATGCCCCTTCCATATGAAACTCTTTTATGAAGCCAAAATGTTTTTTCCAATGTCTACCTACACATGTATTATCCTGCTGGATGTTTTAGGGAACATCTAAATGCTACAAAATTGTACTAACATTTCTATTGCTTCGCACGATGCCCAGGAGGCCTGACTCACCCTATAAAAACTACTTTCAAATCCTATATTCTCCTGACTTTTCTTGTGCCCACTTTACCTACAATGTGCTGGATATATCCAGCCTGTACTTGTCTTGCAGATCTTGTGCTTACCTTACGCAAGCTGTGCTTGCGTCTTCCAGAGACTACATACTTTACTCAATCGGTCATCATCTAGACTACCATGTTCTCACCTGTGCTCGACTTATTCACCCTATATTTGCCTTGCCAACCCTTGCTTACATCATGCAAGCTGTGCATGGCTGTTTCAATCTACACTGATCAATCATGCTTGATTTACTCAACCTGCCTTAAATGTCCCATCCTTCCTCACCTCACTCAGCTCTCACCTGACCCAGCCAGTGCAAGGATCTTCTACCCTGTTCTAACCCTGGCTACACTGTGCATGCCTTGCTTACCCCGGTAGCACCACCCCTGTTGTTCATCTCATTCTCTTTGCACTGACATATTGTTGCTCAACTCACCCTAATGCATTCATCTCCGCCATTTATTCAAGTCCTTCATCACCGTGTTACCCCTCTAGTTCCATGTAAGCACTTCACTTACCCAGTGCTGATGTCCTGTACCTTGTGCTCCCGTTGACGGAGCTGTGGAGGGCGTTGATAGACCACAGTGGATGTGTACGTGCTGTATAGTAGATGACGGCTGAGACAGTGGAGCAATCTACATTGTAGTAAAGATCACATTGATAACCGTGCCGGGATGCGGCATGGATAATATGCTGATCTTATGCTCTGAAATACACTGCAATTGATGTAATGTTATGAACGTTATAAATAAAACTTTAAAATAAAAAAAATAAAAAAATAAAAAAAGATCACATTGAAAATGTTCCATTACGTGTGGGTTGGTTCAGGCACTTCACTTTTGATGTTTACTTTGTGAAAAGTGGAGGGGGCAACAGAGAGAAAAAAACACGCAAAGATGCAAGATGGCAGGTGCACTCTAAGCAATGGAGGCCAAAATGGCTTACTCACAGAATCTGTTGTGCACAATGAGAAAATGCATACGACTTGTGTAGGGTCCGAGACAATCAGCAATGGTATGAAATTACAAAAATCAAACATGTACTGTTTTGCACAATGGAAGAAAAACAAATACTCTATAAATGGCAGAAATATTTCTGTATTGTCATGCACAATTGTGCACCAAGAAAATGCCGCTCCTATTATAAATGCTTGATTCCTAGCTCCACCGCTAGCCTTGCCCCCAACAGCTCAAATTGATGATTACTTACACCTATTTTGTTACCATTTAATGCACAGGTTATGTCTTGGTAAAATACTTGTAAAACTTTTTTTCCCCTGGAAGGCGATTTTCTGAAGGTCCTTTCACAGTGCGGTATGTTATCCGAGAAGCACTGCTATGGACCAAAAGCGCTCCTCAGGGAATAGATGATTTGATGCAAAAGAGACCTCTTGAACCCTGTGCCACACACCGAGTGAATATTTAATTAGTGCACATTCAGAGTTAACTGTTAAAACGATTGCTATTCAGCCAATGTAATTGAAAAATTGTGCTATGACATTTCCATAGATGCATTTTCAAACCGTTATCCACTCCACCCTCCGCCCCTCTTCAATGCGTCTGATCTCAGTATCTATTTCAAAGCTGCTCTCAGTTCAAAGGCCCCCCTACCCTGGCGGTGGTCCCCTTGTCTGAGCCAGGCGGTGACGGCACAGGCGCTGCAACCCACCCTGATAGGACCAGTGCCTCTCCAGGACGTCGGCGTCACCGTGAATCACAGACCAGGGACGTCAGTGGGGACACAAAGCGTCCATGAGCCACGCGCATCCCTGCCAGGGGTGGCATCAGGGATACAGGCCTCACTGCGTCATCGCTTCCTGATAACAGATTCCACGTCCTACTAGTCCAGGAAGTTATTCTCGGGGGTTTCACTCTCGCTGGGCGGGGCTCTGTGTCTAATTCTGGCTTCCATTAGAACGCTGCTCCGTTTTCAGCTACGGTACCTTCCCGGAAGGCGCCTCCGGAAACAGGCTCCGTGACGAGCAGAGATGAAAGTGAGTGAGGGAGAAAAGTGGCGGCCCGCCCGAGAGGAGGGGTGCGGTAGGGCAGACTAGATTTAAGGAAAACATGTCACTACGCGTAAATGTCACACATTGTGCTCATGGAGTACTTGTATGGCATACCTCAGTGTGAGGTAAAATTTCATTACACAAATGTTCGTGACAGGAAGACGTACGTGCGTATGTGTAGTTAGCAGACCCCCGCCTTCTGGGCCTGGAGGTTGGGCGCGGTCTCTGCACCATCATGAGTCTGTCAAGTGGGTGTAGTGGGTTTGTGTTAATCCTGGATGCAAAGGGTGGGAGCAGTGTGTATCGACCATGACAATGTGTGCGGTGTATGTCTGTCCCTCCCTGGGCCGTGGACCATGACGGCAGCCAGGAGTGTATGCATTGGTGTCATGGCCTCCAGTAACGATCACAGCGTAATAGGTTTGTTTAAGAGAGGGTTTCCGAAATATCCTTTTTCCAAATTGTGCCAGATGGTGAGGAGTTAAATAAAGCACATACTTACTGTGTACTCTAATGAACAATACCAACAGTTTCTAATGTTTTTCTAAATACTGCACTGATTGCCCTATACCACCTTTACACTGTTGAACTGTTCTCTGGTGGGATTAGGGGAGTGACATTAGGGGAGTGACCCACTCATAGGGTAATCCTGCACAAACATTTTTACAGCCTCTAAGACCTGAGGTTGTCTTGCGGAAATGTCATATAGTGCGCTTCTGGAATACCCATTTGGCACACTTTGCAGTAAAGTCAAATCTGATTACACAAAAATTATTGAAAATAAGACATGGGTATGTGTGGTAGGAGATCCCTGCCCTCTGAGCCTTCCTACTACCCAAAGTGCTCTGTACAGCCTTGTGAGATGGATCAGTGTGTTAAGAAGTGTACAGTTGGCCAGCCGCCCCTCCTTTCCCTTTCATTCTAAAATTATTTAATCCCCTCAGGCCTGTGCTGTCTGAATCTCTCATCTTCCACTCTGTTGCTCCTATTCTTACCTTGCTAGCACTAAAAAGGCACAATGTAGACATTTTAAAAAAAAAAGGGCAATAGGTATTTTGCTACAGATTAGTTCTTACTAGGAGAATAGCCTTTCAGCACATACAGAATGTATAATGCGGGACAGACTTCAGATTACTTTGACTTTACAGCATTAGGTCTAAAACTATAGAGCTAACCCACAGGTTAGGCACATGTTTCAAAACAAACGTTTAGCACAGCAGTCTCTCAGGCTGCACAATCTTACAGTATGCTACAGCATCCTATATGGTAACTATCCAGTTACCATTGGCTGCCACAGGATCCAGACAAAAGGACACACAATCTCCATCTACATTTAGTCCCTTATCGCAAAACTTTGGGCGCACTTAGAAACAACAGGCTCAATTCAGATATCACGTGCTCTAAAAATTCTTGCCCGGGTCCCAACAGGGTGGGCAATTCACTGGGGTGGACAAGCACATCACATAACCCCATCAATAGATATGGTTAATTGCACCTCATTTCTGTTCCTGCAGGGCCCCCAACATAGTGTCATTTCCTTGGGGCACTGCTATTTCAGTTGATGAAGGATAGAAGAGGAGCCCATAGGGCTCTGTTTCAATGTCCACTTATTTTCATTGCAAGGGCTCTGCTCTGGTGTGCCCTCATACAGCACTCACTCACCCTTTTCAGGCCCACTTACCAAGGGTTTTCGATTCTCCCTGAGTGTACCTGTGGGTTATGGCTGGTGGGGTGCATGCATGTTGCGTGAATGATGTCCCCTGTGAGGTCACAGTGATTGCAGCATAAGATGCCTCTGTAGCCATATGAGGGAGCTTGGGATAACACATATTTCCTTCCTGCTAAGCCAGACATCTGTTTAAGAACAAAGGAATGTCCAAAACCGATTTAGCTGCCTGCACATTTCTGTCCCCACAACAGTTCAGATAAAAACTTACATCTGTTCAGGATGTTTGACTAGAATTCACTGGCGCCACCCGTGGCCTCAGTTGTTGTGTTGCACGTGGAGCAAAATGAACCCAGGAGAGGCTTTATTCACAAGTCTTCTCTGTGTCTTCAATACACACCCACTTTGACCTTTTGAGTATGTCTCTAACCCCAAATCGAGAAAGAAATGCCTTACATTGGATTTCCTGGAAAAATTGATTTTTGACATGGTGCACCTGTTTACTGGACCTGGGAGAAATGTTTGACCTGAACTGGAACTTTGGAAGTTGCTCTCTACCCTAAGGCTGGGGGTATGCCTAAGAAACATGGGAAGGCCTGCTACTGTGCCTTGTCTAGTGGTGTTGCTGCTGGACTGCCCAAGAGGGCCTAGGAGCGGCCCTGATCCTGAGGCAAAGCCCAGGCCTGCTGACTGAGGATGCCTTGATGAAGTGACGCTGTCCAGGAATCGAAAGGGTCCTCATCCCATCTGTCTATGCTTGACAACATGACGTTTGTATTACTTGCCAATGGAGGAAATGTTGGAACCATTAAAGCACTGTGCCCGTTGATGAGACTTGAGTCTGTGCCACTCCTTGACTTGCCTACCTTCGAGGGAGCCTGGATCACTCATCTCCTGCCCAAGATGGACACAAAGGGTTTTCTCTTCCCCTCTAGATCTTTTAGGTGTCTTTCATTGGCTAACTGCATTTCCCCAACCCAGAACCTATTTAAGATTCTCTCTAGAATGTTACAGTTCTGGATATATAGGGATGTGTGTTTTGATTTGAAATAATTTTAAACAAGTTCTTCCCCCACATAGTAGTGGGAACCAGTGGTTGCCCCAGACCCCATGTGTTCTACCACCAACAGGACATTTTGAATGCAGAGTAGACCTGTGGGTGTTAATCTGTTCCCATTTTCAGTGCCTTCCTGGATATTAGCCTTACGCCAATGTTTGCTTAAAAAGCCCACTCTGAACTGTGATATGTTCACCCCTCTCACAACCAGATAACTTGGAAGTCAGAACTTGAGACACCGTCCAGATTAATCTTTTACCAAGTTACACAGCTGAACTTGTGAGTAGGATCCACTTTACTTTTTGGTAGTGGTCTATTGTGTTTTTAAAGCACATCACTGGATCAGGCCCTCTGAGCTATCCCAGAGGTGACTGTGTAACTTAGACAACACTCCAGACATATTGGACCAAAAATGAAAAGTTAGTGATATGACTTGAACAGTCAGCTAGCCCTTTAGCAGAAGAATATTGAAACTTGAAGGTATTGCTAATTGTGATCAGTGGGGAATCCTAGAGATGTACCCTGCATATCAGTTCTACTGCTGCACTGCCCGACAGACCAATAGATAAAAGGACTTGGCAAGCAGTAGAATTTCTAGTGCTTGCAGTTAGGATTTCCAAGTGCTTGAAAACGTCCTGGTGAAATATACGAGATCCAGATAGTAATAAAACCTTACTTTTCTCTTTATTGTGCATAATTTTGACTGCCATTCATCACACACCTGTTGGAAATCGGATTAATGATTGAGGAGAGGTACAATAATAATAATAATAATAAATAATTAAGGAGAGTAAAATCCTTCTTAAACAACAACCACAATTCCTGTTGGGGAAAAGTCACAAGCAGCCCCAAATTAACATGTGCTTAATCCTCTCGTAGATTATCACAAAAGCAATTGAGCCTAATTTAGAGGCAATTTTAAAGTATTTATGCAGCAATTCAAACTGTAATAAAGTGAAAACACAACACAAGGAACATTCTACACCAGTTTAGAAAATAGAGTAAAATGTAATAAATTATTTGAAACCAAGATGACAAAAAAACAATCAGCAGAACCAGAGATATGCAATTTTAAAGATTTCAGGTAAGTAAAGCGCCTAAAAGCACAAAGCGCCACTCGCGATTATCTTGTTGTGCGAGGCCGGGTGAGAATCACAAGTTCAGGCCAGCCATGATAAAGCACAGGCTGGATACAGGGACCAGGTTAGTCCCGCTGTAAGAGTTGTCTTCAAAGTCCAGCGTGAAGTTTCCTGTTTGCGGTGGAAGGGGTCGTGAGGAGCAGGGAGAGCATCGCAGATGTTTGTTGAGGTAGCGTGAAGATCCTGTCGGGAGTCGCAGACAACTGTTTGTGGAGCTTCGAGTTGGCAGTCACAGTGAGTTGTCGATGCTGTAGCTCGAAGAGCAGATCTCGCGCTACCGGATTCCGTTGGTCGCTGTGGCGCAAAGAGTCAGGTTTACAGGAACTTTGCAATAGCATGCGGCATGGGCAGCAAGATCTTGGCACAATCAGCCTGTTTGCATTTGGAAAGAGCCCAACACTTCGGGATTTCTCCTTCAAGGGTCCAATACCTAAGGGTCTCCTCTTGGGGGTCAGAAACCCCCTCTAGCAGAGGCTAGCAGGGCTCAGGCAGGTCCAGGCGGCAGGACAGCTAGGTAGTTGCTGGGAGCCTCTGGAGCTTGTTTGTCCCTGTAGCTCAAAACAGGTGTTCAGTCTGCTGACTCTTGGAATCACGTCAGCCTGGGATTAAGTGTGCAGGTCCAGTCTTCCTTCTCAGCAAACAGGGCAGCAAGCCACAGGGCAGCAAAGTAGCAGGGCCGCAGAGCTGCAGTCCTGGTAGCAAAGCAGCACCTCAGTCCTTTCTCTGTAGTATCAACAGGTTCAGGAGTGTTTGAAGAGTTTGGTCTGAGGGTCCAATATTTATATCTGGGGCTCACTTTTAAATAGGAGATGTTTCTATATAATTCATTTTGAAGTTATTGAAGTTTCCTGCCTCCCCTGCCCTGGCTCAATGCTTACTGCATGGACAATGTGGTGACAAGTCCTTTGAGTGAAGGCAGGGCACAGCCTATTCATTAGCAAGTGGGGCTGTGCCCATCTCCGTCCCCCATCCTGCCATGCAGGCACAACTAATCCCTCTATTGTGTGGCTGTCTGTGAGAAATAAACAGAGTCTAACTGCCAACCACACTTAGTCATGTGACACAGGAACAGGCTGTATGCACCAAATGGTTAGGGCAGGAACTTCCAAAAGTAGTATTTTCAAAATTGTAAGTTAAATTTCTACTTTACAATTAGAGATTTTTAATTGCAATTTCTCAGATATCAAACATGAAAGGTTTACCTGTTCCAATCAATAGTTAGCACAAATTAAATGTAATAAGTTAACCCAATGTTATCTTATGGTAGACGTAGGCCTCGCAGTAGTGAATAAAGAATTTTGGAGTTTTTCACTACCAAGACATGTAAAACTTAAAGTACATCTCCAACTTTTCAAATACCCTACACCCTGCTCTCAAGGCTGTGTAGGGCCTACCCCAGTGGTGCCTCAGATGTATTATAAAGGGAGGCTTTGACCTGGCAAGAGGTTTATCTTGCCAGGTGGAAATGGCAGTTTTTAAACTGCACACACAGACAGTAATGACAGGCCTGGGACATGTTTAAAGGGCTACTTAAGTGGGTGGCACAATATGTGCTGCAGGACCACTATAAGCATTTAATTTAGAGACTCGGCGTACATGTAATACCAAATTACTAGCGACATACAAGTAAATTAAATATGCCAGTTGGGTGTAAGCTAATGTTACCATGTTTAAAGGAAAGAGCACAAGCACTTTACCACTGGTTAACAGTGGTAAAGTGCACAGAGTCCTAAAGGCATCAAAAAATAAGTCAGCAAAAATAGGAGGCTGGAATGCAAATAAATAGTTGAGGGAAAACCATGCCTAGGATGTCAGGTCGAACCGTACCCATAATCTGAGTTCTAAACCAGATGCCACTGCTGGAGTAACCTTTGACTGCACTCTCTAGACCCCTTTTGTTAGTCAAGTTTATAAAGTGTGTAACTTGGATATCCAGTTGGAGTCCCAAGAGGTTTAGAGGTCCTGTGACACCAGTTATACAACACAGATACTTCCCAGTAACCACTAGAAGCCCCAAGACCAAGAGAAAAGGCCTCACAATCACTAAATGGTAAAAATAACAGAAGCGTTACTAGTAAATAAAGAGGTGTTGCGAAGGCATAATGGGGGGATCCTGAATACTTTTTTTTTTTTTAAACTAAGTGGGAGGACGTCTATAAAAAAGGAACATGCGTCTTTTGTTAGTGTTATCCTTAATTGCATTAGCTTATTTATGTTAATTGTAAAATAGTCATTTACTGATCTTCTTATAAGGAGGAAGAGTGCACTGTCCTCTTTAGATATTTGTCAATAATCAATGCAAAAACAACAGTTGATGGACAAAATGCAGAAAAATGTCATACATTCACCCCAGTACAGAGATCTGGGCCTAAATCCATCGTTTTTTTTGCTCACCATGCCGTTCCAGTTTGAACCTAGCCATATGCAAATCAGTCTTGACCCTGTGCCTCATGGGAACAGTCCAGCCCGAAGTGCCAAGACAGGTCCTCCCTGGACTGGAAACAAGCATCCTAGGACCGGTTTTGGGGTTTCACCCCTCTTCAGCCAGGATAGCTTGATTCCAGTGGCATGGAGAGCACGGGACCCACGTCTGGTCTGATTTGCATATGACCAGGTCTAAACTGGGGTGTCATGGTGAGCAAAAGAATGATGGATTTAACGCGGATCTCTTGACTGGGGGAGAATGTTTTGATTTGTTCTGCATTCCGTCCATCAAATGTGTGTCTTTTGCTTTCTCGCCCTTAAGTGCGCTGGGTATGCCTAGACGTAGGTCCCGGGCTCACTGTGCCACTGGATTCAAGCTATCCTGGCTGAAGAGGGGTGAAACCCTGAAACCGGTCCTAGGATGCTTGTTTCCGGTCCAGGGAGGACCTGGCTTGGCAGTTCGGGCTGGACTGTTCCCATGAGGCACAGGGTCAAGACTGATTTGCATATGGCCAGGTCTAAACTGGGGAGGCATGGTGAGCAAAAGAATGATGGATTTAACCCGGATCTCTTGACAGGGGGAGAATGTTTTGATTTGTTCTGCATTCCATCCATTAAATGTGTGTCTTTTGCTTTCTAGCCCTAAGTGCGCTGGGTATGCCTAGACGTAGGTCCCAGGCTCACTGTGCCACTGGATTCAAGCTATCCTGGCTGAAGAGGGGTAAAACCCCGAAACCGGTCCTAGGATGCTTGTTTCCGGTCCAGAGAGGACCTGGCTTGGCAGTTCGGGCTGGACTGTTCCCATGAGGCACAGGGCCAAGACTGATTTGCATATGGCCAGGTCTAAACTGGGGAGGCATGGTGAGCAAAAGAATGATGGATTTAACCCGGATCTCTTGACTGGGGGAGAATGTTTTGATTTGTTCTGCATTCCGTCTCTCAATTGTGTGTCTTTTGGTTTCATAATCAATGTCTGTTTTGTAAATATTTCATGTACAGAATTTTTCTTTTATTTATAGAGACTAAAAACTGGAACATCGTGTAAGCCTTTTACCAACTACACCCATACCTTCATTATTTTCTTTGTTTTAAGCAACTTTACAGAACCCTAAAGAGTACTTTCTGAGGGAACAAATGAGCAGTGAAGGTATTTGGGGCCAACGTGTATAAGGTGGCTTTGCTGACAGAAATAAAAGAAAGGCCATTTCTATTACCCTCTCGAACAAACATAAGAAGACATTGTGCTTAATTATTTATACTCAGGGTATTTTAAAATTATTATTTCTCTTTTGCTAAATTACACGACATGTATATTCATCATTGTAAAACCAGGTGTGCCAGATTTACATCTGAATTATTGCAGGCAGTGATACTGTGTTTTGAGAATGTATGAAAAGTTATATTTGTTTTTAGAACTGTGAAGAAATAATTTGAAATGTTTTTAATTTCTACTTTGATTCATTTTGAATTGCTCATCATAGTTTTTCTAAAGTCTCTTTTATAAGCCATTAGGAAAGAAAAAGACAAGTTTATAAGCTGATAACAGACTTGATAGCTTACATTACATACATTTCACTGGGTGAGATTCAAGGATATTGCAAGTTATAGCCCTAGAGACAGCAAAGCGTCAACGTCAGATATCAGACCATGGATGGTTCTGTGTTTTTAGGTTTGGCTTTAACTAAGAAAGTTTTATTTAACTAAAATTATATGCATAATATTCTTATATACAAGAGCTCTCAGCCATCCCTCTTCATCCATTGGCCTGTTATTGTATCATTCATATTTTTGTTCTGCCCACTACAGTGTACAGCATGGGGCAAAGCGTAAGTCCATTTCAGCAACCAGCTAACTTCGCAGTGAGTGACTGCATTCACAAGGAGCACATCTGCACCTAAAGTAGTTCAAATCAGTGCCAGTGATTACTGTGGAAATGTTTTCTTTTTGAGACCAAAAATGTTTAAGCTTTTGGCTATTTTGTTAAACTGGCGAAGGCATAGCAGCTTTCTCAACTATAACGTTTTGGCAAAAGAACCACTATCAAAGCCAAAAGGCTGTCAGCCAATGCCAGGCAAATTGGTTTTTCAAATGCTTGTTTTGGTTTTGCCTAAATGCTGTAGTGTAGTGACACAACACAGAAAAGGGCAGTTGGCGCGTTGCTAGCCATACCGCCCAACCCGATGCTATATGAGCTGAAAATGATATAAGTTTGCTAACATAGCAAGGGCAGACATACTATCACTGCCCTGCCCTGCTCATGGAGATGCACTGGAGGGAAACAAACCCATCTTCCATTGCCTAACTTGTCTCTGCCTCCCACACCTCCCCAGAACACCCGGTGCCAGTGACGGCTGGCATAGGTAAGAGCGGTGCGACGGGGTTTGGGGCGGGGAAGTCGACATACGACAATATATGTTAAATTAAATTAAAAAATAAATAAAACCACTTACCGAGACAGCGATGCGGTGAGTTTAAGGTAAGTGGTTTCATTAAAACATTTTTTTTAAATTTACCTTATCCCGTCGTATGTCGTATGTCGACTTCCCTAACCCCCACCCAGCCCGTCCCCCCCACCCCACCACCGCACTGCTCTTACCTGTGCCGGCCACCACTGACTGGTGCCCGTCCTGACCCTGCATTCCCCTTTGTGCCCCCATTGCTCTCAGTTCCCCCAAACCCTTTAGACACAAATGGCCACCCATTGTGTCCCCACCCCCACATACCTGCTTGCCCTCCCTCACTCCCAACTATCCCAGACAGCCCAAGTCGCTCTCCCTCTCTTGGGAGCTGTGTGAGGAAGAGGAGAGAAGAGACAGGTCTGCTGGAGCACCAGCAAGAGTCAGAGAGAAAAGCAAGTTTAGAAAAAGTTCCATCACTGTGTATGTGTGAGTGCGTGTGCCTGCCTGTCTGAATATGTGGGCATATATGGCTGTGTATGTAAGTGAATGTTTTTGTAAGTCTGCATGCTTGCTCTGTGTGGGTAAGTGCATGTCTGTGAGTGTGTGTGTGTGTGTGTGTGTGTGTGTGTGTGTGTGCGCGCGCCTGCCTGTCTGGATGTGTGGGCATATGGCTATGTATGCAAGTGTGTGTTTTTGTATGTGTGCATGCTTGCTGTGTGTGGGTAAGTGCATGCCTGTGAGTGCGTATTTGTGTGTGTGTATCTATGTGTGTGTGAGTGCGTGTGCCTGCCTGTCTGGATGTGTGGGCATATGGCTGTGTATGCAAGTGTGTGTTTTTGTATGTGTGCATGCTTGCTGTGTGTGGGTAAGTGCATGTCTGTGAGTGCGTAAGCGTGTGTGATGTTCAGTGTGGGTGAGTGAGGAGAGTGTTTTACTCACCGCCCTTCTCGTGTGCAAACCTGGCATGGTGTCTGTATTTCCTCGCAACATGCAGGCCCTGCTCAATGGTGATAATTCTTGGTAAAACGCTTCCACTCACACAATGGTGGCAATCCCTGGCACAGCGCTGGCCCTTGCACAATGATGGTAATTTCTGGTACTAAAATGCAGGGCCTGGCACACGTTGGTAATTCCTGGCAACACGCTGATTTGGGCACAATGGTCAGAACGTGTAGCAGCATGCAGGCCCCGGTGCAATGGTGATAACTCATGGTAAAATGCTGGCACTAGCACAATGGTGGCAATCCTTGGGAACATGCTGACACTGGCCCATTGGTGGTATTTCCTAGCAACATATTGGCACAATGACGATCAGTTTGATAAATGGTTTCCCCTGACACAGTGGTTGTAGTTCCTGGCTACATGCTGGACTTGGCACAATGGTGGTAGTCCCTTGAGTGTTGCTGGCAGCCATGTTATGATGGTTCTAAGGCAGCAATATTATGATGGTTCTAAGGCAGCCATGTTATGATGGTTCTAAGGCAGCCATGTTATGATGGTTCTAAAGCAGCCATGTTATGATGGTTCCAAGGCACAAATGTAAATCATTTTGAATATGTTAAAGTTCAGGGAGGGCCAGCTAAGAGAAGAACCAGCCCTAGCGAACATGTGTAATGGGTATGTTAGTGTACATTCCTAATTAATCTCTCCAAAACTCAAGACAAAGGTCTTTACCATTGCCCAAGTTTAGGGGAGAGAGTTGGATAAGGCGAAACCCTCTTTATTTTTTTTTAACACTAGTTAGCAGTGGCTGGGCGTCGGAGAACTTTAGCCAGTCTTTGAAAAGAAGATCCTGGTAACTTTAAAAATACTGTATTGAAATACAAACCTTATTTAATTAAAATGAAAAGAGTTGTGGAGAATACAAAGTCACAGAGCAGCTGGACCCCTCGATGCTAAGATGCCGTGAACTGACGCCAGTGCATCCTCATCTAAATGCACGCCAAGTACATCTCACACAGGGCCAGGCCGACACATTGGCACCCTGTATGGCAGCTCGGGCAGCATCTGGGCACAAAGAAGGGCCTCGCAGACAAGAAAGACTATCGCGGACAGCAGCCGAGAGAGAGACCTCCATTTGTTTACGAGGCCAGCCCTTCTCGGAGGAGGGAGTGAAGGAAGGGGTAAGTAGAACTCTTTGGCAGGGCTCGTGTGTTTTTATTCTGTTGATTTTGTTTTGAGTAGTGAATGTGTGACCCATGTTTGGGATTTTACTGCTGGACTAGAGGCAGCTGAGTCACTCAATTTAACATGTTTGTCATTAGCACTATGATGTCAGCAGTCTGGGTATCACTGCCAAAAGCTGCACACCCCTCCGAGGGCTGTTCAACGATGCCTGAGACCAAAGAGACACTAGAGTAAAATGAAGCTTTTTTTTTTCTTTTTAATCTCTGTAAAGCTGCCAACTCAATTTAGACAAAAAAAAGTGAAAGGAATACTTTATAAAGTCCAGCTTTGAAAATATTAGCATGTTTGGTCATGCCAGGAAAAAATCCTGTTAAATTTTTGTCTTTGAATTTTGATCCTTGGCATTCCTCCATATCTGGTAGGGAAAAAAACAAAAAAGTGCCTAGGAACGCTCCTCCATTGTGAATGTTAAACTCCTTTGTAGCACGCTCAGAAATGAACTGAACTTGGATACACACCAAATGTAAAATTTCTTTAGGGGAATACATACTCGCACTAAAATGCCTATGTAACCAACATCTACTTTTTGCAGATACTGTCTGTAATGTAAATAATTTAAATAGTTATGCAGTTGTAAGACTATTTACCTTCATCACTGCATTTGTAAAGTGCTCTAGCATCCCTAACATCACGCTGCAGAAAACTAAATGAACAAACTTGTCTGCACTATGGTTTGGAAATCCTAAGACCCCTTCAGTCAGCACTGGAGCTCATCTAATCATTGTTTTTGTCTGGTACCTATAGTTCTGCTGTTTAATATCTTAACTAAAATGTAAAATGTCCTTGCTTTTGGGTCTGAAAGTTTTCATTCAGTTGAGGACAGTGAGGCGAGGATTGTGTTTTACTTCCTTTAGCCCCATTACCAAGTAAATAGACTAAAACTCTGTAGGAAACTGACTTTTTGTTACAGGACCCCCAATTTCTTGCCTGGTATGTGGTGCAACTTTAACTGAAAATGTGCTGGGTTTCTGCTAACCAGGTCCCCAGCACCAGTGTTCTTTCCCTAATCTGTACGATTGTTCCACATTTGGCACCACCTGTAGGCCCCTTGTGAGTCCCTAATAAATGGTACCCCTGGTACCTAGGGCATTTGACCTAAGGGCATTTGACCTAAGGGCTGCAGCATGAATTGTGCCACCGTAAGGGACCCCTCACCAAGCTCACACAGACTGCCTTTGCAGCCTGCGTGTCTTGGTGCAGAGAAAACCAAACCGAAGAGTCACCAGCAAAACACTACATGTAGTATAGGTAAGTTACCCCTAAGGCAGGGTGCCCTATACCCATGTGAGAGCATATCTGCCAGAGTGGATATGTCCCGGTGATTTCTAAGTTCACCCTTAGATATTACCAGTGCACAGGGAAGCCATTACGAGTACATGGGCTGGACACTCGTGATTATGAGTTCCCCAGCTACATGATGGCGTCACTGTACCCCAAGGTGTTTGAAACCAAACATCTCATCTTAATAAAACTGCACTGAAGCCAGTGTCAGATGTATTAATAAATGCACGCAGAGGGAACCTTAGAGGTGCCCCCTGAAAACCTACAGACTACTAATGTGGATACCGACTGGTTTCAGCCAGCCTGCCACCCATGGCGGGCCTTTAGCAGGGGCGAGTTGGGCCCAGGGCACCAATACTCTGAGTGACACATGGAGCATTATGGTTATGCCAATAACAATGCCCTTCACGTCTTGCTCCAGCCTTGTCCTTGTCCCTGCCTGTTCGTTTCTGTCTGATTTGCCAGTTCAAAGTGGTTTTAGTCCTTCATTATCATACGGGGTGATGTTTTTAACATCCCCTTAGCCCTCTTCCTTGCCTTCCCTTCACCCCTGACCCTTGCTGACACACATCAACAAAACCATAATCTGCATGAGGCAGCTACGTTATTGGTTATTAAGATGAGCAGGGGAGGTCTGGAGATGTTTGTGTGCATGGACCATTCACGGCTCAGCCAGGGACTGACCAGTGTACACATAAGGGACCCCTACTGCCTCATTTAATTAACTAGCATCAGCAAGGGCGCCACAGTTCTCTCCACCAATGCCCAGGGCGCTATCTTAGCAAAGGCCAGCTCTGCTGCCACCTCTAGACATGTTTCTGGCCTCATAGGGTGAGAGCCTTTGCACTCAGAACTTCAGATTCGATGGACCTAAAACGAAGAGGACAAAGAAGAGCTGCTGAACCCGAGAACTGAGTGTATGCCATAGAGTTTTAGTGCGAAGCCGTGCCTGCCGCTTCAAGATGCCAATCAATGTGAACAGTCTCACCCTGCTGCTGTGTAGCCTCTAAGAACCCCAAAGGACTACCAGCCTTCGCAAACTGCCCAAGAACTCTTTCAGAGTAGAGGAGCTACTCCCCTGCAGACCACAGGCACCGAAACCACAGAGTCCAGACCACCAACTTACAGCCCCCCGGCCTGATCGGCGCAGCAACCAACCAGGAAGAGACACTCATGCTCTAGAAGGTTAGATCTGTCTCGCCCCCCTGGGTGTGGAGGCACCAGGACCAACCGGAGCCCTGCAGTACCGATTACCGGGGTACCGGACGCCCTGCAACCAACACCGACTTCGAAGAGTCCAGTTGAGACTCCAATGGTACCAGAGCCCAGCAGCCACTGAGGAACATCACAACCCCTGAGACCCATTTTGAGAGTGGCCCAGCAGTCCTGAAATTGCCCCTGCCAGCTGTTGTTCCCTGACAGCGAGGAGCACCTTTACGCACCGGGGCACGCCTACCCACCTGCTCTGCACTCAGTCCACCCGGCCTGGGTAACGACAAACCAGCTGTGCTCCCTTGTTCCTAATGCCCTTGCGACTCTAACCCCCATTTTGGAGCCCTTGTGCAGCCTGTTTTTAGAGGGCCCCCCCTTCCCCATAGTGACCCAGCTACCAACTCTACCAACTCTCTGCTCCCAGCGGAATTCAAGACAAACCCAATGACCTGTTGATAGAACATTGAACTTTGGCTTCCTGCTACTCTAAACCTGGAATGTGAACCCCTGCAACTGTCTGTGCTGTGTGCTTTACCTACCTGCTTTTTCCTCCTATAGGATTGTATGGTGCCCAATTGCCTAAAACTTTGAACTATTTGGTTATCTTTGAAAATTCTAAAGAAATACAGTCCTTACATTTGAACTTAGTTCTTGGCTCGAAAAGATATAGAAAAAAAGTTGGTATTTTTTCAAAATTGGTCTTGGATTTATTCTTGCGTGTGTGTCTCATTTAGTACCTCTGTGAGTACAACAAATGCTTAGCACTGCCCTCTGATAAGCCTAACTGCTCGACCACACTACCACAGATATAGCGTTAGTATTAATTACTTTTGCCTCTGTAAGCCACTTGAGGACTCACTGGACTCTCTGCACAGTGTACTTCGTTTAAGTACACTATATAGAAAGCCCGCTTCCTACGAACTCCCATGAGAAACCTTCAAAACACCTGATCATAGGTAACCAATCATCACTAAAACAGTCACATAACTATAGCTACAGCTCACATATCTTCCTACTTCTGGCTGTGAAAAATCCAGATCTGTGCCCAGGAGGGTTTCATTTCCGCCCCACAATCTAAAAAGAAATTATTTAGTCTTTCACATCACCTTAGAAGTCAAAAGATAAAACGGGGCTGGAAGTGAAATGCATCCAACATGGCATTTCTCAGAAACAAAGCATAACTCATGAACTCATAAGTATTGAGGTGCAGATATTGTATTGTATTGTAATTGCATTTGTATAGCGCTTACTACCCCTGACTAGGCGTCGAAGCACTTTTTCGGCGAGTAGCACGCTACTCCTGGACCCATGGAGGATTAGTGTTGAATTAGTATAGTGAAACATGCAAAGTAAATTTTGAGTGGTGGATAGGTTAGTCAGTTATTTGGATTCAGAAGGATAGCAGAAGGATAGAAGAGGAAAAAAAGGTTTGTATTTATATAGCGCTTGTTACCCCTGAAGGGGTGTTGAAGCACGCTACTCCGTAAACCCATAAAGGATTAGTGGCAAATTAGTATGGTGAAATATCAAAGTAATTTGAGTGGTGGATATTAGTCAGTTATCTGGAGTGAGAAGGATAGCGGAGGGATAGAAGGGGAAGAAAGCTTTGCATTCATATAGCACCTGTTACCCCTGATGGGTGTTGAAGCGCTCTTCTGGTGAGTAGCACTCTACTCCGGAACCCATAAAGGATTAGCGTTGAAAATTAGTATAGTGACACATAAAATAATTTGAGTGGTGGATATGTTATTCAGTTATTTGGATAGAGAAGAGTAGGTGGCTGGATAGAAGAGGGAAAGAGGTTTGTATTTATATAGCGCTTGCTACACCTGATGGACTTTTGAAGCTCTTTTTTGGCGAGTAGCACGCTACTCTGGAACCCATAAGGATTAGTGTTGAATTAGTATGGTGAAACATGAAATTAATTTGAGTGGTGGATATGTTTTTTTTTTTTTTTTTTTTTTTTTGAAACCGTTTATTGCAGTTTGAAAAAGTTACAGGTATGGGCCTACAACCACTCGGCCGGCCGCTAGAGTGACAAAAGCATATTGCATACATACAGTAAGAGTCTCTTGGCAGTGCGAGTGGTGGATATGTTAGTCAGTTATTTGGATTGAGAAGGGTTGGGGAGGGGTAGAAAAGGGAAAAAGGTTTGTATTTATATAGCGCTTGTAACCCTGATGGGGTGTTGAAATGCTTTATTTATGAGTAGCAAGCTACTCTGTAACCCATAAAGGATTAGTGGTGAATTCGTATAGTGGAATATGGAACTTGAGAAGTGAACATGTTAGTTAGTTATTTTGATTGAAAAGGATAGTGGAGGGATAGAAGAGTGAAGGATTTTTTTTTTCAATAATAGGTGGGAATAAAAATTTGCCTAGCCTTCATGCTGGTAAGTTTCAATTCTATTAAGGACTCGGAGGCGAGGATTATGCCTTCTTCCTTCGCTTTATTTTTTACAGCAGCAACTCAATAAACATCAACTACATTTCCCATGAACACTTGGGAAAACAAAAGTCTCAACAGGAGTCCTTCCTCTCTGTCCGCACCCTGACCGGCCACCATAGTCCATCTACGCTGTTTCCTCTTCCTCTTTCTTCGCGCGAAGCACATCCTGTCGGATTTTATGCGTCCTGTTTGGTACCATCATTTCCTACAAAAGAGGCAGTGTCAGAGGCGGAACCGAAATCCAATGGACTTATCATAAGGAAACCTCAATTGTGCAACATCATAAACAACGCAAGACTAAACTGAGAAATAACCCCCCTAAATGGATTACTTACAGTCATACGGGGAGGGTCAACTTCTCTGAAGTCATTGGGAGGGGGGATAATCCTCGCCTCCGAGTCCTTAATAGAATTGAAACTTACCAGCACGAAGGCTAGGCAAATTTTCATATTATGGCAGGCCCGGAGGCTTTAAATTATGCTAGTTCAAATCTTGTCGACAACTAACCTCGCGACCTCCAGCACCGGCTTGAAATAAAACCTCTTAAATGAGGAATCTGAGGATCAATCGGCCGCGCACATCAGATCCTCCAATCGCGCCCCTAGGGCAAAATCTTAAGAGGCCATCGCACCTCTCGCTGAATGAGCACCAAACTGTTTGTTATCGATCCCTGCCTCCTGCATCATCCAACGCACCCATCTGGCGATGGTCGGGGATGAGACTGCCTTGTATGGCTTGCGTAACGCAATGAGCAGTTGTCTTTTACCCGGAGGGCGAGAGTCGTTAGTTATCTCTTCATAGGCACGGAGGCACTGCACTACACACAGTTTAGAGGAGTCTGGAAAAGCTGGGTATGAAATAACCCTTGTGTTAGACTTAGTCCTTCTACTTACAGTAAAAGATACCCCTTTCAGTGAAAAGACTCTGGCAGGAATGTCCAAGGCTCTTACATCGGAGACACGCCTGCAGGAGACCAGACACAACAACATTGCCAACTTGGCTGTTACCTCCTTACGAGAGAGAAACCTATTCGGTTGCCAAGACAGAAAAAGGCTCAAAACCCTATTTACGTCCCAGAGGGCGGAGTATCAGGGTTCCGGGGGAAGCGAAAGGTGAATCCCCCTAAGGAGGCAACACACCAAGGGATGCTCGCCGACAGGGGAACCCTGTACCACCATGTGACTGGCAGAAATCGCGGAACGGAAGGTGTTAATCGACCGATAGGCCAAACTATCCACCGCTAAACTCGCCAAGAAATTAAGGACATGGACTGCATACGCCCCCACGGGATCAACACCCCGTAGCACACACCAACGACGCCATCGGTGCCAGGCTGATCTATACCTCCTGGTCGTGCTATCCGCCCACGCCTTGGAGAGCAAGTCCTCAGCCTTTCCCGAAAGGCCTGGGAGCGTCCTGTGACGCCGGAGATCCTCCAGGCCATCAATCGTAGCGTCCCTTCTTGGACTAGTCGATGGGGAACAAGGTCTGGATTGAGTAGAATGTGAGGAGAGTGGGGGAGTTGGATTGGAAAATCCCAAGAAAGTTCCAGTAGAACTGGAAACCAAACTTGAAACCTCCCCCATGGCGTGATCAAGACCACCTCTGTCTGCTGGCGTTGCAGCAGCACTGACACTTGCGTGATCATGGAAAACGGAGGGAATGCATACCCCTGTTCCCCCTGCCAGTCCTGGAGGAAAGCATCTGTCACTTCCGCCAGAGGATCCGGGCGCCAGCTGAAAAATCTCAGTAATTGATGATCTAGTCTCAACGCAAATAGGCCTACCGAGAAGGGGCCCCACTTCTCCGACAGGAGGGAAAAAACTTGAGGATCCAGCTTCCAAACACTGGCATCCAATAGGTGACGGGAGTGCCAATCGGCCACCTCGTTCTCCCACCCCGGCAGATATTCCGTTGTTACCGAAATCCGGTTGTCCAGGCAAAAGTGCCAACATTTTTTGGCTAAATCCACCAGCATCTTGGACCTGGTGCCCCCCAGGTGGTTGATGTAGCAGACCGCCGAAACATTGTCCATCCTGAGGAGAACACACGACTGCACTCTGTCCTTCGTCCAGCACCGAACTGCAAAGGAACTGGCTAGCAACTCCAAGCAGTTGATGTGCAGCGACTGCTCGTGAGTGGACCAGGCTCCACCTGTGAAAAACTCTCCGCACCTGGCTCCCCACCTGGAGCGACTAGCGTCCGACTCGATAACGATATCCGGGGCTGAACCGAATATCGCACGGCCGTTCCAGGCCTCCATGTGCGTGAGCCACCATTGCATCTCGACCCTCACTTGGTCCGACAGGGGAATCAGCTGTGAATACGTCAGGCCCCGTCTGAGGTGATGCGCCTTCAGACGCTGCATGGCCCGATAATGCAAGGGCCCGGGAAAAATGGCCTGAATCGACGAAGCGAGAAGACCGACCAACCACGCCAACTGGCGGAGCGAGATCTGCTGTTTTGCCACTGCTCCAGAAACAACATGTCATCCAAGTAGACAATCATCCGCACTCCCCGTGCCCGCAGGAACTTCACCACCGGCCAAAGGACCTTCGTGAAGCACCACGGAGCGGAGGATAGACCGAAAGGGAGCGTGGTGAACTCGTACACCTGACCTTCCCACCTGAACTTCAGGAATCGCCGATGAGGGGAAAAATAGGCACTGTCAGGTAGGCATCCTTCAGGTCGAGCCTGACCATCCAATCCAGCGGACGCAAAACGTCCCGGAGGAGGTGGATGACCTCCATTTTGAAGTGGCGGTATACCAGCCACTCGTTGAAGTCCTTTAGATTGATAACCGGACGTCGGCCTCCGTCGACTTTGTTGACTAAAAAGAGATTGCTGAGAAAACCACCTGGATGCTCTTGTAAGTGACAAATCGCCCCTTTTTGGAGGAGGGCGAACACCTCGCCGCACTATCTCTGCATCGTGCTGCGAGAAGGTAATGGCGATATAGCTGACATGGACGGCCATGAAACTCCAACTGGAAGCCCTGGACAGTCTGCAGCACCCAAGCATCGCTTGTGAGGGACACCCATGCTGGGAAGAACTGCGCCAATCGCCCCCCCACTTGCAGGCTCACCGATGGCAGTACACTCACCTCTTCCAGCACCTTGCTGCTGGCCTCTGTGGCTTCCATGACCACGGAACTTCTGCCCTCATGTCGGATAGAAGTTCTTGAAGCGGGCGCTGTCCTGGAACTGCCTGCGACCGGAGCCTTGCCCCCGATCGGAGCTGTTGAAGCGGCCGAACGAGCGGCTCCTGCCACGTCCGGCCCTCTCGAAAACCCGAGGGGTAAAAACTTTCCGAATGTTGGATTGCGCCCTGTCAAGGGACGTGAAAGTAGCAACAAACATCCCCAATTCCTTGACGAAGGGGTCCCCAAATAGGCCCCCTTGGGCCACAGCACCTGCCTCCGAGGAGGCGAGGTCACCCAACTTGGGGTCTATCTTAAGAAGGAGTGACCTCCGTCTCTCTGTGGAGAGCGCGCATTTCGCGTTACCAATGAACACGATCACACGCTGCGCCCAATTGGAGAGAACCTCCGGGGAGATTAGGGCCCCTGACAACTTGGCCTCCTCAGCCATGTCTAAGATCTTGGTGACAGGACCTACTGCATCCAGCAGCTTGTCTTGACATGTGCGCCAAGAACGGTTGATACCCTTCTTAGGGTCCCTAATAAACTTTGCTAAAATGGTCGCCATCTTCTGGTTGATCTCCGGGGTCAGCGCCACCTTCCCTTCTAAGCTGGGGCGAGGGCACTCCGCCCGAAGGCGGCTGCGAGCGTCTTTATCCATGGGCTTACGCAGACGACTCGCCACGTAGTGGGCCACCTTCTCCCCAGGGACCCAGTCCGAGGACCTTGGATGGACAATATCGTCCGGGTCCAACATGTCTGAAGACCCTGCCGGGGCAGAGGCCGGGCCCATAGCTGGGAGCCAAGACCTAGAGGAACACGCCTCCTCATCAGTATCGGGGGTGTCCCCATCGTCAAGGGGATCAGGCGAAGAAGTTTGCGGGGTTGGTGGAATACCCTCAGTAGGGGGCAACTGGGCAGGTTGAGGGGCCTCCTGTGCCATAAAGGCGCTCTTCAAGTGCGCAAACGCCTCCGCGTCAACACCTTCGATGCAGGGCTTTTTGCTGGGCGGGGAAGAGGGTGTGGGCACCGGGGTGGGTGCAGGAGTAGGGAGACAACTCCCTGAGGGCTGCGCTCGTCGGAAAACTCCGTGATCCGAATTTTGAAACTCGCACTGCCCACAAGGAGGAATGTCCGCCCCCTAGCGATGGGAGGACCCCACCGTGACAGTCCCTGTGCGAAAATCGCGTGAGGTGCGCTCTAAGTGTTCCGCGATTACCAGGGAATCTGCCAGAAGAAAAACAGCGCAAGCGCTAGCAGACAACAGTAAAAACACCCATAAAAACCCCAAAACACAGGAGAAATAAGAACAAGCATTTACAATGCAATAGGTCTCGCAATAGCGAGATTTTGAGCTATTGGCATTGTAAATGGCAATGCCTTTTATAATGTTAAAAGGCATTCTCATTTCCATTACCATTAGTTCAAACTTTTGCAAAAGCGATACCTATTGTATTGCAGATTGTGGTGTCCGTGAAGCGGGCGCTGCGCTCACTTTTCAAAGTTTAAAATAAAACAGAGCATGGTGTCCTTGAAGCGGATGCTGCACTCACTATTAAAGTTAAAAAAAAATTAAACCAAGCGCGGTGTCCATGAGGGGAGTGCTGAGCTCAGTATTAATGTTAAGGAAAAAAAAAAAGGAAGCGCGCGGTGTCCCTGAAGCGGGCACAGTGCTCAACATCAAAGATAAAAAACACATTTGAAACTAAGCACGGTGTCCCTAAAGCGGGTGAGGCACTCAGCATGCAAGTTAAAAAATAAAAAAGTTAAAACTGAGCTTGGCGGCGTGCTTAGCATGCAGGTTATAGCGGCATAGCGCTCTATAAGAAAAGTGACCGCCATTGTCCTCTGTTGGCACGCTGCAAATCCAAAAAGCCACCACCATTGTTCCCTTCAGTGTCAATAAACAAAATAGTGTTTATCGACTTATAATACAGACCGTGTAACAAGCCAAGTAAAAGGTCCAGTCATTATGGGAGGTAACCAATGCAGGCAAGGCGGTACCAAGGAGGGACTAACAAGCCTATTTACGAATTAGAAGCCAGCATTTACGAAGGACAATGACACCAGCCGATGACAAATATGGGCGGAGAGTGGGCAGGGCTTCCAGTGCATGCTTCAATACAGCATGCCTCGCAGAGCTAGCAGCGCATGCGCGCTGCCGCTAGGCTCGACCTAAAAACTACACTATGGGGGCGGCCACTGGAATTATGCAGCAGGGGAAAACAAAATTACGCACCAGGATTGACGAAGTTATGCCGCCAGAAAAGGAAAGTTATATGGGGTAATGTGGCACATTTTGTAAAAGTGTAACTTGATTGTTTTGTCTTGTTTTTTACACATATTAACACTGTCTGGGCAAATGCTTCACTTCATAAGTAACAGTTTAAGATCCCGATACAGCTCTAAGTAATGAAATGTCGACCAGTCAACTTTGCCAAGAATCTTCCACTACATGGCAACACGTTGCTGTGTTAGTGAAACTTGTGATCCATTTGATATAAACACAATTTTTTGTTAAAATATGCAGATTGCGCAGCAGGTGGTGGATTTTGAGGGAAATATGGCAAACCCATAACTATATGCAAAAAACGGTACAGCTGCAGGATTTTATAATTATAGTGGCTCAGACTGTGGGGCTCATTTCCAGTTCAAGTGTAAAATAATGGGACAATTCCACTACCATCCTTATTCACACGCAAGGTGCGGTAATACCCACAATCAATATTAAGGCATTATTTTTCCTGTTCGGGCAAGGTGCAGCATCCGGAGCTCTGCACATCAATTATTGCATGTTTTGCTTCTTTCCAATTTCCTCCTTTTACGTTTCACAGATGTGTTTTTTCCTGGTGAAACTCGATAGGAGGAACATCTCAGATTTTCTTCTTTTCCCGTAAAATTCGGAATCCAGTGTCGCGTGCCAATTCCCAGTGGTGCCCAAATCGGGAGACCGCAGGCCTTAGAACTCAGGATGAGCACACGCGAAAAGAAATTTCACAGCAGTGACAGTTATGTGCTATCCAACTGCCAGATAACATAACACAACTCCATGTCATGGCATAACATAACAAATACCACACTAGTGCTATAAAGCTCTGTACAAAATCTATCATACAATAACATAAAGAAACATTATATAATATAAATTGCATGACATTTTTTCACTTTTGCAGCAAATTGATTTTTAGCATGAAGGTGAAATTTGCATTGTGCTGCCTGTCTAATTTTCAAAACAGAGGTATAACGCCGCACATGGACTCGTGTGAGTGTTCCAATAACAGGAAGCAGCTAGTATCACAGAGTTTGTCACGCACAAGTTCATTAGTGTAGACCTTCACGTCTGTCACATCTGTGCGCCGTGGGCTG
Organism: Triturus cristatus; assembly: GCF_964204655.1. Taxonomy (NCBI): domain Eukaryota; kingdom Metazoa; phylum Chordata; class Amphibia; order Caudata; family Salamandridae; genus Triturus; species Triturus cristatus. Next base: position 627,963,618 of record NC_140594.1, on the reverse strand, counting down.
TGTTAAAGCGTGGCGCATCTGCCAGTCATTCTCAGTAAAACAACAATGTGCTCTTTGAAGTGGCACACAGCTAGAAGCCACTAGAGACCACGCAAAATGTAGGGGCGTGGTCTGCCATCTCCGTGCTCTTAAAGTAAAAAAAAATTAAACCGAGCGCGGTGTCCCTGAAGCGGGCACTGCGCTCAGTATTAAAGCTTTAAGAAACAAGCATTTACAATGCAATGGTCTCGGCATTGTTAAAGTTAGAGCTATTGGCATTGCTGATGACATTGATGACCCAATGTCCTATGTGCGTGCCTGTGTAGGTGTGTATGTGCCTGTGTATGTGAGCGCATACCTATGCGGGTTCCTGGTCTGGTGTGTGCCTGCATGCGACCGTCCTTGTGCCCACCCTAGCGTGAGTTACCAGAACAAGAGCCCGGCGCTTCTGCCAGAAAGCAGGCGCGAGGCTCAGCAAAGATAACACTAAGACAATGTTACCTCTTGAGTACGACGAGCCTTTAAAAAATATATTTTTTTTTAAAGAAGAAATGTCACTATCGCGTCGCATTAACCCAGAACAGTACATCTCACAAGCTGGTGAGGTGGCTCTGTGGGAGGAGCCTCGCTGCCAAGATACGGGCACCTCCAGAGCTGGCAGAGTGGGCATGCTTTCTCCCAGGGCCCTGCCGTGAGCGCCCCTGAAGGGTGTAGAGCGGCAGCTGTCAAAGACAAGTCTGAGCTTCAAGGACGCTTGACATTCGTAACAGTCACTCTAGTCGATGCAGCAGCAATACTGGCAGTAATAGCAATAGTAACACAGCTGTGTTTATTCTTTATTTTATAGCATTACTAATTGTTGCTAATAGTCAGGATATCGTCATCATTCTTATTATTGTTGCTGTTATTATTACTTCTCTAGGAACAGGGAACATAGCCTAGGAGAAACTTAAATACCATCATCGTTTGGAATCGTTACGACACTTGTAATTTATAGCGCTTAGAAAGGAGCTCTAACTGAAAAGGGAGGTAATTATATTGAATTCGTTCCCTGTAGACTGTTGGGTGGCTGTTCTCCACGCGCACCGGCTGCTGTCCTTCTTGCTGCCTTTACCCCTTGCGGCAGTGACAGTGTTTCTCTGTTAGTCAGGAGATGTGAATGAGATGAGAGCTCAGTCCCGTGACGTCACGCAGGCAGACAGGCCTGCGGAGACCCCGAGGAGAGGCTGTGCGAACGGAACGGCGTTTGTGCACGTGCGCGCGGTCTGACAAACACGCACGTATATGTGGTACAGTCCGTACAGAGATAGAGAGGCATGTATGTGCCTCCCTCAGCGAGCAGAGGAAAACACACTGTGTATGTGGCATCGTTGGCGAGAAGAAGATAGCATGTGTATGTGCCCACAGCATCCGAAAAGAAAAGCATTTGCAATGCAATAGGTCTCGGATTTACGCAAGCTTGAGCTCTTGGCATTGTAAATGACACTGCCTTCTATTTTTGTTTTAAATAACAAAACATACATAAAAGGTGTTGTTATTTACAATGCCACTAGCTGAAACTTGTGTAAATGCGAGACCTATTGCATTGCAAATGCTTTTTAGAGTTATGCGTGATGCATATTTTGACTGAGTCTTCGACACCACAGAGCTGCATAATGAAAGGCCCCGGCCAGGCACAAGGGACGGAGTAGACAGCAGCGCGAGTACTGATTGCAGAGCTGAAAGTCATTGAAGACGGTCATAGACTGCCCAGGCCCAGTGGCTCTAGTGGTTGCACCATATGTTCCGTAGAAGCGCCAACATACACTGAATGAGGTGCTATAGATGATACAGGACAATACATTGCTAGGTCAGCACTCGTTTAATCTGTGCCTTCGCATAGTCATGCGCCCTTGAAGAAAACCGCCCCATGACACACACACGTGTGCAGCCTTTTGTTGGTGTGATGTTTTCATTCCTCTTATTACAAGCTGTTCTTGTAGTGCTTATAGCGCTAAAATCATGTTTTGCTGCAACGATAAGAGGTAGGAGGAGCCTTCTTAACTGTTCAGTTTTATAGCTTTTATTGTAGCTCTACTAAATCCCAGTGAGTTTCAGGGCGCTTTTAAAAAATGCGAGCTTGGAACACCAGAGAATAATTGCGTACAAAGATGGCATAAGGAGAGAGTAGTGAACATACTGTGTATTTGCATCAGTATGTAGGTACTGCACATGACACATACAACATTAGTAAATGTTTATTAGCGAGACTGCAAACCACATCGATGTGTGAAAATACTGGCCTGTGTATCTAGTAAGTGTTCATCCGTATTTGAACAAAACTCTCTCTCTCGCTGTCCAAATTGCGCAGACCATCTGGGCAGTTTGTCTTCCGGTGACAGGGGTGAGTTCTGACCTTTCTTAGCACAGGTCAAGAACTCTTATCGTTCGGAACATGGCCTGTAAATGCCCATCTGTTTCACATCGAGCTTTGTACAGTGCTCAGCCTTTTACTCAGCTGTCCCGTTTTTGCAGATAAGGGACCCAAGACGCAGGCGACTTGCCCAGGATCACACTGGGCTAGCGGATAATGAATTGTTGTACATCAGATCTCCGATGCCACATTCAGCACCTGGGACACTCATAATACTGATACAATCTGATGCTGTTCCGTGCCGGCTTCTCTTTGCTATTATTCTGTCCCCTGTCCTAAGATGGGCAGGGGATGCGTTGTTTGCGCACAGAAGACCAGCGCCGGCTGCTCCGTGGGCTGCCTTCTGCGGATGAGAGATAAACAGAGGTGAGCTCCCCCAAGACACGGGAGCTGGTGTGAGGGGCATCTCTGCCTCCCAGAGCATCTTCAGAGCCAGGAATCCCTTATCTGCCCTGCGCACAGGCCCCCGCCGTGCCAGCGCTTGGCTGCCAGAGATGCGGGCTCACGGCTTTGACCTGTCCGTCTTTACCGAGAGCACCCAGGGGTAGCTACACGGAGCTGCTAATTAGGAGAGCCTCGAATACCACTGTGACCGTGGGCTGAGCAGTCCCCATCCCTGCGTTTTTCTACAGCGCCGCGAAGCACTTATGTAGCTAATTGCTCCGCATGCTTCGGTCTCTCTTTGCTGATATCAGGTGTCAATTATTACCTGCTTGGATGGTACTCGTTTAATCGACCCTAGAAGGATGAAAGTTTGAGTGTATGCACTGGGACTCTGACCTGTGACCTTCAGTTACGCATAGATCTCCCCAAGAGATGCTTTATTTCGCTGAGGTATCTCACTGATTCCCTGCACGTGCTCTCCTTGTGCAGCTTCACTTGCACCATCGCGCCCAAGCTTCCTCTGTATGTCTTTAATCAGAGCTCATGTCTTGTGCACCAAGCCAAATAATGCGCTTGCAAGCAAAGCGGCGCCGGAGTCCAAGGAGGTGGTGGACGCTGTAAGAGAGTGAGCAGAGCAGGAGTGGAGCGCGCACACCTTACCCTTGGCGAGGCCCTGGCCTTGCCATCTCTCTCATCACCGCCATTTTGAAGACAGGGTTACAGTGGTATGGGAGCATGACGTGCATAGAAGGACACTTTGTTATGACTGACTTTTAGCCTCTAAGCGGCAGGAGGCCACGTGTGGATTAGTTCCACTTTACACAAATGTAACATAGCACAATACAACAAAAGACAGGAACACCACGAGCCACGTTGTGACACAATCCAACGTGTTTCCTCTCCAGTCCTGCACCGTGACATCTGAACTGAGTGCGAAGTCTGAAATATGGAAACAATTATTGCGGACATGGCAGCCTGTTGACACGAGCTGTGCTAAAGAGTGACCACACGCAAGTAAAGAGAAACAAGCCGAGGGTACCGGAAGACACCACCGCCTTTCTCCGAGGCGAAGCAGAAATGCCTCGGAGAAAGGCAGCGGCGGATTCGGATTCGGGGGCGTGTTTTTCTCTTCTCTCCTCTTGCCATTGGCTGGAGGAGAAAATGAGAAAAGTAGCCAAAAAACATGCCCCTGAATCCGAAAAGGACGGGGCCTGATCGGAGAGACAAACCTCTTCTCCAATGGCTGGCCAGCATTCAAGAGGCCAGCCAATGGAGAAGAGGGGAGAAGAGGGGCGGGTTCAAGCCCCCCTTCTCCAAAACATTAAATCTCCGGACTTCCGGTTCTGCCTTCGGCAGACCGGATGGTCCCGAGACCTAAAAACGACTTAACTTACTGCTCAGCAGCGAAGGAACAGGAAACAGTGTAGATGGATTGTGGTGGCCGGTCGGGGTGCGGACAGAGAGGAAGGACTCCTGTTGAGACTTTTGTTTTCCCAAGTGTTGATGGGAAATGTAGTTGTTGATGTTTATTGAGTTGCTGCTGTAAAAAATAAAGCGAAGGAAGAAGGCATAATCTGAAGCCTCCGGTCCTGCCATAGAATTGTCCTTGCCTCTGTGTCCTTAATAGAAAAACTTTCAGACATGAAAGCTAGGAAATTTTACAATCAATGGCAGTACAAAAGGTGAGGATTATGCTAGGTTAAAACTTCAATACTACCTGTAATTCCATACATGGTATAGGTTTAACGTATATTTCCTTACAAATCGAGTTGCTCGACCAACTTGCTGCTTTGAAAATATCCTCCAAATGCACACCTGATAACAGAGACTTAATTGCCATCATTCTCCCCAGTGTGCAAAAATCATCTACGTCAATGCCTGAATAATGTCTCTGTCAATGCCTGCTTCTGCCATGATCCACTTTATGCTGCAAATTAACGTTTCTGTTGAGGTTGGAGCTCAGATTGACCCACCCCTCTGAGCCTGAATTTTCTTATGCTGTCATAATAATTGAGGCAGCGAAAAACACACAGCTTTGGATCATCCAGGAAGACTTTGTGAAAGTCTTAGTTCTTTTCGCAATCACCAATTTTACACCCTCTGGAGTAAATTACCTACTTTCTAAATCTGAAGTCCTTCACATCTGAGACTCTTCAGCAAGTTAAAAGATACACAGTATGGCTAGCTGTGCTGAAAGCTGCATAGGAGACGAAAGTGGATGTGCTGGCTTTTTCTCTAAAACCTTAGAACAAACTTCAAATTCCACAAGGAAGAATATTTAGCTTCTGGAGGAATTGGCATACGAATACCTTTCAACAATATCTTTATCTAAGAGTGTCACCTACCTCGTGGCCAGAAACCAGAGGTAATATCTGATCTTTAGGAAGTGCCTGTGCAGTAGACTTACCTTAAAGAAGCTAGCTTAGCTAGAAAGTTAGCAACAATCACCACTTCTATCCCCAAGTGATTAAAACTGTGTTCATCACACCAATAGGACCATCTTTGCCAATCTAAACTGTAACGTCTCTTAATAACAACGGCTCATGCCTGCATGTTGAACTCTGAAATCTGTCTTGAAAGGCCCTCGACCTTTCGTCATGGCCAGAAATTCTCCAAGCCATAAACTGAAGCTAACCCGAGAGGATCATTGGGTGAGAATGGTCTGACAGATTCATGAGACTATTCTGAGCCATTGGAACAAATACCAGAGGTGCACAGCATAGTTCTAGGTGGACGGAAAACCAAATCTGTAATTTCCATGAGGGAGTCACTAAGACCAGCTTTGCTTGCTGACACCTTACCTGCGTCATCACCAGCCATAGCCACTGCAGTAAAGAGCGGTGGGGCCAGGTGAGGGGGGATTTTGAGAGACGACCACAAGGGAAAATTAATTATTTATTTAATTTCCCCTCATGGACGTCGCTCTAAATCCCCCCTCAGCTTGCCCCACCACTCTTACCTGCAGCCGCCGCGGCTGGTCATTACCCTTGTAATCATGACAAACGGATAAAACACATACTGAAGTCTAATCTGACCCTAAAGGTACATCAAGGCCCAGAAGTACTTTGGATGTAGTTTCCACTTGCTGGAATCTCTGACATGTCTGGAATTTCAGTCCCCCAGCAGATTACCTCTGTCCAACAAGAATTCCGCCACCACTAATATAGTGTTCTGGAAGCAGTGATGCCAGAACTCCTTCAATAAATTCACTATGGTTTTGGACCTCCATATCAGTAAGGTGTCTGGACATTGTCTTGACATTTGTCGTTATTCTGACCGAAGGGGGTTCAACCCGAGGAACACTGATGAACAATATCATCAGGAACGCATGTCACCTCTATCGTAGGCTTGATAGACTCCGAGTTCCCAGCCACATGGTCTTTACATTAATCCAGATCTGAACCTATTCACCAATTGGCTGGAAATGGCAGCCAGTAACTCTGACTGTCTTCCTGTGAATCTTTTGATTTGATTCCACTGATGCCACACTGATATCATCAACAGACCCCTGATCCTCATCCTCCTGCCCAAGTGTGAAGCTGGCTCAGCTACTTCTTCTGAAGGCAGGGGAATAGCAAGCGCCCTGGTGGGAGTCTCGTTTTTTGGCCAAAATAGCTTGTTTGAGCTTTTCAAACGTGTCATGGAGATCAGTTCGGTCAGACTATGCCTTGGCTTTCCTACCAGGTTGTGTCCCTCTGTAGTCATGTTCAGCAGAAAGTCTGCCGGCCTGTTCCCACATGATAAAACCACCTCAGTAAAATTATAAGTCCCAAGGGTCGTAAATGCCGTATTACACAGGAGTGCCTCAGGTGTGAATTGTCCATCAAATATCAGTAAATTTAAACTCTTGAGAGCCGCAGTCAAGGTGCGCAGGAGTTCCAAGACACCGTGATGTGGAAATGGATATAGAAATGGGACTGCTGCATGGGTACGAGGCACACTCCATGTGCCTCAGTGCGATATGCCTACAGAGACTGGGGCAAAGCTGTCAAGGAAACAGAAGAGTAAACTTAGTCCCAACCAGTTTTTTGTGTTGAAATTTTTTATTGAGTTTTATAAGACGAATACATCAGAGCATAAATAACAATAAATAAAGAGAAAATAAATCCATGTTGAGAGAAACAGGGTACTGGTGAATAAATACGATATAAATATGCATTTAAATAAATAAATACTAGTTGAAGTAACAATTAGATCAAAACATATAGTGATATATAATAAATAAATAACCTATAAGAAAAAGAAAAAGGGGGAAAATCTAGAAAATGAAAGTGCAGAAAATATAAATGAATAGAATGAAGAAAAAGTAATTAAATAGAGACAGAAGAACGCATCAACGGATGAAACAAAGGATAAAAAGACAAGGAAAAGAGATAAACAAGGACAGAAGAGGGAAAAAGCTGATTAATGTGCTTGGGTAAAAGTGGAAGCGGGGGATTCAGCAGTATTTGATTTAAGAAATGGAGACCAAATTCGGAGAAAAACGTCAGCTTGGTCCTGAAGGTTATAAATCGTGCGTTCATGGGAGGCTGTTTGCATCATTGCCACCAACCAATCTTCCTGCGAGGGAGGTAAAGATGATTTCCAATGACGCAGTATACATATTTTGGCAGTAGCAAGTGAGGTATGAAAAAGGCGGAGTTGTGGTTTCGAGAGCTTTGGGGAGTGACGTAAGTCATGCAGGAGAATGTTAGTTGGTGTGAGTGGCAATTTTAGGGGCATAGTGGAATTTAAAGTAGTACCAATGTAAGCCCAATAAGATTGGATACTAGGACATTCACAAATGATATGAGTAATATCACAACCTGAATTGGCACATCTCCAGCAGTTAGAATGAGAGAGAAGACCAGCTTTGTGTAATTTGACTGGAGACCAATGCCAATCATGCAGTATTTTGAAAAGACAAAATTTGAGCCTTGATTCACGAGCTCCCTTGTTTAGATTCTCCAGAATCAAATCCCATTCAGTATCAGAGAAGGAAATTGAGAGGCGCGATTGCCATTTACGCTGAAGATCGTGTGAAAGGGATTTAGAAAAAAGATGAGATGAAAAGATTTTGTATATACCAGAAGTAACACCTTTCAATTTCCCCCAAATGTGCAAATAGGATAATATAGGAGAGTCTTGCAGGAGCCACGGTGATGACCCCATATGGGTCTTCAAACATTGCTGAAGCTGAAGGTATTTAGAAGAATGATGTAGAGGAAGATCAAATTCTACCCTGAGCTGAGAGAATGGCTTAAAATCCCCATCATGCAGAAGTTGATCCGGATAAAGGATACCTGCGGCTCGCCACTCAGGCCAGGATAACATACGACCATTGATACGAATACCCGAGTTATTCCATAGGGGAGCCTTGATATGAATTCTCGGATTGGAGCCTAACAACCTGTGACTTCTCTGCCAGGATTTATGCATGGCAGATAATATTTTGTTTTTCGGGTCGAGGCGACTAGTACCACTACCATACAAAGGAGTAAGATTCGATTCTGAGGATAGAAGATGTCATTCTATTTGAACCCATTGTGGTAAGTCTTTGATACCAGGTAAAAAATATGAGAGTTGGGAAATATGTAACGCCAAAGAGTAGTGTTCAATGGATGGAAGGCCAATTCCGCCAGATAACTGATGAGCCTTTAACTTAGTTATAGCAAGGCGAGGTTTAGCAGTACCCCAAATGAAGGTTTTAATCTGGGCATCTACTGACCGAAGTAAGGATAAGGGAATCTGTAGGGGAAGCATACCTAAAATGTATATAAATCTCGAAAGAGTAACCATTTTAACAGCCTGGGTTCTACCCCAAAGAGAAAGACCCAAAGCCTTCCATTTATCAAAATCCCGTTGCATTTGGGAGATAAGAGGAGACAGATTATCTGCAACCATGTCTTGTAACCCTTTATTAACTAGGACACCCAAGTATTTGAGGCGTGAAGGCTGCCAGTGAAAAGGAAATCCAAGAATAGCTGCTTTTGTAGTACCGTTAGAAATGGGTAAAGCCTCACTCTTGTCCCAATTAATCTTGTAACCTGAAAAGGAAGAGAAATCATTAATAATTTGAAGAAGAGAAGGGATCGACCGAGGAAGACGAGTAAGGGTGAGTAAGATGTCATCAGCATAGAGGTATATTTTGGAATGTCCAATTGGGAGGGGGATACCAGAGACCTCATCAGATTGACGAATGGTAGCAGCCAAAGGCTCCATAGCCAAAAGAAACAGAAGGGGGGATAATGGACAACCTTGGCGTGTCCCTCTTTTAATCGTAAAGGTGTCAGACAGAAATCCACCACAATTCACTTGGGCAGAAGGATGATTGTAAAGTAAGCGTACCTTATCAATAAATTTCGTACCTAAACCAAATCTATCCATGACCGTGAAGAGATAATTCCATTCGATACGATCGAACGCTTTTTCTGCGTCACGTGAAAGGGCTAACGCATCGTCTGTAAGATGTTGAGCCGACCACAGTGCATGAGCCAGAGAACGCAAATGATTCCGGGAAGAACGTCCCGGTACAAAGCCTACTTGGGAATGGTGTATCAAAGAAGGCAAGACTTTACGCAAACGAGACGCAAGGATACTAGCCAGGATTTTAATATCAGAGTTCAACAGGGAAATGGGACGATAACTGCTGCAAAGCTGGGGATCTTTACCTGGCTTTGGAAGCACAACAATAATAGCTTTGTTAGAAAGGGGGCCTAGTGAAGAGGCATTATCCGCCTCCTGGAATGCGGCATGTAGAGTGTCAATAATATTGTGACCTGCCCATCGATAAAATTCAGGAGGAAATCCATCCTCTCCAGGGGCCTTGTGATAGGGCAGGGCCGCAACCGCACTAGAAACCTCATCCCTAGTTATTTCACCCTCGAGAATGGCTCTGCCATCCGCTGAGAGAGAAGGAAGATGCACCTTTGCAAGAAATGCTGTCATCTTATCCGAATCCACTCGATTATCAGAAGTATAAAGGGATTCGTAAAAGGAGGCGAACTCATTAACAATGTCTTGAGGTTTTGTGTACAAGTGTCCTTGCGCAGATCTAATGGCCGGAATGGCCATAGACGCCTCCCTCTGACGCAACTGCGCGGCTAATAACCTTCCCGCCTTTTCTCCTTGCTCGTAATGTCGACCTTTCATTTTCTGTAAAGCGTATTCTGCTTTAGATGTAAAAAGACTGTTTAAGGCCATTCGGGCTTGTTCGAGCGATTTACGATTTTGTAAGGATGGAGAAGTGATGTATAGGCGAGAATAGGTTTGTATGTCATGTTCAAGCTCAACTTGTCTCCTTGCATTTTGCTTATTAGCGATTGCTGCATCACGCATTAATTGTCCCCTTAAAGTAGCTTTAGCTGCAGCCCAAAGAGTCCTGCTGGAGGCCACGGACCCCTGATTCGTAGAAAGATAAGTTTGAAGGTGTGATTGCAGTTGGGATTTATCAACAGGAGTCTTGTGGCGCTGAATATTCATACGCCAGGGCTTACGTCCAGGCCTAGAAAGTCCCAGCTCAAGGGAAAGGAGAACCGGAGAGTGGTCAGACAGTGCCGCTTCCAGAATGCAGGAATCGGTGACCAGCTGAACTGCGTTATGTGAGATGAGGAAATAGTCAAGACGAGAAAACGTACCATGAGCCGATGAAAAGAAAGTATATTCCTTATCCGTTGGATGGCTGAAACGCCAATGATCAACCAATCCAATATCTGATATGATGTCACCTAACAAAGCTCTATCTGACGCATTGCCCCTATCTAATGGACCAGTTTTATCTAGAATGGAGTCTTGCGTCACATTCCAGTCTCCACCAATCAAATATTGCGATGCATTAATTTCAAGCAACAAGCGGGATAGTTGAAGAAAGAATGTTTTTTTGGTACCCGTGGGGGCATAAACAGACCCTACACAAATGTGGGACTCACCAATTTTAAGTTTAGCAAATACATAGCGGCCATTTACATCTGACCATGTTTTAGAGACAGTGACCGGAAGGGATTTGCGAAGAAGAATTGCAACTCCACACTTGCGGAGGGGACCTGCGTCCGTGGATTCATCTTGTTGAATGCTGCTATGTATAACCTTGCCCACCCAATCTCTACAGAGTTTATCTGATTCTAGAGCATCCAAATGGGTCTCTTGAAGCAAGGCTACGTCTACATGCTTAGTCTGCAGGTAAGAGAGCACTTTCTTCCGTTTTATGTAATGGGTGAGACCATGGACATTCCAAGTAATTGCATTAAGAGAATGTGTTTTTGCCATTGTAGAATAATGCAAATATCAGAGACAGGAGAAAGAAGCACAAAACAATGTGTTGAACCAAACAAAGGAAAAAGAAAAAGAAATGACAAAAAGAAGGGGAGACGGAAATAAAATAAATGGAAACGATACTCTGATTTAAGTGGGATACATGAAGGAGACAATAAGAAGAATAATGAAGAAAGGAGATGAGATTTGGAGAAGTGATACAATAATAAAGAAAACTATAAAATATTGAATAGTAGCAGGGAGAGATCAAGAAACCGTAAACTGTTACCCGCGGGTCTGGGCGCACTAGAGCGCCACCGCGGGAAAAGACCCCACAGAAAAAGAGAAAGGATTAGGAAAGTAATAATGATATAGAAGGAAAGCCCAGAAGAGCATTGTGAAAAAGAACATAAGTACGATAGAGGGGTAGAAAGAGCAAAAAAGAAATTGAGAAACAGCATTACTTAAAAAGAGAGATCTAGTAATAATTAGATGTGAAGTAACCTAAGAGCATAAGGCATACAATGTGCATATAAACAAGCATAAACCAACATGCAAGCGTGTAAGTAGAGTAATAAAACTGTAATCAAACAATTAGGCGCCAAGGCACCCAGGTAAATGCATAACCAGTAAAAAATATATGCAGTAAATTGTAACATGTAGAGCAATGAATACAGGAAGAAGAAAGAGTAATATTATAAGGCAGAGAAATAACAGAAAACAGAGTGAAAGAGAAAGGAAATAAAGTAGAAAGCTAGTGAGAAAGAGATAAAAAAGGCAAGCAGACATTATAAGAACAGCAAAACATGTCAAAATGCGGTAATTAATTAACAATAGAAATAAGACTCACAAGGAAAAGGAGTCTATAGTTTACTGCCAATAGGATTGAAGATAGCAACTTCCAGGAGTAAAAGACTTATTCAGTCCGCATCTGAAGGAGTTTTAAGAGGAGAACGGGACTTGTCTCTTTGCAAATCTTGTGAGAATGTAGCAGCCGAAACCGATTGTATTGCAGATTTCCTATCTTCTTGTGAGCGATGAAGTCATTCAAGATCCCTACCCCGAGGTCGAGGGCTACTGGGAGGGCGCCTGCTGCGATCTGACAATGGAGTAGAAGGCTTAGAGGGTGATTGGGACTGAACTTGCTGAGAAGATGTAGTGAGAACCTCCATCTCTTGAGGGTGAAGACAGTCCAGAAATTGCTGAAGATGCTCTGGGTCAAAAAAGTCCTTAGAGACTCCATCTTTGGTAACGCGAAAACGTGCAGGCTCAAATAGGCCATATTTGATGCCTAATTGGCGTAATTGAGGTCGCATGGAGAGAAAGGCTTTCCGCCGCTCATTAGTTTCCTTGGAGAAATCAGCTGCCATGAAAATGCGATGGCCTTCAAAGGAGAAGGAGCCTTGAAGCCGAGCAGCAGACAGTATTTGTCTTGTTTGTTCATGGCGAAGAAAATAGGCAATAATCGGCCGTGGGCGCGCAGCAGAATCACCACGTGGAGGACCAATTCTATGAGCCCGCTGTATCTCCAGAGGTGGATTGAAAGAAATGCCAGTCAGCTTTGGGAGTATACGACACAGAAATACATTGGAATTCTGCCCTTCAATGCGCTCTGGAAAGCCAAAAAAACGGATATTGTCCCTCCTACTTCTGTCTTCCAAATCAATGAGTTTACTATGGAAGTGTAAAAGGTCTCGGTCTTGATTTGGAAGGGAGTCCAATCGATTCTCCACTGCCAGAACTCTAGAGTCAAGGGATTCAACCTTCGCATGAAAGCTGGTAATTTCTGTTTTAATTGATTTAGTCTCCTAAGCTAATGATGTAATTGTAAGATTCATGTCATCTAATCGACGACTAACCTCTGATATTTCGTGCAGAATACGTTGCAGAGTTGCCGCCGACGCCTGCCCACCATTAGAGGCCGAAGCCTGAGGTGAAGCGGAAGGGGATGAGCCATTGCCTTTTGATGGCATATTGGTGGACTGCTTGAGAGCTTCTGCAAAAAGAAGTGGCTTAGAAGTCTTATTTCCTTGCTTAGGAGCAGACATTTGAGGAGAGTGGTTGATAAAAACTTTGAAAATACGTAAGGACGTCTTGCTGTGAGGAAATGCTTATAGGTAATCACAAAAAAAATACCGTGAAGTACCAGGACATGCAAAAGTAATACAATTAATAACTGTATATGTATGATATTAATATGCTAATTACCCCAAGAGGAGCTTATGTCACATTTCTAGACACTAAAATGTAAAAGTACATCGTATAGAGGAGAAATCACTGTTTAGTAATCCCCAAAAACCATGAGCACAGTGTCATTACATTTGTGGATATAGTATCAGCTGCCGCTATGTTCAAAGGCACGTAAATAGAACTAAGATAAAATGAAACAGCGCTTATGGCGATGGTAAACACAGTTACATTTACAGCAAAATAAACAAGTCTGCAGAATGCAAGGTAGTCATGGTCCAAATCAGAGCAGAGAATACACAGCCTGACTGAAAAAGTTGATGAGGGCACTATAATGGTATTGGAAGAAGGCACACCCTTATGTGAGTCACACAGACTGCGCTAGAGAAAGCCATTTCCATGAAGCACCAACTGTAACCAAAGTCAAAGGACGCGAAACTGCAGCTGTAGCAAAGGTGAGACAACTCCTAAAAAGGCGGAAAGGTTCAGCTTGAAAGTTCAGTTTAGTGTGACGAAGCATGAATTTACTTGCCAGAGGGTCACTAACCTGATGAGGCGCACAATGACTGAATGAGGCGGGTGGCATAGGCGCCACAACAAAATTGTAGAAGGAATTAATCCTACCAGTAGCAGAGCATCAGCGCGTCAAGAGCCATGACTCCTGTCAGGCGGTATTTCTGAGAGAAATAGTGCAGCTGGCAAATTGAAGGAGGAGCGGCTTCATGAGGAGGCAGATACTCAACAGCAGCAACGGAGGCGTGTCTACATGAGGAAGGCGCTCGACAATAGTAACAAAGGCGCTCGTCGTCAGCAATGGAGGCGTGGCCTCATGAGGAAGCAAGCGCTTTTCAGCAGCAACAAAGGCGCGGCCTCATAGTGGGGGCAGGCGCTCTTCGTGAACAACAGAGGCGCGGCTTCAGGAGGAAGAAGAGGCAGCCTAAGGAAACACGTCAGGCAGACTGCGCCGGACATGCATCTCCACACAACCCCGTCAAGACGGTCAGTACCAGGGAGACTTTGCCGTCACATCGCTGAAAACACGCCCAAATCTTGCCCACCACCTTCCGGCTGCCGCAGGGCAAGAAAAGAGGACTCCAAAGCCGACGTGAGGCGAGAAATTTCCGTTAGGGGTCCATCCCGCGGCGGAGCTCACTCGTCAGGCGGCCATCTTCCTGCGTGGCCAGACCGCGCCCCGCCCCAACCAGTTTTTAAACAGAAGTGATAGTCTAAAGACCAATGAACTGGTCACAAAGGAAACAAGACAAAACGATACTTCTCTGGACCTGTGCAGCAAAACAAACATGGACTTATGGCGGCTACAGCTATGTCCAGGGGACTGTTTTAGTGCTGGTTGGTTACCTCAAATACAGCAGTCCTTCTAAACAAAAATGTCAACAATGTCCCAACTAAATGTTGAGACGTGTGAGGAAGTGCAAATCGCTGCCCAATAGCGGCTCTGCTGAGAAGTGCCACTTCTGTCTGATTGAGAACTTTGCAGCACAGCTCGGAAGTTCCTCCAGAATTGTTCTATTATAATTACAACAGCCCTTCCAAAAAATGTTGGTGCTGTCCAATTTAAGATACAGTAGGGGTGTTATTAACGCCCCTCTAAAAGTCATCTTTAGACTATCTGAAATGTCCCATTAAAACTTGAGATTCATGCTCAAAAGAGCTGGAACTGTCCTATGGATGGTATGGCGGCGCTCCTGTGAAGTGCGAGTACTACCTTATTAAATGCATAGCATTACCCCAGCCCTTCCAAGATGTGCTGGCACTGCCAATTTAATGTATAGCAATAATGTTCCCTTTCAAAGTATAGTAAGGTTGCAGTGTAAAGTAATGGTCTTGATAAGAGGACAGGAGGCCTCCTGAGAAGAAGTAGAGTCTTGCGGTTAGGTTGGTAAAATAGACTTCGTGCCTAGGAGTTCATTATTCTTTTTGCGTCTCCCAACAAGTTAAATAATCCTCTTCAGAGTCACCATGGACAATAATCCCTCAGGAGGCTGATGGCTTTCAAGTGTGGTCATTTTCTTGTTGCGACTTCTTGGTGTTAATGAAGAGGGAAACGCCAGATGGAAATGGTGACTAACATTCATACAAAGTTTTTCAAATGAAAAGAGTAGAGCTTTTCTGTACTAATGTGGTCAGGATGTGAGTGATCGGGGAGCCTCAGAAATTCACACATGGCTAAGGAAGGTGTGCAAACAGCCCCTGTTTAACTTTTCCTGGACTGTTCTGTATTTTATCCTACTGGACCTGACAGTCTGGTAATCCACTTGAGGTGCTCTTTATTTTAGGGTGGGGTTTCGCAGCAGAATCTGCTTTGTGCTGGAAATGTGGTTCAAGTAAAGTGTTCCCCCACCAGTAGTCAAGAGTAGATGCTGCCCCCTCATATAAGCCTGAGGGATGACAGTGATGGCAACAGATTCTAGTCACCGGTTCAATCCTTTCTTAGCTAATCCTCTGGAGCAGAGAGGCCCTATCTGCCTCTGCCTTGTCAAATCCTTGTGATTCCTGTATTTAGGCTTTTTACTTTCTCCTCTCGTATGTGGTGTGACATGTTCCTCATGTGTGGACGCAGGAGATGGTCTGCAAGGTATCCAGGGAGAAGATGACTACATAAAATGGTAAGTCTTCTTCAGGATGCCTTCATCAACTCGTGGACATGACTACCTGCAAGTTGAGGGCCCCTTCCCAAAAGCAGCAAAGGTGCCTGTGTGTTTAGATATCTACATATGTAACCTGCCAAGCCAGTTCCTGCACATCACTGAACGTCCCCATTCCCCCTTTCTGTGTTGTTGTGCTGGGTGTCACAAAACTCTTGACCTTATGATATCAGCCGCGCTCCTTACATACCCCTTCCTCTGCATAAGCCAGGGCGATCCATATTGTCGGAGTGTGTTGGACCTGTCAGCCCTAGGGTGGTCTCCCCGTCTATTTTTGTATCGTGCCTCATTTTTTCCACCCTCATTTTTATGTTGGACTAGGTCTCCGGGCGCTTTTTCATTGCCAATCAGTGTTAAGGTGCAGGTGCTCCCTTCTCCCAAGATGGCTGCCACAGACCCCTGCTACTGCAGGGTGGTCGTTTTTCATAGTAGCACCCTAGCTGCCAGGAGCTGGCTGGGACCCACAACAATGTTGCGACACCAGCCCGCCTTTTTGTCCCATAGGTAGAGTGGGGAAGCTCCTGGAATATGCTGGAACCTTCTAGAAGGGAGGTGGGGTTTTACTTTTGCCGCCTTGGCTAGAGGTCACCTGACCTAGGGCTACTTAAGAGTGGGAGGGAAACTTTTGTGGTGAGTTGGCCATTGGGGTGAAGCAGAGCTGGAAGAATCCACCAGGAGTGTAGGCGGTAGGGCCTAGCCAGGGACTTATGCCTCTGAGAGTGACAGGATTTAGGTACTGCCTCTTAAGTGAGTGAGGTGCCCTGTGAATCCCACTGATCTTGCCCAGTAGTAGGAGGACCCAGAGACTCTCTGCCAGCCTGACTAGGAAGGATCTAGTCGCCCTCTCCATTCCTACCCCCTGTAACAGAACCCCTTAAGGGCGCCAGATACATCTGCGCCACAAGACTTCATCTGTCAACTGAGAACTGAAACCTAACTGTAAGAACTGAGACTGCATGACAAGAGCGAGCTGTAAGCCTTGAATGCCAGAGCTGAGACTGCGTGTCCAAGCTGACCTATCGAACTAAATGCTAAGCCGATTGCCAAGCCACCGGGGATCGACCAGGTACTAGCGCTGTGACCCCCGCGCTCTCCGCCCTGGTCTGGGACCCCCGGCAGCGTGCTCCGCTGAGCACCATATCCCCATCCTTAATTTGAGCCCCCCCTGCGACGACGAAGCTAGCGCACTCACCGCCGCGGTCTGGAGGCCTGGAGAAGTGCCCTGCTGTGTCGCGAGGCCCAGGAGAAGCCCGGGGCCCCGTCGCTGCCGTGTGAGGAGGTGCGCAAGGTCGGGGCCGAGTTCCCCCATCGTCGTGAGGACGGACGCCTGCTGACGCCGAGACGGAGGTAAGCCCGGAGGCCGAGATCCCCCTGGTCTGGGAACCACACCGCACTTGGCCCGGGTTGTCCCCTCCGTGGGAGTCCCCTCCCCTGCCTGCGTGACGGAGAGACCCCGCCGAGGGATCCTGTCCGTGTCCCCCCTTCCGCGATACTGAACGCGGTGCCCTGTGAACTGCACCGGAGCATAGGGACTTGCTCCTCGAGTCCGGTAACACTCCCCGCTGGAAGCCTTCCGAAGTACTGACTGACATTACCCTCGCGTGGCGCTTCACGCCACCGACTCCGCTTCCACGTCCTGAGAGACCGGGACTGCGAGCAGCACGTTGTGTTATGTGCTCGGCGCGAAAGTAAATACATGCCAAGGAATGCGAGCAGCACGTTGTGTTATATGCTCTGCTCGAAAGTAATTACATGCAAAGGGTTACGAGTAGCGCGTTGTGTTATATGCTCTGCTCCGAAGTAGTTACATGCAAATGGTTACGAGTAGCGCGTTGTGTTATATGCTCTGCTCAGAAGTAGTTACATGCAAATGATTACGAGTAATGCGATGTGTTATATGCTCTGCTCCAAAGTAGTTACATGCCAAGGATTACGAGTAACGCGTTGTGTTCTATACTCTGCTCAAACGTATTTATATGCAAATGATTGCGCGTAGCGCTTTGTTTTATATGCCTTGCTTCACAGTCTTAAGTGCCATTGATTACGCGGAGCGCTCAGTGCTACAGGCTCCATGTTGATGTACCCAATGTCACCCATTACGAGTATTGTGCTGTGTTAGACGGCCTGTTCAGAGAAAGACCTCTCTTAGCGCGCACAGCGCTATATTCACCCGCACTTAGCCATCTGCCGTGGGTACATGAATGAGGTTAGGCACTACATATATATCGCCAAGATTGTCGTGTTTACTGATCGATGGTATTCTGATGCATGTATCGCCTTGTTATTTCCTGAACTGCAACTGACCAGCTATACTTGGATAAACTTGAAGTATTTGCATAATTTAAACGGTGTGGCGTCCCTTATTGTGTGTGTCCCTAGTCCATGAGAAGCGTGTGGTGTATGGTTGCTTAACACATAGCCCTCTGGTTGCCCGACCGGCTCGCGCCACGTTACCGCCCATAGGGCCTGGTGACCCCAGGTTCCTACATTGTTGGCCAGCGGTGGGATCCTTAGGACCTGTGACCATACAGCACCCTTCCGTGAGGCGAAGGGCGCCACAATTAAACGCCTATCCTACATTTTTGTTCCAGGGCTCAACAACCATTGTTTGCTGGATTATTGGTTCCACTGTCCAGGTAGAGAGTGCAAGAAGCCTGGTTAGCTTTTAACTGTTGCCTACACCCTAGGAATTTTCTCCTTAGAGTCTAGGTCCCCACCTGCCAGAATGGAATTCCGGTTAGCTGACCTCGAGGGGTACACTGTGAAGCAACTAAGGGAGTTCGTGCAGGAGATGGGGGTGCCTGGGATGCGGAGGGCCAAAGGACCGGAACTCCGCACCGCCATTAGGGCATGGGTAGAAGCCCACCCAGAAGGGAGAGGGGAGGAGGGACAGGAGGCGCCAGATGCACCTCAGGAGGAGAGCGCCCAGGAAGTCCTAGACATCGTGAATGTAGACGTGTCCGAAAATGTGCTCCCAGGGAGTCATACTGGGGCCAGTAGTAGTACGGGGTCTAGGAGGAGCGCGTCTCCAGAGGAGTATGAGGACAGAAGGGAAGAGAGGCAATTAAGATGGGAACTAGCCAAGTTGGAGCATGAAAGAGAAAGGGAAAAAGAAAGGGAAAGGGCCAGATTGGAACAAGAAAGAGAGGATAAGAAATGGGCAATGGAGGAGAAGAAGCTAGCGCACGAGCTTCAGCTAAAAGAGCTGGAGTTACGCGCCCTCCAATTGAACGCGTCCAATAAGGACAATGGTGGCAGCATACCCAGGGAACCTCAAGAATCGAAATTCTACCTACCCAAAGAAGTAATAGCCAATTACACAGTGGGGGACGACATCATGAAGTGGTTGGAGGCATACGAGGTAGCCTTAACGGCCCATGGGGTACCCGAGAGTAACTGGGGAGGCGGTCTCTACCGGTATATACCTCCCACTGTTAGGGACACCCTGCTATATTTGGCCAAGGCGGATCAGGTCAGGTATGCCCCCATGAAAGAGGCCTTGTTAAAGAAGTTTGGCCTTAACCCCGAGAAGTATAGGCAGAAGTTTCGTGGCAGCCATAAGCTGTCCACCCAAACATGGGTAGATTTTTTTGATTATGCGAGGAAGGCACTAGATGGTTGGGTGCGTGGCAGCGAGGTGCAGGACTACCAAGGGTTGTACGATCTTTTTTTAAGGGAGCACCTCTTGGATAAGAGCTTTCCGGAGCTGCGCCAACATCTGGTGGACCGCAAGCTGATGGATCCTCGAGAGCTTGCGGAGGAGGCAGAGATTTGGGTGAGCACCCGGGTGTCTCACAAGGGCCCCGGGGGAGATGGCTCGAAAGGCGGACAGGGTTTCCCCCAGAAGAAAGAGGGGGGAGATAAAAAGGTGGAGTTCTCGAAAGGGCCCCAAAATAAGTTTGGGAAGGGAGTAGGAACCCCACCCCCGTCCAATTCCACAAGACCCACTTACCCTGACAGGAGTCAGCAGCCAAGGATTGTGCGGTGCTACGAGTGTGGGGAGATTGGACACTACCGAGGAGATCCCAAGTGTCGCAAGCGACCCCCAGCCCCATTGGGCGGGAAAAGTCCCGGGGTGAGTAGTATAGCGCTTGGGGTGGAGCTGCCCTTAGATAGGGAAGGGGAGTGGACAGGCCTGACGCTGGTTTCACTCGGGAAAAGAGAGGTGGTCCCCGTAGTGTCCCTGCCCCCGAACACTGCTAAATATCAGCAGAGGGTGAGAATTAATGGGGAGGAGGTGGAAGCTCTGAGAGACACAGGGGAAGCATTTCCATCCGGCCGTATTGGCTGACGGCAGTTTGAGTCACTATCCAGTGGCTCGTGTTCCATTCGAGTGGGGAGGAGTCAAAGGCCTACTGAGAGTTGCTGTGAGCCTTGCCTTGCCTGTGGGGTGTTTGCTAGGGAACGACCTGGAGCACACCAAGTGGAAGGATGTCGAGTTTCACGCTCACACCGAGATGCTGGGATTACCAGGGTGGACTTGCGTGAGCACGCGGTCCATGGCTGCCCGGCATGGAACTTACCCGGGGTTGGAGCCTGGAATTATGGCCCAACCCACAGCCAAACGTGGAAAGAAGAAGGTGGTGGAAGACATGCCCCGTGAGTCGGATGGGGAGGCCGCAGAGGTGCCCCCGGAGTCCGCGGAGGTAGATGTCGCTCCTGTGGAGGACTTACTGACCCTTGCTGACTGGCATGTGGAAGGGGGGCCTACCCGGGAGGAATTTTGTCAGGCACAAAGGGCGTGCCCCACGCTTGAAGGCATGCGGCGGCAGGCCGAAGCCCAAGTGGCCAGTCAGGAACTGGGAGGTTATCACGTGTATTGGGAGGATGGTCTCCTATACAGTGAGCCCAGGGTGCCGGTACATGGATCTTCGAGGGCCATAGTGGTCCCCCAATGTTACCGGGCCTTTCTGCTGGAGTTAGCGCACGAGATACCCTTAGCCGGACACCTGGGCCAGGACAAAACCTTTGCACGGTTAGTCCCCCATTTTTATTGGCCCAGGATGAAGATTGCCTCAGACACCTTTTGCAAGACCTGCAAGTCTTGTCAGGCTAGTGGCAAGACTGGGACTAAGTTGAAGGTCCCGTTGGAACCGCTCCCCGTGGTCGGGACCCCTTTTGAGAGGGTCGGTATCGATATTGTTGGGCCATTGGACCCTCCGACCGCAGCGGGACACCGGTTCATCTTGGTTTTGGTGGACCACGCCACAAGGTACCCAGAGGCTATTCCTCTGAGGACCATCACTGCACCGGTGGTGGCGCGGGCACTGTTGGGAATTTTTACCCGAGTGGGATTCCCGAAGGTCGTAGTGTCGGACAGGGGCACGAATTTCATGTCGGCCTACATGCAGGCCATGTGGAAGGAGTGTGGAGTGACCTATCGGTTCTCCACTCCTTACCACCCCCAGACTAACGGACTTGTAGAGCGCTTCAATAAGACATTGAAGGGGATGATCCGAAGCCTTCCAGAGGGCTTGAGGCGTAAGTGGGACGTCCTCCTCCCCTGCTTGTTATTCTCCTATCGGGAGGTACCGCAGAAGGGAGTCGGGTTCAGCCCGTTTGAATTGCTCTATGGCCATCCCGTTAGGGGTCCCCTCAGTTTAGTGAAAGAGGGGTGGGAGAAGACTTCACAGAAGCTTCCCCGTGACATTGTCAGCTACATGCTGGCGTTCCGCAGCCAGATGGCCAAGCTGTGGAAGGCAGCCACAGAGAACCTGGAGGCTAGCCAGACCGTGATGAAGGAGTGGTATGACCGCAACGCTCGGACGGTCGAGTTAGACGTTGGACAGAAGGTGTGGGTTATGGAACCTGGGGAGCTTTGTGCCCTCCAGGACCGGTGGACTGGCCCGTTCGACATTGTGGAGCGGCGAGGCCAGACCACGTACGTAGTCGATATGAAAACCCCCCGTCAGCCCCTCAGGGTGCTCCACGTCAACCGCCTGAAGCCGCACCATGAGCGATCAGAGCTTGCTCTCCTTATGGTGACGGATGGGAGCGAAGAGGAAGAGAGTGAGGCTCTTCCTGACCTTCTAGCGGTGCAAGAGAAGGATGGTTCGGTGGAAGGTGTAGTCCTCTCCCCATCCTTGACCCCAGAGCAGCAGAGGGACTGTCGCCATGTCCTGGGACAGTTTGCCTCGTTGTTCTCACTCACGCCTGGAATCACTCATTGGTGTACCCATGATGTGGACACAGGGGACAGCCCCCCGGTGAAGAACAAGTCTTACCGGCTCTCTGACCGAGTGAAGGATAGCATCCAGCGTGAGGTGGCAAAGATGCTGGAGCTGGGGGTGATAGAACCTTCCAGCAGCCCGTGGGCTAGTCCAGTGGTGTTGGTGCCGAAAGCGGCCCCACCGGGTACGACACCGGAGCTTCGGTTCTGTGTGGACTACCGGGGGTTGAACTCTGTCACGAAGACAGATGCTCACCCCATTCCACGTGCAGATGAGCTGGTGGACCGGCTGGGAGCAGCCCGGTACCTCAGCACCATTGACCTGACATCCGGATATTGGCAGATTGCCATGGCCGACGGAGCACGGGAGAAGACTGCGTTCTCCACCCCAGAGGGCCACTACCAATTTCGAGTGATGCCCTTTGGGCTCAAAAATGCTCCGGCCACATTCCAGCGGTTAGTGAATCAGGTACTATCTGGCCTGGAGTCTTTCTCAGCAGCCTACTTGGATGACATATCTGTCTTCAGTAGCAACTGGGAGGACCATCTGCAACACCTCCAGGAGGTATTGCAGGCGCTGCAACGCGCTGGCTTAACCATTAAAGCCAGCAAGTGCCAGATTGGACAGGGATCTGTCGTGTACCTAGGACACCTGGTGGGCGGAGGTAAGGTGCAACCCCTCCAGGCCAAAATTGAGACCTTCTTGGCTTGGGAGCCCCCCAAGACCCAAACAGAGGTCCGAGCTTTCCTCGGCCTCACTGGGTATTACCGCCGGTTCGTCAAGGGTTATGGTACCATCGTGACCCCCTTGACGGAGTTGACCTCAAAGAAATAACCCCGCAAGTTCATATGGACAGCTGCATGCCAAGAAGCCTTTGATACGCTGAAAGATGCGATGTGTACAGCTCCAGTACTAGCAACACACGATTTCAGCAAGGAATTTATTGTACAGACCGACGCCTCAGAGCACGGCATAGGTGCGGTGCTCTCGCAACTCAACACCGAGGGCCAAGACCAACCTGTGGCCTTCATATCTCGAAGACTCCTCCCTCCGGAACGGCGATGGAGCACCATTGAGAGAGAAGCCTTCGCGGTGGTATGGGCTCTGAAGAAGTTGAGGCCATACCTCTTTGGCACTCACTTCCTTGTCCAGACCGACCACCGCCCCCTTCGCTGGCTCATGCAGATGAGAGGCGAAAACCCCAAGTTGTTGAGGTGGTCCATTTCCCTACAGGGGATGGACTTTCGGGTGGAACATCGGCCCGGAGTTGACCACGCCAATGCTGACGGTCTCTCCAGGTTTTTCCGCCTTAGTGAAGAGAACTCCCTAGAGGTTGGGTAGCTCTCCCCTCTTTCGGCTGGGGGGGACGCATGTTGGACCTGTCAGCCCTAGGGTGGTCTCCCCGTCTATTTTTGTATCGTGCCTCATTTTTTCCACCCTCATTTTTATGTTGGACTAGGTCTCCGGGCGCCTTTTCATTGCCAATCAGTGTTAAGGTGCAGGTGCTCCCTTCTCCCAAGATGGCTGCCACAGACCCCTGCTACTGCAGGGTGGTCGTTTTTCATAGTAGCACCCTAGCTGCCAGGAGCTGGCTGGGACCCACAACAATGTTGCGACACCAGCCCGCCTTTTTGTCCCATAGGTAGAGTGGGGAAGCTCCTGGAATATGCTGGAACCTTCTAGAAGGGAGGTGGGGTTTTACTTTTGCCGCCTTGGCTAGAGGTCACCTGACCTAGGGCTACTTAAGAGTGGGAGGGAAACTTTTGTGGTGAGTTGGCCATTGGGGTGAAGCAGAGCTGGAAGAATCCACCAGGAGTGTAGGCGGTAGGGCCTAGCCAGGGACTTATGCCTCTGAGAGTGACAGGATTTAGGTACTGCCTCTTAAGTGAGTGAGGTGCCCTGTGAATCCCACTGATCTTGCCCAGTAGTAGGAGGACCCAGAGACTCTCTGCCAGCCTGACTAGGAAGGATCTAGTCGCCCTCTCCATTCCTACCCCCTGTAACAGAACCCCTTAAGGGCGCCAGATACATCTGCGCCACAAGACTTCATCTGTCAACTGAGAACTGAAACCTAACTGTAAGAACTGAGACTGCATGACAAGAGCGAGCTGTAAGCCTTGAATGCCAGAGCTGAGACTGCGTGTCCAAGCTGACCTATCGAACTAAATGCTAAGCCGATTGCCAAGCCACCGGGGATCGACCAGGTACTAGCGCTGTGACCCCCGCGCTCCCCGCCCTGGTCTGGGACCCCCGGCAGCGTGCTCCGCTGAGCACCATATCCCCATCCTTAATTTGAGCCCCCCCTGCGACGACGAAGCTAGCGCACTCACCGCCGCGGTCTGGAGGCCTGGAGAAGTGCCCTGCTGTGTCGCGAGGCCCAGGAGAAGCCCGGGGCCCCGTCGCTGCCGTCGCAGCCGTGTGAGGAGGTGCGCGAGGTCGGGGCCGAGTTCCCCCATCGTCGTGAGGACGGACGCCTGCTGACGCCGAGACGGAGGTAAGCCCGGAGGCCGAGATCCCCCCTGGTGCGCCCCCTGCTGGTCTGGGAACCACACCGCACTTGGCCCGGGTTGTCCCCTCCGTGGGAGTCCCCTCCCCTGCCTGCGTGACGGAGAGACCCCGCCGAGGGATCCTGTCCGTGTCCCCCCTTCCGCGATACTGAACGCGGTGCCCTGTAAACTGCACCGGAGCATAGGGACTTGCTCCTCGAGTCCGGTAACACTCCCCGCTGGAAGCCTTCCGAAGTACTGACTGACATTACCCTCGCGTGGCGCTTCACGCCACCGACTCCGCTTCCACGTCCTGAGAGACCGGGACTGCGAGCAGCACGTTGTGTTATGTGCTCGGCGCGAAAGTAAATACATGCCAAGGAATGCGAGCAGCACGTTGTGTTATATGCTCTGCTCGAAAGTAATTACATGCAAAGGGTTAAGAGTAGCGCGTTGTGTTATATGCTCTGCTCCGAAGTAGTTACATGCAAATGGTTACGAGTAGCGCGTTGTGTTATATGCTCTGCTCAGAAGTAGTTACATGCAAATGATTACGAGTAATGCGATGTGTTATATGCTCTGCTCCAAAGTAGTTACATGCCAAGGATTACGAGTAACGCGTTGTGTTCTATACTCTGCTCAAACGTATTTATATGCAAATGATTGCGCGTAGCGCTTTGTTTTATATGCCTTGCTTCACAGTCTTAAGTGCCATTGATTACGCGGAGCGCTCAGTGCTACAGGCTCCATGTTGATGTACCCAATGTCACCCATTACGAGTATTGTGCTGTGTTAGACGGCCTGTTCAGAGAAAGACCTCTCTTAGCACGCACAGCGCTATATTCACCCGCACTTAGCCATCTGCCGTGGGTACATGAATGAGGTTAGGCACTACATATATATCGCCAAAATTGTCGTGTTTACTGATCGATGGTATTCTGATGCATGTATCGCCTTGTTATTTCCTGAACTGCAACTGACCAGCTATACTTGGATAAACTTGAAGTATTTGCATAATTTAAACGGTGTGGCGTCCCTTATTGTGTGTGTCCCTAGTCCATGAGAAGCGTGTGGTGTATGGTTGCTTAACACATAGCCCTCTGGTTGCCCGACCGGCTCGCACCACGTTACCGCCCATAGGGCCTGGTGACCCCAGGTTCCTACAGAGTGCTTATAACTATAAGAAAACTTTCATTTTCATTGGACCTAGTTTCTCATAAGGGAAGATAGCTACTGGTCCATAATACGCAGAAACTCTTATCTTTGGAAAGAGACTCTCACGATAGCCCAGAGAGACGGTATCAGGAACACGACTCTACTGTTTGTTGTTCCCCCTCAAGGCAAGGAATAGGCCTTGATTCTAGAAGAACTCTGCGGAAATGACCTACAGAAGAGGGAACCGTGCCTTCCAGAGAGATGAGAAGAGCTGATTCCTCACCAGAATGACCAGACCAAGGCTATACGATTGAAACCTGTGTGAAGGCCTTACTGATATACTGAAAAGAATGGAACAATATTGACTTTTCAATAATTCCACATAATTCTCCACCAAATAATTTTCGCTTGCTCAGGCATTGCAAGACCATTTAAAATTAATTTAAGGATACCTTGCCTCAAACAACATCGGCCAATAAAACACCTTCCCCTTCCCTCCTCTATTCCAAACACACTCCTCCATCACGCCTAATTCCCCCCCCCACGCCCCCCCAGGTCCCTACATACATTTACCACTTGCTCAGAGCAAGAGGTAACATTCTGCGTTACATCCCCATGGAACTGGGGATTCTGTGTGTGTTAAAACCAGAAAAATGTATCTTGCAGTAATTCCCGAATCCATGAGCTTTTATTTTTGCCTTATCAATCACGTCTTGGATCAGCCCACAGGAATATTTTAGTCTCACCTTTTTTTCTATTGGCTGTTTCGAGGGTGTGCATCGACCTCAATCTGAATGTCTAATGGATATTTCCGATCTGAAACTTACTTTGCAGCAAGTATTTTTTATTGCTTTTGTCAGGGCATGATTGCCAATGTCAACCCCATTGGCTTTACCAGTACTTCTTGTTTTATTGGCAGGCATTGTGAAGCCCTTCCTTTCTTGGAACTCGCACTTGTGGTGAATATGTCTTGGCAGAATGCCTGGTGTTGGGGGGGGGGGGGGAGTGCTAATATTGACTCTGGGAATTGGAGTGGTCCAAGCTCAATGGTTCGTGATTTGCTAAAAGGCCAATTATGACCTCATTTAATCCTTTTGGTATATGACGTGTAGCCTTTTCACCTATAGGTTCCTCCCACTAAGTCATTGTTTTAGGTCTGGTGTTGACAGTGCAGGTGTCTAAAGAGACCTGCTGTTTTTAATAGAACAAGCACTGGACTTTGGATCTGCCTCTTTCAAACCATTGGCTTTTTGACAAGCCTCTCTTGCCCATTGACTTGGGCCTCTGTCAATCACGTCGTGGCTGAGCCCATGGTGCATTGCACTCTAACTTAATGCGATTCATTGTTTAGATGTAACCTTCCGCCGACAGACGAATGGATGCATTGCAATGCACGGCTTACTGTTTTCTCCCTGCCTCTCCCTCTGTTGGCTCCTTGTTGCTAATCCTTGCGCAAATGTACATGTGCTCATGCCTGTATTAATGTCTATTAACATATAAAACCGAGACCTATTGGCTTTACCAATACTTATTTATTTCATCTAAGGTTCATGAGTTTTATAACCAAATATGCTAGGAGGCATACACGTTTGCAAACCGACTGCCACCAGACAAATAAAAGTAATATTTGAAAAGTATTCTCTTTTATCATATGCCAGAGTATCAGTCAATACCTTCTTTTAATCATATGTCTATTTATTTTACTCATTAAAGTAACCAGTAGGATTAATTTCCCTCAACTATCTCAACGGAGTTAGAATAGCTACTTTCCCTACATAACTGTTCTACATTTCAAAACAGCGCTTTTTTCAGATGTAATTTTTGCTATAATGTTTAACTATTTTATTAGTATTACCAGTAGCACTCCCTATACATCTTTATCTAACAGTTAAGAAAAACAACTTTTAAGCCCTGCACGTGCAAGTTCAATGAGAATAGCAATGCATTTATTTTTATGCGATGGGATGAATTATTATTTTTTGTTTAAATATCTTTATTGGTCTTTTCTTTTTTCTTTTCTTATATTGCATAACAGTTCAGGAGTATCTGAGACATTATCCAAACATGTACCAAGTAACACATTAACAACACTATGTATATCCACAACGCGTGGAGTGGTGTGGCTCACTGGTTAGAGGCAGCAGACCCGGAAGCAGAGGACGGCCCGGGACCAGGGTTCAATTCCCGATGCGGCAGGGTCATGGACCAGGGCCAGCGGACTCGATAATTCTCGCCTCGGTGCCTACTCTAACCAGGGATCACACTCGGCAACTCTGGGCATTAGCTTGCCTCATCTCCACAACGGCCCCTCACATTCGCCGGGGATGCCTGGTTTCACCTTAGAGATACCCAGGAGGGACCATCTCACAGGGATAGCTAGGACTGGTTCCCCAGCGGTCTACAGCGCCACGACGCCTCAGGGCAGCAGTGCGCTTTACAAGACACACACATTTACATTTACATTACAGAAGTGGAATTACAATACACAGTGATGCATACTTGTTTTTCCAGAAGGCATTTACTGGTAAATCATTGTGTGCTACTCCCTGTTGGCACTGCTGCATTGCATTACCCAATCCTCATACAATATCGCCTGTGCCATATGCTAACTCATCTAGTTTTAACTAATCTGTTAGTACCTGGGGCACATGGCATTAACGTACACAGGAGATATAACTGCATGATTGCGTCAGCACTTGAGTGAGGGGGTTGTGCAAAGAAAAAGAGAAGAGGATAAAGGAATGTGCCAATAAGACATATATTATCTAATCTGCAAAAATCTAACAACATAATAAAGAGACTGCCATCGAGAAAGAACAAATAGAATAAACATATCTTGACTGGGTATGAAAATGCGCATCCTGTACATGACAATATGGTGGCTCTCCAAGGTGGGACTTAGGCCCATGTGAGTGTTATAAGTCACTGTCATGGAAGTGGTGGTCAAGGGTCAGGGGAATCTCCCATAGCGGGCTTGGGCTATATGTGGGATTTCACAATGGTTTGCGCTGCTAACTACAAACACCACACTCCTGTAGCTTGGGATCCCTAGAGTACAAGTTCCATATCGACAGGCTGGGCATAATCATCTTCCCGTCTCCTTCGGTCTTGAAAGCTGTGAGTATTGTGTCCCAGTATTGCGCTATTGGGATATTTGCGGAGCCCCGCTGTTTCCTCCCTGTGCAATGTTGTACTTTCCGCCTGCGCCCAAATCGTGAGTGATCTTTTCCAGATGATTGTCTCTGGGGGGTCGGTGTGCTTCCACCTCTTTGTAATTAAGCGCTTCGCAACTATCAACCCCAGGTCACAAAATCGTGACGTGACTCTGTTCTTCTTGGACCTGACATAGATCCCTAATATACAAATTTCCCATGTAAGCGGCAGGGATGTGTCAGTGCAGAGTGCAAGGGCCGTGACTACTTCTTGCCAGTAAAGTTGGAGGGAAGAACAGGACCACAGCATGTGGAGCAGGTCCGCGTTAAGCTGCCGGCAGCGTGGGCATGCAGAAGTGGCAATATTGAAATATCTGTTTATGTTGTCGGGTGAAAGGTACGCTCTTTGTATAATGTACGTTTGTATTAATTTGAATTTAGAACTTCTCGGTATATATGAAGAACCAGCCAGGACGGCGTCCCATTCCTTGTTAGTCCAGGGCTGGCCTCTGTCCGCTTCCCAGCGGGTGCGGAGATTCAGCATCGGTTTCAGTGTGTGCATGAGTATGCAATGGGATGAATTATAGCTGTGGTGTCTTTAAGAGGACACCGTGCACTTCACATTAGCAAATGGAGTTTACTCTTTTAGACAGCACGGAATGACATTATTAATCAAATACTGACATATACATTAATCCAGAGAACTTGCTTATCGGTTGTCAGTCCTCCCCCATGTTAAGAAACAAAGGCTTATTAAGAGGCATCCAGTGTTCGACGTTCCTAAAATCAAATCTAAATTAGCAATGAAAAAGCTTTTACTAAGCCAGTGAATCAGGAGCTGGTCATCTTAATGCAAAATGGCGTATCTTTGGAAACACGAGAGTCAATATGCCTTTCAAAAGAGGAGAGATATTTCAATCACCGTTGTTTTTGGAGGTAGGTGTCTGTATCTACCTTGGTCAGTCAATGATGTACTCCTTCAAGCAGTGGAATGTGCTTTGGAAATTAACAGAAGATATCAGGATTCTAAATTCGCTAGCCTTCCGAACGCAAGAGAAAACCCACCTCTTCACAAAATAAATGAACAACCAAGAAAGAGTACAGCCACCAGCTCTTCCACATGCTCAGATACCATTTGTGCTTGATTAATGAATGATATGAATAAGTGAAGAAAGCTTCTTCTTACTTTAAGCATGACCTCAAAGGAAAACCTAGCTTGATATGAATAGGAGATGAATGGAAAAACACTTTTAAGACTTGTTATAGTCTTTAACAAACTATTTGGACCTGCGTTTTGGACCACGCAGCTATCCTGTAAAATTTGAGACATTTGTCAGTGTGATTTTCCTAAAAATTAATGCTATGTATATGGTTATTCAGCTGATATCTTAATAATATCTGCTAAATCGTCTGAATGTTCTAAACGTGGCTGAAGAATTGTTGTGGTCAAGTAAATATTATTTGTAGGCTGAGAGGGCAAAATTTTAGTTTTAATAGAAAATGTGAACAGGTGTCACGGGTTCCAGGTAAGGAGTAACCTAAACTTGCAAGGGACAAGTCCAATAGGCCAGACACCTACCAGGTTATCCTCTACACTACCCAAGGCCCAGACCACAAATTTGGCTTGGCTCAGTTACCATCACTGAAGTAGAGGTCACGTCTCAGCCTCACCTGACCCGTGCGGCATTCAGGAGTTGCACATTTCCAGGGCAGCCATCGCGGGTTCTGATTCAAAATAGAAGGTGGGTCCATGGTTTTAAAGGGGAGATGGGACTCCCTACTAGTATCTAATTTTGGTAGGGTAGGGAGGGGGTCGAACCAGGGCTCAGTCAGTTACTTCTCTTCTGCAGGAAAGGGGGAGGAGACCGAGACATTTATCCCACTGTATAAAGAGCGTACAATAGTACTTCAGCAGATACCCTGGGATTATGAATAATGCTCTAAAACCTCCTCCTTGTGTTTTTTTAGACCAGTGGGAAAATGAGACTGGAAAGGGAAGTCTTGTGGGAGCTGCAATGGGATCCTCAACTGTGCTCCAGTACCTCTTCCTTGGTTTTTGAAGCAGACAGATGGTAACTTCATGTAAACTATCCTACCAATACAGGATCCCTACTGGAAATGGGGGAATTCTTCGACACCTTCGTTGATGATCAGCGGACAACCTAATAAGTTTATGGGGGTAGAAAAGGAGTGTTGGATAAGGAAAGGACTGGGCCCCAATGAATGATGACCACTGGGCACATTAGAAAGAATCTCTTAACCAGGAAGCAGAGTCTAAATAAAGCACTTTATAAAGGTTTATTAGTGAGCCCTGTGAATACATCAAGGCCTAGCCTTTGAGGGTAAATGAAGGACTAAGATATTTCTGGCAAAAGATTCCCCTTTCTTCACCTTTTGATGTCAAAGATAATAACACTTTGTGGTACTGAACAGGATAGTGGTGTTGCTGCCTATCATTTTCTCATAGAAACATAATTTCTTCCTATGGGCACGGTTTGACGACAGAAAGGACTACAGGGACCATAATGCATCAGGAAGGTGGCCAAAAGTCTTGACTGGAATACAGTGTCTTTGGTAATGCAAGTGTAGGAGTGTATATAATCGTATTCAGGAATAAAGGCAGGACCCCAAAGGGTATTAATGAGCACCACCTACTGGCTAAATGGCTAAATCCTAACACTAGGTGGCGTCTCTCAAAACGTCATTTGAGAGAGTTGCTTGCTTCCTAACTTGTCCATCATTCTTTCATTAAAGAGGTGTGGCTTCTGCACACTTGCAATTTCACAATATAGGGATTACTTACGGGTCTAATGCAGACATCTGTCACTGACAAGCCACTGTTCCGACCTTCAGCAACCTGAAACCCATTACAGCAAAAGACCTGAGACAGGGAAAAAACATACTTGCTGAAATGGCAGCAGAGACGAGGATCGTCAGAACGCTGGCCGGAAGCCAGAGCTAGGAAAACAAGCCCCTGGCAGTCGAGGAGGAACACAGAAAACAGCGTCTGCTGCCTGTGCCAGAAATCTGATGGCTTGAAATTTGACAGAAAATGATGGAGGGGGTGCTCTGCTGGCCCAGCTACTAAGGTGGCTCAGATCTAGGAGGACATAGGCCAGCAGAAAATACCAAACTATGCACATAAAACACAGATTACGGCAGACGCATAGCAATGTTTTCTAGGGCCCCTGATCAAGCAAGGAAAGTGTGCCACTGATTCCAAGTTGAGTGGTAAAAAATAGCTGTAATTGAAGTGCAATAGGTTCTTCCATCTCTGGGTCCCGGTGCCGCTGCACCTGCTGAACTATTGACCGCTACGGCTGTGGCTGCAGGTTCCGCAAGGATCGGTTAATTTCTGCGTCAAGTGAAATGGGAATGTGTTGTGTGCATTCAAGGCCCAGGGACCCATATTGAAATAAGGATAAGCAGCTTTCGGCTCCATCTGATTTATGCACTGCCGCTGCCAGAAAGAGGAAATTACATAAAGCTGTCATGGAACGAATTAATTCCTGAAGGGGCAAAGGGTACAGATTTATTTCCGACCAAAGTCTCCGTGGTGTGGCAAGAAGTATGCCTTGGAGCTGTTCCCAGGCCCGGTGCCCACGTCTCCCCCTCGAGGAGGAAGGGGGGGTGGGGGGGGTGGGGAGGGAATCGCTCGTCCATCGCGAAGACGTTCGTTGACTGCGTAACTGCTGAGGTATTATGAAATACTGTGCTCAGCGCTGCCCGTGTTGCATGTTGCTGACGCTCTGCGTGGACAAGGCTAGAGCGTCATTAAAATATCTACTTTTCAGGTCTCCGTTTGTTTCATGGTCATTCACAACCAAATGGGGGTTTCCGAATCTTACTGACAGTAATGCCTGATGTCAGGATTACTTACGCAGGACATATATGCCGTGGAGATGGACACAAAGAACAGTCGATGGACCGAATGCTGAACAATGTCAAACATTCACCCCAGTACAGCGATCTGGGCCTAAATCCATCGTTTTTTTGCTCACCATGCCATTCCTGTTTGAACACAGCTTTATGCAAATCAGTCTTGACCCTGCTCCCTGTGGGAACAGTCCTGCCCCAGGTCCTCCCTGGACTGGAAACAAGCATCCTGGAACCAGTTTCAGGGTATCACTCAAGCTAGCTTGACTCCAGTGGCATGGAGAGCAAGGGACCCACGTCTGAGCATACCCTTCCCACTCGGGGTGACAAATGCAAAAACAACAATTGATGGACAGAATGCAGAACAATGTCATACATTCACCCCAGTACAGAGATCTGGGCCTAAATCCATCATTTTTTTGCTCACCATGCCATTCCTGTTTGAACACAGCTTTATGCAAATCAGTCTTGACCCTGCTCCCTGTGGGAACAGTCCTGCCCCAGGTCCTCCCTGGACTGGAAACAAGCATCCTGGAACCAGTTTCAGGGTATCACTCAAGCTAGCTTGACTCCAGTGGCAGGGAGAGCAAGGGACCCACGTCTGAGCATACCCTTCCCACTCGGGGTGACAAATGCAAAAACAACAATTGATGGACAGAATGCAGAACAATGTCATACATTCACCCCAGTACAGAGATCTGGGCCTAAATCCATCATTTTTTTGCTCACCATGCCATTCCTGTTTGAACACAGCTTTATGCAAATCAGTCTTGACCCTGCTCCCTGTGGGAACAGTCCTGCCCCAGGTCCTCCCTGGACTGGAAACAAGCATCCTGGAACCAGTTTCAGGGTATCACTCAAGCTAGCTTGACTCCAGTGGCAGGGAGATCAAGGGACCCACGTCTGAGCATACCCTTCCCACTCGGGGTGACAAATGCAAAAACAACAATTGATGGACAGAATGCAGAACAATGTCATACATTCACCCCAGTACAGAGATCTGGGCCTAAATCCATAGTTTTTTTGCTCACCATGCCATTCCAGTTTGAACCCAGCCATATGCAAATCAGTCTTGACCCTGTGCCTCATGGGAACAGTCCAGCCCGAACTGCCAAGCCAGGCCCTCCCTGGACTGGAAACAATCATCCTGGAACCAGTTTCAGGGTATCACTCAAGCTAGCTTGACTCCAGTGGCATGGAGAGCAAGGGACCCACGTCTGAGCATACCCATCCCACTCAGGGTGACAAATGCAAAAAGAACAATTGAAGGACAGAATACTGAACAATGTCAAACATTCCCCCCAGCACAGAGATCAGGGCCTAAATCCATAGTTTTTTTGCTCCCCATGCCATTCCAGTTTAAACCCAGCCTTATGCAAATCAGTCTTGACCCTGCTCCCCATGGGAATAGTCCAGCCCGAACTGCCAGGCCAGGTCCTTCCTGGAACGGAAACAAACGCCCTAGGACCGGTTTCGGGGAATCACCCCTCATCAGCCAGGATAGCTTGACTCCAGTGGCATGGAGATCACGGGATCCACGTCTGGGCATACCTGTCCCACTCAGGGTGACAAATACAAAAAGAACAACTGATGGACAGAATGTTGCATAATGTCAAAATTTCACCCTAGTAGAGAGGTCTGGGCCTAAATCCATAGTTTTTTTGCTCCCCATGCCATTCCAGTTTAAACCCAGCCTTATGCAAATCAGTCTTGACCCTGCTCCCCATGGGAATAGTCCAGCCCGAACTGCCAGGCCAGGTCCTTCCTGGAACGGAAACAAACGCCCTAGGACCGGTTTCGGGGAATCACCCCTCATCAGCCAGGATAGCTTGACTCTAGTGGCATGGAGAGCACAGGACCCAAGTCTGGGCATACCTGTCCCACTCAGGGTGACAAATGCAAAAAGAACAACTGATGGACAGAATGTTGCATAATGTCAAAATTTCACCCTAGTAGAGAGATCTGGGCCTAAATCCATTGTGTTTTTGCTCCACGTGCAATTCCAGTTTAAACCCAGCCTTATGCAAATCAGTCTTGACCCTGCTCCCCATGGGAATAGTCCAGCCCGAACTGCCAGGCCAGGTCCTTCCTGGAACGGAAACAAACGCCATAGGACAGGTTTCGGGGAATCACCCCTCATCAGCCAAGCTAGCTTGACTCCAGTGGCATGGAGAGCACAGGACCCAAGTCTTGGCTTACCCGTCCCACTCGGGGTGACAAATGCAAAAAGAACAACTGATGGACAGAATGTTGCATAATGTCAAAATTTCACCCTAGTAGAGAGATCTGGGCCTAAATCCATTGTGTTTTTGCTCCACGTGCAATTCCAGTTTAAACCCAACCATATGCAAACCATTCTTGACCCTGCTCTCCCTGGGAACAGTCCAGCCCAAATCTGTGGAGATGGGCAACATTGCCCTGTGCCATGGTTTGCTCCTTGCCCTCTTATGCCTCAGTATTGCAATGAGGCCTGTCCGTCAAAGCTCAGATGGTGCAGGTGCTTACAGGTGTGATCTTATGTTAAGAGGAATACACAAAAGCATTGCTATCATTAGGGCTGTCACTCCCAGACCCGGTGTAAAGGCCCTGATTACATCAGTCCCTATGGCATCGTGGTACAGCACTAGACTAACATCCCTTCAAATCACACTTTTTGGTTCTCCTTAACAGGGCACATGCAAATTGACACGTTGAAGGAGCACACAAATCCTGTAGCGTGAAACATGAAGGGAGGTGAGGTCTTCAAAGTCATCAATCAGAAGAAGGAAGTTGAGATTTGTGCTCTACATGACCTGAAAGTAAACAATGTGACAAGACCAGGCGAGGCGTGTTGAATGTGGTACCAGATTTGTTTCAGAATGTCGTACTAAATATCTTTTACAAAAATGTCACAAATTGAAGTATATAATATTGTATCTACACTTAATGGAGAAATTTGTTCTCAACAGTATTAAGGACACAATATTTATGGCAGACAATATGTCTGTATAAAAAATTGACATGAAACCGAGGCCTCTTCCAGAACATTCTTTCCATTTGTGGAGAACACTCCATGAGTATGGTGTATGGCT
Organism: Triturus cristatus; assembly: GCF_964204655.1. Taxonomy (NCBI): domain Eukaryota; kingdom Metazoa; phylum Chordata; class Amphibia; order Caudata; family Salamandridae; genus Triturus; species Triturus cristatus. The sequence goes on along the minus strand of NC_140594.1, from coordinate 627,927,850 downwards.
CTTGAGACATTATCAGTAGACCTGCGACCACTTCTGGAGGGCATGTCTAGGGATTTGTGCCCATTTCTGGAGGAGGCACTTGAAGAACGCACCCATTACCCAAGGTCTCATTTGTGTAGTGTTCATTCCTAGATACTACATCTAGAACAGTTTCCAGTCATTAATGTGGCATCTGTAGTATTTTTCCAGTTATGAAGATAACATCTGGTGTATTTTCCCCCTTGAGGAAGTAATATTTGGATTGGTGTTGTTTGTTCCATGTTATGAGGCACCATTGGTTACGCTGCCTACAGAAAACTCAGACAAGGTTCTCGTACTTCCCTGATATACCATTGCAGAGGTTGGAGGTACTGCCCTGTGGGGGTGACTGGGGTGACTAGCCAAGGGGTGTCGTATGGACAGAGTGGGTGGGACAGAGAATGCAGACAGGTCAGGAGGTAACACCTTTTATGACCTGGAATCTACCCTGACCAGGGGGACCAAGATGGGTCCCACCTGGAAAACTCAGATCTTCCAGAAGGTAGTTGAGAAGGCCATGATGGCCCCCTCTTTGCCCCTCCTGGCAGAGTGCAGAGTTTACCAAGGAGATCTAGATCTCCCTCTGCAGAGTCAAATCACTCAGGACAGTCTGTAGGGACCTCTGTATCTAGCAAGATGGACTACTCTTTTGATAGGGAATACCAATTGATTGAACTTGAGAAAGCTAGGCTTAGGCTTAGGCAAGAGCGATTGGCCCTTGATAAGGAACATTCCTCTGATAATAGGAACCTAAGCAGCAAGATTGTCCCTCCCTACCATGTTGGGGATGACATCCATAAGTGGATAACTGCTTCGGAGAGGGCCTGTAAAGTTCAAAGGGTCCCTCAAGAGCAATGGACAGCTATCCTGTGGCTCTCCTTTGCTTACAAAGGTAGAGATAAGCTCCCCACTGTTAGAGAAGAGGATGCTGACAACTTTTCAGTCTTGAAGAGTGCTCTCATTGATGGGTTTGGCTAAACCCCTGAACAGTACACAATTGAGTTCAGAGACACCCAGAAGACACAGAATCAAGACTGGGTAGACCTTGTGGATAGTGCCATTAAGGCTCTGGAAGGCTGGTTGCTTGGCAGCAAAGTGAATGATTTCAAGAGATTGTGCAATTTGATTATGAGGGAGCAGATCCTTAATAATTGCCAAAATCAGTTATTGCATCAGTACCTGGTTGACTCTGAACTGACTTCTCCCCAAGATTTGGGAAAGAAGGCAGATAAGGGGGTCAGAACCAGGGTGAAGCAGAAAAAACAGAACAATGGTGGTGACCAAATGAAGCAAGATGCTAAAACTCCAGATAAGGGTGAGGACATGGGTAAAGATCAAAAGTCTTCATCAGGGCCCCAAAAACCTCTATTTGGGGGGGTTGGGGGTCACAATCAAACAAAGGTAAAGGCAACAAGCATTTGCAATGCAATAGGTTTCGCATTTGCGAGAGTTTGAGCTGTTAGCATTGTAAATGACAATGCCTTTTATTTACGTGTTGGTTTTTAAAACAGAAATGAAAGGAATGGCTATTTACAATGCCAATAGCTTAAACTCTCGCATATGCGAGACCTATTGCATTGCAAATGCTTGTTAGTTATGCTGTAAAGTTAAATGCAAAGATTACTTTCCTTAAAATATATGTTTTTTTTAACGGTAAGTGTATGACCATCACACGTAGAAGACATTTTGCAGCATATTCATGTAATTAAAAAAAACTGATTAAAAAATATGTAACCACCCACCAGCTTGTCAAGGTCAGACTGTGAGACCGGCCTCGTGGCGTGGGCCCTCCCGACCAGCAAGTTACCCTGCAACCACGCCGAACCTCATTGATACAGCCTTCCGGCTCCCGTGGGCCAACATCCCGAGGGCCGACCAGATCCCCAACACGCATGCCCGGCCGAGGGAGAGTGAAACCCCCCCCAAACCAGACCGAGAGGCGCCGATCCTGTCACACCTCTGGTCTCTCCCCCGAGGGAGGTTTCGACCGACCACCAGGCCCCCGGGGAGCAGGCGCCTCGGCCGCTGGGTGTCTGGAGTCCCTCCCGGACCCACCTGAACAGATCAAAGGGCCGAGCGACAGGAAAACCCGGCACACCGCCCCCCAGGCACCAGACCCCTCTCCGCGAGGACTCCGGACTTCAAAGAGGAGGGGGAGTATAACAAGGGGTGCTGAAGGGACGAGAGGACAGAAGACCTGGACTGACGAGAGCCTGCTGACCTGGTCGCGGCTCGATCGCTCCCCGAACCGAAGAACGCTACCCGAACTCTGAACCATCTGAGCCCTGCTGATGCTGTCGCGGCTCCCCGAACTCTGAACCATCTGAGCCCTGCTGACGCTGACGCGGCTCCCCGAACTCCGAACCATCTGAGCCCTGCTGACGCTGTCGCGGCTCCCCGAACTCTGAACCATCTGAGCCCTGCTGACGCTGTCGCGGCTCCCCGAACTCTGAACCATCTGAGCCCTGCTGACGCTGTCGCGGCTCCCCGAACTCTGAACCATCTGAGCCCTGCTGACGCTGTCGCGGCTCCCCGAACTCTGAACCATCTGAGCCCTGCTGACGCCGTCGCGGCTCCCCGAACTACGAACCTCCGGTGCCTGCTGAGTGACTCGCGGCCCGCTCGTCCAAGAGAAACGGCAGAGATTGCCGAGAGAAGCAACATCCCCTCAGCTCGAGGATTGAGAGCTGTGCGCCGGATACCTCGCAGAGACACTGATTCAAAGACTGTCCCGCTACCCCTTTTCCCTCATCACGAGATCGCTGCAGCTTGTGGCATTAATTCTGCACCTGCCTGCCGGATCATAAAGATCCCTGACAACTACAGATAAAAGCATATTGTCTTACAACGAATTACTGTGTGGTGTCCCTCTATCCGAAGAGAGAGTAAGCGCAGTGTGTGCGATCCTAGGTACGAGACCCTTCCAGGAAGGGCCTCCCCGCTCTTGCTCGGCCTAACTCTGGGTAAGGTGGGCCTCCGGGTGGTCGGGAACGCATCCCGTAGCCTCCCCGGGGAACGCCTTCCAACATTTGGTGGCAGGCGACGGGATCCGAGCCAACACCTAGAGATCGTGCAGTAGACGGCTTACGCACTACCAAGAAGAAATGGAAGGAGAAACTTCCCTAGGTGCCGCAGGCACCAACCCGAGCACGACATTCCAAAAGGACCAGTTAGAATCTTATACGCACCGAGAACTGAAACAATTTTGCAAAGACTTTGGAATCGCTACCACCGGACTAAGCACGAAAGAGGACTTCCAGGGGGCATTAAAAACCTGGGTCGAGGCGGGAACTCCCCGGACACAAACAGAAGGAGAGCCTCCCAACGAACCACGAAGCACCCCGGGGAGGAACGGCGCCCCCGAGGAGGACCTATCCCCAGAGGAACTAGCGGACCGAGAAAGAGGTCGCAACCACGAACTAGAACTAGCAAAATTAAAAATCAAAGGAGAGCTAAAACTGGCTGAAAAAAAGCTGGCGGTGGAACAGTTACGCCTACAAGGAGAACTCGAGGAAAAGAAACGACAAAGAGAACACGAAGAAAGAAAACTCCAACTAGAGCACGAACGTAGCCTAAAAGAGATCGAGCTCAAGGCTAAGAATGCGGAGGCCAGACCCTCGGAAACCCAACCCCTCTCCTCCACCGTGGAACCAAAGGTCCACATCCCCAAAGATGTGGTGAAAGAATACTATAAGAACGACGACATCCAGCAATGGTTCAAAGCCTACGAAGTCGCCATGACCTCCCACCGAGTCCCGCAGAAAGACTGGGGGGCTGGGCTGTGGGGCCGGTTCCTGAGCGAGGGGAGAGATACCCTGCTGGACCTGCCCTCCATGGTGATGAACTCCTACAGTCACATGAAAGAGGCCCTAGTAGCCAGATATGGGCTCACCCCTGAAATGTACTGGCAACGGTTTAGAGACTGAAAGAAGGTACCACCTGGGTGGAGTACGTGAACTTTTACAGCCGGGCCTTGGATGGATGGATCAAGGGCAGCAAGGTCTCCACCTTTGAGGAGCTGTTCGACCTAATCGCATGGGAACACTTGTCCGCTAATTGCTTTGTAGAGCTGCGCCAGCACCTCCTGGACAGCAAACTCACAAACCCTCGGAAACTGGCCGTCGAGGCTGACCGGTGGGTAAACACCCGGGCCTCCCGGGGCCCCGTGGGAGACTACAGTCGCCACAGTCAGGGACCCCCCCGCCAGAGGGGCGGAGGGAATCAAGGCCGGCCAAGGGAACTCCCAGGGGGATCCCCGCTCAGCCCCCCCAGAGGACAACCTCCGCCCTTTCCAGCTCCACCTCCGGCCAGCACCGGGCCACCAGGGAGGCCGGGGCCCCGAGTGAGGATCACCTGTTTCCGACTGCCAACAGACCGGACACTATGCCAGCGACTCTCAATGTCCCATGTACCAGCGAACCGCCACAACAACCCCGCCGGCTCGACAAATGGCCTCCGTAGCCCTGGGGGAAGAGATGGAAGACTCCGAAGAATGGGAACCAGCCGCCATGGCCTTGGTCTCCCTAGGGGACCGGGAGATGGTCCCCGGAACGTCCCTGCCCGCCAACACGAAGAAGTACCGACAGCAGGTAACGGTCAACGGTCACCGCGTCGAGGGCCTCCGGGACACGGGGGCGAGTGTCACGGCGGTTCATTGTCACCTGGTCTCCGAAGATCAGATCCTGCCCGGCGCCTTTTGTCCCTGTGAGGAGGTGGGGCCGGGGCCACGATGTCCAACCCCTGTCTCACCTGGTGGACGGGGAATACGAACGCCAGAGGGACAGCGTAGGTCTCGAAACGTAGTACCGAATCGTCCGTCTACCACACCCCCCTTTCCTCTCTTCCTGCAGACGGACCTGACGCGGCACGAGGGAGGGGCTGACCCCGGAAGCAGTCCGGCTCCACCACTCAAAGGAGACCTGACCCAGGACGTAGGGTCTCGAAGCGGAGCAGGAGGAAGAGGAAGGACGATGCGAGCAGAGCAGGGAGAAGAAGAGACGAACAACCGCGAACCGGACCAGGACGAGACCGAGGCGGAGGAGCCGGAGGAGTTCTGGAGTGAGGACTGGTGGTGTCCCCCGGAGGAGGCTGTGGAGCGGCCGCAGCTCTGGAGAGTTGCGGCGGGGCCGGGTGAGTAACGACACTCCAGGGGAAAGGCTGGTAGGGTAGAGGGCGGAGGGAGGACACTGAGGGTGGGTAGGGCGGAACCGGCACGGGTGGGATCCCGGGGCACGGGTAGTTTATTCCCCCTGCACTGTTTTTTGTTGTCCTGCGTATCCCTTCGTGCTTTCCCTGAACACCGAGCGGGTCTGGCGGGTCTTGTATATCAAGCAACCGGACACAAATCCTCCTCACCAGACGTACCACTCCCCGCACGACCCTTTGGTCCATTTTCTTTTTTTTCTTTCTTAGCGTGAGCCGAATTACCCGAGTCTAGGGTGAAGTAGAGGATATACCCTCCCCTTACTATTGGTCTTTTCTTAATATACAAAGTGGAGGCACGGTGTTCCCAGTAACAGGACCAACCCACACAGAACCACGGGTGAGGTGACGGTTAAAGTAACCCTTACAATAAGTGAATCTGACACTGACGGCCCCCTGTTTCTTCTTTTCATGAGCCTTCGGGAGGAACCAACCACGGCCGAAGAAGCAAAGCAGACACCTTTGAGGTCCAACTTTGAGGAAGAAGACGACGACCAGCGTGGCCCCAGTACCTCTTCAGGAACAAGAACCGATATCTTTCCAACCCCCATAGCAAAGAGTGGCCTGTCTGACAATAAATCATTCTCACTTGGAAAATATATTCAGCCTCCGCGTCTGTATATCCGACCCGCCCTCCCACAGTCCCGTCATATCATCAGACAATTCCGAGAGCCTCTGCCGGATGGCCCTAGTCCCCTTCGAATGGGGGAGAGTCACCGGCAAGTTAAAGGTGGCGGTCCGAACCTCCCAGCCCGTGGACTGCCTCCTGGGCAACGACCTTGAGAACTCCCCGTGGGGACAAGTGGAACAAAGAGCCCATCTCGAGATGATGGGCCTACCCGAATGGGTATGCGCCGCCACGTGCTCGATGACTCTCAGAGTGCCTTCCTCTGAGGGGGGAGAAGCCCTGCTGCTAAGCACCGCCACCATCCCTGAGGTCCAGAATACGCCACCAGGGGCCAACGACCCCCTTCTGGACGAAACGACCGCTCCCGACGAAGGGTCCGTGCCTTCCGAACCCGAATCCCTGACCGAACTCGGGGACTTGCCAGAACTGGCCCAGTGGCACTGCGAAGGGGGCCCCTCCCGTGAAGAATTCTGCCAAGAACAATCCACCTGCCCGTCCCTCATTGGACCCCGACAACAGGCCGAGGCCCAAGCAGCAGGCGACCGGACCGGCACCCACTGGGTATACTGGGAAAACGGCCTCCTGTACAGCGAACAGAAGTCGGCCGAGTTGGGATCGGCCCGAGTACTAGTGGTACCCCTGCGCTTCCGAAGTCTCCTCCTGGGCCTGGCCCATGATGTACCCCTGGCCGGACACTTAGGCCAAGATAAGACCTACCAACGACTCGTCACCCACTTCTATTGGCCCAAGATGCGAGCAAATGTGGAGGCCCACTGCAAGTCCTGCCCCACGTGCCAGGCCAGCGGAAAAAGTGGGGGCAAGCGCAAGGCTCCGCTACAGCCCTTCCCAGTCGTCAGTACCCCTTTTGAGCGGGTAGGAATTGACATCGTGGGACCACTGGACCCCAAAACCGCCCAGGGCCACCGGTTCATCCTCGTCCTGGTGGATCATGCCACCCGTTATCCCGAAGCCATCCCTCTCCGCACCGTGACGGCCCCCGTGGTAGGCCGGGCCTTGATGGGGATCTTCTCCCGCGTGGGGTTCCCCCGCGAAGTCGTGAGTGACCGGGGTACGAACTTTATCTCCCGATATATAAGGTCCCTCTGGCAGCAGTGCGGAGTATCGTACAAGTTCACCACCCCGTACCACCCCCAAGGAAACGGCCTAGTCGAGCGCTTTAACAAAACACTGAAAGGAATGATCATGGGCCTCGAGGAACCCCTACGCCGGAGGTGGGACGTCCTCCTCCCATGCCTCCTGTTTGCCTACCGGGAGGTACCTTCGACCTGACAAGTGGATACTGGCAGATTACCCTCACCGAGGGAGCCAAGGAGCGCTCCGCCTTCTCCACCCCGGATGGGCACTACCGCTTTAGGGTGATGCCGTTTGGAATGAAGAATGCCCCGGCCACCTTCCAGCGGCTGGTGAACAGGGTCCTGTCCGGACTAGAGGGGTTCAGCGCAGCATACCTCGACGATATAGCGGTATTCAGCTCCCAATGGACCGAGCACGTCCAGCACCTCCGACAAGTCCTGCTGGCTCTGCGCCGGGCCGGCCTCACCATCAAAGCCAGAAAATGTCAAATTGGGCACGGCTCCGTAACCTATCTGGGGCACCAGGTGGGAAGTGGGCAGGTCGCCCCCCTCCAGCCGAAGATCGACGCCATCTTGTCCTGGGAACCCCCCACGACCCAAACGGAAGTCCGGGCCTTCCTGGGCCTCACCGGTTACTACCGGGGGTTTATTAAGAACTATGGCAGCATCGCAGGCCCCCTCACAGAACTAACCTCCAAAAAACACCCCAAGAAAGTACACTGGACTCCCTCCTGCCAGAAGGCGTTCGACGCCATGTGCGCGGCTCCGGTGCTCAAAGCACCCGACTACGCCCAGGAGTTTGTGGTCCAGACGGACGCCTCGGAACACGGCATCGGGGCAGTCCTCTCCCAGTTCGACGACAAGGGCATAGATCGGCCCATAGCCTTCATCAGCCGAAGGTTGCTGCCCCGAGAACAGCGGTGGAACACCATTGAGAGAGAGACCTTCGCAGTAGTCTGGGCCCTCAAAAAGCTACGGCCCTACCTGTTCAGAACACACTTCCGAGTACAAACGGATCACCGCCCCTTGCGGTGGTTGATGCAGATGCGAGGGGAAAACCCCAAGCTGCTACGCTGGTCCATCTCCCTCCAGGGGATGGATTTCACGGTGGAACATCGCCCCGGGACGGACCACGCCAACGCGGACGGCCTGTCCCGATTCTTCCGCTTCAGCGAGAAGAACCCCCAAGTGGATGGGTAGTTCTCCCCGCCTTTCAGTTGGGGGGGGCACGTGTGAGACCGGACTCGTGGCGTGGGCCCTCCCGACCAGCAAGTTACCCTGCAACCACGCCGAACCTCATTGATACAGCCTTCCGGCTCCCGTGGGCCAACATCCCGAGGGCCGACCAGATCCCCAACACGCATGCCCGGCCGAGGGAGAGCGAAACCCCCCCCAAACCAGACCGAGAGGCACCGATCCTGTCACACCTCTGGTCTCTCCCCCGAGGGAGGTTTCGACCGACCACCAGGCCCCCAGGGAGCAGGCGCCTCGGCCGCTGGGTGTCTGGAGTCCCTCCCGGACCCACCTGAACAGATCAAAGGGCCGAGCGACAGGAAAACCCGACACACCGCCCCCCAGGCACCAAACCCCTCTCCGCGAGGACTCCGGACTTCAAAGAGGAGGGGGAGTATAACAAGGGGTGCTGAAGGGACGAGAGGACAGAAGACCTGGACTGACGAGAGCCTGCTGACCTGGTCGCGGCTCGATCGCTCCCCGAACCGAAGAACGCTACCCGAACTCTGAACCATCTGAGCCCTGCTGACGCTGTCGCGGCTCCCCGAACTCCGAACCATCTGAGCCCTGCTGACGCTGTCGCGGCTCCCCGAACTCTGAACCATCTGAGCCCTGCTGACGCTGTCGCGGCTCCCCGAACTCTGAACCATCTGAGCCCTGCTGACGCTGTCGCGGCTCCCCGAACTCTGAACCATCTGAGCCCTGCTGACGCTGTCGCGGCTCCCCGGACTCTGAACCATCTGAGCCCTACTGACGCCGTCGCGGCTCCCCGAACTACGAACCTCCGGTGCCTGCTGAGTGACTCGCGGCCCGCTCGTCCAAGAGAAACGGCAGAGATTGCCGAGAGAAGCAACATCCCCTCAGCTCGAGGATTGAGAGCTGTGCGCCGGATACCTCGCAGAGACACTGATTCAAAGACTGTCCCGCTACCCCTTTTCCCTCATCACGAGATCGCTGCAGCTTGTGGCATTAATTCTGCACCTTCCAGGAAGGGCCTCCCCGCTCTTGCTTGGCCTAACTCTGGGAAAGGTGGGCCTCCGGGTGGTCGGGAACGCATTCCGTAGCCTCCCCGGGGAACTCCTTCCAACTCAGACCTATTGGCTTTCCCAAAGAATGTTTAGTAAAGGAGTCACCCGAGCTCTTTTTAGACTGTTTGGAACAGTCTCTTTCAAAAAGGAGTAGGTGACTAGTTACAAACTGAGCAGGGGCCAATTGAAAGGCAGTTTCCTTAACCAAAGATCGGGGGCAGGATCACCAGGTCATTGGGTAACAATTATCTTTTACATAAGTGCCTCAGTCTTTGATACTGCTGTTATTCTCTTTAGCAAATTAGGTGGAAACACAAAGAAGGTAGATGGTCTCCTATAATGCAAGATTAAAAAAAATATCCCGTTTCACTTTTTACCTCAGAGACCTCAATGTGTTCTTGAACTGTAGACACTTTAGGGTTTAGGCTAACATCGTTCTGAATCATTCACTGGTGTCACCGAGTCCTGGCATCACCAGTGAGACCCAATGACTTGTTCACAGCTTATGAAGTGAGGTGTGAGGGATGTCTGTAGTGTGTGTTTGTGTGTGTTAGTTAGTTGAGAAAAGCCTGTTAAGTGTGTATTTGTTTGAATGTCACTGACGTTTCCCCTTCTCTTGAAATGATAGTGTTTAGGGATCTTTTATTGACATGTCAGATCTGCTTTGAGTAGGACTTTTAGAGGCGCCACTGACTTGTTTAAGGATTTGACGTTGACCGTGAGTTTTCCTCGCGGGCCTGCTTGAGTCCATTGAGTTGGTATAATACAAAGAGAGTCCCCTGTATACTAATGTCTACACACAGAGACTCTCCGAATAAACCTTGAGTGATGCAACTAAAACAGTCCTGAGGAAGTCCAGTCCCCAATGGGCCTTCAGGCGACGTCCTCTCAGCGGGACAACGCAATAACCCTCCCAGATTGGGGCCATGGGAGGCTCGTAAACAGCTGATAATCAGCCGCGCTCGGCCCTGCAGGCCTTGCATGTTAGCTACTTCTTGGAAAGCCAACATGAGGTAGGGTCTGCAGCACGGGCTCTGACAGAGGCTGAGGCAGACACAGCGGAGAACTCCCCGGACTCACGAGGTTCCCGGCTCTGGTTTGCATTACTACCGCTAGGTTACCATAGCAACCCACTAGGCTTCACCATCACGGTGGAGATATCTTTCATGCAAGCACAGCATGTGTGTCTACTGTTAGAACAAGACGTACTGCGGGAGATAGTAGTGATTTGGAGCGAGATACAACATAACACGCTGTAATCTCAGTGAAAAGTCAGAGACATATGTTATAGCAAGCAAAACAGAAAGCAGCTCCACATCCGGGCCGGGGAGGAGACCTGGGAGGGCGAGGGCTGCCCGTGCATGCGCGGTACCTGTCACTTTCGCGTGCCCTGTGGCGGCGCATGCAGCCGGTGCAGACAGCGCCTGTCCCCTTCCGGGGTTCCCGTGGTGAAGAGGGAGCCCTGGCGCCAGAGGGGAAGTGCGGGAGATGAAGTCCCGGGTCCCAGGAGGGGGCCCGGGTGACGAGCGGCAGATTGCTGTGCGGGGCTCCAATGCCTAAGGAGAGAGCCCCGCGTCGTGCTGGCACTAGTGGAGCTGGAGAGCTCCGGAAGCGCCGCAGCCAGCCACCGTTCAGGAGGATTCCCCCCGCAGACCGGGTGATTGGGGGATTCTACATTTGTCCAGTGGTTGTGCCGATGAAGGCACAGTGGTAATGTTTGTTTCCTGAGCGGACCCGCCATTGCGGACCGCTCCAACAAAAGGGCGAGTTTTAAAAAAAAAGAAACGAAAGTGAAACTGCATGCTGGCTTGCGAGGGAAGGGGGACAGGAGATGTGCACGCCGCGTGGCTGTAAGCGCGTACACGGGCTCCAATCCGCCAAAAGACTGCGCGTGGCCATCTCCTGTCCCACTTCCGAGGCAAGTCAGCAACAATAGATCTCGCTAGCGACAGCAGCGCTTCGCGCTGCGTTCGCCAGGCGAGACCTAAAAAGAAATCTTGGTGTTACTTGAGTAAGGTAAAGATCCGTTGGACAAAGGATGCCGATTGTCCAAAAGCCAAGGAAAACCCTCCTACCACCACTGCCCCTAAGGCAACTGCACCCCCTAGCACAAGTACAGGTGGTGGTACAGGGAACAAGGGATTAGTAAGGTTAACCTTGGGCTCTGAGATGGGTTCTGGCCTAGTCAGAACTCTAGCTCAGGCTGTGCTTGTTTGTGATGGTGGCATGGATCTTGCCACCTTATTTGTCAGTCCCAGTAACCTGGGCACATACAGAGAGCAGCCATTGATCAATGGTAAGGAGGCCAAGGCATACAGGGACACAGGTGCAAGTGTCACTATGGTGACAGAGAACCTTGTGGGCCCTGAACAAATCATACTTGGAGAAATGTACCAAGTGACCAATGCTAACAATGTCAGGACTGATCATTCCTTGGCAGTTCTTAATTTCAGCTGGCCCTAAGAAAGTTGTGGTTAGCTCAGACCTTCCAGTGGAGTGTTTTCAGGGCATGATTTGGAAACTTCAGCCTGGGCTGAAGTAGAGTTAAGGACTCTTGCAGCATTGCTGGGCATCACTGCAAATGTGTTTGCTGTGACCAGGTCACAGGCCAAGCTGGCTAACACTGAACAGGCCTTGGATCCTGGAACAATGGACCAAGGACCTTCCAAGAGAAAGAGCAGGAGGGGTAAGGCTGTGTCTGCCCCGACTCAGTGTGGGGATCAGTCTTGTAAGGGAGATGATCTCAGTCCCTGTGAATAAACTGTCTCAGATGATCTGGAACCTGATAAGGTTGAGTTCTTGGGGACAGGGGGCCCTTCCAGGGCAGACTTTAGTTTGGAGCAGAAAACCTGCCCCTCTCTTGAACCCCTCAGATAGCAAGCTGCTGCTGAGGCTGCTGGGAGTGTCAGTGGATCTCACAAGATCTATTAAAATGAGGGACTCCTATACTCAGAGGGTAGAGACCCCAAGCCTGGTGCCACCAGGAGGTTGGTCATACCTCTGAAATTTAGGGTATTCCTACTCACCTTGGCACATGATATTCCGTTATCAGGACACCTAGGCCAGAGTAAGGCTTGGGCCAGGCTTGTCCCTCACTTTCACTGGCACCACATGTCAGAAGATACAAAGGAGTTTTGTCGCTCCTGTCCCACCTGTCAAGCCAGTGGTAAGTCAGATGGTACCACAAAGGCCCCCCTCATACCACTACCTGTGTTGGGGGTTCCCTTTGAGAGGGTTGGGATTGATATCATTGGTCCCATGAACCCTCCAACTGAATCTGGGCACAGTTATATTCTAGTGGTGGTGGACCATTCCACTAGGTATCCAGATGCAATACCCCTTAGAACTACCACAGCTCCTGTGGTGGCAAGAGCCCTCCTGGGAATTTATTCCAAAGTGGGGTTCCCTATGGAGGTCTTAACTGACAGAGGTACAAACTTCATGTCAAGTTATATCACTGCAACGTGGAAGGAGTGTGGAGCGAACTATAAGTTCACCACACCCTATCAACCACAATGCAATGGGTTAGTTGAAAGGTTCAACAAAACCATCTAGGGTATGATCATGGGCCTCCCAGGAAAGCTTAAGCAAAAATGGAATGTCCTGTTGCCCTGCCTTCTCTTTGCCTACAGAGAGGTCCCACAAAAGGGGGTTGTCTACAACCCTTTTTAACTTTTGTTTGGGCATCCAGTTAGGGGTCCCTTGTGTTTGGTGAAGGAGGGATGGGAGTTACCTCTCAAACCTCCCAAACAAGACATCGTGGACTATGTACTTGGTCTCCGCTCCAAGATGGCTGAGTACATGAAGAAGGCAAGTAAAAACCTTGAGGCAAGTCAAGAATTTCAAAAGGCTTGGCATGGCCAAAAGGCTGTGCTGACTGTTTTACAGCCAGGACAGAAGGTTTGGGTGTTGGAGCCTGTGGCCCCAGCAGCTCTCAAAGACAAATGGAGTGGACCCCATACCATACTTGAGCAGAAGGGAGAGGTCACCCACCTGGTGGACCTTGGTACTCCCAGGAGCCCACACAGGGTGCTCCATGTGAACAGGCTCAAGCCATACATTGACAGGGCTGACATGGGCTTGCACATGGCAACTGATGAGGGACAGGAGGAAGAGAGTGACCCTCTTCCTGACCTCCTTTCACAGAACCCTGATGATGGATCAGTGATGGTGTAGTCTTGGCAGACAGGCTCACTGGTCAACAGCAGATTGATTGTAGGAAAGTCCTCAATCAATACAGGCATTTGTTTTCTCTGAACCCAGTCAAACCACCTGGTGTACCCATGAAGTGGACACAGGTGAGAGTCTACCTGTTAAGAATAAAATCCACAGGCAGTCTGACCATGTCAGAGATTGCACCAGGACAGAGGTGCAAAAGATGCTTGCATTGGGAGTAATTAAGGCCTCAGATAGCCCCAGGGCTAGCCCAGTAGTCCTGGTACCTAAACCTCACACCCAGGGTGGTAAGAGAGAGATGAGGTTTTGTGTGGACTACAGGGGACTCAATGCAGTCACTAGGACTGATGCTCACCCTAATCCTAGGGCAGATGAGCTTATTGATATTCTGGCCTCAGCCAAGTATCTAAGTACATTTGACCTAACTGCTGGCTATTGGCAAATCAGACTAACTGAGGATGCCAAACCAAAAACAGCATTTTCAACACCTAGTGGGCATTATCAATTTATTGTGATGCCCTTTGGTTTGAAGAATGCACCTGCCACATTCCAAAGGCTGGAGAACAAAGTCCTTACAGGCCTGGAAGCCTATAGTGCAGCATATCATGATGATATAGCTTTCTTTAGCTCCACCTGGGAGGATCACCTGGCCCACCTGAAGAATGATTTAGAGGCTCTCCAGAAAGCAGGCCTCGCTATCAAGGCTACTAAGTGCCAGGTAGGGCAGAGCAAGGTTGTGTACCCGGGCCACCTTGTGGGTGGAGGCCAGGTTCAACCATTACAGAGCAAAATCCAGACCATCATGGACTGGGTTGCTCCAACTACCCAGACTCAGGTTAGAGCTTTCTTGGGCCTGAATGAGTATAACAGGAGATTTGTTGAAGGATAAGGGTCTATAGTTACTCCCTTAAATGATCTCATACCAAAAAGAATGCCCAAGAAGGTTCAGTGGACAGTTAGCTGTCAGAAAGCATTTGATGATCTCAAGCAGGCCATGTGCACTGCTCCCATTCTGCAAAGTCCTGACTACTCCAAATAATTTATTGTCCAAACAGATGCATCTGAGTTGGGGGTAGGGGCTGTGTTGTCACACCTTAATGCAGAGGGTCAGGATCAGCCAGTAGCTTTTTATCAGCAGAAGGTTGACCCCCAGAGAGAAACGTTGGTCAGCTATAGAGAGGGAAGACTTTGCTGTGGTCTGGGGCCTGAAGAAGCTGAGGCCATACCTGTTTGGCACTCACTTCATTGTTCAGACAGACCATAAGCCCCTCCTATGGCTAACACAGATGAAGGGTGAAAACCCCAAACTTTTGAGGTCCATTTCTCTACAGGGGATGGACTATACCGTGAAACATAGACCTCGGAGTAACCATGCCAATGCAGATGGACTTTCCAGATATTTCCTCTTAGAAAATGGAGACTCAACTGGGCAAGGTTAGTCTCATCTCCTTACATTTGGGGGGTGGTGTAGGAAAGTAGGATCTGCTTCTTATGGTTACCCCCACTTTTAGCTTCATGTTATACTGTTTTTGACTAGTCTGACTGAGATCCTGCTAATCAGGAACCCAGTCTATCTGCTTTCTCCTAAACCAGTTATGTTATGTACTTAGGTACACTCCAGATTGGATAGTGGGATACCCTTGTCAGTTCCCAGTATATGGTACCCATGTAGCCAGGGCATAGGTACCCCCAGAGGCCTCCCATGGGCTGAAGCATGTATTATGCCACCCATGAGAGGCCATGCAAAATGGATCTACAGGCCTGCCATTGCAGCCTGTGTAAGTTGGTGCATGCACCACTTACTTGAGATATAGGTTTACTATATCTAAGGGTCACTACACTTAAAACCTATAAATAACCCATATAGCAGGCCTTGACAATCCTGAAGGGAGGGTGCTTGGTTCTAAGTGAAAGGGTGCCACTGCATGAGCAGGACACTCCTGCAGCCTACGGAGTCCATTCTCCCGGGTTGTTGGTGCTGCAGCCATTTACTTCATATAGAGTGGCATTACGCGACCGCATGATGACAAACTCTAAAATGGCTGAAAGTAACACTATCTGGTTTATTATCAAACATTGTGGAAAATACCCCCACACTGGTAACCGATGTGGGAGGTATGATTCCACCCCTCAGAAATGAGCTTTGTGAGGATCCTGGTATTCCCGGTACCAGCCTTCTAGTCCCAGGCAGCCCAAAAGCGCTGCTGCTGACCAGAGACACATTTCTGCCCTCCTGCTGCTGAGCCAAGCTCGAGCAGGGGAAGGCAGAACAATAGGCATCCTGTCACAGGGAGGTGTGACCACCTCCCAGACAGGATTTAGTGTATTAGGCCTGGATGGGTGCACTTGCCATCGACCGAAAGTCTGCATGAGGGGCACATTTGGTGTCCCTGTGCATAGTCCAGTTCAAATCAGTCCTGGGAGCCGTTGTCTCCTGCTCTGGTGCGAAACTGGACAAAGAACATGGGAGTAACCTCCCCACTGTCCAGACCCTCCCCTGGGAGGGTACCCTGAATCTGTCCAACCCTCTACCGTGGGTACAAAAGAGCTTACCTAGATTCAATGTGGACAAGATTCTGAACCAGAAACCACTGAACTTCAACCATCTGGACACTCTGGACTTCGCTGGACTTCGTTTGGGCCCAACTTCGTCTCCCACTCCGTGCAAAGCATCCTCTGTGCCCGTGCACCATACAGGCTCCATGCAAGACCTGTGGTTCATCAAGGACAACTGAAGATATCTCCCTTGGAGTGAAGTAGTCACTCCCCTGCAACCGCAGGCACCACATCACGATTGACCGGTCTACTGCTCCTGAGCTCCTATGGACTCTGAAGGCTCCAGCAACACAGGAGGTGAGTTTCCAAGTCCCTCGAAGGTCAGAGCTGCCGTTTTACCAAGTTTGAGGTCAGAATCCCTCGTGGGGGCTGCAATACCCGTACCCCTGTGCATGCATACTTTTGCAAGTGCATATGCTTGTTGGCGTTTCCAAAACAAGTGCACTGGGCTCCGAGTAGCCGCATCCTCTGACACCATTTCTTACAAAGAACTCCGGCCTCCTCACATCGAGTGCCTCATGGGCTGCTGCTTTGTGAAACTGCTCCAGGTCCCCTCGTGACCCCAGTGCCTCCAGCCTGTGGGTCCTCTTGAGGGTCAATACTGCTCTTCTTAGGCTCTCCTGGTTGCTCCCGGCCTGCCCTGACTCCCCTATGTTTGGTGAGTCTCCTGGACCATTCTGGTCCAAACCGTAACCTTTCTTGACCTTCTTTCTGGGTTGCCGCTGCCAAGGCTTGTTGGTGCTCCCGCCAGACACCGACCCCTCAGCACTTGACATCCTTTGTAGGACTGCTCGAATCTGGCTCCTGGTCATCCTCGAAGTCTCCTGGTCCCGGTGGCTGCAGAGTCAAGAACCCCCCGCAATGCACCTGAAGCACCCGACATCGGTGGGCATTTGTCTACCGAGCTCCTGGTCACTACTGAGTGACCCAGGCTCTGTCCCCTCTGCTTTCAGGTACTCTTCAACAAGAATCCACCCTTGGATTCCGACAGACACTTTTCTTCTTCCCAGCAGTAGCTATTCTTCGAAGTCCTCAATAGAGATCGACGGCGATTTCCGACGCCACTTCAGACCTATGTACCCGGCTTCCCTGGGATAGGTAACTCTGGTACTACGATATCCACGGGTGGGGTGGCTCTCCAACCTCCTAACTTCCATGGGGTTTCTTCAAAGTCCACTTAGAAGGGTCCTTAAACTTTAAAACTGCAACCTCGACTCTCCCATAGAATTGTACGGCCCACCCAGTCGTGTTCCCACACTGCACCCGTTCTCCGTGGGGTCCCTACTTACTCACTTCTTTGGGTGGTTCCTTGGGGTCTCAGTGATTCTACATCCTGTAGACACTGTCTTGGCTCGAGTCATGGTTCTTATACCACTATTTTAGTATATGGTTTGGTCTCCCCCTGGAGCGCACTGTGTATTAGTGCTATTTACTATTGTTACTGTGCTACGGTATTGTGTGCTTTGTGATTATCTGAATGTAGCAGATACTTTATGGTGCTTAGTGTGTGTTATATTAATAAATACATATTTTTATAACTACTGTGTGGTTCTCCTTTCATGTAACCAATACTATATGGTTGCATTCTAGTAAAACAGGCTGCTTAATATTCCTCAAGACTAAGCTTGAAGGCTGCTCTCCACAGCTACCACTTGGATAGCTTTCTAAGGTTATCTTTGACCTCTTAAATCACCATGGGGATTACCAGCATGAGAGCAGCGCCTGGATTGGTGCAGGGGCGTCTGGGGGCCTGTGATCAGGAGAAGAGCACCAAGGCAGCAGGCGGAGAGATGGCAGGTACGTTTTAATTTTAATGTATTTATTATTGTACCCCGCGCTGCCTCACCACTTTTCCTTCCTGGCATCCGCCACTGCCTTGGTCTCCATCATCGCCCATTATGCCCCTTCTCCTGTTGACTGCCATCCATCTCTACCTACAATTTCATCATCCTGAGCGGGTGTTAAGATGCTAGACCATAGTCAAAAGATCCGATGATCCAGTGCCCCCTGATTATTCCACAGCATCCTCCATTGGCCCTGACTGCCACTGCAGTTCCTTCCACGATCAGCAACCGATGCAAGTTTGGTGCTTTCTTCCCTGACTCACAGGCTATCTTGGCACTAAGGGCAGTCCAGTGAGTCCTCTTTCAGATCAGACTACAGGCAATGTTCTCTCAATTCTGGGGAGAGTTGGCTGTCAGTGTGACACCAACCCTTGGCTGCAGTAGTCTCTGAGTATTCTGTGGAGTACCACCTCCATGGTAGAAAAGATCACAACAACATACAACAAAGCGTCTTGATCTCCCATCTTTTTACAGATTTCTCATTCAGCTGATTTGTATTTCAGGTCTGCTTATTTGGAACCGGTTTGGGTCAGTTCCGTTTTCATGTGTCGGCACGAGGCCACCTTCTAGACCTGTCATCCATTTAGCACCCCAAAAGCAGCAGAAGCCCTGAAGAAGCAGCCTGTTTTGTTTCGAAACATATTTTGGCAAATATGATGTTGATTATGTTGGCTCCAGATTATATTCTATGCAGATTATATTCTATGTAACCTCTGAAAAAGACAAGCAATTGGTGTTGGAAATTATTATCTTTATTGCAATTGCCATTATCATGCTATCGGAATAATAAATAAGAATCAATCGTAGAATATGAGAAATGTTTGATTATTACATTTAAATATGAATGACAGTAGCTCCCTAGGAAATAGAATTGTTCATTTTGAAAATACTAATCAGGCTGGGCACTGGTAAAGTAGGTGGTAGCTTGCACAGGGCCATTATTATATTTGCCTAGATACATTGTACCTTCTAGACCAGTGCTTAATTTGTGAAATATTAAGTGCCAGGTCTCTGACCAGGAGGCCACTGCAGCTTGCACCACCCATCGCCCCTGTCAGCGCTGCCAAAACAACTACTAACCATCTCTCTCGCATGTAAATGCGACAGTTCCGATTATTCCAGGTCCCCCAAAGCTAAAGGAATGGCTGGGGAGGCAGGTATTAGTAATTGTTTAATGTATATTATTTTCCTAAACAACTGTTATACTGCTCATCTCTAAATGACATGAGCAGTGCCACCTTGTGGCAGACTGCCCTAAGTGTGGTGTTGACAAATAGGTGCTGGTGCAGAGCACCGGAAACCAATTAAGTGCCGGTGCTCAGCACCGGAAAGCTCCGGCTCAAATTAAGCACTGTTCTAGACCTAGCTTTTGTCTGAAGTGCTGCACTGCCCAGCAGAACAGAGTCCAGGTGGAGTGCCTACCACAGAAATACAAAGAGGTGTAAGCAAGTGGCATCCAGCTATTTACGACCCCTCCTCACAGAGATCAGGAAGACAGACAAGATCTGAGCCCCTTCAAAGGACTCCTTTCCCTAACAATCAATACTGTATGCCTCTCCATGCACCACCTGCCATCTATCTGATGGCTGCTGCAATCAGATTCTTTTACAGCCCAATGTATTAGGAAGGGACCATCATTAAACAACAAAAGAGTTTGTACTACAGAAGAACTAATCTAACGTGTGTAAGTGTACAAGACAAATCACTCTATTTTGATAAAAGAACCCTCGCTCACCAACCTGGTTGGTGACATGCTTCATCATAGGGCTCCACCAGGGGTGCCTACTGACACCCAGGTGTGCTTCGACGCTGAACTAGAGCGGAGCTTGAAGCTGATTGTATACTTATCAAAAAAAACAAATCTTAATGTGATAAGTGAAAAAGTGTGTGAGATTAAAAAGTGCAAAGGTTTTAACCAAAAAGGAAGGGACCAGACACTTCTGAAGAAAGCCTAGCTCCTCTTTCCTCACTATAGCATCTGGTGTCCCCCCGCCCACCCCCCGATCCCCCTATCTAGAAGACACCAGCTATAAACATAAGAGGGCTTATTTACAAGCCCCTTGTGCCGCTGGTGCATCACTTTTTGTGACGCACCAGCAACGTAGTGTGCTGGCAGATATTTAAAAGGCCACGCAGAGCCACCCTGTGTGGCTTTTCATGGCCTTGTAAATATGGCTCCTTTTCACGTATCACTTTTTGAGAACGGGGCGTGCCATGGGTGTTGCTGTGGGTGTTCCCATGAATTCTGCTGCATTCCCAGAGTTACAATATTTTGTAAACCTGGGAATGCGTCAGAATCCTATGACTCCTCAGAGGAGGCGTAAGGAGGCGCAACAAGGAGAAAAACTTTTATTTTTCCTTGTTTTTCTCTCTTTCTATGTGTGCTGCATTCCACAGCACACATAGAAAGAGGAAAACACCATCAATGATTGTTTTTGTGCAGGAAGGTATCCCTTCCTGCACAAAAATAATCATCCCCGCAATGCAGACACAATTGCACCATGGTGCAAGGGTGCCTGCATTGGCGTATGGCAGCCAGTTGTGCACCAGCGCAGGGGAAAGCACAGGGATGCGTCATATCGTTGTAAATATCAGATATCCCTGTGCTTTTAAAATTATGCAGCTTGGTGCAGCAAAATGGTTTGCAGCACTGTGCTGCATCATTTTGTTGTAAAGGAGGCCGTGGGTGTCTGGGCGAAGCAAACTCTCCTCCATCCTTTACCCTGGTCCAAGCTGTGGGCTTCCAAAATGGAACCCGCAGACCTGTATCACTCGTGCATGTCACACTATCAATCCAAGCACACACACACATGTACAACGTGCGGGATGTCGATGCTCCTGATCCCGTGTACATTGTGAGCAGTTTAAATTTAGATGAATGAGCCGGTAAGCGTACATTCATATCTCACTGGTAAAAAGGGGAGTTACTATAACTCACTATTGTGGTGTGCTGCCACCACTGGACTCCATGCATGAAACCTGTGACGGACAGTAGTCCTCCGTAGGTACGAGCGCTTGGTGCTCCCTACCTTATTAAGAACCAGGTGCAGAAACGATCACTCCTGGGCTTAGGTCTTTGCGCCCACACAAGATTAGTTTGTGGCGTGACCAAAAATCCAAAACACTCAAAAACCAGGATTATAGGTACGTGCAGTTTGCAGGTAACATTACCGTCCCAACAGGGACCAAGAAAGGAAAAAGAAGAAAATGTGGGGAAAAGGTCACAGAGATAGAAACAAAAAGAAACAGTGTGCAGGAGGTAGAAAAGTAAGAAAAAAACATTGAAAAGTGCCAATAGAGCTGGCTTTAGCAAGCTGGTGATGACTAAAAACATTTTTTAATAGCAGCTGTATGCCACAAAATAAAGGGGGAACTTTCCAATGCCTAATCATGGAAGCCACATGCTTGCAGTACAAATGTTAACATAAAACCAATACCCACTGCATATAGCTTTAACAGAGCAGTACAGGGGGTTCCTAATAGAAAGGTGTATTTGCAAAATGTTTAGAAAACCTTTTATTTTTAGTGCACATCACAGGAAAATATTTTTCTTAATTCTGCAAAGAAAATGTTTTGTTGGCTTTGAATTATTGTAACCTGCAGATAAAATGTAAACACAGAAAGGATGACTAAAAACATAAAATAATTATAAAGCATGGAATGAAAGGATTTGCGAAATAAAATATTGGCCACAATTGATGGCATTGAAGTGCACTTCTTTTTAGGTGGATGTACACAAGTGATGAGAAGAAATGCTGTCATTATGTGTTAGAAAGCCAATGGATGAAGTAGGCTGACCCATTGCCCCATACGGTATGTTGTGGTGAATGGATGCAGAATGTGATTGACATTTGACCAAACTAATTAATGAAGAGTGCTGACCCAAAGGCCTTCTACCTATGTATATTTTTTTTTTTTTTTTTTAAACCTTTATTGCACACAAGAATCAATACAAACATGGGCCTACAACCACCAGGGCCGGCCGCTAATATGTACATGTTTAACAACATCAAGAAAGCGATGGGCCCCCTGGGGCTCAGCTGAGTTGACAGAATACTGAGTGCACCTCAGAAGGTATCCGGAGACATAAATTTTGAGAAATACAAACAAAAGAAAAGTAAAATAACACCAAAAGACAAGGCGGAAATCATCGAGAAAGAGGCGTCTAACCACGGCTGGGGGTCCACACAGTACCAAATCCATCCTCGGGTGGTCAATGATGATGATCAAGGGGGAGGTGGGGGCGACGGGAGAGCCACAACCATCTGCAGATGAAATGCAATAGTCCGGGAACCTCAGGATCAGGGGGACAAGTCAGCATCAGATGAGTCCACGAGGGGGGGTGTGCAGATGTTCCCACGGTACGCGTTCCATTGGCCCCAAATTCTGCCCCACGCCCCCGGCTTGCCCCGGGCCACATACACAGTCTTCTCTCTGCACATGCACCAGTCCATGTTCTCCTTCCATACTGACACAGTGGGAGGCCGCCGGGAACCCCAAAGCTGTGCGATGTCCCTCTTAGCAACCATGTTCCCGAGGGCCGCCCACCGAGTCTGAGCCGCGTTATAATCGTTAGGCTCCCACACGTTCAGCACACATCGGCGAACCTCAGGCAACAGGGCGACCCCAGTGACACTTTCCATGACCGCGTGCACCCGGCGCCAATACTCCGCAACCTCACGGCACTCCCAGAGAACATGGAGAAAAGTGGCGCTGAGCCCACAGCCGCGCCTACAGAGCCCGTCCTCGGAGAAACCCATCAGAACTAAACGAGGGCCCGTCACGTAGACACGGTGAAGAATTTTAAGCTGAACAAGACGGAGACGCGCGGGTATAGCCACCTCCTTAGGGGAGGACAGCGCAGACTGCCAGTCCTCGTCGTCCAGTTCCACCCCATCTCCGATCCACTCCTCCCGCAGATGCACGAGGAGATCCGCCCGAATGTTTATTAGTTTTTTATAGATAAGGGAAATAGTACTGTCGGGCAAGTGACCGTCGAGTATGCGGTCCTCGAGTGGCGAAGACACAGGGACTGCAGTCCCCGCTCCGATGGCCGAGAGCAAAGCGTGGCGAACCTGAACGTACCGAAAGAACTCCCTCTCACTCAATTCGTACTCACTCTGCAGCGCAGCGAAGGATTTAACCGCACCCTTCACCCAAAGGTCACCTACTCTGCTGATGCTACCTATGTATATTTATATGTATTTGTTTTTAATGACATGAAGCTAGTGAGACAACTAAAGCCGTCCCTATGCCATATATAGAAGGAGATGAGAAAAGTGAAAGCAAGGAAAGAAACTGAAAGACAGGAAGAGAAGGTGAAAGAAAAGTGGTTATCTATGCATTTCACAGTGGCATAAAAAGTTGGACCATATTTTATTCCACAATATGTTTCTTACATATATGATCATTAACATCCTCAACTTGTCTGACGTAACCTTATCCTATCCTCGTTGTTCTGTCTCACGCAAATATACTTTTATTTCTACCCCAAAGGTAATGCTCTGATGTCTCATGGAACAAAGGTCTTGCTAAATAAAAATGCACAATTAAATAAAAAAGAAAAAAGGGTGAAAGGCAGTAAAGATGATAGAATGGTGAAAGGAAGGGAGAGTGTAATGAAGAGTGAAATAACTGGAGGATGAAAGGATGAGTAGATGGAATGGTGAAAGCAAGGATAGGTAGAAGGAATGGTGGAAGGAACCGTGTGTGAATAGAAGGGTGAACAGATAAGAGAGATGGATGGATGCATGGATGAATGGATGATGGGTAGATGGAGGTTTGAAAGGACGGATGTCAGGGTGACAGGATGGATGCGTGGATGGGTGGATGGAGGACACATGGGGGGGATGGATGGGAAGTTTGAACATATGGTTCAAAGGATGCATTGAAGGAAGTGTAGATGAATGGAAGGAAGGGTGAAAGGATGTATGGGTGGTAAGCGGAGAGGGTGGCTAGATGGATATGTGAATGAACAAGTGGATGAAAAATACGAAAATAGAAATGTTAGATAAATGGGTGGATTGAAGAACGGGTAGAAATGCGAAGGTGTGTATGGGTGTATGTGTGAAGGCTCAAGGATGAATGCGTGGATAGATAGCTGGAAGAACTTATTAAAGGCAAAGGGGTACTCTTTTAAGGAGGGTTCGAATCACTTCCCTCGGTGCCATCTGCGGTATGGGGTGGGATGTATTTTAAGTCTGTCCACTCCTTGATTGTGCCCAGTATTGCTCTCACCAATCTAACTCTCTCCACGCCTCTCTTCAGTAACATCTAACTCCGTTTATCTCTCCCCACGCTACTTAGCCTATGGTGGAAAATGCAGAGGTGTCTATCCTGGACAGGGCTCACTCATCCTGGGGCTGTGAAAGTGAGGCAAGACGTCTCCCCTCCTGCCTGTCCTGGGCAGGAATCATCTGGCCTGGAGCTGAGCTGTGACACCGCCTTCCACTGGTCTGCTGGTCCTCAATGGGCCTGGACAGACCAGCATCTCTCCCACCAGACCACTGGTCACCTTCCGTTGGCTTGCGCAGTGCCATTTTCCTCCTCCCACCTTCACGCAGTCAGGAGCAGACTTCCCCATCCCACCACTCTCCTAGTCATGGGGTCTGGTCTGTACCACATGTTCCTGTCTGACTCCTTTCCCTCCCATTGCTGCGAGTTTGGGCTCCAGAGAGATGTTGTTGGCTAGAGTGTTTTGAGCCTGGGTTCAGCCAGATGTTCCCCTGTGGTGGCGTGGCTCCTCCTGGGCCCCCTCTGGTGTGTGGCATGCCTGGGGAGGCTGGTTCTTTCCAGAGATGAGCTGGTCCTGGCTGGTGTATCCTGTGACGTGGGTGTGTCTCCTTCCTCCCAAAACCTCAGCACAGATTGAGCAGAGATTGGTGTGCAGTGGAAAGAGGGGGCAGAGTCTGTAGTCTGGCTGCCAGTCTCCCTGCACAGCACACAGCATGGATGTGGTTAGTCTTTCGTTTTTATCTAGCGCTCACACTGCTTCCTTCGCTGTTTCCATTGCGCGTTTCGTATACTCCTGACTACCAAAAGGCAATAGTGCAAAAAGCGCATTTAGGGGTGGATTTTGAAACCTTTTGCACTCGGTTAGCGTCACAAAAGTGATGCTAACCAGCACAATTTTTATTTTAGTTACTTTCCAGCGCAAAACTTCTTTTGCGCTGGAAAGTACCTTAACGGTAGCGCAAAGTTGCGCAAAGCACTGTTTTCTGTTACTTACCGCCAAGCGGAGTTACATGGGTGGTACATGAGCGTTCCCATACAACCACCCATGGCTTTTGACACAAAACCCTAGCTACAAAGAATTGTAGACAGGGTTTTGCGCCAAAAGTTAAGACCATTTCAAACGAGGCACTAACAGGAGAAATGTTTTTTTCTCCTTTCTTTTCCGGCTTTGCATGTGTGCTGCGCTGTGCAGCACACGTACAAAGTGGTAAAAGCTTTTAAACTTGTATAGGTATGGTATTTTTTACAGGAAGGGTACCCTTCCTATACAAAACCTACACTGGACCCAAGCACACACCCTAACTCTGTGGTGGTACGGTGTGTGCGTGGCGCTCTGCAACTGAAATCAGCGCCTGCGCTACGGATAGAGGAGGACAGAGCCATATCTCTGAAGATATGGCTCTCTACTGCTCCCTCCCTGTCAAGCAACACAGCACAACCTCTTTGGACGCTGCACTGCCTTGTGTGTAGTTTTTGAAAATCTGCCCCTCTGTGTTCTATACAGCTCCCATCGCCATCCTGATGTCTGTATGCAGCACGGAATGTATGGATCTTCGGCATTTCGAAACGTTTGGTTCCAGAAATGTGTTCTGTAACAGCCAGGTAAATATTTTTTACTGTATCATCTTCATTTGGAATGAAGTATTTGTACAGTGCTTATGACCTCTGTGTGGGGCGCTGAAGTGCTCACCCATATGGCTGACGATACACAATTTGGGGTGTGCAGTCGGAAGGGTGTTCTTGTTTTGATCCTACATGGGAAGTGTTTCCATGTTGTGCGTGATGACTACCGAGGTGTGGTTATCATATTATGGATTGAGGCACCTAGCTGTGTGATGGGTTTGGAATGTGAGCGACAGACGTGCAAGTTATAATTGTAAGGAGTAGTAAAGCATAAAGGCAGCTACACTGCACCGGCTAGGCCATAGGGCCAGCAAGATGCTGACAGGGCCGGAGTGGCCTTTTACTCCATCGGGCATCTTCCCAGTGGGCTCTTGCCATTGGAGGCCAGTTCAGAAGGCCCAGGGCTGCTCCTGGTGTCTCTGTCACTTTCCCTAGCTCCTCCAGATTAACTGCAGCAGGCACAGGTGGCTTCAAGAGGGAAAGAGAATGGAGAGTAAAGAGAAGGAAAGCAAGAGAATAGGTGCATAGAGGAAAGGAGTAGGGCAGGTTCCAGCATTTGTGCCAGGGCTGCTTCTGCTTCCCCAGGCAAGCCCTGGAAGCTCAGTGTGTGTACATCAAAAAGAGGGGGAATCAAAGAAGGCCCAACAATCCCTATGGCAGCATGTGCCAGACACAGGCACTGTGAACAGTCTTGCTCCTCTCATTCTTTTGCCTGCTCATCACCCTGAAGTCTGCTTATCTCCAGGCTGGTCTCTCAGTCTGCCGCCTTCCTATAGTTCGACAGCCACCCAGCAACCTCTCAGTCTCCTCGCAGAGCCCTCAGTGCCCACCACCCAGCGGTCTGTCCTTCTACCTCCTGTTTAACAGCCACCCTCTTCCTCCTGAGCCCTCTGTCTGTCGACTTCCCCTTCAGAAACAGCCATGTCTCGCCTCTCAGCAGAACGAAACTTCTCCCTGCGTCAACAGTGGCGTAGCAAAGAGATTGTGAGGCGGGGCGGTCCGCCCCAGATGGCAAGAGTTTTGGAAGCCCGCTCTTACCTGCGGCATCTCCAGCAGCCTCCACCCCCTTCTTTTACATAGGGCCACGTGGTGGCCGCCGCGGGGACTACCACAGGTAGCAAGTAGTCTAGATATGCCACTGCGCGTAATTGCAGAGATAGCCTCATTATCACCTTGCTGTCTCCTGGGCGCCATCTGTTACTCTTCTTCTGTACTGGCTTCTTACCACCTATTACTGCCCCCTCTGGTGCCTCTATAGCTCCTTGTATAGACAACATGCTCCCATTTCTCTCCTTACGCACCCTCTGTTACTACATACACATTCCCCTTACCTTGTTAGAGAACAAGTTTTTCTGCAACTGACTTGCTCACATGAAGACCAGAAGGTGGTTCTTCTAGGCCAGTGGTTCTTAACATTTTGACTTCTGTGGACCCCCACTTAATCATTAGTGCAATCTGGAGTTCCCCACTGAAGCATTATTGGAATTTGGTGGGTCCCCAACTGAGTCATTCGTGGAATCCAGGGACCAAAGCCTAAGCAATTTTGAGAATTTGAGCTGGTGTTTACTTTTCCTCCTCTGACTT
This sequence comes from Triturus cristatus, assembly GCF_964204655.1. Lineage (NCBI taxonomy): Eukaryota > Metazoa > Chordata > Amphibia > Caudata > Salamandridae > Triturus > Triturus cristatus. Next base: position 627,900,630 of record NC_140594.1, on the reverse strand, counting down.
CAAGTGAGAGAATTCATCTGACAATCTCGTGGTGTAAAAGAAAAAGTTATTTTCTAGCACACAACAACATTTAAATGTTTGTAAATGAACTGTGCAAATATTTCAGAATATATCAGAATTAGAAAAGCACAAACAAAGCATATTTTTTTGTAATTCTCAAGTGTGCTGGAGGCAAACATTTTAAGAAGATCAACAAAGAAAATCCATACTCTAGGTAATGCCATTTCATGCATTATTGTTTGTATGCAATATAGTTTTATCAGTAGAACTGTATGTCTGTGCAAACGTAATGGTCATTTCAATTGAAAATGTGTTGTCTGTAATGACAGTGCATCACCACACTATGCATGCTCCACTCTAAGCCACTCAACTCTATGACACTCTACTCCACTCTGTGCCATTCTACCACCCTTTACTCTGCGCCACTCCCCTCTATGCCACTCCGCAACACTCTATGCCACTCTACTCTACGACACACTACTCTACTCCATTACACGCTACATCACTCCACTCTATGACACTCTTCTCTACTCTATGCCATTCCACTCTAAGCCACGCCACCTCATTCTATGACACTCCACGCTGTGCCACTTCGCTCTACGGCATTCCACTCTAGGACACACTACTCTACTTTACTCTATGCCACTCCACCAGTAGCAGCTCGTAGTGGGAATGCTGCGGGGTGGGGCAGGGGAGGGGCAGGGTGGGGGATAGTAAACTCTGGCATATGGCCGACCAAAGGTAAGTACATAACTAAATAAATCAAACAAATTACATTGTGCGCGCTGCAATGCCATTTGCGTTGCAGCATGCGCAATGTCATTCGTTTTATTTATTTAGTTATGTACTTATCTCCGCTTGGCCGTATGCCGGAGTTTACTAACCCCCACCCTGCCCTTCCCCCGCCCCGCCTCACCACCCCGCAGCACTCCCACTACGAGCCGCTACTGCACTCCACTCTGCGCTACTCTACGCAACTCTACTCTACGACACTCTATGCCACTCAACTCTTGCGCCACTCCACTCTATGACACTCTACGACACTTAATTCTAGGATGCTTCACTCTAGGTCACTCTACTCTACTTTATGACACTCCACAACACTTTATTCCACTCCATGCCACTCCACTCTACAACACTCTATGCGACTCTGCGACACTCTATGCCACTCCACCCTACTACACTCCACTCTATGACACTCCACTCTATACCACTTTACTCCACTCTACGCTATGCCACTCTACTCTACAACACTTTACTCCACTCTACGGCACTTTACTACACTGTACACTATACCACTTCAATTTACGTCACTGCCCTCTACAACACTCTGTTCCACTCTGCACCATTCCACTCTAAGGCACTCTACACCATTCTACGCTGTTCTTTGGCACTTAACTCTAGGCCCCACCACTCCACTCTATGACTCTACTTCACTTTACGCCACTACACTCTACAACACTCCTCTCTACAACACTCTTTGCCACACCACATTACTCCACTTTACTCCACTCTACGCTATGCTGCTCCCCAACACTTTCCTTCACTCTACGCTATGCCATTCTACTCTACAATACTCTACTCCACTCTACGCAACTCCCTCTATGCCACTCCATGCCACTTCACTCTACTGTACGCCACTCCACTCCACTCTACTCCACTCCACAACACACTACTCCAATCTAGACCCCTACACCACCCCACTCTATGCCACTCCACTCTATGACACTATACGCCACCCAGCCCCACTCTACGCCCCTCCACTTAACCCCACTCTGCACCACTTCACTCCACAACACTGTAATCCACATCACTCCACTCTATTTCACAGCACTCCACTCTAGGTCATTCAACTCTATGCCACTCCACTCTACAGCACTCTACTCCACTTTCTGGCACTCCACTCTACTCTACGCCCCTCCACTCTACGACACTCTACTCAACTCCATCTATGCCACTCCATGCCACTGAACTTCACTCTACGCCACTCCACTCCACGACACAACAAACTAGTGAACTCAACTCCACTACTACACTCTATGCCACTCTGCTACAAGCCACCCTACTCTATGCCGTTCCACTCTACGACACTCAATGCCACTCAAATCCACTCTGTACCCCTCCACTCTATGCCCTCCATTCTACGCCACTCTATGCCACTCTACTCCACGCCACTGTACACCACTCCACTATACACCACTCCTCTCGACACGATTCTACAGCACTCCACTCTATCTATGACACTTCTCTCTACTCCATGACACTCCACTCCACATTACTCCACTCTACACCACTCTACAACACTCTGCTGCACTCTATGGGCCTCCACTCTTCAACACTCTATGCCCCTCCACTCTACGGCACTCCACTGTACTCTACGCCACTCTCCTCTACACCGTTAACTTTTAGTTATGTTGAACAGCAGCCACGCTGGTGTACAACATGGGTAAAACACATTGACAAAGTTAATAGAGCTTGTAATAGGAAAGGCCTATTGGATTTGCCAATGCTTGTTTCACTTTTTCCTGTTTCGTAAACCCTTTTTTTGTTCTCTCTCTGCTTTCCCTATCTCCTCTCGTTTTCTCTTCCTACACATTCAGCTTTCTATTTTCTTTCTCCTCTCACTCTGTTTTTGTCTCTGTCTCTGCTCCACATTCTTTCTTTTTCTAGTATTTTACTGAAGTCTCTCCTTTCTGTTGCAACCAGTCTCCGTGTTTCCTCTACTTCCGGCCTTTCTTTGCTGTTTCCTTCCTGTCTCAATATTTATTCTCTCCGTGCGGTCTTCCTGTATTTCTCCCCGCTCTCTTCTCCTCTCAGCGTTTCTTTTTCCTCCCTCTATTCCCTCTGCTCGCTATGTCTCCTCCAGCTTTCGCTCTCCATCTCCTGTCTGTGTTCCCTCGCCTCCCTCTACAGCTGCCCTTTCCCTGCCTCTCTCCCTTATCTCCACCCTGCTGGGCTCTGTTAATCTCGTCACTCCTGCTGGATCACGGAGTCACATTCCTGGTGCTTTCACTGTAAATATTTTCAGTTAAGCTGATTTAATATCAGTTTGAGTTCTTTCCTGGCACCAGGGAGGGACTGAAATAATTAGACTCACCCCTCTCCCCCCCTATAGGCTGTGAGGTCACTGGCACCTGCCCGCTGACCCGGTGAATAACTGATGGGCTGAGAGCCCGGCCACAGACACCCTCCGCCCACGCCTGTCCCGCATCAGTGCTCCATACCCCGCTCCCATCCTCGGAGGAGCGTCCATCAGTGCCATCTTCACTCACAACCCCTCCCCTTACTTCCTGGTGAGTGCCCCCTCTTCTCCCAGCCCCTCCCCTGCTGCTCAAAAGCTTAAGATGGACTGAGGCAGCCCTTGGTGGCCAGAGCTCAGTCAAGGCGCTGAGGAGAGGAAGACTGTCAACCGAGACTGAGGAGGCACCCAAGGCATCGTGTGAGACTGAGGGACAGCAGAGGCCATACCTGAGGCGTCCTGGGAGACTGAGGGACAGCAGAGGCCAGATCTGAGGCGTCCTGTGAGACTGAGGGACAGCAGAGGCCATACCTGAGGCGTCCTGGGAGACTGAGGGACAGCAGAGGCCAGATCTGAGGCGTCCAGGGAGACTGAGGGACAGCGGAGGCGCCCGTGAGACTGAGGGACAACAGAGGCCAGACCTGAGGCGTCCTGGGGGACTGAGGGACAGCAGAGGCCAGACCTGAGGCTTCATGTAAGACTGAGGGACAGAAGAGGCGTCCAGGGAGACTGAGGGACAGCAGAGACGTCCAGGGAGACTGAGGGAGAGCAAAAGCGTCCAGGGAGACTGAGGGACAGCACAGACGTCCGAAGAATCTCAACGGGGCATACAGTGAAAGTCTAGGACCCAGAAACGTGCTAGAGACTTCCAAGGAAAATAGAGCGTCTAGGGAGGGTCCACGTGACAGCCAGGGAGCATCAACGAAACAGAAGACATCAAGAGAGAGCGGAGACATCCAGAGCCTTGTGAAGCCTGGTACAGCCGGGGGCACAAGAGACACCCAGGGTCACCGAAGGACCGCAGAGGAGGTAAGCGTCCTGTCTGGGTGCATGCAGTTACATGTGTACAGAGCTCCTTACCCCCATGGGGGGCTTGTGTGAGGCGTGCTCACCTGGGAAGCGTTTGGTGTCGTCCGTGGGGGTCTGGCCGGTGCTGTTATCCCGTCTTGGTTCGCAGCACTTACAGCGCCGTCGTGGGGGAAAGACAGACAGAGCGCGTGCAGTTTACATTAATCGGTTACTGAGAATGACTCCGCACGTCCCGTAATGAATTCTGGGTGACGGCCAAAGCCATCAGTCCACATCTGGGGCTGGACCCAGCAGACGAGACTGAAGCTCTTTGCAGCCTCGGAGCCACAGGTGAGGGACAGGCTGGAGAATCCCTCGCAGGGACTGGGTTAGAGTCACCATGGTACAAGCCTTTATTTTAACAAGATGGGTTATAAATATAATGCTTGATAGTGTCTAGTAGAGAGCTTTGTGCATGAAGCAGCTGTTATGGAAGAGATAGCGCATGAAAGGCCCCAGCTGTGGTGCTGGGCGGCAGGCCTCTTCGTGGGTTGGTTGCCTGGCTCTTAGTAGCTTGCTGGACTGTTTGAGCAGGGTTGATGGTGGCTCTATGCAGGGCTTTAAGTGGGGTGAAAAAACTGAGGGCTCTCTCTGTGGGGTGTGGCCGATGTAATCAAGAGCATGGCTTAAAACATGTGAGCTAAAAATCTGTGCTTGGCATAGTGTGCTGCCCGACTGGTGTTTTGCTGCGTCTGTCAGTGCACCCAGGTGGATATAGAAAACAAGAAACATTACACCTACAATGGCCATGGACTATTGACTTTGCCAATGGCAGTTAGTTTCATATGCTAAATAAGCAACGATTATGGATTGGCTTCCTAGTATATAATATTGAAAATGCTTCAGTTGTGCCATTATGAGACAGGTAAACGAGTCTCTTTGACCTTTCATCAAAGGCAGTGAAGGGTGGAACTGCTGCAGAGTTAAATAGAAATCCACCCTGAGGATAGAGGCAAAAACGGAGAGCTCGATAGGGACCCGTCTCGGTACCTGCTTTTCAGAACTGCCGGTGCTGAGCACCGGCAGGACCCGGCCCACTTAAAGCCCTGGCTCTATGAATATTGAGGCGTGTCCTTGGTAGTCCATCTTGGGGGAGGCCCGGGAGGGCGGCACAGAAGCCCCGCTCGGGTCACCCGGTAGAGGCGCCGGTGATAAATGCCCTAGCGGGACATCCTATGGTTGTTAGCTCTCATGCAGTCTGCCGTGTGGCACACCCCTGCATCCCTGCTGTGAACTCTCTTCCTTAATCCATTGCAATTTACACCTCACTGCAGTTCGGATATAATTCCTTAACTCGTGCAGTTTGTAGAGACAATTTAAATGTTCTATCAAGACATAAATGTTAATCGCTTTTATTGAAACCTAGTCGGATTGTGGCTCAAACAGCGAACACGGACGAAGCCACTAGGGTTTGCTTAGAGTGAAAGGGTTTACCACTCTTCACTGAAGCACAGAGGGGCAGTGCATGTTTCTCTCAGAAGCGGAAAAGGGACAGTGTAACAAGGTGCTAGAACAAGATGCACGCTCACACGGAGACACTGAAGGCAGATAGGTCAAAACAACGCACCTTATAACCGGATACAAGTTACAGTTCGAAAAACCCCATAGGGACACAGCGTGGAGCATCTCAGCCTCAGCAGTGCAAGCATCAGTTGTACACATAAGAGATGGAGCACAGTGCAAGCTTCAATCACAGAGAGCAGGAACGTCATGCACTGTTGCTGTGCAGGGTGCATAGGACAGTGAGATAGTACTGCAAGCAAACTTACACACACTTATGAGAAGTACAACAAAGACTCCAGCAGGACACGCTTTCTCACATGCGCATGCTCACACGTGAAGTACAACACAGAGCAGCGGGACAAGCTTTCTTACATGCGCTCGCACTCACACACACACACGAGAAGTACAACACAGACAGCAGCAGGACAAGCTTTCTCACATGCTTGTGCACTCACACACACACACATGAGAAGTACAACACAGACAGCAGCAGGACAGGCTTTCTTACATGCGCACGCACTCACACACACACACGAGAAGTACAACACAGACAGCAGCAGGAAAAGCTTTCTTACATGTGCACGCACTCACACACACATGAGAAGTACAACACAGACAGCAGCAGGACAAACTTTCTCACATGCGTGCACACTCACACACACATGAGAAGTACAACACAGACAGCAGCATGACAAGCTTTCTTACATGTGCACGCACTCACACACACATGAGAAGTACAACACAGACAGCAGCATAACAAGCTTTCTCACATGTGCACGCACTCACACACACATGAGAAGTACAACACAGACAGCAGGATGACAAGCTTTCTTACATGTGCACGCACTCACACACACACGAGAAGTACAACACAGATAGCAGTAGGACAAGCTTTCTCACTTGCACACGCACTCACACACACGCATGCAAGAAGTACAACACAGACAGCAGCAGGACAAGCTTTCTCACATGTGCACGCATTCACACCCACACAAAAGGAGTACAACACAGACAGCAGCAGAACAAGCTTTCTCACTCGCGTGCACACACATACGAGGAGTACATCACAGACAGCATCACACACACAAGTACAACAAGGACAGCAGCAGGAAAGCTTTCTCGCACGCGCGTGTGCGCGCTGACACATTCACACACACACGGGAAGTACACCACAGGCAGCAGCAGGACAAGCTTCCTCACACGCACACACACACATAAGTACAACACAGACAGCAGCAGGACAAGCTTTCTCACATGTGCACGCACTCACACACACACGAGAAGTACAACACAGATAGCAGTAGGACAAGCTTTCTCACTTGCACACGCACTCACACACACGCATGCAAGAAGTACAACACAGACAGCAGCAGGACAAGCTTTCTCACATGTGCACGCACTCACACACACACGAGAAGTACAACACAGATAGCAGTAGGACAAGCTTTCTCACTTGCACGCGCACTCACACACACGCATGCAAGAAGTACAACACAGACAGCAGCAGGACAAGCTTTCTCACATGTGCACGCATTCACACCCACACAAAAGAAGTACAACACAGACAGCAGCAGAACAAGCTTTCTCACTCGCGTGCACACACATACGAGGAGTACATCACAGACAGCATCACACACACAAGTACAACAAGGACAGCAGCAGGAAAGCTTTCTCGCACGCGCGTGTGCGCGCTGACACATTCACACACACACGGGAAGTACACCACAGGCAGCAGCAGGACAAGCTTCCTCACACGCACACACACACATAAGTACAACACAGACAGCAGCAGGACAAGCTTTCTCACATGTGCACGCACTCACACACACACGAGAAGTACAACACAGATAGCAGTAGGACAAGCTTTCTCACTTGCACGCGCACTCACACACACGCATGCAAGAAGTACAACACAGACAGCAGCAGGACAAGCTTTCTCACATGTGCACGCATTCACACCCACACAAAAGAAGTACAACACAGACAGCAGCAGAACAAGCTTTCTCACTCGCGTGCACACACATACGAGGAGTACATCACAGACAGCATCACACACACAAGTACAACAAGGACAGCAGCAGGAAAGCTTTCTCGCACGCGCGTGTGCGCGTTTACACATTTACACACACACAGGAATTACACCACAGGCAGCAGCAGGACAAGCTTCCTCACACACGCGCACACACACATGTACACACACGATAAGTACAACACAGACAGCAGCAGGACAAGCTTTCTCACACACGTGCACACACAGGAAGAATTTGCTGTTCTTATTTTACACTGTATTTGATTGCTGGGGAATACTCTGACTGAGCGCTGGCGCGCCATGCCCATTGGGCGCACAGGGCTTCAGCCCCCCGCCCCCCCCTCCTGTCGGGTGTGTCAGCCCAGGCTGAGACAGCTTCCAGGGTTGGCGAGCGTCTTATCGCAGCCACACTCGAGTACTTCACAGGCGGACAACATTGCACTACAGAACTCACCCTGGAAACCAGCAACCAGAGGGATGTGGAAATCACTCGACACATACCTAGACTTCTACGAACCCCCATGAAACCAATTCGTCCCGGCGACACACCCCCCCCGACCCCTTTAAGTGCGGTAAAAAGAAGGTAACTGTGCGCAATCACTATGGCCCTACGGATCGGTTGGACTGACGAGTCTCCCTAACTCGCCATAAGCAAGCGAGGGATGTGGCGGCTTGATCAGGCGTTTAAAAGTCTCACAATTACTGAGCCGTTCTTGTGTACTTCTTTCACCCCTTTCTCTCCTGCTTTTTTCTATCATCTTTTTTCTTGTTCTCACTAAACCACGTCAGGTGGGGTTAGCTAAGCATATGTTTCGAAGGGACTGTTAACACTGTTGTACAAACTACGATTGGCTAACCTTGTAACAGAAATGCTAATGTCTTGTCTATAAAAATTAATAAAATACTTTGAAATTAAAAAAAAGACAATTTTCTTGTTAATGAGGCTTTGTTGTGTTTTCACCCCTTCTTAGAGCCCCCGCATCTCCACTCTGCCTATTGCTGGAAGAATTAGCCCCCCCCCCCCCACGCTGCACCCCCCCACGAAATTTTCCTTGAATTAGAGCGTTGGAAGATTCTCTTTACCCTGCATTAGGTCATAGAGGTGAATTACTATGATTACTCCCATGTATCTTAAATAATTGATTACTTCTGCCCACTGTACGGCTGCTCTGGTTACTTTACTGCATGTGATAATGGAAGCCGGAAGGTCACTCTGCCTACTTTATTATTTCCTGGGTTAACTTGGAGCTAACACCAGCTGGGTTGTCTCTAGCTTTACCTGCACTGTGTTCAAGGAGGTCATTCTGAATGAGTTACATCACCTTCAGTTACAGAAGAAGAATGATTTATTCTGGGGTAAATAACAGAATGCAGCTCCTGTAATTACTTTGCACTGCATTGGCTGATAGGGGAGTAATCCAATTACTTTGCCACTGACCGGGTTACTAAAAAAAATAGTTTTACTCTGAATTAGATTACAGAAATAAAGTACTCTCTGTGCTTTACCTTTTATTGGTTTACAGAAGATACCTTTGAGTCATTTACTCTTGAGTAATATTTCAGAAAATTTTTCTGATTACTTTATCCTGCATTAAATTACAGGAGACAATTGCCGTAACTCTTTTTGCTCACATTAGACTAGGGAAGATTACTCCAAGTATGTTGCCATGGCCTGGTACGAACATTTAAATTAATGGATTTACTTTGCATTAGATTTGACAAATAGACACCTCTAATTACTTTATCCTTTTCTTGATTACAGAATATTCATTTGAATATGATATTACAGGATGAGATTACTTTATACAGTATTTGATTACTGTAGATTACCCTGATTGCTTTACTGCAGATTACATTACAGAGAATATTGCCCCGATTACTATCATTCATTAGATTCATTTTTGATTTGATTTATATACCCGTTATCTGGTTACAAAAAGTGATTATTCCATTTACTCAGGTGTTTGTTTGTTTGCTAAGCGCGACTACTCACCCGTAAGGGTCTCAAGGCGCTTGGGGTGGGGGGGGGGGTCGCAGGTTGCAGTCCATCAAGGAGGGGGTCTGTCGAAGAGCCAGGTTTTGAGGTTTCTTGCGAAGATGGGATTTACTGGACCCATGGCTGAGTTACAGGAGACTCCTTTGATTGGTTTACTCTGCATTAGATCACAGGATGCAATTATTCAGGTTATCGTACAGTAGGCGGTGGTCAAACTATGCAAGACACGCAAGCCCATGGTCTAGCACCAGAACAGACCATCAGCCGAGTACTTTTTACTGTAGATCGGTTAAAACCCATACACCCCGCCTGCCCACTCATGGAAACGCAGCAATAAAACAAAGGATACTGTAGTAATATCCTTAATTCATATTTCAAGTCTCACTTAAAACAGGTTTGGAGAGAGCCAAAGACCTGCACCTCCACTGTGACAGTGATGTATCCACTGTGACAGTGATGTACCCTGCGGACAACCTTAAAAAGCTTGTCATTCACATTGTTTGCCAACAGGTCACATGAACCAATCCTCTGGAACAGTACAGCAGTGAAAATCCAACATCCGAAGCAGCTTCACTCGCACTTTACTGGGCAAATTCTGTCTAGGGGCAACTCTATGGAAGCTGACAACAGTAGACATATACTTCTTCATCCACAAAGTGCGACGGGGCCAAGAAACTGGCAGCTATGAGCTACCTAAGAATCCTTGTAACATAATATAACTAGGCCACCAAAAGCCTGCTGTGGCAGCACTTTGAAAACCCCGATACTAAATGTCTCGGTGCAGCGCATGCGCTGGCTCAGTGAGGCCTAAAAAATACAATAGGATTAACCTACATTATGTACTTGGTTGCCTAAAGGGATTACCCTAATTCAGGTTTCTTAGATTACTGACTACTTTATCCTGCCACAAATTTCCTAAAATGACACTGACTACTTTACCCTCCCATCAGAGTACGGAAAATTACTCTGGCTGTTTCTTCCTTCATCGGGTAACTCTCTGCTTTATTAAGTATTTGATAATGGAAGTTGTGCGAATGGTTAAACCAGGATCAATGCATCTTGCTTCCACGCAGCGGCGCCCGGCATTGATCGGAGGTAGGAGGGGAGAGGGGGGAGGTTACGGGAGGTAGAGGGGAGGACACGGGAGCGTGGGAGGATGTGGGGGAAGCGGCTATAAAAAAAAACTTTTCACCGCTTCTCTGTTCCGTAGACCATCCTTCACTTGGCCACAGGAAGCACAGCCAGGGTCCCAGTCAGCGTATCACAACGCTGCCTTAGCAGTGTTACGGCGCTCAGACGCTGACTGGAGGTCTGGGCATGTTCTCCACGTAGGCTGTAATGCAGCTTGCATGTAGAACATGCAAAGTGCCCAAGACTCTTTTTGTTATTGACCAATCAAACTGGCACCGGCTACCTTAGACTGATCAATGAAAAAAGAAAAGATCAATCTAAGGTAGCCGGTGTTAGTTTGATTGGTCAATAACAAAAATAGAAATTACAAGTGAGCAAAAAAGCACATTTGTGGGGGGCGAGCAGTACTTTGCTCCAGAGGAAAGGCAACCACAAATGGGCAAGAAAAGCCATCAGGTGACACGCAAGGAAATGAGAGTGGCCAAAGCCGGCCAATGGTAAAAACGGATGGACTTTAAACCCGCTATAAATTCTTGGTAAACCCACAATAGGTTTTTCGAAACGAGACAGTGAAAGCTGTAGGCGAGACCTAAAAAAATCCCATTACTGACAGAGTGACTGAGCACAGTCCGAAGAAGCCAGGTTCAGCCCTAAATAGGACTGAGCAGGACAGCACCCTGGGTGGAAAGAACATTTGTTGTTTGTTGTGGAGGTGGGGGGGTCTTTGCGGTGTGATGGCAGGATGTTTGAGGAAGATGGGAGGAGGGCAAGGGGTTTCTGGGGTGCTAACAGTTACCCTAAGATACATTAAGGGCTGATTACAAAGTCTTTAACGGGACCTGATTGAGACCAAGTGGGATGGACGAGCTGCTGTTCGCATCACATTAAGTCAGGGAGACCCCTGCTGCACCCCTCGGAAATTTGCTCCCCGGGACTGGGCTCTGCTCGCCTATGCCCAAGGCCGGCCCAGGAAGAAGCATGAATGTGAGAGTGGTGGCAGAGTGCTCTCTGCTCCACACTCAAGAACACACTATCTTCTTCACTGATATAACTAATGACATATTAAAAACAAAATGAAAGTTCAATTACACGAGGACATAAATGAGTAAGAGGTCCAAAATGGACAGGCATGGGTACCGTACAGGTCAGTTTAGGCTGAGCCCGACGCAATACAACGATGGATGCCTCCACAGTCCAACATCTGGTGACTACTGAACTGACTCATACAGAACGCCATGGGTCGCACACTTGCCTCAGACTGTCCAGAACTCAGAGCCTCACGGTTTAGCTCTCTGGCAACAAGGTTCAAACACAATAACTTGAGGGTGACCCCCACTTTTCTATCTGTTAACCCGGCCATCACACAATATGAAGGCCTTACCTCGCGCTAGAGAGTTACGTACGTTTTAACAAGATTACAAATGGGACGAGATGCTGCAGACATTTTAGGGTTTCTCTATCCCAGTGCTTAATTTGAACCGGTGGTTTCCGGTGCTCAGCAACAGCACTAAATTTTCAGTATTGGAACATATGACAGCCTGCCCACATGCTGGCTGTGTTTGTCTAATTTAGAGATTTACACAACATTTACCTATTATTTCAATCTACATTCTAAATGAATTATAGCTTTGGGGCGCCTCGAATAATATGAATTGTCACACTTGTAGTGAGAGTTAGTAGCTGTTTTGGTATTGTCATTGGCAGCACTGGCAGGGAAAATGGGCGATGCAAGGTGCAGTGGCCTCCTGACGAGGGAACCTGGTACTTTTTTTCTTCTTCAAATTAAGCACTGCATTTATTAGCTCGAAGTTAAGCGTGGCTTAGAAGGAAAGCGCGCGAGATTCCTGGGCTTGGGTGTCCGAATGAGGAAATCGTCCAAGCAGGAGTGGATCTGAATATCCGCTGAGTCACCACCGCAGCTTGCGGGAGAAAGGAAGCCAGGCTGATGGGAGGCACTTGTGCTGACAGTGCACTAAATCCTCCCGCGCGCCCAAAGGCTGTAACTGTTAGAACTGTTCGGTAGTAGCAGTGTTCAGGTCCCGCCCACAAACCTTCAGGCTGAAGATAAGCAACCGCTGCTTACAGTAAAAGTGTTTTGATGGCCCGCCGCAGAGAAAGTGAAGCACTATGTAGTGTTAAATATTTCATCCTGGGAGATGCAAGTTCCGTTTTCATAGCAACAAGCGCAGAACCCACCGAGCAATCTCTCATCGGTTTGTCACGTCGCTGACTCGAATTGGTGTCCAGTGACAACAGAACTGGTAGGCATATGTGTGACTTGCGTTGGGGGTATACCAGAGGCCCAACTAGAGCCAAATTTCGGGGGGGACGGGGGGGACTAAGTACAAATTGGGGGGGGGGGGGCGGGGGCGGGCTAATTCTTCTAGTAATAGGCAGAGTGGAGATGCAGGGGCTCTAAGAAGGGGTGAAAAAGAACAAACCCTCATTGACAAGCAAATGGCCTTTTAAAGGCCTGTGAAGTACTGGGGTGCGGCTGTGTGTGTGCCCAGGAAGCTGTCTCAGCCCAGGTTGACACACGACGGGTGGGGAGGGGGGCTGAAGTCCTTTGAGCCCAATGGCCGTTGCCCGCATGGTGTATACAAATCCTGTCATAGTGGAGTGCCAGGGAAGATTCAGGCATACTTCATGGCACTGTGTTTGAAAAGCTGGTAGAGGGACAGCACTACTAGCCCCTCCCCCCCCCCCCCCACCTTCTGTATGAAGGAGCTTTCTTGTTTGACTTCCAGCAGGACCCAAAAGAAAGACCTGATTTAAGGGTCCATCAGCCCTCTTTTTGCTCACCCTGAATGGGAGCCTAACACCTAGTATTTACTTTGCTCAACCCATGTATAATAGATGCACGCACTGTAAGCATGTCAGCTGCATCTGTCTGTGTGATTAATTACACAAATAACAATTTATATAGCGCTGATTTCTACTTAATATTTTGTAGCACTACTCATCCCAATGTAGGGTGTGAGAGCGCTTTACATCACACATTATACAGAGACAATATGGTAAATATGTAAAATGTAAGAGTGTAAATCAATATATAGGAAATGTTGCATAATACAAGAAAAGAGTAGAAATCACTTATTGTCCTTACTTGTAGGCATTATACGTTAATAGCACATGGTCGAGAAGAATCACAATGTAAGGATTTAAAACGTAGCACTGTTGTTGTGGTTGTTTGTACTAGTAAGACTTTATTACTATCCAAAATAACCCTTTTTAGCAACCTTAGAAATGACAGATTGAGAAACAAAACAATACGTTGCTAAACCCATGCATTGAAGTTTGCATATAGTTCCTTGATGACGGTTTCTTAGCTCACTGTGCTATATTAGGAGGACCTCAACTTAGGGACCACAAGTAATTAAAGGATCTCTGTGTCAAAAGCAGTAACCCACTTCCATACCTACATACAATAAAATCTGTGATCTGCATGATGGGCTTTGCAGTAGGCACATTAACCCTCTCTGCTACTTTATGAGTCAAAACTGTGACTAAACAAAGCACAGATCTCTCATGCGTGCATTAACATCCAGAGTTATCGTACCATTAATATTTCTCCCTCAAAGTTTCTAGGCACACAAAATCTCTGCAGCAGGTGCCTTAACCCTATTAAGATGAAATACTGCCTCTTTGTAACTGAATAAACCACAAGTTTTCTGTCATGTTTCTTCTTCTTATCAATGTCCTTGCAGCAGAGTTATTAAGAAAAATGATAAATTGACTGTCAGACTCCGCCTTTCATGTTTCTTACTCCACCTTCTTTCTGCTGCCTCATTCTAACCCCAAATTTCTGAATTCCCAGAGTAACTGTTTTTTCAACTCCAACAGTGGTGTTAATACTTCTTTAGTGATAATTCTGTCCCAGGATGATTTTATTCCCAGAAGGGCTTCTGTTTCCCACGGTCCACGTATCCCAGAGAGCAACCATGTCCATCAGAGTACCTACAGATATGTTTTTATATGCTTTTGTTCCCCAGAGTTGTCATATTCCTTTGCTTACCCAGATAATTGCTGTCCCCCACTCCTATTGCTGTTAGTTGCCAGAGTACTCTTTTTTCTTTTATTCTCTAGAACACTTCTATAAGTAGTTCTAACATTTCTCAGAATATCTTATTATCCCTCTCACCTGGGGCATTTCTCTCAGTCCTATTGATTTAAGAACTGACATTCCTCAGTTGTATCACACTGAGTATTGTTACTCTGCAGAGTACGCCATTCCTTACTGAACTCCTATTTCCCACATTACTTTTATCACCCAGAGTACTTTGTATACCAGTGGACACTTTTATTCCAAAGAGTACTTCTGTTCCTCAGAATAGCTGTTACTCCTGTTCCCCAGAGCACATTCTTTGCCCTGAGAACTGCTGTTCCTAGCTCATACCTCAGACAATGCGTTCAATCCCCGGCTTATGCACATTCCCTAGAGTACTCCTATTCCGCAAAGCACTTTTATTTCCCAGACTTCTTTTTCACCAAAGTACTTGTGTTTTCCAGACAAATATTACGCGAAAGAACACTTTCATTCCCTAGCATTTTCACTCCAAGTGCCTGAGTAGCTCTCTTCCGCTGAGGACTCCCAGTACCTACAGTACTCCGAAAAACCTGAGTACTCCTGCTCCCCAGAGCAGGGCCGGCTTTAGCGCTGGTGGCGCCCGGTGCCAGAATCATTTCCGGTGCCCCCATACCCCAGGACCGCCTCCTCGGATTCCCTCACTACCAGCAGGCATAAATTCCACTCAACCCTCCAAACATAAATTATTGCTAAACACAGTGCCCCCCTCCCCCCTGGAGTTTGGCGCCCCCTCCACAGGTCAGCGCCCAGTGCGGCCGCACCAGTTGCACTGCCCTAAAGCCGGCCCTGCCCCAGAGTACCTGGGCACCAGGGCACTACCTTCCGAGCGGTAAGGGGAGGATTCCTAATGGAAGCTTGAGGCGGCGCGTGCAGCAATGGCTGCCGGAACTGAAGGAAGACGATCTCTACGCGGAGCTGGGGTTCCGGGTAGGGGACGGCGCCAGCCGGTATGAAAGGAATTGATTTTTGCTAATTCGAAGCCTATTCGTTTTCTCAGCTGCTTTAATATTTCATGCGCTGACGCAGCTAGGCTCACTTCCTCTCGATTTGTAAACAGTGGCAGTCTGAGCGCCTTCCCGCGTACCGGACGGTGCACTGTCAGACAGGCCCACCATTCACTTCCCAGCTATTCTGGGGCTCTGATGGACGGGCCTGACATGTTGGTGACACTTCCGCAGCTCTCTTGGCTCTTCAGAGCTGCAGACATTACTTGGGGCGGCACAAAATAATCAGGCAAAAGGCTGCTTTATTAGGACAGGTATGAAGCTGAACTTCTTGTTTAAGTACAACATATACCAAACCCCACTTCACTAATACATTAGTCAGCCTATCCCTTTCCACCCTTAAACCCCCCCACCCCAACACGAACAAACCCCCAACAAATAATCCAAACATTCAACACCCACCCCTTTCATTTCATTCACCGTCCTTCCACTCCTGACCCAAGCCTTACTCCCCTGTACTCCATCTGCCATTGTCTCCAGGCAAGGTCTCAACCCTTTGGGCCTGTTGCCCGAGTCCTATGCTGGTCTGCCATCTGTCCTCACAGCAGCAACAACGAGAAGCTCATATCCATCCTGAAAGTTTAACCCCAATAAAACAGACCTAAAGGCAATGAAGTATTCATGGTTCTAAAGCTGACCCAAATGGGAAAGAAGGACCAGGATTAAAATCGATATCTACTCTACCTGGCAGCGTGGCGGGACCACAGTGTCCCTGGCAATGTGCCCATGGCAATCCGACTCTCTGTAACTGTCACGTAAGCCCTAACCAATAGTGCTGTCCCCAGGCCTGGTCAGCACCGTCCCTTCAAAGCATCCTGGGGGTGGACGCCTTCCAAGCTGCCCCCCCTGGCAGTCCCACTTTGGCCCATCAGACAGGTCTCTCTCAGCATTGTTCCATGAACAATTCACCTGACTTTAACTTTTACACATAGGCCAGCTTACTTAAAGCATCAAATCCAATTATAAAGACATATACAGAAAGGTCAATGCCCATATTACCAGTAGCGGCCTGTGGTGGGAGTGCTGTCGGGCGCTGACGTGGGGTGGGGGAGGGGCAGGGTGGGGGTAGTAAACTACGGGTGTTAATTTGCAGTTCATAAGCCGCAATCCATGTATTATAATAGCACCGTGAGCTATGAACCGCAATCAGGTAGCTGCGTGCAAACTGCAAGGCATGGGTTTAGAAACATTGGGGCAGATTTATGAGCCCCTTGCGCCACTTTTGCGTCACTTTTAACATGGGAAAAGTGACGCAAAAGTGGCGCAAGGGGCTCATAAATCTGCCCCATATTTTTTACCTCCATCTTTCATTATTCTAAAGTTGCAAAGAAGGTTTTTTTGCACAGTAATAAAGTCTCATTAGTATAGACCACGATATGTTTAAAATCCTGACCTTGTGTTTCTCCTAACCATGCTCCCTTAAAATATAATGTCTACCAGTATGGATGGACAATATGTGACTCCTAGACCTTGTAATCCTCATTGTTTTTTTATGACATTTCCTGTACATTTATTTACGTACTTGTACAATTCATTGTCTCTGTATAATGGGCCTGTGTGATGCCAAGGGCTATATAAGAAATTACGTAGAAAAAATAAATTAGCTAGTGCTATTTAAATCATTATTAATGAAATTAATCATACATATACATCTGACATTCTTACAGTGTTTGCATATTTCTTACATATAGAGGTTGAATAAAGTCAAAAACCTGCTTTCAAATTATACATTCTCTTAAGTGCTTGTGAAGTGATAACACACTGTGTGCATTTTTCTCTTCTATTACATCGGCACCTAACTGTTAGTCCTCAGTTACTCCCAGCCAGGATGATACTCGAACGAGGACTAATGACCCTTTAAATGAGGCCTTTGTTTTGGGTCCAACATAAAGTGTAAAATCAGAAAACCGTTTGCAGCTTGCTGTTCTGAACTGAAAACAGACAAATTCAACATATTTCACAGGGGCCAACCCACATCCCAGATCCGGATGAATAATATTTGCCGGATCTGGGATCCAGCTAGATCCCCATCATTTGCTGCACTGCTGGTCCCCAAAAATGAGTGCCGGTGGGCCCCATCTGCAACAACCTGCTCAAATTAAGAACTGAATACAACATGATTGGCAGAAAGAGCCCTCTTTCATAATGAACTGCCCATCCAGATGTTGTACAAACCCAGCGTACGTACAGCCGTAAGAGCTCCACGTATCTAGAATTCCTCAGATACAGTGTGGGGAGTCTTGCCCTGAAGGACCTGGATCAACGTGTCTCCTTCCACATGCCAGCTTTAGGGCTGTGCGACTGGTGCCGTTGCACCAGGCGCCAAGGTCAAGTTGGCGCTCTCTGCATGACAGGCTGAATGGAGGCAAGAGCTGCCTGCAGAGATCTTTGTGTGTGCAGCATTTTTCAGGCGATATTACAAATGGCTTGATAATGTTTGTGGTTAATGGCATGAGGAAAGGATCTGTGATTTCTTTAGTCACAGTCATGACTCATGATAAAGTAGCATAGAGGGTAAATGTTCCTGTCGCAAAGCACCACATGGGACATACAGACCCTCAGATTAGTACTTTATATTGAGGGTTATTCCTTTTTTCTCAGAGATCCTTTCGTTAGTTGTAAATAATTCACAAGTTACAACCTTCTAATGAGCACAGTGAGCTCTGAACTGCCATCAAAGTGCTGCATGCAAATTGAAAGGCATAGGTTTAGATCCTTATTGTTTGTTCTCCTCAATCTTTCACTATTCTAAGGTTGCTAAAAAGGGTTCCTTTGGTTTGCCAAAACTTTTTATTAGCGTGTCACCCCAGTTATTGTGTTACATTTATAGAGTGGATTAACTAACATTTTATGCCTGTTATTCATCACAAAAGTGATACAAACCTGGCTCAAAGTGTTGTTTTGTAACTTACTTTCCAGCTCAAACCCTGAATTGCATTGGACAGTAGCCCTAAAAATAACACAGAGTAGCACTATGTGCTACTTTATGTAAAAGAGGCATACCATAGGTGGTACATGGACATTCCCATGCACTCACCTATGGATTTTGATGTTAATCCGTATCCACTAACTTTGGTAGAAAAATTATGCCTCCTCGGGAAGGAATAAAGTTTGAGAAAATATTTATTTTCTCCAAACCTTTCCAACTTTGCATGTGTGCTGCACCACACAGCACACATACAATACAGTAACGTGTTAAACTAGAATCTTGTGCTGGAAGTGTAACCTACCAGTACAAAACCTAAGCTTGACATCACGCAAACACCCTGACACTATGGTGCAAGGATGTGTGCACTGGTGCAAGTCAGTCTACGGTATGCCAGCATTAGAGGAGAGAGCAACACCCCCATATCTGTGCACATAGAGTGCTGTTGTGCTGTCATTTTCACACAGTGCAGAACAGCAACTTTGGTTACTGCGAATCATAAAAACTTCTGCTCCTTCAACGCTCCAGACCAAGTACTCTTAACATGTAATTCTTACCAGTATATGTGACTCCTACACCTTGTAGTCTCCACTGTCTTAAGTTACATTTCCTATACATTGATTTACCCACTCATAGGAATTTTGCCTCTCCCCCTCAACCTGTTTCGTCTGCTAGGAACCTAGGGTTCAAATTTGACTCCACCCTCTCATGTAAGACTCCTTGTCGTGTTTTTGGAAAATGAAGTCCTTACAGAGATTTCTTCACCTCCTACCCATGGACTGTAGGAAAATGGTGGTCCATGCACTGATTACGTCTCAGCTGGACTACGCAAACAGTTTGTATTCGGGTTTGCCAGCCTACCTGATCAGGAAATTACAAACCATACAGAACGCAGCCGCCAGGCTCATCAGAAATGTCCCGCTACGACACCACATATCCCCACACCTGTGCAGCCTGCATTGGCTGCCAGTTAAAAGGAGGATAGAATTCAAGGCTCCGACTCTCGCCTATAGAGCAGTCAGAGACACTGGCCCTCAATATCTAATGAAGAGACTCCGTAAATACCATCAGGCAAGGGTCCTGAGGTCCAATCATCAAGAACTCTTAGTCACTCCCTGCTTTGCAAAAGCCAGGTTGGGTGGCCGGTCATTTACCATGATAACTGCTTCTCTTTGGAACTCCATGCCCGAACATATTAGGAAGGCCAACTCAGAATCTGTATTCCGGAAACTTCTAAAGACCTGGCTCTTTGGCCTTCCTTAGCACCTGTAGCACATGGCAATCTGCCCATACCTCTCTGTATCCGTTGCAAGTGCCGGGACACCTCCGTTGGGGGTAGCCGTGTGCTCTACAAGCTACAAATAAATAAATAAATAAAATATGTTTGTGCTGTAAAGCGCTCTGACAGTATACTTAAGGGTAAGTAGTGCTATAAAGTAACAACAGTTACTGCAGACTCCTCGCATCTCCGCACATCTACTGACCAGGTCCACGGAACTGACGTTGTCATCTTGTGGATCCATCAAACCACGTGCTATTGCATCTGTTGTGGAAATGCGACTCCCTTTTGCTAAATGAACAGTGTTAACCCACTGTACTTTTCTCCAGCCTCCACCGTAGAATGCTCCATGGTGGACCTGTATCTGAGAAGTTATATTTAATTGCATGTTTTACGGATTTTTTTTACAGCGCTGCGTTATCTACAAGTGAAGACTGTAACCTAGAAATATATTTTTTTAAACACACAAATCAAATACAGGCGTCTTCCCAGGAGCCCATCAGATAGAGCTGGAAACCATCACTGTTGTGTGGGACAAGTTTGATTCTCATCAAAGAATCAATTTGGTCCACTGTGGAAGAATCAATGGCTGGGATAGTTGGGTTGAACAGTGTTGGAAAATAAGGGTTGGTACATGTTTGTTGAAAAGGTTAGGCACATGTCGGCAGCTGAAAGAGAAGCTTAAGAGAGCTGCTGAGGGCATGGACAGGAAACCTGTAATTGAAATGACCTCCTCTGAGGACCTGTAATGATTCTCTAACACAGGCTCCTGGAATGGGTTCAAAGACAAGCTGATGCATGCAAGCTTGAGCGAATGACCCGTTCCTCACATTGCGGGACGTCAGGCTGGGTGTGATGGTGTCTTTCGGGATAGGAATTGGAAAGCTCATTGCAGTGTCACTACTTTTGGCCCAAAATGAGAATGATGACGTGGGTGAGGTCTCGGAACACATCCCGTGATTTCCTGGTACAAGTAAATAATTGAGGCGCTTATTCAGGATGAGATCACGTCCGTGCCAGATCTCCCTCTGTAGCGTGTTTGCTTAGCTTTCATCTGACTGCTTCTTTCTAGATGATCTCTGGATCCAGAGACCACCAGGTGAAGGAAGCATTGCCACGTAATGATGCGGTAGAATTGAAATGTGGTGAGGTGAGATGACATGCAGATAGGTGATGTGTGGTGAGATATGGATTGATGATGTGATTTGTAGCCAGGTGATGTGTTATGAGGTGGTAAGTGGTGAAGTGTGGTGATCTGTATGTGGTACAGTTATGCATGGAGACTGCAGTGATTTGCGGTGAGGTGTGGTAAGGTGTGGTAAGGTGATGAGGATAGACAATGTATTGCTGGATGCTATCTATGTGTAATGAGTTGTGATGTGATCTGTGACGGGTGAGGTGAGTTATTGTCGGGAGCATGATTTCAGTCAAACCTTATTTATGCATATAAAATGTGTGTGATCGTTACAGATTGGTCAGTTTACATAAGTGTTAGGTCTTTTGTCCATGTCTTGGAGTTTGAAGGGAGCACTGTATGTATGTATGTATATATATATGCTGGTATTCATAAAGCAGGAATTTAGCTGCTTAGCACTGTACATTATGTTGAGATGATCTTTATCGTGTACATTAAGTGGGAAATACATTACACACAATTTTTGTTTTTCTCTTTCCCTGACTGGTGGATGATTCTGGATACGACTCGCATACAGGGTTAGCCACGACTCCCAGAAAAGCTTCCATGTATCTCCACTGTGAAATATGCTTCAGCCGTCAAAATTTGCTCAGAAGAGGTGGTGTAAAAGTGGGTCTTAGCATTTCCGGGGTTGGCAGCCAAAGTCCTCCACCTGCTGATTATGGTTCCAGACCGCAGAAGAGCACACTCTTAAATGCCTGTTGTGGTAGGTCGCCAGCTGCTACACCCATGGGTATTGACCAATGCAGCCATGAACAGCAGTCGCTGTATCCTTGACCACTGGCCAGTACATCCACCTTTAAAGGACACTAAACTCTCTATCTGGCACTGTGCCAGAAGGCTCCAGGTTCAATTTCCCTTGGCCAGTCGTTTTGATAATCCGATGATTAATAGGTTTCCTACATTCACAAGGCCTATTTGCAATCATTGGAGGCCCCAAGAAGGGTAGTAGCACTTTCTTTTGGCACTGGACATTTCTATACTACCCTAGCATGTATTGGGACCTAATGTTCACTTTTAAAGATGCTCTGAGATTCCCATTCCCAGGTGAAAAGGGTCAGAATTTGGGCAGAGATATGTGGATCATTCCACACTCTCTTGTGGTGCTCTTCTGATGGCGATTCTGGGTTGAGCTGAAGTGTGTTATCATTTGTTTTCTCGTTTTACACCACAGTTGCCTGGTGCTGTGGTCCAAGCCACGTGGAGTCTGTGAGATAGGACGTATCGTGTTATCATGCCTGACACACGCTTGCATTGCAGCAACCAGTCTGTCTCACAAATGACTTGATGTTTTCACAACTAGGTTTCCTGAGTACCAGGGCATAGATCCAATTTTACTGGTTGGAATAACTACCCAGTAAAATCGCTTCAGGCTTCAGTTGCAAAAGCAGACAGGCCCTCCCCACCCCAGCCTCCGCCCGTCCCCTCCTGTCCTCCTTATCTGGCTTGGGGAGAGCATGCGATGCACCCACCGCCAGGGCACTCCTGAGGCGCTGTTCATGACAAAGGCAGAGCCAAGGTTAGACAAGCCCAAGGCAGAAGCATTTCTGCCACCACACACTGTGCTCCTGGGCATTCTCCACGACCACCCAACACCTGTCATGGGGAGATTGGGTTTATACCTTAAACATTGGGATGATGTAATCTTGTGCCAGTGGGTGATATCCACCATCGCCTGCGGCTACTGCTTAGAATTTCACACTACCCGCCCAAATATTCCACTACACCCAACAAAATCAACCAGAACCACAGAAGAGGGGCAGGCACTTCTACAAACATGGGCTCTTGAGACCGTGCCAATCAATCAGTGGGCACAAAGAGTGTACTCTCTATACTTCCTAATATCCAACGAGAACAAAACCCTAAGACCAGTTTTGGATTTACAGTCACTCAACCGCCTCTACGGGAGACACTTGACCTAAAGAATGCATACTTTCAAATCGACATACATCAGGCACATCGCCAGAGCGTAAGGTTTGTGGTAAGTGGACCAGATTATCAACTCAAAGATCTACAATTAGGAGTAAGAACAGCTCTGTGATTATTAACCAAATGTCTAGCTTTAGCAGTAGTATACTCAAGGGCGTGCCAAATTAATATTTTCCCCTATATTGACAATTGACTATACTTGGAAAGTTTGGGAGTACAATGGCTCACCCACACTTACCAAGTGAATCAACTTTTACACAAGTTAAGCTTCAAGATCTGTGACAAGAAAATCTCACTTCTATCCACAGCAAACCCAGAATTTGAAAGAGTGCCTCCCCTTTATCAGATGCTGTGTCATTTGGCAGTGAGAATGATAAATAAGTTGTTAGGAATGGGGGCACCCTGGATTGCACTGGTACCAAATTCAAGGTTGCACATATACCCTTTATAGGAATATCTAACCAGACAATGGTCACAAGCACCGGGAGCTGAAACAGTCTGGTGTTCGTGGAGCCCTGTGTTCAGCACAAATTACAGTGGTGGAACAAGTGTAGTTTGTTACTGGGTACATCATGTCTCAAACACCAGGCACAGGTGGTTCTTAAATCTATTGCCACCCTCACAGGTTGGGGAGCTCAGATATGCGACCTAAAATCCCTGGACCACCGTCCCCGTAGGAACAGCACCTACACATTGATGTCTTGGAGCTCATGGCATTACAAGTAGCTCTTTGAGCTTTCAAGACAACACTTCAACACAAAGTTTGAACAGAAAACATGATCACAATGTACTGTATACAGAAACGGGAGGGCATACACTCTGCACCCTCCCTTTGGCCCTACGGTCCTCTACTAATCTGCTTCACTTTAGGAAGAGCCTGAAGACCTGGCTTTTTAACCTTTAGTATTTCTGCTGTTCTTTTTTTCGTTGTTCGCTGTATGGTGTTATGTTGTTTATTCTGAGCTGCCTTGTTAAAGCGCCGGGACACTCCTTTGGAGTAGCCGTGCGCTATAAAAATAAATGTATAACATAACATAACATAACAATCATCCAATCTAGCCTAAGTAATTTGGCAAAGCACCTCTCTAGGTGGACAACTTTTGAGATCTACGCAGCGAAATGCATCAGAAAATTCATGATTGTGAGATAATCTCTCACATTCTCAACCAATACCTCTACTTCTGAGTGACCAGCAGAGAGCATGTTCAGCGCCCAAAAGAATGCCAAATGCCCAAAATTCAGCTCCCAAGTATCACCACCCACATCATAGGGCAATGCCCTATCGATGAGTGGTCAGGGATATTTGCTTATGCTTTGCCCCACTACCATGGATTTCTTTAATGGTACAGGCACCAATGAGTGTAGTCCTCATTGCCCCAATTTGTGCAAGTCAGCCACTGCACTCTCTGCGACTACAGATGTTCATTCATCCACACCACAAGCTTCCAATCAGCTCAGACTTTCTCAATCAATCTCAAAGATGGTTAGTTCATCCCAAACATAAATAACTGACGTTTGCAGTTTGGCACCTGACGTCTTAGAATTTGGGTACTTCGAGCTAGCAATGGATGCTTGCAACTTAAAACAAGCATTGGCATAGCCAATAGGTCTCACCTTTTGGACCTTATAAGCGTTTATCCATGCAACAGTTGCATAACTAAATACTTATAAGGTCCCAAAAGCGAGACCTATTGGCTATGCCAAGCGGCCGTGTGGCCGCGAAAGTGAAAGTGATCGCGATCACGATCAAAGCGGCCGTGCGGCCACGAAGGTGAAAGTAATCACGGTAAAGCGCTGCGCGCGCGCCCGCGCACATGCACTGTAGCTCTAGGCTGGCCTGGTAGCACTTTTTGGAGCCCTCTCAAAAAGTCTTGCCAGACCAGCGCATGTGCTGGGTCAGGCGAGACCTAAAAACAGAACCTGGTCAGGGTACTTCTCAGGCATGCTATGTGGCTAAGTGGAAACATCTTCTGGTTTACTCTTACAGTCATCACATTCCTTCCTTAATATCTGCAATCCGACCTATTATTTGCTATTTATTACACTTATTAAAATCAAGACCAGCCTATGCTTCCGCAAGAGCACACTTAGCAGTCATAGCTGCGTACCTGCAGAACAGAAAGCATCAGTCAATTCTTAAAGTTGCTGTTATTAAGGTACTTATACACAGCATTAAAAGGGCCGTGCCTCTTAGGCTGCCCTTGTCCCATTTGGTTACCATGACATTGTACTTACTTGACTTCAAGCCACTGCACTTGTGTCCATGCAGTGTCTTTCGTAGAATGCCATCTTCCTTGTGGCTATTACCTCTTAGACGAGTTGGTGAACTTCAGGCCTTCTCCGTTGAGGAACACTTTATTGCAGGCTCACAAGACAGGGGTGTGTTGAGCACAATCCATCGTTTTCTGCCAAAAGTTTATCACCCGATCAGATCAATTTATCTGTTGAGTTACATCCTTTTCTCCCGCCCCACGATAGCTAGCTGAAAAAGCACTACAAATATTAGATGTTGGAAAGGCCATTATGCAGTATGTCAACTGTCCGCAGCCTATTAGACAGACGTACCAAAATGTAATTGCTTTTGTACAACCATGGTTGAGGAAGCTGCACATACGCCGGAGGGATGCGGCAGGGGGGATGAGTTATCTGGTAGTCACCCCAGGGGCACGTGAATAGAAGACACGTGTTCCACTTTGAAGACGGCTGCGGGTATGAGGAGACTTCACAACCCTCTGAAGTTGTAGGTGCACCATTTGTGAAGGTGATTTGGAACCCCTTAGCCCTGAAGAAGTTGCGTGATGAGTCGGCAACGAAACATGTTGGCCCTATAGAACTGGGTATGGTTTGATTGAAACCATTTTTATTGTGGGAGCTTACAGTATTCAATAAAGTTATGATAAACTAGTAAGCACCACTGCTTTTTAGTAGTGAGAATAAAATCTTTTATGTTCTCACTGGGGTTCATTGGACACATGTAAATACACATGGCACTATTATTATTATTATTTTTTCACCACTTTTATACACTGAAATTATATATTAGGATATTATAATCTCTGTGTTTTTCACATGGAATAAGAGCAACCTATGATGATAAGTGGGTATACTGGTGAGTACCAACCAGCAAGACCCTCCTTGGTGTTACTACCGTGAGGTGCTCTGTTTCCTTTCTCTCCTTTTTCACCTTGTTTTTGAAAGTTTTTGGGGAAGAATTGGTGCTTTGATGGTTTTTCTGACACTTTTAATTGACACAACACAAACATATGAGGTGTGATAGGAAATATACACTAGGGAATCATAAAAGATTTGAAATCCCATTGATCAGTTAATATATGAATTGATGTGTTGTAGAGCAGCCCATTGGTTGTTATAACAACCATGGTAGGCCCATCTCACAGATAGCTCAGGCTAGGTGGATTATTAGGTGCATTAAAATCTGTTATGCCAAAGCCAAATGCACACTGTTCCCAGATCGCATTCCACTCGTAAAAAAGAAGCCAAATGCCATCCCTAAACTATATTTTATTGACAGACGTTTGCAAGTCTGACACACAGTGTTCTAGCCAAACATTCACTAAACATTTCTTTGTAGATATTCACGTTCTAGAAGAAGCATTAGTCAGGCAAACAGTACTTTAAACATTGTTCCAAACACCGTCCACTTCTTCTTACACGCCACCGCATTAGATGTGTTTGGGTACTACGTGTCAGTCTATGCACAGCATGTGATGTACAGCGACTTATTCTGAAAAAGGAACACATCGCTTACTTGTAATAAGTGGTTTGCAGCCTATGGTGCTGTAGATTCACATGCCACCTACCCACCTCCCTGGAAGCGAACAAGAAAACGCATATGACTATAGTCAAAGTTGTACGTGATTCATACACAGACATTATAAAACTTTATTTCGTCACATGCATACCTACCATTGGGGGGGGCGCACAATCTGAGGTAGAGGCTGTGCTCTGGTGCATTGTGGATTTTATAGGAGGTACCACAAGTCACCTTGAAACCCCTTCTTCGAAGAAAAAACACTTGTATCATTCTAAGCTCAAAACTAAACAGCAGAAGTATGCACAATCAATCAATCAAGGACATTTATAGAGCGCACTACCTACCCATAGGGTCTCAAGGCGCTGGGGGGAGGGGGGTGCCGTTACTGCTCGAACAGCCAGGTCTTCAGCTTCTTCCTGAAGGAGAGGTGGTCTTGGGTCAGGCGCAGGTCGGTCGGGAGGGAGTTCCAGGTCTTGGCGGCCAGGTAGGAGAAGGACCTTCCTCCTGTTGTCGCTCTTCGGATGCGGGGGACGGCGGCGAGGGCGTGGTTGGCTGAGCGGAGGTGGCGTTTGGGAGCGTAGAAGTTGATTCGGTTGTTGAGGTAGCTCGGGCCTTGGTCGTTTAGGGCTTTGTGTGCGTGGGTGAGGAGGCGGAAGGTGATTCTTTTGTTGACGGGGAGCCAATGCAGGTCTCTGAGATGTCCGGAGATGTGGCTGGTTCGCGGGATGTCGAGGATGAGTCTGGCTGAGGCGTTCTGGATCCGCTGGAGTCTCTTCTGGAGCTTGGCGGTGGTGCCGGCGTAGAGGGCGTTGCCGTAGTCCAGTCGACTGGTGACGAGGGCCTGGGTGACGGTCTTCCTGGTCTCGGTGGGGATCCACCAGAAGATCTTCCGTAGCATGCGTAGGATGTTGAAGCACGCCGAGGAGACGGTGTTGACTTGCCTGGTCATGGAGAGAGAGGAGTCCAGGATGAAGCCCAGGTTGCGTGCGTGGTCTGTCGGTTTGGGTGCGGTGCCCAGGGCGGGGGGCCACCAGGAGTCGTCCCAGGCGGAGGGTGAAGAGCCTAGGATGAGGACCTCCGTCTTGTCTGAGTTCAGTTTCAGGCGGCTGGTCGTCATCCACTCGGCTACCTCTTTCAAGCTTGTGATCTACAGTAAGTAAGGGTGCAAACCTATTGCTACAGGTAAGTAATGTTTTCCTTTTTGGCCGTCAGTGTGTCTGCATGTCTCCATAGCTCCCCATTTGCTTAAATTGTACTGAAGTTTTAGATTGGAGAAACCTACATTACATAAGTTTAGCTTTAAAGTCAGAGAGTTTGCGTGTTTGTGTTAGCGCATGTGAATTTCTGAGTCTTACCACGCATTTTTAGCGTTTTCACACCATTTTAAATAAGTCTGTGAGAAGACACTGTAGGTAAGACATCAGCACAAGCTATGTTTGTGGTGGTCTTCTGAAACTCTAACCCTCATCTAGGGAGGGTCAGGAAATTTAGACTAATAATACCATTCAGCTATTGTTTTTTAACCACAGGTAAATTGTGACATCATAGACTCAGGTGGGAATGAGATGTGATGTTAGCACACAGCCTTGGCCGGTGCTAGGGTGCGTTGAACCGCAGTGATGCGGTATTACTTCAGTGAAATTGAGTGCACACCCTTTGCTTTTTGGCCCACTTGTTGGTCTAGTAACGATTACACGACCTGCTTATCTTACGTGACTGTAATTTTCAGCCGGAGACGTCAGAAGTATGCAATGCAATAAGCCTTAAGTGCTTATATAGTGTAAGTGCTCACATGTAAAGTGCTTTGTCACCCTCCAGTGTTGTCCACACTTCATAAAACTGTAAAAAAAAATTTTTAAAAAAATAACACATTACTGTAAATAAGAAAACAATGCTCAAATGCACAGAAATGTGCTCGTTGGACATTTCTAAATGAGGTCCTTTCCCATGCATTTATGACTCTAGTTCTCTATTCTATTTCCCCTATTCTTTCCTTGCTTCCTTCTCCTTTTTCCCAGCCCTCTCTCTTCCCTTTCCCCTTCTTATGACTTTTCTTTTCGCTCTTCCTTCTCGTCAGTATCTTTTCATCTTTTTTTACAATCTGACTTCTCTCCTTCTCATCTCACTGTTCCTCCTCCTCATTTCCTGTTCTCATTTTTCTTCTGACCTTGGTGCTCCTTATTCTGATTTTTCCCTTTCCTCTTTCTCCCTTCCTAGCCTCCTTTCTGTATTATAATCTGGGCACTTAAATTATGCGATTCTGTAGCTATGTTGGTTTCTGCATAATTATGGATTTCTTGTACTTGGCAAAATTCCCCTCATCTGCTGTATAATGTGTTAAAATGACAAAATAGTGAAATAATTCGGCCAAGGACTGTGTCAAAATAAATTGCCTTTCTTGCCGCTCAAGTTAATGAACCCTGTCAACTAATTCGGCCCTCCACTGGTGCATAATCCCAGTGACCCTGCTTACATGGTAGCATTAGTATTATGCCTCGAACCCATAAGGAGGCCTCGATCACTTCCTTGTTGCAGTCGAATAGGAGGAGGCTGCCCACTAGGCCCAACTCCAGGAATTTTTATTTGGGTGGGCCAAGGGTGCATTTGGGTGGGCCACTGCGGGCTCGATTTGTCGCATATATGTCTAGCCAGGCCTGCTTCAGGGCCCTCCTTTATCTCTCCTTAGTCTTACAAGGCCCAGTAAAACGCACTCTTTTCCAAATCTCTTTCTAAATATTATCACTCTCAAAAAGTGTTTTTTTCCATGTAATGTTCCTTTGATGGGAAGAGGAGGTTTCTGAGGTGGTAGGTATCAGGCAAGTGACACTTCTCGGGCTCCCTCTGTGCGAGCCCCAGGGAGAATCCCTCTTCAATACTACCTCCGCCTGACCCCGGACTCTGCAACCCACTCCCTTACAGGCTTGATTATCCACTACTCGTCTCCAGTGCACCTTATCTCACAGCTGACCTTGGGCCCCAGCCCCATAACAGGCACCATCGGGCTCCACTTTCATTTTTCACGGTAAAAACCTTAGTAAAATCACCTTCAAACTTTAAACATTGGATATAGCAGTGAATCTAATTAGCACACGCTTTAAAGTATGTTCCACAGTAGCCCTTATGACCCGACTGCTAATTAAATCAACAAAAAACAGAAAGGCCATGACAGGGCCGGCTTTAGCGCTGATATGAAAGTATTTTTGGGCGCCTCACCAATAACCTCTTTCTCTGTAAATACCATTATACCACCTTCCAACAGTGCCCCTCATCCCTCCATTGCCCCCCCCTATTGACCTCCTCCTCGGATTCCCTCACTGCCACACACCACAAGTGCCCCTCATCTCCCCATAGCCCCTCCCCCTCATGACCTCCACCTCGGATTCCCTCACTGCCACCCTCCACCAGTGCCCCTCATCTCTCTGTAACCCTTCCCATCATGACCTCCTCTTCAGACTCCCTCACTACCACCCTCCACCAGTCCCCCTCATCTCTCCCTAGCTCCCCCTCCACCCCATGACCTCTTCATCGGATTCCCTCACTGTCCCCCTCCAACAGTACCCCTCATCGCTCCATAGCCCCTCCCACTACCTCCTCCTCGGATTCCCTCACTGCCACCCTGCAACAGTGCCCTTCATCTTTATGTAGCCCCTCTCTCATATGCATTTAATTTGTTGTATAGCGCTACTCATATCATTTCAGTGTATGTCAGTACTTTACAGCTACTCATATCATTGCAGTGTGTCAGTACTTTACACCACGCAGACATTATACAGAGACAATGAGTCATACAAGTATGTAAATCAGTCTACAGGGAATGTCACGTAAGCCAATGAGGATTACAAGGTGTATGAATCACATGTCATCCATACTGGTGGGCAGTGTATTTTAAGAGGGTTTGGTCTGGGGAAACACAACCTTAGGATTTAAAGAGTATTCCATGGGGGTCAGCTTTACTGATAAAAATGTATATCTGCCCAAACATACTCATTTTAGCAGCATTAGAATAGTGAAAGACTGAGGAAGTTCTAACTATATTACAAAACAAAAAAAGCGAAGTTCTAACTATAACATTCATGTTTGTCTGGAGCTCTTTGATGACAGTTCATTGGTCACTGTCCTATGTTAGGATTGTAACTTCTGAACTGCAAGTAACACAATGATCTCTGTGACAAAGGCAGTAACCCACTGAGCTATCCACATAAAATACAGTTCATCTGCATCTAAAAACTACTAACAGACAAATGGTTGCTCTCCAGCAGGATCATTAATCACCAGCGTTATCTGGGCATTTTGTATTGTCTTATTTTTGTCCTGCATCTGCCATGATAATGATAAAAACTGTTCAAATGAAGCACTCACGAAGTATGTGTTCTGCTGGGCCTGTGCAGGTTTTAAAAAGAAAAACAAATAGTAACACATTCTCTTACCTACTCCATTAGTCAAACTATGTGTCACAGCCTGATGTGATAAGCAAGTGCAGGGGTCAGGAAAGGTGAATAGCAATAAACAAACTTCTTTTCTCCTGCGCTGCATAGAAAAAGAATATCCACGCAGCACAGAGGACAGTAGGCAAAGGTTACCGTTGTCAAAGTAAGGATGTGTCGCCTTTCGCCATGTGGAGATGAAGGGGTGAAAAAAATAAACAAAGCCTCGTTAACATGTAAATGGTCTTTTACAGACCTGTGAAGTACTCGGGTGCGGCTGTGATAATCTCTAAAACTGTGTGTGTGCGCGCGCCCGGGAAGCTGTCTCAGCCGGGGCGCGCACACACACAGACAGCCCTTTGAGCCCAATAGCGTCGCGCGCCTGCCTTCAAGCCCTCACTGCGAGGGCCAAGATTCCTGTTTGGGGGGGGCCAGGCTCATGTTTGGGTGGGCCTGGCCCACCCGGCCCACCCGCTAGAACCGGGCCTGCTGCCCACAGCGGGAGGAGTTTAGATTTTGAGCATGATGTTCCAAGGGGTGATACTGCTGTGATGAAGCAAACGTGTTCCTTCTCTTTCTTATTTCTTCCTCCCTTCCCTCTGGCTGCCGCCGCCCAGTGGTAGCCCGGGGGTTAAAAGCTGTCCTGGATGATGTCATCATTCCAACCCCCTAGTGTACCGATTGAGTGTACCCTGTGAGGGCGACTGTCGCATGGGGGGGGGGGTGAGGGAGGGATGATATACGTGACTACAAGAAATTGTGATATTCCCTTTGGATTCATTGCCACGCTTGGACGGGCCTCCCGTCCATCCTCCACTGACCGCAGCACCCTGGCCCTCGGCCTGGGAGGGGGTTTCCTGTGTGCGCCATTCCATCACTCGCCCTTCTTCCCTCTCTCGGTCTTCTCTCTACTCTCGTCCTGACACTTCCCTCATTGCACCCCTCTCCTTTGCTCCCTCATTCTCTGTTCTTCTTCCATCTATGTTTACGGCTCTCCCTGCTATTTTCTTCTCCGTCTCCCGGAAGAAGACGATACCATTCGATACACCATTGCTGTGTTGTCTCACTCGTAACGAGCGGTCCAGGCCCTGCTGAAGGGAGGTTGCTTGGGGTGGGGGACATGTTTTCAGATGCTCTGCCCTCCTCCCCCCGTCCGTTTCTCAGACTCTGGCTCGGTGGCTGCTCTGACTCACGCCTCTGTCACGCGCCCCTCTCCCGGAGCCGCGGCAGCTGCAGCCCTGCTCTGTCGAGGCAGCTGAGACTGCAGCGCGAGCTGCAGAGCACAGAGGACCGAGGGAGATGGGGAGAGAGCTGCGGAGGGACGGAGAGAGGTCCGGAGGGAGTGACGGGGGATCGCTTCACGTCCAGCGGGTGAGAATGGCGCGCATCCATCGCCCTCTTTCCACTTCTTAATGTCACGCAGAAGGCTGAACTCTAGGCTAACGTGGAGCTGCGCTGGGCTCCCTTCCTCCCACGGGTGCACGTGGCCAGGCCGTGTATTCTGGCTGAACTCCTAAAGCCCATCTATGTGGGCTGCACATATCTCCGACATGTCTTCGGCGTGACTTGATGCAACTACCCACCACATGTTTGGACACAGCCATATGCAAATCAGCCTCGACCCTGCTCCTCATGGGAACAGTCCAGTCCGAACTGCCAGGCCAGGTCCTCCTTGGACAGTAAACAAGCATCCTGGGACCGGTTTCAAGGTAACACCACACCCTCATCAGCCACTAGCTTGAATCCATATCTGGGCATACCCTTCCCACTTAGGGTGACTATACAGAAACAGATGATATACAGAATGTTAAACATTGTCAAACATTCACCCCTAGTCACAGATCTAGGTTGTATACACCTTTTTTTTTGCTCACGACGCCACCCCAGTTTGGACCCAGCCATATGCAAATCAGTCTTGACCCTGCTCCCCCAGCTGAACTGCCCGAATTTGTTTGGGGTGCACATGTCACGCATGTCTATAACTGTAGATGACAAGTTCATGTTTCTGGGGTACACGTCCAGGATATGTCTTTGGTTCTGGGTGCCCAGGGCATGTCTTCTGGGAGTGTGTTCCAAGACATGTCTTTGGGTATCCATTTCTGGGCTTATCTTCAGGGTGCATGTTCCAATACATGTGTATGGGGTGCTTGTGTCAAAAGTATGCCTTCAGGGTGCATGTTCCAGGATATGTCTTTGGGGTACACACATGTGGGGTATGCCTTCAGGGTATTTGTTCCAAGGTATGTCTTTAGGTTCTGAGTCTCTAAGGCATGTCTTCATGGTGCATGTTCCAAGACATATCTTTGCAGTGTTTGTGTCATGGGACTGTCTTCAGGAAGCATGTTCCAAGAGATAACTTTGGGATACGGGTGTCCGTGGCATGTGTCCTGAGTGCATGTTCCAATTCACGTTTCCGGGGTCTGGGTGTCCAGGGTATGTTTATAGGGAGCATGTTCCAAGACATGTCTTTGGGGTGCAAATGCCTGGGGCATGTCTTCAGGGTGCATGCTCTAAGAAAAGTCTTTGGAGTGCACATGTCTGGGCCATGTCCTTAGGGTGCATCTCCTAGGACATGCCTATGGGGTTTGGGTGTTCAGGACATGGCACCAGAAAGCATGTGCCAACACATGTTTTTGGTGTGTTCTTGTCCAGGGCATGTTTTCAGGGAGCATGTTCCAAGACATGTTTTTGGTGTACTCGTTTACAGAGCATGTCTTTGGGGGTCTGGGGAATGTCTTCAGGGATTGTGTGCCAAGACATGTCCTTGGGGTGCACGTCGCCAAGGCATGTCTTCAGGGTGCATGTTCCAGGACATGCTGTTAGGGTGCGCCTGCCCAAGGCATGTCTTCAGTCTGCATGTTCCAGGACATGCTGTTAGGATGCGCCTGCCCAAGGCATGTCTTCAGGGTGCATGTTCCAGGACATGCCGTTAAGGTGCGCCTGCCCAAGGCATGTCTTGCCTTTCGTGATGCGCCTGCCCAAGGCATGTCTACATGCTCCTTGTCCTAAAGGTGTCTTTTGAGTGAGGGTCCATATCATGCATCTGCAGACCCCATTTGTAGTAAGAGACTCCATCTTCGTCCCTTTGAGATGACATAAAACCCTGCACGCTGTGGTCGGCTGTAACGGGGCAAGGTTTACCTTTCACTTGCACAAAGATTAACCGAGAGGCTGTGGACCCAGGAGGTGGTGACAGTAGGTGTGAGTGACCTGTGACACATTTAGTCTGTCAGAAAATCTGCCTTGCTTTAGCTCTACTCAGTCTAAACAAGAAGCCGGGGTGTAGATGAGTCCATAGTGAACCCCCTTTCTATTTTTATATTTCCCGAATATCCTGCCATATATTTTAGAACCAGAGTGATCTGGGAGCGCCTGAGAGACAAGATTGAGAGTCACAGGAGAGCCCAATCTGCCCCAAAATGATTTACGTAAGGTTGGACATTAGATGAGGACAGTCTCACCGTTTTTATTCGGTGCAGTGTGACTAGAAAGCCCTTCTCTGGTGCAAACACTTTTCCATGTCCACAAGACTCGGTCTCTGTCGATGATGCATCCCAGCCTAGAGTCTACCGAGATATTGCAATTTTTATCAGAAAACACGTGCAGAACCAGCAGAGACAGAGTCCTTTGACCCGGAAGACTAAGGCTCTGAGCCTCCTGAGCCACCTGCTTGCAGGTGAGGTGAGTACCTCCCGTGACAAGGCTCTTCCGTTCCCACTGCCATAGAAAGGAACCCAAAGCAGCCCTGGCTAAATGCTCCAACCAGCCCGGCTCCCTCCATCCCCTTGCGCAATCTCTCTTTCCATCAATCTCTCCCTCTTTTTCTCCCGTCTTTATCTAATCGCTTTTTCTCTACCTCCCACCTCCTTCTCTTTCTCTCTTTGTCGAAGCCTCTCTGCGTCGTTAATCTTAGGGAAAGTTTCAGAGGCACCAGGAGTTCCCTTGGGCTTTCCGAACCAGCCTTCAAGGGCTCCAGCCCAGAGCACGTGCAGAGCTCTGGGAAACAGGTCCTGGTGGGGACGGCTGAGCGTGAACACTTCTTTATTTCAAAGATTTTTATTGAAATTTTTGCATAAAAAAAGGAACACAAAACATAAGCACACAAAACTAAACATATAGTCATACAAAAACATAGAACATGCACAAAATCTGCGATTTCTAAGATCTACAGTACCTTCCGCTTCCCTCTATTTTCTTCATAGTCTGCCTTCCCCTTCTGTTCTAATAAGGGGTCTCGGGTATATAGGAGGGGGAAAGATGCCTGATCTGCGGTAAGTGTATAGGAGCACAGAGAGAGAGAGAGGGAGCTTGGTGTATGAACACTTCATAGCTCCCTTAGACTGCAGGCATTGAGTGTAGCGCCTAGAGAAACAAGACGTTCGCCACATGCTTATTTCAGCTAGACACTGTGGTGCTTTTTTGGAAAAGTCCTAAGTAGACCATCAGTGGGAATCTATCCTGTCTGGCAGTGTCTTTAACCGAACAGTGAACGATGTTTTGAAAGACATTTCAAAGTCTAGGGTGACGAACAAAAACAAATACCAAAGATGCAGAAACTTCTCACCTGGAAACTAAAGCCCGCATTACAGGTGGACCAGAAATGTCAGATTGGGCAAAAACGTAGGACATTTTAGAAATAATCAAAATCTGTCATTTGTGTGAAATGTGTTTTTGTGTGAAATTTTGGCTCGGGTATGCATCTCATGCTTAAAAAAGTGCAAAAAAGCATTGCGAACAACCACTCGTGTTCTGTTCTTGTGCGTTCGCGACAAATTTTTACTGAGAATGTGCTTTTAAAGTGAATGGTGCGTAATTATGTGAGGTGGTATAAGGCATCAGTTGGGGAATTTTGTGTAACAAGTGTGATGCACAATTCTTAAAATTATATGAATTTTGCCAGTGTAAAATCTACATTTCTGCCAGGCCTAAAGACATCACAATTGTGCATATTTTTCACTGACAAGCATTTTACCCCCATATAGTTTTCAGCACGAGTAATTTGATCAGAGGAAAAATCACACTATTCTGAGTTTTGAAGCTCTTACGATGATGGGAATTACAGCATTATCCCTCATTCTGACTTGTGGAACTTGGAATGGGGAAGCAAAACCGCACCATATGATATTAATAGGTTCCTGGACAGTTTACAGCACCCACATCTGTTCACCTTGGCAAGTAGGCCCAAGTGTTTGTGAGCCAGCTGTTGATGCTGTCTTGGCAAATAAGGTGCCTACCTTGTTAAACCTCAAACATATAAGATGCAAGGTGTCCTTAGACAGCACCCAAATATACAGCTTCAATAAACATAATTTCAAGGAAATAAGTCCTCAGGAGTTAGAAATAAAATGAAAACCATAAAGGTTTATTAAAATAATTCAGGTGCAATACTGAAAGCAAAAAGTAGTTGCGCAATAATTCAGTTTAGGGAATTAGCATTAAGCTCAATCAAATGCAGGATTAAAATGACATGAAGTCAAAGCAATAAACGCGCCAACAATAAACTAAGAGGCAGATTTATAAGCCCTTTGCAACACTTTTGCGCCGCAGTTGTGTCACTTTATGTGACGCAGCAGCGGCGTAAACAATGTGCCACGTTGCGGCCCATTTACAATGTTACGCAATTAGGGAGATGGGTCGCCTTGTAAAGCCCTGCCACATCATACCTGCGTCAGGTATTATGTATGCAGAGTTTGCGTCCCAATGCAAAAAAGCCTCGTAGAAGTGATGCAGTGAAATCTACAAGATTTCACTGCGCTCCTTCTAGGACGCCCCTGCGTCAAATCCCTACACCTGCTTGGAGCAGGCATAAGTAGTGACACAGTGTATTAGGAATAGACCTCCCCATGCTTTTCTGGAGTTGCGTTGTGTTTGCAACACGACGCCAGCAATGTGTGACTTTTGCGTCGACAGATGCGTCACATTTCTGAAACATCTGTCAATTCTTGCGTCATGGTGCACCATATTGTAAATACGGCGCATCCATGGTGGCGCAGGAGATTCACACGCAGGCAAACTCATGCATCTATACTGATGCGTCAGTTTTTTGTAAATTAGCCCCTACGTTCAAAGCAATAAACGAACCAACAAGGGTTCTGCCTCCAAAGTTGAGGAGTCAGAAGACTGGCTCTCCTCCAGAAACACATCATTTTATAGCCTATTTTACTATGGAAATCAATAGAAATGGCACAGTCAGCATGGTGTGGGCAAATGTGTCAATGAATTAGCAAATCACATTACAGAATTATACAACATCATCTAATGCCACCATTCTAACACTATCCCCTAACTTGGATATCAGTGTGCCCTATTCTAACCTAAAGTCTTCGTATGTGGCAATACAAACTAGTTACAAAGAATGGAAGTTATGCAAGTAAATGGCTACTGGCAGGAAGAGCCTTGAATGTTGCAAAGACCTCCCCGTGGTTCAGTTTGAGTAGAGCATGCCATAGCAAAATATTATGAGTGCGTGCGGTGAACAGTAGAATGAAAACAAAACATTATGGCTGGAACAGAATAAAATAAAGTCAAGGCCTAGTTTGGGTCCAGTTGTGTTAAGCATAAAAAATATAGTTCTATCAAGTGCAACAGTATGGTTTTAGTGCAAAAATGCACATAAGGGTTAGCCCACATTTTATTAAACCAAAATCAGGGCTCACACAGCTGACAGTCACAGGTGACCACGGTTCCTTGAATGACAGTCTCGACAACCTACACAGCCTACATTCATCATATCCACTATGGCTCCCCAAAGCTATTGTGCTCCCAAAGAATGCTAGAAGAGCAGCTTAGCCCTCAGCCTGCTACAAAAGGAGTTTGACAAAAAGTGTTTTTTAAGAGGTCAGTACTTCGGCAGCCTCAAAAGGAGACAAGCAGTACTTAATTTGAGCCGGTGGTTTCCGATGTTCCGCACCGGCACTTAAATCATCAATACCTGCACTTTTCATGAGCACTAGTTAAGGACACGTTTGTTTATGGTAGGCAGCGGGAGACTACGTGATTTGCCCAGAATCACAGGATGTTGAGCCGACGCCGAGACTCAAGCCTGGTTCCCCAGCTCCGAAGTCGGCAGCTCTGGCCTTTACACCACATCATCTCCCCATTGTCATGGTTAGTAGTTGGTTCTGTTTTAGGCATGTGAAAACAGAAGAAATGGGCCGGTGCAGGCTGCCTCCTGATGAGAGACCAGGCGCTTATGTTTTTGCAAATTAACCACTGGAGACAAGTGATTACTTTGTAAAAAAGAAAAGTATAAGCGCCAGTGTCCAAACATTTTCTTGAGCGGCCATTGCCCAGTTCTATCACTTTCAATGAGGACTTTCATAACTGGCACCGCCCATACGTACCACTTCCAAGCTAGGTTGAGAGCGAGCTCAACTTATTTAAAGAGGATTTGGGGGGGGGGGGTACTCCTTAAGGATATTTTGAAAACATGGTTTAAACTAGGAAAGTGATCCCCTGTTGGGTAGTAAAGAGCAGACATAATGATGGTGCCCTGGGGCACTCATCCCCTGGGGATGGGTGCCACTGTCTCTGCTGCACTAATGATACCTACACCCCTCATTCTGTTCATTATGGTGTGCAGCACTTGCATTTCAAGTGATGTATTTGTTCTGTGGATATCGAAAGTCTGCACTGCTGTTGTCTGCACCATAACAGCGCTTCGGGCACCTTACATTATCTTCGGATAACATGGAACGAGGACATAGTGAATTCCTTGGCATTATAGAAAACGTGGCTTGGCCGATTCCTTTTCATAGCCACCATGAGTGCTGTCATCTGATCAGATACGACTTAACAGGGACAGTGAGTGCTGCTGCTGACAGCTGTAGAGTACTCCAGTGACGTCAGCCACCCTGCTCCATTCATTTCTGCCAAGCACCCACTGCAGGGTGGCGGGGGTCACTGGGGTCTGTAAGGAACTGTCAGCAGCAGCAGGGCCTCTTTACATTCTCAGACTTGTTCAGTGCTCACGCCTTTCTTTCATTTGGTGCTAAGTAACTGGAGATCCTCTAACTTAGGTACTAGGTGACCTGGCAATGGAAGTCTTGGGGTGTACACCTCAAGGGGATTTCTATGGGGTACCTATATCTTGGAAATGTTTTGGAGGTTCACATGTCCAGGGGGTATCTTGGGATGTTCATGTCCAGGGGAC
Source organism: Triturus cristatus (assembly GCF_964204655.1). NCBI lineage: Eukaryota > Metazoa > Chordata > Amphibia > Caudata > Salamandridae > Triturus > Triturus cristatus. The sequence continues at coordinate 627,861,113 of NC_140594.1, read as the reverse complement.
GTTCTTTGACGGCACATTTCCATGTATGCGCTTTGGCGTGTACGTTCCATGGGATGTCCCTGGGGTGCACATGTCCAGGGGATGATGTTGGGGTGCACATGTCCAGGGGATGTCTCTGGGGTGCACATGTCCAGGGGATGTCGTTGGGGTGCACATGTCCAGGGGATGTCATTGGGGTGCACATGTTCAGGGGATGTCGTTGGGGTGCACACATACAGGGGATGTCTCTGGGGTGCACATGTTCAGGGGTTGTTTCTGGGGTGCTCATGTTTAGGGTGTGTCTCTGGGGTGCACATTTCCAGGGGATGTCATTGGGGTGCACATGTTCAGGGGATGTCGTTGGGGTGCACATGTCCAGAGGATGTCTCTGGGGTGCACATGTTCAGGGGTTGTTTCTGGGGTGCTCATGTTTAGGGTGTGTCTCTGGGGTGCACATGTCCAGGGGATGTCATTTGGGTAGCACATGTCCAGTGGATGTCTCTGGGGTGCAGATGTCCAGATGATGTCGTTGGGGTGCACATGCCCTCAGGTGTATATGTCCACAGCATATCTTCAAGGTGCTTGTCTGGAGCCTTCCCCTTGGAATGCGCAGTAAAGTATCATATCATTGAGTCATATATAGCGCCAACATGCTGCGAAGGACACGCAGGTACACATGACCAAGACAGATGAGGAGACCGTGCCAGGCTCCTCTGGGAGGCTCCATGGGGCATTCTGGCAGTGTCCGAAGGGCTAGTCTGGCAGGACCGTATGTGGGTCGGTTTTCTGATTGTTTGTGGGCCTGTTTTTTGTTCTGGTAGGCTGGTTTTACTGTTGATTTCACTGATATTACCACAAATATTGCCCGCAGCAAGCACAAATGCATGCAGTCGTCCATAATTTGCAAAACAACACTACAACGTTTCTTCACATGTTAAAATCTTCCTTGCTTTGCATATGTGGGCCCTTTTTGTAGCTGTCTGATTCGCTAATGGGGGCCACTTTTATTTTGGTGCCCGGGACTATTTTCTGTCCCAGTCCTATCTTGGACAGAGGGTAAATTCTAAAATAAAGGAGTTAGAGGCATCCAACTCAGTTTAACCGCAAGGTCTTTTATCGCACATGGGATCCCAGTCATGGTCATGCCTCAACTGATGGCAAAAGCTGTAACACTGAGAAGGGATTTAAGAACAGGCGAGCCTTGGCCCTGAGAGGGAATGATACTGGCACCAGGAGCGAGGAGGGGCATTGACACCAGCAGGGGCATAAGTATAGTGCCCAAAAAGAGAAGATGAACTAGTGCCAATGAGTGTTGTCTGAATCTGGTCCTAAGAGGCAGATGGGGATCTGGCAAATACTCAATTTCATTTATCTTTACCCACTGTATATGATGTGTAGGTAGGTATGCATGCTGTATAATTATTGCACAAGTAAACTGCATTTATATACAAATACTTACGTTTATGTTTCCGTACATGTGAAAAAATCAGCAAAGCAATACTGTAACCCTTTTTTGTTTACTTACACACTTCTTTCTAGTTTAAATATAGTTCATTTCACTTGTAAAACACATAAACAGACAAAGACTTTGTTATAGAGTCTCTTAAATTCTAAGCTTTAGATTACCAATAAAATTCATTTCCATAAGCCAGTCCAACAGAAATAAAATCAGCAGCAAAATAAATGTAATAAGAAACTTGTATTTCTGTTTGAACTAAAAATAACTCACCAATGAAGTCGAAAACAGAGCCTTTTAGGAACTTACAAGGACATAGTGTTGTTTACATTATCTATACTAGCCCCTTCAATTAGTGACTATACATACAGTACTCCATCTCTATTCCCACTATAAGAAGTGAAATGTATGTAAAGGGCAGGTTCAGCATCATTCTCGAATGAACCGGCAATGTTCTATTCTCAAATGGCGATTGCGACCACTCATTTCTGCTGCAAATATTAGCACCTAAAGAAACATTTTGTGTACTTCCAATCTATTAAAATAATAGAAATCCCGTAAAGTGGTGCTTAATTTCGGCCTGTGGTTGCTGGCGGGAATCTCAATCACTCATTTTTGGGGACCTGGACGCATTTTTCATCATCAGGCTTCGACGAAGAGCAACAGAGAGAAAGGCGGTAGCGGGTGGAGGTAGGAGGAAAAGAAAGATTAAAAAAAAGACAAAAGGAGGAAATGGATGACAAATAACAAACAAAAATTAGATAAAGAGACAGGAAGAATAGGGTGGTGTAAAAAAAGATGCATGAGGTGGAATTAAGACTATGCAGCTTCGGTATTCTTCGGCCCCCTGAATTTGACAGCACCTGCAGCTGGATCCTAAGGAAAACATTGGGTCCAGACATCAGACCATAACATTTCATGTAGCAGCGGCAGCAGGACTTCAACTTCACAGGACTGAAATCTGTTCACCAAATACATTTTTGTAGACTTCAGCAAATTGTTGACTGTTGACATCTGACTGAAAATCAAGACCTGTTATGTTATCTCAAGAATGCTACCTCCCATAGTTAGATACCTTTACTGAGAACATTGTATTGAGTATCTCAAAACACAAATATCTAATCCTCAATATCATTTACAAAAGTATCTCCCTAAGTGGAGTTGATAAAAGAAAGTCTACTCCCAATGAGGTGATAGCTTTGTAAACTTTATTTAGTGCTCAATACTAGTATTAGACATTAATTCTGTACATGATATTTTGACATACAACCCTGCCTGCTCCTGGTTGAGGTGCCCCAGAGTGGTGGTTCTTGGTTAGATTGCGACACACACACAGGCTTCACCTCCACACATCTTTGAAATCTATGCACAATGTCACGTGGACTACCACCTGACCCTTTATGTCTGACCCAAATATGGACTCTTGAGATAGGGACTCAACCCGGTTTGGTGGCTGCTGAAGATTTATTGCCATCAGACAGAAGCCGTTTGAAGAAACCGCCTCTGCTCTGCTGCTGCACAAGCACCGCCAATAACATAGTAGGCACTGACCGAAGGAACTGTCTGGTGCACTATCGTCTACATCTTCTCCAGATCAGGGGCTTTCCCCAGCAGTAGGAGATTCAGCAGGAGCTACTGAAGAGTATGACTGAACCAGTAGAGTGGGTACTTCCTTCAGGCCTCTGATGATTTGCCCTCTACTGGTTGCCCTGGACCAAAAGTAAGAAGAGTTGGAGTAGATACAGTGAAACATACTATCGTCGCTGAAACCCTAAAAGCCTTTAAGGGACAAAACAAACTTTCCAATGCTTTCTGCAGTCTGAGAGGAGCAAAGCCTTTCTTCTGCATTATTGCTCTGGGAGATTCCCACACCTGATGGAAGGCAGAGCGCCCTATGGAGAGAACAGAACAAAGTGGAAAGGCTTGTCTTTCCTTGCATCCTGGCCAAACGAATGCCCCTATAAAGGTTTTCTGAAGATTTTATGGTAAAAATGAATTCTTTAATGGATGGTGTGACTCGTTAGGCCTTTTATCTCGGTCCTGGGGCAGTTAGTGGTTACAGAGCAGTGTCCTTGATGGCGACTTAAATTGACATCTGGGAGTCACAGACCAGGCTTCTCCTGTTATTCACTCAGCTCTGCATGGATGGTGGGGGTGAGCAGTCAAGACTTACTGCAGGATGTGGTAGAGTGTTGAAACTCAGATACTGTATGATATAAGTGATTACATACAATAAACTCAGTGTTCACTGAGGGCTATTTCTTTAAAATGGAATGGTTCTTTTAATTGAGCATAGGAAAGTAGGGCGGTTAAAATTAGGGTTTCTGTGACCTACTCTGGTCAAGATACAACCACAGACCCAAGTGTGTCATTATGTGGTGCATCACTACATTTGAAATTACATGGTGCTCTGTGGCCAGTGTGAACCCATAGGGCAAGTTCCAAGTATTCTCGGGTATCTTTGAAAACTCTCGGGACTCACATTTTTCACAATGGCAACATTTTTAAATTCTGTAGAGAACATCCTCAAACCCAAAGGGCTTTAGGGATGATCTAAACAGTTTTGAAATAAAGGCAACTGGCCTCTGTGAATGAGACACTATTCTAAAACAATCCCATATTTTGGCCTTGTATTGGGGTGGGTAAATCGCTCAAAGTGGGGATGGCACAGGACAGATCCGTGTGAAGCAGTCTCGCCATATATGCTCTTCTGGAAGGATGTTAGCAGGTGCTCAGCCTCATGCAAGACAGCTGTCTTCAGGTTGCTGCTTGATTGCAAGGTCCCTGAGCTTCTAGGCAGCTAAGTTTCCGAAAATGACCGTACACCATTCTGTCTGGACACACATTCAACCGTCAAGGAGTTACCACATATCACTAAGTGGCACAGCTGGTAGCTCAAGAGACAGGCTTAAAGGTCTCTTTTCTTTAGCAGCAACACATCTGGAAAGTGAGACAGGACATACAGACCACACAAGCAGAGCCTTCCCATCATCTTTGTCCTGTTACCTTCACCTCTTGGTTTTCAGTATATCCTAAAGTGTTGTGGCCAGCTGGGACTGGACCCCTTTGCCACAGTGGAGCCCCTTCTGTTCAGTAATTCCACCTGTGCGGCCTTGCGTCCATATGTCCTGTTTGCGTGCTGCTTGTAGGCTTTGCACCTTAGTTAACATTATATATATATGAGAGGGAGAAAGAGAGAAAGAGAGAGATAGAGATGCATAACAGAAAGCTAGGAACTCTGGATAGTTCCCAAGTTTAGGTGGACAGTAGCTCCTTTATATGGAGCACCCTACAACACCAGCTTGCGATCCACACCGAGCTAGAAAGGTACAAAGCCTTTCACCATTTTTACAGAAAAGTCTTTACGCATAGGATTAGCACAGTGCCATCCACGCCCAGCTGAAAAATGTCAAAAGCCTTTTACCACTCCAGGCAAAATATTGCAGCATTGGACTGTTACAATGCTATCCAAGTTAACCTGGAATGAATAAAACAACCCCCGACACTTGTGTTTCAATCTAGTTGGAGCTCTTCGGAGAGTGCAGCTTCGTCCAGGTACAAGGGATCACCCTTGCTAATCCTATTCTTAAAGATTTTGCTGTAAAAATGGCAAAAGGCTTTCTCTCTTACTAGCTCGGCATGGATGACATTATGCTAATCCGATGCTTAAAACTTTACTAGAACAAGCATTGGCATAGCCAATAGGTCTCGCTTTTGGGACCTTATAAGTATTTAGTTATGCAACTGTTGCATGGCTAAACACTTATAAGGTCCCAAAAGCGAGACCTATTGGCTATGCCAATGCTTGTTTTTAAGTTTATGAGCATGATGACAGATTTGCAAGTGGTGATGGAAGGGCAATTTAAGAGATGCGAGCGGGTTCCATTTAAGTGAAGTAGGGCCAGGTTGCCGTAATTGTGGTTGAAGTGTGGAGCAATAAAGGAGCTGGGTGAAGGGGGATTGTGAATTATTTTTTAAAGCGAGTTGAGGTGCCTGCGATATCCCGGGAAAAACAGTGGACGGGACGGGGAGAGTCAGCCATTCAGTGGCGCCAGCAAGGGATAGAATGTAGGGATGGTTTAAATAAATTAATTTTAAAAAATGGGAAGGGGTTGTGGGGGAAGCAACTCGGAGAGCAAGTGTAAGGGGAGAGCAACTCACAAGAAAGAGAGTAAACAAGCGGCCGCGCGGCCGCGAAAGTGAAAGTAATCGTGGTCAAGCGCGGCGCGCACGCCCGTGCACATGCACTGTAGCTCTAGGCTGGCCTGGTAGCACTTTTTGGAGCCCTCTCAATAAGTCTTGCCAGACCAGCGCATGCGCTGGGTCAGGCAAGACCTAAAAACAGACATTTGAGGTGAGCAGATTCAGAGTGTCGCTGGTGTTGTAGGGTGCTCTGTATAAAGGAGCTGCTCTCCAGCTAAACTTGGTTCCTACCCTTTCTCTTTTGCACTATCTTTCCGGCACTCTAAGCCTGGCAGAACTGTTGAAACCAGCCCCACATTGCACGAGGCCACAAATACAATGGAACTATGAAGGCTTTCATTTCCAGTGTATGAAATGTAACCCTAAACCAACAAAAAATAATGATAAGTAGTATTTGACCACTGTCTAAATCGTTTTTAAATGATTATTAAAGCAAATGGAAGAATGCTGTTCATTCTACAGAAATCCATTTCCATCTATCAGCTCATGGCCCTTCCAGAACAGCAAAACGGAAACAAATGTCCGGTCCTACTTTTTCAGAGAAAGAAACCCTAGATGTGCTGAAACACTCCGACGGACTGAGAATGTTTAAACCTGCCGCCATTAATGCCAGCCGCACCGCTTGTACCCACCTGATACAGAATTGTTCCCTGAGGCAGGGCCTGCCACAGACATACCAATCCTTTCTTTCTGCCAGCGGGGACTGCGGTCTCAGATTGGGGGGGTGGGGGCAGAGAGTGAAAGAATGGAGCTTTTGTGAGGAAGAGGAGGGGGCAGGGTGACGCGATGGAATCTTCCCTGCAGGGCTTTAGGTATCCATGGGATGTCGAACGGAGGGAGGAGGGTGAGACTGCGCGGGGGCAGGCATGGGGTTACGTTTTGTTTGACTATTGTTCCCCTGAAAATAGTTCAGACGTGGTTCATTCAGATGGTGACAGAGCAAGGCAGAGGTGTCTGGGAATCGCAAGGGGGGGAGAGCTGTCGGGTTGCGTCAGGTGGGGGGGAGGGGGAGTGTGGTGGTGTGGGGAGGCGAGTCGGGTAGAAAAGAGCATGCACGCCCCGTGTGACCCTGGGCAAAACCACAGGAGCAGAGTCTTATATAGCAGAATGTAATGAGGGGGCGAGGAGATGAAATGGAGGCGTGGGAGACGAAAGAGGAGTGATACAGGCCCCGGGGCAACACAGAGTCTGTGAATTGATAATGAAGGGAGGGGAGAACGTCGAGGAGGCAGATGACAGGAGGGCGTGAAGGCACTGGGAGGGCTGGGGGTAAGAGGAGGGAATTTCAAGGAGATGAGAACAGAAGAGAACCCTGTGTGGGCAGGAGGAGTGCACATCCACAAGAGTTAATTTACAGACTCGATCAGTGCACTACAGTGCAGTACAAGATACTCCGTCATCCGGATAGACCAACAGGTGTTGCCAAAGTCCATGGAATACATTGAAAAGCCGAATTTTCGGGCAGAGGCCATTTCAGTCCCTCGGCGATGCTAAGGCCAAGCCCTGAATTTGCAGGAAGTTTTTAATGACTGGCCATGACCCTACATCCTACCATACCCAAACCACCCCAGGAAATTGGGATATATGGATGTATCTGTATGTATGCCATTGAGGAGAACAAAAAGTGATGGGTGCTTAGAGCCCATATTGGAGGAATAGTTGGGTGGGTGGTGGACCATCTCCCTCTAGCTTTAAAGAGGCATGGCACACTGGAGTACCAGGCACAGCCGGGTCTGGGGGGTATGGGTCATGGACGGAACAGAATAGTAGTCGTGCATAGATCTGCTGCTTTGACTGGATGGACAGTGCGATGGGTGGGGGAGTGGGGTGGGGGGTGGAGTTATGTTTTTTTTAAGGGAGGGGACTGCTTTGGTTCTGCATGTCTCTTTTGTAGTCTGTATACGATACTTCATGAGAAAAATGTCAAAGCTGGTATGTTGTCTTTTGATATGGTTGAAGCCTCTGGGTCACAGAGCTTCGCTGGATGTGTCTTTGACGAATAAAATTTGTTTACAAAAAAAAAAAAGTGATGGGTGGATTGCTTGAAATGATCTCAGCCACTGGTAATTACCCAGAGCACAATCCAGTCAGTCGTTTTTTGCCCCCAAACCTCCTCAGAGAAGAACCAGCTATAGGAAAATCTTCGTCAATCCTGCTACGGTAAGAACAATCCAACCTGTGTTGCCCAGACAGATCCCCACTGAACAGAAACACAAACAATCCTACATCGGTTTCTGTCTATTTGGGCCTCTTCAGTAGGGCGCAGCTTGAGACCCATGGGCCAGTGAGCACGGGACCCATGTCTGTGCATATCCATCACACCTGTTTCTTGGTCACGTGGTCATGTTGTGTGCCTTAGCTCCTGTTGCCTAAAAGTGGTTGGTTTAGCTGTCGGTTCTGACTTTGAAGCCAGTAATCATCTTCAGACCTTCTGACTAGTCCCTTGTAGTACATTTGGCGACTTGTCTGAACCTTGGCGCAAGAGACCCCTACCCTCCAAACTTTAGATAATTTAAAATAGGTTAATACATATCTGCCAACGCCACGCTGTCACGTATGACCGTTGATCCAGCCTGGGTTTTTGAGCCAACGGCAGGCTGCACCCTGGGATTTGTAAGCTGTGTTTGTAATAGTAAACTCAAAGCTGAAGCCTCAGTCTGCAGAGTGCAGGTGTCTCACCAGTCCTGGCTGGCTGAAGGTACCAAACATCACCTGAGGCCATTTCCCATCAGTTAATGTGTATTTAAGACGATATATTATAAGGCTTGTGAGCTGCATGGCATGCAAAAGTAAATATGGAATACTTTTACCTTCCCAGGCATGAACATTTACAGTAGTTAGTTGCAGTGCTTGAAATGGAAACACCGAAGTGAAGATATTTCCAACCTAGAGTATGTTTGCTGCTAAGAAGTGCTGGTACTTTCCCATTAAAAGTATTGCAACCCTGCTGGAAAGTGCAGCTACTCCCCCTTGCAAATGAAAGAAGTGCAGTTACTCGGTCGCTCACAGCACCTAGTTGTGCTTTTAAAGTGTGATCAAACACTTTCATCCGCTCATTTTATACTATTTGACAGTTTACACGTCCCAACAAAAAAGGAGGTGCAATACTGCATTATCGTTCACGCCTTTCAACTTAAACTGTATTTTAGCCAACTTTTTGATTAATTTATGATGTTACAGCTGATGTTTTTGCTTCATCTTATAAGCTCCCTTTAAACAATATATATATATATATATATATATATATATATATATATATATATATATATATATATATATATATATATATATATTCTCCACAGGTTTCCCAAGTTTCAAGACCGCACTCCACATCAGGTAAGTTTCCACTTTATTATTCAAAAGGCATGCAGCTTCCCATCCCAAAGTGGAAACTTACCTGATGTGGAATGCGGTCTTGAACCTTGGGAAACCTATGGAGAATATATCAGCGGCAGTTCCAGGCCGCGTGAGACGACACACCCCCGGAGAGAAAAAAACAACGGACCCGCAAGAGTGAACCCTTTGCTTTTTGAACGGACACTTCAGGTACCTTAATGCAGGCATGCAGAGTTTTATCCTAAGCCCAATGGAGGGCGTTGATTTTGTCCCACAGTGAGTTGCAGCAACCACACCCACTGGAGGGTTGTGAAATAGAAAAGAAAAAAAATATTAAAGATACTACATCTCCCAGAGTGCTCAGCAAATGTCGTTTTTTCCATCGTGAAGGCACACCTGAGGCCCAGTAATTAATAAAGACTCAAGCAGGAGAATGCAGTTCATTTTAAAAGGGTTGCTACACGGGCCTCTGATGAGAAACAAAAGGATTCGAAATGCGTAAGGCCAGGGACGGCATGTAGGGATGGGAAGCTGCGTCAGACGTGTGTCAAAAACGGTACCAGGTTGTGCTAAACGAAGCCCAGGATTGTCGCCAAAATTGTTGTGATGGGTTCACCGAAGGAAGACCAGGAAACATCAAATAAGGTAACGTAGTTTACTAGTAGCACAACCTGCATCCAGTTACCTCCACGACCTAGCTGCAACTGTCACCCGTGGAGTGCCGTCTACCTCACATTCTAGGCACGAGCACAGAGAACACAAAGAGCATGAACGCTCCAAACAAGGTAAGAATACCTTAAGATCACTAAGCAAGGTAAGTATGTAAAACTACATAAGTATGCATCACAACACATGCCTTTTGAATAATAAAGTGGAAACTTACCTGATGTGGAGTGCGATCTTGAAACTTGGGAAACCTGTGGAGAATATATATATATATATATTCACTGAATAAACCATAGGTTTCACACATGTTATAGTTAGCGGAAATTTTACTGATAAAAAACCAATGAAATTCCCCCGTTATAGTTAGTGCAGGCAACTATAACTCACGCGACCACAATCCTCTGCTGATGCTAATACTGTATTTAGACACTTATTTGCCCATGTCTTCTTCCATACATTTTTAGCTATACATATATTACAAATATTTTTTTTTCATAAAGACACATATGTCATCAGCAGAAGATTGCGGTCGCGTGAGTTATAGTTGCCTGCACTAACTATAACGGGGGAATTTCATTGGTTTTTTATCAGTAAAATTTCCGCTAACTATAACATGTGTGAAACCTATGGTTTTTTCAGTGAATTTGCAAGGTTTTTTAAATGCTAATTCCTAACTATAACGTGTGTGAAACCTATGGTTTTTTCAGTGAATTTGTACGGTTTTTTAAATGCTAAGTTACTTTACGCCATTCGTGGCGTGCGCGCCCACTTAACGCAGTTCGTTCCGTGCGCGCACGGTGCGCTTCGCGCACTGCGCGCCCACTTTACGCAGTTAGTGCCGTGCACGCACGGTGGGCACGCGGTGCGCTACGCGCACCGCGTGCCCACGTTACGCTAGATGGGCCATGTACGCACGATGCGCTTCGCGCACCGTGCGCACATGGAGGACATATGATGCACTTCGTTTTGAAAGGTAATATTTTAATTTTTTGTATATTTTATAAGCCATGCACAAATGGTGCCCTTCGGGCACCATTTGCACACGGGGTGGAGAGAGTGTGGATAATTTTTTTTTTTATTATTTTTTTTTAAAATATTTTAGTTTATCTCAGGTGTAATAAGCCATGCACAATTGGTGCCCTTCGGGCACCAATTGCACACGGGTTGGAGAGAGTGTGGATAATTTTTTACCGTACGCGTACGGTAAGCGTAATCGGCGAAATTACCGAAAAAATAAAAATTCCGTTTTTGGCCTTGGGGGATCTTTGGGGACTCCCTCAACATGGCTATGTGTGTGGGAGCTGTCTAAACAGCCCCTTTACATGTTTTTGGGCTTTATATTTTAAAAATCACTCTCAGTGCGAGAGAGAAAATGGCGGCCGCCGCTTCCTGGTTTCGGCCGATTCGAATGTTTACTTAGATCTAAGAGCCAATCAGAATTGCGCTCGCGCACGCCACCGTACGCGTACGGTAAGCGTACCGTAAGCGCACCGTAAGCTGGCTCAGATATATATATTGATTTAAAGGCTATTTTCTCAGAATCTACTGAACAGATTTACACCAAACCTACAAAAGGCACTTCCTTGACCTGAGGACTACCTCTCTGCCAAATTTCTAGTAATTCTGTTCAGCCGTTCGGGCTGTAGCCCTTTCTAAAGGTCCTATGGAAAAATGCATGGGAAAAACGCGTTTTGGGACCCCCCTTTTATCTCAGCCCCCGCTTGACGAATCCCCCCGAGACTTTCAGGGTAGGAGCGGAGCGTAGCGCCCCACCTATTTTGAAAAATTCGCGAGGATTCGTCGACCGACGCCAAAGTTATTCAAAATAGAATGTTGCGGATTTCCTATGGAAACGTGGTCCTAACTATAACTACCTACTGGCGACCGCCAGTAGGTAATACACACATTCATACATATATATATTTATATATAGTTAAACCTAAGAACCCCTTTAAAGAAGGAAAAGCTTTCAGGAAATGCTAGAATATTGTGCCTCTGCCCCAGTGGCACCTTGACACCCTCAGTCAATTGCACACCTCTACCCAGGGCAGCCTTTATTCAGCGGTGCACTCACACCTTTCTCGCGGTCGATTTCGAATTGAAAGAGACCGACTCTAATTTGTAACTAAAAAGAGGTGCGTAAAAGTAAAAAAAAAATAGGTGCAGGGCTCCAAAGTCATTCTTAAGGGCCCACTGCCGAATGCAAGGTTGACAACTACCAAGGCTGCCTAACTTTAATTCAGCCTCTTGCGCAAAGACATAAGGCACAATTAAGAGAAGACAGACTAGGTTTCACCGCCTGCACATACCATGGTCCTCGAAGTGATCAGCCCGCTGTTCTCTGGCTGATAAGGTTACAAAAAGGTAGCAGTGTAACTGAGGGGGCCAGGCACCATGGATATACCAGGGCAGACAGGTTTTCCATCATTTGTCCTAGGAAATTTGAGTACATTTAGCATGTCCCTGTTTTCAGAGATGGTTGGCTGAACACCAAGGGGTGCAAGATTTCACGAGATCCATTGTAGGATTAGAGATGTGCCTTTACTAGAGAGCAATTTATTTAAAACAGATGACACTGTGTGTAAAAGTTGTATTTCATTTCTCTTAGTGCTCCGCTGTCTGTATTCTAAGATCATGAGCGCTGTCAATAAAGTCATTATGTGTCCCTCGGTCCATGCAAAATTGCAGTGTCATTTCTATGTTTGTTGAATGTCCCTGTTTGTGGCATTCAAGATCTGGTCACTCCAAGCGAACCTTTTAGCACAAGTTGTTTGGAAGGACAGCGCCACCATTGTTATGCAAGAGTTAAGAGCCCTTCAGACCACCTTTCGTGGAAGGCTCAAAATGAAAGTGTAAAGGTAAATACTTTTACTAGTCTTTTTTTAATATGGCATCAGCAAAATTTGAGCATCTTGTTTGGTATTGTATCTGAGATGCTGGGTTTCTTTTTTTTAAAATTTCAATATACTTTTTAATGTTTTTTTACACATTTGACATATAACATATAACATGTAATCCTCAACGCTTGTTGTTATAGGGCAGCCTAAACTGGTTGAGTTATCTGTAGTACATTTTCGGTAACTTGACTGCCCCCCATCCACTGTCTTCGTATAGGAAAAGGAAGGAGTGGAATGGACAAAGATAGGGATTAGGGTAGAGAGAGAAAGAGATAGCATGCCAGAGGTTTTCCTCGCTAGTGTCAAGTTCTCGTGAGGTTGTGCTTTTCAAGTCGTTCACCTAGCGCTACTCAGGGCGGCTCATATGGGTCTAGGTACTTGTCTAGGGATGCCCACATACGCCTGCAGGGCTGTCTCCATGGTGAGTCTCGTAGGGCAGCTGTGTCAGCGCCTCTGAGATACGTCACCCAATTGAGCCATCCCTTGAACGTTGCCTTGGCGGTGTCTTTCCATTTGGTGACTATCATTTTGACTCCCGCTGTTAGAAGGAGATCCAGTAGGTCTCTATCCTGTTGTGAGTCTACATCTGTTGTAATAAATGCAGTTGCCAGGGTAGCAAATTCCGTGATAGTCATTTTCTATGCCTTCTTTCAATTGCATTTGTCCTTTGTCACTGGTTCATCTAGGGGGGTTCTGCTGCTCTTACTGGGGTATTCCAGATTCTTTGACCAGTCTTTTTCTGTTATCACTGGGGATATCTTTGTGTAAATTTCTAAAGTGGTCTGCTGACATCTGACCACTCTTTTTTTTATTTTTTTTTTATTTTAAACAAACTTTATTGGCGTCCACAAAAATTACAACTTCCGTCATCATCAATACACTGCATAACAAGGCAATATCGACAGATGCTCCAAAGAGGCCTCAATCTAGTAAACCGCAAGACAGGTCCCAGCCACAATGTGTGGGTGCAACCCCGTGGGGCAACCAGTATCTTCAGTATGTGCAATCGATGCCTCAGTGAATTTGCTATCCCCAAACCAATTTGAAAAACAGTTCCCCCCTCCCACCTCCCAACCGCGTCCCCTAACCCAACCGCCTCCCAATCCCTCCCCCCCCCTCTGCCGGGTCACTGCAACGCAAGGTTCGTTTCCCTACGCACTCACTCGGGGTCAGCGACGATCTCCCTCTCTCGACCTGGGGTCTCTCCCACCCCGATGGGCATGTCAGCCGTACTGGATATAGTGACATCTGACCACTCTTGATAGCTGGATCCAGGCCCTTGTTTACGTTTCCCAGAAAGAATTTTTGTCAGCAGCATTTGTCCGTGAGCATATTTTATGTTGCATTTTCTGTTTTCCCTACCTTATTGTTGATTTATATTCCACGAAAGTGCTGAGACATTTTGAATATAACCTAGTGTTTGCATGGTGCTTGTGCTTTTTAGTTGGACAAGTTTCTACGTTTTTGCCTAAATGTTTTTGCCGTCGTTTCTACACCATTTAGTCAGTCCTAGTTTCCTGTTGCTGCCCTCATACGCTTTTGCTTATTACTCTGACAACTCGATTTGAGTGAATTGAGGTCTGATTTTGTGTTTTTATTAAGGTAGGCACTGACCTCATTTTACAGAATACGACAACCAGTTGATAGACGGTGGTCAGTAAAAGAGCATAGGGAAGGAGGCAAGAAGAGAGAAGAGGAGGACGAGGAAAGACAGTGAGAAAATGAAAGAAGGTATGCTGGGAGGTAAAAGAGATGGAAGTGAGGGAGGTGAGAAGGAAAGAGGGAGATAAGAAGAAACAAGGGAGAGGGGGAAGTGTGGCAAAGGAAAAATAGGATTGAGAAGGGCCAATGGAGACAGTGAGAAAGGTGAGAGGAAGACAGGAAAGAGGAAAGATGCAGGCAGATAGGACTCAAGGAGTTTAGACAAGGAAAGAAAAACTAAAGATGGAATGGAGGGAGTGGCAGGTGAAGATGAGAAGAGGGAGAGAGGTGAAACAGAAAGCAGAGTGAAGGAAGTTAACAGAGAGCAGACCAAGGATGCGGGAAGGTGTAGCGAGGAAGGCAAAAGGTAAGAAGGAGAGAGGGGTTCGGCTAGAAGGATAGGATGGCAGGAGGCTGGAAGTCAGAAAACAAAGCAGAATATATAAAAAACAAGTGATGCAAGAAAAAGGGAGGTAGGAATGGAGGTATTGGAGAAAGGATGGCAGTGACATATATAGTTCTGACTCGCGTCTTCAACTTGTAAAAAATGGTTTTCTTCCAACATGCTCCCTTTCAAGATTAATACTTGGCTACAAAAATACCATCTTCTGTTGTTTGATACCTGCCAGCGTATGAAAGGCTCTCCAATCATTCTGGAAGCTGGCAGCCAAAAATATGTGGCAGCCTAAAACTGGCATCCGCCTTCAATCAGAGTTTTTTTTTACTTTAGGCGAACAGAGGTTAAAGTTTCAATGCATAATCTGACAAATCACAGTGCAGCAGTGCCGAAAGTGGGTTATTATTTGAAGGGCTAACAACTTTATTAAAAAAAACTTCTTAGATTTGTAACATAGTTTTCTGACAAACTCTCTGCAACCCTTGATAGGTATGACACAGGAGCAAACGTTTCCCTAGAAAAATGGGTGATAAGTTCAAGCAGTACAAGCAAAGTTAAGGACACTACATAATAATATTCTCAAACCAATTCAGAAAAAAAAAAAAAAATGTAATAAGTAAAATAAAAGAAAAATGTTTAAACCCGATTATGGGATGGGGATATACTATTTCCTACAGCTTCTTTCATTTTGCATTTTCTTTCTCTAGACATCTGAAGGAAACCCCGGACTCAAGATGATTTTTTTCTGCTTCCTCCTTCTGCTTAACGATGTCTCCTCTTCCGCTCATACGGTAAGACTTTCTCAAGATTCTCTTGCCTCAAGACCTTGTAGAGTGGGACCTTCAGTGCATCCCAGTCCCCAGGTTTAAGACCAAAAAGAAAGGGCGCTCATGACACCCCAGACTCTGTAGGTCACAGCTTTCCAAACTTTTCAAGTTGGTGACACACTTTTTGGAGATGCATCATTTTGGGACACAGTAAGGCAGTGCAGCGAGCGAGTGTAGCAAGCGAGCCCAAACCACTTAAGGGGGATTCGGGGGGGGGGGGGTTCTTTCCCTGGAAGAAAATTTCGAAATAAAAGTGGGTAAATGGTGCATTTGAGAGCCACCAGACCCGGCATACACACATCTCTCTCTTCTCTCTCTCTCTCTCTCTCTCTCTCTCTCTCTCTCTCTCTCTCTCTCTCTCTCTCTCTCCATCTCTCTGTCTCCCTCCCTCTATCTCTCCCTCCCTCTCTCTGTCTCCCTCCCTCTCTCTGTCTCCCTCCCTCTCTCTCTCTCCCCCTCCCTCCCTCTCTCTCTCTCTGTCTCCCTCACTCTGTTTCCCTCTCTCTCTCTCTGTCTCCCTCCCTCTATCTCCCTCCCTCTCTCCCTCTGTCTCCCTCTATCTCGCTCCCTCTGTCGCCCTCCTCCCTCTGTCTGTCTCCCTCTGTCTGTCGCCCTCTGTCTCCCGGTCTCTGTCTCCCTCTGTTTCCGTCCCTCTGTCTCCCTCCCTCTGTCTCCGTCCTTCTGTCTCCCTCCCTCTGTCTCCCTCCCTCACTCCCTCTGTCTCCCTCTCGCTCTCCCTTTGTCTCCCACTGTCTGGCGCCCTCTGTCTCCCTCCCTCTCTCCCTCTCTGTCTCCCTCCCTCTGTCTCCCTCTCCCTCTGTCTCCCTCTCTCTCTCTCTCTCTCTCTCCATCTCTCTGTCTCCCTCTCTCTATCTCGCCCTCCCTCTCTCTGTCTCCCTCCCTCTCTCTCCCCCTCCCTCTCTCTATCTCTCTCTCCCTCTCTGTCTCCCTCTGTCTCACTCACTCTGTTTCCCTCTCTCTCTCTCCGTCTCCCTCCCTCTATCTCGCTCCCTCTGTCGCCCTCCTCCCTCTGTCTGTCTCCCTCTGTCTCCCGCTCTCTGTCTCCCTCTGTCTCCCTCTGTTTCCGTCCCCCTGTCTCCCTCCCTCTGTCTCCGTCCTTCTGTCTCCCTCCCTCTGTCTCCCTCCCTCACTCCCTCTGTCTCCCTCTCGCTCTCCCTCTTTCTCCCTCTGTCTGTCGCCCTCTGTCTCCCTCTGTGTCTCCCTCCCTCTCTCCCTCTCTGTCTTCCTCCCTCTGTCTCCCTCTCCCTCTGTCTCCCTCTCTCTCTGTCTCGCTCTCTGTCTCCCTCTCTCTCTGTCTCTCCCTCCCTCCCTCTGTCTCCCTCCCTGTCTTCCTCCCTGTATCTCCCTCTGTCTGTCTCCCACTGTCTGTCGCCCTCTGTCTCCCTCTCTGTCTCCCTCTGTCTCCCTCCCTGTCTCCCTCCCTCTCTCCCTCTCTGTCTCCCTCCCTCTGTCTCCCTCTCCCTCTGTCTCCCTCTCTCTCTCACTCTCTCTCTCTCTCTCCATCTCTCTGTCTCCCCCTCTCTATCTCTCCCTTCCCCTCTCTCTCTCCCTCCCTCTCTCTCTCCCTCCCTCTCTCTCTCTCTCTCTCTCTCTCTCTCTCTCTCTCTCTGTCTCCCTCTGTCTCACTCACTCTGTTTCCCTCTCTCTCTCTCTGTCTCCCTCCCTCTGTCTCCCTCCCTCTGTCTCCCTCTATCTCGCTCCCTCTGTCGCCCTCTTCCCTCTGTCTGTCTCCCTTTGTCTCCCGCTCTCTGTCTCCCTCTGTCTCCCTCTGTTTCCGTCCCTCTGTCTCCCTCCCTCTGTCTCCGTCCTTCTGTCTCCCTCCCTCTGTCTCCCTCCCTCACTCCCTCTGTCTCCCTCCTGCTCTCCCTCTTTCTCCCTCTGTCTGTCGCCCTCTGTCTCCCTCTCCCTCTCCCTCTGTCTCCCTCTCTCTCTGTCTCGCTCTCTGTCTCCCTCTCTCTCTGTCCCTCCCTCCCTCTGTCTCCCTCCCTGTCTTCCTCCCTGTTTCTCCCTCTGTCTGTCTCCTGCTGTCTGTCACCCACTGTCACCTCACCCCAGCTTCCATGGCACACACACAGCCGCACCCGAGTACTTTGCAGGTCTTTAAAAGACCATTTACTGGGAGACGTTATGTAATAGATGAGGCATAGTGAGAACAAAGCTTTCAAAGGAATGCCTCTTAATTAGCAGCAGTTATGTGCTCACTCACTCTGTTTCCCTCTCTCTCTCTCTCTCTCCCTCCCTCTGTCTCCCTCCCTCTCTCTCCCTCTGTCTCCGTCCTTCACTCCCTCTGTCTCCCTCTCGCTCTCCCTCTTTCTCCCTCTGTCTGTCTCCCTCTGTCTGTCGCCCTCTGTCTCCCTCTCTGTCTCCCTCTGTCTCCCTCCCTCTCTCCCTCTCTGTCTCCCTCCCTCTGTCTCCCTCTCTCTCTGTCTCCCTCTCTTCCTCTCTCTCTGTCTCTCCCTCCCTCTGTCTCCCTCCCCGTCTTCCTCCCTGTATCTCCCTCTGTCTGTCTCCTGCTGTCTGTCACCCTCTGTCTGTCACCCTCTTTCACCTCACCCCAGCTTCCCAGGCACACACACAGCCACACCCGAGTACTTCACAGGTCTTTAAAAGACCATTTACTGGGAGACGTTATGTAATAGATGAGGCATAGTGAGAACAAAGCTTTCAAAGGAATGCCTCTTAATTAGCAGCAGTTATGTGCTAAGTGCCCGTTAATACCAGTGTCATCCCGCGACACACCCACCATTTGCAGGCAACACAGTACTGTGTCGGGACACACAGTTTGGAAAGCTCTGCTGTAGGTTAAGACCCGGAAGAGAGGGATCATCCATACAACCAGACCTATCACTGTGAGATTCCAGAAAAAGTTGTGCTCTTGACACCTCTGTGTAGAAAGAACTCAATACATCCATGCCCTGGTGCTATAAGACCAGAAAGAAAAGGGCACTTAGAAGACACCTCTGGCACAAGCGATCAGTATCTTGCAGAGAGGGACCTTTAGTGCACACACGACCAGTGCCCCTGAGACCCCAAATAAAAAGGTACTCAAGATACCCCTGAACCTACAGGCGAAAGCCCCGTAGAGAGCCCCCTTCAGTATACCAATGGGCCAGAACCCCGAAACAAATGAAAAACAAGTTCTAAAGCTACCCATGACCTAGAGCTTTGAGTCCCCGAGAGAGCGACCTCTAGGTAACGTCTAACCCAGTCCAAAGCAGGTGAAAGAGGTCCTAAAAAAAAAACTGACACTAGGCAACAATACCTTGGTACGGGTAAGACTCAGATTCCATGATGATTTTATTTACGGGTAAGACTCAGATTCCATGATGATTTTATTTACGGGTAAGACTCAGATTCCATGATGATTTTATTGACCACTGTACCAGAATGAACCTCATGGGGTGTCTCTCTAGGACCTCATCACTGGCCACTAATCTTGCACTCTGATCTTAGAATCCTCCTGAGCAGAGGGCGTTTAGAACAAATCACGGAACCAGCCAAATTACTTTCCAAACATATCAGAGAACATGGTACTACTGTTATGTCTGAAAAATCCAATTTTTGAAAGGTAATTGTTCTGTCTCGTTTTGTATGCTAACATCCCAGTATCGGAATGTGATTATTCTAATTTTCTGTAGGACATCATGGTGTGTATTTTGATAAGATGCATCCCTCTTTATGTTTCTGGACCTTATATTCCTCCTCAACAGATTGAAGTTTATTTTAAGCATAACGTCTCAAGTTGGTTTGGACAGCATGGCGTCTTTCTCTCTGGTGCTGTAGCACCTAGAACACCATGACATCAAGTTTGTCTGGAATCTGGCCATGAAGGTCACAGACTAATACTCTCCTAACGGGCCCGCTGAAGTCCTAATCGAGATAACTAACTGGAAATACCATTGCGCTGAAACTCTGAGATCTCTGTGACTGAAGGCATAGCTCTGCAGTCTGGGACCCAATCTCTGCAATATGTGCAAATGTAATTACCTATATGCACACCTAAGAAGTGTGGGGGGTGGGGGTAGTCCCCGGATCTTCTGCTTTTTTCTTATCTAGAACATAAAGATTCGTTAATAAAATGTGAGAAATTGTTTTAAAGATGGGGTTGTCGTCACAGGGAAATGAGCCATATTGTAAAATGTATCAGTATAGCCGTAATTTAATAAATGTTATCTTTCTTGGTTGTAGGCTCTTCATCTTCGACTGAAACGTGGAACAAGGACGTATAGAGGTGAGGGATTCTGTCACACAGGAATTATGCAAAGCACACTAGCATGTTGTGTTGGCCTTTGTTGGGTTTTGCCAAGATCAAGGATGCAGTAAGCAGTGGACTGATTACAGAATTAGCCTTTTGTCTGGAGCTTCAGACACTGGGGGAGCTGGCAGATAAAGAGTTAGCAAGAATGTGTAAGGCTTAGTATCCTGTATCAACATTTTGAAAATGTACCCCATTCGATATCAAAATCTAAAGAAATCAGTGTTAGGTGTGTGGTCTTATGTTCATGGGTTGTAGAATTACATTTTCCTTAGGGTGTGGCCTAGATACATAGTTTATATGGGCTTGATTTGTAGAACAAAGTCTGGCTTCAGGTTTTGTGGCCCTTGTATTTGGATGTTTTGTTAGGGTTAAAATGGCATTGATGTTTGGAGTCTCTTTGTAACATGTTACCTAATAGAAAGGGATATATTTGAAATAAGATAGTAGGGGCTTTAATTAGGCTACGTTGCTTTGATTGGCACAGAGGTTTTGGGCCTTCCTATTTATTTAGTGTAGCAGTAGGAGTTTTGGGACTCTGTTTGGTTGTGATGTTACCGTTAGAGTTTAGTATTTGGCTTTATGTTAGGGTTGAGGGTTAGAAGTGCGCCTTTTTGGGCTTGGTGGCGGTGTTATGGTGAAAGGCCTCTTTTGTACTTCTGTTCTCTTCTGGTGTTCAGGTAGATTAGGGTTTGGATCACTGACCCAGTGAAAGTTGAGGAAAGCCCTATGCTCCAACTTCCATAAAACGTAAACTTACGTACTGTTGACCAGAGGTGTACCACTCGCTCAGTAGTACGGGATCAGAATTATTGGCTCACCTTTTTGTAAGCTAGCCGTGTTCAAGGCAAGAACTGAAGGAGTAAACACAGAACACAATTTGCAGCATTTTGAAGGAATAAATAATTACATTTTTAGGTAAAGCAAATTCTGTAACATCAAATCAGTACTATAACTACCACTACTACAGCTAGTGCTGCAAATAATAATAATACAACAATATCAATAATCCTCATAAAAACAGAATAATACTGCAGTGGAGATTAAATGGGGTTTAAAAGATCTGGCCCAAGGATAATGGTTAAATTTAGAGTCACATTAAAGTTGTTGGGATACAAAAATGTTCAACAGCATTAAATAGAAGTATGGAGATTTTCAGCAGAACAATGCTCAAAGCTGAACTAGGCCTGGAGGGGACCCAGCAAGCCTGCGATTAGGGTTCAGCCAGCTGAAAAAGTTACCACTGCAGATACAAGATCTTTCTAGCAGACAAGAAGCACCGATGGTAGCCAGTGAACTCAACATCCGTGGCCCGAGTGAAATTACAAGTATGGATGGGAGCTGGTGCTGGCAGAGGCGAATCACGACGCAACGTCTTCTGTTTGATGCAGCAGTGGTCCCCAGCCATTTCTTTTGTTTTTAAGTTTAGGGGGTCACTGAAGAATTCTTGAGGCACCTTGCATGGAACTTTGAGGTGCTCCATGAGATGCTTTTGATCAACACCTATGGTTTTCTTACTCTCCGTTCTGCTGCAATTTCAATTCCAAATGGATTTTTTAAAACGCCTGGAGGTCTTACGATGCAAGCAACAATTGGACTTACCCTGATTTCTCCTTGTATAGCTTCTCCAAGACACAGGATAAACATTTTGCCTTCACCTGTCCATTTGCTGGGGTTCAAGATTCATACTCAATCGGTCATAGGAAATAAAGTATGGGAACCAGTTATTCTAATATTCTAAATGTTTGCCTAACTTTGCATATGGCTAACACATTAATATTGATCTGGGAAGATTTAGCCTGTGTGCTTCATTGTGCACAGCAGTAAATAAAGAGAAAGAGGCCTGCAAAGGATAGCAGATCTATGTTTCGTTTCGATATTCAATTTTGGAGTGTGCAGGCGTTGCAATTTCAGGGTCTAAAGGGGAGAGGGATCACCAGGCAACAAAAATAGACAAGTTGGGAATGAGACATTAGGGTAGTAGCTGTGTTAGTGGTTATAGTTCAAAATAGACATCTTCAACTTTGTAAATGGTAACAGATGGAGACAGAAAGCATCTGTGTTCCTCAGGAACCTTGAAGAAGTGGATGATGTTCCTGTACTGTCCTAGTTCCTTGTAACTTTCAACGGCTTGCAATGTGCGCATTGTGGTCCAAAATGGCCATTGTAAATCACAATGCTCATAAGGTCTTCTGAATTGTAACTTGCATTCACAAAAGCAACTGTATTGCACAGCAGTGTCTTTGAGAATTCATGATCAGTTAGTACCTGTGCGGCCATCTCTTAAAATGTCCAAAACCAGAGTTACCGAATATTGAAAGTATTTCATACCAAGAGGCATCCGGCTGCTCCTCGTTGGTTCTTCGCCAGTCATTGAGCTTCTCCACCCCGGACCTGCCGGAGGAGTGCTGGTCACAAGTCCTCCCTTGACTGGCAAAGTTCCCACACCCTATCAATTATAGAAGCTTTGGCTCCACACAGATGCCAAGCACCCCTGCCTTACACATGCACCAGATCTCAAATGGATTGATTCTACAAGGGACTCCCGATAATGCTGCCTGCAACGCTGGTTGAAAAGTTTCTATTGAACAGCTCAGGAGTCCAACCAGGCATTTTTTCAGGATTTACATGGACTCTTGAAATTTCTTCTTACCATTTAGACAACGTACCCGAAAGAGGATTTTATTTGCGGCCCATTGCTGTCACAGACCTTAGGCTCTCAGTTTTCCATTTTTATAGATACAGAGAGAAGCCATTTATTTTCACGTTTGTATTTACTTTAAAATATGGATAAAATGAATATTAGGTTGTCTTTTGAGTGATTCTATGTGCTTTCAGTCATGACTGACAAGCCTATAGCTGTGCGGATTGACAGATAAGGAAGTAAAAAAAAAAAAAGAGAGAATGTTTCCTAATTAACAAAGTCAGATGCCAATTCGCACAAGGTTCACACTAAAATGGGCTTATTTTCACATGTCTATTAATTTATCATCTTTGGGTGTTCATAGCACTGAGAGTTGTCAAGAATTCAACCATGAGTGTACAATTATTTATTGGTAACAACTTATTGTTTTTCACAAAATACAAAATAAATATGGATAAAGACAGATAAAATATGTAAAAAATAAATACTGATAAATACAGCTGGAAATGTCGAAAACAAATACCATAAAACTGGGAGCCCCTCATATAATGTTTATAGTAAAATGTAGCTGTGTTATTGGTGTGGACCTCAAGCTGGTTGAGCAACCAACTGCAACCATATCTGAAATCTGTTAACCCAAACTGAGGGAAAAGGGAAGCAAAGCTGAATCACTGTAAACTATTTCTCTTTTAACTTGCACATTAATTATTCTTATTTCCTTGTGGGAAAAGTAGCTCTCCTGTAGACGACTATATGACTTGTAGTGTTTCTGCTGTCCTTCCTTCTCCGTGGGAGACAAAGCAAGCCTCCCCGTGTGGTGGGATCATTCCCCTCTCTTCTCGTAAATTGGCCTGAGGACTCAATTGGCAAGGATACCAATAGAATGTCTTACTGGGCCCTCATCAGGGGCCTTCTAGGTCTCCCTATGGCAAAACAAATACCATTCCCTTTCTGATTAAGGGTACCAGGGAGGGAAATGGGAGAAAATGTGGGACAATTGGCACAGATGTAGAGATGCGTTTGAGGGATAGGATTTCATTCCTTGCGATTTTGAAACTCAATCATCCCTTTCTATGTGCAGATATGATCCTATTTGCACATTGTTTCTTCATGCTCCATGGCGACAACGTTATGTCCATGATGTTTTGTTTAATAATGTAGACACTTCGATGGATGTAATATGTATTTATGCTTCTTGTTTAGTGAGCAACAGTTTAATAAAAATAATCCCCAAAAAAGTGTACCAGGGAGGTTCCTGTCTTCAATGAATGCAGCCCAGAGATGGGACCAACCAAAATGCACTGGGTACTTTAGGTATTAATTTATTGATTTCTATCGTAAAAAGTCCAATTGCAGTTAAAGTCTTTGCGTAACTAACAGCATTTAGAAAATGCGGCTAAACTGTACCAAAATACAGTTTTTGTGCTTCTTGTTACTAAGCGAAAGGCCTGTCTGCATAGTGCTCTTGTCAAGAATTCCTGTCATGCGAGGGGAGGAAAACGGTAACCAGCGAAAACGGACTACATCTCCCAGGATGCTTAGCGGTTGAGAGGTTATGTAAACAGGAGAGCTGTTACATAACTCAAGGAAAACACGCCCTTATGTAAACAGGAGAGCTGTTACATAACTCAAGGAAAACACGCCCTTATGTAAACAGGAGAGCTGTTACATAACTCAAGGAAAACACGCCCTTATGTAAACAGGAGAGCTGTTACATAACTCAAGGAAAACACGCCCTATAAAGGGAGGAACCGGGAGGTACAACGCTGTCGGATATTGTGTTTACACCGACGTACCTGCTTAGTGAAGAGTAGTGTTCCGGAGTGGTGCTCCAGTAAGGCAAGAACGGAGGTAGGTCGAGTCGTTACTCCCTGGGCCGTGTCTTGCCCCATCGTCACCTGTGAAGGACCCGGAAGCTCTACCGGATAACCATTGAGCTTCGCTTTTTGACTCGGCTGAGTCAAAGCGCAGTGGCGCTTTTGCTGGTTGGAGTCGTAACTCCCAGCCCGACCAGAGATACAGGGACTGCCAGCTGTAACGCACACCAGGAGGTGTTTGCCGCGTTATAGACTCGGTAGTCCACAGGATCGATCGAGCGGCTGCTCTCGGTTCAGTCTTCTTTGCTTGTGATTGGGGTATCGGTGACGCATCACCAGGAGGTGACTCCGCGTCCCGGTGCAGTCTGAGGAAGAGGTTGAGCGGCTGCTCCCTTCAGGTAGAGACCCCGGCTGGGTGTTTCCCTGACTCCTCGATTCTCCCCAACACTCTTCGTGCCCCTCACAGCCTACCGATTGGCATTGTCGGCCATTTCATTTCTGCCCTCTGTTGGCATACGCCGGGATCGGCGTATATGCAGAGGACGGTTAGGACCATCCGTGCTGTGGGCTGGTAACGTACTTAGCCTGGAGGATTCCAGTGACTATAACCTTTGTTTATTCCTTGTATTATTTTTGCCTTCATTAAAATAACTAAACCTTCACAAGTGGTTGCGTTCTCATTATCGTGTCTGTTAAACGATCCTGAGACGTTCAGGGCGTTACAAAATATCCGACCTTAATAACACTAACTGTCTCCCGGTCGATAACAGACATGGCAACACTTGATGATGTGCTGGCTGCTTTAGCGACCGTGCAAATTGAATTGGCTGCCTCCAGGCAAGAAACAGCCGATGTAAAAGCCAGACTGGATGCTATCCAATTGGACCCGCTCACGCCCAGCACCTCCCTCACGAACCAGACCCCTGCGGTAGTAGTGGAAATGCCGGTAGCCGTCCCCTTGGCAACACCAGAGAGGTACAGTGGGGATCCTAACACAGTGCAGGTATTCCTCACACAAGTGGCGCTACATTTATCGTGCAAACCAAGGGCGTTCCGCACGAGTCAGGCTCGTGTGGCTTTCCTTATATCCTATTTGGCTGGAAACGCGGCACAATGGGCCGTACCTCTGGTGAGCAGGGACGACCCCATCTTATGTGATTGGGGTGCTTTTCGCGAGGAATTCCTGAAAGTCTTCGACAGAAGGGCTGACTCGTACACGGCGGACCGTGAAATGCTTGAGTTGAGACAGGGATCCAACGACCTGGTGCAGTATCTCAACGCGTTCCGAAGGCTGGTTGCGGAAACCAAGTGGCCTGTTGCTAAACAGACGGCGCTCTTCCATCACGGGCTGTGCGATGAGCTCAAGGACGCCGTGGCTCATATTGACCCACAACCCAAGACATGTGAGGGCCTTATCAACCTGGTATTACGGCTGGAACATAGGCTAAGTGAAAGAAAGGGGGATCATGGGAGAAAAGGAAACTCCCTTCCATCCTATGTGACAGTGGGAAGTCCAGAAACTTCCAACGCATCCAAGGGAGAACCCATGGACATCGGCGCAATACGAGCGAGCCTCACAGCCACGGAGAAAGAGTCACGCCGTAAACAAGGATTGTGCCTATATTGTGGCAAAAAAGGCCACTACGTACGTGAATGCCCTGCCAAACCGAAGACGTCACGTTATCGGGCCAACCGGTCGGTAACAGCCGTGGTGGACGTACCGGCGGAAAACTAGAGGACTCCCAGACCAAAGAAGGGGCATCTCGGAGTCACTCATCCATCCCTTCACTTTCCAACTCGGTCACTAAGGGACAACGACACCTGTTTCTCACGGTGCACGTGGGAGTGCATGACCAGTGGATACCCGTTGTGGCCATGGTGGATTCAGGGGCCACTGGCATGTTTATGGACCACAACGAGGCATGCAGGCTAGGGCTAGTGCTTCTTCCCAAAGCTGTACCCGAAGACGTCTATGCTGTAGACGGAAGGCGATTGGTGACGGGGCCCATCGGGCAGCACACGGGGGTCCTTCCGATGAGATGTGGGAGGAACCATTTGGAACAAATCGATTTTAACATCATCCGAGCGCCCCAATATGGCGTCATATTGGGATTGCCGTGGCTACAGAAACACAACCCCTCTGTGGATTGGCCAACACATCGCATCGAACTGACGTCACCGTATTGCATCCTGCATTGTGGAATAAGAACGGAATCCCTTGACGCAGATGAGAGCAGGAGTCAGACGGTGGCTACAGCGGCAGAAAAAGATGTGGCTCTCCCCCAGGCTTATCACAGTTTTGAGGATGTATTTGATGAGGTGAAGGCGGAAGTGCTACCACCACATAGACAGTTTGACTGCCAGATCGACCTGGTGCCAGGGGCCAGCGTTCCCAGCGGCAGGCTGTATGCCCTGACGGAGCCTGAAAACGTGCATCTCCGGGGGTACCTGGATAAACTCCTCAAGCTAGGATTCATCCGCCCGTCCAAGTCTCCGGCCGCTTCGCCACTCTTCTTCATCCCGAAGGCTAATGGGGAGCTGAGAGCCTGTGTGGACTTTAGGGCATTGAATGCGATAACCGTAAAGAATCGGTACCCCTTGCCTCTCATCAGTGTACTTCTGGAACAGGTCAAGAAAGCTCGTATCTACACCAAGTTGGATTTGAAAGGGGCATACCATCTGGTGCGCATGAGGGACGGAGACGAGTGGAAGACCGCCTTTAAGACCAGGTTCGGCCTTTTTGAGTACCTCGTCATGCCGTTCGGTCTGTGCAACGCCCCGGCAGCCTTTCAGTACTTTTTGAATGAAGTATTCAGAGAGGAGTTGGATATCTACGTGGTCGTATATATCGACGACATCCTCATCTATTCGTCCAGTGTGGAGGAGCACGTACACCACGTCAAAGCTGTGCTCCAAAAGCTGAGGGAAAACATGCTGTTTTGTAAACTCAGCAAGTGTGACTTCCACGTCACATCCGTGGAATTCCTTGGAGTGATGCTGAGTCCAGAGGGACAGGAGATGGCAGAACGAAAGATCAAGGCGGTGAAAGAATGGCCGGTGCCCCAAAGCGTGAAGGACGTCCAAAGTTTCATTGGCTTCGCCAACTTTTACAGGCGGTTTATAGATGGATTTTCAGGATTGGTGGCCCCAATCACACAGCTACTGAGGAAGTCCAAGGAGTTTGTCTGGTCCCCTGAAGCGAACAAAGCCTTTGAGGCCCTGAAAAGCGCCTTTGGTAAGGCGCCGGTGTTGGCTCACCCCGATCCGGATCTCCCCTACGTGGTGGAAGCGGACGCATCGGATGTGGTGCTGGGGGCTATCTTGTCCCAACGCAACCACGACACAGGGGTGCTTCATCCCGTTGCGTACATGTCCCGCAAACTCAACGACGCCGAACGCAACTACCATATTGCGGAGAAGGAGCTTCTCGCAATCAAGGACGCCTTCACCGAATGGAGGCATTGGTTGATGGGGGCAAGACATGTGGTATCGGTGTACACGGACCATCGGAACCTACAGTTCATGACGGCCACAAGACATCTTTCTCCCAGACAGCTGCGGTGGATGATCTTCTTTGCGGGGTTCAACTTCCGCATCATATATCGGCCGGGGACGGAAAACCGGAAGGCGGACGCCCTGTCCCGTCAATCTGCAGTTAAGGAACCATTGCCTGCGACCGAGCATTCCATCATTTCCTCGAGGATGGTATTGGGGGTTATCCAACCGGATACTTTCCTGAGGGGAATAAAGAGAGGGATCAGGTCATTCGCATGGCGGAGGTGGCTCCTCAGTCACAGAGAATGGCAGCTGAAGGACGGGATACCCCTGAAGGGCAGGTGCCTATTGTTACCCACGCCTAGGCTAAGGAAACAAGCATTCATCTGGTGCCATGACTCTCCATGCGCAGGTTATTTGGGCTTTGAAAAAACGGTGGCTAGCATGGGACGGCATTTCTGGTGGCCAACCATGAGAGTGGATGTCAGGAGGTGGGGACAGGAGTGTCCTACGTGTGCTACCATGAAGGCCGACCATGGCCGAACCCAAGGGCTCTTACATCCACTTCCGACCCCGGATAGACCATGGGATAGCATATCACTGGACTTCGTGGTGGGCCTACCGGTAGACCAGGGGATGACGGCAATACTGGTGGTGGTGGATTACTTGACGAAAATGGGGCACTTCATCCCCTGCAAGAGAGTCCCTACGGCCGGGGAATTGGCGTCACTACTCCTAAAGAATGTGGTACGACTGCATGGATTACCTGGGGTGATCGTGTCGGACCGGGGGTCGCAGTTTACTGCGCAATTCTGGAAGACTTGGTGCACTGCGCTGCATGTTCAGACCGCCCTGTCCACCAGCTACCACCCTCAAACGGACGGCCAAACCGAGCGCCTGAACCAAACGCTCAAACAGTATCTGCGATGTTTTGTGGACCAGGGCAGGGAAGAATGGGTCGACTTGCTATGGGTTGCAGAGATAGCCTATAACAACGCCACTCACAGCTCCACACAGTCATCTCCGTTCTATAGTAACTATGGCCAACATCCCAGGTTCTTGCCATTTCTACATCCGTTCAGAGAGGACAGGATTCCCGCCACAGCCGACAGGGTGGCACACATAAAAGACACGTTGATGCGCTCAAGGGCTGTCCTAATAGAGGCCAAGAGAAGATACAAGGCTGCGGCAGACAGGAAGAGAAGGCCCGGGCCACTGTACCGCACTGGAGACTACGTCTGGATATCCACAAGAAACATGAGGTTTCGAAAGAACAGTGTGTTCCATCCCAAGTACATGGGCCCCTATCGAATTACCAAGTGTATGGGTCCCGTGAACGTGAAGGTGTGCTTGCCCCAGTCATTGCGGATACACCCTGTCTTTCATGTATCATTGCTCAAACCAGCACCCTCCAAGCCGTCTGGGACACCTAGGCCGGTATGCGTGGAGTCGGAGGTGGAGTATGAAGTGTCGGGCATACGGGCGTCCAAATGGCGCAGGGGGAAGCTGTGGTACCTGGTTGCGTGGAAAGGCTATGGCCCGGAGGAGCAGTCATGGGAACCGGCTGAAGGGGTTCATGCTCCGCGCTTGGTCTCCTTGTTCCATCGGCGTTTTCCTGCCAGCGCTGGACCCGTGGGGAGCCGCTGAGAGGGAGGATGTACTGTCAAGAATTCCTGTCATGCGAGGGGAGGAAAACGGTAACCAGCGAAAACGGACTACATCTCCCAGGATGCTTAGCGGTTGAGAGGTTATGTAAACAGGAGAGCTGTTACATAACTCAAGGAAAACACGCCCTTATGTAAACAGGAGAGCTGTTACATAACTCAAGGAAAACACGCCCTTATGTAAACAGGAGAGCTGTTACATAACTCAAGGAAAACACGCCCTTATGTAAACAGGAGAGCTGTTACATAACTCAAGGAAAACACGCCCTATAAAGGGAGGAACCGGGAGGTACAACGCTGTCGGATATTGTGTTTACACCGACGTACCTGCTTAGTGAAGAGTAGTGTTCCGGAGTGGTGCTCCAGTAAGGCAAGAACGGAGGTAGGTCGAGTCGTTACTCCCTGGGCCGTGTCTTGCCCCATCGTCACCTGTGAAGGACCCGGAAGCTCTACCGGATAACCATTGAGCTTCGCTTTTTGACTCGGCTGAGTCAAAGCGCAGTGGCGCTTTTGCTGGTTGGAGTCGTAACTCCCAGCCCGACCAGAGATACAGGGACTGCCAGCTGTAACGCACACCAGGAGGTGTTTGCCGCGTTACAGACTCGGAAGTCCACAGGATCGATCGAGCGGCTGCTCTCGGTTCAGTCTTCTTTGCTTGTGATTGGGGTATCGGTGACGCATCACCAGGAGGTGACTCCGCGTCCCGGTGCAGTCTGAGGAAGAGGTTGAGCGGCTGCTCCCTTCAGGTAGAGACCCCGGCTGGGTGTTTCCCTGACTCCTCGATTCTCCCCAACACTCTTCGTGCCCCTCACAGCCTACCGATTGGCATTGTCGGCCATTTCATTTCTGCCCTCTGTTGGCATACGCCGGGATCGGCGTATATGCAGAGGACGGTTAGGACCATCCGTGCTGTGGGCTGGTAACGTACTTAGCCTGGAGGATTCCAGTGACTATAACCTTTGTTTATTCCTTGTATTATTTTTGCCTTCATTAAAATAACTAAACCTTCACAAGTGGTTGCGTTCTCATTATCGTGTCTGTTAAACGATCCTGAGACGTTCAGGGCGTTACAGCTCTCCAACCTTCATTCCTGACTACAGTGGTAACACACCAGAAAGGTTTTGGCTGCAGGTTTACAGATCAAATGTAGGGCCAGGATAATGAACACAAAACACATGGAGTTTTGAAAGTTGTGCTAAGGCTCCCCACAGTTAGCTTTGGGTTTTGTTGAGATTATTATTAATTTCTGGTGTTAGATGGATTTCCGGTAGTAATAATATTTGGGGGCTCGTTGTCAGGTTCTGGTGTTGGAGTTGATTATTAGCAGAGAACTCTAGGTGCTCAGGTTTCCGTTGCAATGCAAAAGGAACACAGTTTGGGGTGCTGTGTTAGGTTGCACTGCTTGGGTTAATTGCTGCTGCTAATGCTATCCTGGGATGTGTGTGGTTGAATTGCATAAAAGATGGGATGCTGGTTGTACACCTTTAAAAATAGCTATAGAGTTGGTTTTAAGGGATGGTGTGGGGTTTTTCCCGAAGAGTTTCTTTCTAAAGATTTACCATGTTGATTTCCTCAGGCACCTGCACTGAAAATTCTTCCAATCAGATTTACCATCGAGGGGAGTCGTGGCTGCGTCCTGCAGGCCGTCGGGTGGAGTTTTGCCGGTGTGATGGGCAGATTCGTTGTCATACAGTCCCAGTGATAGGTGGGTGCCTAAAGGTTTGATGATTAGTTGTTTCTGGTGAGTTGAAATCACAAGGTTCCCTGCCTGCCCCGTTCCCCCACGTAAGCTCTGGATCCATCACTTCACCCACCTGAGGAACTCCTTAAGTGGGCAAGGTCCACTCTTTAAAGGTCACGCACGAAAAGAATAGAAAATGTGACCTAATCCCTAAAAACTCTAATTCGATCTCTACGATCAGGTATTTGACTGCTGAACTGATAGATTTAATGGTAAACAGTGAATACTTCAGATTCCCCTCTGTTCCTCAGCACCAAGCATCCGGGCATTGACTTTTTAAAAAACCCTACTACTCCTTTATATTTTTACTGCCAGGAATTGACTACCCCCTCTGACCCTGGTGAACATGGTATCCCACTATAGCCCCGACCACCCTATGCTGACAGCATCTTCCAAAAATACTCATTGTTGATCCTACCAGATATCGTTGTCGTACTGACCCTGCAGAAGTCATCCACGGAGTGATCTTGTCACCACCATACTAACCATGGCAGACACTATCAGCCAAGATGTCTAGTTAGATATCAACCCCAAGGGAAACATCTCTTACATTGTAGTGCCTTTACAGCGCAGTCCGTACCACGACTGCGACGTTACCATGAGTTCCATTACAACGCGTCATTACAATGACTTGCTTTAGAGAATGCGGCAGTGGCTGGTGTTGGATTTTAAATCCAACAACTTCCCTACTGATACACCGACTGGCGTTGGAATAATAATTTAAACTATTCCAAAGTCAAGCACTTCCCTAAGGCAAGTTGTTGGAATGACTTGCGTTGTAATGAAACTCGTGGTAACGACACAGTCATGGTATTGTCCTGCGTTGTTAAGCCATGCATAGTTTTGACATGTGTGGTAAAAGATGCTGTTCCAACCCAAACACGCATACTGACTCTGCCAGTCATTGCGTCCAAACCAACCTGCCAGATATCTTTTCACATTTGACCAGACATAGTCCCCCATACTGACCCCTCCAGAGAGAATCCCTCCTACAACGACCATAACGCTGATCCTGCTGTGGCCCATGCAACGTCTGCCAGAATTCATCATCATCATATTGGCAGTGGCAAGTACCTCTCCCCTTCTGACCCTACCAAATATCATTCACACTCACTGATGCTGCCAGACAAAACCCCTTTGCTGACCAACCCAGACAATGTCACCATTCTGATCCTACCAGTTGCAGCCCCATAATGACACTTCCAGACATTATTCCACCATAGTGACAATGTAGGCACCTTCTGAAAATGAATCTGATAAACAGATCCTCAGCACCACTGAGTGGTACACACTACAATATGGTATATTAATAAAGACTACAAGCTTGGTGCATTTCATTTGAGAGACTGTATGAGTGTGGACGCCTTTCTAAATTTCAGGGAGTTCAGTTTAGCAGAATTTGGATTCTTAGGATGTTCTTTCTGCTGCGGAGCTGGAGTTTTGTGGGTGTATGCAGAAGGGACCACCTTATGGGTGAAGCATGCAGTATTATATGCCGAGAGAAATTCCAGGGGAAGCCTACCTAGGAATACAAAAACAGGCATGGTGAGCCAATATTGTTCCGTATTAGAGGCCCATGAAGCTGCCACATGAATGACTGCTTTGAGGGAAGAAAGGCAATATTTGGGCACCCCACCTAAGAGGGTATTACCATGAATCATACATAAAATTACTGAGGCAAGGGCAGTAATTTTCAAATCTTAATTTAGATGGAAAGGGAGGCAGAGGCTATGGGGATGTTCTAATTGGAATGTGGCTTTTCAGGAGTAGTTTGGCAGGTTTGAAGCCAAAGGATTTTGCTAAGGTGACCAATATAGACATGAGGCCGCCCTTCTGAAGTTGTTTGTCGAGTTAGTAGGAATGTCCTGGCCTTTATTCACTGAGGGAAAGTCTGTCTCCTCTGAATGAAACCTTAGTTTCAAATTAATGGTTCACCTCTTATTTACCTTAAGAAGGGATGATAAAACCTTGAGGCTCTTTGAGCATTCTAGCCTAATTTATAGTTGGGTACCATCCACATATTGTAGAAAAATACACTGTTTTGTTAAAAATTTGCTTAGTCGATCTGAATGAAGATTGTAAATGCAGTGAGGTGGGAACTGTCGGGGACCTTTTATAGGACTTGAAGTCGGAATGAGAAAGAATTCCCCAATTTGATGCATTGTGTTCTGTGTGAAAAATACGACCTGAACGAGTTACGGGCTGTACCTCA
Organism: Triturus cristatus; assembly: GCF_964204655.1. Taxonomy (NCBI): domain Eukaryota; kingdom Metazoa; phylum Chordata; class Amphibia; order Caudata; family Salamandridae; genus Triturus; species Triturus cristatus. The sequence continues at coordinate 627,827,802 of NC_140594.1, read as the reverse complement.
TTTTATCGCTTAGGATTGTGAGGAGGGTTCTGTGGTCAATGGTACCAAAGGCTGCTGGTAGACTGAGAAGGTATAAATATCATTTGTTTAAATAATATGAGAAGAAATTATTAAAATAGTAACAACTTTGAACATATTTTTTTTCTGTTTTCCTTGGTCTTCTTATTGTCATAAATATTGTGTAATTTGTTTACTTTATTGATATTGCCTAGGAGTTTTTGTCATTACTATTCAAGTCCCTGTCCTAGAAATTTAACTATCCATTGTTCAGGGGGTCCTTGTTTTTTCTCATTTGGTAGACTGAGAAGGACCAGGAGGCAGGAGTTTCGTTTATCAGAGAGGTGGAGGACTCCAACTATAATTTTGAAGACAGGGTTTAATGCTGTGTCCAGAACGAAACCAGATTGGACATTTCCTAAGAAATAATAGTTATTGGTGTTGTCCTCTGCGATCTTGGAGCAGAAATAGAAATACATGATGGGCATGTAGTTGTCAAGCAATTCCAAGTAAGCATTAGGTTCATGAAAAAACAGCCAAGGGCGGCCCATCCTAAGGGAGTACAGATTAGAGCAATGGTTTAAGGAGAAGTTGAACTGTAATCACAGAGGTGAGAGGGCGTTTGAGTGTTTCTTAGGTAGAGACGGTGGGATGAGGTCTGAAGATTCATTAGATAGTTTAGTGTTTGTGATTGCTGCCTCAAGCATTTCAGTGGTACTGAGGAGGGTTGCAGGGTACGTTTGCCTGTGTCCTCTCTAATTGCCAGCATTCAGTTAGAGAAGTAGGAGGCTAGGGTTTTGCATTTAGGTTCTTTGGGGGATAATGGGGGTGGGTTCTGTAGATTGATATTGTGTGATCTTGAAAAGTTCTCTGGAATGATTAGGAGCAATTGGAACTTTTAATTTCCGGAAGGAGTATTTTGCATAGGTAATAGTTTATAGGTTTTCCTGGTAGTTTTGAGATTAAGGAGGTGGGCAGATGTGGGGAATTTTTGTTTATTGTCTTTCAGTTACTCATTAGGTTTTCCACATCTTCTTAATATCTTCGTTGCATCAGGTACACATTTCCATCGATCCTAGTTTATAGCTGGCAGGAGCTATTTTGTTCATGATGCTAGAGCAGCTGGGACTGGTCCGCACTGTGATCTCCGGGTAGTTTTAGTGTGTAGATCAAAGCATCTAGGTTCTTTTTGTCAATATGTTTAATGTCACTTGAACGTATCATGGCATTCTCTGGTTTAGTATATCGAGGGAATAGTGAGAGAATTATTTTGAAGGAAATGAGGTTGTCCTTTGACCAGCCCAGTTGGAGATGTATCGAGATTTCTGGGTGGTATGTGTTGCGAAAATCAGGTCCAAGGTGGAGACCTTATTATGAGGAGGGAGGATACAATTGTCGGATACATTATTGCTATATAAGCAGGATTTGCGCTGCAGAGCAGTAATGCATGAGTATCTTCTTCCTCTTCAAAGTATGAAGGCCGAAATCCCCCACGAAAATCTGATCAGAGGAGAAGAATTGATCTGTGGTGTATTCAAGGATGTCTTCATTGGAATTCCCTTTGCTGTTAGGCAGGCAGTAGAGGATTTTTAGCCTCAGAGATTTAAGTGTTGTGTTGACAGTCTAAACAGTGGGGCATCTGGAGATGGAGGAGTTAAAATGTGCTTTATCTCATTGTATAAGGGTAGTCTCATTTATAATCTCTTTTGAGATGTAGAATGTTTTAATCTGCTGTTAAGTTAGTATCAAATATCAGGCAGAAGGATGGGTTGAACCAGGTTTCACTGATGGTGATAGCATTAAGCTTGTAGACTGGAATGAGAGCAGATATGGATGAGGCATTTGAAGCCGCTATAATTTAAGCTGGCAGTCTTATACTGAACTTACCACTCCCATACTGATGCTGCCAGACATCCTCCTCCATGCTGCACCTGACATCATTCCTCTGTACTGATCTATGAGACACCATCCCATATTGACACTGCCAGGCATCATTTACACATACTGGACCTGGCAGACCTTGAGGCCAGATTGATCGCGTGAGACATCATGCCCCTACTTACTCTAAATTTTTTGCTGATCATTCTGACCCCCATCCACCTCCATGCTTCCAAATCCACTCTCCCACATTATAATGACCTCAAGCTCTCACTATTATGCTCTTAATCCCAGTGTTTCTTTTTTTTCCAGACTGCCTTGAGCAGAAATGCTACAATGGAGGTCGGTGTCGCCAAGCACTTTACTCTGCCGAATTCCTTTGTCGCTGTCCCAGAGGTTTTGCTGGGAAGCTGTGCGAGATAGGTGAGTCTGAGTTGAATGTTTGACATGTAAGTGTGAGACGTAAGTGAATGAGAGCTTGTCTGGCCTGAGGAGGTATGTGCACAGCTGGAGTTGGCACGTGGTAGTGTGTCATTAATATATATGGAAATGGCACAGCTGTGTGCTGTGGGGTAGGCACCTGCCATGACTGCTGCAGGGAGATTGTTTTTGGGGGGGGCTCTCTGGTCTAGGGGAAACACTTATCATGAGTCACCCCACCAAGGCTCCTATGGGGAGATGAGATGTGTGCCTGGGAATTGGGCGCAAGGCAAGGCTGACCATTGATCTCCTCACCTACAGATACACTGACCACCTGTTACCAGGACTCAGGTGAAACATACCGGGGCACCTGGAGCCAGACAGAAACAGGGGCTGATTGCCTGAACTGGAATTCAACTTCGGTGGTACAGAAACGATACAATGCCCAGAGGGCCGATGCTATTCTTTTGGGACTGGGAAACCACAACTACTGCAGGTGAGTCAGAAACAACCATCAGTGGTATTCTGCAGAGATGTTTTACCTTACAGACTACCAGCAAACTACTTCACAGATGTGCTCAGTCATAACGTTGCAGGGTATTATACCACTATATCACCAAGGTTTGTAGATGTTGGGGTGTAGAGGTAGTTAATACAGTGGATCTAAAATTTTGTAGGTGGATATTTCAACCATGATACATACATACAACATACAGCCCTTTGCAAAGTTGCCTGCATGGTGGGTGCTGGTCTACCTTTCTGCACACCAGCGTCCGGGCTGGGGAACTATTTATCTGCTGTGCTGCAATGATGGTGTCTTGTCTGCCTCAATGGTGATGGAGTTTGCCCTTGGGGGTCTCGGATTCTGTTGTGTTAGAGATGTTCACAGCCTTCAAGAGGGTATCACATGAAGAAATGCAAAATATATCATATGAGGAAGAAGTTATCTTCTTCCTCAAGGAAATGGGCCTACTCTCTTGATCATTGAGAATCTCGCAGCACTATTCTCTGATGCTGACCTCTTCTTGGGCTACGGAGCCTAACCCAGATTCTCAAAAAGGTGAAACTTGACTTTCTGGCTCCCTCTGTTGACTTGGCAAAGATTGAAGCTTTCCAATTGGCCATACTGGTAACCCTCAAGTTGGCCCCTCAACCTTATCCGTAACTCTCCAATGGGGGTCTGATTCTTCTGGTTAGACAATTCCAGCAGCTCTGGTCCCATCACGATACATCTCTGCAGAGCCACAGGCACTGGCTTTGGCACATGTTCCAAAGAAGCATAGGACTCTTACAGTGGTAGCCCATATGACAGCGACATGACCTACAACACTGATGCTGTCTTCTCAGCTGATTTGGCACAGCTTACAATTTTTTTAAATTTGGGTAACATCTATTGGGAGGAGAAGCATGTTTGGGCCTGTTATCAGGATGAGTCCCTGGCTAAATCTCTTTCTAGGTCCAGGAGTTCCAAAGGAACCTTTTAGATCAGATTCAGAATGTTTGGAGACATCCAAAAAGGAGTATTGGTACACAGCAGAAGACAATTCATAGGCTGACAAACTCCTTCCCATACAGATGCTGTGCTCTGTATAGACTTACAAAACACAAGTGGCCATGGCACATCTTCAGCGAAAGCCTGATCTTTTACTTCTGTGGTACGAAAAGCAGTGGAATTATCAAGGTCAAATACAGAACCGAAATTCAACATACGGAAATCCTACAGCTATCATTTTCAGAACTCTTGCTTACTCTCAGTGAGGAAAGTTTGTACCCAGTTTTGGTTGCCTGGGAGAAGATGTTTTTGGGCCCAGCAGTCCACAGATAGATCACAAATTGGCAAAAACAAGTGCACTCTGATATGAAATTCTTGTCCTCGTACCCTTCACCGGATGGTGTAGAGGTGAAGTCGTCTGCAAAATTATAATCAAACAACTTCCCTAAGGCTCCTCCACCAGGGTCTGGGCTGATTCACATGTGGCTGAGTCCAATCTGGGGAGATGTGGCGAACAAAATAACAATGTGTTCAACCCTGATCTGTGACTGAGGGTGAGTGTTTGAAAAGTTTCAACACTCAGCCATCATCACAAAAACAAAATGATGGACGAAGGGTATGCCCAGAGGTGGGTCCCTTGCTTGCTGCACCACTGGATTAAAGCTAGGCTGGCAGATGAAGGGTGATACCGCGAAACCGGTCCCAGGATGCTTGTTTCTGGGAGGACCCGGCTTGGCAGTTCGGGCTGGACTGTTTCCAACAGGAGCAAGGTCAAGACTAATTTGCATAGGGCTGGATCCAAACTGGGGTGACATGGCGAGTAAAATAACAATGGATTACGCCTAGATCTGTGACTGGGGATGAGTGTTTGAAAAGTTTCAACACTCCATCCATTTTATTTTGTGATATTCCTCCAGACTGGGTGTCAAAAAACTTGGCTCTGTAGGCAGAAAAGATGTTGCTTATGGCAGTCATTTTACTGAAGTTGGCAAAATGCTTGTTATCGCCCACCCAGAATATATCGAAAATTAATTTTCTGATCTGGTTAGTGATAGTTCACATGCTTCAAACATGACTTCTTAGCCGACATGTCCACATTTTGCTGAAGTTGGCAAAAGGGTTATCACCCTCCCAGAATATATGTGAAATCCATTTTCAGATCTAGTTAGTGATAGCTCAGATGCTCCAATAAATATTCTGAAGTGTGGGCTACACTTCACCAATAGAGTATCTCGATCTATGGCCACAGCAGGTACTCAGTGACGACAAGTGTAGGTGGGCTCCACAGGCTTTTTGGGAAACGTTCATGCAACCTTCACTGGCATATTTTCACTGGTGAGCCCCTCTTCAGAATATCACTGACTCCCATCAGCTATCTCGCTCCTTGTGGGGCAGAGGTTGTCCTCTGGAATGCCCCTATCAGCACTGGCAGCTCCAGCTTTCCCCACATTCTATTGGGTTTGCTACTTCCAAACCTCACTGACTTCTGCCACTTCTACTTCCGGCTTCAGGTAGGGGGTTGGGTCTCCCACATTTTCACTAATTAGTAGATGATAAAAATGGATCACTAGGTGCTCCAGCTTACCTAAAAGGGATATGCTCCTTCCTTCCATTTCTGCCACCCCCAGACTGCCTTCTTTCTGCAAGTAGATACTCTTGACAGACACCTTGATTTTAGGGGTGTAGGTTCTGGCCATGCTAACCAAAGTAGCCATTTAAGTGGTGCGCATGGAAGATAGGGGCACAGTATTTTGCTTCCTTTACTTCTTGGCCCCCAAAATGGCGGGGCGTCAGATCCTTCATGGATCTTCATGTCTTAAACCTCTTCGTTTCAAAATACAAGTTCAAAATGCTGTCCCTGAGCCAAGATCAACTGACCCTCAATGCATTGGGTTGGTGTTCGTGGATCTCCAGGATACAGTTCTTTCCACTCGCAGGGGTTATTGCTGATTCACTATGGGGGCATAGCACTTTCTGTTTGTGGGTCTAACGGTTGGTCTGATGGCCGTTCCGCAAGTGTTCACCAAAGTGTTGGCTCTGGTCCACTCATGGGGTCAGTAGTTCATGTATTTCCATACTTGGATTCATGGCTGGCAAAGGCGCGTGTGTCAGGACATCTTCAGTGCACCATGACCCTCTTTTATGGCTTGAGATTTGCCATAAATGTCCTGAAGCCCCATCTCACCTGAAGGGAGAAGCAGACCTTCAGAGGTGCAGTGTGGAGCATGACCTGCAGATAGGCCTTTCATCCTCCTCAGAGGATTGCAGACAATCAGGATGGGATTCTGATGCTTCTTAATTGGGTGCTGATCCCAGTTTTGCAAGTGTTATGCCTTCTAGGCCTTATGGAATCATGCATCCTGTTTTTCCTACAAGGCAGAGGGTTTATGAGGGGCCTCCATTGGTGCCTAAATCGGCTTTGGCTGGAGTACCAGGGGAGCCTTTCGGCTGTTCTCTTGAATCTGCCCATTCCCCCTGTCAGTCACCAGAAACTGTGGTCATGGATGCCTTCTCCTTGGACTGGGGCACCCATCGAGGTGAAATGACAGCGTGGGGCCTTCGGTCCATTTCGGTGCAGCAGCTACGCATAAATGTGTTAGAACTGTAGGCAGTTCACCTGGCCCTGAAGAGCTTCCTCCCTTCTATTTTAGGGAGTATCATCCAGATCCTACCAGACAACACAGTCACCATCCACTATATGACCAGTTTGAATGGTGTGAGATCTGGACCCTGTATCAGGAGGCCTTACATCTGTGGTGATGGGCTCCCCAGAAAGACATCTTTCCAGCGGCAGCCCGAATTATGCGGTCTGTGAATATGAGGGTGGATACGCTGAGCCGTCTCTCACTTGAGGCTCACAAGTGGGAACTTCATCCTGAGGTGACATTGTTGATATTCTCTAAATGGGATGTCCATATTTAGATGTGTTTGGCATGGCTAAAAGCATGAGCTGTCCCACCTTCTGTGCACAACAGTGCCATTCTAATAATTCCTTTGGAGAGGACTTCAGATTCAACTGGGTTCCGTGGAGAACTATGGTCAACAGATCTTCATTGCCCTAGACTGTGTCAGGAGGTTTGGTTTTAACAGTCTTTTGGGACTGATCATTCGCTCACCTTCACTTCTTCCGCAGAGAGTGGATCTGCTCTCACAGCAGCAAGATTGTGTCCTCTGAAGCTGCACATTTGAAGTTTGAGCAGACCGAGTGGAAAACTTCTCCTTACCAACATAATGGTCTTAAGTGGATTTGGCAACCAACGTACCTGTGTTAACCTGTTTATGCAGACTACTTGTCTACGCTTTCCTCCTGGTGCGAATCAGAAGGCTTGAACCATTTCCCAACTTGTCTTACAGATTTTCTACATTTTGATCTGTCTCTATCTAAGCCGGGCTTGATAAATGCCACAGCTAAATGTAATTTGGAAGGTTTGTCTGCTTTCATTTGTCTTTTTTAGTGACATAGAAGTGCACCAGATAATTCATTTCTATAAAAGAAAATACATCTCTTAATTCCTATAAAACAAGACCACATGCACAGCCTATATAAGCCATTAAGGGAAAGTTTACCTTTCAGATGAGTGGTTGTTTTTCAGAGCCATCTCCCCGCCTAGTGGCCACACCAGATACCACGTTCCCCTTGTATATGTACGTATACCCTTACACACAAGTAACACAGACTTTGCCAAATCTTTTCTAAGATGGAAACTACACTCAAAAAGAGCTGGCAAGACCTATCTTCCATCCACTAAAACAAGAGACAACTGTGATAGAAGAAAATAATGAAATGATGGTTATCGTCCACCAAAGACCGATCGGATGCTTAAACAAGGTTCTCCTGTTTTCAGTGAGTTTCTCCGCAAGCTGTCATTCCAACAGGGCACCATCTACAATGGGTCTACTCACCATGATAGCAACTCACAAATCTATGTACACTCAGAGCTACTTAAAAAGAGACCAACATACTCGTCAACAAAGATTTCACAACAGCCGATCTCAGTCTCGCAGACATGTTGCTTATTGTCTAGCATTCTGTTAATGTTTGATGTTGGAGTTTGTGTTTTTTTTACTTGATGCAGCCTGTCTACCAGTCTGTGTTGATAACTGCCTGGCAGAAGTGCTGCAATACTGGAATCCATCTGTCTGTGACCGAGTCTGTCTGTGCGTCTGTCCTGATATAGAAATAGTAGTGCCTGTCTGCTGTAATTGTAAAAATTCATTTTGTACTTTTCAGGAACCCCGATAAGGATTCAAAGCCATGGTGTCATATTTTCAAAATGGGAACGTACAGTTGGGAGTACTGCAGCACCCCATCCTGCACCAAGGGTAGGTATCAGAGCAGCACCCAAGACCTACAGGGTAAAAAGTCCTACTAGCCTTTGATTACGCATCAGGACACCAGGTAAAACCAGACTCGTGTGGCTCCCAACATGTTCCAAGTGTATGTACTGACATGCACAGCACTCCAGGTGTAACGGGAATACGTACAGGACAGAACAGGTTACACTGCATCACCCAGACTGTACACAAAGCAAGTCTTGAAGACTAGTTCAGAACGAGCTATTAATCTGGGTGTCGCTGGCCTCCAGATAGTGCCTCTGGAAGACATCAGACACGGTCCTAACCTGACCAAACGAGGCAAAATCGCAGACCCTGAATGGGATTGGACCAAAGTAGATATATTGGAATCCAAGGCCACCAAATCAGGCCTGTGACACTCTCTGAAGACAGGAGAGCACACTGTCTGGTCATACTGGCCTCCCATCCCCACAGACCTCAGGACCCGGGCCCCTCTTGTTGCTTGTGGTCATTGTTTTCAGAAGGTAGTTTGCCCAGCATTAGAGAACAACCAGAATTCACAACTGGGAGTTAAATGGCATCAAATTAGCGAGCCCAGAAAAGAGAGCAACCTGACCCTGCTTGACAGCCACAAAATGTAAGTGTTTAGATATGTGTTGCTCTGTTTACCGTCAGGCCCCAGACGTAAAAGCTGACAGCCTCCTCTCGGAACTTATTGGAATCTCGCCACTCCAGGCCACCACCGCCTCAACCTTCATCCCATCGGACAAGTGGGTAGTACTTTTGTGCCTGTATTGTCCATGACCCACATGCATTCCAGACCACTGTGTGAGGTGGCCACATTGACTGGACACAGACTATTCTTTCAGATCCCAAATCACTCAATTTCCTCAAATATTGAAACTGATCCTGCCCCTCCGCACGCCACAGAAATCATGACATTGATGCAAATCAAAAAGTAATTATTTCTTCTCGGAGCTGCCTGTTACAGAGAGCATTATGAATATATTGTGGATAGTGTGACTACCCCTCTCCCAGGGGTTGCCTAACCAGCATTCTTCGGCTTTCTCTGTCTGTAGCATATGTCTCATAGTGAACCGTCTCTTCTGAGTCCTCAGACATGAATAGCAATTAGAAGTAAATAACCCTGGGGAAACATCGTTTACATCGCATGCGATACATCACATGCCATTACAACACGGTTGTCACAACGACCTCATTGTTACATTGCAAACTATTACAACGTAAGTCATTACAACGACTTGCTGTAGGGGGCAGAAGGTGTTGGATTTAAAATCCAACACCTTCCCTACTGTTGCACAGACTGGAGTTGGAATAGTAAATTATACTATTCCAACATCCAGCGCCCCCCTACAGCAAGTCGTTGTAACGACTTGCGTTGTAATGGTATGCGATGTAACAACGCGGTCGTTGTAACAACTACATCTTAATGGCATGCAATGTATTGCATGCGTTGTAACGTGGCATATTCATCACCCTGGACAAGGTCAATCCCATCCTTTCCCTGTCTCAGTCAATTGCAGAGGTGAAATAGCTCACCGGATAACAAAGAGGTGCTTTGATAATTCAATGTCTCTGGAAGGTCAGAAGGACTTGGGTAGACTCACTTGTCAGAAGAGTCTTTAGAAGGTCAGTCAGCGGACAGACTCAGTTAAGTTCCAGATGGTGCCTCTAAAAGGGTGGTTAGGTTGTGGTTTAAAGGGCCAATAGACCTCTGTGATTGAAAGTCGCAAGAGATAATGTTTAATGGCCCACTGATGAGAAATGAGGGTCCATGAGATGTGGTATGAGGAACGAAGTGAAGAGATGTAAGAGTCCAGGAGAAGACATTTAAGGGTTCTGGGGAAGATCTTTACATATTAGATAGAGGGGGTCTACATGTGGAAGAAAATAGGTGTAAGGCTACACGTGATGGTGATTATAGGACCAAGAGATGACAAAACTGCGTCCAGGATGTAGGGTGCAGCAGCCGTGGAGGAAAGATAAGGTTTCACAAGAGCAAGTTTAATCTAAAGGTTCATTAAATGGTGATAACGGTGCATATACTAGGTTTAAGGGCAGAACGGCTGGTTTTAGGGCCAAGAGACAAGTATACAGGTGGAAGAAGATAGATTTATAGTTAAAACAGATGAGTTATGAGTCCAGAAGCTAACGTTTAAATTTAAGCAGTGGGGCGGCGCTTCTCCGCCTTAGCGGAGGAGCTTCCACTGGGTTTATGGTTCAAGGGCTGAGACATAACAATTTCATTTGATGGTGTAAGCTCTAGATTGAGGACACATACCAAATGCAACACAACATTCAAAATACAAAGCCTAAATGAGTGGCTCACCATCTCCAGAACAGGATGCTTGTTAAAAAAACACTTCCTTTTGGGTAGAACAAAAAAATAATCGATTTGTATATTGTTCTCCAAAGTGCATAGTACAACACATGCATAGTGAATAACAGTGTCTCCTGATGGATTTTGGCTGGCTGCCCAGCCTTTCTCACAGGGATTGCATGGTCAGCCATATTGAAAGAGACCAGAAGACTCATTCATTTATAATTTCTTAAAGGCACATACACCAAAACAATCAGCATTTAAAAATAAACAGATAATCTTATAGAATTCTTATTAGTTGCTATATCAATACCTATAGGAATACATGTAATCCCTCTTCTTTGTTCAGACCTCCTATAAATTAATTCTATAACCTCTGAATGATCCAGGTTTCCATGTGGCGTAATCTCAGTTCTCTGTTACCTGTGAAGTTCCATTTCCGTTCCCCCCAATACTCTAAAAGGACAGGGCTTGCTTCTGTGTTTCTCTGCAAAGTGCAGTGCAACAGGCTAATTCGCATCAGTATTCCTCTTTTTTTTAAATAACATTTTTAAAAAATTCAAAATTGTGTACGTAAATTAATGCAAAAAAACTAACGTTAACCACTATTTGCATCATCAGATACATTGGTCCATCCACGTTTAAGTTATACGTTTTCACTAAGGTTGCATCTTCAATCGCAGTTTAATGTATTCCTATTTTCCCCACATATCGTAGACATTGACTCTAATCATATAGTTTCTGTCGTTCGGATGCCTGCAGTCTACGCACTTATACTTATGGGTGGTCACATGTACCTACATTTATTCCCTTTACCTCATTCCTTAGGTATAGTCCATGGGCCCAGATCTCAACAAATTTCTGGGAGCAACACCGTCCTTATAAATGCTCTTTACTAGTATATAGTGCTGTTACATCCAACTCACAAGACAGTGTTTCTCTTCGCAAGGTAAGTCCTTAAGCGGTTTAACACCTCCACTGAGCCCCAAAAATAAGAGAGTTGACTATCAACACGAGGGAACAGAAATGTATTTAAATTGATCGCCATTCATTCTGTGGTTTAAACTAAGGTGTCAAGACCGGGGGACCTATTCACCAAAAGGGTCAGGAGACCTTTATGTGAGACAAAGAATACGAGGGTACGTTCTCCTGGGATCATACAATTAAAAACATAGCGTATCCCTCTGCCATACGAGAGAAGATGTGGCGAAGTGTGTGCCACGACTATACGCCATTCGCGAGAAAAGAGGGAAAAATAAAAAATGATCCTTTTTTATTTACAAACCTCACTCACTCTAGTAGTGACAAGCTTCATCATCGGTTCACCCTGAATCCTAAAGGTGAAGGTGGGCTCGACCATATTCCAGGGAGCTCTTTGTATATGAATAGTAAGGGGAGCTAACGTGGATGGCAACGGTTAAAAAAGACAATGTTATGGGGCAATTGCTATTTAATGATCCTATGACTCTTATGGTGCCAACATGCTTCTGCTTCTTTTACTGGCTGAACACAGTCCAAGGCATTCGTCAGGGCGGGATTGCTTTTCTAATGCTCCCCCGTCGACGTGGATCTTAAAACAATAAATCAGGCATGCACTATAAAATTATTTAGGCATGCAGAGGCAGTGAATGAATACTTGTCTAATCAGAGGTACCCGGTGGGGTACTAATATAGGCCCCACAGGGAGCGGAGGAAGGTTGGCCCTGTAGTCACACTTTCATCAAGGGTCCCTAACCATCCATTTTACCTACTAGGTCCGCTCATACCCAGCTCTTAGTAAACAAAAAAGGATTCTTTTTCCTTTTTCACACTTTCCTGTCAAGTGGCTTATAGTCGTGGGACACACATCACCGCATCGTCTCTCATGTGACAGAGGGATACTCTATGTTTTGAATTGCATTCATTCTGTGCGACAATTAGTACTGGCCACAGACGATCTCCCTGGTGATGTCTGCGGTGCTTTATGCACTTTGGGCACATAGAAAGTGTCAGTGTCACAGGGTACCACACTCGTAAATACTGTAGCCCCAACCCCCAGACAGTATCCCAAATTCACACTGTTTATTTACCATACTCTAAATATGATATGATGCTGAAGGGTCAGAGGTGGTGTGTATTTAGTTCAGGTGATGAGATGTAAGGGTCCATGAGACAAACATTGCCCTAACAGTGTAGTGTGGGATGAACATACAGTCTCATTCTTTTCTAGTTTCCTCTGATGACTGCTACTCCAGCCGGGGCACAGAGTACCGAGGCAGTCACAGTGTCACAGCTTCCGGCGTCACCTGCCTTCGATGGGATTCCCCAGTGCTCATCAACAAGTTCTACACAGCCTGGAGGAGCACAGCCAGAGAGATGGGTCTTGGAAGCCATAACAACTGCAGGTAAGTGATACTTTTTTTTGTAAAATATATTTATTGATTAACAACTTATATTGCTCAGAAACAATTAAATCAGGAGCCTCCACTCACGTAAAAATTTCCGAATATACAATCATCTTCGTACAATCATATCTATTTTTTTAACTGATGGTTTACAAACGGAATTACCCACGGTCACTGAGAAACCTTGTGGCGTTCCACCCCCAAGTTTCATCATCAGATTTCCTTAGCAAGGTATAATGTGGCAATATCAATAAATGGAAATACAATCGGAAGCTCTATATCGTAATAAAGAAAACGAGCATTCAAAACCTAAAACCTATATCATGCTGCATTCCCTCCTCCCTCCCACAACTCCCCCGGCATGACTTATTGGTTGGATACAGAACAAGGCACTCAGTTCTTTACTCATGATAGCATCTCCTACAACTGTAAGGTACACCTCAAACTTTCCTAACACAGGACCACTGATAGACTAATTGGGGTAGCGCCTATTCTCCCATCATCATGCTAACCAGACCCAGAGGAGGGCAGGTTTTGTGTTTCACTAATCTCCGAATCTCCATCAATATCAGAGTCTGTGGGTTTCAGGAGTTCTGCTAATGCTCCCCAGGCTCGGGCTGAGTCCAGTGCTCTATCACTATGAGCTCGGGTAGCCGTTTGCAGCCGAAGAACCGTCTCGCACTCTGCCCACCGAATAAATTCCGCCTTCCACTTCTGCAATCTCGGCCCACGCTGCGCCTTCCAATTAGCAGTAATTTCCCGCTTGGCCAGTACCAGCCCTAGATCTATAAATTTACTAGTTATCTTAGTCTTCGAGGTGTGGGGAAACCAGTGTAACAAACATGGACCTATACCAAATTCAATCTCCCTGTCCATAACATCGCAAAGCAGCGTCCACACTTCCCGCCAGTAAGCCCCGATCCGAGGGCAGCTCCATAGCATATGGCGGAGGTCAGCTCCCTCTTCGTGACACCAGGGACAGGGCGCCGCGAGTGTGTGAAAATAGTGTTGGGTTTTGACTGGAGTAAGATAAGCCCTGTGCAAAATGAAAAATTGGATCTGCTGGAATCGGGCATTCCTGGAGCATTTCCAGGGACGCTCAAGCAATTCAGCCCATATTTTATTGGGTATTTCCCCTTCAATATCCTCCTCCCAGTGCTGCTTCAGCCTTATAAGGGGGACCAGCCTTTCGCAGGTCATCCGTCGATATAAACAAGCGACAGCTTTAATGGTTCCAGCTGCGAGCACCACATATTGGCAAGCCATGGAAGTCGTAGGCTCAGATAGCCCTCCCTTCCACCGTCGTTGAATGGCCGACACCAAGGCCGCATGGAGCAGGTAGTCCCCGCGAGGGAGATCAAAACGTTCGCGGATGGTCTCATAGGGCAACAGAACATTATCTTCGTACAAATCTCCCACCACTGTCAATCCCGCATCGCGCCACCCCGCAAGCGCCGACCAGCTGCCCCCATGAGGCAACTGCTGACACATTAACAGCGGGATCTCTGGCGCGTACGGGCAAGTGATCCGCGCCCTTTGTTGACTCCTAGTCCAGCACAACCGAAAGGTCTGCACGTCACTAGGGATACTCCCAGGGCGAATCGGCCGTTGTAAAATAATCCTAGATAGCAAGTAGGCAGGAATCCGCCCCCCCCGCATCATCCCTACTCCCCGAAACTCTCGAGCCACCGCTTGTGTCAACCATTGCAGCTGGGCGGCTAAATAATAGGTCTCCAAGTCCGGAACTGCCAGCCCTCCCTCCCCTCGCGGTCGCATCAACGTATGCAAAGCTACCCGACGTCTGCCAGCGAGCCAGAGAAACCCCGTTATCATCTGTTGGAGCCTCTTAAATGTCGACGCAGGAATCCAAACCGGAAGCATCCGAAAATAATATAGCAACCTGGGGAGTGCCACCATCTTGAGAAGTGCTACCCGCCCCATCAGAGACAGTGGCAACGACTGCCAAAAGTCCATACTGCCCTGAAGACCTCGTACAGCCCTACCAATATTACCCTCCACCAGATCTTCTGAGTCATGGTAAATACGCGTCCCCAGGTATGTTATACAGGTGTATTCCCACTGTACCTCTTCCGTATATCGAGGACCCTCAGCTGTCTTGGAGGTGGGGAAAAGACCACTTTCAGTCCTGCCAATTCTTCGATACATCGAAGCAGTCACTTAGCTCCCATCAACTCCCCCTGAGTATCGGCTAAAAACAGGAGGATGTCATCCGCGTAAAGGGCTATATAATGGGTATCGTCGTGCACCTGGAGTCCATTGAACCATCTCCCCGTTCGGGCCTGGGCCGCAAACGGTTCTATGGCCAACGCAAATAACAGCGGGGATAGAGGACACCCCTGGCGCGTCCCCCTACCCACCGCACAAGGAGATGATATCAGACCTCCTGACTTAGTTCGAGCCGTGGAATCCCTATACAACAAAGCTGTCCAAGCCACGAATCGCTCCCCCAGCCCAAAGGCGCGGAATACCTGGAATAAATAAGGCCACTCCAGACTGTCAAATGCCTTTTCTATATCAACCGAGAATATGGCAGCAGTATGCGATGCATACGTATCGGCCTCCAAAACACGGAGCAGGCGACGAACATTACCAGCTGTATTTCATTTGGGTATAAACCCCGCCTGGTCTCCATGGACCAGTCGGGTCATAAACGGCAGGAGGCGAGAGGCCAATATCCTACTCAAAATCTTATAGTCGGTGGTAAGCATGGATAGCGGACGGTAGGCAGTCATGTCAGAGGGAGACTTCCCAGGTTTCAATAGTGGGATTATAAGCGCCTCACGCGTCGTGGCAGGAAGCCGGCCCACCCTCCACGATTCGTTGTAGAGGGTCACCAGCCTAGGGGCCAATAACTCGACATAAGAGGCATAAAATTCAATCGGCAGACCATCCACCCCTGGAGTCTTCTTCCGCGCCATGTGTTTGATTGCACCTCGTACTTCCCCCAGTGTGATGTCTTGACCCAACAGATCTGCTTCCACTTTGGCAAGGGCCGGCAAGTCCCCCTCAGCCAAGAACCCCCCCAGTCGATCCTCATTCAAGTCCACTCTACTGGAGTAAAGCCCCTCATAGTAGCCAGCAAAAAGACGATTAATGCCCTGCTGGGTGTAACACAGACCCCCCACTGGGTTGCTTATTGCCAATATAGGGGCCGCCTGTTTCATGGAATTCGCAAGCCACGCCAGTAATGCACCTGATTTGTCGCGCTCCGCATGGGCCCGTATCAAATACTGCTTGTAATCGTAACACCATAACTTCTCAACCCCCACTGCTACTGCCTCTCGGGCCGCCAACACGTCCCCCTGTCCCTAAAATGTAAATGTAAATTTGATACTTGTATAGCGCACTACTCACCCGCAAGGGTCTCAAGGCGCTTGTACGAATACCGCTGTGGAACCCATACTGGCTTTCCCTGTGAGGCGTCCACTCCTGGGCACCCCCAAGGTGGAGGCCAGGCATCCTTAGCGTTGTGGGGGCCGTTGTGGAGATTAAGCAAGCTATTGCCCAGAGTTGCAGAGTGGGACTCCATGATTGGAATAGGCACCGAGGCGAGAATTATTAGGTCTGTGGAATTTTTGAGCCCAAGACCCGCCGAGGCGGGGAATTGAACCCTGGTCCCGGGCTAGACCTCTGCATCAGGGTCTGCCGCTCTAATCATTGAGCCACACTTCTCCCTCTGGATGTTCTGGGCGAGCACGCTCCAAAACACGCAATCGCTGGTCCGCAGTATCTATGTCCTGAAGGAGAACTTATCGCATCCCAATCTTATGAGCGATGCATAGCCCCCTCACTACCACTTTAAAAGCGTCCCACTCTACAGCCAATGAGGAGGCAGACCCTGTGTTCTCCTGAAAATACTGGGTCACCCCATTTCCTATCACCTCTCGGAAGACCGGGTCCTCTAGCAACTCCGGACTTAGACGCCATGATGGGATCGCTGTACAACCCAGCAAAGCCTCAGCAACAGGGGGTTATGATCTGAGATCGTTCTGGTCAAATATTCGCTGTGCTGAACTGCCGTGTGTATATCAGGGGAGCAAAGTATCGCGTCTAATCTAACGTGCAACTCATGAAGTGGGGAGAAATAGGAGTAGTCCCTCTCACTTGGGTGATGTTCCCTCCAAGTATCCAACAACCCCCAATTCGATTGCCATGCACCTCGAGCCCTAGCACTCGTAGCAGTCGGCGCTGTCAGAAGCGGGGGATGGGACCTGTCAAGAGCGACGTCTGTTACTGAGTTAAAGTCACCCCCAAGCATGATCGGGCCAGACAAGTAGGATGACAACTTACTGGACAATAAATTAAAAAAGGCCTGCTGCTCAGTATTCGGGGCGTAAATACTGCCCAATGTAACGTCCCTCCCATCTAGCCTACCCTGCACTAATACATAACGCCCTTCTGGATCTACAATTTGCTGCACCAGTTGAAAGGGGACCCCAGCTCTAATCCACACCAAGACTCCTCGCGCAAATGCAGAATACGAAGTATGGTAAACCTGTCCCCTCCACCTACGCCACAGCGCTACACCCTCTGAGCCTGCAATATGTGTCTCCTGAAGGAACGCTAAATGTATCCCCCTCCGCACCAGGTACGCATGGATCTTATGTCTACGGCTCATGGTGTGCAGACCCCTTACATTCCACGTTATACACTTTAAGTCATTCAGTGTCCCCATGGTACACGATACTTCCAGCGCCTCATCAATAAATCACAATTGTCATGCCGGAGATGTTGGTGAACATTCCCCAACTCCCAAACCCCCCTCCCAAGGACAGTTACCTTAAAACTAGTGCCCATCCAAACAAAATACAAACTTAACATCTAAGCAAATTCCTCTGACTACTTCAGAGGCAAGGGTGAACGCAACTGTCCCAGGGCCGGCTCTACAACCAACCAGATGACACCAACCGCATAGAAACAGCCTACCTTCCCATGAGCTTCTCATGCTGCGCACAATCAATTTCTTTCAGCGAGGCACCCAATGCTTCCCAACCTCCCCACCGTAAATTCAGATTATCTCATCCACTCTTTGGGGCGTAACCACCGGGAATCTCGTACTACTAACAGTAGAAATTTCTGTACCACTCTCTTCAGAGTCCTCAGCAGGACCCCCCCCCCCCAGCCAACAGAGGTGGGCTAGCAGAGCCCGACACAGCCTCCACCGCCCTGAGAGCAGTCGCTCTCTCCAGCCCTGCCTGCACAGTGGAGGGCCTCGTCCGGGATCTTTGTCGCAGCCTTCGCGATCCACGCCTGCCGGTCAATCCACCTCGGGCGCTGACCTCTCACGTCTGTCCGCGGCTGCCAAACCACCTGTGTACTTCTCCAGCCACTCCCAAGCCTCCGCAGGAGAGTCAAAGAAATGGGATGCATCTTCGAGAGTGACTCGTAATCGTGCTGGAAACAAGAGGGAGTACTGCAAGTTTTCCTTCCTCAGCGCCTTTTTGACCTCCAAGTAAGAAGCCCGCCGTCGCTGGACCTCCAGGGTATAATCCGGAAACAGTGTGACTCTACTGTTATCCACAGTGAAGGGGCCCATCGTTCTCGCCCTCTGCAACAGTAGGTCCCGGTCGTGGTAATGTAGGAGGCGAGCAATCACTGGTCTCGGCGGTCTGCCCGGTTCGAGTGGCCTAGCCGGAACCCTATGGGCCCGCTCCAACGTATAGAATACAGATAGGCCCTCCGGAGCCACCACAGTTTTGAGCCATGTCTCTAAGTACGCCACCGTATCAGCCCCCTCCACTCCTTCCGGAAGCCCCACTACGCGGATGTTGTTCCTCCAATTTCTACCTTCCGCATCATCCGCACTGCGTTCCAAGGAGTTCACCCTCGCCGTGAGAGTGTGCAGCTGTTGGGCCGTATCTTTGTTAGCCGGGAGCAATTCCGCTATGCTAGTTTCGGCTTCCTTGACCCTCCCCGCCAGCTTCTTATGTTCGTCGCGCAGGAGCCCCAGCCCAACCGCCACTGTAGTAATGTCCTGGTGGAGGGTAGCTTTAGTGTCTGTTATGGCTGCCAGGATTTCTTGAAGCTGCCGCTGTATAGGGTCTCCAGTGGCCACCTGCGACAAGTCAGTCGCCGCTTCCTCAGAGTCCCGGCCCGTGTCAGCGTTCTTGGGCCTAGGCTTACCCATGTCGGCAAACCAGCGACCCAGGCTCTATCAGAGAAGCCACCTGCCCGCAATCCAAGACTCCCCAGGCCGGGAAGTCTCCGCCGCACCTCTCTCCTCTCACCGTCAACAAGGAGGCCCCAGCTTCAAGTGTCCACAGATTCCCACACGTCCTCACAGCCCTCACGCCTCACTGTCCAAACTCAGAGGAGGGACCCCCGCACTGCCCATAGGCCACAGCCAGGCCGCACCAATCTTCGACCCGTAGTTAGGCCCAATAAAGCGCGAGAACACAGGAAGCACTGGCCTAGGGCAACTGCAGCGCCAGCACCTCCGTATCCCCCAGTTCCGCCGAGCCAGCGAACCGCTCACCAACCTGCAAGGCTCCGTCGCCAGACCTAGGCACCAGCACCAGTCGTTTAAAGCCCGGGAAGGGCCTCAGCAGCAATATCCTCTCGCAAACCCAATAGGCACCGGCCCTCCAGCGTAGCGGGGAATCTCAGCCCCGTCGTGCTCCAGCATATGGTCAGCTAAACGGTCTGATAGGGATCCCAGAGCCGCTCACCTCAAATGATCGCAAGTCCAATGGCCGCAGGTCGGTCCCCAAGGTCCAAGGGTCCATTGACCGTCAGTAGAAAAGTCTGCAGTTGCCCCGCAGGGGGAGACCACCAATCAGTCAGCGGCGCCGTGCTCCCTTCGCACATGTGCCCCAGTCCGTTCCGACTCACCACAGAGGGCCACTCCCCTTCGCTACCACTCCTCTGCACAGGATACACCGCTCCAGTTGTGGGGAGAGCGCAACCGCCCAGTGCTCCAGGGCGGCCGTCGCCGATCACCGCCTCCGGACGTCCTCTCCTGAAGCCGCCCGCGGCGCATCTCGCAGCTCGCCCCCAATCGCCACAACACAGTAGGGACTCCGCTCACCCCTGAAGGCCCCCAATGACAGCAGGGGCCTCTTTCACATGGGCCGATGTCTCAGGCGCAGTCGGAGGTCGGCCCGGCTCCCAATCGCATCTCAGGTGAACGCAGGGCGTCCCGCCATGCCCCTCGTGACTCGTCCCTCACCCAGGGTCCACACGATCACGGCTGAATCCACCAGGTCCCAGGAGGTCCCCGAATGCAGCGGGCACCTCCTCCACACCAGCCGGACTCACAGGGGCAATCGGATCAGGATTCGCCGTTTCCGGGCAGTGTTCAGGCGGATGTAGGCCGCGTCCCCGACCTCGCGTGATCTTGGTCCGTCAGGCAGGCGGGTCCAGAGACGCATCAGGCGGTATCAGGTCGGTAACTAGGTTCACCCGTTCTCCGGGTACCCACGCCGCTTGGAGGTTCTCAGACGCTCTCTAATCGCTATCGCAGGCGTCAGTGGGAAGGTTATTTCAGGATTTTAGCGGCTGGACGGTCGGGAGCTGAAGAAGCTCACGTCCTGCCGGCCATGCTGCTTGGCCACGCCCCCCTGCAGGTAAGTGATACTTGTGACATCATCACCCATGGATCAATCACCCAGTGTCCGATCACATCACTGTTACTTGATCACCCAAGCGAAGTCATCTCTCGCCCCCAGCCTGTGACAATTACCGCAGGGATTACTACAAACCGAGACCTCAGTCACCCACAACGTGCAACTTCAGTGCCCCACACATCACCCATCCAGCATCTCTGGCTTCAGTAACCATGGAGACCACTACTTCCAGAATACACCACTGGAATGTGTTCAATGGTGGCTATCACGTGGCAGGACGGAAGCTTTGTAGGTAGACAGGAATTAGAGAGGAGAAGCAGTGTCACTTTTACCAGACTGTGGTGAGTAAGAGCTGGGCAGAAAGTGAAGGGAAAGGAGAAGTAAACTATGACTTGTTAATATCAGTGGGCTGGAATAAGGTAAGGACTGAAGCCCTAAAGAGGCTAGAGTAAGCTGTGATATGCAGCTTGACAAGAATGGTGGAAAGGAGACATGTATACAGTTGTCACACTTGGAACTCATAGCAATAGGACATTAGTTTAGGGGCTGGCCACAAGAGCGAAAGTGGAGCATCAGATGAGGAAGGAATAGAACTGAGAGATGCCACTAGGAAAGGTGTCAGGCGGCACAACGAACATTTAATATCAAACGCTATAGTTTTGGCTTTGTTACAGTGTTATGCAGCACACGTATGTGTGGCCCAGGAGAACCACTGGCCACCCGCATTTTACACACTGTTGAAATCAGAATGCACATGTAGTATTGTAGGTGCGGTGGTGTAGTATTGTAGGTGCGATGGTGTAGTAGAATAGCTTAAATGTGGTAAATATAATGTACACTGAATGTAATGTCATGTTGTTGTTGTAGGATTTTCATTGTAGTAATCTAGCTGTATTTGTTGCAGAGTTGCAGTTATGAGGTGGTTATTGCAATGCTGTAGCTGTGTTGTTGAATGATGTTGCTGTAGTGATGCCATGTTGTGGTGGTGCCTGTGGTGGTCATGGTAGTGGTGCTAATGACTACAGTTGAATTGTTAGTGAGGGTGTGGCTTGTGGTGGTAGTGCTGGATGTTCTGACTGTGGCAGTTGTGATTCCGTTAGTGGTGGGGTATGTATAGGTGTTGGGGGTGCTTGTGTTGTGGGTAATGATGTTATTGGTACTCGTTAGGCCTATGGTGGTGCAAGCCTGTGGTGGCAGTTTTGCTTGTGGTGTGCTTCTGTTCGTGGTGTTGCATGTGCTAGTGCCTATGGTGGTTGTTTTAGTGGTTCGTGTGTTGTGCGTCTGTTGTTGATGAAGCTTGTAGTGATGGTCCTTGTGCTGGTACTTACGGTAGTGACAGTGCTTGTGGGGCTCACTGCACCATCTTATGCTGCAGTGGAAGTGCAATTGTGGACACAAGCACAAAGTAAAAGTTTTCCCCCCTATATTTGGACCCAGCAACTGCAGGCCTTCAAAAGCAGGTAGCTAGCACTGACCAACATAACTACACCACCCAAAACGGTTTAGCCAGAATTAAATGCAAACCTATTAAACAGCACTACAGTAACAATCATGTAGTACATAACTTTGTATTTACTTCATGAGCAGAGCCTGACAGAGAGGTCAATTGTCCTATTGCATCAGTTTGCTCTCACAGAGTCACCCTGCATTCTTCTATAGAAGACATTTAAAGTGGTTCATGTGTGAGAAGTGCTTCCAGAAACCAGTTGCGCCCATCAAAACAGATGAGTAGTGCACTGAAACACAGAAGATAAAGATAAAGAACACAACAGGCAGCAAAACAGCAGTGGAATCAGCAGTTAAATGAATGTTTAGAGGGCCTCGAGCAGCTACAGAAAAATAAATCACCTAGAGACTTTTGCACAGCCGCAGTCGGTGGGGTAAAATGGAAAGAGCCCCCTTGTCACCTCCCTTTCCCTTGTGAGCAGTTATCTGTAGTGGCCATACCTGTAGGTTGACTGTCTCAGTCTGCTCCAGACAATTCGGCCTAACCGAGGTTTTCTTAAAGGGTTCTTAAGATCCTTTGTAGAAGAGAAATGGCTCCTCCTGTCCTTCCTGTGGGCAAAAGGGGGAACGCTATTGTTCCAATCATGGTATCCGATGAGAGACCACACAACACCTTCCTTTGCCCCCCAAGGACCAGGTTGTGCACCAGCAAAAGGGGGAAAGGAGGCAGAAGGGGATGTGAAGGGAAACCAAGACATAGCCCAGATAGACAGCACTACCTTTCCTAGGCATTTAGAAAAATACCCCTTCCCATGATTTTATGACAGCTGTCCTGAATGTGTTAGGTGACCCCGAGTTACCCCTGATTTTCATCAAATGTACAAGAGGGTCTGGCTCTCACCGCTTCTTCAACACCCCAGTGCGAGTATTACCATTTGCCGTGTGAGCAATACTGCCCAGTGAACGTAATAAACTTGAAGTATCAAAGAATCTTATAAGGATCCAGACATTTTTTCTATTAGATTGGCCAAACTTTTCCTTTATAAAACTTGTTTCTGAAGGATTCATTCATTTGTAAAACATTTTTTCTCGAAAGTGGATGGCACTTTGAACAAAATGGAACACTTATCGTGGCAACATATGTGAACCCCCAAATGTTACCCCCCCCCGACGAACCGCTGACTCCCTGATGTATTAATCTGTTTATCCTAAATATTTGTTCTTTTCTCTCACTGTAATGATGTGCGTAATAACCTTATGCCTGCGTAAGTGTGAAACACATATATTTGATGATCTATTGATTGTATGCATTGACCACCCTACCTACATTGTTAATAAAAAGAATTAAAAAAAAAATTAGATGCATAACATTTTTAAATAAACAACAAAAAAAATTCTTATCAAATCGGGAAGATTCAAGATTGTTTATAGGTAACGTTGACAAATATTGGCCTACTATTTGAGCAGTTTACAATATCTTTCTAATAGTTAGCAATTTATGTGATTAAATTCATATTTATTGAAACGGGTTTACAATACTCATACATCATATTTGATAAGACTAGCCAAAAGCGTGGCAAAGAATCTACAAAATGTAGACACAAATTCATACGTAATGAAATTGTTGTTCAGGTTACAATTTATTTAGGCCTGTTGAGTATCTTATCTCTCCTATTTTGTGTTATTTTACAGTCCTTTATTTAAAAAATGAACTTACAGTAATTGCTTACATTCTGTGTCAAATATTATGTGTGATTTACTCAGTTAATCTGAGTACAAATAATATATGTGTATTGTATGGCCACCCAGGATGTTCTTGTTTTCAGCGAAGTATTAATTTCTCATATGATAGAAGACGCCCACTACCCTGAGCTATGTAACCAGAGATTGTGCACAATGTGGGAATAAAAAACTTCCAGTACCACACCCAAATCTGAGACACTGACCACATAACAGCCCCCTCACGTGCCATCATAGACGCAGTTACCCCCAGAGATTGCTGCTTAAACTGCTAAGAAATTCTCATTGCCAGCGACCAATGACTAGTCACCCATAATGCCCCACATACCACAGCTCCAACATGTGTGACATTAGCCTTGCGGGGCATTGGTTCAATACCTGTGACGTCATCACTGCTCCTCCACTTGTGGCCTCACCCCATATATTGCTATATGCACATCAAGCATCAGCTCTGCTACACACAGAGTAACTTGTAATAAAATGTGCGGGGCCCAACGCTTCTCTTGAGGAGCTTGCTGCAGACACTGCTGAATGCTGGGGTTACCAAATACAACCGCTGTCTAGTTTTCATTCTATCTACCCTGTGCCTCTTTATTCCACCACCCTATAATGTCTGTCTCTTTACCTCACCCTTGCAGGTTTCTTTTCATCCCTGCTTCTCCATTTGTAGCTGTTTTATTTCTCTCTTCCCCCTTGCTCCGTTTTCTGCCTTTCTCTGGCTTGCTGTGTGTCTAACGCCAATGATCAACAAGCATTTGCAATGCAATCGGTATCGCATTTGCGAGAGTTTAAGCTATTGGCATTGTAAATGACAGTGCCTTTTATTTATCTGTTTTAATAATTAACACATAAATAAAAGACATTGTCATTTACAATGCCAATAGCTCAAAGTCTTGTAAATGCGAGACCAATTTAATTTCAGAGAAGCGGCTGACATTGTCCCGGACTGCTTGGAAAGTGAAAGCATGCAGGAAAGCATGTCGTGCCTGCAGTTGGAGAAACTCATTAAATGAAAATAGTGCTTACAGACTAAATAAGACATACCGTGTAACAACAAAAGTCAAAGGGCCAGTCCTCATAGGAGGTTACAAATGAAGACAAGGCGGTACTAAGGAGGGACTAATAAGTCTATTAACGAATCAGCAGCCAGCATTTACAAAGGACAATTTCACAAACCAATCAAAAATATGGGCGGAGAGTGAGCTGAGCGTCAAGTCCATACTTAAATACAACATGCCTTGCAGAGCAGCACATGCGATGCCCAGGCTTGACCAAAATAAATTAGTCCACAACCTCAATAATGTATGCTAGGGCCCACCAACAGTAATCTCCGGCATAAATTAAGCCCTGCTACTACATAGATGGCCAAGAGCCTCTAGCTGTAAATGTATAAAATTACAAAACAGCTCACCTGTGGTCAGTTTGATGCAAGATTCCAGAATTTCAGCCATCTTGTAGAATTGAACTTTTAATCTTGATAACCCACACAAAGATAGAAATGTCACAAAACATAGAAATGTCACTATTCCTGACCTCACAACGTATTTTCTTTTACAGAAATCCAGACAATGACACCAAGCCCTGGTGCCACATACTGAAAGACGACAAGACTTCCTGGGAGTACTGTGCGGTGCCCACCTGCTGTAAGAGAGCTCTCACCAATCTTGCTTCTCACTGCCATCAACACCCATAACTAGCTTCCCAGACCTCTTGATCTAAAAGCACTAGCACCATGTTATCTGTGAGCCTCTCTTCTCTCACCCACTACCTCCCCTTGTCGTACAAAATGTGAAGGAGGTAAATTCGTTCTGCATACTACCACCTGCTGGCATAGCAGACCACTGTGACATCATCAGTGTGTGCCAGACCAGATTGTGTTAATGTAGGTGTATAGCCTATAGTGCTAAAGTTAAACTTTACAGTACAGCAGGTACCGACTCTTAATGTGATAGAGTGTGGTCCATATACACAAATGCCCTTGGGGTTTATTTTATTTTTAGAGTTTTGTATAGTGCGAACAAGACCCGAAAAAGGGTATCAGAGGTCTTCACAGTATTCGAGTAACATATTCTAGACAGTTTGGACGTGTCCTAATAGATAGAGATCTGGTATCTATGAAGATTGGATAAGTACAATTCGATAAAAACATGCTAAGAAGACATAGGTATTTCGGTTCGGTGCATAAGAACAAGTTCAAGTACAAGCAAATCATATATAGCGAGGCAGTCCTCACAAGGTATCATAGAGACAAGTTTGGAATAGCAAATAGGTAAGATGTAATCGGAGGTAGAACTTTGTCAGGAGTCAAATCTAGTGATCATAGAAGTAGGGAGAGTCGCTCTAAGATAGGGACGAGTCGAAAGGATATCTGTTGAAGATTAACGAGCCAAGGTGGGCGGAGAATGCTGAGTATTTAAGGGAGAAATTTGCTCATCAGAAAGGTTTTAGCTTCCATTTTAAATATTTTCGTTGAAATGATTCTTCGGATTCTCGGGGGGGGGAAGAGTTCCAGATTATGGGATCTTCTGGTGTTAGAGCCTGAGAGGTGATGGTGGGATACATGTCAAACTTATTAGATAGTGATATTGTTATTGTGCGATTGGTTTATATTCTGGCAGTTTACAGAGATAAGCTTGGGGTGTAATGGTGTTAGAGTTTGATGCGGTTATTGTGTGATAGGTTAAAAGAGTAAAAACATGATGTAATTCCTTACAGTGTGGTTGGGTTTGAGTATGAAAAGATTAAAGTGTGGTGAGGCTGATATGTGATAGGTTTATCAAGGGATAATATTAATGTGTGATAGGGTTTCGGTGTAGTAAAGTTAGAAAGTATAACATTAGGGTGTGATAGGATTATAGTGTGATATGTTGACATAAAGGTAAGCGGATGTGTAATATTACCACATGACTAGGTTAATATTACCATCATCGTATTCACATTTTGTTTAGCATGTTAGTGTGCTACAATTTGAAAAGGCTACTATATTATAAAGTTAGTGTATGATAACATTGTACAATTCTGATAAGATTTAGGCATGTGATAACGTTCATGTGTGAGGACATGAGTTTGTGAAACATGATTGTGTGATACTTTGATGGCTGGTCTCTGTCTGCTGTGGCGCACTGAGTGAAAAATGATGGATTGGAATATGACACAATGTGACCGCCATGGGCTGAGATCATTTCAGGCATTCCTTTCATCTCATTGTTTGTTGTGGAATAATATTAGCATGTGCTGTTAGCATGTGACAATATTTGAGCGTTACAGTTATAGCAATAAAGTGTGTAATAATGTTTACATGTGATAACATTGCTGTTTGATAGCACTTGTTCATGTCAGCTGCAGCTTGCACCTTGTTCAGGTACCATAGCTCCCTTAATGTTTCCTGTTCTGTTCTCTCTGCAGCAACGTGTGGTCTGAGGCAGCCCTCGCAAGCCACGTACCGCGTCAAAGGCGGGACGCTTGTTGACATCACCTCTCATCCCTGGCAAGCAGCCATCTTTGCCACATACCGCCGTGTTACAGGGGAGCACTTCTTGTGTGGGGGAACGCTCATCGGCTCCTGCTGGGTGCTTTCAGCGGCCCATTGCTTCGAGGAAAAGTAAGAGGAGACGTACATATTACTAAAACATTATCTGGGTGAAGCTATTGTTTCGAACCAGGTTCCTAAAATACCTAAACCTTTGCTCAGGACATTTTTTGTCTAGACTTCAGATGTACCCTCGCCTTTTCTTTCGAATTTTCACCCCTTTTCACTCCACCTCTTAAATGTTTTTCTCCTCCACAACACCTCCTTTTGTATCTATGGAAATATGGTAGAAGAAGACCCCTCGAATTCCCCTAATATACCTTCTGTGTTTTGCTGAGCCCTCGTCCCACTCTCTTCTCTCCTTCGCCGCTCCTCCTCCCACCCTCTTTTCCCTCTCACTTCCTATTTTTATTTGTTTGTCCTCTTCCGGGACACGTGTTTTTTTGGTCTAACCTCACTAATCCCATCCACTTTCCCAACTCCTCTTAACTTTGCTTCCTGCTTCGTTATCCATATCCGGCCTCGGTAATCCTTTTTGGCCTTTGACATTTTTTCCTCAGCCTTAAAAATATATTTTTTGTTAAATAAATAATAAACTGTATGTTGTTATATATATTTTAGGAACTTTTAAGGGTTTTCTTTTAGATCAAATCCAAGATTCAATGCCAGTCCCAGTGCTTTTTATTTTTTAAAAAGCGAATCATCAGATTTTCATCTCACGAGTTTTCCTCTATTTTAGTTGTTATCCAGGCTGGACTACTGTCCCCCTTTTCCTTCACTTTAGTATTCCACAGTGTAAAAGAAAGATAAATCGATGGAGAAAACAAACCCAGGCCATTGGTACCCCTGTTAATGGGCTCTACGCAGCAGTAACTGATCTCTTGCTTACTATATGCCATTAACTTCACTTGTGATCCACAGGTTTAATGTGAATCGGCTCAAGGTGGTGCTGGGACGGACCTACCGGGCTTCACCGTCGGACGAGGAACAGCGGTTCAGCGTGGAGAAATACATTGTTCACAATAAGTTCGACATCGACACGTTTGATAATGATATCGGTATGTATTGGTCAGCCGTGTACCCAACTGTGTATTTCCCTACAAGTGCAACATCCCTTACTTCAGCACTGTATGGGACTCCCCCACCTACTTGAGCATGCGCCATTCTACTTCCTCACCCGCCTCAGCACCTTTTCTCCTTGCACTCTTGCTCCCTACTCATCATCCTCCCGTCCTTTTCCTCACTCTTTTATGGCTTCAACCACACCTTTTCATGTGAAGTCTCTTCCTTCTTCTGGGCATCTGTCCCTTCTGTCACCTGAAGCATGACCTTCCCTACCCTGTGGCTGGACCTGGCACTGTATCCCTTCTCAACCTAGACCACATTTTCATTACCACCTCTCATCAACAAATGATTTTAATTGCCTCGTCACCTCACTCACCTTTCTATCTGTTCCTGACCTAGTATCCTCCTTAGTCAGTCTCTTCTCATCTCCAGCCTTTCCTACCATCATCTTCTAACCGCAGGCCACTCCACCCCTTCGCGCCAGGAGCCTACATCCCTCATTCTCACCCTAGCCCCCTTCATCAATACCTTCCTATCCTCATCCCAAGGCTCGCTGCCCACTGGTCTTTTTCTCATCCAGGGTTCTCCTTCCTTTTTTCGTCTCAGGCTTTCCTTCCCCTTGTCACATCCAGTCTCCTCTTTTCTTCTCACTTCAACCCTTCCTTTGCTGTAGTCATCCATGCGCCCTTCAGCTCCCTGGCCTTCCTTCCCCAGACGGCATCTATGCGCTCCTTTCTTCGCACCACATGCCTCGCACCTCAAGCCTCCATTTCACATCACAACCACTCATTAGCTCCTCGTCTGTCTTCCTTGCCACAGTAACGACACAATGAGCTTTAGCCTCCCACAGAAACTCCAAAAGTTAAAGTCCGCATACCAGCCTCCCATCCCTCCAATATGGCCGACTCCGTCACCCGCCAATAACATAAAAGAAACAGCCCCCCCCACATAACATCCTGTAACCAAAGCCACAAGAAAGACGAAGCCCCACACAAAACAGGGCTGGGTGGGATGGGAAACTACACTGTGGTGAGGAAGACTAGGACTCAGAGTAATGAAGATTACCAGTAAGTAATCGGGGCATTACCTCTCCTTATCAGGTCAGACTCTCTGTCCCTTTTTCCTCCTTCCATGCTTCATACAGTCTCCACCGTCCTCTTCTCACTCCAGCCTTCCTCCCCCTCTTACCTCAAGCCCATCCTATCTTCTCCCTTCTCACACTAAGCATCTCCCTTCCTTCCTTTGTTATCCCCTGCTTCTCCTTCACTCACCCCTTTTCTTCTCACCTCAGATCTCTTCTTCCCATACAGTGCTGCTGAAACTAAAATCGGAGTCTGGTGAGTGCGCCACAGACTCCCCCAGTGTCCGCACCGCCTGTCTCCCAGAGCCGAAGGGACAGCTCCCTGACTGGACAGAGTGCGAGGTTTCTGGATTTGGAAAACACGAGGAATGTAAGTGCCTTGGGGGGGAGGGGGCATGTGTTGCAATATCTTAGGGTTAAGCATGCAAGGGTGTGTGTATAGTCAAGTTTTTGTAGTCAGCAGAGTATTGTACAATTCTGTGTTACACTGCTGCTGAGGCGTGTTCCAGACACTCACTGCAACTGCTGAGGCCTTTTCCACACACTCACTGCATCTGCTGAGGCCTGTTCCACACATTCTTCAACACTGCATGGTTGTTACGAGACAAGACATTCTGAAAGTTTGCAAGGCACTCAAAAGTTAAACTTCTTCCTTCCCTCCTTAACAGTCTCCCCTTTCTACTCTGAGCGCTTGAAGGAGGGCCATGTCCGCCTCTATCCGCCCAGCAGCTGCACCCCAGCTCGTCTCGCCAACCGTGTAGTGACTGAGAACATGCTGTGTGCTGGTGACACGCGGAACCTGGATGACGCCTGCAAGGTAGGTGCATCCACATCAGGAACAGTCAATAAGTAAGGACTGGGGCAAAGGGAGCTTTCAGGCAGGGGGTGCGGGCCTACCACTAATCTTAAGGCTTGGGGGCTTTAAGAAAGATACCTTTGACATCTACCTAGCGGATCAGTCTTCAGCCAGGATCCAGGTATGCGCATGATATCTGCATCTTGTGCGGGTGCTGAGCTGGATTAGTTTTGGTTTCAGCAGAACCAACTGGACTAGAGACTCATAAAACTACAGGGGATCCCATTTGTTAGCAAAACTACTTACCCGAGTTGAAGGTACTGAGACTGTCGCTGCCGGAAGTGACTGCTCTGGAGCCGTAAACCTCTGCAATCATCTGGGGAGCCCTGCAGGAGCAGAAGGCACCATTCAGGCTAGATAATGAGACATCATTTTTATGATTTTGTTGGCAGTTATTCTTCCCCGTACATTATGCTTTCAAGTGCCAGGTAAATTGTAAAATGGTGATAGTATGGATTTTTAATATAACATGAAACATTTTACATTATATTTTCGAAAATCTTTTGCAGTTGACGTGGTATACAATTGTAATTAACATAACTTTTTGTTATGCGTGGCTTCTGTAGAAAGCCTCTCTTGTTTGCACCACTTTCTAAATCTGATAACTCACTGTTATGACGTAGTAACAGTTGAGAACACAACTCGTTATTCACTGTTGCTGCATCATAAAGACACCCCAGGCCAGGCTGAAAGCGCTGCACTGCTTTGACTGAAAGCAGAAAGCAAAACCAAAGGGGATGATGGACAGAGTGTTGAACATTGCAAGCACTCACCCCCAGTCAACGGAAACAAGCATCCTGGGACCGGTTTCTGGCTAATCAGCCATCATCAGCCAGGCTAGCTTGATTCCAGTGGCAAAGTGAGCAAGGGACCCACATCTGGGCATACCCTGCCAAATTAGGGCGAACAAAGCAAAACCAAAGAGGATGATGACGGAGTGTTGAACATTGCAAGCACTCACCCCCAGTCAACTGATCTGGGTTTAATCCATCATCATTCTTTAGCTCACTCCGCCACCCCAGTTCAGACATGGCCATATGCAAATCAGTCTGACCCTGTGCCTCACAGGAACAGTCCAGCCCGAACTGCCAAGCCATGTCTTCCCTGGACCGGAAACAAGCATCCTGGCACCGGTTTCAGGCTAATCAGCCGTCATCAGCCAGGCTAGCTTGAATCCAGTGGCAAAGTGAGCAAGGGACCCACGTCTGGGCATACCCTGCCAATTTAGATTGAACAAAGCAAAACCAAAGGGGATGATGGACGGAGTGTTTAAAGCAGAAAGCACCAGTGCCGGACTGGCCGTAGCGGTCCCCGGGCATCTTACCGATGGGCCGGAAGGAAGGGGGCCGGTTTTGGACTGGTGGGGGCAGTTTTTGTTACTGGGGGCGAGTTCTGCAATACCCCCCCCCCCCCCCCCCGTAACAAATGTGCAGCCCCCCAAACGCGGCAGTCCGACTTAATTGCCAGGGCTGGTTTGCGTTGCCAGTCCGGCCCTGGAAAGACCAGCTACAAGAGGGGTAAGGAGGGACGGTGGTGGGGATTGCTTAAGGGTGGCAGGTAAGGTATTGTAAGTTTTTTTTCTTCACATTTGAGTCAGGAAGGAGAAGACATGTTATCTATGGCTCCCCCATTACTCCTCTGCTCCTGCGTACTGGCTGAAGGAAGGGGCAGAAGATTATAGGGCCCATACTTTACATAAAATGATGGTGGGTAAAAAAAGTTAAGAATGACGTCAAAGATAACTCGAGCTTCGCTCTTGTCTATTTCATGTCACTTAGAACTCCTCAGTCAAAAAAATACTAGTAATTTACTCTTATCCACCTGTATCTTTATGTTAATGTTAGAAATTGATGCAGATTAAGAAGTTGTGTTCTCCACCAGCGCGGTATTATGCTCTTAGAAACTCTGGGGCAATCCGAATAGACAGATGTCGCAGTTAACAGAATTAGACCTGATCCACAGAGAAATGGTTTGAAAGAGCCCCGATTATGTCACCAATTGACCTGCACTATGATCTCTGACCCTCCAGCAGGGATCTCCAGGCTGGGATGGCCTGTCCTGGAAGGAGGCAAGGCCCATTTCTAGCTTGTCAGCGGTTTAGCCATATTTCTAGCTTTACCAAGGACCAAAACATTAAAACGTACACATCAGATGCTCTCTTTGGGCGCGAGGCCTGGTCATATCACCCTCACTAGTTCACGCTACATGGCGAATAATAAAGAAATGGAGCCAGTGCTTAATTTGAGCCGGTGCATTCTGGTGCTCAGCACCGGCACCTAATCCTCAGCACCGGCGCTTATAGCACCAATTAAGGACATGCTCATTTAGAAGGCACATGGTTTCCCGCCCCCCAAATCACAGGATGTTGAAACACGTCGAGACTCGGACCCAGTTCCCCAGCTTTGAAATCGGCAGCTCTAGCCATTAGGCCAAGTCCTCTCCTGAGTATTGAGTGCCGGGGCTCTAGTCAGGAGGCAGTTTGCACCAGCTCATTTCTCCTGTTAAACGCTGCCTCCTGAGGAGAGCCCCAGCACTTTTTGTTTTACAAATTAACCACTGAATGGAGCGATTTATTATATCATTAGTGTTCTATTCATGAAAGGCGGCACAAGTGAAAAATGTAAGCAACAGACTGCGTTCTTTAAACTATCAATAGATAAAAAATAAAAAAAGAATGGTGAAACCCTTGTAGGCAAAAGAAAAAATACAAGCTGAAAAATTCATGCAATCCAGTGTGAGCCGATAAACTGCTTTCTAGAAACAAACCACCAGATGGCAGTAAATCAACGGAAAAACTGCCTTAAACTTGTGATGATACGCGACATAGAAGTGTTAATTCAGTACACGTCGATAGGACATTAGGGAGTAATTAGAAGCTATTACAAACAATTAGTGCTGCAACTGATGTCATTTGCCTCTGTCCCCGTTTTAGTACTAACACACACTGAACGGGGGGTTCAAATCGCTCTTCCTTGTTTACTCGAACTTCACCACCAGAATGTATCTGGTGGTGATTGGTTGGACAAACATTTCACAAGATGAAATAACTTAACACTTTATCCGTGAATCGAGAGCACATAACAACCTGAGCAAAGTGCAAAAGTTACTATGGTGGCCTCAAAGTGGCGAATGACATCCTAAATCCGTCAGGGACATTGGAAAGACTGATTAAGGTTCGGTGTGTAGCCACCCACTGACGGCAATGTATATGTTTCATTATTTTTAAAGTTTTATATAGCGTGCACTAAAGGCCCTTGCGGCATCAGAGCGCTGAACGGAGGTGGCAGCCATGCATTTGTATCAACTACTGTAGTAAAAGGTGCACAAACATTATTTGTGAAACATAAGAATCCCACTGCCGATATCGGGGTACTCATGGGGCGACCCTGTGTCCCTCAGGACTTGGGTATTGGTAATATAGAAAACAGTTGGTTCTGTTGGGTAATACAATTGCTGTGATTCATGTATTCGATACAAAGGCAATGATGTATCTCAATTTGATATCAATAAATGAAAAACAATTTCTGATAAGCACACACCAAGAAAAGGAAATTTCTAACAACAGAGTTGATTTACTCTTTTTGTTATTCCAAAAAGCATTGAATATAAATATATATGGCTGTCACAAACACTAATCAATTGCAGCAATATAAGGTGACTGTTGTGAAAAAGTGACATGTGGTGACTGGTGAAGTCAAAGGTGCACTATATACAGGACATACTCAAGTGACATAGATCAATTCAATTTAAGATGACTGTCCTGTCTACTGATTATTAACATGAATGCAAGACCCAATAGTGATTTAGAATTAGGATCAAGAAAACTGTATAGATATGTGTGGTAATAATGTCGATGTTTCGACCCTGGAGACAGCGCAGAGTAATATGCGTCACAACAGGTCTTCCTCAGGACTGTAAAAACGCGGAGTGGACAGCCACAGGAGTCGATAAATCAATCAATGAAGTAAAATTGGAAGCTGTGATCCTAGTGAAAGATCAAAAAGTAGCGGCGATCCAATAATGGTATCGAAACATGTGAGCGATCAAATCAATTAGTTTGGGTCGGGTGAGAGTGGAGAATACCATCCGGTAGGTTTCTTATTGTTAGGAAAGCGCTCAAACCGTTGAAGATCTCCACCAGCCGGTTGGAGTCTTCGCCATGGGCAATGAATCAAAAACACTTGGCTTCCACCAGCAGGTTGGAGTCTTGTGATGCAGGATTTATTCGTGAGTTAACATCACCAGAGAAGGTCGGGTACTTCAATGCGGGCGTATACGTCTGCCGTCAGTCCGGATCATTCCATAATGCCTTAGACTGTCAGGTCTTTGTGACCAAGTGATAGGTTTGAGGCATAAGTCTGTTAGTTCTGTGTAGAGTGAGACACGGTCCTGCTATCCAAGGCCTGAAGCTGTAAGTTAACATGAGGGATAGCTCTGCGGTCTACAGCAAACACGTTTGAGATTTTTGTAATCCAGGAGGTAGGTCTGTTGTCTAAAGTCAAGACAGTACAGTCTGTATAACTTGATGGGTAGCTCTGCTATGCCAGGTCTGGATTCAGTTCTGTAGCCCGAGGAATAGCTCTGCTGGCTGCAGCAAACACTAAGGGCCTGATTACGAGTCTAGCGGTCCAAGGACCACCAGACTCGCAGGTGCGTAGTTGAGGAGGTCTAGCCACCACAGCACCGGCGTTACGACCACCCTATTACAACTTGGGCAGTCGGACTGCCACTTCACCGCCGCATCCACCAGGGATCAGAGATCCATGGTGGTGGCGCGGCAGTCTTGAGGCAGCACTATTCTTGGCGGGACCGCCACGATCCCACCAAGCATATTACAAGTTTCCTCTCCACCACGGTTTTCATGGCGGTTCATACTCCATGAAAACCGTATTAGAGAGGAAACAAAGTGGACCCTAGAGGCCCCCTTTGTGCCTTAGGGCCATGGGGTGCAAGCAGGGAGGCACATGTTGTGCCCCCCTGTGTACATACATCCCAGTACCTGCACGGCATGGACTGCGCCAGTCCATGCAGGGTAGGTACTGTGTTTGATGTTCCAATTGCAGTGCCTTTTTCATAGACACTGTCAAAGAACCGCCTGTCCGTGACAAAAAAAATAATCTGGCGGGCACACAGGTTTGGCGGTCAAGGAGTGGGCCGCTGGTGTGGCGATCCCTCTCCCCCACCGCCAAAGTGGTGATAGCTTTGATGTCTAAAGTCAAGGCAGTGTGTCTGTGTAACTTGCTGGGTAACTCTGCTGTGCAAGACGTGAATGCAAGTTCTGTCTGTTGAGGGATAGCCCCGCTGCCTTAACCCAGAGCCTGTTGGCGTCTGTAACCGGAGGTACAATCCTTCTGTCTACGGCCTCAGACTGTCAGGTCGAGTAACCCAGGAGATAAATCTGCTAACAAAGGCGAGTGCCTGTGAGATAGTTCTACCGTCTGAGTCCTGAACATGTATGTTATGTCTTGGGTGAGGTGCAGCTCTCATACCCAAGGTCTGATCCTGTGAATTCTGTGAGCTCACGAGCTAGACCAAGCCTGAAAGTTCTATTCTGCTTGACGAATAGCTCAAGTGGGAGTTTCACAAATCACCCAGGGAGTAGTGGCTTTGAAAGCAAATGCGAACCATTTAAACCTGCTATACATGGTGTCACTTGGCATTTCACAGCTATGTTTGGTTTGAAAATAGCAGCAAAGTACAACAAATAAAAACCTGAGCTTGAAAGGCAAACACTTGATCAAAGGGGACTTCTGTCAAAGTCGGAACATTTATAAAAATACGTTCTCTCATTACATATGGAAGTTATTCAAAATCCGTGATTGGGCCATGGCACAAATTTATAGCCATTCTGAATACATATCAAACTCGTAAAACGGGTCTCTCTTTGAACCACTCTGGGCTTTGTAAGCCACGTCACTGTGCATTTTAAGGGTTATAGTTCTACGAGATCTCTTTAGAAGTATGTCCGCTCTACAAAGTGATGATGCCGAAGAAGCCGGTACTGGCTGAAAGTATCACACATGCATTATTAGATAATCCATTTTGCGTTCTTTGGATTCTGATAATTGCTGTTTGCTTTTTTTCCCACAACTTTTTTGAGTTTAAGCCACAGCAAGGCACTAAGAGGCGATATATATTTGCTGGTACATACATGTGCATGACTATGGATTTTTGTTTAAGAGAAAAACATAGAAACAGAGCAATATATTGCATCATAAGCTGTTTGCTTTTTTAAATCGGAAAAAAAGACCCCTGGAAGCAAAGGTAAACAAGGAAAAGATGAGCTAATAACGCTTTCTTTGTGAGAACTTGAGGACCCTGCAAACTTCACCAGAGCACTGCAAAAAAATGCAAAGCAAACTGTTTTACAAACTATCCTGACTTGCTAGTTCCTTCCAATAGCTACAGTACAGAACAGAAAATGCTAACGATTCATGTTTAACCCCTCTCTCTTTACGGCTGTCACTTCCCTATCGCAAAAATGAATACTGTAGCCCCTTATCAGGCTGAAATTCTGTTGTTCCTCCTGACAAAACTGGACCCTATAAACTCACTTAATGAGCATAGCCACCATGATCACTCTTGCAAGATGTTCCCTTCACTATCACTCAGGCCTGAGCACAATGGGTCAGCATAGGAAGCATTCCCTTCCCCAAGCCAATACAGAAAACCAAACGTTAAAGCTCTGTAATAGCCTGAAAGCAAATTTGACACTGAGCTCATCGAACCTTCAAGTCATCCAAAAAAGTGGACAACTTAAGTTCGACATTCGGTTGACCCTGAACTCATGACTATCTTTGAAGTGAACCCAGATCTATTTGTCATCATAAAGCGGGGAATTGGCTGGGAAGGAGTAGATCTTGGGATGCAGTAGCAAATGATCTAACAAGATTGTGTCT
Source organism: Triturus cristatus (assembly GCF_964204655.1). NCBI lineage: Eukaryota > Metazoa > Chordata > Amphibia > Caudata > Salamandridae > Triturus > Triturus cristatus. Next base: position 627,790,792 of record NC_140594.1, on the reverse strand, counting down.
TTCTTTCAGGGTGACTCAGGGGGACCGCTGATGTGCCCTCACAATGACCGCATGCACCTGACAGGCATCATCAGCTGGGGCGTAGGCTGCGGCCAAAAGGACACACCCGGTGTCTACACCAACGTCACTCGTTATCTGGGCTGGATCCAGGAGAACATGAAGCTCTGAGTGTGAGGTGGTGACTCGTTGCCTTGGGGTCCCGGACCTCACCCCCATCCCCTTACGCACTGAGAGGATGCCAGGGGCCCCAGGGGATCTTCGAGCCTTACCCGCTGATGGAAGCTGGGCTTCTAGCAGAGGAATCCTTTGGGCTGCCTATCAATGTTCAACAAAGCATAGGAACTGTGAAGGACAGAAAGAGGAGAAAGGAGAAGGAGACCTTCGGCACAGTCTGGTCAACTTGTTACTACATTGAAGGATGCTTCCATTACTTGGGGTTCAGTGACAGGAACCACCAAACACAGTGAAATGTGATAGGACCCAAAGTCATTAGCACCACAATGCAGGGTCAAACCGCAAGAACACCTAGATCTAGGGCTCTTTAATAGAGCTAAGCACGCCTCCTGCGAGCAGGAGACAATATCCTGACCCAGGAGATACTTTAGAGGGGACTTCACCACTAATCTTCAGGGAGCGCGAGGAATGTCTTGATCCTCGGCCCCTTAAGAGGAACTTAATAATTATTCAGGTGCCCAGAAAAGAGGATGTTTTATGAATGATCTTTATTTGATGGTGCTTTGTGGAACACCTTTTAAAAAGAGAACCTAAAGAGCTGGTACACTGCTGACATTGAATGTCCTGGTATGCAGCATTTTAATGTTCTGATCTGGGGCCATTTGGACGACCCTGAACCCGCACCCCCCCCCACTATATTCCACATGAGGCTCCATTGGTCTCCACTCCTCCCAGTCTGCTGAAGCAATACTTCTTCCAACCTAATGCTCCCTCCATGGATGGAGATTTGGAATTGCAACCTACCACGAACACTATGCAACCCTACGCATAAATGTGTCCCCTCGCTGTGAGCTGTAGTCCCCCCTACTCATTTGTTAACCCCAGGCCTTGGGACCTCTCTACTGGGTATCCCCTGCCAACACCTCCCACACCCTGGGATCTTTCAACATCAATAAAAGTGACCTCAAACCCAACTGAGAAACCAATGAGCCCCACTCCTAACTGTTCTTATCCAGGGCATGGGTCCCACCTAGGCATCTCATAAAACAAATAGCTCTTCACCCATCCCTGAGGTATTTTCATCTTTGGCCTAGCAGTGCCTTATCTCATTGCACTGTCATCACCACTTTAACCCATACTAGCTCTTATTGTCACGTCAACACCTTCAGTGTCCCTCAAAACCCTGTTCAGAGATTCCTTCATTCCTACCATCTATTCCTATACCCAGTCTCCACCCCCTCAGCCTCCCCCCGCTCCCGGCTTTGCACTCTCTCTTCTGTTTTCATAGTTTTCCTTACATCAAACCCCTCCCCCAAATCGAAGTTTATTTCCATTGACAAGAATAATAGGCCAGGAGCCCAGCAGGTTCAAAGCACCAGTTATTTACTTTTGCACATTTAATATTTATTATGTTATATTTAATCGAATTTTTAATAAATGTATGTTTACTGCAAAATCTTTACAATACTATCTGTTCTTATTATTCAGTTTGAGATGCTAATAAAGACAATTTTTAAAAAATGTTTGAAGGTGAACTATTTGAGATGATTCCTCACTGCACACTATTCCTTCTAGCAAGAAAGTAGCAGGGGACCATGCAGTGTTTTAAATGTCAGTATAAATGTGCGGGTACCTGCGCGCTACTGAGAAGTTCCAGTATTCTCCCATTACAAGTATTGCACCAGTGCTGAGAAGTGCTGATCCTCAATATCTGCCCGCTTAAAGCACTTAGACCACATGATCAAAGCCAACAGAATTCTGCAGCTCCGCAAACTATTGCCGAGAGACCATTCCTCTTCAATAATACACCACACTCACTTCGATGACCCTCACAACACAAAAACTAAGGGGCAGATTTACAAGCCCCTTGCGCCACTTTTGCGTCACTTTTAACATGGGAAAAGTGACGCAAAAGTAGCGCATGGGGCTTGTAAATCTGCCCCTAAGCGAGGAAAGGCCTGCATGCTTGCAGATTTGAGCCGCGGAGCAGGCTACACAGGAGAAGAATTGAAGAGGTAGCGGCTGAGAAACTCAATGCAGTACTGAAGCCTCAGGAAGGAGTGAGAAGCACTTTGAAGAAGGATCCCTCCAATGAGGAATGGAGGAGCCGAATGACGCCAGCGAACTGTTAGCCAGAGCTCACTGCAAGAGAGCGGATTTGGGAGTGGGGAAGCTCATTTGGCAGGGAAGGTTTGGTATAGCACTTTATCCCCTCTTGCAAGGCCAAAATGTGCATTCTGGGTCCCACCCACTGTAATATTTCTATAGTGATTCATACCCCAGTGAGCATGGTTGACACGCTCACTGAAGCAGGAGGGCTGCCAGAATGAGCCAAGAAGCTCGCTGAAGCAGCAGAGTTGCTAGACAGAGCTGAAAAACTTATAGACGATGGAAAGCCGTCAGTAGGAGCAAAGATATCGCTGAAAGATGCGAGCTGCTAAGAGGGATGAGAAGTTATTGAATCGTAAATTGAGAAGCTCATTGAAGGTAACGTGTGTCTAGGAGTAGTCAAGCAAATCCATCAACGAAGAAGTACCGACTGGAAAAAAACGAAGGACCTAAAATCCCGCAGCGAAGCAACCACAGGAGAATTGTTGTATCTTGCATGTTGTGTGGCGGTAGTATGATCCGAGGGATGGAGTTTGCGCCCTGAAGTGGTCTGCATGGAGAGATGAGCTGGGAGGGTTCCATCGCTAGGAGGTCTTCACTGGTGCCAGTTGGATGGTCTCAGTGTCAGGGATGAGCTGAAGACATCTGGAGCTCCGGGTGGGATTTTGTGTTTGTCTTGACTACTTGTGCACTAAGAATTGTTCTTATGACGTTTCTGTAATTTAATGTGAGGAATAAAATAACTTCTAAATAAGGCTCTCAACTTTTACTGATATTTACAGATAAATACAGACAGAAAACAATGTGCATTTATTTTTAAAAGCTGAAAAATACTGAAAATTGGGCTTCTTTTGACAGAGCGAATCTCCATGCTGTCTTTCATGACTTCCAGGCCAACTGCTGAGCAGCGAGACAGCACGGGGAGTTAGAAATAGGATGCCATCTCCTTAAATAACAGCATATGTCAACATACACTTTTTATATGATGCTAATAATTGCTTGTGAGTGTATAGTTTTATTAAGCCTGGCTGCTTAATTTGCTAAAACACAACAGGCATCAAAGAAGGAATGCATGTGTATCAGTCAAATAAATATAAAAATAATAATTTTACTACTACATTGTTTCACAAAAAAACAAATATGGATAAATACAGATAAGATGGCCAAGAACATAAATATGGATAAATACAAACAGAAATATAAAAAAAATACCATAAAACTGTGAGTTAATCTATAAATATTAATAAGGCAGGAGGGGTTTTTTCGCTGCTCTGCGAATGGACATTTCGCAATGCAACTGATAAGTAAATAAGTTCCATTGCAAAATGACGATGAGATTGTAAAACAGTTGGTGTGCAAAGCACACCACCTGGTTAGTAATCCTACCTTCACACAACAGGCCGCTAATCCCTGTATGTAGTCTCGGGTAGTATCTAGCTCCGGCTCACACATGAACCAATGCACAACTGGAATATATGGTAGTCACTATGTAGCAACCCTCTGCATCGGGGAACAACATTTACAACGCAACTTTTACAACGCACTACACCTACAACGCATTTTTTACAACGCAACATCCACTACAACGCATTCCATTCCATAGCATGACACTACAACGCATTTTTAAAAACTACCTTTACAACGCATTCCATTACATCGCATACTACCTTTACAACGCATACCATTACAACGCATAATATTACACTACACTATCCAACACTTACCTTACTGTTGCACCCCCTGGAGTTAGAATAGTAATTTTTACCCCTATACTATCCAACACTTACCCTACTGTTGCACCCCCTGGAGTTAGAATAGTAATTTTTACCCCTATACTATCCAACACTTACCCTACTGTTGCACCCCCTGGAGTTAGAATAGTAATTTTTACCCCTATACTATCCAACACTTACCCTACTGTTGCACCCCCTGGAGTTAGAATAGTAATTTTTACCCCTATACTATCCAACACTTTCCCTACTGTTGCACCCCCTGGAGTTAGAATAGTAATTTTTACCCCTATACTATCCAACACTTACCCTACTGTTGCACCCCCTGGAGTTAGAATAGTAATTTTTACCCCTATACTATCCAACACTTACCCTACTGTTGCACCCCCTGGAGTTAGAATAGCAATTTTTACCCCTATACTATCCAACACTTACCCTACTGTTGCACCCCCTGGAGTTAGAATAGTAATTTTTACCCCTATACTATCCAACACTTACCCTACTGTTGCACCCCCTGGAGTTAGAATAGTAATTTTTACCCCTATACTATCCAACACTTACCCTACTGTTGCACCCCCTGGAGTTAGAAAAGTAATTTTTACCCCTATACTATCCAACACTTACCCTACTGTTGCACCCCCTGGAGTTAGAAAAGTAATTTTTACCCCTATACTATCTAATACTTACCTTAAATGCAATTTAATATTATGCGTTGTAATGGTATGCGTTGTAAAGGTAGTATGCGATGTAATGGAATGCGTTATAAAGGTAGTTTTTAAAAATGCGTTGTAGTGTCATGCTATGTAATGGAATGCGTTGTAGTGGATGTTGCGTTGTAAAAAATGCGTTGTAAGTGCATGCGTTGTAAAAGTGTGCGTTGTAACGACATACATCCCTCTGCATCCAGTGCTTGTCCTTTTTGAGTGGAAGTCTGTAATTTAGTGCACACTTGTCCCTCAGTGCATTCTCTTTATCCAATGCGCTTTTCACTGCTTAGGATAGTGGACAAGAAACGATGATCTGGAATACAGCTCCGACCGAATACTAGTAGCCGAGGGTCATTCAAGCAATCCTTCTAGCACCTTGTTGCTCGCTACAGTAAACACCCTAGGACAGAGGCCCAAACATACACCCATTGTTGTAGCCTTACTCCTGCTCAGAAGCATGGGCATGAATAAGGCATAGAAAGGAATGGCAGTTTCACCTGACATATCCCATGCTATCCCTGGACTCTGTAGACAGGAAGGTATTGGAAGGGCCTAGACATTTCTCAAAGTACCCTCTTCCATATTCGCACACTGAATATATGTTATAATGAAGCTTCATAACACGTATCAGTAAAATGTTATTGCGTCCATTTCTAATTCTCACTGGGCATCAAAATCTTGTAGAAATGTACGGCAACACCATGGCCGCACCATGGTGTTAAGTGTATTTCAAAATACTTCTGCAGCTATTGTCAAGAATGATTGTAATATAAGTAATAGGTGTTGTTCTATGTTGTTTTAATTTAATATAGCGCTCAATTTACCCCGGGAGGGATATCTCGGCGCTAGTGCAGTCTCAGGCAACAGAAGAAGAGAAGGCACCCTCAGAACAGAATGATCTTAAGTATTTTCCTGAACTTGTTGTAGTCTGTACACAGCCGTAGATAGAGTGGTAGATTATTCAAGTATACTGGGGCCAAATAGGATAAGGGTCTGCCTCCGCATCTACTTAGCCGAATGTGAGGAACCATCAGCAGTGCTTTGTCCATAGATCTTAGATTCCTCACTGGGGAGTAGCGTCTAAGCCTCTGCTCAAGGTAACTGGGACCTTTACCCATCAAGGCATTGTGTTAGGCAGAACATTTTAAAGATGCTTCTTTGCCTAACTGGTATCCAATGCAGTGATCCGAGCAGTGGTATAGAAGCAGAGCCAGAAGGAAGACTGCATACCAGCCTAGCTGCCGTATTCTGTACCGCTTGCAATTTAGATAAGAGTGTCTCCTTTGTTGCGGCCAGTAGCGCATTAACATATTCCAGACTACTAATTATTACAGCCCAAACTAATGTTTTCCTGGCAGTGAGGGGAAGAAAAGGGAAGGATGTCTTTAAAATACGCATAACATTGAAACAAGTGCCTGTGGTAAATAGGACTTGTTCTTTCCTGGTTAGCGCATAATCAATTTTCATTCCGAGATATTTTAACTACCTCGTTCGGGCTGGGGGCAGCACCTAGTTCAGGTGGCCATCAAATATCCAACCAGGATTTTTGGGACTTACCTATCAGCAAGATCTCAGTTTTACCCACATTCAGCTGTAGGCAGTTAGTTGTCATCCAACCTGAGATCGCTGTCATCCCCTTGGCAAAGCGATCTCTGGCATTGTCCAGGTTTTTGTGAAATGCTATGACTAGCTGCGTGTCAACTGCGTGAGATATTTTTTAAAAGCCAAAGGATTCAGCACTCTTAGCAAGGGGGGCCATATATATGTTGAATAAGTTCGTGCTCAAACAAGAGTCCTGTGGGACGCCCTAATCAATCCTCATAGTCCGGGATTTGAATGGGCTAAGACAGATCGGTTGGGTTCTTTTGCTCAGAAAGTCCTGAAACAATTTAAGCGCTGTCCCGCAGATGCCTATCTCACACAGTCTCTGTTTCAATCTTGTATTTGAACCGTGTCAAAAGCTGCAGACAAATGCAGCAGCATTGAGATAGGTGGAGATCCCACGTCCAAAGAGTCTTAAAGAGTCAGTAACTGCTAACAGTGCTGTCTCCTCACTACGAGAAGACCTAAACCCAGATTGGGAAGGGTCCAAGATTATATTCGCCTCAAGACAGCCTTCTAATTGCTTTCCCAAAAGAGGAAGTAATGACATTGGATGATAGTTAGAAAGGATAGTGGGATCTATATTGTTTTTTTTATAGGTCTGACCTATGTGGTCTTCCATGCTAGGGGCATCCTTCCAGTTTCCACTGTTAGATTAAACGTGTAGGGATAATGTAGCTGTGGTTCCCCCTAAAGCTTAATGGCAATCATCATTGGCTTAACGAGTCACCTATTCCATTTTGACAAGAGGATATACTATCCAATAGTTGCACGCCAACCTGGGCAATTCCAGAACAAACACAGGAGGAACAAATCCACTGTAAAGAGAGGAACAGGATGTCAGACGAGAGGAGTTGCAATTACACTCACACCATAATATGCTTATTTTCACCAAGTGAGCCCTGCTTCACTGTCCACAGCACACAAAACACTGTCCCCAGCTGCTGTAGTCACTCACTCCTCATTACAATGAAGGAAAGAGAAGTCTGGGACCAGGGACCATCTAATTGCACTATATGCTTTTGGTTTATGAAGTGGAGGAAAGAAAGGGAAGAACCCACTCCTGGTGTGCTTGCGGCGTGTACATGTGGGGGCTTATTTACAAGCTCTGTGTCCGCCAGAAGGTCACTGTTTGTGACATTCTGGTGGCGCACAGGGCTTAGCCATATCTACAAGGCCACATAAAGCCACCCTGTTTGGCTTTTCATGGCCTTGCAGATATGAAGTGATGAGACATAGCGCAAGTCGCTGTACTGTCTCACACTATGATGGGGAGGTGTGCCACGGGTGCTACGGTGGGTGTTTCTACATACCACCCATGGCATTTGACGCATTCCCAGATTTACAAGAATATGTAAGCCTGAGAATGTGTCAAAATCTCACATCTCCCCCGGGGAGGCGCAACAAGGAGAAATATCTTTATTTCTACTCGTTTTTGACCTCTTTCTATGTATGCTGCATTCTGCAGCACACATAGAAAGAGGAAAAAACCTCCATGGATTCGTTATGTGCCGAAACGTGTCCCTTCCTACACAGAAACAATCCTGTCTGTGACGCAGGCATCCTTGCCCCATGGTGCAAGGGTGCCTGCGTCAGCGCTATTCTGCCCAATGTGTGCCAGCGAAGGGGGAGAGGACAGAAATGTGCTGTATCTTGTAGATATGGCGCATTACTGTCCTTTCCTTGTGGTGCAGGGCGATGCAGCAATGTCACAGTCTGCGCTGCCCTGTGCCACGGGGCTTGTAAATAAGTCCCTTGATGCATAACACTGTGAAACCACTGGGCAGCCAGTTTGGGGTCAACTAATGTTTACCTCTGTGGAATGCTGTAAATGACCCAGCATGCTCAGCATAGCACTGTTCACAGAGGATGTGGCCTTCAGGAGGGGTGTACAAGGTGGCAGCAGTGTCTTGTTGCAAGCTCTACCAATAGGAGCTTAGCGTGAACCTTCATGCTTTTCAATTACTTAACCACCACATTACTCAATAATCAAAGTATTTACATTGCTAGAATGAATACAGACTCACATCAATTTAAGAATATATTCTTTGTTTCATCTATATGTTGAAATGGCTTGATGTTTCATAACAGTGAGAAGTGGCTGTAAGAATCTGGTAAATGTTGAACATTAAAAGTATATAGATTGATTTTTTTTTAAAACTTCTTTTATTGGAGTGTGCTCAGCAAACAGGACATCAATGATACAATTGTCACGTATCTTAATCCACACATTAAATTTTACCTTCATCATTTCAATGGTCAATGAAAGAGTCATCAACGTAGTGTGGTAACAGTCTCTGCATATTACTACAATTCCCTCCCTACAGTCCTCAAACTTGCCAGTTCCCCCAAATCTTTTTCCATTTATTTGTTCACCTTCTGCTCAGGTATATCGTGGGCTCCTCCTGCCGACATCAGTCAAAATCAATTTTCCAGTCCATCACTTTCGATAGGGTGGGTGCCCCCCCAGCTCCTTGTGAGGTTACGCTTTGTCACCAATGTGGCTAATGTCCGCCACAGTTTTATACATTTGGGCCAGGCCTCATCCCCTGCGATCAACAACAAGAACCACGTCGGTTCAACTGGGACCTCCCCCCCCCCCCCCCGAGGCCATGATCCTCCCAATTTCACACCAGTATTGCAGTGTCACTGGACATTCCCATAGGAGATGGTAGAAGGTCCCCTCCCACCCACAACCCCAATAACATAAGGCATTCTCTGTGTGGCCCAGTCAATGTAATAGCGTTCAAGATTAGTATATTTGATGTAAGATCTTTAGTTGAATTAGTCGGAATTGAGAGCGTATCGCTACCTTTCTCGGGCCCTGTATGGCTCCCACCCAATCTTCATCATCAACGGTGCCCACGTCATCCTCCCATGCTGTTCTCAGCAGGTCCCAGGGGGTCTGAGGCATTATTCACTACTTTCCTGTATATTAGTGACATCACTTTTTCCTCTAATGGGCCCATCAACAGTCGGTCCTTCAAGGGGGACGCTTCTGCTAGTTCTTCCCCCTTGAAAATATGGCCCGAAGCAAGTGCTTCAACTGCAGATATCTCAGCCACTCTCCTTCCCCCATATCGTATTCCTGTTCAAGGGTGGCAAATGCAACATACGCCTGCCCTCTCCAGATGTCGCCCAGTTTTTCCAAACTGAGAAGTTCCAATTTGCTAAAACTATGCAGCCTGCCCACCTTGCCAAGTTGATCACTATCCCACAGCAGGGTCATCGCTGTTAACCTGCCCACCCATGACCTTACTACCATCCGTGTGTGTGCTGGGAGACCCCGCTCCACTTTCTTGTCGTATAGTAAGGGAAGGTAGCCCCCTGGCCCCCATGAATGACGTATTAACTCTATATGCCGGCTCCACCCAATCCCCAAAGACCCAACCATTCAGTGTGACCAGTTGGAAGGCCCAGTAATATATCTTGATGTCGGGAAACACCAGTCCACCCTCAAATATCCCTCTGCAACTTGTGCAGTGCTATGCGCGGTGTTCTCCCGCTCCACAGCAGGGTCCGTTGCTCGACCTCTATCTTTTGAAAAAATATTGGGGGGAATTTATTAGTGTGAGTTCTGCAAGATATACAGTAGGCGTGGAAGTGTCATCATCTTAAATAGGGCCGCACAGCTCATTAATGTAAGTGGCAACAACTGCCAGCAGTGGGCGTCCCTAATTAATCTGTCCAGTTGGGTCACTAAATTCCGCTCATAAAATTACGGGGATCCCTGGCTATGTGGACCCCCTAGTATTTGAAACCGCTCATCTCTAAGGGAACCTCACACCTGGATGTCAGGCTAGGGGCCACACCCACCAATGGAAACAGCAAGAATTTATCCCAGTTTATGCAGTGCCCTGAATAGTCCCCAAAGATACAGAAAATTTGCAGTATTCTGTCTATGGACTGCCTTGGTCTCCTCACGTACAGTAAAATATCAGCATCCAAGAATATGCGCTCATCCCATTCATCTCCAACCGGGATGCCCCATATTAAGAGGTCTTGTAGTACCCATGCTACAAGGGGCTCCAGGGCCAAGCCAAATAATATCGGGGACAAGCGGCACACTGGTCTCCCTCCCTTCTGTAAATGGAACAGCCAGGACACGGCCGAATTGACCCTCAACCTGGCCAATTGTTGTTCATATAGCAGTTTCACCCAGCCGATTAAATTCGGCCCAAACCCCAGGCGGTGCAGGCTGCCAATAAGGTAACACCATTCCACGCTATCAAAGGCCATTCTGGCGTCTAAGGACAGAAGGGCCGCCGGGTCCAAGAAACCGACCTCCGTGACATCTAGGAGTAGACTAATCTTTTTAAACACATGAACTAAATATTTGCATAATTAGGACAAGTTTGTGGTGTCAAAATTAGAGGAGTTTCCTTGAGCATTTATTTACAGGTCTTGTAATAAATCGGCTTGCATCACTATAGAGAAATCACTCCATACAAACTGGACCTCAAGCTGTGGATTACAGTTTCATTATAGAGCAGGTAATTGGTGAAAGAGACTTATGACCGCTATGAAGAGTATATTAGTGCTTTCAAAAATAGCAAGAAGAAAATCAATATAACTAGTTTGTGCATGGAAAGCTTTGGGCGATCCGTCAAGCAGGAACCGAGAAAAAGGGGGAGGGGTCCCGAAATGCATTTCCCCATAAAAATTTCCATAGGAACCTTAGACACAGCAACAGCACAAACCGCTGCGCGGATTTACACCAAATTTTACAGAAAGCAAAATCTTGGCCCAGAAAGAGTGCTTTTTGTGATTTGGTGTAAATCTGTTCAGTCATTTTAGAGCAATGAATGATAAAAAACTTGGTATATTTCACTCAGTGGAATATCCGCTGAGCCAACAGATCTCCTGCTGAGATCTGATTGGCTGCCACTACATCAACCAGAAACTGGTGACAGTCATCTTAGGAATTGTGACTGAGTCCTACAAAAACAGTAAAAAAGTAAATAGGGGGCAGGGTTGGGATACCCTGACCCCATATTCTGGTCTTGGGGTCCCAGAGGGACCATGCTTGGGGCCCAAAAATGTTTTAATTTGTTTTAAAAAAAATATTGCTGCAAATATGCATGGGATCTGAGAAGCCGCAGCAAAAAAAAAAAACACAGGCTCGGAGCTTGTTTAATAAAAGAAAACCCCGAAGTGGACAAGGGCCTGGGAGGGGCGATGCTTGTATTAATTTTGGGAAGAAGATGTGTGGAACCTGTCCTCGAGCCCAAATCCCCCAGGGCCAAAATGTAAATCAAATGGGAGGGGGGCTGTGCGACCCCCTTTCCTGAGCCTTTAAAAGGCCTGAGGACCCCATTCCCCTTGGCTGAGTAAATAAATGAAAGGGGTGGGAGCACAAGCCCCCCCTCCCAGAGTCTAACTAGGCCCTGAGGACCACATCCCCCAGAGCCGAATTTTAAATAAAAGGGGAGGGGGCCACACGCCTCTTACCTGAGCCTTAAAAAAATGCCCCGGGGACCTCACCACCCTGGGGCCAGCTCAGTTACTGTGTCCCGGAAACCCACCCCAGGAAACAGTAGTTTCCCAGCCCACACCAGAGCAGGCAGAAAAACATGTTTGCTCCCCACTGACTGAAGCATTTTAAAATCTCCCACCAGATGGGAGCAAGCGTGAGTGTGCTCCTATCCGACAGGAGTTTTAAAAATGCTCCCACCAGCTGGTAGCAGAGTTTTGGTATGTTTCCTTGCCTGCGGGCAGGGAAACAAACACATATTGCTCCTGCACGGATGGAGCAAGCAGACAGCTGCTCCCTCTCAGGCGGGAGTAGTGCCGGCTCACACACCATGTGAGGTGTCAATTGGAGCCGCGGATGCCCTGGGGCTTCGCGGTTGCCCCCAGGGAGTTCTTTTGGGTTCACTGGGGCATCCATCCATACCCCAGCGGATGGGATCTCCGGGCCTCAAGAGGTCTCAGGCAGGGGGATCGCGCATCCCCCTCTACCCTTTTTCATTAGATATGGCTCCAGGAGAGGAGATCTCCATGATCCGGGAAGTCTCCCATCACCTGTTTGTTGAATTGCCACTGGAGGATGGGGTCTCTGGGCCCTAATGAGACTCGGGGTGGTGGGGCCCCTCCCCTTTTTTAATTGAATTTAGTTCTGGTTACAGGGACCATATAGTTAGGTTCATATTTTACAAACACAAAACCATAGAAATTCAGCAGTTATAATTATCTCAAGTAACTGTAACTCGCGCCCTCGCCATGCACTGCTAATTACCCCACATATTACATCACTCATGTCATCCTCTAGGATAATATCACTGCAACATTTTCAGTGAAATTATTGATGATAAAACTGTACATGGCGGGATGCAATTTATAGTTACCTTAGGCCAGGAGTTATAGTTACTTGAGATTACTATAACTGCGGAAGTTCCATGGTTTTGTGTGTGTAAAATCGGAACCCAACTATAAAGTCCCTGTAACCTTTGTTTTCTTTAGAGAATATATAGGTATATATATAAATATAAACATCAAGAGCAAGGTAATGTGGAAAGTATCCTGAAGGTAAGCTTATGTCTAATGGCTAACTGTCAAACTTCATCCTTCACCCACTCTGCAACATTTCAACTCAAAAATCAATTTCCGTTCCCTCAGACATAGCAGATGGTAAATATTCTCAAGACCTTTACATGTTACATGCTTAATGATGAGCCACCGAAAGTCATTCAGAGAGCATCCATGTGATCTGAAATGGGGCATTCGTTTTACTGTAAATTTATATAACTGATGGTGCTCTTCTGTGAAAGGAATTTACAGCATCACAGATGATGCCTGAAAAATGGCTTTTTGTTGAGGAATGTTCCACCTGTAAAACACTCCAGCAATCAACATCATTGTACTGTTTGTGCAGCTGTTGGCTATCTCATTGAGATCTGATAGAGACTTCTAGTTGCAGATTCCTTACCTTTTAATTTCCCAGGTGTTAGGCTGGATCCAGAAACGTCTGTGTGAGCGGAACCCCAGTGTGCCGTCGGGTGGCTCCTTTCGGCTCCGCTTTGCATCGTCCTTAGCGTCGGTTGTGATTTCACCATCACCTATATAGGTGTATATATCTTTTCTTTCCTCACTGGTACAGAAAAGAGCTACCACTCTGGCTCTTTTTGACAGTTTTTCTTTTTGTTGAACAAAATGTTTTCTGTGTATCGAGGTATGTCTTCTAGAAGAAAAGGGTTTAAACTGTGTGGTGATTATTACCACGCCATGTCGGTAACAGACCCCCACCTCATATGTTTGCGGTACCTTGAGCGCAACCACAACACAAAGTAGTGCACGAACTGTCGGGCCATGGCTCTGATAACCTTGCAGGAGCACGCTATGAAGCTCCTTGTGGCCCAGCAGTCAACACAGGCCAGCGAGACACCACGGAAGATGCTGGTCCCCTTCGAATAGGAGGTTGCGGGACCGCTCCCGGAGCCCCAAGTTCTCTTCTTCCCATTTGAGTTCTTCGGGACACTCAGAGAAGAAGCACAAGAAGATGAAGTCCAATCGGATTTCATCTTTGCCTTGGCTGTTGCCTGTAGACAAACGAAGTAAGGAGCACCAACGCTCTAGGCATGGTTCTGCAGAGTCGGAGCCAGGGTCGTCTACACACCTACCCCCATTTCGAAGCGACCCCCACTCAGATAAAATAATTTTACGAGGCCATGCACCGCATATTTGAGTGGACCGACCCCTCTGGTGAGACTTCGGGCCCCACGGGTTCAGAGGAGGCCACATCAGATTCGGCTCCGGCTATGGCACTGGTGGGGCCTCATGGATCTGGTTCCCGATCTAGGTCGACGGGTCGTGCCAATGCGACCTTCTCGACATCGGACCCGAACTCGTGCCTTTGGAGCCGCCAGCCTCCACCGGCAGTGCCAGCCTCATCCTTATCTCTGACGACTCTGAGTAGAACTGGCGTCGCTCGACGTCGACTTCGGTACGGGTAGAACCCAGAGGTTCTATATCGTTGCCTGGATATTTTGAAGGCATGGGAGGGGACTGGGAGCGGTCTAGGGACCCTTTAGCACATCAAATAGATAGACCTTCCAGTGGAACAGATGGACTGGTAAGAGGAACTTGTGGATGCAAGTGGACTGGACACATCCCCAGGTACTGACATGCTCTCTCCCCTGACTTTGGTTAAAGAAGAGGGGGGTTCATATGCCATAGTGGTAAGGAGGGCAGCAGAGGTCCTTGGACTGGAGCTGCCCTCTGTGCAGGTCAGAACTAATCTCCTAACCAAAGTGCTTCAGCCTGGGGCTTCCACCTCCATACCCCTATTGCCCTTTAAGGAAGCACTGACAGATATCCTTATAGACACATGGTCCAAGCCTAGCACAGGGGCTTCTGTGAACAGGACAATTGCACGCCACCATCTCCCGGCTCCAGGCGACCCAAGATTCCTCAGCCAACACCCCACACCTGAAGCTTGTTTGTGCAGGCTTCAACATCCCATGGTTCGTTCCCTTCCGCTCCTCCGAATAGAGAATCCAAGAGGCTGGACACACTTTGGAAGAAAATATTTTCTTCTACTAACCTGGTGTTGCAGTCAATGAATACTGCATGCTTATTGGGCTGTTTCTCCCACACCCTTTGGGTAACAGATGTGCAAGTGCTGCCACAGGTCCCGGAGGAGGACCGAGCTGTACTCTTCCAGGCTATGAAGGATGGGAGTGATGCATCAAAATTCCCCATTAGGTGTGGCCTAGACATGACTGACTTGCAGAGCGGTTTTGTCAATGGTGGCCTTACGATGCCACACCTGGCTAACAACATCTGGCTTGTCGGGTGATGTCCAAGCTAATCTCATGGACATTCCCTTTGACGGATCTCGTCTCTTTGGTGAGAAAGCGGATTCGGCCTTGGAGCGCTTCAAGGATTTTCATGCTATGGCCAGATCCATGGGCCTCTCAGTGACACCTCGCGGCCAGTCTAGCTTTTGCCCCTTGCTTGGCAATGAAAGGGGTTTTCAGCCGCGTCAACTGTATCCCAGGCCCTGTCCTGTGCAGACTCGCCAGGCTGTGCAAGGACGTGGACGCAGCTCATTCGCACCTCTGAATGGAAGCCAGAAGTCATCTGCCACCAAGCCCTCAGCAGCTGCAGCTTTCAAGCACTTCTAGTTTGAGTCTGCAAGACCATTCCAACTCCAGCTGAAGGGAGAATTCATCACCATCTCCACCACTGAATGTGGATAACATCGGACAAATGGGTCTTGCAGATTATTCAGTAGGGCTATTCCTCGTCTTTCCTTTCTGTGCCTCCTTGTATTCTGCCAATTCAAGAGCAGCTGGTGGAGGATCATCTATCTTTACTCCAAGAGGAAGTTATAGCTCTCCTGGCCAATGGAGCTATAGAGAAGCTTCTGGTTTTAGAAGTAGGCAGTGGTTGATATTTCCGCTATTTTCTGATTCCGAAAAAGAACAAAGGGTTAGGGCCCATTTTAGATCTTCAGACAGTCAATCTCTTCCTCAAGAAGGGGAAGTTCAAGATGCTCACGTTGGCTCAGGTCTTGTCTGCCTCAGACCAAGTAGGCTGGCATGTAGGATTGGACTTACATGATGCGTATTTTCACATTCCCATCCTGCCGGGCCAAAGACATTACCCGAGGTTCAAGGTAGGCCACAAGCACTTTCAGTTCACCGTGCTACCCTCTATGGCCTTACCAGTGCCTCTTGGGTGTTAACCAAGGTAATAGCAGTAGTCGCAGCTCATCTGCGCAGGTTATGGATTTCAGTCTTCCTCTGCCTCTATGACTGCCTGTTGAAGGCATCCTCACCCCAGGTTGTCGTCTCCCACCTTCAGACCATGGCAAAACTCTTGCATTCACTGGAATTCTCTATAAACGTGTCGAAGTCACAACTGACTCCTTCTCGGACGCTCCCTTTCATCGGAGCTGTTCTGGACACAGTGCAGTTTCGGACCTATCCTCCCAAGCAGCAAGTCCAGAATATTTAGATTATAATACCCATGTTTCAGCCTCTATCCTGGATTTTGGTGAGACTGACTCTGAGACTGCTGGACCTCATCACCTCCCGCTAGTGACGCATGCCAGATGTTATATGCAGGCTCTGCAGCGAGACCTGGAGTTCCAGTGGGCACAGCATCAGGGGAATCTCTCCGACATGGTCCAGATTTCAGAGCAAACTGCAAAAGACCTGCAGTGGTGGTTGACTAACCGCAACTGGGTCAAAGGCAGACCCTCTCTCTTATGCAATCAGATATCATAGTAGTGGCAAATGCGTCACTCCTACAATAGGGCGGCCATCTGGGAGAGGTGGAAATCAGGGGACACTGGTCTCCGGCGGAGTCACGGTTCCACATCAATTTGTTGGAGCTTCAGGCGATCCGGTTGGGATTGAAAGCATTTCACCCCTCTGTCAAAGAGAAGTTAGCGCAGGTGTTCATGGACAAAACCACCTCTATGTGGTACTGCAACTAGCAAGGCGAGATGGGGTGGTGGACCCTTTGTCAAGATGTCCGGCGTCTCTAGACATGGCTGGAAAAGCAGGGTGTAACCCGGGTGGTTCAACACCTGGCGGGTTCTCTGAATGCCATGGCAGACGAACTCAACCGTTGATGCCTAGCGGATCACAAATGGCATCTCCTGTCGGAGGTGTCGCAAAGCCTCTTTCAACAATGGGGAGAGCCTTGGTTAGATCTGTTCACCTCTGAAGAGAACACACAATGTTAGCAGTTTTGTGTGCTGAAGTTTCAAAGGCGGCTATTGCTCGGTTACGCTTTTCATCGTTAGTAAAGCTCAGGCCTACTACACAGCTTTACACCCATACCACTTCTGCCCAGAGTTCTCAAGAAGTTGAAGAACGACTGAGCCCCAATCCAGACTGGGCAAGGAGAATATTGTATCCAGAGCTTCTTCAAATGAGCATCGATCCTCCGATCAGGCTGCCTCTTCGGAAAGATCTTCTGTCGCAGCTGCAGGGGAGGGTCCTCCACCCGAACCGGTCAACTGTCCGCCTCCATGCGTGGAAATTGAGCAGCAACAGTTGACAGCTTTCAACCTTCCTTCAAAGTGTGTGATGTTTTTTTGGCAGCCAGGCAGCACTCCAGCAGGATGGTGTATGCCTGCTGTAGGCAAATTTTTTAAACTATTGTACAGAATAGTCTATTGAACCTCCTTCTGCTTTTCTGTCTATCATTCTTCTCTTTATCCATACCCTTGCCCAGCAGGGCTCTACTTTGGGTACTCTTGAGGGTTATCTTTCTGCTCTATCCACTTTCTTGCGGCTACGGGATCAACCCTCTTTATTCTAGTCCCCTAAGGGTTTGTACATATGTTTCCACCTAAGCCCTTTGTCATGCCACAGTGGGACCTTAATTTGTTTCTCGTATTTCTTATGTGCGCTCCTTTCGAACCTCTGCATAACTGTCTTCTCTGGCTGCTTACCATCAAGACAGCTTTTCTGGTGGCAATAACATCTGCCCAGAGGGTGAGTGACTTGCAGGCAGTGTCTTGTAAGCCTCCCTATATTATAGCCTTTAGGGATAAGGTAGTGCTTTGCACCCGGGCTTCATTCTTGCCAAAAGTGGTGACCCCATTCCACCTGGATCAATTAGTCACGCTGTCCACCTTTTTTTGCTCCCCCGCATCCCTCTAAGGAAGAGGAGCGTCTCCACTTCCAGGACCCAAAAAGAGCGCTGTTGCTCTACCTTGACTGCATAAAAGAGTTCAGATTGGACGACCAACTCTTTGTGGGGTACGTGGGAGCAAAAAAAAAAAAAGTTGGGCTGTACAGAAATGGATCATTTCTCGCTGGGTCGTTATCTGCAGTAAAATCTGCTATGCCCTAGCTAAAAAGAAGCCCCCTGAAGGCTTACAAGCTCATTACACCAGGGGGAAGGCTGCGACCACGACATTGGCTTGGGGTGTCCCAGTACTGGACATCTGCTAGGCAGCAACATGGGCGTCTTTGCACATGTTTACCAAGCACTACTGCCTGGACAGTCGGGTCCGCAGGAACAGGCATTTTGCTCGTTCGGTCCTGCAGGACTTTTTAGTGTAAGAAATCTGTCCGCAGCCCACCACCAGGATAGGATGGCTAGGGTATCTATTCAAATGTAAGGAATCTCCAGCTAAAAGTCTCTATCAGATGAACAAGTTACTTACCTTCGATAACTCATTATCTGGTAGAGACATTATCTAACTGCAGATTCCTTATAGACCCACCAATGCCTCCCCACTCTGCGACTCAATTGTTAGGGCTAGGGTTGCTCCCTTCTTCAGGGTCCTATTTATGACACAGATTCAAGTCTGTCACTTCATGGCTCCGCGCTTCTGGCATAGAAAAGTGAAAAGTATTTACGTTTGTGCGCCTGGGTGTCGCCTACATAGGTGACCACGACGTTATAAGCAATGCTACTGACGTCATACAGAGCCAAACTGATGCACTGAACGTCACGCCGGGGTACGGTACTGCTCATGCAAAAGTTTCCAGATCCAGCCTGCCGCCTGGGAAATTCAAAGGTAAGGAATCTGCAGCTAGATATTGTCTCTACCAGATAATGCGTTACCGAAGGTAAGTAACGTATTCAACTACTTGTGTGCCCTAAAACTCTCTTGCCCACCTCCTTAAAAGGCAGTGGTACAGTTTACAATGGGAAAAAAAAGCAATAGCAAGTGTATAACTCTTCATTAAATCAAAAGCACCGCTATATAATCATAATAATAAATCATGTACATACATTTACAAAGAAAACACCAAATAAATCTCTCTTAATTGATATATGTATTAATTCATGATATTAAATTAATTTATATGCATAAACATTTTTTTTGAAGAATTTTTGTTTAAAAATGTGTTAAACAAATATGACAACAACAAACATACATATACAAAACCCACAAAACAATAAAAATACAGTTTGTTTTAGTTGAGATGCCCAATATCACGGTCAGTCGAAGGAAGGCTAGCGGTAGATATCACTACGTGCGTTTCGGCATATGTGCCTTCATCAGGGGTGCATAATGACTATTCATTATGCATGGAAAAATCCAGTGGCAAGTTAGCCGCAATTCTGACTCCAAATCTTTTAATGCGGATTTTAACTCGGTTATATCAGTATATCCAGAGATTTTAATTGCTTTCATGAAGCTGCTCAATGCGTATGGGTAGCGTCTCTGTTTCTAAAATTATTTGGTAGTTCAACCGGCTTTATTAACAACATATTACATGATATGGCGACAGACTGAGTCAGCGACGAAACCGATGTATGTCGAGGCCCGTTTTGTAAACACTATACGGCAGTCTTTCGTGTCGTCATCAGATTCAGTTTGTAACGCGGGGTACAAATTCGGCAAAATGGGCCTCAACATACATCGGTTTCGTCGCTGACTCACAGTCTGTCGCCATATCATGTAATACGTTGTGAATAAAGCCGGTTTATGTTTATTAACAAATTTTTAAACAAAAATTCTTCAAAAAAAGTGTATGCATATAAATAAATTTAATATCATGAATTAATAAATATATCAATTATGAGATAGATTTATTTGGTGTTTTCTTTGTAAATGTATGTGCATGATTTATTATTATATAGTGTTGCTTTTGATTTAATGAAGAGTTATACACTTGCTATTACCTTTTTCCCATTGTATTCATTTCCCTACGATTAGCAAGTTCATTGTGTATGTGGGGGTCTCGATCTTTCAAAAATATAGTGGTACATTTTACCTCAGACTCAAATGAGTGAGACATTATAGTGGTTATAGGTCATCCAGTATAGCGCAATGTTTTTCCTTATAAGGCAGCGTAGGGTGATCAATCAGGAAGTTTGTGTGGATTGTTTATAGAAGAACCCTGTGCCCTTGCTACAGACACCTGAATTCTCAGCAAATAAGTGACTTGATTTCCACCATAGTTATTCAGGAGACACAGGAGTTCCTCTAGTGGTTAGTGAGCAGTCTTTTATGACCTGAAATCTTGTTTTTCAAACGAGCAGCAGCAAATTATTCCTTGAGCAAACACTATGATCTCTAGACTCTGTGTGAATGATGGAAAGGCAGGGTGTGGCGAGAGAACCAGCTACACATCTTAGTAACTTACATGGGTAGTATTGCATGGTCCTCTTGGGTAACATGGGTCGAGCCGATCGTTCCCAAGACATGCATTTTGTACTTCTGTTTTATGTTAAGCACGTGTGGTTACAATATTTAATATTTCAATATCAGGCATGCTTCAGTCTCTTGCCTTTTTGTGTTCTCTCAACCTAGGCACATGGATTTGCATTAGATCCCCAAGTTCCCACTCTTCCATTAGATTGCCTTTTGATGAAACATTGGTATTGTGGTTTCAATCAGGAGATTTGCACATCTCTTTACTGTTTTTTATGCTCTGGTCTGGGAGTTTTTGTGTTCATTTGATGTATTAGCCACCTCAAACGGTTTTTATTTTTTAAGTAAGTGAATTAAAGACGTTTTTTTCCTCTCTCCATAGTCATCTATAAGCAAATTTAATGTAATAGGACTGAGGTAGCTGGTGTCTGTGTCTTTGTTTCCCTGTTGTGCTTCCTTTCTTTCTGTCAGGTGCCTTGTTCTTCCCTTGTTCAGATATCACCTTCTCCATCAGAAGAGTGAGTACCCATGCTAGCACTGCGAAGATTGGTATGGTTGAATGTTACGTTTTTAGGCAGTGAGCGATTAATTTGCCAAATTAATGCTGTTCGGTATCCATGGGAGGTATTTATAAGTTCAGGATTTTCTCCATGGATCATGGCATCAGTGGAGACCTTCAAAAGACTCTGCCAAAGGAATGGTGGCAACAAATCCCAGTAGACTGCCCTTGTGGTCATTTGTGAAGTAGCTGTGGGGTCTTCTTTCCAGATCTTTGGACCAGGCAACTGTTTCCAAGACAGAAAGTCTTAATTGCTTAAGTGTTTAGTCAGTTGAGGGCTAATTCTGTACTGTTCATGATATTACTGCACATGGACAGCCACAGGTCAGCTATGGTTCTTAATTCTGTGCCACGGCTTGGTCCATAAACTGGTTTTCATCCAACATGACCAGGCCAAAGAAAGGGCACAGATTTCATGCTTAGATAACCTTCTCCTAATTCTGTAAGCAAATTGTACACTGCCTACCCTCCTAAAATGTCAATTTGTTCATGCCAGACATGAGAGAATACTAAAAGCGGATCATTGGTGATGCAGCACTATTTATGATACCTCCGTATGCTGGGTAGGGATATCTCAAGACTGAATCTGAGCAACAGGATTTCCTGTCTTGGACGTGGAAGTGACATTACTAGTATTAAATAATCTATAGATTCAAACATTAAATAGTGCACTATTGTATTTCATTAGTAATGAGCTATGTTAATCCATTAACTTTCCCCATATAATCACAAAACCAACTGAGTCTGTTTCGGTGTTCACACATAATGACAAATAAGAAAACAAAGGCATAGTGAAACCATCAGTTACCCAAATCATATAATTTGGTTTAATACAAGACCCAGCATGGCAATTTAGGGTTTCTTGGTTCAGGGTCCATGACTTTTCTACACACCGCACTGAAGTGCCCTCGCCCATCTGATATGCTTTTAACTTAGTTTCCAAGTTATGCAGTTTTTTTCCCTTTTAGATAGTGATTTGTCTACTCTCTATTAGCCTCTTGGAGGGCAGTCCTAGCACGGAGAAGCTCCAGTTGGTGAAACCAGGCACTTTATAAAATGTAGTATTATTATTTTAACATGATGAAATCATGGGCCTAATTGATGATAAAGATTGGCTTCTATCTGGTAACTAGAGCACATCATGAATACCCGTGCTATCCAAGATGAAAACGTATAGAGTACAAGCCTTCACCCCAATCTATCAATGGAACAGCTGAGGACTGCTGCAATGACTAATTCCATTATCAATATCCCTTCAAAGAGGACATCCTTTTGTAGTAAAGCTAACAGAGTAGCTCTTGCAAGAGCGCCAATCAGTTCAAGGCGTGATGAGTGCATGGTCAAAAACCAGGCGTCTCAAAAAAGCAGATCTACACCTCTGGAGCTAGGAATGTAAGGGGGCCCAAAACACTGCCACGTTTCCAACCCTGTATAAATTCAGTGAATTAATGGGTCTTGTTTATGACTTTTCACTCCAACGCAACAGCTCTTCTGTTACTCCTATATGTTAGGAAAACGTTTTCAAACAATTATGTCTTCAGTAGGGCACTGCAATGTGTAGGTAAGTGATCACTTCATGCCCGAAGGCCAAAACAAGAGATAGCTCCTTAGATGTACTAACCTGCGGTCCAATGTACAACTAGGCATGCATATGAACAGAAGCGAGCACATTTTCGAAAAAAGAAATGCCACTTGTAGGCCTGGTCTCTACTTACCTGTGAAAACTGCTCCTCCCCACTCCAGCCCCACATAGCAGATCTATGGGTAGCACTAACCCATATAGACGCGGGGCTCATGAATACGCAGAGGACAGAAATGTTCTTACTTTTCTACCAACAATTTCCTACACATGGTTATCAGCTTTAACTGAAATCACATCTCAAACAAAACATTGGTTCAATGATAATGCACACACAATAGGACAGATGCCTTACACTGCAGATTTATTTGTGTAAACTCAACTCTTATCACATGAGGGAATGAGCAGCAAATATTGGGTTTACCACCACGGCTCTCTGAAAAGCCAGGTATAAGTTTACACACTCACTCAGGAAAAAACAAATGTTCTGTAATCTGTAAAGTGACTGATGGCTCACACAAGTTAAATACACTTCTGACCTTTCTCTTATGTAACAACAGATCGGAATCCCACCCCTTTATACACCTGCTCTGGGGCTGTAGCACAATAATAGCGAGGAGACACCCAAGCAACTGGGCAGGGGCGAGGTCAGACATTGTGAGCTCCTCAGATTCCACTTAAATCATGACTTAAATCGGCTCCTATCTGGAAAGCCTGAGGCTTCTGACTTGGCTGTAGGCCAGTACTGACTTGGGTCCCAGCCCAATGCGTTGGAGCCCACCTGGGGTTGGTAGCCCCAAGTATGGTGATGACTGCATGTCACTCACATCCTGTCTTCGCAACAGTCGGTAGGTATGGGTTCAAGTTACTGATCGCCATCTTTTGTATTCAACACCCATTGAGAAAAAGCTCTGGCAAAGGCACCCCTGGGGAATCTATTTGCCAGTGGTTAATTTCCAGCTTGAAGACCACCCAGCCGCTCGGTCACCAAAGGCCTGGTCGACCCTCCAGGAAGGGGGCAGGGTCCTCTCAGAGATCCTTACCAAAGGAGAACTTCTCTTGCCTCTTATCACCCATACCAGACTTGGCATGGGCAAGGCTGTTCTGTGGCAGCTCCCCCACTAACCACTCGATCTCACATCTTCGAGACAATAGGACTCTCTGGAAATATTTATATCATACATGCACACTCACTGCAGTCAAACATTTGCAGAAACATACCAATCACTACACTCGCTGTCAATCACTTCGGATCCCATGTGGACATGACAAATGCTGCAGAGAGCCACCCACGTCCAGGATGGTAAACATATGGACCACAGGTCATCCTGACACAGCAATATGAGCACTAGACAAGTACATGTACAGATAAGTTTCATGTGGAGGAGCCTCAGAGCTTGCCAGGAGCATGAGATAAATCAATCAGCCAAGTTAATACTCCCACCCCACCTCCCCTCAGAACACGCACCCACTCTGCAGAATACCCACATAGCACGACCCACACTGTGCAGAGACTCGCATGGCGTAAAACAGTTAATCCATGGTGTATTAACCATGAATCAGTGGAGGCTCCTCATCCTAGAGTAAATGCATCATAATTTAGCAGAGGTGTCTGTAAAACACATTTATTCCAACAGTCACCAACCACCTCAAAATGAAACCTCACAATATTAACACGTGTGCTGAGCAGCAAAGAAGCAATCAGACAACAGCATTTGGAGCCACTTACTCCAATAGGACCTTCTCAAGGCTGTGAAGGGCAGACCACCACTGTGCCCTCTTATGGTTAAACACTACTGGATCAGAAGTAAGAGATTTTATTTTAGGGAGGAATTCAAGACACGAACATCCTTAAATTCAGCTTTCTGGTATGACTATTTCCTTTGACACATTAGAGGGCTGTTAAGAATCAAGAAAAATAAAGGGCGTCCAAGGGTAACCGCTGCCGCAAGTAGGGTGTTTCTTTCAACAGCAATGTATCTGGAAACATGGAAGAAGCCTACGCGAACTCTGGAGATCTCTCTGACCGCAGAGTTAAAAAAACAGAAGCAATTACAGCAGTTTTGCAGAGTGATCGTCTGTTTGATTCAGAGACTTTGCCTACTCCTGCTATCATACAGTTGTTGTAGATGGTTGCACAAAGAAGTCTGTGGGAGACTGCGGACTCTGGAAACATTGACAGGATCACCATAACACTTTTGGACATGACGCTACATTATTTTGCTGGCCCATTGCACTTCCGGTGAAACTCGCAATTCCTACCACCTTCCTTCATGGCGATGCTGTGTGAAACACAGGTAAATCAATACAAGCCCTCCCCACGTTTGATGCTTTTAAGGGCACTCTGGCACCACTGGGTTGTTTGTGGCCTAGACTGTTGTCTAAAATGAAACTGCCATAGAATATGGCCCGTTCTTTACTGAGCAGGACCTCCTCCACTATGGTCCAAAACAGTGGCATCTTTCTATACCAAGGTGATAATATGGGGCTGCACTTCACACTAGAATCACTCAACCAGGAAAGTTCTAATGTCCTAAATTCACTTGAATGTAATCATGTTATAAGTATAGAAACCAGTCCTGTGGGCCATAACTCTAAAAATCACTTGACAGCTGATCACAGGCAAATATTGTTCAGGAAGTACGGATGATAACTTGTCGCAAATCTCGAAATCAGTAACTTGCACCCAATTTCCATGCTGAAAGCAATAGTGAACAAAGGACACTAAACATGAAGTCAAGAGGATTCTGAGATTTCTGGTGGCATCATCAGTACCTGATTAGAAGCACTTCCTCTACCAACCTCTTGGAGTGTTTACTAGAACTATTTTTACAGCTATTTCAGATCTAACTACCAGATGAGAGTTGCACATAAAACATAGGACACATCCATGCTTAAAACCCGTTTATAGTCTTACAAGTCTGTTCAATTAAAAAGCAGTCATTGAAACTGGAGTCTGCTGCCAAGGCTCCCATTGCAGTTAACGCAGTCCCTCATGCCTCCAACGGCATCGCCTTATGTGCAAAGAAAAAGGGCAGAATTCCGATACTCATCCATTCCAGTGACGCACACTCAGATGAGAGGGCAAAATGCTAAATACTCAAATTTCTTCCCGATAGCTTCCCCAATCCAGAAACAAATTACTAGTGCAAACCAACACTGGTATTCACACACTCACAGAAGCACAAACTCTGTCCCTACCCACACACTCTTCACAGTCCTAGAACACACGCCTTGTTCTTCCTTCGCAGTCCAGGGTCCATAATCAGTCGCCTTCCTCAAACTCTGACCGCTCTTCCATTCGAAGTCTGAGAGAAGATGGTTCCACCCATAGCATTGTCTTAGCGTGTCGAGTCCCCAAGACCAGGCAGATGGGACTGGGGGGGAAAATTGTCTCTGGTCCACAGGGTAACTGCTGGAGTGGGGTTGTCTTCCTGGAGGAGGGGCTTCCTTCCTCACAGATGCCCTGTTATGTGCGCACCTGAAACTTTCCCGCCTTTGTCATGTACTTGATGCCTTTAAAGGGTTTGTACTTTTCACCATACATATCCAGGCGGTTCACCTTCAGCCCTGCAAAGTACAAAGAGATGGTGGTCAAAGTAGTGTCTGTCTGAGGCAGAGATGAGAAGGGAAGTTAAGGGGTATTACAGACAGACACAAATTGGAGGAGCAAGAGGTTAAGCTGTGTTACAAAAAGACAATGGCACACATACCGGCACAGGAAGGGGAAGTAGAGACTATGTGCGTTGAGAGAAATGCGGACACGAGCATAAAATCGATGGGTGAAATATACAAATATTATACAGAGTGTGTTGTTAAGTTGCTATCGCTTGATATATGAATGCGTGCTCATTATATATGCTTATGGTAAGTCTTTGAAAAGGGTTATAATTGCGCTCCCTTATTATTCTGAGGTGAAGCGTGCTGTTATCTTCCCAGTGGTCATCTCCATTGAGAATATGAAGCACTGAACAGAAGATGAGAAACCTCTAGGAGCAATGTCAGGTTGTGGGGCTGGCACTATGGAGATGACAGAAGAGGATTTCACGGTCTCAGTAGAAGTGGGCCTTTTAGGGAATAACCTGAAACTTGGTTATCGCCGGAAACCGATTGTGAGAAAGGTGCAGCAGCTTCCCAGAAGGGGCAAGCTGAATCAGTGGCATCTCTAGAATTGATTTTTAGTGGAACAGCACAAATTGGGCGCCACAGATAAGGCTAGTGGGGCCCCCACCCACCCCAGAGGGGAGTGGGGGGTGGGGGGGGGGTGGGAAGAGAACACACACCTATATATTTATATATACACATCTGCTTGAAATGACATTCAAGCAGATTTAAACATTTCAAGTAAATGTGGCCTCACATTGGCTCAAACAATCGCTGCTTTGCAGTGAAAGGTAGTGTGTGTGGAAAGGAGCGCTGCGGGTTTTGTTCTGGGTTGTCCCTGAGTAAATTCAACAGCTGTGGTGGTGAGGCCCAAGATGGGCCAAGGCTGAATCAGAACTACAAATATTTTATGCCTTGAGTTGCTATTACTACTTTTAGTTTTTGATTTGTTATATGCATGTTAATAATTTTATGATGAAAGTTTTTTGTTTTTATAACATTATTTAATAATAAAGTTGAACGCCTGAGCAGCAGAACTTCCCCAAAGTATGTATGCACATTTTACTGGTGGAGCTAGATTCAAGTCACATGTTGAGCACTTCAGTGGTAGGCTCCGCTGCATGCTTTCTGCAACTTAGAAGAACACAAATGTTATATTTGCTGATCCTCTGCCTGGTACTTTGTTCCCCTATAGTGCAATGATCAAGCTAGGCCGGATGAGCCAAATTCACACTTCCAACAAATTCTACAGCCAAGCAAATTAAGCATTGTCAAGAGTCGTCCCTAATTAATCAGTCTTTAGATTAGAATCAGACACGCTTTTTTATTTGAAAATGCATTTCCAATGGATGAATTATAAAAATCTGCAGTTAGTTTATCATGAGAAAGATTTTGTCTTGATAACATTTTCAGATTTGAGCAAAGAGGTAGTGATTGTGCACAATATAGAGCTCTGGTGGCAATCAGTCATTGAATTTTTTGAGATAGTGACATAGAGCGATTTATTAGTGTCCCTAGTCATCACAGACAGAAAGGGCGAGTTAGATCATGGATACAAATCAGATGACCTCAGCCACCCCCATAGGAGGCAGTTACATCCTGGACACATACTTTAGGGATCTGTTCTTATTCTCTAGATGTTGACTGCACCACTGTACACAGATAAGTAAAGCCGGTTAATCTTGATTTACTGAATATATGCTTTACACTGGTACACAGACAGCCCTTACAAAGTCTTGTTATTCGTTGGCACATACCAAGGATCCAGGCAGTGGTGTAACAAGTATGCCATGATCCTTAGCCTAAAATTTTTAATTGCCCCTGCACTGGTTTTGAAGCAAAAAAAACACCCATCATTGGGGTGCAGCGTACTGACTCCACTGGACCTCCCCCCCTTCGGATCTGTGACTGGACACTCAATAATAAATACCTATCGGAGTAAGGGACACTCACCAGAGATTGCCAGTTGCTGAATCTTGAAGTTCAGGTTGATTGTGGGATTTTCATCAGGTTTGGAGCACCCGGCCTGAAGACTCATGGATCCTTTCAAACTCGGTAACTTCTGCGGGTTTATCTTCCCCACATCCCATGACAGCAACTATAGAGAAACCAGAAGAAGACTGTGTAAGATTCACACAAGGGGCTCTCAGAAACAGAGAGGAACTGGGGCTCCCAGAAACAGAGAGGAACAGACGCCTTTAATGCAGAGGAAAGGGAAGTGGACATCAGGGGTGATGTAGTGGCCTCCACTCAACAACCATAAAATATTTACAGTGAATCAGTTGAAGTATTAGTAAAATCCTGTCCTTCAGTCGCTGTGTTTGTTATACGTGTTTTTAGCCCTCTGGTTTCAATTTTTAATATCCTGCAGGTCCCGGTCTAACTCCGACCTTATATCTTGTCAATATTCATGTTGCCAATAGATGTGCGCAAATGATGAACGTTAAGAGGGACTCTAACTATCAATGACTAGTTGAGCTTGTCTCCTCCACAAAACCACATGCTACCGCATTTTTCGCTGTTCACTTGACCTTCTGCCAACTAATCACTTCTGACACCCGAGCACCGTTTTTCGCAACTATATCCACGTCGCATCCACCTACCTAGTCAACCTGCACCCCTTGGCTGGGTTTGGAGGCTTTACAGTAATTTGAAGTTTCCTTTAAGAATCACAAGTGTGCTTCTCACCATAGTACCTGTACATTGTGCATCCTGGCAGGTCTAACCGCTGGTTTTATCCCCCCCTTTTCACTTTGTCCTTCTCCTACAGGTCTCGGTACATCCCAGTACCAGTTCTCCTTTACACTTCCTCCTGCCGTAATTAGCAACTAGTGCTATACGGTGGTGCACTTAATTCATACTCACTTGGTCCTGACGAAGTGCCATTGACCCCTTCTGGGGCAGCTGGGGCACGAAACATGTTGACCACACACACTCAAGATTAGCCCTTAGGGAACATTATTTCCTACACAGGGCTTCTTCACAATTTTAATAAGGTTGGAGCTACCTCAATAATTAAAATTTGAATTTAGTAGGACTGCTCAAAAACCTTTTTTAAACATCCCACCCCTAGTGCACTACCTGGCCCTCACACCCACACGCACCCATACGGCTTCTTCAAAAGATCCCCGATAAAGAGCCCCGGTTTCGGGAGCCAGTCAGGCATTGCAGCGCCGGCCAGACGAGGGGCAAATGCCCAAATGATGAAGCATGACATCCCTTGGGGTGTGTGAGGGCATTTCGAAGAAAGACCTGTGCTTTCCCTTCCTTCCTCTCCCCCTGTCCTAGACAGCACCCCTAGGAACTGCTCATTCCTTATACACTACTTCATTGGGGCCTACGAGCAGGACCTAATAAACTTGGCTCCGCGTCCCTCCTTTTGCTCAAAAGTAACGCGCGGCGGACCAGCCGTGGGACTTTCGTTTTTTCCTACTAGTACTGCTAGTCGCCTCACATCCACCATGGATAATATCCAAGGCCTTTCCTTTGGTGAGGATTGCGTCTCAGAAATTCTGAGTGGACCCTCCATACTGGATCCAGATGGAGGGGCATCGACCAGCAATTCAGCTGGAGATTGGACTACTATCACAAACATGAAAAGGCAACTCATGAAAATTATCATGCACGGTGCCATCATGACGGAATATCTGCGTGCAAATATAGCACCGAATGGTTTGATCGTCACTAACACTCCAAGGATCTTCCTAGAGGACAAGTTATTCAAGGAAGAATGGTCCCTGGTGTCATGGAAATGCACCAGTGACCTTTTGGTACTCATTATAAAAACTGCAAAAAGGTTAGCTGACGAACTCATCCAAAAAATTACCATAGCAGAAGGTACTATGAAGGCAAACATTACTATTGCCGCCTTCAAGGCCAAATTGGCAGAAATTACAAAAGAGATCAATGATAACAAAGATTACTTGATGAGACAAAAAGTAACTAAGCTCCAGAAGGACATCACACGGTTCAGCAAGGAAAAGGTGTACCCTTACCTTAAAGACGATTTTGTACCTTCCGGAGATGATTACTTATCCGATGACAGTACTAACTCTCGCCGGCGCACCAATTCCTCAAGCAGTAACTCTAGCTCTGAGACGCAAGGCACATATTATCATAACCAGCAGTCTAGAAGACCCACCAATACCATGTACGGGTATGGCAATTCACCATACCAAGGACCGGGACCCTTCCAAGGGCCGCCTCCTTTCCAAGGATCTTATCCATTTCATGGACCACCCATGTGGCAATACCCACAAGGACCACCACCCCTCTTTCCACCCTTCCAACCACAACCTTTTTTAGGCAGAGGCTGGGGCAAGGGGCGAGGCAGAAGAAGAAGAGGCGCACAGAACCAACAAAAACAAGTACAATGGCAGGATCAGGCACCACAACCACCACTACACATGGAACTGCGGAGCCACCAGGAGAAGAAAAATTAATCGTAAACTTGTCAGATCGCCTTCTCACCAACACAGAAACCAATGTCCTTAAAAGAGGCCTAGGATTTGTACCTACACCCAAAGTGGATTCCTTCCGCACAAACTTGGAAGTCCATAATCTCTTTAGGAAAATCCGCCTCAAGGCTTACTTTGGCGAGCAACCTAATTCACGTCCCATGGATACCGGTTTACGAAAACCTTCTACTTTCACTCCTACCACCAGTATGGTCCCATCAGAAGTCCTTACTTTTGAAAAAGCAGTACTAAAAGAAATATCAAAAAAACGCCATACTTCGAATTTTTCTAACATGACCAATGAAGAGGCCCTAGCTATAAAAACACTAGCCGACGACGCTTCCATAACAATCAAGGAAGCAGATAAAGGCGGTGCTATAGTCATTACGGCTAGCTCAGACTACCGGATGGAATGTCTACGCCAATTACAGAATACTAACTACTATACACCACTCACTGCGGACCCCACACCACGTCTATCTACCAAAATAAACTCCATGGTCACAGCGGCAAAGAACCAAGGATGGATTTCTAAAAACGAAGCTGATTTTCTAGTGAATACTGATCCAAAAGTACCCTATTTTTATACACTGCCAAAAATCCACAAAGGGGTATCCCCACCCCCTGGAAGACCAATTGTGTCTGGCATAGGGTCCCTATTAGAACCACTATCCAAATTCTGCGACCATTTTTTACGACCATTAGTTCGTACTACCCCTACATTTCTACAAGACACCAGAGATGTTCTGAAATTGATTGATCTAACCAATTTGGAGGGTCCACATCCAGATGTACTTCTTACACTGGATGTAGAGGCCCTCTATACCAATATCCCTCAGCTCAACACTCTTGAGGTGGTTGAGACGATCTTGCAAAATACCGACTGGGACTCACCAACTCCCGTGAGCTTTGTCATGGAGTGTGCTAGCATCGCTCTCACTGAAAACTTTTTTCAATTTGAGGAACTGATGTTCCATCAAACCCAAGGTACTTCGATGGGCAGTACCTTCGCCCCAAGTCTGGCATGTCTCTATATGTCGGATTTCGAGGCGAGGTATGTGCTCACGGACACAAACCCTTTTTCGAGTAACGTTCTCCTATGGAAGAATTACATCGATGACATTTTAATTTTTTGGAAGGGCAATATGGATGATATTCCAAATTTCATGTCATGGATTAATGATCTTAACCCCTTTTTAAAATTCACTGCTAACTGCTCCGAACAGGAACTACCATTCCTTGACCTGACTATTATCAACCGGACGGGCTTCCTGGAAACAATCACATACAAAAAACCCACCGACAGCCACTGTCCCCTACAATACTATAGTTTTCATCCTAAAGCACTTAAGGATAATCTTCCTTACGGGCAGTTCTTGCGTATTCGCAGGAACTGCAGCCAAATAGAAATCTATAAAGAACAAGCATCTGAACTTAGTGTGAATCTAGCTCAAAGACAATACCCCGCCCGCATCATTGGCAACGCACAAAAACGAGCACGTAACACTCACAGATCAACCCTTTTGGAATCACAAACCAAACCTGAATCAGACCTCATCACATGTGTGACCACTTTTACCACAGAATCCAACATGTTAAAAAGGGTCATTAACAAACATTGGCGAATCCTAGATTCGGGCGATTTGTCCATACCAAAACCAAGATTTGCTTTTAAACGCACGTCAAACCTGAAGGATCTCCTCATCAACACCAGACCAAAAAAGACAGACCCTGCAGTCCCTACCACCTTATGGAACCTACCTCCGGTTAGTGGACATTACCCTTGCGGTCAATGTGTGGCGTGCCCATCAACCCAAGCTACAAAAACAGTTCAACTTATTAGCAACTGGAGTTGGACCCAGAAAAAACACACAAACTGCAACACTCATAACTGTATCTACCTGATCACGTGTCCCTGCCCCCTACAATACATTGGGATGACCACACGCCAAGCCAAAACCAGATTAACTGAACACAGAAGTAATGTACGGTGCAAAAAAAAACAATACTAAAATGTGTTCACATTTTGCGGAAAAAAATCACACGCCCAATGACTTAAACTGGACTATTCTAGAGGCTTTCCCTAACATCACAAAAGAAGCCCTGTTTAGGAAAGAACAATGCTGGGTGTTCAAGTTGGGGTCTCACTTAAGGGGTTTAAATGACGACATACCCTGGGCAGAACTAAACTCAAACAATTAGCACATCCGGGCTAACTTGGTATGACGTCACTTCCAACTCTTCAACCCATATTTTACCCTATTAGCTGACCATGTCGGGCCTTAAGTGGTACTGCTCCCCTGGGTTTTGAAGATAACACATCCTGGGCCGGACTGATAATAATTGCATACTCTTGATGTACACTTCATATGAGATCAAACTCCAGTAATAGATTCCATGGTGGACATTGTAGGCATATCACATTAAGAGTACTTCTGGAAATGTTCCTTGCTTACTATTCCCCCATGCTAACATCACGCTTCGCATAACATTAAGTCTGGGAAAATTTCTCAAAAATTTAATAATACACCATTGCACTAATGTTGTGCAGCCCTCTATCACAAGGGTTTCACTCCCTTCCTTTAACTTTCACACCACCCCTCTGCCCGTTCCAATATGGTTGCTATGATACTACGGCGGACACCGGAACTTCCCGGACGTGATCCAGATTGAACTCGCATTGATAGCCCATTCCAAGATGGCCGCCACGTTCGGGGACGCTCCTCGAACAGCGTTATTTAAGAACGCCCACCGAAAGGTTTCTTTACGGGGCCCAGAGCGAGGGTAGGACATCGGCAAGTTGCTAGTCTACCGCCGTGAGTACTTAATGGGGTGTCTTAACCCAAACGGTAAGCCTTCTAATTACGCCGAAGTGTTGTCAACAGGTTTATGTAACCGGACCTTTTATGTTCTTTTAACCATCCTCTTAGACTCCGGAGCAACTATTGTGCTCTGTTCCTCCCCGTCAGCCGGAATTAGGTCATTGGGGGTGAGTCCTCAGCATGTGTCCGTTACTCGTACTTTTACCTTCCATACCGTCTTTGTGGAGGGACGCCTGGCTGCCAGAATGATATCACAGACTTCAGGAGGCAAGTCAAATGGCATCAACTGCCGCCGCTAAATCTCCATGCATGGAGGTGGAGGCTGGACAGGTTCGGGTGGAGGACCGTCCCCTGCTGCTGCAACAGAAGATCCTCCCGAAGGGGCAGACGTATCGGAGGATCGGTCAACATACTGAGTAGCTCGGGATACCAGTACCTTCGTGCCCAATCCGGAGCCACCAAGATGACTTGGGCCCGGTCGCGCCTGATCTTCTTCAGCACTCTGGGCAGAAGTGGTATAGGCGGAAAGGCGTACAACAGACCGCAACTCCACTCGTGACGAAAAGCGTCGCCGAGCGAGTGCCGCCTTGGAAATTCCAACGCGCAGAACTGCTGACATTGCGCGTTCTCTTCGGTGGCGAATAGATCTAACCAAGGCTCTCCCCACTGCTGAAAGAGACCTTGCGCCACTTCGGAGTTCAGACGCCATTCGTGATCCATCATGCACCAGCGGCTGAGTTCGTCTGCTCTGGCGTTCAGAGAGCCCGCCAGATGTTGAACCACTAGGGTGACGCCCTGGTGTTCCAGCCACGTCCAGAGGCGCAGAGCCTCCTGACAAAGGGTCCACGACCCCACCCCGCCCTGTTTGTTGCAATACCACA
This sequence comes from Triturus cristatus, assembly GCF_964204655.1. Taxonomy (NCBI): domain Eukaryota; kingdom Metazoa; phylum Chordata; class Amphibia; order Caudata; family Salamandridae; genus Triturus; species Triturus cristatus. The sequence goes on along the minus strand of NC_140594.1, from coordinate 627,756,495 downwards.
TGGCGGTGGTGTTGTCCGTGAACACCTGCACGACACTTCCCCTGACAGAGGGAAGGAAGGCTTTCAGTGCAAGTCGGATCGCTCTCAACTCCAACAGGTTGATGTGGAGACGAGACTCCGCCGGAGACCAGAGGCCTCTGATCTCCGCCTCTCCCATATGGCCACCCCATCCCAGGAGGGACGCATCCGTCACTACGACATGCTCCGGTTGGGGAAGGGAGAGGCTTCTGCCCATGACCCAATCGCGGTCCGTGAGCCACCACTGCAACTGCTGTGCAGTGCCCTCCGAGATCAAGACATGGTCGGACAGGTTGCAGTGATGCTGGGCCCACTGAAACTTCAGGTCCCACTGCAGAGCCCGCATGCGCCGCCTGGCGTGATGCACTAGTAGGATGCAGGAGGCCATCAGCCCCAGAAGCCGCAACACTAGCCTGACCGAAACCCAGGATAGAGGCTGAAAGATGGGAATCAGGGCCGGAATATCCCGGACCCGCTGTTCCGGCGGATAGACCCGGAACTGCGCCGAATCGAGAACCGCTCCGATGAAGAGGAGCTTCTGAGAGGGACTCAGGTGTGACTTCGGCACGTTGATGGAAAATCCCAGCAAATGCAGGAGATCCGCCGTAGTCTGGAGGTGGGAGACGACTGTCTGGGGCGAGCCCGCCTTCAACAACCAGTCGTCGAGATAGGGGAAGACTGGAACCCCTGATCTGCGCAGATGAGCCGCGACCACCGCCATCACTTTCGTGAACACCCGAGGGGCACTGGTGAGGCCGAAGGGGAGCACGGTAAACTGAAAGTGCTCTGGGCCCACCGTGAACCGCAGGTAACGCCGGTGGGCCGGCAGGATGGGGATGTGGAAATATGCGTCCTGCAAGTCCAACGCTATCATCCAGTCTCCAGGGTCTAGGGCAGCTAGAACCTGAGCCAAAGTCAACATCTTGAACCTTTCCTTCCGGAGGAAGGCATTGACGTTCCGGAGGTCCAAGATAGGGCGTAGGCCCCCCTAGCCCTTCTTGGGAACCAGAAAGTAGTGAGAATAACAACCACGACCTACTTCTGGGCTCGGAATGCGCTCGACGGCCCCCTTGGCCAAGAGGGCCGAAACTTCCTCGTGGAGAAGATTCAAATGATCCCCCGAGATACGGTGGTGCTGCGGTGGCATGGCTGGGGGGGGGTCGTCTCGAAGGGGAGGGAGTAGCCCCTTCGGACGATTTGCAGCACCCACCTGTCCGATGTGATGGACCGCCAGTGGAGCAGGTGATGGCGAACTCTGCCGCCCACTGGCGTGGAATGGGCCTGAAAGCTCGGACTAGGAAGGCTTTGAGGCGGATGCTGCCGGGGTGGATGTGGGCTGACCTCGTCGTCCTCCAGAACCGCCTCGGCGGAAACCACATCCGCGAACGCGCGCAGGTTGGTTCTGCGGCTGGTGGCTAGGCATACGTGAGGAGGCACCCCTTCCTTGGCCACGAAAGGGGCGAAAAGCGGTAGTTTGTGACCGCGGGGCCGAGAGGCCCAAGGACTTGGCCGTAGCCCGGGAGTCCTTAAAGCGATTCAGCGCACTGTCCGCTTTCTCACCAAAAATGTGAGTGCCATCAAAGGGCATGTCCATAAGAGTGCTCTGGACATCACCCGAAAAGGACGTGGACCGCAGCCAGGCGTGACGTCTAAGCGCCACCGTGGTAGAAATCGCCCTACCCAGCGAGTCCGTAGTGTCAAGCCCACAGCGGATAGCATGCCGCGCTGCATCGGCCAGAGCCTGGGTAAGTCGTGTCTGGACCTCCTCCGGACACAGGGGCAGCACGTCCTCCACCGTATCCCACAGAGAGTGGGAATAACGGTCCAAGAGACAGGCGGTGTTCAAAGACCGCAGGCCCAAACTAAGGGAGGAGAACAGCTTTTTACCAAACTGTTCCAGTCTCTTGGAATCCCGGTCCGGCGGGGCGGTCGGGCAGGAGGATTGGGAGGTAGAGGCCTGGATAACCAGGCTCTCGGGGGTAGGGTGTTGGGACAGAAAACTGGGGTCGCCAGGAGCAGGGCGGTGGCACCTGGCGACGTTCCTGTCCACAGGAGGAACCGTGGAGGGCTTGGACCAGGTGCCCTGCAGAACGTCAATGAGGGCCTCATTGAATTGCAGCAGAGGCTCAGTGGAGCTTGCTGCAAACTGAAGCACCTCAGTGAGGACGTTAGTCCTCACAGCCACGGCAGGTAGCTCGAGCCCAAGGGCTGCGGCCGCCTTGCGCAGCGCCACAGAGAAAGCAGCACCCTCCTCCGAAGCCACAGTCGGAGGAGAGATGAATCCAGTGTCTGAAGAGGTATCCAGACCACTGGCCTCACCCAGTTCGTCTGCCCAGTCCTGTGACAGTTGAGCCTGAACGGCCATAGGATCCTCGGATCCCTCCCATTCGCCCCCATCATCCGATTCCTGGTATACAGGAGGAAGGATAGGAGCCGGGCGATAGACAAAATGTGTCTCTAGCGGCGCCGAACGCGGCGTCCATCGGGGGCTGAACTGGGGATCAACGCCGAGCGGAGCCGGCGTCGGAGGTGGTACCGGTGTCGACGCCGGCGGAGGAGGCGTGACTAGGTCAACCGGCGTTGGCGGGGACTCGGGAACGGGTCCCTCGGGCACTTGCGGCGTCGAGGCCGGAGCCGTCGACGGCGCCGGGGCCGGAGCCGCCGGCGGGCAAGGTTGCCCAGTCGGGTCCGCGGGGCCCGAAGGCGCGCCAGCGGGCGTCGACGGCGGAGCCAGGTTCCTCATGGCCGAGGGGAAGGCACTGACTTCCGCCGGCGTCGCGTCAGTCCCAGGGACCGGTGGGTATGGGGACTTGCGCGGCGCCTGCGGCTCCGCCGGAGCCGCGGGGGTGGAACCACCCAGACCCTCGGCCGAGTCGCACGACCGGCGAGGGGAGTCCTTAGAGCGGTGTCGCCTCTTGGACTTCTTGGAGTGCTTCGACTTACCCGAAGACTTGGATCCCGACGACCGATGATGACGTCGGCTGCGGCTCCGCGACCGATCCTTGGACCTCCTCCTGGACCGGGATCGAGAGGGGCGCGGAGCCGAGTGGCGAATCTCGAGAAGCTTGCGGGACCGCTCCCGTCTAGCCTTCGAGGTCAGGGCCTTGCAGTCCGAACACGACTCCGCGTCGTGGTCGAGGCCCAAGCAGTACAGGCACCGGCGGTGATGGTCCGTAACCGACATCAAGCGGCTACAGTCAGCACAGGCTTTAAAACCAGGCATCCTACCGGCACCGGAGTCGAGACAAGATCAAAAAGGATTGAAAAAGTTAGTCAAAAAGTGACTAAAGGGGTAGCTCTCCCGGATCTGCGCTTACTGGCGCGGAAAAAAGAAGAACTGACGTCAGCGCGCGAGGGCGGCGTCTAAGTACTCCGACGACGTCATTCCGGCGCACGACGACGGACGCGGAGCCGCAGACGACGCCTAGCGACGCGCAAGGGGTATTGCTGACGAAAAATCTTCCGGATCCAGTCTGACGCCTGGGGATATTCTAAGGTGAGGAATCTAACTAACGTGTTTCTTTCAGATTCAGTCAGTCAGCAAGAGTCAGTCAGTCAGTGAGAGAGAGAGTGAGTCAGTCACTCATTTAGTCAGTAAGTCAGTGAGAGAGAGTAAGAGAGTCAGTCAGTCAGTGAGTCAGTCAGTGAGTCAGTCAGTGAGTCAGTCAGTGATTCAGTCAGTGATTCAGTCAGTGAGTCAGTCAGTGAGTCAGTCAGTGAGTGAGAGAGTCAATGACTGACGGAACGAGAATGAGCACTATGGATTGGGTACAGCTCCCAATCAAGAAAGGGCGTTGTTGTTAAGGAGGAGCCTAGCCGGCAACAGAGATGGCCGCCTGAGCCCTCGGCTCCGCCGACTCGTCCGCTTCCCTCCCGTACCGCTTCCTCTCCTGATTGCTGAATCGTGCCTGTTGTGCGGTAACGGGTTGGGGAGGCGACGCTGCATCCGATGGTGGGCTCCCCGTCGTCCCTCCTGCACCGGGGGTGAAGAAACGCCCTGAATTCTCGCAGACGCCTACGGAGTGGGTCCGGTCCTTTGTTCTCGGCGGCGTCCGGCTGGAGGGCAACAACAGCGGCCATTACAGGAGAATCTGAAACCGCCGGCGAGACGCGACAGGCCACCGAGATTCCCGGAAGTAGCGCAACAGTTTCTTTTGGAGTCTCGCCGCTACGCTGCTTTAACACCACCGATGCAACAAATGTATCCCCCCCTGTTGGAAGTTCCTCTTTGATCTCTCGCTACGAAGTGTAATGGAAGGGGCCATTTTTATTGAGTGATCGGCGCTTATACACGGCGCCTGGTTGGACCGTCACTGTGCTGTCCCTGTGCGTGGCGCTGGGCTGGAGGTTGCTGCCCTGTCCCTGTGGTTTGGCGCTGCCTCTCTGGGAGCTGACCTACTAAACGACGCCTGGACATGCATGCTAAAGACTGGGCTCGAGGGTCGCCACACGCCTGCGGATTCCGGGGACAGGGAGCTGGCATCTCTTCCTCTCACGCTATGCCCGTGAGTATCGGCGACGTCCTGGAAGCTTTGGCCGCTATGCGAGCTGCTTTTTGTTCCAACGCCCGTGACCTGGAGCGCCGGCTGGACGACGCTGTGCCCGTTCTCTCCTTGGCTGACCGGACGGGCGGCTGTGCGCGGAGCGGATCGCCGAGCCCAGGACTCGGCAGTCGTGTGCAGCCTCTCCGGGGAGACGTAGAGGAACTGATTGTGAGTGAACTTAACATCACCGCCGCTCGGACTGTCGCAACTATGGAGGACACAGTGCATTCTATATTTGGACGGAACCTAGAGGTTCGCCGTCGGATGCCAGGACTACCACCGCCAGCGGGTATTGCTGACAAGATCGCTCTGCTTACTTTGAACATGTTGCCCGGGAGTGAGTTGCCCAATTTTGGTGGACTATCACTGTACGCCTACCCGTACTGCACTCTTGGGGATAACACTGTCCTGCTTTGGATGGCGATTACTGGCTGTTGCCATCTCTCTGGGTGTTCACATCGGATGCTCTTCCTACTCTACGGGGCTACGCCGCAACTGCATTATGCTGGCGCACTGGCACGTAGGGGTCAGGGTTGAGTTTGTCTTTATTCTTGCCCTGATACCGGTAACTACATTCCTGGGACTGTGCTGGACTGACGAGAACGCTGGACTTTGGGTATGGTTTGCATGGGGGTCCGGGAGGTGATGGCCGGATACACTTCTGTTGATTTTTTTCTTTTGTTCTCTTGGGTTGGCCCTCCTCCGTTGATAAATGTTTTGCACCGTTCTTGTGGGTGGGGCAGCCGGGGAACTAGTTTTCTCTGAGTGACCGGGACATGTATCGGTGGTGCTGGAAGACTATTGCGGGGGCTTACGCTTATCAATCATGGCTTGAAGATTCCTTGTTGATATTTTGGATGTTTCGGTTGGGTGTTGCTGCCTTACTTACCCTGCGCGCTGCTGCGGTGACCCCAGTTCTCTCGTCATACCGGGCATGTTATTACTATTGGGTGTTAGACTACTGTTGCTATTATGGGTGCGAGGTGGCGGAGCTGGGGGACGAATAGTGGGCTCCTCCCCACCTTTCTCAATTTTATGAGAGTTTTCGGACTCTCTCTTTTTCTTACTTTCTATATTTCGGGACTCCTTTTCTTGGGCGACAGGCACACTGCTAGGGGGGGAAAGGCCGTAGCCAGCTGCAGGGGTGCAGGGTGGGGGGCACTTGGGGGGTGGGGTTGCTTTCTTTTTTGTTTTTCCTTTTTGTTCTATGGGCCTTCTATTCTTTGTCCTTTCTCCTTCCCTGGGGTTCAGACGTTTCTTTCTGGGTGCCACGCAGCGACTCTGGTGTTTTCTACTGCTATAAGATTATCTATCCTGATTGTTTAACACCAGTATTGACTTGTTGTGCTACGATATCCTGCTTATGTCTATCCTACAAGGAAAACTTTTAAAACTAGACCTCAGTCCTTCTGTAATGTATCCTCTGTGTTTTCAGTAAGTTGTAATGTACCGTATGTGTGAGCCCCCCCGGGCTCCTTGTTGACTTGTATTTGCCCCTTTTCTATCAATAAAGGTCTTCAAAAAAAAAAAAAAAAAAAAAAGAAAGGGCGTTGTTCAATTTTAAAAGTGTAAGGCCTCTCAGAAATTAGAGCATTTTTGCGGCACTGTTCTAAGAACTCTCTGGAGTTTGCAGACTTGGTTGGAGGTTCCTGTATTCCATCCAGCACCTCCAGATGGACAAAAGCCACACCCTATTTGGACATTGTCGATTTCAGAAGTGCTCTGGGGAAAGAGGGTCGTGTGCAAAGATCCTTCCAGAGCCGTGCTGCTGAATTTCAGGAATGTATCCAACCAGAAGAGACTTCTGGTGCCATCACATGCGTTATCCACACACACACACAATGTGGATTCCTTGTTACGAGGGGCCACCAATAAGGTGTACAAAAACTGTTGATAGACTTGTTGTTGACCCTCCCCCTCCGGCAAAGACCTACACTGCTCCAGTTCAGGAAGGACCCCAAGACCTGGCTTCAGATGACCACAGCACCCTACGGAGCCTCTCCTTATCCCCCCCACAGGATACCAACTAGTGCCTCAACTTGAACAGTTAGAGGAAGTTAGTACCTCAAAACCAACAGAGCCTACCCTAAATGGTAAAAAAAAAAAATGTATCCCTCGTAGGCAGTGCTTTAAATAGATAAGTACAGTTCAGTAACTACACTTATTTTATTTGAAATGGACGGTACTTACACTAGTCAGCAATGTTGCAGTTCATTTCATTTGACAGTACCAGCACTTTTCAGGAGCAGATAGTGAGTACCAGCAATTTTATATTTTTCTTTAAAACACTGCTGGTAGTGAGAGGGGTCGGCAGAATCAAGAAGGGAAAGAAATTCAAGGAAAGACAATTGTTACTCACAGCCAAAGCTTTTGTTGGTAAAGAAACAAATAGTTTTGTAAGAGCTTTATCGAGAAGCGACAAAAATAATTGTTTCAACTGTCTTACATATTTAGAAACAACAATTTAACAAAACACCCCTTTCTAAGAAGACATCCGACGCAGCTCTCCAGTCTGCAATTTTCTCTGGAAACATTCTCCCGGCATCCCGAAAATACAAATAAAATTGATAGACAATGATAGACGTTACAATCTAAGTCTGTTCCCAGTCTTAGATGCAGATTCACTCGGTTCCCTTGCCAATATATGTAAATTGGAGAGCGTCTTCGTAGCACTGACTCTAGCCCGGTGCCTGTCCATCAAAGGCCCCGCGTTTTCTGAGCAAGGCACAATATTTGTTTTGTCCGCGACTGTTGGTTTAATTCTGCGCAATCCAAAAGCGCTGAAAAACACATGCTCCACCGAGGCAAACAAACAGGTGTCGTGCCTTACTAATGTTCAGAATGCGCCAGAGCTCAGCGGTGGCTTAATCTCTGCCTTTCAGCGCCAAACAATTTCACCCCACGTGACTTTCAAAGCCCACATCTGAGTGAGACTTTCTCCGAGGTGCACGCCTAGACGGTGGCTGATTTCGCACCTTCAACTCACACAATCGCAAAGCCTTAAATAATTGGCCTGTTGCTTTGTTCTACAACCGCTCAGAAGCTTCGTTTTTTGCGAATGACCTAATCTCAGGTCGTTCTCGAAACGCGCGCCAAATGGACACAGCTGCTTCCTTGCACAGCCTCATCCAATTATCTTTGAAGAAAATATCTCGAAAGAATTGGACCTCTGAATCTGTAGGATGAACACGCATCTCCGCAGCAACATACGAATCCATCATACGAGCGCGGATGAGGCATCCTCGGCTCCGTGGCGCCCTCAAGGACAATGAGCGCTGAAGCGCATTAAGAACTAGAGTAAAACAAGGTTTCAGACGGGGGCGAGACTAGAGTTCAAACAAAAGCCTGGACCGATTCCAAAAGGTCACTCTAAAGCAGCGCTTGCGTGCTGCGTAGGCAAGGCCTAAAAAGGCAGTCATCAGCAAAGCCTGGACAGAACTAGCTGAACTTGAAGGCTTTGCCACAGTGCCCTGTGCACTTCACAGTAGCTACTCTTCGATCCTCATAATAAAAAATAAAAAAAACAGTGATGGGCATGAAGCAAAGAACAAAGGACATTGATGACCCATATAAAGATGGGAAGATAAACAACCTCAAAGGTCTGAGTTCTGGAAATGCGATAGACAAAAGCATAAAAACAGGGTAACTAATTCCTGCCTTAGACCACCAGGGGTCGTATCACGTATTGGCACTGTTTGCGCCCGGCGCGCCTAACACGCAAACAATGCCAATGCCCCCTCATTATAGTGAATGCGCTGCCACGGGGCCAGGCGCGAACTTGCACTGCACTGGGGGCAGCTGCTCCGTCTTTTCACTTTCAAAAGGCTTTAGAGATCCCCTTGCAGGCGGGTGCAGTCAGTGGCTGCACCCGCCTGCAAGGGGATGTCTGGGGGGGTCCATGGGACAACCTTTTCCCCCTGCAGAGGGCTGCTGTCAGGAGACGCCCTAACAGTGCGCCACCTTTTAAATGGCGCACTGCTAGTGCGCCTCGAGGGCTTCTTTGATTCTGCGTCTGTAATATGGCGGGGGCAGAGTTAAAGGAATTCCGTCATTTGGATAGGCAACGCCCCTATGCAAATGGGGGAACACCCTCCGCTGATAGCGCTGGAGCTTTGAGTGCGCCAGCGCTATCGATATTAAAGAAGGGAACGCACAAGCGTCTGCGCCCCCCTCTATAATACCAAAGTGCCTCGGGGGCACACAAAGCAGGTGTAAATGCCCGTTGCGCCCACGGGCACCTTATGTAATATGGCCCCAGGTGAGATGTAGCACAGGCTCGCAGTCTGCAGGTTCTTTGGGGAGTCTGGAGTAAATGGTTATTTCATGTCATCCAAGAGTGAAGCTCAGAGAACCAGACAGAGGCCTCCTTTCTACCCCTCAGCAATGGATGATGTGCTGATCTGAAGTTACCAAACCATTCTTCAAAGCCAGAGGTGCCCAAAAAATATTTTATACTATATAAAGGTGCTCTGCACAATAGACGATGCTAAAAAACAAACTTGCTCATGCTCCAAACACGTCAGATGTCAAGGTAGTTCATGTCCCCTGGACTTCTTATTCCTTCATTTCTAACATCTTCTGTCCCTAAATGAATTCCCTTATTCCGAGCAACCCTTCACCCTACTCCGTGTTTTGTACTGCTGATGCCCTTGTAGCACTCTTATTATAGGGTTGCTCCTCCATGGGGAGCATGGCATATTGAATGCCCCATTGACCAAAATAACATTTCCATTTTTTCCCTAGAGATCAATCCTTCCTTTGGCTCTGCATCTCTCACCTTAGTCACAGGGTCAAACGTATTTGTCCCCTGCGAAGGGGTCAGGGTCATATTTAAGACTCCTTTGGGCATCTGGCTTGTGACGGTTACTCCTTCCACAGTTTTCCCCATAGTCTGCTTGGGTCCCACGGTGATCTCAAAGTGCCCAATGGAGCTGTTCTCTCGGAATGTAATGTTATGCTTCACATAGACTGGAATTGCCACCAAGCTGCAAGAACAAAAGAAAATAGTATTAGATGGACCAATAAGGATATATAAGCACGTCAAGTATTAGTGCAGGGTGAGCAGGGAAAGAAAGAATATACTGAGAGGGACCATCAGGAAAATGAGTACACTGGGGGGCACAAGGTGGGGGAAGAATTAGAGAGGAACAAGAGAAGCTGCAAGATCAGCAGTTGTGATTCTCCCAAGCTTTAAATTCGGGAGTTAACCCAAGAAAGGGGCTCGCTAGAATCAGGGGTGGTCACATATGGCCTTGATAATGGGTAGTGACGTCACCACAAACTTGATCAAGAAGGACGCTCCCTCCAACACCAAAATTGTAGGTTTGCTGCCCACACGCTGACCACTTACTTTTGAGCACTAACATGGTAGGACAAAAGCCGGAAGTTCCCATCTGGCGGAATGAAGGACAGAATACGCTCAGACTCCCAACGCTTGAAACGGACACAGGGATGAAAACTGACATCATCAAGAAGTCGAGGATTCTAGAAAATATATATATAAAGAAAACAGAATCAATGATTTTTTGATAATAAAGCACCTAGAATTCATTGAGACTGAGCTATGCAGTCAGCAGATGCTCCAAGCAAATATGACTGGCAACAGGGTCTCAAGATGAGCTACTTCTATCACACATGGTTTTAACAACACATGCAAAAGTTTAGTTCTTTATTTTGTAGTGTTGTATAGTGCAGAGAAGACATAGGGCAACAAAGTGCTTTACAAAGAAGCATTTAACATGAGATTTCACAGTTTACTCATTACAGGAGTTAAAGCAATAAATTCTCAGGAGGAGGGGAGGAATAGATCACAGTCCTTCGGGCCTAGTGTTCCACATGGTTTGGATAAAATGGTGGTATGTGCATCCCATTTACATGTTTTACAAATGAAAAGAGGTAGACGTGCCAGAGTTGTGGTTAAAACAGTAAATTCTGGGTAAGAATAAAAGACAGTCCTTTGGAAATAACTTCCACATAGTGTGGATAAAGTGGGCATTGTGTGCATTATATTTACATGTTTCACAGATTGAAAGAGCGCAGGAAGTCCCAAAGTCATGGACCTGCAACCCCGCTTGTCCAGAGCCATCTTACAAATCAACAGATGCCATGATTAGACATTCAGTGCTAGAGATCCAGAGTGTTATTGTGAGTTAGTATGAAGACTTCAGAAGAAGGAGGAATGAGGTTATTTCTCTGACCTATCGCAGACCTCGCAGGCAGCGGTGATTGAATCATAAGATTTTCAGCTCCTTTTATGAACAAATCCTGGTGGAAATATCCTGCCATTCGGGGAAATGGAGTCTCAGAATCAATGTGTGCTTCCCAATAAGGATTGTTTCAGATATTTAGTCATCAAAGATTTTGAGCAGGAGGTTTTCTGAGCTGCTCAGTTGTTGTGCACCTCCTCAAATCCATAGTGCTCCGCTGAAGTAAACTGGTGTACCATTGAGCAGTGCAATATGGATAATCCATGCTAGTCTGAACACACACCTATGTCCATGGGCAGCCAATTCAATGAAGTCAGCATAGGAAATAGTGTATTTTTCCAGTTTTTAGACAGTCTTGGACAATTCCTTGCATCAGAGAGGAGATCTTAATATTCAACTAGCAATTTATCCCATTTAACCCATACTTTCGGACACTGTATGAATGGTGCACCTATACTTTACAGGATTGCAAGTCAAATTAAATTAAGATTACAATAGGTGCCTTTACAAAACCAATTTTATTTACAGTAACATATTGGGCACTTTTATGGATATGAGGTTCAAACAATGGTGTCAGTAAGTATTCAGCGATGAAATGCAACAGCAAGAAATAAAACACACAGATATAACTTTAAGGATAAGTCAAAGCTGGTTTGTACTTGTAAAGTGCTGGGACTTTTAGTCATGCAAGAGTGTGGAATTCTAATCAAGATGAAAACGTTCAAAATCTTCGACTAGTTAAAAGATTGTAGAAACAGTTACAACTGCAATGTCAAAGTTAGTGTTGCCACTTTCATAGAAGTGGGTTGGAAAGGTTGCCTCAGACCTTACTACTTCACTCCACAAGAGACTCCTATGAAGACCATCTAGTTGGTGCCTACAAAGTATTATTTGGCCAAGCACCCACCTTGAGACCCTCAAATATGGTGCCCTATCTCCACCAGGCTGGGCCACATTTTTATTATGTGGGCGAAAGCTTGCACAATGTGTGCACTTTCCTGCCATTTCCCTGTTACTTAATTTTGAGTACCTTTTATCAATGGGACAGATGTTTGAGTTGAAGCAGGAATAAATCTTACAAGCATGGTTTCCTTTTTAGGCGGCTGAGTAACACATATAAAATGCACCACAATGTAATAAGTTATTCTAACTTCGCCATCCAAAATCCAATCTGATTCACTTCTAAAGAGTAACAAACGCAAATAAGAAAAACTTTAATTCACATCAACGAATACCCTTAAAAGGTGCCAGTATTGTGCATGTGCTACTGGGCAACACAAAATGGTAAGAAATATTATGCAAATGCAAGCAGCATTTGTATAGTACTTCTAGAATAACAAACATATAGAAACTTTCTTAAGAGGATTAAAGGGGTTGATAGATATTACAGGTTCTTTTTTCATAAGTCAACTTTCTAACATTTTCCAACCAATCCCTCTGTCTCTGTACAAACCTGCTAATGATATGATAAAGGTGAAGTGTGGGTACACGGGTGGGAAGAGGTTGAGCTCTATCCTAACCTTGCGACAAACTGAATCGGACACACCCAGAAGTTAGGAAGAAGTTGGACTTGGGCAAGAAGGAGCTCGCCCAACAGAATCAGAAATTATCCATTCCAGCCACATAACCACCAGAATAAGGCCAGTGAATTTATTCAGTTGACAGTCAAAGCCGTATGTCAGCAGAGGTCAGCACCAGCTCCATAAGGGGACTGCTGGCCAAATAATCCTAAAGCACAGGAATCTATTTAACCACAAAGCCAAAATAAAAAAGTAATGTTGACATTTTGCGGTCTAATGGGTGCCTAGCTACATGGAGACTGAGGTCTTCCATCCCCCAGCTTCCCTCATAACTTACCATGAAGGATAGTGTCAGGTCTGGCATTCCGGTCAATTTAACACAGGCATCAATCACACCCTGAATCTCTGCTGTAACTGTTGAGCCTGCAGAATGGAAGAAACAGATCACAGTGAGCCATAGAAGGGAGGCAGGAAGGACAAGGAGATTGCAAGGGAGAATTTTGGAGGCATATCTACCGAAGGCCAAGGGAAGTAGGAACAAGCCATGATGAATTACCAGATTTATCCATGATGACATCAATTTCCTCGATCACATCAAAGTAGGCCTCGTTGTTGGTGTATTTCACCCCAGTTCGTCGCCATGGCACGACAGAGAGCTGCCCTGTAGGGAGCTGGTCTCCAACATTAGTGCTTCCTGAAAGATACAAATATTTACAGAGAATGGTAAAGGAAGAACACAGGTTTTCCGATTCAAAGAACTATCCCTTTGTCCTCAATAGAAGCTGTAATCCTGCTCCGAAAGGTGCGATCAGCCAAGTAACCAGACCATCCATCTTTTACTTGGGGATGGCGATGATCTATCTGGAGCATCAAAGAAGTACATTTAAACATTTCCAGTTTACTGGTGATGCAAATAAGAGCAGTTAATTGTGAAGTTAAAATGATTAGCCACAAAGAGCCTCATTAGAAGGTCCCTGTTATCTATTCCATTAACTCTAAACCTTCAGGATTACTGGCAACTCCTGGGGAGGATTAACAGAGAATACAAGTGAGATCCTGAAGTTCCCCAGAGAAAACAGGTTTTCTGGACCCGATTCTCCCAGAAAGTCCTCATTTTCAATGCTTTTTTAACCAGAAACTCATGTAGTTCTGATAGGATCAATCACTTCTGTTACCCGAACCATCTGCATTAAATGAAACCTGGTACTGAGGCCCAACCTGGTACTGAGGCCCAGCCGGATAAATTAAAAACAATCAGTAAAGGGATAACTATCCCTCGGCCATCACATTAGAGGGAAGTCCCTGCCAAACAGACCACCAGGTCTCCTGGAGGCCCTTTCTCACATAACTCTGATGCACCTTGATGAGGAATGTCTTACTTAAACCCACGAGGGCTGGATCCATGTTGGATTTTGAGAATGACACGGACAGAAATTGGTCATCAGATTTTGTCAATAAATCTTCTGTGTGCACTTGCTACCAGTTATTGGTCTAACAGTTCTTGAACAAACAACTATTGCCAAAAATGTATTAAATCCTAGCCCATGTGGTAAACAACCCACATGTTGCACATCGAACCCTCGCACTACCACTAGGACTAACCTTCGCTTTGTGACCACTCTCTCGGTCAAAGACAAAGTCTTTGTCTACATTCCTCTGTTTCTTGACTTTCTTAAGCCAACTCTGCAGAGCTCTTGTATTTGCTAATTAATACTTATTCAGATAGTTTCCCTTACTTCTCATTGCCTTAACAGTTATAAATGCTGTGCTTTCATCTAAATCGGTTTATAGGAGTGGCCTTTATCCTTCAGTTTGCCTTTGGTTTTTTTCTGAATCGTCTATCGGGATGGTCTCCGACTGATGATTGCAAAATCTCCTTCACTCACACAGACGAGACCTGTGTGACAAGGGGGCTATACTTTTATGGTATTGACAATAGTTTGCCCTACAGATATCGGACTGTCCTCAAATCTTTAGTATTGCTATTAAGTATTAGTTGAGGGTTTTGAACCACTTGATTCAATTAGCTTGTGCGAATTCAAGCACTATTTTGATGCCAAGTAGAATACTGTAAAATGAATTAGACCTCTGATAAAGACACAAGTGCTTGTTAACAATTTTGTGCAATGATACGCTGCATTTGGGGACTGTAGCACAAGCACAGGAACAGCTTTGCCATGCCACTCACTGATGCGCCAACATTTTTTGTCTTCCTCAGCAGTCCGAGTAAAATGAGAGTGATAAACTGTGCCATATTTGCAGTATGAAGGAAAAGTGTGGCTGGGTTGGTCAGTTTGGCTACAGCAGAAATCTTTGTATAGTCTGCATTTTACACGGTCAAATCAGAACGGGGCGAGTCCGCTTGCCATTGTTCCAAGGTTAACAAAACTTAATACAACTGACTAAAGTAATGGTAACATTTGTAGTGCTAAAGGATGTGTAACAGCAAGACAGTGGCAGTAAGAACGTATTGCAAAACGAGCCGGTTAAATAAACATCTGCCAGTCAACACTCATCACAAAAACTACACAACTGATCATGTACCAGTAAATTGTGCATTTTGCATACTGTGCGACCGTCACTTGTCTCTACAGGTTTTCTTGTCTCTGGAAACCTCTCAATGAAAAAGTCACTACTGCATCTACTCATGACTACAGACGTGCCAAGCACCTGTCTGAACTTATGGAAGCTGCATATTGCTGTTGTCTATTAAAGCATGATCTAACGTAACAAAGTTTATTTGTAAAAGGCACGTTCACCCAAGGGTTTCTTGGCACAGAGTAATCTGTTAATTGTTACCCAACTCCATGGTACTCATTTTATCGACCTCAGAAGGATAAAAGGCTGAGTGGACCCACCGGGATTTTGACCTGTGACCACGAGATCGAACACAAGCCCACTACAGTGAATGCATTAGTCCACTAAGCCACCAGACCAGGCCTTCTTTGCTTCTCATAACCCTATTTTCACAGTACTTGTTTCCGAAGCCTTAAAGCAAAGCTGATCTCTTCCCAAGACCAGAGTAGGCAGAAAGGTCAAATGGAAAACGCCTAGAGAAAGAGTCACCACGCATGGTTGAGCCCTGAGCATTCAGCAACTAAACCAGTATTCGTTGGCATCCCAACTTCAAAGCTTAGTAGTCCTTTGAAGAAAGGCCACTGACGTTTGCAAACAAGGGTAGGTTTTGTATGGGGAGAAGGAAGAGAGTCATTTCTTCCCATTTCACCCTAACATTTAAGATTTGTCCGTGCTCGGTACATTCAATCTTTTTATCTCTCTCTTAACCCTACAGTGGTTGCCAATCAATGTAATATTTATTGTAGCGCTATATATTAATTTCTACCTGTTGCCACCAGCCCCTCCTCTTCAAAATGAGTTAATATTGATACCTTCGTTTATCGAGCAAGATATGGGTGAATGGGATGCTTTGGAAAATAGGGTGGGGACCCCAACTCTTGATTTTACCCGTTTTTAACGTTTCTCATGTAGAGCTATATCTTGCCTTTAATATGAATATCAAATAAAATAACTGTTTTATGTGCAATTGCTTTTAACAGAAAAGTACAGTTCCTATAGTTTATATTGTTTCTCTCTGAAATATTTCCAAATATACCAGTGTTCCAAGTATAAATATGCATTTGAAAATGTGTCTGCTTGGGTTGATTTATATATTAAAGACATAAAATATGATATGTAACATTACATTCCGCATTACAGGACACATACTTATATTTTACTTTTTAAAATGGAGCCTGCCTCAGTCACTATTAATCCACGTTCAGCATAGTTTTTGGCTATCAATGCCTGGCATTGTGCAGCCTGCCAGAGTTATGAGGCTCCAATAGTTTGGCACAAAAGATCAACAAACAGACCTTTCCAGAGGTTAAAGTGATCAAGTCACATTTTTTTCAACTCTTCAATTGCCCAAACAAAACCTTTGGATCCTGAATGTTTTTATCCCTGTACAATGAGAAACATTTGAATTAAGCATGTTGCTTCAGTGTTGAACCACATGCACTTAGCAAATTTAGGTTGTGACAAAATTTGCTAAGCAAATAATAGTTTTTGGTTTCCTCATGTGTACTGATCAGCAAACAGATTTTGTTAACATAGGATTCAGTAGTGTTGACAGTTACGAAGAAGCTGGTCTGAACCGCAGTGTAAATTGTGTAGACCAACCAGCCCTCATCTTTTGGATCCACGCGCCTGTGCCAACATTCCCAGGCTGTATTCCTCCACCTGGCATAAGGTGCCTCTTTCTCCACCCTTGCGCTGTTGCGGTCATTTACCTGTGATGGTGTTGACAACGGTGCGCAGAATTGTGGGGGGTTTAATGAGCTCCTTCAGGATATTTGACTCGGTGGCCAGTGGGAACCCGTTGTCCAGCATTTCCTCCAGCACCTCGTACACAACCACAACATTATCCTTAATCACCACCTCCGAACACACTCCAAAATAATCCTGCAAGAGAGATGGCATCACTAGTAACAGCAAGAGAAAGCAAGGAGGGACAACAGCATCGTTAAAAACAGAGTGGGAGAGTCAGTCAGTCACAGGTGAAAGAGGGGATTGAGTCAAACGTGTTGTCTGAGTATATAACTAAAACTGGGGGCACAGTCAGAAAGCCTGGCCAATAAAGAGGGGATGCCATGTTCAAAAAACAATCTCAGACAACCAAATTAAAAAGCTTTGAGAGTTATCTTTTTAACCTTTCACAAAGGATGTGAAGGGCAGGCATCGGATTCACAGAGAGAAAAGGACAACTTGGGAGGATCCCTGCAATTTCCTGACACTCTGTAATAGAACCAAAAGGAGGGAGGTCACAGAAGGACACAGGATGTGGTTGAGCACCACACAAACCAGACACTGTATATGCAGGTTTGGCCTGGCCTCCAGGGGCAGCTCCCAAGCAGCAAAACAGGTCTGATCAACTTTCTTCATTTAGAAAGTGCTCTGAACAGAGTGTAAATTACAAGCACAAACCAAACAATAGCAAAAGAGCTACGGGGTCTCCGCAATGCAGCCCAAGGGGATGCTCCACGGACAAGGAAGCCAGAATAGTCTTATCCAGTGAAAGGGACACACTACTGTATGCTGCATGCAGTATGTCCTCACAGGTGGCACCATTTAAACATCAAAGCCGTCAATGCGCACCACGTTAGCCCAAATAAAATAAGGACCATGCTACCCAACCCACAATGTACACACAGGGGAAGTTAAGAACCCCTATGGGGAGAGGCCCTGGAGATCCCACATTCTCATTTACCTCTCTGCTCCGAGCTCACCCTTCAAGGTGCTCCCCCTAAATAACACTTGGTGACAAGCATGTCCTGTCCTCACCGCACACAAACCACTGCGGAGGACAATGGTCCACAAGGAGAAGATTATTGGCAACCCTGACCCAGAGCTCATCACGCGGCGGCCACCATCTCTGGTGCTGCATCTTCTAGTCCATGGGGCTTTTTTGAAGAAGTGATAGCTGTGCACCATATACACAGTAGAAATGTCCTGGTGGTCTTCACTGTCTATCACCCAGTCTAGGATCCTGCTTCAAATGTTCAAGTGCACAAGATCCCAAACTGATATCACCCTCTCCCTGATGCACCTGTCCAAAGCATGTGGGTTGTATGAGGCATCTAGATGCCTTACAGCCCTAATGCGTTCTAAAGTATGATCCCTTAACGGTCTGATACTGCACTCTACATACATAAACTTGCATTTGCAAATCAGTACACGAATTACAAGTTTAGTGAAATAGTTAGTAGTGAATATAGATTCTGGGATTCTATATTCCTTCCTTGTGTTGTAGATGAATTTCTAACACTTATTAACCAATTATTTGCACATTCTGCAGCGGCCAAACATGTGCAAGCCATGTGTATATGATGTCAAACAATTTGTCGGAGATGCGTGAATGTGGCAGCAAGGACTAACGTGGTTTGCGGTGTCTTTCCTAAAAGTAATGCTGGGCTTCTTATTTGTGGATTTGCTAATAGTAGGGGTTTCATCTAGTATGGTGCGAGTTTCTTCGTGGCTGTGCTTATATGTGCCATTTTCTCACCCGTCTTACTAGATTTCTTCATCATTTTTATTCTTCTTGGGCTTAAGGGGTCGAGGGGATCAGGACGTAACCTTGTTAATGCCCTCTATGTAACGTTTTACTTTGTTGTATACATCTTCAGTGTATCTTATGTTGAGGAATGTATTGTCAACATCAGTTGCTGCATTTCCAAAATCAGAATTTAGACTTTAAAGTATTCTTATTCCGATCATTTCTTTGTATGGAGTGTATTTCTGATTTTTGGTGGCCACTGCCTGCTATTAGTGTTTCATCACATAATGTTTCCTTTTAATTTATTCTGGATTGATTCATTGTGAGCCAATAATTCGATATCAAGAAATCTCACTGGTTGTCAGTTAAAATCTGAAGTTGTGTGATTTAAAAATCAGTGTTCTAGATGGGGGCAGAATTGTTGTAACTCTTTCTCTGTCACTTCCTGTCCAGATGATCAGGATCTCACATATGTATCTTTGCCAAAATTGGATTTGTTCAGGAGGCGTCCAAAGCCCACAAATGCTTAATCTCATACCAACCTATGAGCAAATTGGCATATGAGGGAGCACACTCTCAGACGATGGCAGTACCCTGCAAATGTGTGCATCACCAGTGTTCATTCAAGAAGATATTGTTCTTTATTATCATCCTGATTATTTCCCATTGTACCCATTTATATTCAGAATAATTCACATAGCTGGACCCATGAAATGAGTTCCCATTGTTAATACATGTGTATTGGCCTGTAACGCCCATGGTGACAAGGGTTATGCAATGTAACAGGATAAGTCATTAAAGGTGTGGAAAATGTGCTGTGTGCCCGGTATATATGATGGGAAGCTGGTCACATGAGGTCTAAGCACACACCTACAAATGCATGGTTTTTCTGTTGGGGAATCTATGCCTGAGATGATAGGTTTTTCTAGGATATCAGATCCTCCTGTGTGTATTTTGTAGACAATTTGGGTGCATGTGTATTTGGGTTTGTGTGCAGGAAGGGCTCTGTATTCATAATCATTCAGCAGTGTTACGTAACTGACCAGATATCAAGCTGTATGCTAAAGGTTTTATCACTTTTAGGGATAGGGTTACTGTCTAAAGTGTAATAGAATTCAGTGTCATTTAACTGTTACATCATTTCATTGTCATGGTCATAGTCGTCCGGGCTCATTACAACCATGTTACCTTCTTTGATTGCTTCCCTTATGATCAGATCGCCTTCCACCTGCAGCTTCTAGATAACCCTTCATTCCCCTGAGGGGAGGTTATAATCTTCCAGTCACTGTTGGTCAACTTGTTCGTTCTCTAGTTTCTTTAAATCCTTTAGGACTGCATTGTAAAACATGTAAACATAGCTGCAAACTGGCAGTGGTGTTATGGATGTGGATTTGTGTCATACACCTATGGCCCTAATAGCTTAGCCTTCAATTTCCAACTCGGTCAGTAATCTCCTCTTTGAGTCTGGGTCAGTGTGTCAATCGTGTCTTGTGTTTATTAAGATCTTGTCCTTAGCCCTAAGGTTATTACAAACTTGTACAGATCAATCTAACATTTATTTTAGTAATATTCATTTATTGGGCAAAATCCAATTCCTTCTTTAAACAACACAATCATGCCATCTGTTAAACATTTGTCTATCAAGTTAGCCACTGAGACCTCACTGTTCTCCACTACGTCATCGGTAGTCTGTTCAGGAGGAGGTTCTCCACTGTCTCATCAGTAGTCTGTTCAGGAGGGTGGGTGTGAAGATAAAGTAGAGTGGTCTATGGATATCTGTGGGGTTGGTCCTGGACCACAAGGGTATCTGCATCCCATCTTTAGCTCTTCCCCTTCCTGGGGCTTTATTTCACCTTCTGGCCTTTAATTTCAATCTGTTTTTGTTCTCGCATTCCTCATGCGCCTAGCCACTATTCTTATCTTTTGACCTCTTCTACAAAAAGGAGATGAGAGGACCATGGAAGTTGAAGCAATTTATGAGAATATGCCTCATCTTGTTTCTCAGTGAGACTACTTAGAGACATACAAGCTACTATTCCTAGCTGTTTTGTCTGCTTGGTTCCTAGTATGGTCTGGTTCCCTTGAAAGTAATTCAGTAAACCTTTTTGCAAATATAAATATTTGCTCCCTGCTTGGAATCTTTCATCACACTTCAGTTTTTTATTTTTCATGTTTGATGCTTCCTGGAAGTTCTTAATACAACTTCCATTTCTCTATTTGCGGCTTCTGTTAGACATTTTAGCTTTATTTTGGAAATCTCTTTACGTTTATTGATGTCATGTTGAAATGTGTCTCCTACATTGTCATTATTTCTGCATCTGGGTCATTGAGATAGGTCTAGTTTATGACACTTTTAGTCAGTAGAGTGTTTTTGGTAAGCATGCATCCACCTTCTTACTATCGTATTTCCTAAAATAAATGCATTGTGCATGGTTAAAAAGCCAGTTGCCAAATCTCCATCAAGTCCATAAAACAGCTGCATCCTTATGCTTTAATTTGACTGGAAAGACTGGAATTTTTTGTGATGTGAAGCTGCATTTTGAAATGGAGAAAGTCTACAGAGTATTCAAGTCACTGCCCCACAAAGATGGCATCTCAAACTATTTTCCAGTGATGATTGCATTTACTTTCTAACAACCTCAAGTAAATTTGAATTTTTAATGTTCTGACTTGTTCTGAGCTAAGCAGAGACAAGATAACTCAATGTCTTTCATGCAAGACAGTCACCTCGTCAGGCGTGTGACCTACATGAAGTGCGCAGCTCGAGACAGTACAAGTTTGGATGTTGGTCATTCATTCTCAGACTTGCGCAAACAGAGGACCAGATCTTTCATTTCTCTGTTCCACATTCTTGATGTAGTAAGGAAAGCGAGTCTAGGTTATGCATTGGGAGGAATCAAGGCCCACTGTGAAATACGCCAGGAGCAAGAGGTTTCCCTGATGAGGATGAAGGATGAGGATGAAGCATGTTTCCATGCCAATATGTGGATGACAAACATGCGGAGGAGATCTCCTGAATGCTAGTCTCTGACCAGCAAGGGTCTGTCTTGCCTCAACCAGTATGCACCAGTCTTAGATGGCAGAGTCCGGATGAAAAACCTCTGAATGTAAATAGATGCCATAAGGTTGTTAAGCATGCAAGAGCGGATCCCTAACTGATGAGGGAAACTGCACTGAGCACCCTGAAGTATTCTTCTCCACTGTCTAACTTGAACACCATTACAGCAGCTTTTTGACACTGTGCCTTGGTCAGCATGAGTCCTGACCAAAGCCAAAGTCAAACACAAAGTCACGCTTTGAGCTGAGAAGCAGAATTGCCATAATGTTTGTCTCTGTGGCAAAGCAGCCTCTCCTGTTGGTGGGTGTCTTCAGTGCCCATGTCCACTACACTGACCAGTCGGAGCTGCATACTGGCAACACTGTCGCAGTGGTTGTGCTGAGATACCAATGCAAATAATTTCATATGTGGATACAAGTTGAAAGTGAGCAGAAGAAGCTATAAATCGATAAAACAGAGTTCAGGAACCAACACCAAGAGTCATGTTGATTGTGTCTTCCAAGAACGCAAAACAACTAAAGAAAATAAGCATCTGCATGAGTTTGTGACAGCAACACATGGTCATCAAAAGGGGATTGTCATGTAAACCTCACCATCAATTACATAACGGCAATTTCGACAGATGCCTGTTTGTTTTTCAAGCGGAGTCCATTCTCAAAGCTGCCAAATATTCGAACAACCGAACTTCAGATAAATGGTGACTTTCTCAAGCCATTTTGGGCTTAGTACAGGCATTCCTTCCATAGCAAACCTTTTTGCAAAATAGCGCTGGAGAGGTCCTAGTTGGCATGTCTGGCGCTATCAACAATAGCGATGACATGTTTGTAAACATGCTGTTTCCAGAGACTTGAAGACAGAAGCAAATCAATACAGGTGCCAATATCTAGGTTATGTTGATCTGTATAGCGCACTAATAACCTGCAAGGGTATCCAGGCGCTTGGGCAGATGTGGAGGTGTGGTCCCAAGGTCCTTATATGAAAAAAGTTCTTTAACTTCTTGTGGAACTCAAGAAGTGAGGAGGAGGCTCTGTTGTGTTGAGGGAGGTCGTTCCATGTCTTGAGTGCGATGTAGGAGAATGAGCGACCTCCAGTTATGCTTTTGCGGATGCTAGGAAAGTGTGCAAGTGAAATTGAGACAGAGCGTAGGTGTCTGGTGGGTTAGTGAAAGTGTATGCGGCTGTTCAGATATTCTGGTCCTGTGTTGTGTAGCGCTTTATATGTGTGCGAAAAGTTTGAATTCACTGCACTTGTAAATGGGGAGACAGTGGAGCTTCCTGAGGTGAGTTGTGATGCTGGTGCGGTGTGGGAGGTCGAGTAAGAGTCTTGCAGCGGTGTTCTAGATGGTCTGTATGGGAGGCATAGAGAGTGTTGCCATAGTTCAGCCTGCTTGGGAGGAGTGCTTGCATCATGGTCCGTCTGGTGTTCTGAGGGAACCATTTGAATATCCTTCACAGCATGCGTAGGATGTGGAAGAAGGTGGTTCACACTGTGTTCAATTAAGCCATCATGTTCAGCTTGTCATCTAGGATGACTCTTGGATTTCTTGCGTGGTCTGTGGGTGTTGGTCCCAGCTCCGACGGCTACCAGATGGAATCCCATGAGGAGTCTTGTTGCTGAAGACCCGTCCTTCTGTCTTGTCAGAGTTGAGCTTCAGGCAGTCGGTTCACATCCAGTCTGCTACCACGGTCATACAGTTGGTGAAGTTGGTTATGTTGGTGTTTTTATTGTCCATCAGGGAAAAGATGCATTGGGTGTCATCGGTGTAGATGACAGCAATGTCTAGTGATATATGTAGATGTCAATTCTTGTAATAAATAGATATCCCAAGATCAAGCTAAATCGAAATTCTAAATGACATCCCATGCAAGTTGTGGGCTCGGAAAGTACCGTGATTAGATACTTGAGGGAATTAGATGGTCTCCAAGAACTTATTCATGTAGTAATGAAAAAGGAAAATAAGTCCCAAAGCAGTCTTTTTCCAGCTGAATCCCTAGCCACCAGTGATGTATTCACAGTGGTGCCAACCAAGTTAAAACGCCATTTGACCCCTTTTAGGAATCTCATGTGTTAAAAGATCAGTCAAAGGTCACTACCTGCACTAATATCCAAAGGTCTAGCACCTCTGAAACCACAGGTCAACATGCGAATGTCAGTTTACAGCAGATGATCTTAACCTGCGGTCCACGGACTCCTGTAGACTGCGGACATGTACTCTGGGCGTCCGCAAATGTTCAGAAAATTAAATTATATTAGCAGATTAATAAAGAATATATAAATAAAGAAGCAAAATGTAAAATTGCTAATTTGAAAACGTTCTGTAAATAGGAAGGAATTCAAAATTGGAGGCTAAAATAAGGTGTTTTTAGCTTAATCCGTAGCAGCAGTGTAATTACACTAAACATAATACAGTATGGGCGATCAGTGGCTCAAATGAAGTGCTGCCAAAAAGAGAGCATACATTAGGATGAAAATGACAACGCGATATGCGACAGTCTAGCATATCGCTTTGTCTCTTAGAACTAAGAAGCAAATTTAGAAACGCTCCAACCTTCCAATTAAAATGGAAAATTCGATTTTTCTATATTTGTGAATCAAATAAAATATTTCACCATTTGTGTGTTTGTTTGATGTATACTTGCTTCTGCATTTTTTTATATTGAGTGTCAAATCGTAGGAATTGCTGAGGGTGGATTCCTCTGCTTATTGTAATAACTCAGTGGAGTTGTGCCAAGAACCAAGTAATGACTTAGTATGGGCCACATAGGTCAAGAACTACTTTTTTACAGTATAGATTTATATCCTACGTCGAGGTTAAGGATCTAGCCCCAAGTTCAAGTTTTGACTTTTATGGGGTGTAAAGTGCAGCTGATTGCAGCATCTTGTCCAATACCCTCTTTCAATGCCTGATGGTCATACAATTTGCACTCGTGGAGATGGGGTGAAATTACCTTTTGTGAAATAACCATGCATGTCCTGGCACACTCAAGTGGGCTCAAAGTGTGAGAGCCCCTTAAATTATCCCAGTCTGTGTCACTCGAAGGTGTTCTGACTACGCAATATACATTTGCCTGAAGACTCATGCTTGCTGCACTATAGACAGAAGCAGCCTCCTTCCCCCTCCTTTCTGTCTGCTACAAGAAAGACCAACCTGCTTATCTGCACACAGAGTTTGATTCACAAAATAAATGGCTCTGGAAGATACTCATAGGAAAAACATGTCAGCATCAGAAACCGATATGTGTAACAGGAGACCTGGGTCTTCACAGTAATGAATAAAACAAGAGCTAGCAACAGATAGAAAAAGCAACACAGTGTGAAAGAACGGCGTAGATAGAGACAAAGCGGGGTGAAGCAGGTGAGGGTAAGAGATCGCAGTATTACAGTAGAAGAGGTAGAAAGATGGGAGAAGTAGTGCTAAAAAGAGGGGTTATCAGGTTAACAAAAAGAGTTGGTATACAAAAGAGTGATAGAAAAAGGAACTTGGGAAAAGAAAGGCGAGTATACAGGGTGTGGGAGAAAGAGAAAGCCTTGAAAGAGTGAGAAGGAAATATATGGACATGGTGACAAAGGGCAAAAGTGGGAAATAGGTGAGAGCAAAATAGAGCGAGAGAGGAAGGTGGAAAAGAGGGAAACCGAGTTAAAAAGGTCAAAGGACTTAGTGAAAGATGGGTAAGAAGCAAAACAGATACAAACTAACATAAAACTGCCCACCATGAGAACCTTCCCAATTGATTAAAATATCACAGCCTTAAAAAACACAAAAGCACTGACCAGGCTGTTAAAAACAGTGAACAATCCATTAACAGATAAAACCAAGAAACGCAGGCAAAGATCAAACACGGGATGAGCGTTGAATGGTGGACGTCGATCTGTGGCTGTTGACCGCAAAGGTTTATAGCTAGGACTGGGAAGTCCGTGGCTATATTCACCGAGAGCAGTGCCTCCAACTCGGGTCATTTGGCAAGTATAGCATCAAAGAACCTCCTCTGTAAACATTCCTGAGGAGGTGATTATAGAGCCCATCGAGCAAGGAACTACGTTTCCCATGATTCCAAGCGTCGCCTGAAGAAGCTTTTCAGCCAGCATGTGCCAAAGGTGGACTCTGCCCCATCTTGGCAATAAAGGCAGTTAACTCCCATGTGACATGATATCGATGTGTGTCCCACAACCAGTGTTTAAAATACAGTGTGCAGGCTTACCTTTCAAACGGTTGTGATTAAAAGAATGTGCTAATGACCATTAAGACTCCTGCAGGGTAGATCATCCACCTTGTAGAGTTGTTTACACAACAGAGTGACTTCACTGGTGCCAGCTACCTTGTCAACCAAAGCAATACTTAGATTGTTTGTGCATTATTGTGGAACTTACAACCGCACCCTTTTGCTTTGCAGAATATATTTTGGGACTGAAATACGCTTCCCAGCTAAGATGAGTTTTGGGCTCACACACGCTTTGTTGTGTTGCCTCAGAAGAGCTCATGAACTTGGAGTCTGCTCCTCGTTTTCCACCTCTAAGCACCTAAGACTGTTCCATCTCTGGTCCCTTCCCCTATCTTTAGTAGAAAACGCATTATACCCCTCGTGGGTTGCTATAAGGTCAAGCCTAGCAAATCTTTTGGTCTTGCATGAATTACTGTTTGAGTACAGCTGCATTCTTTTTTTGGGTATAATCGCTAATGTTTTCAGGAACATAAGAAATAAAAATAAGTGGATGGTGGAAAGCTGCAATATTGTGTACACTAAATTTGAAAATGACATTAAATAGAAGTCAGAGAGCACATTATTTGTACAGCGATTATAATTTCAAGCATTTTTTATTGGATTCGTTTTAATGTAAAGCTTTTTTCAATTGTGAACGAAATATCATTAGTATGCTTTGGGTATGTATGTGAAAGGCCACAGGACTTGTGTGACACATCAGCGATGGCATTTTCTGTGTGATTACGGACTTACCATGCTTGTCACGTTGTCCATCATCTGCAGCATAATGTGCAGGCTGTGACAAAAAAAATAGTTTCATCCTCAAAGAGACCAAAAGTTACTAAGAATGTGTGACACGCATGGTGCTGCACAGTGCCAAACATTTTGCAGAGGTAACTGGTCACATTTGAGTTGCTAATTGCTGTGTTTAGGCATTGCCAATACAGCATGGTGTGTTAAAAAGATAAAATAGCAACATAATACTGCAAGAGAACGTGTCACCTTATGCCCCAAAGTTGCTTTTCTTGACACATAATTTACTGAACCCTGATGCATAATGTGGTCCTCTATTGCCACATAATTCCAGTGACCGCAAGTGTGGCCATGCTGATCAAAA